>NC_138768.1:25825635-27305635 GCF_965119305.1 Pelophylax lessonae | reverse complement strand
ATGAGAATCATGAGGTCAAAGGAACTGCCTGAAGAGCTCAGAGACAGAATTGTGGCAAGGCACAGATCTGGCCAAGGTTACATAAAGATTTCTGCTGCACTTAAGGTTCCTAAGAGCACAGTGGCCTCCATAATCCTCAAATGGAAGATGTTTGGGAACCCTTCCTAGAGCTGGCCGTCCGGCCAAACTGAGCTATCGGGGGAGAAGAGCCTTGGTGAGAGAGGTAAAGAAGAACCCAAAGATCACTGTGGCTGAGCTCCAGAGATGCAGTCAGGAGATGGGAGAAAGTTGTAGAAAGTCAACCATCACTGCAGCCCTCCACCAGTCGGGGCTTTATGGCAGAGTGGCCCGACGGAAGCCTCTCCTCAGTGTAAGACACATGAAAGCCCGCATGGAGTTTGCTAAAAAACACCTGAAGGACTCCAAGATGGTGAGAAATAAGATTCTCTGGTCTGATGAGACCAAAATAGAACTTTTTGGCCTTAATTCTAAGCGGTATGTGTGGAGAAAACCAGGCACTGCTCATCACCTGTCCAATACAGTCCCAACAGTGAAGCATGGTGGTGGCAGCATCATGCTGTGGGGGTGTTTTTCAGCTGCAGGGACAGGACGACTGGTTGCAATTGAGGGAAAGATGAATGCGGCCAAGTACAGGGATATCCTGGACAAAAACCTTCTCCAGAGTGCTCTGGACCTCAGACTGGGCCAAAGGTTTACCTTCCAACAAGACAATGACCCTAAGCACACAGCTAAAATAACGAAGGAGTGGCTTCACAACAACTCCGTGACTGTTCTTGAATGGCCCAGCCAGAGCCCTGACTTAAACCCAATTGAGCATCTCTGGAGAGACCTAAAAATGGCTGTCCACCAACGTTTACCATCCAACCTGACAGAACTGGAGAGGATCTGCAAGGAGGAATGGCAGAGGATCCCCAAATCCAGGTGTGAAAGACTTGTTGCATCTTTCCCAAAAAGACTCCTGGCTGTATTAGATCAAAAGGGGGCTTCTACTAAATACCGAGCAAAGGGTCTGAATACTTAGGACCATGTGATATTTCAGTTTTTCTTTTTTAATAAATCTGCAACAATGTCAACAATTCTGTGTTTTTCTGTCAGTATGGGGTGCTATGTGAACATTCATGAGGAAGAAGAATGAACTTAAATGATTTTAGCAAATGGCTGCAATATAACAAAGAGTGAAAAATTTAAGGGGGTCTGAATACTTTCCGTACCCACTGTATATATATATCCAAAAAAAACCTCAAATACCAGCCCTAGGAAAGGCTTTTTGGGGTGCTGTCCTTACAGCAGGAGTGTACCAAGAACACTGGCTAACAAGACCGGGAACTGTCCCCAGCTATAACAACAGCAGCAGCAGCACTTTCCCTGCTCTCAGTAACACAGAAATGATCTAAGATGGATGCTGCCCTTGCTTATTTATAGGAGGTGGGAGGGTGTGGGAGGGAGGTATGCTGATTGGCCTGGAATGTGTCTGCTGACTGTGATGTTCAGGGTCAAAGTTTGCCTCAATGATGATGTATAGGAGGCGGACCGAACATCGCATATGTTCGCCCGCAGCGGCGAACGCGAACATGCGAAGTTCGCCGGGAACTGTTCGCCGGCGAACAGTTCTGTACATCTCTAGTGAAGACTGAACTGATCTAAATATTTCTCCAATAAAGTATATAAACTGCTAGATATCCTGGTGATCCTCGGCACTGCTGTGCTGGGAATCTGTAGACCTGTCGGTGTGAAGGTTGTGTCTACAGTATGAGCTCCTCTCTACTGCTCATCACTGCCTGTTATCTCTTTCTACTCATCCAAATGTCATCCAATGGGGATAAATTGCCAAATTCACCATCACAATGTAAACTCACTGAGTTCCAGTCTCTATTTGAGTATGAATATTACCAGCCAGGAGATATCATTATCGGAGGATTGATCTCTGCTCATTTGGCAACAGCACCTCAAAAATTTAGTGATTTCAGTCAAATTTCACAAATTTTTTGCCACAGGTAAGTTTAATTTATTAACCACTTGCCTACAGTGCACTTTCACCCCCTTCCTGCCCAGACCGATTTTCAGCTTTCAGCGCTCTCACACTTTGACTGAGAATTACTCAGTCATGCAACACTGTACCCATACAAAAATTGTGTCCTTTTTTTCACACACATAGAGCTTTCTTTTGATGGTATTTGATCAATACTGGGTTTTTTATTTTTTGTGCTATAAATAAAAAAAGACTGAAAATATCGTGAAAAAACGCATTTTTCTTTGTTTCTGTCATAAAATTTTGCAAATTAGTCATTTTTCTTCACAAATTTTGGCCAAAATTTATACTGCTACTTATCTTTGGTAAAAAAACCCAAATAAGTGTATATTATTTGGTCTTTGTGAAAGTTATAGAGTCCACAAGCTATGGTGCGAATCATTGAAAATTGATCACACTTGATCACACCTGATGTACTGAAGGCCTATCTCATTTCTTGAGACACTAAAAGGTCAGGAAAGTACAAATACCCCCCAAATGACCCCTTTTTGGAAAGTAGACATTCCAAGGTATTTAATAAGGGGCATGATGAGTTTTTTGAAGTTGCAATTTTTTCCCACAATGCTTTGCAAAATGAAGATTTATTTTTTTTTATTTATTTTTTTTTACAAATTGCCGTATTAACAGGTTATTTCTCTCACACAGCACATATATACTTGCAACTACACCCCAAAACACATTCTACTACTCCTCCTGAGTATGGCGATACCACATGTCTGAGACTTTTTCACAGCCTGGCCACATACAGAGGCCTAACATCCAAGTAGCAGCGTCCGGCATTCTAGGAGCACAAATTACACATATAATTTCCTGACAACCTATCGCACTTTTGAAGGCCCTGGAGCACCAGGACAATGGAAACCCCCATAAAATGACCCAATTTTGGAAAGCAAACAGCCCAACGTATAATTTATGAGGCATAATGAGTCTTTTGAATATGTCATTTTTTTCCACAAGTTTTTGGAAAATGTGTAAAGAAAATGAAAACACATTTTTTTTACACAAAGCTGTCCATTTATGCAATATTTCTAACACATCGCATGTACATAGCAAAACTTGCACCCCAAAATACATTCTGCTATTCCTCCTGAGTATGGCGATACCACATGTGTAACACTTTTTCACAGCCTGGCCACATACAGAGGCCTCACATCCAAGTAGCGCTTTACACAAAGTTGTCCATTTATCCACTTTAAGACTGGGCCTATTTTTGACACTTGGTGTTTACAAGCTAAAATCATTTTTTTTGCTAGAAAACTACTTTGAACCCCCAAACATTATATATTTTTTTTTAGCAGAGACCCTAGAGAATAAAATGGAGATCGTTGCAATATTTTTTATCACACCATATTTGCGCAGCAGTCTTCCAAATGCGATTTTTTTGAAAAAAATTCACTTTTTTGAACTAAAAAATAAGAAAACAGTAAATTTAGCCCAATTTTTTTCCATAATGTGAAAGATAATGTTACGCCGAGTAATTAGATACCCAAGATGTCATGCTTCAAGATTGCGCATGCTCACAGAATGGTGCCAAACATTGGTACTTAAAAATCCCCATAGGCAACATTTTAAAAATTTCTGCAGGTTACTAGCTTAGAGTTACAGAGGAGGTCTAGGGCTCAAATTATTGCACTCGCTCTAACGATCGCGGGGATACCTCACATGTATGGTTTGAACACCGTTTACATATGTGGGCGGGACTTGCGTAGGCGTTTGCTTCTGCGCGCGAGCTAACGGGGACAGGGCGCTTTAATTTTTTTTTTTTTTCCCTATTTATTTTATTTATTATTTTTTTATTTTTACACAGTTTAAAAAAAAAAAGTTTTGATCATTTTTATTCCTATTACAAGGAATGTAAACATCCCTTGTAATAGAAATAGGCATGACAGGTCCTCTTTATTGTGAGATCTGGGGTCAAAAAGACCTCACAACTACACTAAAAAAGAAAAAAAAAAATTGTTGAAAGAGGAAAAAAAAAAAGCAAAAAAAAAAAAGCGGCCCTTTAAACTGGTTGCTAGGCAACGTCTTTTGACGTAGCTCCGGTCCTCCAAGACCATAGAGTTGAATGAGGGCCATTTTGCCCTCACTCGACTTCCTGTCTCTGAGGATCCGGGACCGGATAGTTTTCCCCGCTGCCGGCGGGTCCGGTAAGCTGGGAAAACGCCTGGGACGCGGCAGGAGGGGGGGGCACCTCTTCCCCTGCACCGTAAGGGTAATTCCGCGGCGAATCCGCCACTGGGACCACCCTTATCTGAAAGCCGACCGCCCGCCGTTTCAAAAAATACCGGGGTTATGGGGGCTATCTGCTGCCATAACCCCAGTATTTAGCTTTTAATGGCCGACGCATATAGTCGTTAGGCGGTCAGTAAGTGATTGCATGTATATGGCAAACAGGTGACGATGACTGATGGGGTGACAGGTGACGATGACTGATGGGGTGACAGGTGACGATGACTGATGGGGTGACAGATGACAATCACTGACGGGGTGACATGTGACGATGATTGATGGGGTGACAAGTGACGATCACTGATGGGGTGTCAAGTGACGATGACTGATGGGGTGACAGGTGACGATGACTGATGGGGTGACAGGTGACGATGACTGATGGGGTGACAGGTGACGGGCGATGGTCACTGATGGGTGACAGGTGACGGGCGATGGTGCACGGCGGTACTGATGGCAGTCTCTGGTGACCGGTGAACTTTAGGCTATGTTCACATGTGAGCGTAGCGATCACGGGCAGAATCACTGCGATTCTGCCCGTGATCCAGAAATCATTGCAAATCGCGGGGCGCCTGTGCGTTGCCTGTGATTTGCAATAGCACCCCAAATGCTGTGCGATGTTGCTGCGATTTCCGCCTGCCGAATCGCGGTAACATCGCGCAAACAACGCATGACGCTCCAAAGAAACTCTTGTACCTTTTTTGGGCGTCATGCGATGTTTGCGCGATGTTACCGCGTTTCGGCAGGCGGAAATGGCGGCAACATCGCACAGCGTTTGGGGTGCTATTGCAAATCAGGGGCAACGCACAGGCGTCCCGCAATTTGCAATGATTTCCGGATCGCGGGCAGAATCGCGGTGATTCTGCCCGCGATCGCTGCGCTCACATGTGAACGTTATGGGTGTCAATTTCTGGGCACTGATGAGGTGACTGTTGGGTGACAGGTGACATTGGGGGGGGCTGAGGACTGTGTGGGGACATTTATTAGTGTGATTTTTACTTTGTGACAGGTGTACAGAGCAGTAACTCACTATTTCTAGCTCTGCTCCCCTCATACTGGAAACTGTATGAGGAGAGAAGAGCTAGTAACACTGAGTTACTGCTCTTTGTTTACATTTTGTGATCGGCTGTGAATGGATTCACAGCTGATCACATAGTAAACAGTCACTATCAGTGACTGTACTGTGCCCACTGCACAAAAGTCCGAAATGCAATAGACGTCACATAGGCAGCAGGAAAAAGTTCAGAAATGACTCAAACAGTCCATAATCCTTCACTCTATCTCCTGGGATGATAATGTACGAAGACGTGTTTCTCAAAAGGATCACCACCACCACCGTGCTCCAAGGGGGGAGGAGAATTGCCCACTCACCAGATGCTGTGGCCCAACCCACTTTCGTGTTTGAGCATTCAGGCTTATAATGATGGTCACTGGTCCAGAGTATCCACAACAGGAATCGCACCAGCGCAGTCAAAAAAAGCTCAGCAGCATATGGGGAGGAGAGAACATAATCCCAATAGCGTGATACCGTTTGAAAGGGTTTTATTAAATAAAATAAAACATAAGGTAACACACTCACATGTCTTGTATGTCATCCAACGCAAAAAAACAGTCACAAATAGGGGAGGGATGCCCTTCGGGAGATGATGTCCAGGCTCCACGCCGTGGACGCCGCGCCTTCTGGGTAATCCGAACTCCTCTTACACAGCCTGGTTACATCGCCTGGTCACGCCCCGACGCGTTTCGTGATTTCCACTTCTTCCCCGGGAGCGTGACCACGGCGGCTTGGCGGTAACCTTAAATACCCATGCCCATCAACCCACAGGGCGGGGCCAGGGTTGACATCATCGGTCATTGGTGGTTGCTCAGGTGTGTCGACCAATCACAGGCTAGATTTACAGGATCACTTCCTCTCAATTCACTAATCTCTATGGTACATTACCCTATAACCCGGAAGTAGGGTGGTGCCGAGGTTCACACCATCGGTTATTGGTGGATGCCTGTAGAATACTGGCCAATAGCAGGCTAAGACAGCACAGTAACCCTCCATCTCGCCACTATTCACTACAATGGGCCGTCCTACGACCCGGAAGTATAGCACACAGGAAGTTAATTGCACCCTTATGCTGAAAGCAAAAAGACACCAACCACTCAACCACCAATAGACCGATAGTATCCATACAAAATCGCTAGTGTATATACATACTTAAAACGCTGTAAATTACATCACTTTCCATTGGTAGTGACGATCGTGTTCTGACCAATCATAGTGATTCAGCTTTACGCCCAATCAGCTAAAACTTCCTCCTTATTTAACATATGACCCGGAACAATAATAGCACGGATTCCCGGCCGGATGTAAGGTCTCCATGACCCGGAAGAATAATAACATAGAGTCCCGGCCGGATGTATGGGCTCCACCCACCAGGAAGACCAAGAAGTTATTTATGTGTACTCAGTACACTATGCACAACAGAAGCTCCAGCATTCCAGGTGGCTCAGCAAGTAGAGTCACTGGCAAACACACTGGAGGTCACAGGTTCAAGTCCGGGTCCTGACATTGTGAAAATACACCTGTTAATTATATGCACATTTAAAGAGACTATGCACAACAGTGCCATCTACCAATGGAAGTGTAACAATGTAAGGAAAATTTGTATGGAAGTATAGCCATCTACCAATGGAAGTGTAACAATGTAAGGAAAATTTGTATGGAAGTATAATCCATATACCAAAATATCATAATAATAAACAAAAACATGTCACACCAGAAAAAAGAACACAAATCTATTAGAAACTAATAGGCAAAACTAAATATAAATAAGTAAAATATTTAAAATAACCCTAAGCCCATAACCAACGCTAGACAGCATGAGTCACAAGCCTTGGGACATTTGTGTGTGCGGACACTTTGGGGGATCACGGTCCTCCCAACGCACATCATCCAAAGATGAAGGATCAAATAACAAAAAAGATCAAGTATAAAATAATATAATATAGAGTTGGAAACTAAAATCAATGATCACTAATAAAACAATTTAAATCCAACTCTATATTTAATCCTACAGGGCTCAAAGATTGGGTCTGGAATATCCATTTTGTTTCGCACTTTGATAATTCCCTAACCCAATTGGCACCCCTCCACGGGGGTGTCACCCGCTCGACACCCCAGAATTGTAAACAACTGGGGTCCCGTTGGTGATGTGAACGGAAATGGGCTGGGACACTGTGCTCTGTTTTGCCCTTAATAATATTGCTGATGTGCTCCCCAACTCTAATTGTCAAAGTGCGTTTAGTTCGTCCTATATAAATGATTTTGCAGGGACACATTAAAGCATACACCACATGCGTGGTATCACATGTGATGAAATGCCTAATGTCGAAACTCTTGTCAATTGCTGCAACATAAAAGGACTCACGTCTCCTCTGATTTTGGGGGGTATACGAACATGACTTACATCTCCCACATTTGTGAAACCCTCGTCTACCCGGAAAGAAGGAAGTATCCGGGGGATTAAGGATCTTCTTCACCACCCTGTCCCCAAAGCTCGGGGCCCTACGGTAAATGAAGGATGGAACATCGGGCAACACAGGTCCCAATACTGCATCCATCTGCAAGATGTTCCAATGGGTTTTGAAGATGGCTTCTACTTTTTTGTGGTCCTCACAGTAATCAGACAAAAAACTCCATTGTTTATCGTCAGATCCATTTGTGGGTCTCGTCACGTTCTGCAAGCATGCAGCTCGAGGGATATCCAGAATATTTACAATCTCTTTCTCAAGACATTGTTCGTCATATCCCTTTTGGATAAACCTCTCCTTAAGAACATTGGTTTGGGCGATATAGTCTTCTTCAAATGTACAGTTCCGTCGTACTCGCATGAACTGGCCACGCGGTATATTACGCAGCCAGTTCGGGTGATGTCCACTTTGAATAGACAGGTAACTGTTTCTATCTGTAGACTTGAAGAAGACAGACGTAGTTAGTCTGCCCGAACCCTTCTTTATATTTACGTCCAAGAAGTGGATATCCGTTAAACTCCAATTGAACTCGAGTTTGATGTTATTTGTATTAGTATTCAAATAGCTCATGAAGTTCAATAATGAGGACTCTGTGTCGTTCCATACAAAAATAATATCGTCTATGAATCGACGATAGAAAAGGAGTTCTGGTCTCTCCCTACAAAATACATGTTTGTCCTCCCACTCTGCCATAAAAAGGTTGGCGAGACTGGGAGCGAATTTCGCTCCCATTGCCACACCTTTCTTCTGGCTGTAGAAGGACTGATTATACCAGAAATAGTTATGCCCTAGACAAAAGTCCAGGGCATTCCGGATAAACAACTTCTGGTTATGTGGTAAATCATCCCTCTTACTCAGGGCCCAATTAAGGGCCAATAGAGCATCATCATGTTGGATGATGGTGTAGAGGGATGACACGTCCGCCGTCACTAAGAAAGCGGACGAGTCATCCCCCAAGACCACATCATCCAACGATATAAGCAGGTCCTTAGTGTCTTTAAGGTAAGCCCTTGTAGTTACGACACTGGGTTGGAGGAAGGTGTCCAAATATTGGCCCAACCTAGCACACACCGACCCTATCCCGTTAACTATCGGGCGGGGCGGTGGGCAATTCGGATCCTTGTGGACCTTAGGTAGCGTGTACACTATCGGTATTCTGCACGCACTCGGGACCAGGTATTGTTTCTCTTTTTTTGTTAGCACATGGTTTTTGTACCCCTGGTCTACCAAAACTCTGAGGTCACTTTCAAAATCACTAGTTGGATCCTTTGACAACAGTACATACGTGGTTTCATCTGCCAACATACCCTGTATTTGTTGGTGATAAAACTCTGGATCCATTATCACCACTCCCCCACCCTTGTCGGCGGGTCGGATGATAATGTCTATCCTTTGTTCAAGGGATTCCAGCCCCTCCTGTATGTGTCTACTTTTGTTCTTAACAGAATGATCAATCGGTAGGTGCTGGAGGTCTTTCAAAACTAAACTTTTGAATATTTCAACTGCCTGGTTGTTTCTAACCGGGGGATTCCATATGGACTTGTTTCTCAAACCACTATTCACCGCCATACCAGAATAAGTATTACTCACGGAATTAATGGGGTTACTAATAAGGTATTTCTTGATGTTAAGTTTGCGTATGTACTTATGTGTGTCAATATAAGTACTAAATTTGTTAAGGGTCCGTTTAGGGGCACACTTCAGGCCCTGGTCCAGTATATGGAGTTCTTTGTCTGTTAGAGTGACAGAGCTAATATTATAAATGCCCTGTCCTCTCATTCCCTCCTTCTTTTTCTGGCGTTGTATTCGCCGTCCCGCTCTGACTCCTAAAAGAACTCCATATACTGGACCAGGGCCTGAAGTGTGCCCCTAAACGGACCCTTAACAAATTTAGTACTTATATTGACACACATAAGTACATACGCAAACTTAACATCAAGAAATACCTTATTAGTAACCCCATTAATTCCGTGAGTAATACTTATTCTGGTATGGCGGTGAATAGTGGTTTGAGAAACAAGTCCATATGGAATCCCCCGGTTAGAAACAACCAGGCAGTTGAAATATTCAAAAGTTTAGTTTTGAAAGACCTCCAGCACCTACCGATTGATCATTCTGTTAAGAACAAAAGTAGACACATACAGGAGGGGCTGGAATCCCTTGAACAAAGGATAGACATTATCATCCGACCCGCCGACAAGGGTGGGGGAGTGGTGATAATGGATCCAGAGTTTTATCACCAACAAATACAGGGTATGTTGGCAGATGAAACCACGTATGTACTGTTGTCAAAGGATCCAACTAGTGATTTTGAAAGTGACCTCAGAGTTTTGGTAGACCAGGGGTACAAAAACCATGTGCTAACAAAAAAAGAGAAACAATACCTGGTCCCGAGTGCGTGCAGAATACCGATAGTGTACACGCTACCTAAGGTCCACAAGGATCCGAATTGCCCACCGCCCCGCCCGATAGTTAACGGGATAGGGTCGGTGTGTGCTAGGTTGGGCCAATATTTGGACACCTTCCTCCAACCCAGTGTCGTAACTACAAGGGCTTACCTTAAAGACACTAAGGACCTGCTTATATCGTTGGATGATGTGGTCTTGGGGGATGACTCGTCCGCTTTCTTAGTGACGGCGGACGTGTCATCCCTCTACACCATCATCCAACATGATGATGCTCTATTGGCCCTTAATTGGGCCCTGAGTAAGAGGGATGATTTACCACATAACCAGAAGTTGTTTATCCGGAATGCCCTGGACTTTTGTCTAGGGCATAACTATTTCTGGTATAATCAGTCCTTCTACAGCCAGAAGAAAGGTGTGGCAATGGGAGCGAAATTCGCTCCCAGTCTCGCCAACCTTTTTATGGCAGAGTGGGAGGACAAACATGTATTTTGTAGGGAGAGACCAGAACTCCTTTTCTATCGTCGATTCATAGACGATATTATTTTTGTATGGAACGACACAGAGTCCTCATTATTGAACTTCATGAGCTATTTGAATACTAATACAAATAACATCAAACTCGAGTTCAATTGGAGTTTAACGGATATCCACTTCTTGGACGTAAATATAAAGAAGGGTTCGGGCAGACTAACTACGTCTGTCTTCTTCAAGTCTACAGATAGAAACAGTTACCTGTCTATTCAAAGTGGACATCACCCGAACTGGCTGCGTAATATACCGCGTGGCCAGTTCATGCGAGTACGACGGAACTGTACATTTGAAGAAGACTATATCGCCCAAACCAATGTTCTTAAGGAGAGGTTTATCCAAAAGGGATATGACGAACAATGTCTTGAGAAAGAGATTGTAAATATTCTGGATATCCCTCGAGCTGCATGCTTGCAGAACGTGACGAGACCCACAAATGGATCTGACGATAAACAATGGAGTTTTTTGTCTGATTACTGTGAGGACCACAAAAAAGTAGAAGCCATCTTCAAAACCCATTGGAACATCTTGCAGATGGATGCAGTATTGGGACCTGTGTTGCCCGATGTTCCATCCTTCATTTACCGTAGGGCCCCGAGCTTTGGGGACAGGGTGGTGAAGAAGATCCTTAATCCCCCGGATACTTCCTTCTTTCCGGGTAGACGAGGGTTTCACAAATGTGGGAGATGTAAGTCATGTTCGTATACCCCCCAAAATCAGAGGAGACGTGAGTCCTTTTATGTTGCAGCAATTGACAAGAGTTTCGACATTAGGCATTTCATCACATGTGATACCACGCATGTGGTGTATGCTTTAATGTGTCCCTGCAAAATCATTTATATAGGACGAACTAAACGCACTTTGACAATTAGAGTTGGGGAGCACATCAGCAATATTATTAAGGGCAAAACAGAGCACAGTGTCCCAGCCCATTTCCGTTCACATCACCAACGGGACCCCAGTTGTTTACAATTCTGGGGTGTCGAGCGGGTGACACCCCCGTGGAGGGGTGCCAATTGGGTTAGGGAATTATCAAAGTGCGAAACAAAATGGATATTCCAGACCCAATCTTTGAGCCCTGTAGGATTAAATATAGAGTTGGATTTAAATTGTTTTATTAGTGATCATTGATTTTAGTTTCCAACTCTATATTATATTATTTTATACTTGATCTTTTTTGTTATTTGATCCTTCATCTTTGGATGATGTGCGTTGGGAGGACCGTGATCCCCCAAAGTGTCCGCACACACAAATGTCCCTAGGCTTGTGACTCATGCTGTCTAGCGTTGGTTATGGGCTTAGGGTTATTTTAAATATTTTAATGATTTTACTTATTTATATTTAGTTTTGCCTATTAGTTTCTAATAGATTTGTGTTCTTTTTTCTGGTGTGACATGTTTTTGTTTATTATTATGATATTTTGGTATATGGATTATACTTCCATACAAATTTTCCTTACATTGTTACACTTCCATTGGTAGATGGCTATACTTCCATACAAATTTTCCTTACATTGTTACACTTCCATTGGTAGATGGCACTGTTGTGCATAGTCTCTTTAAATGTGCATATAATTAACAGGTGTATTTTCACAATGTCAGGACCCGGACTTGAACCTGTGACCTCCAGTGTGTTTGCCAGTGACTCTACTTGCTGAGCCACCTGGAATGCTGGAGCTTCTGTTGTGCATAGTGTACTGAGTACACATAAATAACTTCTTGGTCTTCCTGGTGGGTGGAGCCCATACATCCGGCCGGGACTCTATGTTATTATTCTTCCGGGTCATGGAGACCTTACATCCGGCCGGGAATCCGTGCTATTATTGTTCCGGGTCATATGTTAAATAAGGAGGAAGTTTTAGCTGATTGGGCGTAAAGCTGAATCACTATGATTGGTCAGAACACGATCGTCACTACCAATGGAAAGTGATGTAATTTACAGCGTTTTAAGTATGTATATACACTAGCGATTTTGTATGGATACTATCGGTCTATTGGTGGTTGAGTGGTTGGTGTCTTTTTGCTTTCAGCATAAGGGTGCAATTAACTTCCTGTGTGCTATACTTCCGGGTCGTAGGACGGCCCATTGTAGTGAATAGTGGCGAGATGGAGGGTTACTGTGCTGTCTTAGCCTGCTATTGGCCAGTATTCTACAGGCATCCACCAATAACCGATGGTGTGAACCTCGGCACCACCCTACTTCCGGGTTATAGGGTAATGTACCATAGAGATTAGTGAATTGAGAGGAAGTGATCCTGTAAATCTAGCCTGTGATTGGTCGACACACCTGAGCAACCACCAATGACCGATGATGTCAACCCTGGCCCCGCCCTGTGGGTTGATGGGCATGGGTATTTAAGGTTACCGCCAAGCCGCCGTGGTCACGCTCCCGGGGAAGAAGTGGAAATCACGAAACGCGTCGGGGCGTGACCAGGCGATGTAACCAGGCTGTGTAAGAGGAGTTCGGATTACCCAGAAGGCGCGGCGTCCACGGCGTGGAGCCTGGACATCATCTCCCGAAGGGCATCCCTCCCCTATTTGTGACTGTTTTTTTGCGTTGGATGACATACAAGACATGTGAGTGTGTTACCTTATGTTTTATTTTATTTAATAAAACCCTTTCAAACGGTATCACGCTATTGGGATTATGTTCTCTCCTCCCCATATGCTGCTGAGCTTTTTTTGACTGCGCTGGTGCGATTCCTGTTGTGGATACTCTGGACCAGTGACCATCATTATAAGCCTGAATGCTCAAACACGAAAGTGGGTTGGGCCACAGCATCTGGTGAGTGGGCAATTCTCCTCCCCCCCTTGGAGCACGGTGGTGGTGGTGATCCTTTTGAGAAACACGTCTTCGTACATTATCATCCCAGGAGATAGAGTGAAGGATTATGGACTGTTTGAGTCATTTCTGAACTTTTTCCTGCTGCCTATGTGACATCTATTGCATTTCGGACTTTTGTGCAGTGGGCACAGTATTTTTTTGGCACTTGCTTCTTGACAAGTTTGCGCTACTATATATATATATATAGGGATATTGCTGAGTATCTATCTATTATATATCTTTCTCCATATGTTTTAGTTAAGTAGCTGCATAGCCAATTTATTTATTGGTGAGTGGTCCTCATTTGAAGCGCTTGGGATAGCTTATACCTTTATTTGGTTTTCGTTGGGCATTTAAGCTGTCATATTATACACTATCAGTGACTGTTTACTACCGCCGGTGACAGCTGTGTTCCTACGGAACACAGTGCCACCGACATGACCGCGCTGCGCGCTCCCGATCGCGCATGCGCGGTCATCTTGTGGGCGCCTTCATTGTGATCGGCTGTGTCATTGGAACACAGCCGATCACGTGGGAAACAGCCACGCCCATTGGCTGTTTCCCCCCTGCCGGTGATGGGGGGTGTCCCGGGGACACCCCGACACCGGCAGTGCAGGGCGGCGTGCACACGATCGCGCGCCTGCCCTGCTTAAAGTGCCGCCGTCATATGACGGCGGCCCAGGATAATGGTCGCACCGCTCCGCCGTCATATGACGGCGGGCGGGCGGCAAGCAGTTAAGCAACGGAGGATTTGGCTGCTCAAAGACAAGAGCCTATTTTGCGATTCGGCACTGCGTGACTTTAACAGACAATTGCGCGGTCGTGCGACGCTGTACCCAAATTAATTTGACGTCCTTTTTTTCCCACAAACAGAGCTTTCTTTTGGTGGTATTTGATCACCTGTGTGATTTTTACTTTTTGCGCTATAAACAAAAAAAGAGCGACAATTTTGAATTAACAATATTTTTCACATTTGTTTATATGAAATTCTCAAAAAAAAAAAAATGTAAAAATCAAAATTCTTTAACATTTTAGGCCAATTTGTTTTCTGCTACATATTTTTGGTAAAAAAAAAATCGCAATAAGCGGATTTTTACTGGTTTGCACAAAAGTTATTGCGTTTACTAACTATGGGAAAGATTTATGTCATTTTTATTGTTTTTTTTTAACTAGTAATGGCGGCGATCTGCGTTTTTTTTTTTGCGGGACTGCAACATTGCGGCGGTCAGATCAGTCCCCTGACTGACAATATTGACACTTTTGGGGTTACCAGTGACATTACTACAGTAATCAGTGCTATACATATGCACTGTTACTGTAAAAATGACACTGGCAGGGAAGGGGTTAACTTTATTAGTGATCAAGGGGTTAAATGTGTCCCTAGGGGCGTGATTCTAACTGTAAAGTGGCGTGGCTTGTGATGTAACCGTAGAGACCTACATATCAGGATCATACAGTCTCTGCAGTTACATCAGGGAGAATGACAGAGGGCTGTGTTTACATCAGCCACCTGCCTTCCTCCCTCTCCAGCGGGAGATCGCGAGTGGCCGGCGGACATCGGAGCCACCGGTCACTCACATGGAGATGTCAGGGAACGAGCGGAGGCGCTCGCCCCCTAGAGGCTCGTGGGCGAGCAACGTATCGGTAAGTCGCTTTGCCCAGTAGCGCCAGACTGCCGCAGTATATAGTCGTGCGGCGGTCGGCAAGTGGTTAAACATTATCTACCAAGTTATGACTGATTGATTGACATATATTTTTGCAGATTAGTATGTTTGATTGTATCTTCATTTTTATTTTTTTCTAGTCATTTTAAAGTTTTTGTAACCCTAAAAAAAAAAAAAAAAAAAAAAAAAAACCTACTGTTCCCTTATAGCAGAAAAAAACAGCACAGTGCTTGTGATGTCTAAGAAGTGTGGTGCTGAGCAAGGAGTTCAAGTAGATGCTGACCAGGGAGCTAAAGGCAGAGTGACCCAGGGAAAAACAGTGTCCGTGAGTACCGGAAGCATGCCGGGGGTCTGCCCAGGAGGGGGACCACTCCAGTTGGGTGTCAGTGGACAGAAAGTGAGCGCACACAGTCAGTGAGAAAGGGGCTGCCACGTTAGACCCTGAAGAGTAATCTAAGCGAGAGTACATATTCTTTATTCTTCACTTCAGTGGTAAGGTGAAGCAGCGGACTTGCCGCATTCTACAGTCAGTTGTCCTCAGGAATTGTGCATAGTTCAAGTTGGAGTATCCCACTCATCCCTTCTCTCCTGTGCATGCTCTGTATCCTCCACTGATACCTCTCATAGATCCTAATGTAAAGTGAGCAGTGTCGTTATTTCTGGTCACATGATGCGGTCTATTCATACTAAAATTCTTATAAATCTGGATGTGTCTGCACTAGGATGTGAAGTCCATCTCAGGGGCAAGCAGGGAAGGGTGGCTGTGTTCATATACACATAGGGGCATGGAGAATGAACAAAGCCACCAAAGCACAGGAAGTCTGAGAATAGCAGAAAAAAGTTTGCATTTGTGTGATAAAACAAAGAAAAAGAAAGTTAGAAGTTACATTCTACTTATAATTAAGCACATTGCATTTATTTCAGTTTACAAAAAATGTGAGTTTAAGGCCCGTACACACGTGCAGATTGTCGGCCGAAAAGATTCGGCCGACGACCGATCGGCCGATTTTGGGCTTGTTAGTATGATGCTTCCGACAGCCGACAGCGCACTTTCAGCCGAACAGAATCTGTCGTGCAAGCATTAAAATTTTTGTATGCCGACACCAGAACGGCCGATTGTTCGCCAGTCAGTACAGATTTCGGCCGACAGACAGCAGATTAGCAAGACTGGGCATGCTCAGAAAAGAAAAAAAGACACGGAAAGTTAACCATCACATGACATCACTTCAGCAGTCGGCTGTTGTTGGCCAACAAAATTTGTGTGCAGTCTTTTGCAGTTTTCAACAGACACGACAGCCTTGGACAAAAGACGGCCGATCGTTCGGCCGACGATCTGCACGTGTGTACGGGGCTTAAGTGTCACTTTAACTCTTTTACAAAATGTAACTTTTTTTAATTTACTGGGATTTCTGCTTTAACCCTAATCACTTCCAATTGACTCCTTTCTCTCCTTCTCTCTTGGCTACTCGTTTTCTGTATATATATATATATATACACACACACACTGCTCCGCTTGTCCGCAAATCATCCTATTTTTTTGCGGATGATTTGCGGACATAATGTAAAGGCCCGTACACACGTACCGATCGTCGGCATACAAACGTCGGCGGACGAAAGATCTGCCGATTGTACGCGTGTTAGTATGGTGCCTCCGACAGCTGTCTGCGCACAATCCGCGGACAAAAGTCTTTCTTGCAAACATGAAAATTTTTGTCTGCGGACACCAGAACGGACGATTGTTCGCCTGTCAGTACAGAATTCGGCCGACAGACCGCAGATTTGCAAGACTGGGCATGCTCAGAAAATAAAAAACACAGGGAAAGTTAACCATTACATGACATCACTTCTGCAGTCAGCTGAAGTCTGCAGACAAAATTCTTGTGCTGTCCTTGTGCTGTCTTTGCACTTTTCAACAGACACCGACATCCCGGGGAGAAAAGACGAACGTTTGTATGACGACGATCTGGGTGTGTGTACGGGGCTTAAGTCAATGGCACTGTGGATGTCAGCGGAATACCATCCACTGACATCCGATTTTCTTCCTTTCAGTTCTGTTCCGTTTCTGTTCCGCAAACGGATGGGATGATATGCGGGCACACGGAGCGGATGACACAAATGTCATTCGCTCCGTGAAAAAAAAAAAGTCCCGCAGCGGAGAAAAGCAGCGGAGCGGCCGTCTGAAAGAGCCCAAAGACTTTTTAATCAGAGTATTGCATCACATCAATTAAACTCCTGAGATATTGATCTGGTCAGTTAGTAGCAGAGGGGGTTGTTAAGCAGTTTCAGCTGTATCGGTGTTGATGAAATTAACAACTGATGCACTAGATGGGCAAAAATGAGACAACCCCCAAAACAGGAATGATTTTACAGGTGGAGACCACTGACATTTTTTTTTTCCCTACTCATTTTTTCTGACTTTTTTTCACTAGTTTTGCATTTGGCTGGGGTCAGTGTCACTACGGGTAGCATGCGGTGATACCTGGCAGGGCCGGTACAAGGGGTGGGCGGAAGGGGGGGCTGCCCTGGGCGGAGTATGGGAGGAGTGTGGGAGGGGGCGCCAAAACACTGAAGAATCACCTTTATTCTAAGCTCCTGTGTTGCTAAAACATGTCCCAAATCAGAGCCAACAATGCGCCCATATCTTCTGCAGGCTTCCCGCCCCTTGCTGGAAAGGAGAGAAACTCTCTCCTGGGCACAGGTTTCGTACAGGCTGGCTGGTTGGATCGGGACCGTGAGAGCTCCTGTACAGGTGGGCGGAGCAAGCAGAGCACACTACACTGCAGCCTCGATCACTGCTTTCTGCCCAGCAGACATCGGAGCTCTCCTCTCCTCTCCTCCTCTGCACACTGAAGATAAGAGACAGATAGCAGACTGCATTTCCTCCTCCTGTGAGTCCCGATGTGTCCTGTCCTGTTTTACTGTGCAATGCTGTGCTGTAAGCCTGTACTGACCCTTGCAGTGCAGGTTTACTAAAGAGAAAGTAAAATGCTTTGAATAGGTTAGGAATATACTGGGACTTTTCAGGCTCCACATACTGTAAATGTATTCCACATACACACTATATCTTAATGAAAATCCTGCCTTTTACTAAGATATATTGTGTATGTGGAATACATCTACAGTATGTAGAGCCTGAAAAGTCCCAGTATATTCCTAACCTATTCAAAGATTGACCATAAACAAGTGATGTGTTGCAGCCCAACTCGAGCAAAGTGAAACAGTCCACCCTTGCAGTGCTGGGGGAAATAGCCTCATGTATACTTTCTCCAGCCAGCTACAGTGCTCTCCTCTTCCACCCAAAGTCTCATCACATACCATACAGGAACATTAACCCTGTATGGTATGATGAGACTGGAGTGTGACCCAGTCAGTCACAGTTTACCCAGGAGCTCCCGAGGACCAGTCACAGCACTGGAGAGAGCCTACTGGAGCAAGCAGTAAGGTAAAGCTCGGTACACATGAAACAAAATTAGTTCGGTTCAGCAGGGACCAGCTGAATTTTGATCTATGTGTGGCCTTGCCTGTTAGAAGCCGCCTGTCAGAATGGGAGCTTCTGTAGAATGGGAGCCTGCTGGAAAACCTTGTTCGATCAGCATTGCAGCCAATCGGCTGTAATGCTGATCAGTGTATTCTGACAGAGAAGAGTCCCCAGCATCAGAATACGTCTCGTGGAGGGGATTTCTTCATCCCCCTCTTGTGTGGATGGATGAATCTGTAAGTGTTTTTTTTCAATTCAGCCCACTGGCTAAACCAAAAAAAAAACCTATGCATGTGTGCCAGTTTAAGTGCCGAATCACACTATTGCAATGCCAGACATCGCATGTGATTTGCACCACATTGTGGTGCAGATCACATGCGATGTCTGTGCAATGTGATTTCAGCCATACAAACTTTTTGGCTGAAATTGCATCCTATTTGCACAAGAATGGAGCAGGGCCCTTTTTTTGGTTCGCACTGGAATCGGATTGCATGGGTGTTCACACCTATGCGATCCAATTCCTGCACCATTTCACAGTTTGAACTGCGATCTGCGAACCAATCTGAAAGTGTCATCATTACCTTTACATTGACACCCCCCAGAGATTTGCAGGTCTCAGTGTAAACCACTGTGCGATTCTGGTACAATGCGGGAACCGGCACTGAATAGCAGGGTTTCCCGCATCACACCAGTGTGAACCGGGACTAAGTGGTTTTACCCTAATCCTCTGCTCCTAGAATAAAAAAGTCCCATACACACAATGAGAATATTAAACCATTTTTTTTTTTTACATTCTAGTCTTAGGAATATACTGGGACTTTTCAGGCCCCATTGTAAGGGTTGATTTTTTGTTTTTTTCCTGAAGTTGGGATTTAAACGTTTATTATGAAAAAAATTCAGGGAATACATTTGGGTTAGACAGGTACATTAGTTGGTGGTTTAATGTATATATTGAGTGTTTGCATGTATGTATTCATGCATATATGAAATGCCTCATAGGGGTAAATTATTCAGTCCTGACCTTAGCACTCTATACATAGGTGTAATTATCAAGTGTGGTTATCAGGCATGGGTAAAATGATTGGTCATGCAGAACCCAGGGGGGGGGGGGGGCGCAGTTTTGCACGTTCGCCCTGGGCACTGGATGACCTTGTCCCAGCACTGATACCTGGACCCTATAAAGGTTGCACAGGCAGTCCAACTCCTCCAGGAAGGCACAATACCTGCCTTTGCCAGAAGGTTTGCTGTGTCTCCCAGAGCATGGAGGAGATTCCAGGAGACCGGCAGTTACTCTAGGAGAGCTGGACAGGACCGTAGAAGGTCCTTAACCCATCAGCAGGACCGGTATCTGCTCCTTTGTAAAGCACATATCCACTACTGCTCAAAAATAGAGGAATTCTGAAAAGCCCAAGCGCTTTTAGGAGATAACGAACCTAATAGTATGCTGCTACTTAAATAGATAACTGAAAAAAGGGGGGATCCTCTGCCAAAATAGCAAAAAATCCAGTAGCGCAATAATGGTGGCACCCTCCTGCCACTCTGCAGACACAGTGCTTATACCCTAATAGGTAGCAGCAGTGTGAAAATAGGATCACAGGATATAACCCTAATAATCCCTATAGAGAACATACCATATCACATATAACATATAACATAAATAACCTGTTAAAATGTTAAAACATTAAAATCCATATGACAAGCACAGAGTATCCATAAATTGTCCATATACTGTAGTAGGCAAAAAAGGATATTCCAAGAAAAGTTCTTAGTACTGTGTGTGATATTATGGGTCACCCATCTCCACCACCACCGTGTCCAGGGACAGCTGAAAGACACACTCACCAAATGCTGTGGTTTAATTACTCTCGTAATCAAGCAGGAAAGCAAGACTCTCAGGTAGACACTTGTCAAATCCCATAAACAATGGTGAATCAAATATTCCAGATATGTGGAGAGAAAAAACACAGCCCCACTAGTGCAATAACGTTTTAGATTGCATTTATTAATAATCACAAGTACACTGCACTCACTTGGTTTCAGATAAAAACAGGCTTGTCATGTCATAAGAATACAGGAGGTGGCATCCATCCAAAGCGCTGTCTCCAGGCTCCACGCCATGGAGAACCGACCTGCCGGATTTCCAAACACTCCTCAATCAGATTCTGCTGAGTGTCATCTGGTCACGCCCCGACGTACGTTTCGTCTCTTCCGACTTCGTCACTGGTGTGATATGGTATGTTCTCTATAGGGATTATTAGGGTTATATCCTGTGATCCTATTTTCACACTGCTGCTACCTTTTAGGGTATAAGCACTGTGTGTCTGTAGAGTGGCAGGAGGGTGCCACCATTATTGCGCTACTGGATTTTTTGCTATTTTGGCAGAGGATCCCCCCTTTTTTAAATCTGCTCCTTTGTGCAAGAAGGAATAACATGAGCACCACCAGAGACCTACAAAATGACCTCAAGCAGGCTGCCGGTGTGAATATCTCTAACCAAACAATCGGAAACATGAGGCTGGCCTAAGGGTCCGACGTCCTCTAGTGGGCTCTGTGCTCACTGCCCAGCACCATGATGCTCGATTGGCATTTGCCATTGAACACCAGAATTGGCAGGTCCACCGCTGGCTCCTTTAATTTTAATTTTAATATATATATATATATATATATATATATATATATATATATATATATATATATATATTTTTTTTTTTTGTTATTGTTGTGTATAGAGAAAGAAAAAGGCATCAGGATTGAATCTCCCCAGCTGTGAAACAGACAGCGATAGAAGCTTCATTCAAAGCCAAAATTAAACATCTTGCCTTTACATACACGTTAACTATTAAAATTTATCATTTTAGCCTTTTTATTGTCACATAAAAAAGGATGCAAAATTGAAAAAAAATCCTTTATTTTATCTGTAAAATCTTTGGACCAGAATCATAATTTTCATGCCATTATAAGCAGGGCAACTTTCAGAATACAATATATATATATTTTTATCTTTAGTACCATTGCTAACCAACAGTGATCACATTAGAAAATGTATATGGATAGTATAAAAAAATAAATTTTTCAAGACAATATCACCTTGTTTGTCTAGAAATAAAGAAAAAACAAGTTTTTCTTTATTACCTTAAGTATACTTAGGGTATACTTGAACAAAAGTTCTCTTGAGCATAAGATGTATATCATGTAGGTGTGGCAGCAAGAGTGGTTAAAAAAATGAATTAATAAAAGTAAATTGTAAAGGGTTTAAGTATCCCCCAAAAAACGGAATTTTTGTAAAATCTTACCATAAAATTCCTTCCTCCGACAGTCACCGCCACCTCTAAGTCATCACTATTGGGTATTGACTTCCGCTCCGCAGGAGTAGCTAGGCATAAGACTTAGTCAAAAGAACAAAGCATTTAGCATAGACACACCCATGGGGGCTGTCCCACTGGTCAATACCCCCCTGCAGTGATCCCTCCCAACTCAGTTTGGTAGAATAGCAGAAGGTGTACAAGAAAAAACCCCAAAAGAGGGGCGGGGGCGGCGACTGTCGGAGGACTCAGAGAAAGGAATTTTACGGTAAGATAAGATTTTACAAAAATTCAATTTTCTCTTACGTCCTCCGACAGTCGCCACTATTGGGATGTCCCAAAGCAGCGTAGACATGAGGGGTGGGATACGCAACCGCAGAAAAGGCAATGCAGTACCCACATCAGAGAAAGGAACCTTACACGCACAGTAAGAGAACCTCCTGGGCAATAGAAAAGGCTCAATAGGAACAACAACCCAGGAAAACAAATACCCAGGGGATAAACACCCCAACAGCCAGGGACCCACAAAAAACAAGGGTCCCCTATGGCACTGCCGCACTGAGAACTTTGCGGCCAAAGGAGGCATCAGCTGATGCCAGAACATCCACCTTATAGAATTTGGAAAAGGTGTGCACCAACGACCAAGTTGCAGCCTTGCACACCTGGGCCACCGAGACCTGATGCTGGTAAGCCCAGGACATACTCAATGATCTGGTAGAGTGTGCCTTAACAGGGAAGGGTTGAACCCGTTCCTTCAAAGCATAGGCCTGTTCAATGGTCTGTCTGATCCATTTGGCAATGGCGGCCATGCCCTTCCGAGGTCCCTCAGGAAGGACAAAGAGAGAATTCGATTTCCGAAAGGACTCAGTGGACGACAGGTATACCCTAATCGCCCTGACAACATCCAAGGAATGCAATGCAACCTCCTTAGGATGCTTGGGCTTTGCACAGAGCGAAGGCAAAACAATGTCCTCATTAAGGTGAAAATCAGAGACCACCTTAGGGAGAAAAGACGAATGAGGACGCAAGACCAACTTATCCTTGTGAACCACCAAATAAGGAGAGCGGCAAGACAACGCCGCCAATTCTGACACTCTGCGAGCCGAAGTGATCGCCACTAGAAAGGCAACCTTTTTAGACAGCAGAGGTAACAATATCTCCCGGATGTTTTCAAAGGGAGAACACCGTAACACGGACAGAACCAAGTTCAAGTCCCATGGAGGCAAGGGCTTCCTCCGGGGAGGAGACAAATGTCGCACACCTTGAACAAAGGTGCGAATTAAGGAATGAGACGCCACAGGGCGTTGAAAAAGAACAGCCAGTGCAGAAACCTGGCCCTTAATCGTGGCCAGCGCCAAGCGCTGGTCCACGCCAGTCTGAAGGAAAGCCAACACTCTCGACACCGAGTATGAGCGAGGGGAGAACCCCCTGGACTCACACCAGGCGAAATAAGCTTTCCAGGTACGGTAATAGATTTTACCAGATGAGGCTTTCCTAGCCTTGATAATAGTAGGAATGACCTCTGAGGAGAGACCCCTGTCTCCCAGGACCTGGCTTTCAACAGCCAGGCCGTTAAAGCAAGCGACTGTAAAGCAGGATGGAAGATCGGTCCCTGAGACAGCAGATCTTCCCGCATTGGCAGCCGCCAAGGAGGCTCGTCCACCAGGTGAACAACGTCGGCGTACCAGGACTGGCGTGGCCAGTCCGGCGCCACTAGAATCACCAATTTCGGTTCCAAGGCTAGCCTGCGAAGGAACCTGGACAACAACTGAATCGGAGGAAAGGCATACACCAGACGATACTGATGCCAAGGGGCCACCAACGCATCCGAGGCGTCCGCCCACGGATCGCGCGTTCTTGCCACGAATCTTTCCATCTTGTGATTTAGCCGAGACGCGAACAGATCCACGTCCGGGGATCCCCACTTTGCACACTGCATTTGGAAGACCTCTGGGTGTAGGGACCATTCCCCCTGGTCCAGGGTCTGGCAGCTTAGATAGTCGGCCTGCCAATTCTCCACACCCGGAATATGAACTGCTGAAATTGCCGGGACATGAGTCTCGGCCCAAGACAGGATGTTGGTCACCTCCCGGGCCGCCCGGGCACTCCTGGTGCCCCCCTGGTGGTTGATGTAAGCCACCGCAGTAGCATTGTCTGTCTGTACCCGAACAGAATGGCCCCAAAGTCGATCCGACCACTGGAAGAGAGAGAGTTTGGAGAGTTTGATCGCTCTCAATTCCAATATGTTGATCAGAAGGGAGGATTCCTCCCCCGACCAAGCGCCCTGGGCAGACAGGTTGCCCAGGACTCCACCCCAGCCCGACAGGCTGGCATCCGTGGTAATCACCGTCCACAGCAACGGACGGAACGATTTTCCTTCTGACACAGCCGGGGACTGAAGCCACCACACAAGATCCATTCTGGTCCGGCGACTCAATGAGACACTCAGATCCAAGGACTGAGGTAGTCTGTCCCACCTGGCCAGGATCTCCACTTGAAGAGCCCGTGTGTGAAACTGAGCAAAGGGTATCGCCTCGAAAGCCGATACCATCAACCCTAGGGACCGCATGCAGGTCCTGAGTGACGAGGATGGCTTGTCCCTGAGGGACCTGATCTCATCCTGTAAGGTCCGGAGCTTGTCCTCCGGCAAGAACACCTTTGCTTGAGCAGAGTCCAGAACCATTCCCAGATAGGGAAGACGAACCGAAGGAGACAAGGTCCACTTCTGTACGTTGACGCTCCTGGAGCGTCTGTACCGTAGTGGACAGATCGCGCAGCAGGTCCTGGCTGGCAATCGATCTTAAGAGGAGATCGTCCAGATAACCCAAGACCGCAATGCCCTGAGCTTTTAGCAGGCCCAGAACAGGCGCCAACACTTTGGTAAAGACCCTTGGAGCCGAAGCGAGACCGAAAGGTAACGCCACAAACTGATAGTGGTCCTCCGCTATTGCAAACCGAAGGTACCTCTGGTGACCCTCGAAAATGGGGATATGTAGGTACGCATCCTTCAGGTCTATAGAGGCCAGGAATTCCCCTGGACTCAGGGAGGCCACCACCGAGCGGAGGGATTCCATACGGAACTTTCGAACGCGCACAAAGTGGTTCAGCGCTTTCAGGTCCAGAATAGGATGCACCTTGCCCTCCTTTCTGGGCACAGTGAAAAGATTGGAATAAAACCCCCGAAACCTGTCCCGATGAGGCACCGGGACAATCACCCCCTGGGCAAGGAGGTCCTGCACTGCTTGACGCAGGTCCTGCAGACGCCCTGGGGTCAAATGAAGATTTGAGGGAAAGAATCTTTCCGCTGGCCGGGAAAGGAATTCAATCTTGTACCCTGATCGAATGATTTCCTGAACCCATCTGTCCAGAATTCGGAGCAGCCAAGGTTGGAGGAAACCATGCAAACGTCCCCCCACCCCTGAAATGGGTGAGGGCGCCCCTTCAGGCAGAGGCGGATTGACCCACCGCACCGGCATTGCCGGACTTCTGCTTGCCCGCCCAGGGCTTCTTCTGGCTACCTTGGCCCTTGAAGGGCTTGCCCTTGGTTTGATTCCTAAAGGCACGAAAGGACCCATGATTGGGTCGAGAGGCGGCACCCCGCTTGCCACAAAAGGACTTGTTCTTCGGGTTCTGGGGCAGCATGGTGCTCTTGCCCCCCGTGACGCCTTTTACCAAGGTATCCAATGCCTCGCCAAAAAGGCGAGAACCAGCATAGGGAAAATCAGCAACTGTTTTCCGTGATGTCTGGTCAGCCGACCAGCTCTTCAGCCAGATCAGTCGACGGTTAAGCACCGCAACACTAGATAGGCGTGCTACCAAAGGGGCCTCATTTAAGGCCGCATCGCACAAATACATGACTCCTTGGTGAATTTGGTCCACCATAGCCAGCGTGGCAGGCGGGGCAGAATCAGACACGAGGTTGCGTCTAAGCACCTTAGTCCAATCAGCCACCGCCTGAGCCACCAGAACGGACGCAAAAACAGGTTTGAGCAAGGAACCCGCCACCGTGTAAGAATGGCGGGCTAGAGACTCCAACCTTCTGTCCGTGGGATCCCAAAAAACTGGGGTCTCCTCAGTAGGAATCAAGGTTGCCTTGTTTAACATGGCCACAGTGTGATCCACCTGTGGAGGCACACACCATCACAATTCCGTAGCCGGCGCAAATGGATAAAGCAATTTAAACCGACTAGGTACTGTGAATGGACGTTTTAAAGTGCGCAACAGTTCATTCACAGTGTAACTCAGCGGGGCAGGGAAAAACCTGCACCGACTTGCGGGTCCTGTGTGTACCAAAAGAGGACACAATGCCCGGAGGACTGGGCTCATCCTCCAAGTGAAGTGTTTCTTTCACAGAAGAAATCAACTCATCCATGGTCGCGCATTCTTCAGGCGACCCCGGGGGAGAATCATCAACCCCCTCCACCTCCGCCTCCCCCTCAGACCCAAGCGGGTCCAGGGATGAGCGAGACCCTGAAAAGGGCACGCCCGCTGCAGCAGCCACATCACCATCTGAATCAGAGGAGATAGATAATCTGGGCCTTTTCCTAGCAGCACGTTCAGCCATCAGCACCTCCATCTTGGACACAAAAGACGCCACTATGGCAGCCAAATCAGGTATAACAGGGGCCACGGCAGGACTGGGGTCCCCCACCAGGGCTGGAGGGAATTTGCTGTCCTGAGATTCCATTGCCCAAGTTAGAAAACAACAGTGCAATAAAAGGTACTGGCCCTTTAAAAACGCAGCGGAGTGCGCAGCCCACCGCTATATGTACAGTGACCAAAGACCCCCAAAAGGAGAAGAAACTGAGCCAGGAAGGACAAAACAGAGTTATGGAAGAGACAGTCTGCAGAGCCCCCACAGAGTGTTACCACATTGATCGCTGCTTCAGAGGAAAATCAAGTGAGGTCATCAGAGGCTGAACAATGAGCTGCAAGACCCAGGGAATATGGCTGCCCATAGAACTGAATGGGAGGCTTCGGGAAGATGGCCGCTGAACATGTACTCGGAAAATCGTTTTGCCACACATAAGATGGCGCCAGATGGCGCCAAAACAGCATGCAGAGAAGCCCATAGTGAAGCCAGACATGCTTGCCCATACTAAAAATGGCGGACCGCGCGGTTTTCACCCGCTGCGGCCGCCGCACACGCAGTCTACATCCCTAAAAACACCGAAGTGTCACAGGGGAAGGGGCCCCCAAAAACACACAGCACCGCAGCGCATGTACAAAGGACCCCCACAGGGATCCCATCAGGGAGCCCCACACAGGCACAGACATGGGGAACACACAGCAACACAAGACTGCCACCCCAGACAGAAGTATTTACCTGTACCATATGGCGTGGGGTGCCTCTACGAACGGAAAGCCACTGTCCTCATCTGACAGGGAATGCCGTTAGCCAAGGACAGGACACTACAGCACCGCAGATGTGTCCAGTGAGGTAGCCACCTCACAGGCTGCATCCCTGCTGCGAGCATGGATGGGTCGTTCATAATGCCAGGACAAAGACATTGGCCGAACACTCGATGGCGGGCTGGGGATCGCTCTGACCCTCTTCCCTGGAGAGCCAGGGCGGCCAGTCCGATTCCCAGCTCCGCAGAATCCATCTTCATCCGAAGATCTGACTAAACTAAGCTGACAAAATAAACAGCTAGTAAATCAAAGAAAAAAACTGACAGTTTTAAAAATAAAATCAAAAGAAAAAATTAGAAGGCTGAGACTGAAAGCCCCAGCACAGGGAGCCTGACAACTCCTGACGCTAGGCAGAGACAAACTGAGTTGGGAGGGATCACTGCAGGGGGGTATTGACCAGTGGGACAGCCCCCATGGGTGTGTCTATGCTAAATGCTTTGTTCTTTTGACTAAGTCCTATGCCTAGCTACTCCTGCGGAGCGGAAGTCAATACCCAATAGTGATGACTTAGAGGTGGCGGCGACTGTCGGAGGAGGTAAGAGAAAATTGTACTGCTTATTGATTTATGGAAAATGAGAATTCATGTTGCTTTTAACAAGGCAACTCACTTTTCCTCCAATAAAGTTCATAAATTGTCAAGCCGTCTTCCAGTTTCCTTCCACTGTCCTTCCTCGTCAGAAAAATCTAAAGGGGTATCCTTATCTTCTGAATTCTCTGCTGGCAACAAGATCCTGGACAAAGCTGGTAGTATACTTATTGGAAGGGTACAGTTTTTGACACATACTGTAAGTGACATTTGTCAGCATGTAAGTTGTAAAAGGCTAGCGCTGAGGATTAAAATTATTAGAAGAATAAAATAGGGTGAGCTGCTGCTCGGTATAAGGAAGGGATGTGCCTTAAAAAGTGTAAAATATAAAACTACCTGCGCTGCTCCCCGAACCAAATAAGTATATATATATATATATATGTATAAATAAATATTGTGCTTAAGGTGCTAGTGCTTAACTCAATATGCGTAATACCTATATCAAAATTACCAATCCATATGTATAACAAACGTGAATAAATAAATATGACACAATAAATGTGAACGGTTGTCTTCTTCTTGTGCTCAAAAGATTAAAAACAGTGACAGTCTTTGTGCATAAACATAAGTCCAAAGTGCTGCGTGCTCATATATAAAAAGTGCTGGTGCTCTTTGTACACGAGTAGGTGCTCCCCTCTTGGTCCCCTACTCACCAGAAGCCAAATAATAAAGCGCTTTCAAAATATCCTTTGAAGATAAATGCCTTATTGGACCACCAATTCAACAGCTTTGAAGGTATACTGTAGATCACAACATCCAGGTGATGCTCAAAAAAGAAAGAGATGCTGGCATCGTGAAGTATGTAAAAACTTTATTCGATGCACACAATACAGGTTACACTTACAATTTAGCAGAGGTTCACACGCCTGAAAACCATCCCACGGGTCGCCACTCAGAAGGCTGTCCTCACTCCCCGTGTCTCCGTAATCCGGAAGCTGGATGCAGTCAGGCGTAGTATATATTCGGACGAATAGCTTGACGCGTTTCGCTCCTCGCACAGAGCGTTATCAAAAGCGAATTCGTCTTGAATGCATACTATATTTATATGGTACACTAATTCCATAATTGCAGACACCTAGAGGAACCGGAAGTAGAATGTCGCCATCTTGGAACTCCCATTATGACATACTTCCTGTTCATTACCATCTAACTATATCCTTAACTTTCTCTATAATGACCACAGATATGTTCCTCCTTAATCTGATCTAAACCCCCTTCTTTGTATTAAAATCCTGATTGGATATTATATACTCCTTAAGTTCGAGTTTTAATGTATTATGAATTTCATGGCGAGACAGGAAGTAAGGAGACCACCATCTTGGGACTCCTATTATGACTCACTTCCTGTACAACGCCATCTTGCTATACCCTTCTTCTTACATACATAAGCTGCGGATATGTACTGTGTGTTATGCGCCTTCCTCACACTCCTCATAAATCAATGCCACGTTATTAGGGTGCTTTTATATTGTGGGCTGGACTATTATATGTAAAATGTCGGTAATGTCATTGCGGCGAAACCGGAAGTAAGGAAGCCGCCATCTTGGGACACCTTACCTACCTCACTTCCTGTCCAGCGCCATCTTTCTATACCCCTCTTCTTACATACATAAGCTGTGGACATGTACTGTGTGTTATGCACCTTCCTCACACTCCTCATAAATCAATGCCACGTTATTAGGGTGCTTTTATATTGTGGGCTGGACTGTTATGTGTAAATTGTCGGTAATGTCATAACGGCGAAACCGGAAGTATGGAAGCCGCCATCTTGGGACACCTCACATACCTCACTTCCTGTCCAGCTCCATCTTTATATACCCTTCTCTTTATATGTACTGGCTGCAGTAAATAAATTGTCAAGCCGTCTTCCAGTTTCCTTCCACTGTCCTTCCTCGTCAGAAAAATCTAAAGGGGTATCCTTATCTTCTGAATTCTCTGCTGGCAACAAGATCCTGGACAAATCTGGTAGTATACTTATTGGAAGGGTACAGTTTTTGACACATACTGTAAGTGACATTGGTCAGCATGTACTTTGCAGGCTTTACAGGCTGGCTTTCCTGGACATACATTGACGAGAGGGATATTCATTGTGCTTCTACATCCTGGTACCTGGGAATCTTGGGCGTTGAGATTTATGATTTGCCCTGCTAAGACTGTACGAGTTGCAGATATATACACCTAGATATGATCCTCAACAGTTACCATACTCCCATATCTTTATGTGGAATATAGACTTTGTGACTCTGGGAGGGTATTGTAGAGCTTGAGCAGGTGCCCTGCTATCTCGATACCTATAACTTCCAGCACGACGGAGGTCGTTAGGTCTCTTGTTGTCTCCAAAGTTGTGGATATAATCTTAGTATGATACAACTGCCCCTGTCATATAGGGTCCCAACGCCTGCCCAGGGATATTCGCTTTAACCTACCTTTGACCTCATTGGGTTAGTAAAAGAATGTCAGTCCTTCTGGTCTCTTGGGCCCTGAGGAAGCCTGCGAAACGCGTCATCTTACCGGGGACCGTCAGACTGCGTCCATACAGAAACCACAGTCACCAACGTCGTATTCATGTATCGGTTCTCCTACATGGAGTAATTCTTTATCATTGTTTTTATTTTCATGTATATGTAAGATTTTACTACTTTGAACCAATAAAGATGTCTTTTTTATGATAATTGTGCTTTATTTGTTACTACCCCTTACATTTTGGCCTTTATAAAGTCCCGCTCTTTCTTTACCTGTATTTTTCATTATGCACTGGGATGACGGCCAGCCAATCACGGTATTTTTTATCTTTCTATAACAGCCTCTGCTTACTTCACATTGTAAAACCAATTTATTTACTAATTGTTAAACTGCGAGAGCTTTGACTTCTTATTACTCACATACATCATACACAGTGATTCTCACTCTCACTTCTTTAGACTGGTGTTACTACAGTATATCTATGGATATGCCATGTAAATGCTGCAACAAATTGTACCTCATTGTTTTTGTTCATTTTTCTACTCTGTAATAACAAAATATAATATTTATGGTTAAAAAAATGAATCAAGAAGGCACCCTGATTTTAAGTAAAGACATTATCCCCTCTTTAGACCCACTCCAGCATACATCCAGAGGCGCCTCTCAAAAATCCTGCTCCAAAACCTGCAGAGACCAAAAGCCCCCCAAAATCTGAGCCTAATAACACATGGAAAATGCTCCATCCAAATGACAGAGACTTCAAATACTCTTCCCCAGTGCATCAATCCTGATCTTGTATTCGACTTTTGTATATCCAACAATCCAACCTCCTCTCTCCCTTCAGCATTCCATAAGGATTATCTATCTGACAATTCCTCTACCTCATGTACCACAAGATTTAGTGACCCCACACAACTCCTTCTCAATCCCTAATTACTGACCCCCTACTATATCAACTCTTTGTTTCTAATGATTAGGAAGAACTAGGCTTCTGATTCTGTTGGAAACTCAGAAGTAAGTTTCACATGTATTCACTTGATTTCCAAATGTAAAAAAATGCCAATGTAGCCCAAATAAATGCCTTACTGGCTACAGGCAATACCTGGACCCTATAGAGGTTGCACAGGCAGTCCAACTCCCCCAGGATGGCACATCAATATGTGCCATTGCCAGAATGTTTGCTGTGTCTCCCAGCACAATCTCAAGAGCACAGAAGAGATTCCAGGAGACAGGCAGTTACTCTAGGAGAGCTGGACAGGGCCGTACAAGGTCCTTAACCCATCAGCAGGACCGGTATCTGCTCCTTTGTGTAAGGAGGAACAGGATGAGCACTGCCAGAGCCCTATAAAGTGCTTTGCACAGATGACAGCAGGTTCACCCTGAGCACATGTGACAGATGTGAAAGGATCTGGAGAAGCCGTGGAGAATGTTATGCTGCCTGTAACATTGTTTAGCATGACCGGTTTGGTAGTGGGTCAGTGATGGTCTGGTAAGGCATATCCATGGAGGGTTACACAGACTCCTATAGGCTAGACAATGGCACCCTGACTGCCATTAGGTATTGAGATGAAATCCTCTGACCCATTGCCATACCCAACACTGGTGTAGTGGGTCATGGGTTCCTCCTGGTGCACGACATTGCTCAGCCTCATGTGGCGAGAGTATGCAGACAGTTCCTGAGGATGAAGTAGCTGATACCATTGAATGGCCCCGACATTCATCTGACCTTAATCCCATAGAACACCTCAGGGACATTATGTTTTGGCCCATCCGATGCCACCAGGTTGCACCTCAATCTGTTTAGCAGCTCAGTGATGGCCTGGTCCAGATATGGGAGGAAATACCCAAGGACACCATCTGAATTCTCATTAGAAGCATGCCCTGACATTGTCAGGCATGCATACAAGCACATGGGGGCAATGCAAACTACTGAGGACCATTTTGAGTTGCTGCAATGAAATTTAGCAAAATGGACTAGCCTGCTGTATCATTTTTTCACTTTGATTTTCGGGGTGTTCTTTAATTCAGCCCTATATAGGGTGATACGTTTCATTTCTATCAAACAATGTGCCTTTCATTCCTAACACATTACCCAGTCCATATCATTATAGATATCCAGCATGATCATTTTCCTCATTGAGATCTGATGTGTTTTCAAAGTGTTCCTTAATTTTTTTGAGCAGTGCTTATATACTATACAGTATATATATATATATACACAGTATCTCACAAAAGTGAGTACACCTCTCCCACTTTTGTAAATATTTTATTCTATCTTTTCATGTGACAATACTGAAGAAATGACACTTTGCTACAATGTAAAGTAGTGAGTGTACAGCTTGTATAACAGTGTAAATTTGTTGTCCCCTCAAAATAACTCAACACACAGCCATTAATGTCTAAACTGCTGGCAACGAAAGTAAGTACACTCCTACGTGAAAATGTCCAAATTGAGCCCAATTAGCCATTTTCCTGTCCCGGTGTAATGTGACTCGTTAGTGTTACAAGGTCTCAGGTGTGAATGGGGAGCAGGAGTGTTTAAATTTGGTGTTATTGCTCTCACTCTCTCATACTGGTCACTGGAAGTTCAACATGGCACCTCATGGCAAAGAACTCTCTGAGGATCAGAAAAAAATAATTGTTGCTCTACATAAGGATGGCCTAGACCAGGGGTGTCAAACTCAATTTAATTGCGGGCCGCATTAGCAATATGGTTGCCTTCAAAGGGCCGCTTGTATCTGGGTCACGATACATACAGAGTGCAAGGTTCAGGAGTGTGTTACTTACAGAGTGCAGAGTTCAGGGGTGCGCTATGTACAGAATGCAGAGTTCAGGGGTGCGCTACGTAGACAGTGAAGGGTTCAGGGGATGTGCTACGTACAGAGTGCAGAGTTTAGGAGTGCGCTACAAACAGAGTGCAGACTTCAGGGGTGCGCTATGTACAGAGTGCAGAGTTTAGGAGTGTGCTACGTGTAGAGTTCAGGGGTGCGCTATGTACAAAATGCAGAGTTTAGGGGTGCCCTATGTCACACAAATTATGAATTTGGAATAAATATCTAACACACATGTACAATTCACTGCACAGAAGGCCAGTCACATTATTTTTTTTTATTTATTTTTTTCTTTGAATTCATGTGAAGTAATGTGTGTTGATCTGTATTATGTATTGCACCTTATGGGGGTAAAAGAAATAAAAGCAGCAATAGCTGGATGTTCAACACCAATAGCAATCTAGGGCTGTAATGTACACATTGACCATCACTGTACAATCCTATCAATTATTTATATAATGCAATTTATAAAAAATATGTATAACTAAATATTATTTTTTTTTTTACTAAATTTTCTATTTATTTAACATTTTTTTCATACAGAACACAACCAAGAAAAGAGAATAAAGAAAAAAAAAAAAAGAAAAAGAAAAAAAAAACATATACATAAATAAATATTGCACTTGAAAATACACTTTCATATCTTATTTATACTATAGTAAGAACCCAGTAGGAACATATATTCATAAATTCAATACATTTTTCTCTCTTGGGTATAAATAGAGGTATCCGGTATGTAGTTTAATAGAAAAAAAAAAAACCTCCAGGGTTCCCCAGAGCTCTAATCTATTCATGGTCCTGCTGATTATTGTACGATTGAAGAAAGGAAAAAAAAAAGAAGAAAGTTAGGTTAGAAAGAGAGATAATATTGTAAATATTATTATTAGTAACTGGCTTTACTATTCTGCTGCAATGTGTGAGAGATTGTCATCATATGTAGGGTTGAGCGGACACCTAGATGTCCGTGTTCGACGGGTTCGGCCGAACTTTAAAAAAAAGTCCGGGTCCGTGTCCCGGACTTTTACCAAACTTTTCCCGGACACCGAACCCCATTGAAGTCAATGGGGACCCGAACTTTCAGGCACTAAAATGGCTCTAAAACACCAAAGGAAAGGGCTAGAGTGCAGCAAATGGCAGCAAAACGTAATTAAGAGCATGGCAAGTGCTCTGCAAACAAATGTGGATAGGGAAATAACTTAAAACAACAAAAAAAACAGAAAAATAAAACAATGTTCTTCTTCATCTCTGAAGGACGAGGCCCATATGGAGTAGGAGGGAGGTTGAGGTGGTGGTGGATGTGGCGGTGACATAGGCGTGCGCACAGGGTGTGCCGGGTGTGCCTGGGCACACCCTAATCACCTAGGGCACATAGCATTGCCAGTGAGGAGATGGGAAAGATCTCCCTCGGACCTGCTCTGCTCTATTTCTCTTTGCCAGCAGGGAGAGTAATGTATCGGGGCCATGTACCTGTAGGCAAACACATGCATGTGTATTTCAACTTTGGGGTGCACACCTTAATGCAATAGGCTGCGCACACCTATGGGCGGTGTAGGTGGAAGCGGCGGTGGAGGAGGACCAGGGCCGGATTAAGAGCATCATGGGCTTGGTGCTGAGGATTTTGAAGGGCCTTAAGGGCCGTGCCTTGGCATGCACCCAGAGGAGGAAGGGTGCAGCCATGCATGCCTAATTCAACATGGGATGCTGTCTCTGAAGCCCATAAACACATCCATGCATCGGCAACTGTCCCTCCTTGTCCGGCCTTCGCGCTGTGTGGGGAGGTTCTGGGGGTGCTGCCTGGGGAAGCGAGCATAGAAGCCAGACTTCTGTGTTTACAAGTGACAGAAGAGCGGTAACAGTGAATATGGCCCACCCGGGGCCTATATAAAAGGTAGGGGCCTGGAGCTGCAGCTCCAATAGCCCCTACGTTAATCTGGCCCTGAGGAGGAGGACGAGGTAGCCAACACTGCTTCTTTTCACAAATTTTAAATGAGGGTACACCCCAAAAGAGTGAGAAAGAGCAAAAATGGAACAATGGGTGGGTAAGGTCGGTATCCATTGCTATTCTGCATAAGGTACGGAAAAGTCCCGTGGGATCCATGCCTGGTTCATTTTAATGAACGTGAGCTTGTCCACATTGTCTCTGGACAGGCGGCTGCGCTTGTCTGTTATAACGCCCCCAGCCGTGCTAAATACCCCTTTCAGATAATACACTGGCTGCAGGGCACGCCAGCACCTCCAAGGCGTAAAGGGCAAGCTCAGGCCATGTGCCCAATTTGGAGACCCAGAAGTTGAAGGGGGCAGACCCGTCATTCACTACATGTAGGCGTGTGCACACATACTGCTCCACCATGTTGGTAAAATGCTGCCTCCTGCTAAGACGTTCCATCTGAGCTGCTGGTGCTGCTGTTTGTTGTGGCGTGCTGACAAAGCTTTTCCACATTTCGGCCATGCTAACCCTGCCTTCTGAGGTGCTGGCGGTGCCCTGGTTGCGTTGGCGACCTCCTCCTCCTCCTCCTCTGCCTTGTGCTTCCACTGTGGCCCCGCTGTCAGATGGGAATGCCAGCAGCATGGCGTCTACCAGCGTGCGCTTGTACTCGCGCATCTTGCGATCGCGCTCCAGTGAGTGAATTAAGGACGGTACGTTGTCCTTGTAACGGGGATCCAGCAGTGTGGCCACCCAGTAATCAGCACAAGTTAGAATGTGGGCAACTCGGCGGTCGTTGTGGAGACACTGCAGCATGTAATCGCTCATGTGTGCCAGGCTGCCCAGAGGCAACAAAAGGCTGTCCTCTGTGGGAGGTGTATCGTCCGTGTCCTCTGTATCCCCCCAGCCATGCACCAGTGATGGCCATGAGCTGGCCTGGGTGCCACCCTGCTGTGAACATGGTTCCATATCCTCCTCCAGCTCCTCCTCATCCTCCAGAACTGTGCCCCTGCTGGACAATTGTGTCCCTGGCGTTTGTGTGTGCAGGAACCCACCCTCGGAGCCCCTTGCGAATGACTGCCCTGAAAGCCTTGAAAATGTTACCTCTTCATCCTCCTCCTCCTCCTCATCCTGTGCCACATCCTCTTCCATCATCGCCCAAATTGTTTTTTCAAGGAGGCATAGAAGTGGGATAGTTAAGCTGAGAATGGCGTCATCGCCACTGGCCATGTTGGTGGAGTACTCAAAACAGCGCAACAAGGCACACAGGTCTCGCATGGAGGCCCAGTTATTGGTGGTGAAGTGGTGCTGTTCCGCAGAGCGACTCACGCGTGCGTGCTGCAGCTGAAACTCCACTATGGCCTGCTGCTGCTCGCACAGTCTTTCCAGCATGTGCAAGGTGGAGTTCCACCTTGTGGGCACGTCACATATGAGGCGGTGAGCGGGAAGGCCGCAGTTACGCTGCAGCGCTGCCAGGCGAGCAGCAGCAGGGTGAGAACGCCGAAAGTGCGCACAAACGGCCCGCACTTTCTGCAGCAGCTCTGACATATCGGGGTAGTTTTTAAGGAACCTCTGCACCACCAAATTCAGCACATGCACCAGGCAAGGGATGTGCGTCAAACCGGCTAGGCCCAGAGCTGCTATGAGATTTCGCCCGTTATCGCACACCACCAGGCCGGGCTTGAGGCTCGCTAGCAGCAACCACTCATTTGTCTGCTGTTCCATGCTCCTCCACAACTCCTGCGCGGTGTGTGGTTTGTCCCCCAAACAGGCAAGTTGTAAAACTGCCTGCTGTCGTTTACCCCTGGCCGTGCTGAAGTTGGTGGTGAAGGTGTTACGCTGTCCGGATGAGGAGGCGGTAGACGATGAGGAAGCGGAGTAGGAGGAGTTAGGAACAGGAGGCAAACTGAAGCGCCCTGCAATCCTCGGTGGTGGAAGGACATGCGCCAAATTGCTATCCGCCTCAGGCCCATCCGCCACTGCATTTACCCAGTGTGCCGTTAGGGAGATATAACGCCCCTGACCGTGCTTACTGGTCCACGTATCGGTAGTTAGGTGGACCTTGGCACAGATGGCGTTGCGCAGTGCACACCTGATTTTTTCCCCCTCTTGGTTGTGCAGGGAAGGGATGGCTTGCCTGGAAAAGTAGTGGCGGCTGGGCACGACGTACTGTGGGACAGCCACCGACATAAGGTTTTTAAAACTGTGCGTCTCCACCAGACGGAATGACAGCATTTCAAAGGCCAATAATTTTGAAATGCTGGCATTCAGGGCCAGGGATCGCGGGTGGGTAGGGGGGTACTTCCTCTTCCTCTCAAGTGTTTGGGAGATGGAAAGCTGAACGCTTCCACAGGACATTGTGGAGATGGTTGTTGGTGACCCAGGTGGTGGTGTTGCTGACAGATCGTCTGTTTGCAGGGTGGCAGGTGCCGGTATCACTACAGATGTGGCTGGAGCGGCCGAGACTGCAGCAGAAGAGGAAGCAGGATGAGCCAGAGACGTTTCTTGGTTTTGAAGGTGTGTACTCCACTGCAGCTCGTGCTTTGCACTTAGATGCCTGATCATGCAGGTTGTGCTAAGGTTGAGAAGGTTTATGCCTCGCTTCAAGCTCTGATTGCACAGGGTGCAAACCACTCGTGTCCTGTCATCAGCACATTTTCTAAAGAACTTCCACGCTAGAGAACTCCTTTGAGCTGACTTTGGTGCGCTCGTTCCCTTGCTGCGTTGGGCAGTAGCGGGCGTAGTGTCTAGGGCACGGCCGCTCCGCTTCTGCACCCTGCTCCCTCTTCTGCTGTGCTGGTGGCTCTGTGCGACCACCGCCTCTTCCTCCAAACTACTCAGGTCACCTGCATGACGTTCATTCCATGTGGGGTCGAGAACCTCATCGTCCTCCACATCATCTTCCACCCAGTCTTCACCCCTGCCCTCCTTGTCGGTCTCCACAATGCTGAACGCCGCAGCAGTTGGCACCTGCGTTTCGTCATCATCGGAGACGTGCTGCGATGGTCCTTGCATGTACTCATCTTGAGAAATAAGTGGTTGGGCATCGCTGCACTCAATCTCTTCCACTTCTGGGGCAGGGCTAGGTGGATGGCCCTGGGAAACCCTGCTGACAGAGTCCTCAAAAAGAAGAAGAGACTGCTGTATGGCTTGGGGCTCAGACTGCTTGTCTGATTTGCAAGGGGGTGAGGTGAAAGACGGTTGGACATCGGCTGCAGGTGCCAACTGTGACCTTTCTGCAGTAGACTGGGTGGGAGACAATGTGAAGGAACTGGAGGCACTGTCAGCAGCAAACCAATCTACTATCGCCTCCACTTGTTCTGGCCTCATCACTTCTAGAGGCGTATGATGCCCTACCAAATACTGATGCAGGTTCTGTCGCCTACTCACACTTGAGGAAGGTGTTTCACTTGTGCGTGTAGCTGGCACAGATCGACCACGTCCTCTCCTTGCAACAGGAGCTCTACCAGCAGCACCACGACCCAGGCCACGGCCCTTATTTGACGGTCTCCTCATATTTCTATAATTTAAGATCTTGCCCTATAAAGGTTTTTATTGTATAGCGGAATAGGAAATATGATCCAAAAAAGTGTATGTATCTCACACGTACACAACCACACTAGGCCCCAATTACTATTGTTTCTACCCCTAAAAGGATGGATGAGGAGTAGGAGGAGTATGGAACAGACAGCACCCTCAAATCTTCAGAAGTATGAGATGAACCTCAAAAACTTGGAAAGGTGGATCTCACACGTACCGACACAGACTATCCCGCAATTCAATTGATCCTCAAAGGTTTTTATTGAATAGCGGAATAGGAAATATGATCAAAAAAAGTGTATGTATCTTGCACGTACACAACCACACTAGGCCCCAATTACTATTGTTTGTACCCCTAAAAGGATGGATGAGGAGTAGGAGGAGTATAGAACAGGCAGCACCCTCAAATCTTCAGAAGTATGAGATGAACCCCAAAAACTTGGAAAGGTGGATCTCACACGTACCGACACAGACTATCCCGCAATTTAATTGTTCCCCGAAAGGTTTTTATTGAATAGCGGAATAGGAAATATGATCAAAAAAAGTGTATGTATCTCGCACGTACACCACCACACTAGGCCCCAATTACTATTGTTTGTACCCCTAAAAGGATGGATGAGGAGTAGGAGGAGTATGGAACAGGCAGCACCCTCAAATCTTCAGAAGTATGAGATGAACCCCAAAAACTTGGAAAGTTGGATCTCACACGTACCGACACAGACTATCCTGCAATTTAATTGTTCCCCGAAAGGTTTTTATTGAATAGCGGAATAGGAAATATGATCAAAAAAAGTGTATGTATCTCACACGTACACCACCACACTAGGCCCCAATTACTATTGTTTGTACCCCTAAAAGGATGGATGAGGAGTAGGAGGAGTAGGAGGAGTATGGAACAGGCAGCACCCTCAAATCTTCAGAAGTATGAGATGAACCCCAAAAACTTGGAAAGGTGGATCTCACACGTACCGACACAGACTATCACGCAATTTAATTGATCCCCAAAGGTTTTAATTGAATAGCGGAATAGAAAATATGATCAAAAAGAAAGTGTATGTATCTCACACGTACACCACCACACTAGGCCCCAATTACTATTGTTTGTACCCCTAAAAGGATGGAGGAGGAGTAGGAGGAGGAGTATGGAACAGGCAGCACCCTCAAATCTTCAGAAGTATGAGATGAACCCCAAAAACTTGGAAAGGTGGATCTCACACGTACCGACACAGACTATCACGCAATTTAATTGATCCCCAAAGGTTTTAATTGAATAGCGGAATAGAAAATATGATAAAAAAAAAGTGTATGTATCTCACACGTACACCACCACACTAGGCCCCAATTACTATTGTTTGTACCCCTAAAAGGATGGATGAGGAGTAGGAGGAGGAGTATGGAACAGGCAGCACCCTCAAATCTTCAGAAGTATGAGATGAACCCCAAAAACTTGGAAAGGTGGATCTCACACGTACCGACACAGACTATTCCGCAATTTAATTGATCCCCAAAGGTTTTAATTGAATAGCGGAATAGAAAATATGATCAAAAAGAAAGTGTATGTATCTCACACGTACACCACCACACTAGGCCCCAATTACTATTGTTTGTACCCCGAAAAGGATGGATGAGGAGTAGGAGGAGGAGTATGGAACAGGCAGCACCCTCAAATCTTCAGAAGTATGAGATGAACCCCAAAAACTTGGAAAGGTGGATCTCACACGTACCGACACAGACTATCACGCAATTTAATTGATCCCCATAGGTTTTAATTGAATAGCGGAATAGAAAATATGATCAAAAAGAAAGTGTATGTATCTCACATGTACACCACCACACTAGGCCCCAATTGCTATTCTTTGTACCCCTAAAAGGATGGATGAGGAGTAGGAGGAGGAGTATGGAACAGGCAGCACCCTCAAATCTTCAGAAGTATGAGATTGTGTTCACTGTACCCCACAAAGATTGTGTTAACTGCACCCCACAAAGATTGTGTTCACTGTACCCCACAAAGATTGTGTTCACTGCACCCTAAAAGGATTTTGTTCACTGCACCCCAAAAAGGATGTTGCTCACTGCACCCCAAAAAGGATTTTGTTCACTGCACCCCAAAAAGGATGTTGTTCACTGCACCCCAAAAATGATTTTGTTCACTGCACCCCAAAAAGATTGTGTTCACTGCACCCCACAAAGATTGTGTTCACTGCACCCCAGAATGGATTTTGTTCACTGCACCCCAAAAAGGATTTTGTTCACTGCACCCCACAAAGATTGTGTTCACTGCACCCTAAAAGGATTTTGTTCACTGCACCCCAAAAAGATTGTGTTCACTGTACCCCCCAAAGATTGTGTTCACTGCACCCCACAAAGATTCTGTTCACTGTAACCCACAAAGATTGTGTTCACTGCACCCTAAAAGGATGTTGTTCACTGCACCCCAAAAAGGATTTTGTTCACTGCACCCCAAAAAGGATATTGTTCACTGCACCCCAAAAATTATTTTGTTCACTGCACCCCAAAAAGATTGTGTTCACTGCACCCCACAAAGATTGTGTTCACTGCACCCCACAAAGGATTTTGTTCACTGCACCCCAAAAAGATTGTATTCACTGCACCCCAAAAAGGATTTTGTTCACTGCACCCCACAAAGATTGTGTTCACTGCACCCTAAAAGGATGTTGTTCACTGCACCCCAAAAAGGATGTTGTTCACTGCACCCCAAAAAGATTGTGTTCACTGCACCCCACAAAGATTGTGTTCACTGCACCCCACAAAGGATTTTGTTCACTGCACCCCAAAAAGATTGTGTTCACTGCACCCCAAAAATGATTTTGTTCACTGCACCCCACAAAGATTGTGTTCACTGCACCCTAAAATGTTTTTGTTCACTGCACCCCAAAAAGATTGTGTTCACTGTACCCCACAAAGATTGTGTTCACTGCACCCTAAAAGGATTTTGCTCACTGCACCCCAAAAAGATTGTGTTCACTGCACCCTAAAAGGATGTTGTTCACTGCACCCCACAAAGATTGTGTTCACTGCACCCCAAAAAGGATGTTGTTCACTGCACCCCAAAAAGATTGTGTTCACTGCACCCCACAAAGATTGTGTTCACTGCACCCCACAAAGGATTTTGTTCACTGCACCCCAAAAAGATTGTGTTCACTGCACCCCAAAAAGGATGTTGTTCACTGCACCCCAAAAAGGATTTTGTTCACTGCACCCCAAAAAGATTGTGTTCACTGCAGCCCAAAAAGATTGTGTTCACTGCAGCTCACACACAGAAAAATGGATGTGGATCACTGACACCTGCCTATCTCCTATCCCACACCACACAGCAATATCGATTGTAGTTTGTAGAACACACTTTCCCTAAAATTCAGCAGCAGCCTCTCCCTAACAGGATTGAGAAGAGATCGTAGATCGGGACTAAGTGTAGACCCCACACAGCAATATCGATTGTAGTTTGTAGAACACTCTGACCCTAAAATTCAGCAGCAGCCTCTCCCTAACAGGATTGAGAAGAGATCGTAGATCAGGATTGAGTGCAGACCCCACCCCACACAGCAATATCGATTGTAGTTTGTAGAAGACACTGACCCTATAATTCAGCAGACTCTATCCCTAAAATGCCTACAACTCGCCCTGCCTAAACACTACGACCTGTCCCTCAATTCTATCCGGACACCAATTCGTTTTCCCTGCCTGTCTTTCCCTAATCAGCAGCCAGCACGTATGTGTGCTCTGTCCCTGATCTAAGCAGCAGAATGAAGCCGCTGCGGCTGCCTGGAACTTATAAAGACTTGGTCACATGCTTCAGACGGCCAATCACAGCTACTGAGAAATTTGCAGGCATGGCTGGGATGGCTTAAGGCACACCAGTTAAACGATTGTTGATTGGCTGTTGAAAGCCCGCCATGAAAAGAGCGCCAAAGCATGCAAAACCCGGAAATAAAACGACCGAACACGGATTTTTTACCCGAACATACAGTAAAGTGTCCGTGTCCGTGTTCGGGTAACAAAAATCCAATTATTCGTTACGAACACAAATAATACAGTCCGTGTTCGCTCAACACTAATCATATGGTAACCAGAATCCAGAATATCACCTATCAGGGGAATCCAACACTACAGGAATATTAAAAGATATTTCTGTATGAGACACAAGAAATAGAACATTCTAAAAATGACTTCATTGATCAGGGGAAGAATAGTAAATTCACATTCCATCCCCTGAGAGATTGTACAGAAACTTTCTTCCAATAGAACAAACTCCGGCTGTTCCCTGAAGAAGATGTCTAATAATATTTTACTAAAGAATCGCTTTCCAGTATCAGCAATGCCGGGAAATAAAAGTTATAAAGTTTAGTAGTTTCTTTTGCTGGATATTTAGTATACATTATATTAAAAATTCAGTTGCAAGATTACAAAATAAAACAGTAGATAAAATACATAACATGCATAAGAATAATTAAAAAAAATTACAAATAATAAAATAAAAATAATAATAAGAAGAAGAAGAAAATAAAAAAAAAATAACTGGAGAAATGATATATCAGTAAGGATTCCGGAATTTACATGTGGTAAATATAAATAAAATAACATAAAATAAAACAAAACCACCCTAAATAAATATATTTCATATAAAGATAAGTTAGTAGCAATATAAGGGAAGACGCTTTGGCATAACAAAGCCTAAATGTTAGGTAAAAGTGTAGAAGGCAATGACATGTAAAATTACCCATAAAATTAAATAGAAATAAATACCATGAGAATAATAAAAAGATACAAGAGAAAAAAAAAGGAAACTAAAAATAGAAAATTTGGGGGTGAGAATGGGGGGAGTGAAAGGAGAAAATGAATAGGGACAATAGGGAAAGGGATGGGGAGGTTTCCCAGTCGTGAGTCTCAGCTAAGTTAACACAGAAAATGTTGACCCTTTCCCGCTGCATATATCCGGCCCTGCCAGAACTAGGCTTTTTTTTGTGGAGCGACATATGCACAACGCACTCCCAGCACAGATATCGGACTGTCACCAGTATTAACGATCCGGACTTGAGACTCCCAATTCCGGATCATCTGATCACTGTGATAGCCTCTGATTGGCTATCACAGGGATCAGTCACTGTGCAGCCCACTCCTGTGGTTTTTTTTCTCTCTGAATGGGGGAGAGATACATTGCAGAGAGAAAATAAGCAAACAAAAATTTGTGTAAAAAAAAAATGAAAAAAAAATAATAAGATAAAAATAAATTCAAAAATAGCTAGATTGAGGTTAGATCTAGGATACTGCCAGAGTTAGTGTTAGGGTCAAGTAAGGGTAAAAGGTCAATGGCAGGGTCAAATGTCAGGGTCAAAGGTTGTGGTCAGTAAACTTTGGGCAAGTTTTTTTTTTTAAACATGTATCAGTGTCATTGTGTTTTAGGTAAGATAAAAAAAAGCAAAATGAGCACTATTGTTTCTGTGCCTTACTACAGGTAAAAACAACAAATAATATACACATATGTGATATCACTGTGATTGCAAGGAGCAGGATAATTTATTTTGAGTTTTTTGGTGGTAGGTTATGGTAGTAGCAAGAACTTACAGCTATTTTTTTTTAGCTATTTTTTTTTAAATCTATTTTGGGACAGTTTTTACTTTATAATAAAAAATAAAAATAAAAATCAGGAGATATCTGTTAACATTTACCACCAACAGAAAGTCTAATTTGTCCTGAGAAAAATGTGGTGTAATCCACCCGGATACACAAAGTAGTTGTGATGATTAGAGATGTCCCGAACTGTTCGCCGGCGAACAGTTCCCGGCGAACTTTGCATGTTCGCCGCTGCGGGTGAACATATGCGATGTTCTGTCCCCTCCTATAAATCATCATTGAGGCAAACTTTTACCCTGAACATCACAGTCAGCAGACACATTTCCAGCCAATCAGCATACCTCCCTCCCACCTCCTATAAATAAGCAAGGGCAGCATCCATCTTAGATCATTTCTGTGTTACTGAGAGCAGGGAAAGTGCTGCTGCTGCTGCTGTTATAGCTAGGGACAGTTAGTCAGTGTTCCCGGTCTTGTTAGCCAGTGTTCTTGGTACACTCCTGCTGTAAGAACAGCACCCCAAAAAGCCCTTCCTAGGGCTGGTATTTGAGGTTTTTTTTGGATATATATATATATATATATATATATATATATATATATATTGTCCCCAAAAAGCCCTTTTGAGGGCTGGTATTTGTGTATTTTTTTTTTGTTCTGTGATATATATATATATATATCTATTGTCCCCAAAAGCCCTTTTGAGGGCTGGTATTTGAGTATTTATATATATATATATATATATATATATATATATATATATATATATATATATATATATATATATATATATATATATATATATATATATATATATATATATATATATATATATATATATTGTGCACTGCAGTTACCTGCCTGCTGTGTGTGAGAGGCCACAGACCTACCACAGACTGTACTGTGTGCACACCACACTCATTTCGGGTGGCACAGGCACAGTACCTTGCATTTTAAAAAATATTTTTTCTTTTCCTCTGTCATAATTGCAGTGAGTGCTGTGTCAGGTCCACAGAGTGCACTGTACCCACTGCAGTGCACTGCCCACCACTGATATATGTACATTGGAACAGCATCTTGTTGCAAATTGAAAAAAAATATATTTTTTATTATTGCAGTTGCCTGGGCAGCCAGTGACTGTCAGGTCCACAGAGTGTACTGTGCCCACTGCAGTGCCACTGCCCACCCACCACTGATTTATACGGTGGCAGGCATGACTTTTTTTGGATTAGTGTCTGGGGGGGTCTAAAAAGCGTACCTGTGAAGTTTCAGCTCTGTAGCATGTCCAGAACCAGAAAAAAAAGATCATATAGGTGTAAAAGGGGTTCCCACCATCCCTGCTCTACTGAAAAATGATCTTTTTTTCTGGTTCTGGACATGCTACAGAGCTGAAACTTCACAGGTACACTTTTTAGACCCCTAGACACTAAATCACACAAAAAAGTTCTTAAAAATTGTCATTTTTGATAGAGAGCCAATTATTGGAAAAATTAAAAAAAAAAAAAAAATAAAAACTTAAAAAAAAAAAAATTCTTTGGATTTATTGTCTGGGGGGTCTAAAAAGTGTACCTGTGAAGTTTCAGCTCTGTAGCATGTCCAGAACCAGAAAAAAAAGATCATATAGGTGTAAAAGGGGTTCCCACCATCCTTGCTCTACTGAAAAATTATCTTTTTTTCTGGTTCTGGACATGATACAGAGCTGAAACTTCACAGGTACACTTTTTAGACCCCCTAGACACTAAATCACACAAAAAAAGTTCTTAAAAAGTGTCATTTTTGATAGAGAGCCAATTATTGGAAAAATTAAAAAAAAAAAAATTAAAAAAAATAAAAATAAAAAATCTTTGGATTTATTGTCTGGGGGGTCTAAAAAGAGTATCTGTGAAGTTTCAGCTCTGTAGCATGTCCAGAACCAGAAAAAAAGATCATATAGGTGTAAAAGGGGTTCCCACCATCCCTGCTCTACTGAAAAATTATCTTTTTTTCTGGTTCTGGACATGCTACAGAGCTGAAACTTCACGGGTACACTTTTTAGACCCCCTAGACACTAAATCACAAAAAAAGTTTTTAAAAATTGTCATTTTTGATAGAGAGCTAATTATTGAAAAAAAAAAAAAAAAAAAAAAAACTTAATAAAAAAAAAAAATCTTTGGATTTATTGTCTGGGGGGTCTAAAAAGTGTACCTGTGAAGTTTCAGCTCTGTAGCATGTCCAGAACCAGAACAAAAATAGAATTAGGGTTAGGGTTAGGGCTAGGGTTAGGGTTAGGGTTAGGGTTAGGGCTAGGGTTAGGGTCAGGGCTAAGGTTAGGGTTATTTTTAGGGTTGAGCGGACACCTAGATGTCTGTGTTCGACGGGTTCGGCCGAACTTTAAAAAAAAGTCCGGGTCCGTGTCCCGGACTTTTACCAAACTTTTCCCGGACACCGAACCCCATTGAAGTCAATGGGGACCCGAACTTTCAGGCACTAAAATGGCTCTAAAACACCAAAGGAAAGGGCTAGAGTGCTGCAAATGGCAGCAAAACGTAATTAAGAGCATGGCAAGTGCTCTGCAAACACATGTGGATAGGGAAATAACTTAAAACAACAAAAAAAACCAGAAAAATAAAACAATATTCTTCTTCATCTCTGAAGGACGAGGCCCATATGGAGTAGGAGGGAGGTTGAGGTGGTGGTGGATGTGGCGGTGACATAGGCGTGCGCACAGGGTGTGCCGGGTGTGCCTGGGCACACCCTAATCACCTAGGGCACATAGCATTGCCAGTGAGGAGATGGGAAAGATCTCCCTCGGACCTGCTCTGCTCTATTTCTCTTTGCCAGCAGGGAGAGTAATGTATCGGGGCCATGTACCTGTAGGCAAACACATGCATGTGTATTTCAACTTTGGGGTGCACACCTTAATGCAATAGGCTGCGCACACCTATGGGCGGTGTAGGTGGAAGCGGCGGTGGAGGAGGACCAGGGCCGGATTAAGAGCATCATGGGCTTGGTGCTGAGGATTTTGAAGGGCCTTAAGGGCCGTGCCTTGGCATGCACCCAGAGGAGGAAGGGTGCAGCCATGCATGCCTAATTCAACATGGGATGCTGTCTCTGAAGCCCATAAACACATCCATGCATCGGCGACTGTCCCTCCTTGTCCGGCCTTCGCGCTGTGTGGGGAGGTTCTGAGGGTGCTGTCTGGGGAAGCGAGCATAGAAGCCAGACGTCTGTGTTTACAAGTGACAGAAGAGCGGTAACAGTGAATATGGCCAACCCGGGGCCTATATAAAAGGTAGGGGCCTGGAGCTGCAGCTCCAATAGCCCCTACGTTAATCTGGCCCCGAGGAGGAGGACGAGGTAGCCAACACTGCTTCTTTTCACAAATTTTAAATGAGGGTACACCCCAAAAGAGTGAGAAAGAGCAAAAATGGAACAATGGATGGGTAAGGTCGGTATCCATTGCTATTCTGCATAAGGTACGGAAAAGTCCCGTGGGATCCATGCCTGGTTCATTTTAATGAACGTGAGCTTGTCCACATTGTCTCTGGACAGGCGGCTGCGCTTGTCTGTTATAACGCCCCCAGCCGTGCTAAATACCCGTTCAGATAATACACTGGCTGCAGGGCACGCCAGCACCTCCAAGGCGTAAAGGGCAAGCTCAGGCCATGTGCCCAATTTGGAGACCCAGAAGTTGAAGGGGGCAGACCCGTCATTCACTACATGTAGGCGTGTGCACACATACTGCTCCACCATGTTGGTAAAATGCTGCCTCCTGCTAAGACGTTCCATCTGAGCTGCTGGTGCTGCTGTTTGTTGTGGCGTGCTGACAAAGCTTTTCCACATTTCGGCCATGCTAACCCTGCCTTCTGAGGTGCTGGCGGTGCCCTGGTTGCGTTGGCGACCTCCTCCTCCTCCTCCTCCTCTGCCTTGTGCTTCCACTGTGGCCCCGCTGTCAGATGGGAATGCCAGCAGCATGGCGTCTACCAGCGTGCACTTGTACTCGCGCATCTTGCGATCGCGCTCCAGTGAGTGAATTAAGGACGGTACGTTGTCCTTGTAACGGGGATCCAGCAGCGTGGCCACCCAGTAATCAGCACAAGTTAGAATGTGGGCAACTCGGCGGTCGTTGTGGAGACACTGCAGCATGTAATCGCTCATGTGTGCCAGGCTGCCCAGAGGCAACGAAAGGCTGTCCTCTGTGGGAGGTGTATCGCCCGTGTCCTCTGTATCACCCCAGCCACGCACCAGTGATGGCCATGAGCTGGCCTGGGTGCCACCCTGCTGTGAACATGGTTCCATCTCCTCCTCCAGCTCCTCCTCCTCATCCTCCAGAACTGTGCCCCTGCTGGACAATTGTGTCCCTGGTGTTTGTGTGTGCAGGAACCCACCCTCGGAGCCCCATGCGAATGACTGCCCTGAAAGTGTTGGAAATGTTACCTCTTCATCCTCCTCCTCCTCCTCCTCCTCCAGTGCCACATCCTCTGCCATCATCGCCCGAATTGTTTTTTCAAGGAGGCATAGAAGTGGGATAGTTAAGCTGAGAACGGCGTCATCGCCATTGGCCATGTTGGTGGAGTACTCAAAACAGCGCAACAAGGCACACAGGTCTCGCATGGAGGCCCAGTTATTGGTGGTGAAGTGGTGCTGTTCCGCAGAGCGACTCATGCGTGCGTGCTGCAGCTGAAACTCCACTATGGCCTGCTGCTGCTCGCACAGTCTTTCCAGCATGTGCAAGGTGGAGTTCCATCTTGTGGGCACGTCACATATGAGGCGGTGAGCGGGAAAGCCGAAGTTACGCTGCAGCGCTGCCAGGCGAGCAGCAGCAGGGTGAGAACGCCGAAAGTGCGCACAGACGGCCCGCACTTTCTGCAGCAGCTCTGACATATCGGGGTCGTTTTTAAGGAACCTCTGCATCACCAAATTCAGCACATGCGCCAGGCAAGGGATGTGCGTCAAACCGGCTAGGCCCAGAGCTGCTATGAGATTTCGCCCATTATCGCACACCACCAGGCCGGGCTTGAGGCTCGCTGGCAGCAACCACTCATTTTTCTGCTGTTCCATGCTCCTCCACAACTCCTGCGCGGTGTGTGGTTTGTCCCCCAAACAGGCAAGTTGTAAAACTGCCTGCTGTCGTTTACCCCTGGCCGTGCTGGTGGTGAAGGTGTTACGCTGTCCGGATGAGGAGGCGGTAGAGGATGAGGAAGCGGAGTAGGAGGAGTTAGGAACAGGAGGCAAACTGAAGCGCCCTGCAATCCTCGGTGGTGGAAGGACATGCGCCAAATTGCTATCCGCCTCAGGCCCATCCGCCACTGCATTTACCCAGTGTGCCGTTAGATATAACGCCCCTGACCGTGCTTACTGGTCCACGTATCGGTAGTTAGGTGGACCTTGGCACAGATGGCGTTGCGCAGTGCACACCTGATTTTTTCCCCCTCTTGGTTGTGCAGGGAAGGGATGGCTTGCCTGGAAAAGTAGTGGCGGCTGGGCACGATGTACTGTGGGACAGCCACCGACATAAGGTTTTTAAAACTGTGCGTCTCCACCAGACGGAATGACAGCATTTCAAAGGCCAATAATTTTGAAATGCTGGCATTCAGGGCCAGGGATCGCGGGTGGGTAGGGGGGTACTTCCTCTTCCTCTCAAGTGTTTGGGAGATGGAAAGCTGAACGCTTCCACAGGACATTGTGGAGATGGTTGTTGGTGACCCAGGTGGTGGTGTTGCTGACAGATCGTCTGTTTGCAGGGTGGCAGGTGCCGGTATCACTACAGATGTGGCTGGAGCGGCCGAGACTGCAGCAGAAGAGGAAGCAGGATGAGCCAGAGACGTTTCTTGGTTTTGAAGGTGTGTACTCCACTGCAGCTCGTGCTTTGCACTTAGATGCCTGATCATGCAGGTTGTGCTAAGGTTGAGAAGGTTTATGCCTCGCTTCAAGCTCTGATTGCACAGGGTGCAAACCACTCGTGTCCTGTCATCAGCACATTTTCTAAAGAACTTCCACGCTAGAGAACTCCTTTGAGCTGACTTTGGTGCGCTCGTTCCCTTGCTGCGTTGGGCAGTAGCGGGCGTAGTGTCTAGGGCACGGCCGCTCCGCTTCTGCACCCTGCTCCCTCTTCTGCTGTGCTGGTGGCTCTGTGCGACCACCGCCTCTTCCTCCAAACTACTCAGGTCACCTGCATGACGTTCATTCCATGTGGGGTCGAGAACCTCATCGTCCTCCACATCATCTTCCACCCAGTCTTCACCCCTGCCCTCCTTGTCGGTCTCCACAATGCTGAACGCCGCAGCAGTTGGCACCTGCGTTTCGTCATCATCGGAGACGTGCTGCGATGGTCCTTGCATGTACTCATCTTGAGAAATAAGTGGTTGGGCATCGCTGCACTCAATCTCTTCCACTTCTGGGGCAGGGCTAGGTGGATGGCCCTGGGAAACCCTGCTGACAGAGTCCTCAAAAAGAAGAAGAGACTGCTGTATGGCTTGGGGCTCAGACTGCTTGTCTGATTTGCAAGGGGGTGAGGTGAAAGACGGTTGGACATCGGCTGCAGGTGCCAACTGTGACCTTTCTGCAGTAGACTGGGTGGGAGACAATGTGAAGGAACTGGAGGCACTGTCAGCAGCAAACCAATCTACTATCGCCTCCACTTGTTCTGGCCTCATCACTTCTAGAGGCGTATGATGCCCTACCAAATACTGATGCAGGTTCTGTCGCCTACTCACACTTGAGGAAGGTGTTTCACTTGTGCGTGTAGCTGGCACAGATCGACCACGTCCTCTCCTTGCAACAGGAGCTCTACCAGCAGCACCACGACCCAGGCCACGGCCCTTATTTGACGGTCTCCTCATATTTCTATAATTTAAGATCTTGCCCTATAAAGGTTTTTATTGTATAGCGGAATAGGAAATATGATCCAAAAAAGTGTATGTATCTCACACGTACACAACCACACTAGGCCCCAATTACTATTGTTTCTACCCCTAAAAGGATGGATGAGGAGTAGGAGGAGTATGGAACAGACAGCACCCTCAAATCTTCAGAAGTATGAGATGAACCTCAAAAACTTGGAAAGGTGGATCTCACACGTACCGACACAGACTATCCCGCAATTCAATTGATCCTCAAAGGTTTTTATTGAATAGCGGAATAGGAAATATGATCAAAAAAAGTGTATGTATCTTGCACGTACACAACCACACTAGGCCCCAATTACTATTGTTTGTACCCCTAAAAGGATGGATGAGGAGTAGGAGGAGTATAGAACAGGCAGCACCCTCAAATCTTCAGAAGTATGAGATGAACCCCAAAAACTTGGAAAGGTGGATCTCACACGTACCGACACAGACTATCCCGCAATTTAATTGTTCCCCGAAAGGTTTTTATTGAATAGCGGAATAGGAAATATGATCAAAAAAAGTGTATGTATCTCGCACGTACACCACCACACTAGGCCCCAATTACTATTGTTTGTACCCCTAAAAGGATGGATGAGGAGTAGGAGGAGTATGGAACAGGCAGCACCCTCAAATCTTCAGAAGTATGAGATGAACCCCAAAAACTTGGAAAGTTGGATCTCACACGTACCGACACAGACTATCCTGCAATTTAATTGTTCCCCGAAAGGTTTTTATTGAATAGCGGAATAGGAAATATGATCAAAAAAAGTGTATGTATCTCACACGTACACCACCACACTAGGCCCCAATTACTATTGTTTGTACCCCTAAAAGGATGGATGAGGAGTAGGAGGAGTAGGAGGAGTATGGAACAGGCAGCACCCTCAAATCTTCAGAAGTATGAGATGAACCCCAAAAACTTGGAAAGGTGGATCTCACACGTACCGACACAGACTATCACGCAATTTAATTGATCCCCAAAGGTTTTAATTGAATAGCGGAATAGAAAATATGATCAAAAAGAAAGTGTATGTATCTCACACGTACACCACCACACTAGGCCCCAATTACTATTGTTTGTACCCCTAAAAGGATGGAGGAGGAGTAGGAGGAGGAGTATGGAACAGGCAGCACCCTCAAATCTTCAGAAGTATGAGATGAACCCCAAAAACTTGGAAAGGTGGATCTCACACGTACCGACACAGACTATCACGCAATTTAATTGATCCCCAAAGGTTTTAATTGAATAGCGGAATAGAAAATATGATAAAAAAAAAGTGTATGTATCTCACACGTACACCACCACACTAGGCCCCAATTACTATTGTTTGTACCCCTAAAAGGATGGATGAGGAGTAGGAGGAGGAGTATGGAACAGGCAGCACCCTCAAATCTTCAGAAGTATGAGATGAACCCCAAAAACTTGGAAAGGTGGATCTCACACGTACCGACACAGACTATTCCGCAATTTAATTGATCCCCAAAGGTTTTAATTGAATAGCGGAATAGAAAATATGATCAAAAAGAAAGTGTATGTATCTCACACGTACACCACCACACTAGGCCCCAATTACTATTGTTTGTACCCCGAAAAGGATGGATGAGGAGTAGGAGGAGGAGTATGGAACAGGCAGCACCCTCAAATCTTCAGAAGTATGAGATGAACCCCAAAAACTTGGAAAGGTGGATCTCACACGTACCGACACAGACTATCACGCAATTTAATTGATCCCCATAGGTTTTAATTGAATAGCGGAATAGAAAATATGATCAAAAAGAAAGTGTATGTATCTCACATGTACACCACCACACTAGGCCCCAATTGCTATTCTTTGTACCCCTAAAAGGATGGATGAGGAGTAGGAGGAGGAGTATGGAACAGGCAGCACCCTCAAATCTTCAGAAGTATGAGATTGTGTTCACTGTACCCCACAAAGATTGTGTTAACTGCACCCCACAAAGATTGTGTTCACTGTACCCCACAAAGATTGTGTTCACTGCACCCTAAAAGGATTTTGTTCACTGCACCCCAAAAAGGATGTTGCTCACTGCACCCCAAAAAGGATTTTGTTCACTGCACCCCAAAAAGGATGTTGTTCACTGCACCCCAAAAATGATTTTGTTCACTGCACCCCAAAAAGATTGTGTTCACTGCACCCCACAAAGATTGTGTTCACTGCACCCCAGAATGGATTTTGTTCACTGCACCCCAAAAAGGATTTTGTTCACTGCACCCCACAAAGATTGTGTTCACTGCACCCTAAAAGGATTTTGTTCACTGCACCCCAAAAAGATTGTGTTCACTGTACCCCCCAAAGATTGTGTTCACTGCACCCCACAAAGATTCTGTTCACTGTAACCCACAAAGATTGTGTTCACTGCACCCTAAAAGGATGTTGTTCACTGCACCCCAAAAAGGATTTTGTTCACTGCACCCCAAAAAGGATATTGTTCACTGCACCCCAAAAATTATTTTGTTCACTGCACCCCAAAAAGATTGTGTTCACTGCACCCCACAAAGATTGTGTTCACTGCACCCCACAAAGGATTTTGTTCACTGCACCCCAAAAAGATTGTATTCACTGCACCCCAAAAAGGATTTTGTTCACTGCACCCCACAAAGATTGTGTTCACTGCACCCTAAAAGGATGTTGTTCACTGCACCCCAAAAAGGATGTTGTTCACTGCACCCCAAAAAGATTGTGTTCACTGCACCCCACAAAGATTGTGTTCACTGCACCCCACAAAGGATTTTGTTCACTGCACCCCAAAAAGATTGTGTTCACTGCACCCCAAAAATGATTTTGTTCACTGCACCCCACAAAGATTGTGTTCACTGCACCCTAAAATGTTTTTGTTCACTGCACCCCAAAAAGATTGTGTTCACTGTACCCCACAAAGATTGTGTTCACTGCACCCTAAAAGGATTTTGCTCACTGCACCCCAAAAAGATTGTGTTCACTGCACCCTAAAAGGATGTTGTTCACTGCACCCCACAAAGATTGTGTTCACTGCACCCCAAAAAGGATGTTGTTCACTGCACCCCAAAAAGATTGTGTTCACTGCACCCCACAAAGATTGTGTTCACTGCACCCCACAAAGGATTTTGTTCACTGCACCCCAAAAAGATTGTGTTCACTGCACCCCAAAAAGGATGTTGTTCACTGCACCCCAAAAAGGATTTTGTTCACTGCACCCCAAAAAGATTGTGTTCACTGCAGCCCAAAAAGATTGTGTTCACTGCAGCTCACACACAGAAAAATGGATGTGGATCACTGACACCTGCCTATCTCCTATCCCACACCACACAGCAATATCGATTGTAGTTTGTAGAACACACTTTCCCTAAAATTCAGCAGCAGCCTCTCCCTAACAGGATTGAGAAGAGATCGTAGATCGGGACTAAGTGTAGACCCCACACAGCAATATCGATTGTAGTTTGTAGAACACTCTGACCCTAAAATTCAGCAGCAGCCTCTCCCTAACAGGATTGAGAAGAGATCGTAGATCAGGATTGAGTGCAGACCCCACCCCACACAGCAATATCGATTGTAGTTTGTAGAAGACACTGACCCTATAATTCAGCAGACTCTATCCCTAAAATGCCTACAACTCGCCCTGCCTAAACACTACGACCTGTCCCTCAATTCTATCCGGACACCAATTCGTTTTCCCTGCCTGTCTTTCCCTAATCAGCAGCCAGCACGTATGTGTGCTCTGTCCCTGATCTAAGCAGCAGAATGAAGCCGCTGCGGCTGCCTGGAACTTATAAAGACTTGGTCACATGCTTCAGACGGCCAATCACAGCTACTGAGAAATTTGCAGGCATGGCTGGGATGGCTTAAGGCACACCAGTTAAACGATTGTTGATTGGCTGTTGAAAGCCCGCCATGAAAAGAGCGCCAAAGCATGCAAAACCCGGAAATAAAACGACCGAACACGGATTTTTTACCCGAACATACAGTAAAGTGTCCGTGTCCGTGTTCGGGTAACAAAAATCCAATTATTCGTTACGAACACAAATAATACAGTCCGTGTTCGCTCAACACTAATCATATGGTAACCAGAATCCAGAATATCACCTATCAGGGGAATCCAACACTACAGGAATATTAAAAGATATTTCTGTATGAGACACAAGAAATAGAACATTCTAAAAATGACTTCATTGATCAGGGGAAGAATAGTAAATTCACATTCCATCCCCTGAGAGATTGTACAGAAACTTTCTTCCAATAGAACAAACTCCGGCTGTTCCCTGAAGAAGATGTCTAATAATATTTTACTAAAGAATCGCTTTCCAGTATCAGCAATGCCGGGAAATAAAAGTTATAAAGTTTAGTAGTTTCTTTTGCTGGATATTTAGTATACATTATATTAAAAATTCAGTTGCAAGATTACAAAATAAAACAGTAGATAAAATACATAACATGCATAAGAATAATTAAAAAAAATTACAAATAATAAAATAAAAATAATAATAAGAAGAAGAAGAAAATAAAAAAAAAATAACTGGAGAAATGATATATCAGTAAGGATTCCGGAATTTACATGTGGTAAATATAAATAAAATAACATAAAATAAAACAAAACCACCCTAAATAAATATATTTCATATAAAGATAAGTTAGTAGCAATATAAGGGAAGACGCTTTGGCATAACAAAGCCTAAATGTTAGGTAAAAGTGTAGAAGGCAATGACATGTAAAATTACCCATAAAATTAAATAGAAATAAATACCATGAGAATAATAAAAAGATACAAGAGAAAAAAAAAGGAAACTAAAAATAGAAAATTTGGGGGTGAGAATGGGGGGAGTGAAAGGAGAAAATGAATAGGGACAATAGGGAAAGGGATGGGGAGGTTTCCCAGTCGTGAGTCTCAGCTAAGTTAACACAGAAAATGTTGACCCTTTCCCGCTGCATATATCCGGCCCTGCCAGAACTAGGCTTTTTTTTGTGGAGCGACATATGCACAACGCACTCCCAGCACAGATATCGGACTGTCACCAGTATTAACGATCCGGACTTGAGACTCCCAATTCCGGATCATCTGATCACTGTGATAGCCTCTGATTGGCTATCACAGGGATCAGTCACTGTGCAGCCCACTCCTGTGGTTTTTTTTTCTCTCTGAATGGGGGAGAGATACATTGCAGAGAGAAAATAAGCAAACAAAAATTTGTGTAAAAAAAAAATGAAAAAAAAATAATAAGATAAAAATAAATTCAAAAATAGCTAGATTGAGGTTAGATCTAGGATACTGCCAGAGTTAGTGTTAGGGTCAAGTAAGGGTAAAAGGTCAATGGCAGGGTCAAATGTCAGGGTCAAAGGTTGTGGTCAGTAAACTTTGGGCAAGTTTTTTTTTTTAAACATGTATCAGTGTCATTGTGTTTTAGGTAAGATAAAAAAAAGCAAAATGAGCACTATTGTTTCTGTGCCTTACTACAGGTAAAAACAACAAATAATATACACATATGTGATATCACTGTGATTGCAAGGAGCAGGATAATTTATTTTGAGTTTTTTGGTGGTAGGTTATGGTAGTAGCAAGAACTTACAGCTATTTTTTTTTAGCTATTTTTTTTTAAATCTATTTTGGGACAGTTTTTACTTTATAATAAAAAATAAAAATAAAAATCAGGAGATATCTGTTAACATTTACCACCAACAGAAAGTCTAATTTGTCCTGAGAAAAATGTGGTGTAATCCACCCGGATACACAAAGTAGTTGTGATGATTAGAGATGTCCCGAACTGTTCGCCGGCGAACAGTTCCCGGCGAACTTTGCATGTTCGCCGCTGCGGGTGAACATATGCGATGTTCGGTCCCCTCCTATAAATCATCATTGAGGCAAACTTTTACCCTGAACATCACAGTCAGCAGACACATTTCCAGCCAATCAGCATACCTCCCTCCCACCTCCTATAAATAAGCAAGGGCAGCATCCATCTTAGATCATTTCTGTGTTACTGAGAGCAGGGAAAGTGCTGCTGCTGCTGCTGTTATAGCTAGGGACAGTTAGTCAGTGTTCCCGGTCTTGTTAGCCAGTGTTCTTGGTACACTCCTGCTGTAAGAACAGCACCCCAAAAAGCCCTTCCTAGGGCTGGTATTTGAGGTTTTTTTTGGATATATATATATATATATATATATATATATATATATATATTGTCCCCAAAAAGCCCTTTTGAGGGCTGGTATTTGTGTATTTTTTTTTTGTTCTGTGATATATATATATATATATCTATTGTCCCCAAAAGCCCTTTTGAGGGCTGGTATTTGAGTATTTATATATATATATATATATATATATATATATATATATATATATATATATATATATATATATATATATATATATATATATATATATATATATATATATATATATATATATATTGTGCACTGCAGTTACCTGCCTGCTGTGTGTGAGAGGCCACAGACCTACCACAGACTGTACTGTGTGCACACCACACTCATTTCGGGTGGCACAGGCACAGTACCTTGCATTTTAAAAAATATTTTTTCTTTTCCTCTGTCATAATTGCAGTGAGTGCTGTGTCAGGTCCACAGAGTGCACTGTACCCACTGCAGTGCACTGCCCACCACTGATATATGTACATTGGAACAGCATCTTGTTGCAAATTGAAAAAAAATATATTTTTTATTATTGCAGTTGCCTGGGCAGCCAGTGACTGTCAGGTCCACAGAGTGTACTGTGCCCACTGCAGTGCCACTGCCCACCCACCACTGATTTATACGGTGGCAGGCATGACTTTTTTTGGATTAGTGTCTGGGGGGGTCTAAAAAGCGTACCTGTGAAGTTTCAGCTCTGTAGCATGTCCAGAACCAGAAAAAAAAGATCATATAGGTGTAAAAGGGGTTCCCACCATCCCTGCTCTACTGAAAAATGATCTTTTTTTCTGGTTCTGGACATGCTACAGAGCTGAAACTTCACAGGTACACTTTTTAGACCCCTAGACACTAAATCACACAAAAAAGTTCTTAAAAATTGTCATTTTTGATAGAGAGCCAATTATTGGAAAAATTAAAAAAAAAAAAAAAATAAAAACTTAAAAAAAAAAAAATTCTTTGGATTTATTGTCTGTGGGGTCTAAAAAGTGTACCTGTGAAGTTTCAGCTCTGTAGCATGTCCAGAACCAGAAAAAAAAGATCATATAGGTGTAAAAGGGGTTCCCACCATCCTTGCTCTACTGAAAAATTATCTTTTTTTCTGGTTCTGGACATGATACAGAGCTGAAACTTCACAGGTACACTTTTTAGACCCCCTAGACACTAAATCACACAAAAAAAGTTCTTAAAAAGTGTCATTTTTGATAGAGAGCCAATTATTGGAAAAATTAAAAAAAAAAAAATTAAAAAAAATAAAAATAAAAAATCTTTGGATTTATTGTCTGGGGGGTCTAAAAAGAGTATCTGTGAAGTTTCAGCTCTGTAGCATGTCCAGAACCAGAAAAAAAGATCATATAGGTGTAAAAGGGGTTCCCACCATCCCTGCTCTACTGAAAAATTATCTTTTTTTCTGGTTCTGGACATGCTACAGAGCTGAAACTTCACGGGTACACTTTTTAGACCCCCTAGACACTAAATCACAAAAAAAGTTTTTAAAAATTGTCATTTTTGATAGAGAGCTAATTATTGAAAAAAAAAAAAAAAAAAAAAAAACTTAATAAAAAAAAAAAATCTTTGGATTTATTGTCTGGGGGGTCTAAAAAGTGTACCTGTGAAGTTTCAGCTCTGTAGCATGTCCAGAACCAGAACAAAAATAGAATTAGGGTTAGGGTTAGGGCTAGGGTTAGGGTTAGGGTTAGGGTTAGGGCTAGGGTTAGGGTCAGGGCTAAGGTTAGGGTTATTTTTAGGGTTGAGCGGACACCTAGATGTCTGTGTTCGACGGGTTCGGCCGAACTTTAAAAAAAAGTCCGGGTCCGTGTCCCGGACTTTTACCAAACTTTTCCCGGACACCGAACCCCATTGAAGTCAATGGGGACCCGAACTTTCAGGCACTAAAATGGCTCTAAAACACCAAAGGAAAGGGCTAGAGTGCTGCAAATGGCAGCAAAACGTAATTAAGAGCATGGCAAGTGCTCTGCAAACACATGTGGATAGGGAAATAACTTAAAACAACAAAAAAAACCAGAAAAATAAAACAATATTCTTCTTCATCTCTGAAGGACGAGGCCCATATGGAGTAGGAGGGAGGTTGAGGTGGTGGTGGATGTGGCGGTGACATAGGCGTGCGCACAGGGTGTGCCGGGTGTGCCTGGGCACACCCTAATCACCTAGGGCACATAGCATTGCCAGTGAGGAGATGGGAAAGATCTCCCTCGGACCTGCTCTGCTCTATTTCTCTTTGCCAGCAGGGAGAGTAATGTATCGGGGCCATGTACCTGTAGGCAAACACATGCATGTGTATTTCAACTTTGGGGTGCACACCTTAATGCAATAGGCTGCGCACACCTATGGGCGGTGTAGGTGGAAGCGGCGGTGGAGGAGGACCAGGGCCGGATTAAGAGCATCATGGGCTTGGTGCTGAGGATTTTGAAGGGCCTTAAGGGCCGTGCCTTGGCATGCACCCAGAGGAGGAAGGGTGCAGCCATGCATGCCTAATTCAACATGGGATGCTGTCTCTGAAGCCCATAAACACATCCATGCATCGGCGACTGTCCCTCCTTGTCCGGCCTTCGCGCTGTGTGGGGAGGTTCTGAGGGTGCTGTCTGGGGAAGCGAGCATAGAAGCCAGACGTCTGTGTTTACAAGTGACAGAAGAGCGGTAACAGTGAATATGGCCAACCCGGGGCCTATATAAAAGGTAGGGGCCTGGAGCTGCAGCTCCAATAGCCCCTACGTTAATCTGGCCCCGAGGAGGAGGACGAGGTAGCCAACACTGCTTCTTTTCACAAATTTTAAATGAGGGTACACCCCAAAAGAGTGAGAAAGAGCAAAAATGGAACAATGGATGGGTAAGGTCGGTATCCATTGCTATTCTGCATAAGGTACGGAAAAGTCCCGTGGGATCCATGCCTGGTTCATTTTAATGAACGTGAGCTTGTCCACATTGTCTCTGGACAGGCGGCTGCGCTTGTCTGTTATAACGCCCCCAGCCGTGCTAAATACCCGTTCAGATAATACACTGGCTGCAGGGCACGCCAGCACCTCCAAGGCGTAAAGGGCAAGCTCAGGCCATGTGCCCAATTTGGAGACCCAGAAGTTGAAGGGGGCAGACCCGTCATTCACTACATGTAGGCGTGTGCACACATACTGCTCCACCATGTTGGTAAAATGCTGCCTCCTGCTAAGACGTTCCATCTGAGCTGCTGGTGCTGCTGTTTGTTGTGGCGTGCTGACAAAGCTTTTCCACATTTCGGCCATGCTAACCCTGCCTTCTGAGGTGCTGGCGGTGCCCTGGTTGCGTTGGCGACCTCCTCCTCCTCCTCTGCCTTGTGCTTCCACTGTGGCCCCGCTGTCAGATGGGAATGCCAGCAGCATGGCGTCTACCAGCGTGCACTTGTACTCGCGCATCTTGCGATCGCGCTCCAGTGAGTGAATTAAGGACGGTACGTTGTCCTTGTAACGGGGATCCAGCAGCGTGGCCACCCAGTAATCAGCACAAGTTAGAATGTGGGCAACTCGGCGGTCGTTGTGGAGACACTGCAGCATGTAATCGCTCATGTGTGCCAGGCTGCCCAGAGGCAACGAAAGGCTGTCCTCTGTGGGAGGTGTATCGCCCGTGTCCTCTGTATCACCCCAGCCACGCACCAGTGATGGCCATGAGCTGGCCTGGGTGCCACCCTGCTGTGAACATGGTTCCATCTCCTCCTCCAGCTCCTCCTCCTCATCCTCCAGAACTGTGCCCCTGCTGGACAATTGTGTCCCTGGTGTTTGTGTGTGCAGGAACCCACCCTCGGAGCCCCATGCGAATGACTGCCCTGAAAGTGTTGGAAATGTTACCTCTTCATCCTCCTCCTCCTCCTCCTCCTCCAGTGCCACATCCTCTGCCATCATCGCCCGAATTGTTTTTTCAAGGAGGCATAGAAGTGGGATAGTTAAGCTGAGAACGGCGTCATCGCCATTGGCCATGTTGGTGGAGTACTCAAAACAGCGCAACAAGGCACACAGGTCTCGCATGGAGGCCCAGTTATTGGTGGTGAAGTGGTGCTGTTCCGCAGAGCGACTCATGCGTGCGTGCTGCAGCTGAAACTCCACTATGGCCTGCTGCTGCTCGCACAGTCTTTCCAGCATGTGCAAGGTGGAGTTCCATCTTGTGGGCACGTCACATATGAGGCGGTGAGCGGGAAAGCCGAAGTTACGCTGCAGCGCTGCCAGGCGAGCAGCAGCAGGGTGAGAACGCCGAAAGTGCGCACAGACGGCCCGCACTTTCTGCAGCAGCTCTGACATATCGGGGTCGTTTTTAAGGAACCTCTGCATCACCAAATTCAGCACATGCGCCAGGCAAGGGATGTGCGTCAAACCGGCTAGGCCCAGAGCTGCTATGAGATTTCGCCCATTATCGCACACCACCAGGCCGGGCTTGAGGCTCGCTGGCAGCAACCACTCATTTTTCTGCTGTTCCATGCTCCTCCACAACTCCTGCGCGGTGTGTGGTTTGTCCCCCAAACAGGCAAGTTGTAAAACTGCCTGCTGTCGTTTACCCCTGGCCGTGCTGGTGGTGAAGGTGTTACGCTGTCCGGATGAGGAGGCGGTAGAGGATGAGGAAGCGGAGTAGGAGGAGTTAGGAACAGGAGGCAAACTGAAGCGCCCTGCAATCCTCGGTGGTGGAAGGACATGCGCCAAATTGCTATCCGCCTCAGGCCCATCCGCCACTGCATTTACCCAGTGTGCCGTTAGATATAACGCCCCTGACCGTGCTTACTGGTCCACGTATCGGTAGTTAGGTGGACCTTGGCACAGATGGCGTTGCGCAGTGCACACCTGATTTTTTCCCCCTCTTGGTTGTGCAGGGAAGGGATGGCTTGCCTGGAAAAGTAGTGGCGGCTGGGCACGACGTACTGTGGGACAGCCACCGACATAAGGTTTTTAAAACTGTGCGTCTCCACCAGACGGAATGACAGCATTTCAAAGGCCAATAATTTTGAAATGTTGGCATTCAGGGCCAGGGATCGCGGGTGGGTAGGGGGGTACTTCCTCTTCCTCTCAAGTGTTTGGGAGATGGAAAGCTGAACGCTTCCACTGGACATTGTGGAGATGGTTATTGGTGACCCAGGTGGTGGTGTTGCTGACAGATCGTCTGTTTGCGGGGTGGCAGGTGCCGGTATCACTACAGATGTGGCTGGAGCGGCCGAGACTGCAGCAGAAGAGGAAGCAGGATGAGCCAGAGACGTTTCTTGGTTTTGAAGGTGTGTACTCCACTGCAGCTCGTGCTTTGCACTTAGATGCCTGATCATGCAGGTTGTGCTCAGGTTGAGAAAGTTTATGCCTCGCTTCAAGCTCTGATTGCACAGGGTGAAAACCACTCGTGTCCTGTCATCAGCACATTTTCTAAAGAACTTCCACGCTAGAGAACTCCTTTGAGCTGACTTTGGTGCGCTCGTTCCCTTGCTGCATTGGGCAGTAGCGGGCGTAGTGTCTAGGGCATGGCCGCTCCGCTTCTGCACCCTGCTCCCTCTTCTGCTGTGCTGGTGGCTCTGTGCGACCACCGCCTCTTCCTCCAAACTACTCAGGTCACCTGCATGACGTTCATTCCATGTGGGGTCGAGGACCTCATTGTCCTCCACATCATCTTCCACCCAGTCTTCACCCCTGCCCTCCTTGTCGGTCTCCACAATGCTGAACGCCGCAGCAGTTGGCACCTGCGTTTCGTCATCATCGGAGACGTGCTGCGATGGTCCTTGCATGTTCTCATCTTGAGAAATAAGTGGTTGGGCATCGCTGCACTCAATCTCTTCCACTTCTGGGGCAGGGCTAGGTGGATGGCCCTGGGAAACCCTGCTGACAGAGTCATCAAAAAGAAGAAGAGACTGCTGTATGGCTTGGGGCTCAGACTGCTTGCCTGATTTGCAAGGGGGTGAGGTGAAAGACGGTTGGACATCGGCTGCAGGTGCCAACTGTGACCTTTCTGCAGTAGACTGGGTGGGAGACAATGTGAAGGAACTGGAGGCACTGTCAGCAGCAAACCAATCTACTATCGCCTCCACTTGTTCTGGCCTCATCACTTCTAGAGGCGTATGATGCCCTACCAAATACTGATGCAGGTTCTGTCGCCTACTCAAACTTGAGGAAGGTGTTTCACTTGTGCGTGTAGCTGGCACAGATCGACCACGTCCTCTCCTTGCAACAGGAGCTCTACCAGCAGCACCACGACCCAGGCCACGGCCCTTATTTGACGGTCTCCTCATATTTCTGTAATTTAAGATCTTGCCCTAGAAAGGTTTTTATTGAATAGCGGAATAGGAAATATGATCCAAAAAAGTGTATGTATCTCACACGTACACAACCACACTAGGCCCCAATTACTATTGTTTCTACCCCTAAAAGGATGGATGAGGAGTAGGAGGAGTATGGAACAGGCAGCACCCTCAAATCTTCAGAAGTATGAGATGAACCTCAAAAACTTGGAAAGGTGAATCTCACACGTACCGACACAGACTATCACGCAATTCAATTGATCCTCAAAGGTTTTTATTGAATAGCGGAATAGGAAATATGATCAAAAAAAGTGTATGTATCTCGCACGTACACCACCACACTAGGCCCCAATTACTATTGTTTGTACCCCTAAAAGGATGGATGAGGAGTAGGAGGAGTATGGAACAGGCAGCACCCTCAAATCTTCAGAAGTATGAGATGAACCCCAAAAACTTGGAAAGGTGGATCTCACACGTACCGACACAGACTATCCCGCAATTTAATTGTTCCCTGAAAGGTTTTTATTGAATAGCGGAATAGGAAATATGATCAAAAAAAGTGTATGTATCTCGCACGTACACCACCACACTAGGCCCCAATTACTATTGTTTGTACCCCTAAAAGGATGGATGAGGAGTAGGAAGAGTAGGAGGAATATGGAACCGGCAGCACCCTCAAATCTTCAGAAGTATGAGATGAACCTCAAAAACTTGGAAAGGTGGATCTCACACGTAACGACACAGACTATCACGCAATTTAATTGTTTATACCCAAAGGTTTTAATTAAATAGCGGAATAGAAAATATGATAAAAAAAAAGTGTATGTATCTCACACGTACACCACCACACTAGGCCCCAATTACTATTGTTTGTACCCCTAAAAGGATGGATGAGGAGTAGGAGGAGGAGTATGGAACAGGCAGCACCCTCAAATCTTCAGAAGTATGAGATGAACCCCAAAAACTTGGAAAGGTGGATCTCACACGTACCGACACAGACTATCACGCAATTTAATTGATCCCCAAAGGTTTTAATTGAATAGCGGAATAGAAAATATGATAAAAAAAAAGTGTATGTATCTCACACGTACACCACCACACTAGGCCCCAATTACTATTGTTTGTACCCCTAAAAGGATGGATGAGGAGTAGGAGGAGGAGTATGGAACAGGTAGCACCCTCAAATCTTCAGAAGTATGAGATGAACCCCAAAAACTTGGAAAGGTGGATCTCACACGTACCGACACAGACTATCACGCAATTTAATTGATCCCCAAAGGTTTTAATTGAATAGCGGAATAGAAAATATGATAAAAAAAAGTGTATGTATCTCACACGTACACCACCACACTAGGCCCCAATTACTATTGTTTGTACCCCTAAAAGGATGGATGAGGAGTAGGAGGAGGAGTATGGAACAGGCAGCACCCTCAAATCTTCAGAAGTATGAATATTGTGTTCACTGTACCCCACAAAGATTGTGTTCACTGCACCCCACAAAGATTGTGTTCACTGTACCCCACAAAGATTGTGTTCACTGCACCCTAAAAGGATTTTGTTCACTGCACCCCAAAAAGGATGTTGTTCACTGCACCCCGAAAAGGATTTTGTTCACTGCACCCCAAAAAGGATGTTGTTCACTGCACCCCAAAAAGGATTTTGTTCACTGAACCCCAAAAAGATTGTGTTCACTGCACCCCACAAAGATTGTGTTCACAGCACCCCACAAAGGATTTTGTTCACTGCACCCCAAAAAAATGTTGTTCACTGCACCCCAAAAAGATTTTGTTCACTGCACCCCACAAAGATTGTGTTCACTGCACCCTAAAAGGATTTTGTTCACTGCACCCCAAAAAGATTGTGTTCACTGTACCCCCCAAAGATTGTGTTCACTACACCCAACAAAGATTCTGTTCACTGTACCCCACAAAGATTGTGTTCACTGCACCCTAAAAGGATGTTGTTCACTGCACCCCACAAAGATTGTGTTCACTGCACCCTAAAAGGATGTTGTTCACTGCACCCCAAAAAGGATGTTGTTCACTGCACCCCGAAAAGGATTTTGTTCACTGCACCCCAAAAAGGATGTTGTTCACTGCACCCCAAAAAGGATGTTGTTCACTGAACCCCAAAAAGATTGTGTTCACTGCACCCCACAAAGATTGTGTTCACAGCACCCCACAAAGGATTTTGTTCACTGCACCCCAAAAAAATTTTGTTCACTGCACCCCAAAAAGGATTTTGTTCACTGCACCCCACAAAGATTGTGTTCACTGCACCCTAAAAGGATTTTGTTCACTGCACCCCAAAAAGATTGTGTTCACTGTACCCCCCAAAGATTGTGTTCACTACACCCCACAAAGATTCTGTTCACTGTACCCCACAAAGATTGTGTTCACTGCACCCTAAAAGGATGTTGTTCACTGCACCCCAAAAAGGATGTTGTTCACTGCACCCCAAAAAGATTGTGTTCACTGCACCCCACAAAGATTGTGTTCACTGCACCCCACAAAGGATTTTGTTCACTGCACCCCAAAAAGATTGTGTTCACTGCACCCCACAAAGATTGTGTTCACAAGACCCTAAAAGGATGTTGTTCACTGCACCCCAAAAAGGATGTTGTTCACTGCACCCCACAAAGATTGTGTTCACTGCACCCCACAAAGGATTTTGTTCACTGCACCCCAAAAAGATTGTGTTCACTGCACCCCAAAAAGGATTTTGTTCACTGCACCCCACAAAGATTGTGTTCACTGCACCCTAAAAGGATTTCGTTCACTGCACCCCAAAAAGATTGTGTTCACTGTACCCCCCAAAGATTGTGTTCACTGCACCCCAACATATGTGACCAGTAGACAATATTTCATTTAATTTCCTCATGCCAGGCCACAAATATCCACCAGACCGCCATCCACCCACAGCAATTCCTGGTCCTTGGCTTCGCTACATACAGCGACATAAAAGGCAATTCATGTCCATTAAATTGCAAATTTTTGGGGCCTTTCAGGGCCGACAATTATTTTTTCTGTGAATGCCTAATGTACCTTCAGTCACCAAATGCTACATTCTTACCTGTCAGGTAAACCCACGTGGGCTAATTTTTGGGGCCTATGCAGGACGACACTTACTTCTGTATACTGTGAATGCCTAATGAACCTCTAGCCATCGCATACACTACGTTCTTTGCTGTCAGTTAAACCCATGTGGGCAAATTTTTCGGGCCTATACAGGCCGACACTTACTTCTGTATACTGTGAATGCCTAATGTACCTCTAGCCATCAAATACACTACGTTCTTTGCTGTCAGTTAAACCCTTGTGGGCTAATTTTTGAGGCCTATACAGGCCGACACTTACTTCTGTATCCTGTGAATGCCTAATGTACCTCTAGCCATCAAATACTACGTTCTTTGCTGTCAGTTAAACCCATGTGGGCAAATTTTTCGGGCCTATACAGGCCGACACTTACTTCTGTATACTGTGAATGCCTAATGTACCTCTAACCATCATATACACTACAATCTTTGCTGTCAGTTAAACCAATGTGGGCAATTTTTTGAGGCCTATACAGGCCGACACTTACTTCTGTATCCTGTGAATGCCTAATGTACCTCCAGCCATCAAATACTACGTTCTTTGCTGTCAGTTAAACTCATGTGAGCTAATTTTTTGGGCCTATACAGGCCAACACTTACTTCTGAATACTGGGAATGCCTAATGTACCTCCAGCCATCAAATACTACATTCTTTGCTATCAGTTAAACCCATGTGGGCTAATTTTTGGGGCCTATACAGGCCAACACTTACTTCTGTATACTTTGAATGCCGAATGTACCTCCAGCCATTAAATACTACGTTCTTTGCTGTCAGTTAAACCCATGTGAGCTAATTTTTGGGGCCTGTACAAGCCGACACTTACTTCTGTATACTGTAAATACCTAATGTACCTCTAGCTATCAAATACACTAGGTTCTTTGCTGTCAGTTAAACCCATGTGGGCTAGTTTTTGGGGCCTATACAGGCCAACACTTACTTCTGTATCCTGTGAATGCCTAATTTACCTCCAGCCATCAAATACAACATTCTTTGCTGTCAGTTAAACCCATGTGAGCTAATTTTTTGAGCCTATACAGGCCAACACTTACTTCTGAATACTGTGAATGCCTAATGTACCTCCAGCCATCAAATACTACATTCTTTGCTGTCAGTTAAACCCATGTGGGCTAATTTTTGGGGCCTATATAGGCCGACACTTACTTTTGTATCCTGTGAATGCCTAATGTACCTTCAGCTATCAAATTCTACGTTCTTTGCTGTCAGTTAAACTAATGTGAGCAAATTTTGGGGCCTATACATGCCGACACTTACTTCTGTATACTGTGAATGCCTAATGTACCTCTAGCCATCAAATACACTACGTTCTTTGCTGTCAGTTAAACCCACGTGGGCAAATTTTTGGGGCCTATACAGGCCGACACTTACTTCTGTATATTGTGTGAATGCCTAATGTACCTCTAGCCATCAAATACTACATTCTTTGCTGTCAGTTAAACCCATGTGAGCTAATGTTTGGGGCCAATACAGGCCGACACTTACTTCTGTATCCTGTGAATGCCTAATGTACCTCCAGCCATCAAATACTATGTTCTTTGCTATCAGTTAAACCCATGTGGGCTAATTTTTGGGGCCTATACAGGCCAACACTTACTTCTGTATACTTTAAATGCCGAATGTACCTCCAGCCATTAAATACTACGTTATTTGCTGTCAGTTAAACCCATGTGAGCTAATTTTTGGGGCCTGTACAAGCCGACACTTACTTCTGTATACTGTGAATACCTAATGTACCTCTAGCCATCAAATACACTAGGTTCTTTGCTGTCAGTTAAACCCATGTGGGCTAGTTTTTGGGGCCTATACAGGCCAACACTTACTTCTGTATCCTGTGAATGCCTAATTTACCTCCAGCCATCAAATACAACATTCTTTGCTGTCAGTTAAACCCATGTGAGCTAATTTTTTGAGCCTATACAGGCCGACACTTACTTCTGTATATTGTGTGAATGCCTAATGTACATCTAGCCATCAAATACTACATTCTTTGCTGTCAGTTAAACCCATGTGAGCTAATGTTTGGGGCCTATACAGGACGACACTTACTTCTGTATACTGTGAATGCCTAATGTACCTCCAGCCATCAAATACTACGTTCTTTGCTGTCAGTTAAACCCAAGTCAGCTAATTTTTGGGGCCTATACAGGCCGACATTTACTTCTGTATACTGTGAATGCCTTATGTACATCTAGCCATCAAATACACTACGTTCTTTGCTATCAGTTAAACCCATGTGGGCTAATTTTTGGGGCTTATACAGGCCGACACTTACTTCTGTATCCTGTGAATGCCTAATTTACCTCAAGCCATGAAATACACTACGTTCTTTGGTGTCAGTTAAACCCATGTGGGCTAGTTTTTGGAGCCTATACAGGCCGACCCTTACCTCGGTATGATGTGAATGCCTAATGTACCTCAGGCCATCAAATACTACGTTCTTTGCTGTCAGTTAAACCCATGTGAGCTAATTTTTGGGGCCTATAAAGGCTACACTTATTCTGTATACTGTTAAAATGCTTAATGTACCTCTAGCCATCAAATACTACGTTCTTTGCTGTCAGTTAAACCCATGTGGGCTAAATTTGGGGCCTGTACAGGCCGACTCTTACTTGTGTATACTGTGAATGCCTAATGTACCTCTAGCCATCAAATACACTACGTTCTTTGCTGTCATTTAAACCCATGTGGGCTAACTTTTGGGGCCTATACATGCCAAAACTTACTTCTGTATCCTGTGAATGCCTTATGTACCTACAGCTATCAAATACTACGTTCTTTGCTGTCAGTTAAATCCATGTGGGGTCATTTTTGGTGCCTATACAGGCTGATACTTAATTCTGTATACTGTGAATGCCTAATGTATCTCTTGCCTTCAAATACACTATGTTCTTTGTTGTTAGTTAAAGCCATGTGAGCTAATGTTTGGGGACTATACAGGCCGACACTTACTTCTGTATCCTGTGAATGCCTAATGTACCCCCAACCATCAAATACTACATTCTTTGCTGTCAGTTAAACCTATGTGAGCTAATTTTTGGGGCCTATACAGGCCAACGCTTACTTTTTTATACTGTGAATGCCTAATGTACCTCTAGCCATCAAATACACTACGTTTTTTGCTATCAGTTAAACCCATGTGGGCTAATTTTTGGGGCCTATACAGGCCGACACTTACTTCTGTATACTGTGAATGCCTAATGTACCTCTAGCCATCAAATACACTACGTTCTTTACTGTCAGTTAAAACCCATGTGGGCTAATTTTTGGAGCCTATACAGGCCCGACACTTACATCTGTATCCTGTGAATGCCTAATGTACCTCCAGCCATCAAAAAGTACGTTCTTTGCTGTCAGTTAAACCCATGTGAGCTAATTTTTGGGGCCTATACAGGCTGACACTTACTTCTGTATCCTATGAATTCCTAATGTACCTCCAGCCATCAAATACTACCTTCTTTGCTGTCAGTTAAACCCATGTGGGCTAAATTTTGGGGCCTAAACAGGCCGACTCTTACTTCTATATACTGTGAATGCCTAAGGTGCCTCTAGCCATCAAATACACTACGTTCTTTGCTGTCATTTAAACTCATGTGGGCTAATTTTTGGTGCCTATACAGGCCGACACTTACTTCTGTATCCTGTGAATGCCTAATGTTCCATCTAGCCATCAAATACTACGTTCTTTGCTGTCAGTTAAACCCATGTGAGCTAATGTTAGGGGCCTATACAGGCCAACACTTACTTCTGTATCCTGTGAATGCCTAATGTACCTCCAGCCATCAAATACTACATTCTTTGCTGTCAGTTAAACCCATGTGGGCTAATTTTTGGGGCCTATATAGGCCGACACTTACTTTTGTATCCTGTGAATGCCTAATGTACTTTCAGCTATCAAATTCTACGTTCTTTGCTTTCAGTTAAACCAATGTGAGCAAATTTTGGGGCCTATACATGCCGACACTTACTTCTGTATACTGTGAATGCCTAATGTACCTCTAGCCATCAAATACACTACGTTCTTTGCTGTCAGTTAAACCCACGTGGGCAAATTTTTGGGGCCTATATGTAAGGTTCTGGCACTCTCAGTGCCTCCTATCACATTATTTCCGGGTGCTTTCCATCTACCTAGATAGATTAAGCACATATAGGTGTGTTTCCCTTTAAGACTGATGCTGTCATCACTCAGCGCCGGACTGGATGCCTATTTAGATTGCCGGCTCTCACTCACATGTGTTCGTTCACACACCTTTGCACCTTGATGCTAACTTGGCTTGAAGCTCTCATGCTTGCAAGCCTACCTCGCTGACGGAACCACGCTGCGCTGATCCCTGTATCCCGCTACTGGATCATCCGCTCTTCCTGAACCTCCCCTCGGCTACATTGCTATTAGTGATAAGTACCCCACAGGGGAGACCTCTATAAACTTTATACTAAAGCTTACACTATCTAGCTCTGCATAGTAAGGACTGTTATCACATCTGCATATCTAGATTGCTAGCTCTTGAGCCTACTGCCACCTATTCCTGCACTGGGTTGATCTCTCTTGTATGTCCACCTGCTTCTCTGTCATCTGCTACCATACATGATTGCTAAACCTATCTGCATCCATCTGCTACTATCTTACCTTCAAGTGTCTGTCATCTACCATCTCCACCCAACCTGTCTCTTCAGTCTATCATCACTGTGTTACTATATACATAAGTCACTCTAGGAAACCTCTTATTGAGTGTGTGTATTTATTTCCTGAATTGAGATCATCCACACATGATGAGTCATTGAGGGTTGGGAATGGTATCTCAGCGTTTCTCTTACATGACTACTGAAGTGGAATATTTCTGCAGCTGAAAATCCACACCATACATAAAACGCAGGAGCGTTACAGATTGAACGAACCTACAAATGGATTCAGCAGAAATAACCACTCAGGTGACACAATTAAAACAGCAAGTAACTGCGTTAATACACGCACTTGCTGAATTAAAAGAAGACAATCAGGCTCTGTCGCAGCAGGTAATTAGACTGACACAACTTACCTCTGCTCAGTCTCCTGAACCCAAAATAAATCCTCCTATGGTATTTACAGGCGATCAAAAAAAATTCGCGAATTTAAAAATGCATGTGAGTTACTTTTCTTGTTAAAACCCCGTACCTACCTTACTGATCATATTAAGGTTTGTACTATTATTTCTTACCTAACAGGTGATCCTCGGGCCTGGGCAGACTCTCTTTTTGAGAAAAACGACCAGCTTCTCAGCTCCTATGCCTTGTTTCTAGCAGAACTTACTAGCCTATATGATGATCCCAATAGGCAGAGTACTGCCGATTTTCAATTAAGATCCTTGAACCAAGGTGGGAGACCTGTGGAAGACTTTGTCGCAGAATTCAAGAGATGGACCCTTGATTCAGAATGGAATGATGCATCTCTGAAAACCCAATTTAGGCTTGGCCTATCAGAGGCCGTAAAAGACGAGCTGGCCCGAGCGGATCTGCCAAAAACCCTGGATGCATTGATACAACTCAGTATCACCATAGATAGAAGACTACGAGAAAGGAAGTCTGAAAAAATGGGAATGCCATTATCCAGTTCTTCTCAGATTTCGGCCGATGACCCCACTCCTAAACCTGCTCCAGGTAACCACAGACCTCGGCTACCTAAGGAAAATAGGAAACCAAATAGATATGGTGATCCTGCCTGGTCATGGTCCAAGCCTGCCTTAAACAGTCAGCCTTGTCACTCTGACACATCCCATTTGAACCCTGATCCTACAGAGATGGATGAGGAGCCTATGGAGATTGGTGCCGTACATACTAAGTTGTCCTTACAAGAAAAAAGAGATCACAGGAGAGTCTGTGGCCTTTGTTTTTATTGTGGTGAAGGGGGACATTTCATTACATTCTGCCCAACCAGACCCCATAGGCCTAAAGCTCTCCCAATGGAGGCCAGGCGAATCCGAACGGTCTTCCCTGAAAAACAGCCTGGAAATTACCAAGGCTATTGCCAGCCCTGTCCCTGTTCTATATCAGAAAAGGACACCCAGAAATTGGCAGATGTTGGTATAGATACTCCTATTTTTGCAAGCACATTTTTAGCTTCCAATGAAAACATTGAGATTCTTGCACCTGACTGCGTACGCGCTTCGAATGGCACGGTGGTATGTAGGAAGGATCTGAGGATGTTTGAAGAAGCATTGGTTGCTAGGACTAGTAGGATTACTTCGGATGGTTATGCGTCCGATTCTAGTGAGGGGTTCATGTAGCAGACACCCTAACAACAAGTGATCCGATTCTCATATCGGCAACAATTGATCCGATTCTCACATCGGTTACCAACCTGATCCGATTCTCATATCGGCAACAAGTGATCCGATTCTCACATCGGTTACCAACCTGATCCGATTTTCATATCGGCAACAAGTGATCCGATTCTCAGATCGGTTACCAACCTGATCCGATTCTCATATCGGCAACAAGTGATCCGATTCTCACATCTGTTACCAACCTGATCCGATTCTCACATCGGTTACCAACCTGATCCGATTTTCAGATCGGCAACAAGTGATCCGATTCTCAGATCGGTTACCAACCTGATCCGATTCTCATATCGGCAACAAGTGATCCGACTCTCACATCGGTTACCAACCTGATCCGATTTTCATATCGGCAACAAGTGATCCGATTCTCAGATCGGTTACCAACCTGATCCGATTCTCGTATCGGCAGCCAGTCTTATCCGATTCTCGTATCGGCAACCAGTCTTATCCGATTCTCGTATCGGCAACCAGTGTTATCCGATTCTCGTATCGGCAACCAGTATTTTCCGATTCTTATATCGACAACCAGCCTTAGAGGCCTTCCGGAGCCGGCCTTACGGGGGGGGGGTACTGTAAGGTTCTGGCACTCTCAGTGCCTCCTATCACATTATTTCCGGGTGCTTTCCATCTACCTAGATAGATGAAGCACATATAGGTGTGTTTCCCTTTAAGACTGATGCTGTCATCACTCAGCGCCGGACTGAATGCCTATTTAGATCGCCGGCTGTCAGTTAAACCCATGTTGGCTAATTTTTGGGGCCTATACAGGCCAACACTTACTTCTGTATACTTTGAATGCCGAATGTACCTCCAGCCATTAAATACTACATTCTTTGCTGTCAGTTAAACCCATGTGAGCTCATTTTTGGGGCCTGTACAAGCCGACACTTACTTCTGTATACTGTGAATACCTAATGTACCTCTAGCCATCAAATACACTAGGTTCTTTGCTGTCAGTTAAACCGATGTGGGCTAGTTTTTGGGGCCTATACAGGCCAACACTTACTTCTGTATCCTGTGAATGCCTAATGTACCTCCAGCCATCAAATACAACATTCTTTGCTGTCAGTTAAACCCATGTGAGCTAATTTTTTGAGCCTATACAGGCCGACACTTACTTCTGTATATTGTGTGAATGCCTAATGTACATCTAGCCATCAAATACTACATTCTTTGCTGTCAGTTAAACCCATGTGAGCTAATGTTTGGGGCCTATACAGGACGACACTTACTTCTGTATCCTGTGAATGCCTAATGTACCTCCAGCCATCAAATACTACGTTCTTTGCTGTCAGTTAAACCCAAGTCAGCTAATTTTTGGGGCCTATACAGGCCGACATTTACTTCTGTATACTGTAAATGCCTTATGTACATCTAGCTATCAAATACACTACGTTCTTTGCTATCAGTAAAACCCATGTGGGCTAATTTTTGGGGCTTATACAGGCCGACACTTACTTCTGTATCCTGTGAATGCCTAATTTACCTCAAGCCATCAAATACACTACGTTCTTTGGTGTCAGTTAAACCCATGTGGGCTAGTTTTTGGAGCCTATACAGGCCGACCCTTACCTCGGTATGATGTGAATGCCTAATGTACCTCCAGCCATCGAATACTATGTTCTTTGCTGTCAGTTAAACCCATGTGAGCTAATTTTTGGGGCCTATAAAGGCTACACTTATTCTGTATACTGTTAAAATGCTTAATGTACCTCTAGCCATCAAATACTACGTTCTTTGCTGTCAGTTAAACCCATGTGGGCTAAATTTGGGGCCTGTACAGGCCGACTCTTACTTGTGTATACTGTGAATGCCTAATGTACCTCTAGCCATCAAATACACTACGTTCTTTGCTGTCATTTAAACCCATGTGGGCTAACTTTTGGGGCCTATACATGCCAAAACTTACTTCTGTATCCTGTGAATGCCTTATGTACCTACAGCTATCAAATACTACGTTCTTTGCTGTCAGTTAAACTCATGTGGGCTCATTTTTGGTGCCTATACAGGCTGATACTTAATTCTGTATACTGTGAATGCCTAATGTATCTCTTGCCATCAAATACACTACGTTCTTTGTTGTTAGTTAAAGCCATGTGAGCTAATGTTTGGGGACTATACAGGCCAACACTTACTTCTTTATCCTGTGAATGCCTAATGTACCCCCAACCATCAAATACTACATTCTTTGCTGTCAGTTAAACCCATGTGAGCTAATTTTTGGGGCCTATACAGGCCAACGCTTACTTTTGTATACTGTGAATGCCTAATGTACCTCTAGCCATCAAATACACTACGTTTTTTGCTATCAGTTAAACCCATGTGGGCTAATTTTTGGGGCCTATACAGGCCGACTCTTACTTCTGTATACTGTGAATGCCTAATGTACCTCTAGCCATCAAATACACTATGTTCTTTACTGTCAGTTAAACCCATGTGGGCTAATTTTTGGAGCCTATACAGGCCGACACTTACTTCTGTATCCTGTGAATGCCTAATGTACCTCCAGCCATCAAAAACTACGTTCTTTGCTGTCAGTTAAACCCATGTGAGCTAATTTTTGGGGCCTTTACAGGCTGACACTTACTTCTGTATCCTATGAATGCCTAATGTACCTCCAGCCATCAAATACTATGTTCTTTGCTGTCAGTTAAACCCATGTGGGCTAATTTTTGCGCCCTATACAGGCCGACACTTAGTTCTGTATACTGTGTAAATGCCTAATGTACCTCTAGCCATCAAATACTACCTTCTTTGCTGTCAGTTAAACCCATGTGGGCTAAATTTTGGGGCCTAAACAGGCCGACACTTACTTCTATATACTGTGAATGCCTAAGGTGCCTCTAGCCATCAAATACACTACGTTCTTTGCTGTCATTTAAACTCATGTGGGCTAATTTTTGGTGCCTATACAGGCCGACACTTACTTCTGTATCCTGTGAATGCCTAATGTTCCATCTAGCCATCAAATACTACGTTCTTTGCTGTCAGTTAAACCCATGTGAGCTAATGTTAGGGGCCTATACAGGCCAACACTTACTTTTGTATCCTGTGAATGCCTAATGTACCTCCAGCCATCAAATACTACGTTTTCTGCTCTCAATTAAACCCATGTCAGCTAATTTTTGGGGCCTATACAGGCCGACACTTACTTCTGTATTCTGTGAATACCTAATGTACCTCTAGCCATCAAATACACTAGGTTCTTTGCTGTCAGTTAAACCCATGTGGGTTAATTTTTGGGGCCTATAAAGGCCGACACTTACTTCTGTATCCTGTAAATGCCTGATGTATCTCCAGCCATCAAATACTACGTTCTTTGCTGTTAAACCCATGTGAACCTTCTTTTTGGAGCCTATACAGGCCGACACGTACTTCTATATACTGTGTGAATGCCTAATGTACCTCTAGCCATCAAATACTATGTTCTTTGCTGTCTGTTAAACCCATGTGAGCAAATTTTTTGGGCCTATACAGGCCGACACTTTCTTCTGTATCCTGTGAATGCCTAATGTACCTCTAGCCATCAAATACTACGTTCTTTGTTGTCAGTTAAACCCATGTGGGCTAATTTTTGAGGACTATATAGGTCGACACTTACTTCTGTATCCTGTGAATGCCTAATGTACCTCCAGCCATTAAATACTACATTCTTTTCCGTCAGTTAAACTCATGTGAGCTAATTTTTGGGGCCTATACAGGCCGACACCTACTTCTGTATACTGTGAATGCCTAATGTACCTCTAGCCATCAAATACACTACATTCTTTGCTGTCTGTTAAACCCATGTGGGCTAATTTTTGGGGCCTATAAAAGCCGACACTTGCTTCTGTATTCTGTCTGTATTCTGTGAATGCCTAATGTACCTCCAGCCATCAAATACTACATTCTTTGTTGTCAGTTAAACCCATGTGGGCTAATTTTTGGGGCCTATACAGGCAGACACTTACTTCTGTATACTGTGTGAATGCCTTATATATCTCTAACCATCAAATACTACATTCTTTGCTGTCAGTTTAACCCATGTGAGCTAATGTTTTGGGCCTATACAGGCCGACACTTACTACTGTATCCTGTGAATGCCTAATGTACCTCCAGCCCTCAAATATTACTTTCTTTGCTGTCAGTTAATCCCATGTGGGCTAATTTTTGGGGCTTGTACAGGCCGACACTCACTTCTGTATACTGTAAATGAATAATGTACCTCTAGCCATCAAATACACTTTGTTCTTTGCTGTCAGTTAAACCCATGTTGGCTATTTTTTGGGGCCTATACAGGCCAACACTTACTTCTGTATCCTGTGAATGCCTAATCTTCCATCTAGCCATCAAATACTACGTTCTTTGCTGTCTGTTAAACCCATGTGAGCTAATTTTTTGGGCCTATACAGGCCGACACTTACTTCTGTATCCTGCGAATGTCTAATGTACCTCCAGCCATCAAATACTACGTTCTTTGCTGTCAGTTAAACCCATTTGAGCTATATTTTGGGGCCTATACAGGCCAAAACTTACTTCTGTATCCTGTGAATGCCTAATGTACCTCCAGCCATCAAATACTATATTCTTTGCTGTCAGTTAAACCCATGTGAGCTGATTTTTGGGGCCTATACAGGCCGACACTTACTTCTGTATACTGTGTGAATGCCTAATGTACCTCTAGCCATCAAATACTACGTTCTTTCTTGTCAGTTAAACCCATGTGGGCTAATTTTTGAGGCCTATACAGGCCGACACTTACTTCTGTATACTGTGAATGCCTAATGTACCTCCAGCCATCAAATACTACATTCTTTGCTGTCAGTTAAACCCATGTGGGCTGCGCCTGTGGTCACGTCCCAATGCATTTCTAATAGTTTTCCACTCACGAAGGGAACCAGACAGGGGTGTCCCCTTTCCCCCCTTCTATTTAACCTGGCCCTGGAACCCCTCTCTCGTTGCCTTCTCCAAGACCCCTCCTTCCATGGGGTGAAAATTGGACATGAAGAGGTCCGCTCGGCCCTCGTTGCTGATGATATACTACTTTTCACTGCAGACCCTGCCGCGGATATGTCTTTAATTAAGGACATATTTGACACTTTTCGTAAATGCTCTGGCCTCCATATCAACTACTCAAAAAGCATAATTCTGTCCCTTTATCATTTCAGAACACCACAATGGACCTCCACCTCCCCTTTCAGAGTGGCATCCTCCTCCATCACATACTTAGGCATTAAAATTTGCAAAACACCCTCAACATTATACCGCTTAAATTTCCCTCCCTTATTAGCCTCCATTACCAAATAACTTGAACATTGGACGCACCTCCCCCTCTCTCTATTGGGTAGGTGTCACCCATATAAAATGGTAGCTTTCCCTAAACTGCTTTATCCCCTCCAGACGATCCCACTACTCCTCAAACACTCTGACATCACCTCCCTACACAAAGCCTTAACACGCTTTCTATGGAATAACAAGAGGGCACGTATATCCCTGTCAAAACTTTTCATGCCAAAACGTGAAGGCGGGGCAAATCTTCCTGATACTCGATTATATAACTTGGCAAGCCTCCTCAGAGTGGGCATAGATTGGTTGAAGGGCACCTCTAAGTACTCTAACTATGATCTAGAATCCCAAATGGTTGGCCCGTGTGGACTTCCCTCCCTCCTTCATAGCAAAACAAGCTCTGTTCCCCCTCATCTTAAACATAATTCGCTACTGAGAGATACTCAATTGGCTTGGAGAGAAATTCATAGGAAACTGGGCCTCTCCCCGTACTTTTCTAAATACTTGCCCATTGCGGGGCACCCAGCTTTTTCTCCCCCGGGCAGCGAGGGGGTCTTCTCCACATGGGCCAATCAGGGTTTACGTTTCTTTGCACAATTATTTGATCAGTCTTCAGGCTCCCCATATACCTTCCCAAGCCTACAATCCCGATATGGTCTGCCAGCGGGCCACTTCCTCTTTGTCCACCAAACCACAGCTTTCGCTCTCTCGCTAGCAAGACTTAAGGTGGAGAGAACTCGCCCGTCTTTACTGGATCGATTACTGCTCACGAACAATCTTAAACTAGCCCATATCTACAAGCCTCTTCAATTGAACATCAGCCTTCCTCGGCATGAGAGGTCCAAATCTCCCTGGGACAAAAAACTCCCATTGAATGACTCTAGATCCTATATCCTGAAGGGATATGCTGCCATCTGCAAACATATTACCAATGAATTTTGGAGAGAACAGCAACTGAAAATTCTGCATAGGGCATACTCTCCTTTTTCCACCATTACTTCGGAAGCGCCCCTGCGTTGCTGCCCCTGGTGCCATAAACATAAGCCTTCCTTGTTCCACAGGCTGTGGGATTGTCCTCCAATATCTGGATTTTGGTCCTCTGTAGCATCTTATATCTATGATGTAGTGGGATATCGGCCCCCCGTAGACCCTTACTCCCTTCTTTTTGGCCTCCTACTAGAGTCGCCTGTGACATCCACGCAACGGATGATAGCACCCCATATGAAATTGATACAACGCCATCAGGCATGGATCTTAACCTGTTTAATGATTGCTAAAAGGGTTATCCTCAGAGCCTGGATACATGCCGCTCCCCCAACGATCCAAGATGTCAAATCGGAACTCGAGACACTCTATAACAGAGAACTATTGGATGTATCTCTTTTTCACCTCCCTCCTAAGCGCTTCCAGGCAAAATGGGAATCATACCTCAAGATTCGATCCATCAGGGGGTTGCTTCCCGGATCCCCTTCTATACCAAGTATCACGCAATTACTCGGGACCTGACCCCATGCACTCCTTTCCCCCCTGGATTGAGCTAATGCCAACACCTGATTCTCCTCTAAGAAGCCTACGTTTGCTCAAGAAACTTTTACAGTGGACTCTGCATCTTTATTCCAGGAAATAGCCCTGTACTAACTACCTATAAATGTGTAGATCTTTTCACAAGACTCCCTTGGCTCCTCTAGATGGGAGGGGAGCCAAAGGTCCTTCAAGTTTACTGTATGATTTACAGTAGTATTCTCTGTGTACACCAATGTCCCTTCTACCCTCCTTTGCTCCCCCCCTCCCCCCCCTTTTCCGTTCTACCAGGCATGTTAATTGCTTCCGGTTTTACCCTCTTGTACCTAGAGGCCAGGTTAACTCTGTTATTTTGTTTTGGAAAATTCAATAAAATATTTTTGAAAAAAAGAAAAAAAAAACATGTGGGCTAATTTTTGGGGACTATACAGGCAGACACTTACTTCTGTATACTGAGTGAATGCCTAATGTACCTCTAGCCATCAAATACTACATTCTTTGCTGTCAGTTAAACCCATGTGAGCTAATGTTTGGGGCCTATACAGGCCGACACTTACTTCTCTAACCTGTGAATGCCTAATGTACCTCCAGCACTCAAATATTACTTTCTTTGCTGTCAGTTAAACCCATGTGAGCTAATTTTTGGGCCCCATACAGGCCGACACTTCTGTATACTGTATAAATGCCTAATGTACCTCTAGCCATCAAATACTAAATTCTTTTCTGTCAGTTAAACCAATGTGGGCTAATTTTTGAGGCCAGTACAGGCCAACTCTTACTTCTGTATACTGTGAATGCCTAATGTACCTCTACCCATCAAATACACTACATTCTTTGCTGTCATTTAAACCCATGTGGGCTAATTTTTGGGGCCTATACAGGCCAAAACTTACTTCTGTATCCTGTGAATGCCTAATGTACCTCCAGCCATTAAATACTATGTTCTTTGCTGTCAGTTAAACCCATGTGGGCTAATTTCTGGGGCTTGTACAGGCCCACACTCATTTCTGTATACTGTGAATGAATAATGTACCTCTAGCCATCAAATACACTATGTTCTTTGCTGTCAGTTAAACCCATGTGAGCTAATTTGTGGGGCCCATACTGGCCATCACTTACTTCTGTTTCCTGTGAATGCCTAATGTACCTTCAGCCACCGAATACTATGTTCTTTGCTGTCAGTTAAACCCATGTGGGCTAATTTTTGGGGACTATACAGGCCGACACTTACTTCTGTATCCTGTGAATGCCTAATGTTCCATCTAGCCATCAAATACTACCTTCTTTGCTGTCAGTTAAACCCATGTGAGCTAATGTTTGGGGCCTATACAGGCCGACACTTACTTCTGTATCCTTTGAATGCCTAATGTACCTCCAGCCATCAAATACAACGTTCTTTGCTGTCAGTTAAACCCATGTCAGCTAATTTTACAGGCCGACACTTACTTCTGTATACTGTGAATGCCAATTGTACCTCTAGCCATCAACTACACTACGTTCTTTACTGTCAGTTAAACCCATGTTGACTAATTTTTGGAGCCTATACAGGCCGACACTTACTTCTGTATAATGTGAATGCCTAATTTACCTCTAGCCATCAAATACTAAGTTTTTTGCTGTCAGTTAAACCCATGTGAGCTAATTTTTGGGGCCTATACAAGCCGACACTTACTTCTGTATACTATGAATGCCTAATTTACCTCTAGCCATCAAATACACTAGGTTCTTTGCTGTCAGTTAAATCCATGTGGAATAATTTTTGGGGCCTATACAGGCCTACACTTACTTCTGTATCCTGTGAATGCCTAATGTACCTCCAGCCATCAAATGCTACGTTCTTTGCTGTCATTTAAACCCACGTGAGCTAATTTTTGGGGCCTATACAGGCCGACACTTACTTCTGTATACTGTGTAAATGCCTAATGTACCTCTAGCCATCAAATACTACGTTCTTTGCTGTCAGTTAAGCCAATGTGGGCTAATTTTTGGGGCCTGTACAGGCCGACTCTTACTTCTCTATACTGTGAATGCTGAATGTACCTCTAGCCATCAAATACACTACATTCTTTGCTGTCATTTAAACCCATGTGGGCTAATTTTTGGGGCCTATTCAGGCCTACACTTACTTTTGTATCCTATGAATGCCTAATGTACCTCCAGCCATCAAATACAATGTTCTTTGCTGTCAGTTAAAGCCATGTGAGCTAATGTTTTGAGCCTTTACGGGCCGACACTTACTTCTGTATACTATGTGAATGCCTAATGTACCTCTAGTCATCAAATACTACGTTCTTTGCCGTCAGTTAAACCCATGTGAGCTAACGTTTGGGGCCTATAAAGGCCGACACTTACTTCTGCATCCTCTGAATGCCTAATGTACCTCCAGCCATCAAATACTACATTCTTTGCTGTCAGTTAAACCCATGTGAGCTAATTTTTGGGGCCCATACAGGCCGATACTTCTGTATACTGTATAAATGCCTAATGTACCTCTAGCCATCAAATACTACATTCTTTTCTGTCAGTTAAACCAATGTGGGCTAATTTTTGAGGCCTGTACAGGCCAACTCTTACTTCTGTATACTGTGAATGCCTAATGTACCTCTACCCATCAAATACACTACATTTTTTGATGTCATTTAAACCCATTTGTGCTAATTTTTGGGGCCTATACAGGCCAAAACTTACTTCTGTATCCTGTGAATGCCTAATGTACCTCTAGCCATCAAATACTACGTTCTTTGCTGTCAGTTAAACCCATGTGAGCTAATTTTTGGGGCCTATACAGGCCCACACTTACTTATGTATACTGTGTAAATGCCTAATGTACCTCTAGCCATCAAATACTACCTTCTTTGCTGACAGTTAAACCCATGTGGGCTAAATTTTGGGGCCTATACAGGCCGACACTTACTTATGTATACTGTGTGAATGCCTAATGTACCTCTAGCCAATAAATACTATGTTCTTTGCTGTCAGTTAAACCCATGTGGGCTAATTTCTGGGGCTTGTACAGGCCGACACTCACTTCTGTATACTGTGAATGAATAATGTACCTCTAGCCATCAAATACACTATGTTCTTTGCTGTCAGTTAAACCCATGTGAGCTAATTTGTGGGGCCCATACTGGCCATCACTTACTTCTTTTTCCTGTGAATGCCTAATGTACCTTTAGCCACCGAATACTATCTTCTTTGCTGTCAGTTAAAACCATGTAAGGCTAATTTTTGGGGACTATACAGGCCGACACTTACTTCTGTATCCTGTGAATGCCTAATGTTCCATCTAGCCATCAAATACTACCTTCTTTGCTGTCAGTTAAACCCATGTGAGCTATATATTGGGGCCTATACAGGCCGACACTTACTTCTGTATCCTTTGAATGCCTAATGTACCTCCAGCCATCAAATACAACGTTCTTTGCTGTCAGTTAAACCCATGTCAGCTAATTTTTGGGGCCTATACAGGCCGACACTTACTTTTGTATACTGTGTGAATGCCTAATGTACCTCTAGCCATCAAATACTACGTTCTTTGTTGTCAGTTAATCCCAAGTGAGCAAACTTTTTTGGCCTATACAGGCCGACACTTACTTCTGTATCCTGTAAATGCCTAATGTACCTCCATCCATCAAATACTATGTTCTTTCTGTCAGTTAAATCCATGTGGGCTAATTTTTGCAGCCTATACAGGCCGACACCTACTTCTGCATACTGTGTAAATGCCTAATGTACCTCTAGCCATCAAATACTACCTTCTTTGCTGACAGTTAAACCCATGTGGGCTAAATTATGGGGCCTATACAGGCCGACACTTATTTCTGTATACTGTGTGAATGCCTAATGTATCTCTAGCCATCAAATACTACGTTCTTTGCTGTCTGTTAAACCCATGTGAGCTAATTTTTGGGGCCCATACAGGCCGACACTTACTTCTATATACTGCGAATGCCTAATGTATCTCTAGCCATCAAATACACTACGTTCTTTGCTATCAGTTAAACCCATGTGGGCTAATTTTTTGGGCCTATAGAGGCCGACACTTACTTCTGTATCCTGCGAATGCCTAATGTACCTCCAGCCATGAAACACTACGTTCTTTGCTGTCAGTTAAACCCATGTGAGCTATATTTTGGTTCCTATACAGGCTGAAACTTACTTCTGTATCCTGTGAATGCCTAATGTACCTCCAGCCATTAAATACTTTGTTTTTTGCTATCAGTTAAACTCATGTGAGCTATTCTTTTGGGGCCTATAAAGGCCGACACTTACTTCTGTATACTGTGAATGCCTAATGTACCTCTAGTCATCAAATACTGCATTCTATGCTGTCAGTTAAACCCATGTGAGCTAATGTTTGTGGCCTATAAAGGCCAACACTTACTTCTGCATCCTGTGAATGCGTATTGTACCTCCAGTCATCAAATACTACATTCTTTGCTGTAAATTAAAAACATGTGAGCTAATTTTTGGGGCCCATACAGGCCGACACTTACTTTTATATACTTTGAATGCCTAATGTACCTCTAGCCATCAAATACTACGTTCTTTGTTGTCAGTTAATCCCAAGTGAGCAAACTTTTTTGGCCAATACAGGCCGACACTTACTTCTGTATCCTGTAAATGCCTAATGTACCTCCATCCATCAAATACTATGTTCTTTCTGTCAGTTAAACCCATGTGGGCTAATTTTTGCAGCCTATACAGGCCGACACCTACTTCTGTATAATGTGTAAATGCCTAATGTACCTCTAGCCATCAAATACTACCTTCTTTGCTGACAGTTAAACCCATGTGGGCTAAATTTTGGGGCCTATACAGGCCGACACTTACTTATGTATACTGTGTGAATGCCTAATGTACCTCTAGCCAATAAATACTATGTTCTTTGCTGTCAGTTAAACCCATGTGGGCTAATTTCTGGGGCTTGTACAGGCCGACACTCACTTCTGTATACTGTGAATGAATAATGTACCTCTAGCCATCAAATACACTATGTTCTTTGCTGTCAGTTAAACCCATGTGAGCTAATTTGTGGGGCCCATACTGGCCATCACTTACTTCTGTTTCCTGTGAATGCCTAATGTACCTTCAGCCACCGAATACTATCTTCTTTGCTGTCAGTTAAAACCATGTGGGCTAATTTTTGGGGACTATACAGGCCGACACTTACTTCTGTATCCTGTGAATGCCTAATGTTCCATCTAGCCATCAAATACTACCTTCTTTGCTGTCAGTTAAACCCATGTGAGCTATATTTTGGGGCCTATACAGGCCGACACTTACTTCTGTATCCTTTGAATGCCTAATGTACCTCCAGCCATCAAATACAACGTTCTTTGCTGTCAGTTAAACCCATGTCAGCTAATTTTTGGGGCCTATACAGGCCGACACTTACTTTTGTATACTGTGTGAATGCCTAATGTACCTCTAGCCATCAAATACTACGTTCTTTGTTGTCAGTTAATCCCAAGTGAGCAAACTTTTTTGGCCTATACAGGCCGACACTTACTTCTGTATCCTGTAAATGCCTAATGTACCTCCATCCATCAAATACTATGTTCTTTCTGTCAGTTAAACCCATGTGGGCTAATTTTTGCAGCCTATACAGGCCGACACCTACTTCTGCATACTGTGTAAATGCCTAATGTACCTCTAGCCATCAAATACTACCTTCTTTGCTGACAGTTAAACCCATGTGGGCTAAATTTTGGGGCCTATACAGGCCGACACTTATTTCTGTATACTGTGTGAATGCCTAATGTATCTCTAGCCATCAAATACTACGTTCTTTGCTGTCTGTTAAACCCATGTGAGCTAATTTTTGGGGCCCATACAGGCCGACACTTACTTCTATATACTGCGAATGCCTAATGTATCTCTAGCCATCAAATACACTACGTTCTTTGCTATCAGTTAAACCCATGTGGGCTAATTTTTTGGGCCTATAGAGGCCGACACTTACTTCTGTATCCTGCGAATGCCTAATGTACCTCCAGCCATGAAACACTACGTTCTTTGCTGTCAGTTAAACCCATGTGAGCTATATTTTGGTTCCTATACAGGCTGAAACTTACTTCTGTATCCTGTGAATGCCTAATGTACCTCCAGCCATTAAATACTTTGTTTTTTGCTATCAGTTAAACTCATGTGAGCTATTCTTTTGGGGCCTATAAAGGCCGACACTTACTTCTGTATACTGTGAATGCCTAATGTACCTCTAGTCATCAAATACTGCATTCTATGCTGTCAGTTAAACCCATGTGAGCTAATGTTTGTGGCCTATAAAGGCCAACACTTACTTCTGCATCCTGTGAATGCGTATTGTACCTCCAGTCATCAAATACTACATTCTTTGCTGTAAATTAAAAACATGTGAGCTAATTTTTGGGGCCCATACAGGCCGACACTTACTTTTATATACTTTGAATGCCTAATGTACCTCTAGCCATCAAATACTACGTTCTTTGTTGTCAGTTAATCCCAAGTGAGCAAACTTTTTTGGCCAATACAGGCCGACACTTACTTCTGTATCCTGTAAATGCCTAATGTACCTCCATCCATCAAATACTATGTTCTTTCTGTCAGTTAAACCCATGTGGGCTAATTTTTGCAGCCTATACAGGCCGACACCTACTTCTGTATAATGTGTAAATGCCTAATGTACCTCTAGCCATCAAATACTACCTTCTTTGCTGACAGTTAAACCCATGTGGGCTAAATTTTGGGGCCTATACAGGCCGACACTTACTTATGTATACTGTGTGAATGCCTAATGTACCTCTAGCCAATAAATACTATGTTCTTTGCTGTCAGTTAAACCCATGTGGGCTAATTTCTGGGGCTTGTACAGGCCGACACTCACTTCTGTATACTGTGAATGAATAATGTACCTCTAGCCATCAAATACACTATGTTCTTTGCTGTCAGTTAAACCCATGTGAGCTAATTTGTGGGGCCCATACTGGCCATCACTTACTTCTGTTTCCTGTGAATGCCTAATGTACCTTCAGCCACCGAATACTATCTTCTTTGCTGTCAGTTAAAACCATGTGGGCTAATTTTTGGGGACTATACAGGCCGACACTTACTTCTGTATCCTGTGAATGCCTAATGTTCCATCTAGCCATCAAATACTACCTTCTTTGCTGTCAGTTAAACCCATGTGAGCTATATTTTGGGGCCTATACAGGCCGACACTTACTTCTGTATCCTTTGAATGCCTAATGTACCTCCAGCCATCAAATACAACGTTCTTTGCTGTCAGTTAAACCCATGTCAGCTAATTTTTGGGGCCTATACAGGCCGACACTTACTTTTGTATACTGTGTGAATGCCTAATGTACCTCTAGCCATCAAATACTACGTTCTTTGTTGTCAGTTAATCCCAAGTGAGCAAACTTTTTTGGCCTATACAGGCCGACACTTACTTCTGTATCCTGTAAATGCCTAATGTACCTCCATCCATCAAATACTATGTTCTTTCTGTCAGTTAAACCCATGTGGGCTAATTTTTGGGGCCCATACAGGCCGACACTTACTTCTATATACTGCGAATGCCTAATGTATCTCTAGCCATCAAATACACTACGTTCTTTGCTATCAGTTAAACCCATGTGGGCTAATTTTTTGGGCCTATAGAGGCCGACACTTACTTCTGTATCCTGCGAATGCCTAATGTACCTCCAGCCATGAAACACTACGTTCATTGCTGTCAGTTAAACCCATGTGAGCTATATTTTGGTTCCTATACAGGCTGAAACTTACTTCTGTATCCTGTGAATGCCTAATGTACCTCCAGCCATTAAATACTTTGTTTTTTGCTATCAGTTAAACTCATGTGAGCTATTCTTTTGGGGCCTATACAGGCCGACACTTACTTCTGTATACTGTGAATGCCTAATGTACCTCTAGTCATCAAATACTGCATTCTATGCTGTCAGTTAAACCCATGTGAGCTAATGTTTGTGGCCTATAAAGGCCAACACTTACTTCTGCATCCTGTGAATGCGTATTGTACCTCCAGTCATCAAATACTACATTCTTTGCTGTAAATTAAACCCATGTGAGCTATTTTTTGGGGCCCATACAGGCCGACACTTACTTTTATATACTTTGAATGCCTAATGTACCTCTAGCCATCAAATACACTACGTTCTTTGCTGTCAGTTAAACCCATGTGAGCTAATTTTTTGGGCCCATACAGGCCGATACTTCTGTATACTGTATAAATGCCTAATGTACCTCTAGCCATCAAATACTACATTCTTTTCTGTCAGTTAAACCAATGTGGGCTAATTTTTGAGGCCTGTACAGGCCAACTCTTACTTCTGTATACTGTGAATGCCTAATGTACCTCTACCCATCAAATACACTACATTTTTTGATGTCATTTAAACCCATTTGTGCTAATTTTTGGGGCCTATACAGGCCAAAACTTACTTCTGTATCCTGTGAATGCCTAATGTACCTCCAGCCATCAAATACTACGTTCTTTGCTGTCAGTTAAACCCATGTGAGCTAATTTTTGGGGCCTATACAGGCCCACACTTACTTATGTATACTGTGTGAATGCCTAATGTACCTCTAGCCAATAAATACTATGTTCTTTGCTGTCAGTTAAACCCATGTGGGCTAATTTCTGGGGCTTGTACAGGCCGACACTCACTTCTGTATACTGTGAATGAATAATGTACCTCTAGCGGGGGCGTGGCCGCCGCGTAACAGCATGGACGTCTGAGCACAGAGCTCCGCCAGACCAGGGAGAGAATCTACTACCATCGGCACCCTAACACCTCGCAAATCGCCCTGCTCCTGCCTGTGTGATTGCTGGACTCGCCCTGCCTTCGATACCGATGGCTAGGAAGAAGAAGGATACCTGCCAGCCACGGCAGCTCCAGCACTTCTTTATGGCCCAGGACAAGCAACGCAGCCAAGATGGCGGCGGCGGCGGATCTCCGGCCTCATCCAGCGGGACGTCTCACTCCTCGCCTAGCCCTCCACACACCTCGGCACAGAAGGCGGGACAACCTAGGTCCCCGGTGGCCTCCACCCCGATGTCCAGGAGTCCTGTAAAGAGCAAGCCCAGACTATCGGGAGACATGTCGGCCGTGGAGGTAAGCCAGGGGGACCTTTCATCCACCAACACTACCCGGGAATTGTCCCCTAACATAGACACCTTCCCTGCCAGCGAGAAGCCGGTCTCTGAGGTCAGACTCAGAGACATGATGATGTCCCTGCGGGCTTCCATGCACGCGGATATGATGGAATGTGTCGCTGCATTTAAGGTGGAGGCGCAGGCCCTGGGAGGACGCATGGACAGGGTTGAATCCAAGATGGGGGAGTTTGCAGCCTCACACAATGAACTGATCGATGCCCACTATACCCATGAGGATGAGATTGACAAGCTCAAATCAAAATTGGCTGACATAGAGGATAGGTCGAGAAGGAACAATGTAAAGATCAGGGGGGTCCCAGAGTCGGTGCACCCCGGTGCCCTGGACCAATATGCACGAGACCTTATTTTAGCGGTCCTCCCGAACACACCACAGTCTGAACTTGTCATTGACAGGATTCATCGCCTCCCTAAGCCTTCTCACCTACCGGAGGAGATCCCCCGAGATGTTATTATGAGGATTCATTTTTATCATGTAAAGGACAGCCTCATGTCAGCATTCCGAAAGAGGGATCCTATACCGGAGGCATACTCCAGACTCCAGCTCTTTGCTGACTTGTCACAATACACCCTGCAACAAAGGAGGGTTTTACACCCACTGACAAAAATCCTCAGGAATCATTCCATTATCTATAGGTGGGGGTTCCCTGTGAAGCTTACGGTCACGTACAACAACAAGCCCCACATTATTACCACCATGCAAGCTGGCCTGGACTTGCTTCAGTCTTGGGGTCTCCTCCCGGACAAAGACAACACCCCTCCAAGGCCATCCGGGCGCATCTCCCCACTACCTGAGGACTGGCAAACGGTCACCCATAAGAAAAAGGGGAAGAAGCAGCCCAAAGGGTCGCCACCTCAAGCTTTTCCACAAAGACCCTCTCCCTGAGCCTGGCCGTAGTGCCCACCCAAACCTCCCCCCATGACTATGTGCAGTAAACCTGCTCACGAGTTTGTTCTCAATTTTTTATGCATATTACGAGCATTTCACCTTTGCTCCTATGTTTTGTTGTTTCTCTTTTTTTTTCTACTCCTTTTTGGTCAGCAGATTAAACCCATGGACTATGGACACCTCGCATGGACACATGTTGCGGACGGCCCCTGCCTTCTTTGCTCACTGTGGCTCCACGGTTGGTTATTTCTGTGCTCCCTACGAAGTCGTACTGGATCAGGTAATATCACCACCGCCTACACGCTTAAATGATGGCTATCACAATCACCTCCTTCAATGTACACGGCCTCAACCATCCTGCCAAGCGAGCTTCTATGTGGCGTGAGGCTCTACAGTTGAAAAGTGATCTCCTATGTGTACAAGAGACTCATTTTATGCAGTCCTCAGCCCCAACGCTGTCACACAGAAGTTTCCCTCATATCTACACAGCATCGGACAGTTGTAAACGCAAGGGAGTTCTGATAGCAGTGAGAGACTCTGTAGCCTTTTCCCTACACAGGGTTGTTCCAGATCCGCTGGGAAGATATCTTATACTGCAGTGTGAACTGAACAATATCCCCTATACGATCTTGAATGCATATGCCCCCAACACGCGTCAGATACGCTTCTGGCGAAAGATGTTCAGACTATTGGACAAGCACAAGTATGGTTCCTTGGTAGTATGTGGGGACTTTAACTCAACGGCGGACCCCGCGTTGGACATCTCCTCCTCACCCAAGCGATCGCCTCCGGCTTTACAATCTATATTTCATGAGGTGGAGATGTTTGATGTGTGGAGATGCCACCACCCGGGGGAGAGGGATTATTCATTCCACTCCTTGAGACATAATACCTATTCCCGCATTGATATGATACTGGTTGACAAGCGTCTGTTACAATTGACACAAACCTCGAGCATTCATAACATCACGTGGTCCGACCATGCCCCAGTATCCATTTCTGTGCGGGAAGATCGTACCCCGGGTCCAGCGTATCTCTGGAGAGCGAATGCACAGGTGCTAGACTCTCCTCAATTTGCCTCTCAGATAGAGCGCCATCTTGAGGAATACTTTTTGCATAATGAGGGTTCGGTTTCTGACCCCACGGTGATCTGGTGTGCCCACAAGGCCTTTATTCGGGGGATACTTATTAAACTGTGTGCAAGGCTTAAGAGGCAGAGGACACGGCAGCTAGACCACCTCATGGCAGAGATCAAGCGCTTAGAACCCCTAAATAAGAACACCCCTCATCCTCGCTTTGCCCAACAATTACTCAAACTTAGATTGGATCTGAGAAACCTACTGGTTGAGAGCCAAGACAAATATTTTAGAGCCCTAAAACTCTCCCACTACTCGGCAGGTAACAAGGCCGGGAAGGTATTGGCGAATAAACTTAAGGCTAAACGCGTCAAAAACAGAATTGCATACCTCCTGGATCCCGCCACAAACTCAAAAATCATGAACCCGCAGGAAATAGCTGACGCATTCGCTAAATATTATGGATCCTTATATAACCTTAAAGATGACCCTTCCACCCCTCAACCAACCGATCAACTTATTTCTGATTTTTTGGCGTCCATAAACTTGCCGACACTTGACCCTTCCGCCCTGCAAGCTCTGAACACCCCAATCACGACAGCTGAGGTGGAACGGGCCATACGCACCCTTCCCTCCGGTAAATCCCCGGGCCCTGATGGACTCCCCAACTTATATTATAAGAAGTATGCAAAGACGCTTAGTCCTCACTTAGCCTTGATGTTTGCGGCTGCTGTGGCCTCTGCCTCCATGCCAGGGGAGTTACTCCAAGCATATGTTGTTACATTACCTAAACCTGGCAAGGAGCCTACTTCTCCCCTAATTTTAGACCGATATCCTTATTGAACACGGATATCAAGCTGTATGCTAAGGTGTTGGCCCTTAGACTTCACCCTATATTGCCGAATCTCATCAACCCGGACCAATCCGGGTTTGTTCAGGGACGACAGACGTCGGATGCCACAAGAAGGGTCATAGGGCTTATAGACAGGGCAGGGTCCGGTCGGGTGCCTTCTCTGCTGCTCTCTTTGGATGCGGAGAAATCATTTGACCGGGTCCATTGGACATACATGACCAGGGTGTTGCAGCGGTTTGGCTTCCAGGGACCTATCTTGAGTGCGATTTTAGCGCTCTATTCCAACCCTTCCGCGAAGGTGTACACCTCTAATATGCTCTCAAAAGCTTTCCCAATCACCAACGGAACGAGGCAGGGCTGCCCACTCTCCCCCTCAATTTTTAACCTTCTTATCGAACCTCTGGCGGAGGCCGTTAGATCCTCTCCTCACATCAAGGGCCTTGTGACCCCTTTGCGCTCCCATGTAATAAACCTGTTCGCAGATGATGTTATAATCTTCATGACGGACCCAGAAAAATCCCTAGCGGCTACACATTCCCTGCTGCAGCGGTTTAGCCTGGTTTCCTACTATAAGGCTAATTTTGCGAAGTCCTTGATCCTTCCCCTGGGCTTACCTCAACAACTGAGTCGTAAGTTACAATCTCTGTACCCCTATACATGGAAACGAGATTGCATACCTTATCTGGGGATCTTACTGACCCCAACGGTGGATAAATTGGCTGCTACGAATTTCCCCCCTTTGGTAACTAAAATTACGCAGGAGTGCCAGAGAATCCTGAAAACTGAACTCACCTGGTCGGGCCGCCTTGCCTCGTTCAAAATGATTATTCTACCTCAGATCCTCTACATATTTAGGTCCTTAGTAATTCCTGTCCCCCGTCAAATTCTCGCATCGCTTCAGACAGCACTGAAGGGGTTGGTATGGAAGGGGAAGAGACCAAGAAGTGCCCACTCCCTTCTCTCTAAACACTGGACCGCAGGCGGAATGGGCATGACGGATGTCGGTGACTATCTCCTCGCCTCGCACTTGGCTCAATTAAAGCACTGGGTGGCCCCAGGGTGCCAAACGGTGTGGAGTTCTTTGGAGGAGGACATCTGCTCTCCCCTTCCCCTGCGGACGGTGCTCCTGGCAGATGTGTGGCGCCCATTGCCGCTAGAGAAGTTGCCCATCTCTGTCAGGGCCTCGCTGTTGGCTTGGCGGGCGTTCGCGACTTGTGCACTACCGTCATCCCAAAAAGCGAGGGTCCCTATCCCTACGGGAGTATTGGAAATAGTTATCCCTTACTCCTCCTTCAGAGTTTGGACTAGTAGGGGCATTACGAATTTGGACCATATTCTGATAGGAGACAACATCAAATCCTTTCAAACCCTACAGGCGGAATACGCGCTCCCCTCCTCTGAGCATTACAGGTATCTACAGCTCGCCCATTTCCTCCGCTCCTTGACATCCCCTCATATCCACTTGCCCCTAAGGGGCTGGACGTTCCTGCGGGGTAACCTCCGCTCGATTAAAGGAACCTCCCTTTTCTACAACCTTTTTCACAACAAGTTGGATTACTGCAAAATTGTCCCACTTACAAAATGGTAGGGGGATCTGGGGGACTCATTTACTGATGAGCAGTGGAAAGCAGCCTTCCGTTCGGTTAGGCAAGCCTCATCTTGCACAAACCACTGGGAACTGTCCCAAAAGATCACCCTGCGGTGGTACCTCACCCCATACCGCCTTTCTAAGTTCGTACCAAACTATTCACCCCAGTGCTGGAGGGGGTGTGGCGACGTAGCCCACCTTGTTCATGTGTTTTGGTCTTGCAAGCACCTGACCAGTTTCTGGAACAAGCTATTCTCCATAATCTCAGAGATTACTGGGGTGATAACCCGCCCATCTCCAGCAATGGCGATATTGAATATAGGGGTTGAGAGGTTCCCTATAGAAAGTAGCTCCATAGTTACCCACATACTACTGGCCGCCCGCGGCCTGGTGACTAGACGATGGAAATCAGATATTGTACCCAACCCCTCAGAGGTCATTGCCATGGTCAAAACTAATTCTGTATATGAGGGCATTCTCGCACGCAAAGCTGGTCGCAGCGCCAGATTTGACCGTGAATGGTCCTTGTGGTCCTCTTGGATCTTGACTAAGGGTTATTAATCTTGCTTTGCTGATAATTTGATTTTGGATTACTCTGCTGACCGGTTATTCTTGTTTTTGTTTTTTTTTTTTTTCTCTGTTATGTTTAATGGCTATCCCCTAATTTCACCAGTTCCCTACTTTTTGCTGGATATGGCTGATGTATACAATGTTATGATGATTTGCAGACAACTCACAAACTAGTCTCCCCTCCCCCCCTTTTTTCCCCTGTTTTCCGAACCTGTGGTCTCCTCAACCCTTCCCCCCTCTTCCTTCCCCTCCTCCTCCCCCCTCCCTCCCCCCCCTTTTTCTTTTCTCCCTTTCTTTTCTCTTTCTTCCCCTCTTATTATGTTTTTTCCCATCCCTTCCTTCCTTGTCTCCCCTCGTCGCTCCCCTTCCCTACCCTTTCCCTTCTCCCCCCCCTCCCTCCTTTCTTCATTACTCCTTCCTCCCCTGCCCCCTCCTCCTTCTTTCCCCTCCTTCCCCCCCTCTCCTCTCCCTTCCTTCCTTTTTCACTCCCTCCAACCTTCCCTCCCGGCCCCCTTCCCCCTCTCCCCTCCTCCCCCTACCTCCTTCCCCCTTCCTCCAATTCTTCTATCCCCCCATTCCTCTCCCCTCTTTTCCTATACCCCCCCCCCACATCTTTCCCCCCTCACTTTCCTCCCCCCTTTTCTCTTCCCCCTCCTTCCTATGTATCTCCGGACTTCTCTCCCTGCTCTTCCTTCCTCCCCATTTCTCTCATTCCTCTCTTCTCCCATTTCTTCCCCCCCCCCACCTCCCTCCTCCCTCTCTACCTATTGATGCCCTCATCCAAATCTTTATGTGCATCCATGCTGGCAGACGAATACTGCATTAGATGACACATTACGTCCCGAAAGGTCTGCCCAAGACTCTTAATGGTATAATTGTATGACAATTCTAAATTCTAACTGCTGTACATATCCGTGTTGCAATTTGTATACCCTTTCTTTGTTATGCTATGTCATAAAATGTACTGTTCCTTTTAAACCTAATAAAAACTTCTTTAATGGAAAAAAAAAAATAATGTACCTCTAGCCATCAAATACACTATGTTCTTTGCTGTCAGTTAAACCCATGTGAGCTAATTTGTGGGGCCCATACTGGCCATCACTTACTTCTGTTTCCTGTGAATGCCTAATGTACCTTCAGCCACCGAATACTATCTTCTTTGCTGTCAGTTAAAACCATGTGGGCTAATTTTTGGGGACTATACAGGCCGACACTTACTTCTGTATCCTGTAAATGCCTAATGTTCCATCTAGCCATCAAATACTACCTTCTTTGCTGTCAGTTAAACCCATGTGAGCTATATTTTGGGGCCTATACAGGCCGACACTTACTTCTGTATCCTTTGAATGCCTAATGTACCTCCAGCCATCAAATACAACGTTCTTTGCTGTCAGTTAAACCCATGTCAGCTAATTTTTGGGGCCTATACAGGCCAACACTTACTTTTGTATACTGTGTGAATGCCTAATGTACCTCTAGCCATCAAATACTACGTTCTTTGTTGTCAGTTAATCCCAAGTGAGCAAACTTTTTTGGCCAATACAGGCCGACGCTTACTTCTGTATCCTGTAAATGCCTAATGTACCTCCTTCCATCAAATACTATGTTCTTTCTGTCAGTTAAACCCATGTGGGCTAATTTTTGCAGCCTATACAGGCCGACACCTACTTCTGTATACTGTGTAAATGCCTAATGTACCTCTAGCCATCAAATACTACCTTCTTTGCTGACAGTTAAACCCATGTGGGCTAAATTTTGGGGCCTATACAGGCCGACACTTACTTATGTATACTGTGTGAATGCCTAATGTACCTCTAGCCAATAAATACTATGTTCTTTGCTGTCAGTAAAACCCATGTGGGCTAATTTCTGGGGCTTGTACAGGCCGACACTCACTTCTGTATACTGTGAATGAATAATGTACCTCTAGCCATCAAATACACTATGTTCTTTGCTGTCAGTTAAACCCATGTGAGCTAATTTGTGGGGCCCATACTGGCCATCACTTACTTCTGTTTCCTGTGAATGCCTAATGTACCTTCAGCCACCGAATACTATGTTCTTTGCTGTCAGTTAAACCCATGTGGGCTAATTTTTGGGGACTATAAAGGCCGACACTTACTTCTGTATCCTGTGAATGCCTAATGTTCCATCTAGCCATCAAATACTACCTTCTTTGCTGTCAGTTAAACCCATGTGAGCTAATGTTTGGGGCCTATACAGGCCGACACTTACTTCTGTATCCTTTGAATGCCTAATGTACCTCCAGCCATCAAATACAACGTTCTTTGCTGTCAGTTAAACCCATGTCAGCTAATTTTTGGGGCCTATACAGGCCAACACTTACTTTTGTATACTGTGTGAATGCCTAATGTACCTCTAGCCATCAAATACTACGTTCTTTGTTGTCAGTTAATCCCAAGTGAGCAAACTTTTTTGACCTATACAGGCCGACACCTACTTCTGTATCCTGTAAATGCCTAATGTACCTTCATCCATCAAATACTATGTTCTTTCTGTCAGTTAAACCCATGTGGGCTAATTTTTGCAGCCTATACAGGCCGACACCTACTTCTGCATACTGTGTAAATGCCTAATGTACCTCTAGCCATCAAATACTACCTTCTTTGTGACAGTTAAACCCATGTGGGCTAAATTTTGGGGCCTATACAGGCCGACACTTACTTATGTATACTGTGTGAATGCCTAATGTACCTCTAGCCAATAAATACTATGTTCTTTGCTGTCAGTAAAACCCATGTGGGCTAATTTCTGGGGCTTGTACAGGCCGACACTCACTTCTGTATACTGTGAATGAATAATGTACCTCTAGCCATCAAATACACTATGTTCTTTGCTGTCAGTTAAACCCATGTGAGCTAATTTGTGGGGCCCATACTGGCCATCACTTACTTCTGTTTCCTGTGAATGCCTAATGTACCTTCAGCCACCGAATACTATGTTCTTTGCTGTCAGTTAAACCCATGTGGGCTAATTTTTGGGGACTATACAGGCCGACACTTACTTCTGTATCCTGTGAATGCCTAATGTTCCATTTAGCCATCAAATACTACCTTCTTTGCTGTCAGTTAAACCCATGTGAGCTAATGTTTGGGGCCTATACAGGCCGACACTTACTTCTGTATCCTTTGAATGCCTAATGTACCTCCAGCCATCAAATACAACGTTCTTTGCTGTCAGTTAAACCCATGTCAGCTAATTTTACAGGCCGACACTTACTTCTGTATACTGTGAATGCCAATTGTACCTCTAGCCATCAACTACACTACGTTCTTTACTGTCAGGTAAACCCATGTTGACTAATTTTTGGAGCCTATACAGGCCGACACTTACTTCTGTATAATGTGAATGCCTAATTTACCTCTAGCCATCAAATACTAAGTTTTTTGCTGTCAGTTAAACCCATGTGAGCTAATTTTTGGAGCCTATACAAGCCGACACTTACTTCTGTATACTATGAATGCCTAATTTACCTCTAGCCATCAAATACACTAGGTTCTTTGCTGTCAGTTAAATCCATGTGGAATAATTTTTGGGGCCTATACAGGCCTACACTTACTTCTGTATCCTGTGAATGCCTAATGTACCTCCAGCCATCAAATGCTACGTTCTTTGCTGTCATTTAAACCCACGTGAGCTAATTTTTGGGGCCTATACAAGCCGACACTTACTACTGTATACTGTGTAAATGCCTAATGTACCTCTAGCCATCAAATACTACGTTCTTTGCTGTCAGTTAAGCCAATGTGGGCTAATTTTTGGGGCCTGTACAGGCCGACTCTTACTTCTCTATACTGTGAATGCTGAATGTACCTCTAGCCATCAAATACACTACATTCTTTGCTGTCATTTAAACCCATGTGGGCTAATTTTTGGGGCCTATTCAGGCCTACACTTACTTTTGTATCCTGTGAATGCCTAATGTACCTCCAGCCATCAAATACAATGTTCTTTGCTGTCAGTTAAAGCCATGTGAGCTAATTTTTTGAGCCTTTACGGGCCGACACTTACTTCTGTATACTATGTGAATGCCTAATGTACCTCTAGTCATCAAATACTACATTCTTTGCTGTAAATTAAACCCATGTGAGCTAATTTTTGGGGCCCATACAGGCCGACACTTACTTTTATATACTTTGAATGCCTAATGTACCTCTAGCCATCAAATACACTACGTTCTTTGCTGTCAGTTAAACCCATGTGAGCTAATTTTTGGGGCCCATACAGGCCGATACTTCTGTATACTGTATAAATGCCTAATGTACCTCTAGCCATCAAATACTACATTCTTTTCTATCAGTTAAACCAATGTGGGCTAATTTTTGAGGCCTGTACAGGCCAACTCTTACTTCTGTATACTGTGAATGCCTAATGTACCTCTAACCTTCAAATACACTACATTTTTTGATGTCATTTAAACCCATTTGTGCTAATTTTTGGGGCCTATACAGGCCAAAACTTACTTCTGTATCCTGTGAATGCCTAATGTACCTCCAGCCATCAAATACTACGTTCTTTGCTGTCAGTTAAACCCATGTGAGCTAATTTTTGGGGCCTATACAGGCCCACACTTACTTATGTATACTGTGTGAATGCCTAATGTACCTCTAGCCAATAAATACTATGTTCTTTGCTGTCAGTTAAACCCATGTGGGCTAATTTCTGGGGCTTGTACAGGCCGACACTCACTTCTGTATACTGTGAATGAATAATGTACCTCTAGCCATCAAATACACTATGTTCTTTGCTGTCAGTTAAACCCATGTGAGCTAATTTGTGGGGCCCATACTGGCCATCACTTACTTCTGTTTCCTGTGAATGCCTAATGTACCTTCAGCCACCGAATACTATCTTCTTTGCTGTCAGTTAAAACCATGTGGGCTAATTTTTGGGGACTATACAGGCCGACACTTACTTCTGTATCCTGTGAATGCCTAATGTTCCATCTAGCCATCAAATACTACCTTCTTTGCTGTCAGTTAAACCCATGTGAGCTATATTTTGGGGCCTATACAGGCCGACACTTACTTCTGTATCCTTTGAATGCCTAATGTAACTCCAGCCATCAAATACAACGTTCTTTGCTGTCAGTTAAACCCATGTCAGCTAATTTTTGGGGCCTATACAGGCCGACACTTACTTTTGTATACTGTGTGAATGCCTAATGTACCTCTAGCCATCAAATACTACGTTCTTTGTTGTCAGTTAATCCCAAGTGAGCAAACTTTTTTGGCCAATACAGGCCGACACTTACTTCTGTATCCTGTAAATGTCTAATGTACCTCCATCCATCAAATACTATGTTCTTTCTGTCAGTTAAACCCATGTGGGCTAATTTTTGCAGCCTATACAGGCCGACACCTACTTCTGTATACTGTGTAAATGCCTAATGTACCTCTAGCCATCAAATACTACCTTCTTTGCTGACAGTTAAACCCATGTGGGCTAAATTTTGGGGCCTATACAAGCCGACACTTACTTCTGTATACTATGAATGCCTAATTTACCTCTAGCCATCAAATACACTAGGTTCTTTGCTGTCAGTTAAATCCATGTGGAATAATTTTTGGGGCCTATACAGGCCTACACTTACTTCTGTATCCTGTGAATGCCTAATGTATCTCCAGCCATCAAATGCTACGTTCTTTGCTGTCATTTAAACCCACGTGAGCTAATTTTTGGGGCCTATACAGGCGGACACTTACTTCTTTATACTGTGTAAATGCCTAATGTACCTCTAGCCATCAAATACTACGTTCTTTGCTGTCAGTTAAGCCAATGTGGGCTAATTTTTGGGGCCTGTACAGGCCGACTCTTACTTCTCTATACTGTGAATGCTGAATGTACCTCTAGCCATCAAATACACTACATTCTTTGCTGTCATTTAAACCCATGTGGGCTAATTTTTGGGGCCTATTCAGGCCTACACTTACTTTTGTATCCTGTGAATGCCTAATGTACCTCCAGCCATCAAATACAATGTTCTTTGCTGTCAGTTAAAGCCATGTGAGCTAATTTTTTGAGCCTTTACGGGCCAACACTTACTTCTGTATACTATGTGAATGCCTAATGTACCTCTAGTCATCAAATACTACGTTCTTTGCCGTCAGTTAAACCCATGTGAGCTAACGTTTGGGGCCTATAAAGGCCAACACTTACTTCTGCATCCTCTGAATGCCTAATGTACCTCCAGCCATCAAATACTATGTTCTTTGCTGTCAGTTAAACCCATGTGAGCTAATTTTTGGGGCCTATACAGGCCCACACTTACTTATGTATACTGTGTGAATGCCTAATGTACCTCTAGCCAATAAATGCTATGTTCTTTGCTGTCAGTTAAACCCATGTGGGCTAATTTCTGGGGCTTGTACAGGCCGACACTCACTTCTGTATACTGTGAATGAATAATGTACCTCTAGCAATCAAATACACTATGTTCTTTGCTGTCAGTTAAACCCATGTGAGCTAATTTGTGGGGACCATACTGGCCATCACTTACTTCTGTTTCCTGTGAATGCCTAATGTACCTTCAGCCACCGAATACTATGTTCTTTGCTGTCAGTTAAACCCATGTGGGCTAATTTTTGGGGACTATACAGGCCGACACTTACTTCTGTATCCTGTGAATGCCTAATGTTCCATCTAGCCATCAAATACTACCTTCTTTGCTGTCAGTTAAACCCATGTGAGCTAATGTTTGGGGCCTATACAGGCCGACACTTACTTCTGTATCCTTTGAATGCCTAATGTACCTCCAGCCATCAAATACAACGTTCTTTGCTGTCAGTTAAACCCATGTCAGCTAATTTTACAGGCCGACACTTACTTCTGTATACTGTGAATGCCAATTGTACCTCTAGCCATCAACTACACTACGTTCTTTACTGTCAGTTAAACCCATGTTGACTAATTTTTGGAGCCTATACAGGCCGACACTTACTTCTGTATAAAGTGAATGCCTAATTTACCTCTAGCCATCAAATACTAAGTTTTTTGCTGTCAGTTAAACCCATGTGAGCTAATTTTTGGGGCCTATACAAGCCGACACTTACTTCTGTATACTATGAATGCCTAATTTACCTCTAGCCATCAAATACACTAGGTTCTTTGCTGTCAGTTAAATCCATGTGGAATAATTTTTGGGGCCTATACAGGCCTACACTTACTTCTGTATCCTGTGAATGCCTAATGTATCTCCAGCCATCAAATGCTACGTTCTTTGCTGTCATTTAAACCCACGTGAGCTAATTTTTGGGGCCTATACAGGCGGACACTTACTTCTTTATACTGTGTAAATGCCTAATGTACCTCTAGCCATCAAATACTACGTTCTTTGCTGTCAGTTAAGCCAATGTGGGCTAATTTTTGGGGCCTGTACAGGCCGACTCTTACTTCTCTATACTGTGAATGCTGAATGTACCTCTAGCCATCAAATACACTACATTCTTTGCTGTCATTTAAACCCATGTGGGCTAATTTTTGGGGCCTATTCAGGCCTACACTTACTTTTGTATCCTGTGAATGCCTAATGTACCTCCAGCCATCAAATACAATGTTCTTTGCTGTCAGTTAAAGCCATGTGAGCTAATTTTTTGAGCCTTTACGGGCCAACACTTACTTCTGTATACTATGTGAATGCCTAATGTACCTCTAGTCATCAAATACTACATTCTTTGCCGTCAGTTAAACCCATGTGAGCTAACGTTTGGGGCCTATAAAGGCCAACACTTACTTCTGCATCCTCTGAATGCCTAATGTACCTCCAGCCATCAAATACTACGTTCTTTGCTGTCAGTTAAACCCATGTGAGCTAATTTTTGGGGCCTATACAGGCCCACACTTACTTATGTATACTGTGTGAATGCCTAATGTACCTCTAGCCAATAAATGCTATGTTCTTTGCTGTCAGTTAAACCCATGTGGGCTAATTTCTGGGGCTTGTACAGGCCGACACTCACTTCTGTATACTGTGAATGAATAATGTACCTCTAGCCATCAAATACACTATGTTCTTTGCTGTCAGTTAAACCCATGTGAGCTAATTTGTGGGGCCCATACTGGCCATCACTTACTTCTGTTTCCTGTGAATGCCTAATGGACCTTCAGCCACTGAATACTATCTTTTAACGTTTGGGGCCTATAAAGGCCAACACTTACTTCTGCATCCTCTGAATGCCTAATGTACCTCCAGCCATCAAATACTACGTTCTTTGCTGTCAGTTAAAACCATGTGGGCTAATTTTTGGGGACTATACAGGCCGACACTTACTTCTGTATCCTGTGAATGCCTAATGTTCCATCTAGCCATCAAATACTACCTTCTTTGCTGTCAGTTAAACCCATGTGAGCTATATTTTGGGGCCTATACAGGCCGACACTTACTTCTGTATCCTTTGAATGCCTAATGTACCTCCAGCCATCAAATACAACGTTCTTTGCTGTCAGTTAAACCCATGTCAGCTAATTTTTGGGGCCTATACAGGCCGACACTTACTTTGTATACTGTGTGAATGCCTAATGTACCTCTAGCCATCAAATACTACGTTCTTTGTTGTCAGTTAATCCCAAGTGAGCAAACTTTTTTGGCCAATACAGGCCGACACTTACTTCTGTATCCTGTAAATGCCTAATGTACCTCCATCCATCAAATACTATGTTCTTTCTGTCAGTTAAACCCATGTGGGCTAATTTTTGCAGCCTATACAGGCCAACACCTACTTCTGTATACTGTGTAAATGCCTAATGTACCTCTAGCCATCAAATACTACCTTCTTTGCTGACAGTTAAACCCATGTGGGCTAAATTTTGGGGCCTATACAGGCCGACACTTACTTATGTATACTGTGTGAATGCCTAATGTACCTCTAGCCAATAAATACTATGTTCTTTGCTGTCAGTTAAACCCATGTGGGCTAATTTCTGGGGCTTGTACAGGCCGACACTCACTTCTGTATACTGTGAATGAATAATGTACCTCTAGCCATCAAATACACTATGTTCTTTGCTGTCAGTTAAACCCATGTGAGCTAATTTGTGGGGCCCATACTGGCCATCACTTACTTCTGTTTCCTGTGAATGCCTAATGTACCTTCAGCCACCGAATACTATCTTCTTTGCTGTCAGTTAAAACCATGTGGGCTAATTTTTGGGGACTATACAGGCCGACACTTACTTCTGTATCCTGTGAATGCCTAATGTTCCATCTAGCCATCAAATACTACCTTCTTTGCTGTCAGTTAAACCCATGTGAGCTATATTTTGGGGCCTATACAGGCCGACACTTACTTCTGTATCCTGCGAATGCCTAATGTACCTCCAGCCATCGAATACTACGTTCTTTGCTGTCAGTTAACCCATGTTAGCTATATTTTGGTTCCTATACAGGCCGAAACTTACTTCTGTATCCTGTGAATGCCTAATGTACCTCCAGCCATTAAATACTATGTTCTTTGCTATCAGTTAAACTCATGTGAGCTAATCTTTTGGGGCCTATACAGGCTGACACTTACTTCTGTATACTGTGAATGCCTAATGTACCTCTAGTCATCAAATACTGCATTCTATGCTGTCAGTTAAACCCATGTGAGCTAATGTTTGTGGCCTATAAAGGCCAACACTTACTTCTGCATCCTGGGAATGCGTATTGTACCTCCAGTTATCAAATACTACATTCTTTGCTGTAAATTAAACCCATGTGAGCTAATTTTTGGGGCCCATACAGGCCGACACTTACTTTTTTTTTTTTTTTTTTTTTTTTTTTTTTTTTTTTTTTTCAAAATATTTTATTGGTTCATAAAAGATAAAGTACAAATGTACAACCAGTTCAAGTTGGCAAAAGAAACATGACAGAAATGTACAAAATTTTCAAAATGGTACAAGCATGTAAACAGCCGAAGACGGCAAATGTAACAGTATAAAATAGCCTACAATAAACAACATTGATAACCGTGGAGATCCGGGACAACTCTACCCTGTGAGGCGTGTGAAGACAATCAGGGGTCGGAAGTGGAAAGAGAGGGGGGGCAAGAGTAGAAGCCAAAGAATTAGACACTATAGAGGAGGTGAGGCAGCAGGAGGACAAGCGGTCAGGTCGAGCTGGTCCATGTCGAGACCCATATCCTGGGTGATCCAAACCCAGGGACGGGAGACAGGGGAGTCGTCGGGGAGAAGCGGCTGCGGAGCAACTAAGTCATGTAATGAAGGGGGGGAGCCAGTTGTCCGGGCCCGCCCAGAGACAACGAAGCAGCCCGTGGAGGGCGGGGAGGGGAAGGAAGACAGGGGGGTGAGGCAAAGGGAAAAGTAACAGGGAAGGAGGGGGGGGGAGAGAGGGAGAGAGAGAGAAAAAAAAAAAAAAAAAAAAAAAAAAAAAAATTTTATCTCAATGGGAGACAAAAGGGAACGTGAAAGAGAACAGAAAGAGCGGTGTGTCCAAGGGGGTCAATGAGGACAGTACCGTAGGGTCGTCACTGACAGAGACGGGAGAATTCGGGCGTGGAAATATAATGGGTCCAGCAAGCCCACTTTTTGTGGTGTTTGGAGGGAGTATCCCTGGAAATGGCAATCAACTCCTCCATCTCCGCGACCCTTGAGAGGCGCTGGAACCACTGCTTGACGGTAGGTACGTGCGTGGACTTCCACAGAGCCGGGATGCACTGCCTGGCGGCATTCACCATAAGGATCGCCAAAGATTTAGAATAAGTCCTGCTGGAAGTAGAAGAGTGGTGCAAAAGGTATTGAGCAGGAGTGAAGGCTAAGTCCGCTGTGGTAACTTGCGTAATAATTCTATGGACTTCTTCCCAGAAGGCGGTAAGACGAGGGCAGGTCCAGAAAACGTGAAGGAGCGTACCAGGTTCCGCGTTACATCTCCAGCAGAGCCGTGACGTTGAAGGGAAGAGCCTGTGTAATCTCGTGGGGGTGTAATACCAGCGGCTAACTAGCTTGTAGCCGCTTTCCTGCGTGGTAACATTAAGGGAACATTTGTGGTTATTCGTATGGATAAGGTCCCAGTCTTCTGGGGAGAGAGCGACCGCCAATTCCGCTTCCCAATCCTCGCATCGTTTAAGCTTCCCCGGATCGGGTTCGTCAAGCAGAAAAGAATGGATAGTTGAAAGGAGTCTGCGGATCGGGCCTTCCTGTTGGCACAAGTGGTCGAACGGGGTCAAGGCAGACAAGGAGGGGCACTTGCGAGAGAGTGACAGGAGGTATTGCTTGAGGAGAAAGTGTGGCCAAGGAGGTAAAGGGGGCAAGCCAGACTTTTCAGCAATGGAGGGTATATCGAGGGGGGCGTCATTGTCCCAAAGATGGTGGGCCCTCAACTGGTCTTGGGCCCAGTTTGTGGTCAGGTAAGTACGGTGCATGCCAGGAGGGAAATCCGGGTTCAAGCGGACAGGGGTCATAGGGCCTGGAACCATGGAGATGGAGCGAGACGTGCAAACCGAACGGAAAACTTTGAGGGAGGGACCAATGAGGGGGTGGAGCTTTAGAGCGGGGGGGACGTGGGCATCCAGGAGCCACGGCGAGGAGTGGAGATCCAGAGAAGTAAAGCCCCTCTCAATGGAAACCCAATCCTTATGAGGCCCATGAATGTTCCAGTCCGCAATTCTAGTAAGGTGGCTAGCGGCGTAGTAGTTGTACAAGTCAGGAAGGCCAATACCACCTTTAGACTTCGGTCTCGTGAGGGTCTGATAAGCAATGCGGGGCTGTTTGTCCCCCCACAAGAAGGAGGTGCAGATACGACGGTAATGTTTAAAGAAGGAAGGGGGGAGCAGTATGGGGACCGTTTGGAGGACATAGAGGAGGCGGGGTAGAGCATTCATTTTTAGGACAGCTGCCCTGCCGAACCAGGACAGCTGAAGCTTGGACCAGGATCGGAGGTCTTTCGATATCCGTGCGAAAAGCGGGGGGAAGTTGCGAACGAACAAGAGTTGGAGGTTAGAAGGGATTGCAATGCCCAGGTAAGTGATCGAGTCCGGTTTCCACGTGAAGCGGAAATTCGCCCGACAGCGCTCCACGTCCGAGTGGGGTAGAGTGACATTTAGCGCGAAGGATTTGGAGAAATTAATCCGAAAGTTGGAAAGGGAAGCGTACTCATCGAACACTTTGAGGAGAGCAGGTAGGGTCGTGATGGGATCAGAGAGGAACAACAGAAGATCATCCGCATACGCGGCAAGTTTGTACGTCCTGTCAGCGAAATTAATCCCGTGTATCGTGTCACAGTGTCTAATCCTGTGGAGAAGGGGCTCCAGAGTCATGATGAAAATCAAGGGGGACAACGGGCATCCCTGTCTGGTACCGTTGGAAATCTGGAAGGCACCCGACAGGGTGTCATTAACGCGGACCCGCGCCTCCGGTTTAGCGTACATGGCCATAACGTAGCCAAGGAACCGGGGACCCAATCCCCAGGCAGAGAGCGTTGCCGCAAGAAAATCCCACGAGACCCTGTCGAATGCCTTCTCAGCGTCCAGGGAGAGCAGGAACCCCTTCTGGTTAGTGGTGGAGAGGACGTGGTGCAGATTAAGCGCTTTGATGGTATTATCCCGCGCTTCGCGGCCCGGGACAAAACCAACCTGGTCCTCGTGAATCCCCTTAGGTAGAAGTGGGAGCAGTCTATTAGCCAGAATCTTTGCGAACAGCTTGACATCCACGTTGATAAGGGAGATCGGCCTGTAGCTGGCCGGGGAGGTCGGGTCCTTCCCTTCCTTCGGGATCACCACAACGTGGGCCTCAAGCATCCGCGGGGACAGGGGGTTTTCTGCGGAGACAGAATTAAAGGCGGATAAGAACGGGGCAGCAAGGACGTCAGGGAAGGATTTGTAGTATGCAACAGAAAGGCCATCAGGGCCAGGGCTCTTATTGGGTTGCATCTGTTTAAGCGCAAAATCCCATTCCTGTTTGGAGATGGGGAGATCCAGCGCAGTACGGAAATCGGGAGAAGCTTGTTGGGGCAGGTTGGACGCAAGAAAGTCCGTGATGGCTTGAGATCTGGTAGGGTTGGAGGGGGGGTGGGAGCGTGTTGGGTCTAGGTTGTAAAGTTTACAGTAGAAGGCCTCAAATTCTGCCGCAATGTCTCGGTTGTTAGCTACCAGGGAACCAGAGGGTGAGCGGAGGGAGTGAACCGTGGACTTCGCCTTCTTTTGGCGAAGGGCCGTGGCAAGGAGCCGACCGCTTTTATTGGCCTGTTCATAAAAAACCTTTTGGGACAGGAGGAAGCTACGTCTGATTTTCCGATCTAGCTCCTCCGCGAGTTTTTCACGAGCGGAGGTAAGGGCCGTTAAAGTGTCTTGAGCAAGGGAGCGTTTATGGGCCAGTTCCAAGGTACGAATGCGCGAGATCAGTTCAGAGACAAAAGCCTCCCTTTCTTTTCTTAGAGCCGCTGATAGCGCGATAAATTTACCCCGGACAACGCATTTGTGGGCTTCCCATTGAATGAGGGTCGACGTGTCAGGCGTCGCGTTGACAGAGAAATATTCCTGTAAAGATTCGCGGATGGCGGCCGATCTAGCTTTGTCCGTTAGCAAGGAGGAATCAAGGCTCCAAACCCGATCTCTGGATAGAGACAGCGGGAAGGATAGGGTGAGAGAAATAGGGTGATGATCCGAAAGTATCGATGGCTCTATGGAGGCATCAGTAAGAGATGTGAGAGCAGATTGCGAGAGGAACAGGTAGTCGATCCTGGAGTATTTGGCGTGGAGTGGGGAGAAGTAAGTGTAATCCCTGTCACTGGCATGGAGTGTCCGCCAGGAGTCGTGAAGCCTGTGGTCTCGAAGACATATCTTAATCTGTTTTAGGGCTTTGTAAGGTAAGCACGAGGAACCTGAGGAGGTGTCAAGCAGTGGTTCCAGGGGAACATTGAAGTCGCCCCCAAAGATCAAAGTGCCCCGTTGGAAAGGCGCCAATTCACCAAATACTGATCTGAAAAACGAGACCTGGGATTGGTTGGGGCTATAGACGTTCGCGAGGGTGATCTGGATATGTTTAAGGGTACCTTGAAGCAGCAAATAACGTCCTTGGGCGTCCGCCAGGGAGTCGGAAACGGAGAAAGGGGTTGATTTTGCAATGAGTATAGAGACTCCTTTAGACTTCGAAGTCTCAGACGTAGCATGGAAAGCTTGAGTAAAATGTTTGTTCGTGCATTTAGGAAGAGCGTCCGAACGGAAGTGCGTCTCTTGCAAGAACACTATGTCCGCTTTAAGTCTGTGCATGTGCATGAGCAATTTCGAGCGTTTCTGAGGTGTGTTCAAACCCCGGGCGTTTAAGGAGACAACCTTAAGGCGGAGACCAACAGGCTGGGGTGCTGTTGCGGTCATTGCAGTGCACCCTATAAGGGAGGGGGAAAGAAAAAAAAAAAAAAAAAAAAAAAAAAAAGGTCAAGAGTTAGAGAAGGGGAGGGTGGAAATGGAAGGGTAGGAGCCGGGAGGGGAGTTAGAGTACCGTGAGAACCGACAGACCAGCTGGGGAGCTCAGAGGGGGTGGGGGGGTGTGGAAGTCGGAGGGTGTCGGGCGACCGTTAAGAAACGTCGACCGTTGGCGGGCGCGGGAGGAGACAACCAACACGGTGGCCAGAACTCTGGGGACCTGCAGGGGTCATTAGTAGTAGGTGAATGAGCCCGGTGAATAAAGAAACAACATGGAGCATACTCAGGGAGTAGGGAGCTAGTACAATCTGATGCGGAGCGGTGATGTGGCGTCAGGGAAGCAGAGCCATTGGGTGAGCCGTAGGGGAGGAACGGGGATTACCATAAGTGTCAAAATGAGGGTGGTAACGACGAAGTGATGGGAGTCGAGAGGGAGACAGGGAGGATCTGAAGGATGACGGGCAAGTCTGCAGTAAGGGAGTCGTGTAACAGTGGGCAAACCAAGGGGCGGTCAAAGTGTAGGTGATCCATGTCGTGGTCAGGTAAGAGTAAAGGAGGGAAGACCAGAGGGGTACCAGAAAGGAAGAGAAGAGAGGGGTAAGCATGACCACCCATGAGGCGTCAGTTCACTCAGCAAGGGCAGGTAACAGTCAGAGGGCGGGGAAAGGCGAGGTAGCACAGAAGAACAAATGGATAAAAAAGAAAACTTGCTGGAACAGTTGAACAATAACAAGGAGGGAATAGAGCAGTGATGCCATCAAAATCCACAACTGTTGGCATGCAGCCTAACTTAGTCAATTCGCGTCCCGGAATATATTGACTCAACAAAGCAGTATGCAACATTTACCCCGTCGGTGACCCCAGCAGCCCGCTGCCAGCCAGCACCCCCGCACTCCATTAAGGATGTGATCCAGCTAAAGGAGCGCAGGTATGTAGCTATCCTGGGGGGCGGGCCGACAGCAGGACCGGGCGTCCCCGACTGTGATGCATATGCAACGGCACAAGGGGCGTAGGCATCCATGACATACCCCACCCCCCCCCCCCCAGGGGTGCGAATGGCAGCCCGGGGGGGGAAGCAAGGCAAAACAGGAATGTCCCGCAGGCAACCAAGCGATACGGGCAATGGCCCTGGCAATGGAAGGGGGGCGGAACCGAAGTGTCAGCACAGGGGCACCGCCTCCGTACACATAGCAGGGCACCACTCATCTAGATCGGGCATTGCGCCCTTCTACAAAGACAACATCCGTGTGCAAGCTAGGAGGAGAAGGGAAAGGTAAGAGAGGGGAGGAGGAGTAGGCAAGGAGATGAGGATGAGGGGGGGGGACATGGAAGGGGAGGGAGGGGGAAGGAGAGGGGAAGGGGAGGGGAGGGGAAGAAGGAGGGGGGGGGAAGAAGAAGGGGAAAAAGAAGGGGAGGGGAGGGGAAGAAGGAAGGGAGAGGAAGAAGGAAAGGAGGGGAGGAAGGAGAGGAGGGGAAGAGGGAGGGGAGGGGAAGAGGGGAGGGGAAGAGGGAGGGGAGGGGAGGAGGGGAGGGGAAGAGGGAGGGGAGGGGAAGAGGGAGGGGAGGGGAGGGGAGGGGAAGAGGGAGGGGAGGGGAGGGGAAGAGGGAGGGGAGGGGAGGGGAAGAGTGGGAGGAAGGAGGGGAGAGGGGGGGAAGGATGGGGGAGCGGGAGGGAGGAAAGTGAGAGGGAACAACAGAGTGCAGTGCAAGCATTGACTACGAACCCAGCATTCTTCTCAGCCTAAATGAGAGTAAAATCACTAATAGCAGGCTCAGTTCAAGCAGGAGGAGAAATGCAGAGAGCACATCCGCTATGATCCATAAACCTTACACGTCCCCCAGCACATGCTTGAGCAATACCATGAAAAATAAAAAATGGTCCATGTCCGTGTGAAGAAGGGGGTTCCCGGGGTGTACGTGCAGGTGTAGAGAGGGGGGGGAGACCGGGGGCAGGGGGGGGGATCCAGAGCAAGGGGAGAGGGGAGTCCAAGGCACACAGCTGTAGGGTTCCCGGGGAGGCCGGAGGTCAGCGTAAGCGAGAAGGAAGTTCAGCAGCCGACTCTCCCGGGGGGCAGGCAGGGAGTTCTCGCCGCTCGGAGAGAGCATTAGTAAGGAAGAGGAGACTCACAGTCACCGGAGGTGGAATCCAAGGTCAGAATTGCCAGTGGGACCGTTCACAGAAGACCGAAGTGGAGGAATAGCCGGCAGATCGGTGGGACCGGAAGTCCGGGGACAGCGAGCATCTCGTGAGGGCAAGTAAGGCATCACTTCAAGGCATCAGAGGATGGGGTCAGCTCCAGCAGAGGAACGGGATCCAGGAGAACAGTTCCGTGCTACCAGAGAAAAGGCGGTGAGTGGGGAAGTCTATGGAGCGTGGCGCGCTCTCCGGTGGACGGGTGAGGCCGTCGGGCTCCCATTGCGGGGCGCATCCCTGCCATTGCCTGGCGGTGAGGAGGGCGGGTGGGAGCGGCGGCGGCCCACGCCAAAATTGTCGGCCATCTGGATCCCATCCATGGAGGTCGCTCGGTGCATCGGGGAGATGCGGAACTCGCTGTACCAGTCGGGGACGTTGACAGGAGGGATGCCCAGGGTGGCACAGAAGTGGTCGAGGTCCTCTGGTACACGCAATAGGGCCGTACGGCCCTGTGAGGAGGCCGACAGACCGAAGGGGAACTTCCATCGATAAATGATCGCCCTGGACCTGAGTTCCTCCAGCAGAGGGCGAAGCTCTCGGCGTCTCTGCAGCGTTATGGCAGAGAGATCCTGGAACAACTTGATGTCGGCACCCTGGAACGTGAGGTGCTGTCTCATCCTGGCATTCCTCAAGACATCCTCCTTTAGCTGGAAATTGGCCAGGCAGCACACCACATCCCTTGGAGGATCATTCTCCCTGCCACGGGGTCGTAGGGCCCGATGGATGCGTTCGAACACCACGGGTGCTTCAGGGGGCCTGCCGAGGAGATCATTACATATGGAAGTGACTGCATGAGGTAAGTTCTGGTGTTCAATGCTCTCAGGTACTCCCCTCACTCGGAGGTTCCTTCGGCGGCCCCGATTGTCAAGGTCCTCCACATGCCGGTTGAGATCACGGAGGAGGACAGCATGCGATTCTGTCACCTGGTGGACATGCCCAAGGGAAGTGTCATGGCGGGCGGTGACCAACTCGACCTCCTCAACCCTCGCTGACATAGCTTGGAAGTCCCTGCGGAGGTCCGCTATTGCCGCCGCCATGGCCGCCTTAATGTCAGCGGCTACAAGCTGCAAATCCGCCATGGAAAGGGTCGGCGGGGTCACTGGAGCTCTCTGGGGATCATGCGAGGGCGAAGGCAGAGAGGCTCCCAGCTCTACGGCTTGCCTGTTCGGCGAGCGGGAACGTGAGCGGGCGGTTTGAGAGGATGAGGAAGACAGGGAGGGCCGCTGTGTTCGGAAAATGTCTGGGATATTGCGGCTGAGTGGTAGCTCTAAATCTCCCGGGGTTCCCGCTCGGGTGGCAGAAGCACTTCTGGCTTTACTTCCCATGATTCAGGCTAAGGTAGGAGCAAGGAAAGGGCTCAGGATGAGGTAAAATCAGACCCCTCAGTGCAGGAGCTCAGAGTTAAGCGGCCATATTGGATCGGGTCCAAGCCACGCCCCCCCGACACTTACTTCTATATACTTTGAATGCCTAATGTACCTCTAGCCATCAAATACACTACGTTCTTTGCTATCAGTTAAACTCATGTGAGCTAATTTTTTGGGGCCTATACAGGCCGACACTTACTTCTGTATACTGTGTGAATGCCTAATGTACCTCTAGCCATCAAATACTACGTTCTTTGCTGTCTGTTAAACCCATGTGAGCTAATTTTTTTTGGGCCTATAGAGGCCGACACTTACTTCTGTATCCTGCGAATGCCCAATGTACCTCCAGCCATCAAATACTACGTTCTTTGCTGTCAGTTAAACCCATGTTAGCTATATTTTGGTTCCTATATAGGCCGAAACTTACTTCTGTATCCTGTGAATGCCTAATGTACCTCCAGCCATCAAATACTATGTTCTTTGCTGTCAGTTAAACCCATGTGAGCTGATTTTTGGGGCTTATACAGGCCGACACTTACTTTTGTATAATGTGTGAATACCTAATGTACCTCTAGCCATCAAATACTACATTTTTTGCTGTCAGTTAAACCCATGTGGGCTAATTTTGGAGGCCTATACAGGCTGACACTTACTTCTATATCCTGTGAATGCCTAATGTACCTCCAGCCATTAAATACTACGTTCTTTGCTATCAGTTAAACTCATGTGAGCTAATCTTTTGGGGCCTATACAGGCCGACACTTACTTCTGTATACTGTGAATGCCTAATGTACCTCTAGTCATCAAATACTATGTTCTTTGCTGTCAGTTAAACCCATGTGAGCTAATGTTTGTGGCCTATAAAGGCCAACACTTACTTCTGCATCCTGTGAATGCGTATTGTACCTCCAGCCATCAAATACTACATTATTTGCTGTAAATTAAACTCATGTGAGCTAATTTTTTGGGGCCAATACAGGCCGACACTTACTTCTGTATACTGTGTGAATGCCTAATGTACCTCTAGCCATCAACTACACTAAGTTCTTTACTGTCAGTTAAACCCATGTGAGCTAATGTTTGGGGCCTATACAGGCCGACACTTACTTCTCTATCCTGTGAATGCCAAATGTACGTCCAGCCCTCAAATATTACTTTCTTTTGCTGTCAGTTAAACCCATGTGAGCTAATTTTTGGCGCCTATATTGGCCATCACTTACTTCTGTTTCCTGTGAATGCCTAATGTACCTTCAGCCAGCGAATACTATGTTCTTTGCTGTCAGTTAAACCCATGTGAGCTAATGTTTGGGGCCTTTACAGGCCGACACTTACTTCTGTATACTGTGTGAATGCCTAATGTACCTCTAGCCATCAAATACTACGTTCTTTGCTGTCAGTTAAACCCATGTGGGCTAATTTTTGAGGCCTATACAGGCTGACACTTACTTCTGTATCCTGTGAATGCCTAATGTACCTCCAGACATCAAATACTACATTCCTTGCTGTCAGTTAAACCCATGTGGGCTAATTTTTGGGGCCTGTACTGGCCAACACTTACTTCTCTATCCTGTGAATGCCTAATAAACCTCCAGCCCTCAAATATTACTTTCTTTTGCTGTCAGTTAAACCCATGTGAGCTAATTTTTGGGGGCCTATACTGGTCATCACTTACTTCTGTTTCCTGTGAATGCCTAATGTACCTTCAGCCAGCGAATACTACGTTCTTTGCTGTCAGTTAAACCCATGTGAGCTAATGTTTGGAGCCTATACAGGACGACACTTACTTCTGTATACTGTGAATGCCTAATGTACCTCCAGCCATCAAATACAACGTTCTTTGCTGTCAGTTAAACCCATGTCAGCTAATTTTTGGGGCCTATAAAGGCCGACACTTACTTCTGTATACTGTGAATGCCTAATGTACCTCTAGCCATCAACTACACTAAGTTCTTTACTGTCAGTTAAACCCATGTGAGCTAATGTTTGGGGCCTATACAGGCAGACACTTACTTCTGTATCCAGTGAATGCTTAATGTACCTCCAGCCATCAAATACTACATTCTTTGCTGTCAGTTAAACCTATGTGGGCTAATTTTTGGGGCCTATATAGGCAGACACTTACTTCTGTATCCAGTGAATGCTTAATGTACCTCCAGCCATCAAATACTACATTCTTTGCTGTTAGTTAAACCCATGTAAACTAATTTTTTGGGTCTATATAGGCCGACACTTACTTCTGTATACTGTTAATGCCTAATGTACATCTATCCATCAAATACTACGTTCTTTGCTGTCAGTTAAACCCATGTAAGCTAATGTTTGGGGCCTATACAGGCCGACATTTACTTCTGTAACCTTTGAATGCCTAATGAACCTCCAGCCGTCAAATACAAATTTTTTACTGTCAGTTAAACCCATGTGAGCTAATTGTTGGGGCCTATACAGGCCCACACTTGCTTATGTATACTGTGTGAATGCCTAATGTACCTCTAGCCATCAAATACTACGTTCTTTACTGTCAGTTAAACCCATGTTGGCTAATTTTTGGAGCCTAAACAGGCCGACACTTACTTCTGTATACTGTGAATGCCTAAATTTACCTCTAGCCATCAAATACACTACGTTCTTTACTGTCAGTTAAACCCATGTTGGCTAATTTTTGGAGCCTATACAGGCCGACACTTACTTCTGTATACTGTGAATGCCTAATTTACCTCTAGCCATCAAATACACTACGTTCTTTGCTGTCAGTTAAACCCATGTGGGCTAATTTTTGAGGCCTATACAGGCCGACATTTACTTCTGTATCCTGTGAATGCCTAATATACCTCCAGCCATCAAATTCTAAGTTCTTTGCTGTCAGTTAAACCCATATGAGCTAATTTTTGGGGCCTATACAGGCCGACACTTCTGTATACTGTGAATGCCTAATATACCTCTTTCCATCAAATACACTACATTCTTTGCATTCAGTTAAACCCATGTGGGCTAATTTTTGGGGCCTATATAGGCCGACACTTCTGTATAATGTTAATACGTAATGTACCTCTAGCCATCAAATACTACGTTCTTTGCTGTAAGTTAAACCCATTTGAGCTAATGTTTGGGGCCTATACAGGCAGACAATTACTTCTGTGTCCTGTGAATGCCTAATGTATCCCCAACCATCAAATACTACATTCTTTGCTGTCAGTTAAATCCATGTAAGCTAATTTTTGGGGCCTATACAGGCCAACACTTACTTCTCTATACTGTGAATGCCTAATGTACCTCCAGCCATTAAATACTACGTTCTTTGTTGTCAGTTAAACCCATGTGAGCTAATTTTTTTGGCCAATACAGGCCGACGCTTACTTCTGTATACTGTGAATGCCTAATGTACCTGCAGCCATGAAATACCATGTTCTTTGCTGTCAGTTAAACCCATGTGAGCTAATTTTTGGGCCTATACTGGCCGACACTTACTTCTGTATACTGTGTGAATGCCTAATGTACTTCTAGTCATCAAATACTACATTCTTTGCTGTCAATTAAACCCATGTGGGCTAATTTTTGGGGCATGTACAGGCCGACACTTACTTCTGTATACTGTGAATGCCTAATGTACCTCTAGCCATCAAATACACTACGTTCTTTACTGTCAGTTAAACCCATGTGGGCAAATTTTTGGAGCCTATATAGGCCGACACTTACTTCTGCATACTGTGAATGCCTAATTTACCTCTAGCCATCAAATACACTACGTTCTTTGCTGTCAGTTAAACCTATGTGGGCTAATTTTTGGGGCCTATACAGGCCAACACTTACTTCTGTATCCTGTGAATGCCTAATGTACCTCCAGCCATCAAATACTACATTCTTTGCTGTCACTTAAACCCATGTGAGCTAATGCTTGGGGCCTACACAGGCCGATACTTACTTCTGTATACTGTGTGAATGCCTAATGTATCTCTAGCCATCAAATACTACATTCTTTGCTGTCAGTTACACCATGTGGGCTAATTTTTGGGCCCATAGAGGCCGACACTTACTTCTGTATCATGTGAATGCCTAATGTCCCTCCAGCCATCAAATACTACGTTCTTAGCTGTCAGGTAAACCCATGTGGGCTAATTTGTGGGGCCAATACTGGCCATCACTTACTTCTGTTTCCTGTGAATGCCTAATGAACCTTCAGCCACCGAATAATACGTTCTTTGCTGTCAGTTAAACCTATGTGGGCTATATTTTGGGGCCTATACCGGCCGACACTTACTACTGTATCCTGTGAATGCCTAATGTACCTCCAGCCATCAAATACAATGTTCTTTGCTGTCAGTTAAAGCCATGTGAGCTAATTTTTTGAGCCTATACGGGCCGATACTTACTTCTTTATACTATCTGAATGCCTAATGTACCTCTAGTCATCAAATACTACGTTCTTTGTTGTCAGTTAAACCCATGTGAGCTAATGCTTGGTGCCTATACAGGCCGACACTTACTTCTGTATACTGTGTGAATGTGTTAGGATTGAGTTCCCCTGCTGGTGACACTGTGTTGCCCTGGACTGAATGCTGCACTTCCATTGTCCACCAGCAGGTGTCTCCCAGAAGCAAGCAGGCTTCTATGATCACCCAAACTGTGTTCAGCTGCCAGGTGGCTATTTAAGGCTGATCCTCCCTTTCCCAGGCGTGTCACTATTTTGAATGCCTCCTTGCTGCCTGAACCAGTTGTCTGTGATCCTGATCTATCCTGTACCCCTTGCTCCTGCTCTCTTGTATCCAGTCATCCAGTCTAGTTTGCCCTCTTCCTTGCTACCCTGCTCCCCTTGTCCTGTATAGTGTATATATTGTAGATAGTTGGTTCTTTAGTTATTGTGTCTTTGGGATTGGTTTTTGTTTACTGGTATTTGCTTTGTTCACTGTTGCTGTGTGTGTTTGTTTGTGTGGTTCACTATAATAAATTTTACTTTAAGGCTATCTATATTGTTTTGGTGTGTAGCTACATGTGTCTGGTCTCCCTAGTTGCTGCTGAACCCTTACATAATAGTGACGCCCAATACGACCAGATCAGCTACACTTTGGAGCTGGAAGCCAGTTGCTTTTGACTTCATTTTCCTGTTGTCAAGATGCTTAGCGTGCAGGTTATTAGTCGTGTGCATGCAGCAGAAGATAAAGATTTTTGTCGTTCATTGTTGCAGGCGCTGAGTCTCACTGAGGAGGAACTGTTGGAAAACATTCTGACAGCGCATGCCTTAGCTGTTGAGGGCAGATACTCCCATAGACAAGTTCAGCCTTTAATTCAGGTCTGTTCTGAACTAGTATTTCAGTCGATCTCTCAGGGCCATGATGTTTTCACTCCTCCATTTACTATGTTCCAGGCTGGATTTTTGGGATGGTTGCTGAAATATTGTGCAGGTTCTTTCTTCCATCAGTATTCAGCCTATTCACACCAGGTGTTGTTAGATTGCATTGCTGCTGTTCAGTCTTTAATGGAGCAAAGGCAACTAGGGAAAGACAAACTGACTTTAGTTTACCCTCTGCTACAAGCTTGGTCAGAGATCCTATCCCCTGTTCTAGATGAGTCACATAAAGTTATATCTGCTGAAATAAATCAAGAATCTATTCCTCTGTTACCCTTAGCAACCACAGCTGCTACTGAGTGTTCTTTACCACCTGTAGATCAGTACCCTGCCACCAGTAACCAGTCTTCCTCAGTATGTAATCCATTGGAGGCTCCCCCTGCAATACTGTTAACCATAGCAACATCTCAGGCCTCTTCCTGTACTTCTGCTGCTCTTCACTCTATTCTTCCCAGTACTGTTACTACATTTCCATCAGCAGTACACTCTGGTCAGCATAATGCAAATGCTCACAGTACTCCAGTATGTAAGCCTAAAGATGAACAGAACTTTTTTCCTGCTCTTTCAACTCTGCCACCCTCCATGCTGCTGACTACTGATGAGATCCAGCCATCCTCCATGCTGTTGACTGCTGATGAGATCCAGCCGTCCACCATGCTGCTGACTGCTGATGAGATCCAGCCGTCCTCCATGCTGCTGACTGCTGATGAGATCCAGCCGTCCTCCATGCTGCCACCTGCTGATGAGATCCAGTCCTCCTCCATGCTGCCACCTGCTGATGAGATCCAGTCCTCCTCCATGCTGCCATCTGCTGATGAGATCCAGCCATCCTCCATGCTGCTGACTGCTGATGAGATCCAGCCGTCCTCCATGCTGCCACCTGCTGATGAGATCCAGTCCTCTTCCATGCTGCCACCTGCTGATGAGATCCAGTCCTCCTCCATGCTGCCATCTGCTGATGAGATCCAGCCATCCTCCATGCTGTTGACTGCTGATGAGATCCAGCCGTCCTCCATGCTGCTGACTGCTGATGAGATCCAGCCGTCCTCCATGCTGCCACCTGCTGACGAGATCCAGTCCTCCTCCATGCTGCCACCTGCTGATGAGATCCAGTCCTCCTCCATGCTGCCATCTGCTGATGAGATCCAGCCGTCCTCCATGCTGCTGACTGCTGATGAGATCCAGCCGTCCTCCATGCTGCCGTCTGCTGATGAGATCCAGCCATCCTCCATGCTGTTGACTGCTGATGAGATCCAGCCGTCCTCCATGCTGCTGACTGCTGATGAGATCCAGCCGTCCTCCATGCTGCTGACTGCTGATGAGATCCAGCCGTCCTCCATGCTGCCACCTGCTGATGAGATCCAGCCGTCCTCCATGCTGCCACCTGCTGATGAGATCCAGTCCTCCTCCATGCTGCCGCCTGCTGATGAGATCCAGTCCTCCTCCATGCTGCCGCCTGCTGATGAGATCCAGTCCTCCTCCATGCTGCCGCCTGCTGATGAGATCCAGTCCTCCTCCATGCTGCCGCCTGCTGATGAGATCCAGTCCTCCTCCATGCTGCCGCCTGCTGATGAGATCCAGTCCTCCTCCATGCTGCCGCCTGCTGATGAGATCCAGTCCTCCTCCATGCTGCCGCCTGCTGATGAGATCCAGTCCTCCTCCATGCTGCCGCCTGCTGATGAGATCCAGTCCTCCTCCATGCTGCCGCCTGCTGATGAGATCCAGTCCTCCTCCATGCTGCCGCCTGCTGATGAGATCCAGTCCTCCTCCATGCTGCCGCCTGCTGATGAGATCCAGTCCTCCTCAATGCTGCCGCCTGCTGATGAGATCCAGTCCTCCTCAATGCTGCCGCCTGCTGATGAGATCCAGTCCTCCTCAATGCTGCCGCCTGCTGATGAGATCCAGACCTCCTCAATGCTGCCGCCTGCTGATGAGATCCAGACCTCCTCAATGCTGCCGCCTGCTGATGAGATCCAGACCTCCTCAATGATGCCGCCTGCTGATGGGATCCAGACCTCCTCCATGCTGCCGCCTGCTGATGGGATCCAGACCTCCTCCATGCTGCCGCCTGCTGATGGGATCCAGACCTCCTCCATGCTGCCGCCTGCTGATGGGATCCAGACCTCCTCCATGCTGCCGCCTGCTGATGGGATCCAGACCTCCTCCATGCTGCCGCCTGCTGATGGGATCCAGACCTCCTCCATGCTGCCGCCTGCTGGTGAGATCCAGACCTCCTCCATGCTGCCGCCTTCTGACGAGATCCAGCCATCCTCCATGCTGCTGACTGCTGATGGTGTCCACACCTCCATGCTGCCGCCTGCTGGTGAGATCCAGTGCTCCTCCATGCTGCCGCCTGCTGACGAGATACAGCCATCCTCCATGCTGCAGCCTGCCGATGGTGTCCAGACCTCCTCCATGCTGCCGCCTGCCGATAGGGACCTGCCGTTTGTTGCCAAACCTGCCACGGGTGACTTGCCGGCCGCTGTCCCGCCGGACTCTGCTGATACCGGGGCCGCTGTCCCGCCGGACTCTGCTGATACCGGGGCCGCTGTCCCGCCGGACTCTGCTGATACCGGGGCCGCTGTCCCGCCGGACTCTGCTGATACCGGGGCCGCTGCCCAGCCGGACTCTGTCAATTCACCCCTTGCTGTTAAACTGGACTCTGTTGACCGGGTTAAGCTCCCACTTGCTAATATGTCTGAGGCTCCTGAACTTCCAGCGTTATGTGGCCCAAATGGGTTTTCTGTGTGGGTTAAGATCCCTACTGTTGCTCGTTCTGTGTTCTTTTCGCAGCCAGCTGATCCTGTTATGCTAAGGCCAGGATGTCCAGATATCCACTCTGAACATGAGAACTGCATCTGCTGTTACGGCCCCAGTAGTAGAGGTCCTATGGGAAAAGGCAGTGTTCCATATGAACTTTGTCCTGACCCAGGGGTCCTCTCTGCAATCCCTGGTGCATCTGGGGACCCGAGTGGGGTAACCTATGCCCTGGGTAGACCTGAGTGGCAGGTAAAATACAGAGCAGTCTCTAACAGTGTGAGAAGAGGTCCAGTTGTGATGGGACACCCTTGTGTCAGGGTACCTGCATGGACCAGGGACTTGGGCATTAGGCATTCGGGTAGCTTTCAGTGTCTCAACATTGGGACACAGGCTGCTTATAAGAATGGTAAGCCTTCGGTGTTGCGACTTCTTAGGGATCTGACCAGCAGGAAACCCAGCCGGTTTTGGGACCCCGGCGGTGTGGTTCTCAGCCAGCCTTCAGACCTTGGCAGTGGGGTACCCAGTCAGCTTGCAGACCCCAGTGGTGGAGCCTTATGGAGCGTCCGGAGGCCGCTCCTTAAGGGGGGGAATATGTTAGGATTGAGTTCCCCTGCTGGTGACACTGTGTTGCCCTGGACTGAATGCTGCACTTCCATTGTCCACCAGCAGGTGTCTCCCAGAAGCAAGCAGGCTTCTATGATCACCCAAACTGTGTTCAGCTGCCAGGTGGCTATTTAAGGCTGATCCTCCCTTTCCCAGGCGCGTCACTATTTTGAATGCCTCCTTGCTGCCTGAACCAGTTGTCTGTGATCCTGATCTATCCTGTACCCCTTGCTCCTGCTCTCTTGTATCCAGTCATCCAGTCTAGTTTGCCCTCTTCCTTGCTACCCTGCTCCCCTTGTCCTGTATAGTGTATATATTGTAGATAGTTGGTTCTTTAGTTATTGTGTCTTTGGGATTGGTTTTTGTTTACTGGTATTTGCTTTGTTCACTGTTGCTGTGTGTGTTTGTTTGTGTGGTTCACTATAATAAATTTTACATTAAGGCTATCTATATTGTTTTGGTGTGTAGCTACATATGTCTGGTCTCCCTAGTTGCTGCTGAACCCTTACAGAATGCCTAATGTACCTCTAGCCATCAAACACTACATTCTCTGCTGTCAGTTAAACCCATGTGAGCTAATTTTTGGGGCCTATACAGGCCGACACTTACTTCTGTATACTGTGAATGCCTAATGTACCTCTAGCCATCAAATACTACGTTCTTTGCTGTCAGTTAAACCCATGTGGGCTAATTTTTGAAGCCTATACAGGCTGACACTTACTTCTGTATCCTGTGAATGCCTAATGTACCTCCAGCCATCAAATACTACATTCTTTGCTGTCAGTTAAACCCATGTGGGCTAATTTTTGGGGCCTATACAGGCAGACACTTACTTCTGTATACTGTGTGAATGCCTAATGTACCTCTAGCTATCAAATACTACGTTCTTTGCTGTCAGTTAAACCCATGTGAGCTAATGTTTGGGGTCTATACAGGCCGACACTTACTTCTCTATCCTGTGAATGCCTGATGTACCTCCAGCCCTCAAATATTACTTTCTTTTGCTGTCAGTTAAACCCATGTGAGCTAATTTTTGGGGCCTATACTGGCCATCACTTACTTCTGTTTCCAGTGAATGCCTAATGTACCTTCAGCCAGCGAATACTACGTTCTTTGCTGTCAGTTAAACCCATGTGAGCTAATTTTTGGGGCCTATACAGGCCGACACTTACTTCTATATCCTGTGAACGCCTAATGTACCCCCAACCATCAAATACTACATTCTTTGCTGTCAGTTAAACCCATGTGAGCTAATTTTTGGGGCCTATACAGGCCGAAAATTACTTCTGTATCCTGTGAATGCCTAATGTATCTCCAGCCATCAAATACTACGTTCTTTGCTGTCAGTTAAACCCATGTGAGCTAATTTTTGGGGCCTATACAGGCCGACACTTACTTCTATATCCTGTGAACGCCTAATGTACCCCCAACCACCAAATACTACGTTCTTTGCTGTCAGTTAAACCCATGTGGGCTAATTTTTGAAGCCTATACAGGCTGACACTTCTGTATCCTGTGAATGCCTAATGTACCTCCAGCCATCAAATACTACATTCTTTGCTGTCAGTTAAACCCATGTGGGCTAATTTTTGGGGCCTATACAGGCAGACACTTACTTCTGTATACTGTGTGAATGCCTAATGTACAACTAGCTATCAAATACTACGTTCTTTGCTGTCAGTTAAACCCATGTGAGCTAATGTTTGGGGTCTATACAGGCCGACACTTACTTCTCTATCCTGTGAATGCCTGATGTACCTCCAGCCCTCAAATATTACTTTCTTTTGCTGTCAGTTAAACCCATGTGAGCTAATTTTTGGGGCCTATACTGGCCATCACTTACTTCTGTTTCCAGTGAATGCCTAATGTACCTTCAGCCAGCGAATACTACGTTCTTTGCTGTCAGTTAAACCCATGTGAGCTAATTTTTGGGGCCTATACAGGCCGACACTTACTTCTATATCCTGTGAACGCCTAATGTACCCCCAACCATCAAATACTACGTTCTTTGCTGTCAGTTAAACCCATGTGGGCTAATTTTTGAAGCCTATACAGGCTGACACTTACTTCTGTATCCTGTGAATGCCTAATGTACCTCCAGCCATCAAATACTACATTCTTTGCTGTCAGTTAAACCCATGTGGGCTAATTTTTGGGGCCTATACAGGCAGACACTTACTTCTGTATCCTGTGAATGCCTAATGTACCTCTAGCTATCAAATACTACGTTCTTTGCTGTCAGTTAAACCCATGTGAGCTAATGTTTGGGGCCTATACAGGCCGACACTTACTTCTCTATCCTGTGAATGCCTGATGTACCTCCAGCCCTCAAAAATTACTTTCTTTTGCTGTCAGTTAAACCCATGTGAGCTAATTTTTGGGGCCTATACTGGCCATCACTTACTTCTGTTTCCTGTGAATGCCTAATGTACCTTCAGCCAGCGAATACTACATTCTTTGCTGTCAGTTAAACCCATGTGAGCTAATGTTTGGAGCCTATACAGGACGACACTTACTTCTGTATACTGTGAATGCCTAATGTACCTCCAGCCATCAAATACAACGTTCTTTACTGTCAGTTAAACCCATGTGAGCTAATGTTTGGGGCCTATACAGGCAGACACTTACTTCTGTATCCAGTGAATGCTTAATGTACCTCCAGCCATCAAATACTACATTCTTTGCTGTTAGTTAAACCCATGTAAACTAATTTTTTGGGTCTATATAGGCCGACACTTACTTCTGTATACTGTTAATGCCAATGTACATCTATCCATCAAATACTACGTTCTTTGCTGTCAGTTAAACCCATGTGAGCTAATGTTTGGGGCCTATATAGGCCGACATTTACTTCTGTAACCTTTGAATGCCTAATGAACCTCCAGCCGTCAAATACAAATTTTTTACTGTCAGTTAAACCCATGTGAGCTAATTGTTGGGGCCTATACAGGCCCACACTTGCTTATGTATACTGTGTGAATGCCTAATGTACCTCTAGCCATCAAATACACTACGTTCTTTACTGTCAGTTAAACCCATGTTGGCTAATTTTTGGAGCCTATACAGGCCGACACTTACTTCTGTATACTGTGAATGCCTAATTTACCTCTAGCCATCAAATACACTACGTTCTTTGCTGTCAGTTAAACCCATGTGGGCTAATTTTTGGGGCCTATACAGACCGACACTTACTTCTTTTTACAGTGAATTCCTAATATACCTCTAGCCATAAATACACTACATTCTGTGCTGTTAGTTAAACCCATGTGGGCTAATTTTTGAGGCCTATATAGGCCGACATTTACTTCTGTATCCTGTGAATGCCTAATATACCTCCAGCCATCAAATTCTAAGTTCTTTGCTGTCAGTTAAACCCATATGAGCTAATTTTTGGGGCCAATACAGGCCGACACTTCTGTATACTGTGAATGCCTAATATACCTCTTTCCATCAAATACACTACATTCTTTGCATTCAGTTAAACCCATGTGGGCTAATTTTTGGGGCCTATATAGGCCGACACTTCTGTATAATGTTAATATGTAATGTACCTCTAGCCATCAAATACTACGTTCTTTGCTGTAAGTTAAACCCATTTGAGCTAATGTTTGGGGCCTATACAGGCAGACAATTACTTCTGTGTCCTGTGAATGCCTAATGTATCCCCAACCATCAAATACTACATTCTTTGCTGTCAGTTAAATCCATGTAAGCTAATTTTTGGGGCCTATACAGGCCAACACTTACTTCTCTATACTGTGAATGCCTAATGTACCTGCAGCCATGAAATACCATGTTCTTTGCTGTCAGTTAAACCCATGTGAGCTAATTTTTGGGCCTATACAGGCCGACACTTACTTCTGTATACTGTGTGAATGCCTAATGTACCTCTAGCCATCAAACACTACATTCTCTGCTGTCAGTTAAACCCATGTGAGCTAATTTTTGGGGCCTATACAGGCCGACACTTACTTCTATATCCTGTGAACGCCTAATGTACCCCCAACCATCAAATACTACATTCTTTGCTGTCAGTTAAACCCATGTGAGCTAATTTTTGGGGCCTATACAGGCCGACACTTACTTCTGTATACTGTGAATGCCTAATGTACCTCTAGCCATCAAATACTACGTTCTTTGCTGTCAGTTAAACCCATGTGGGCTAATTTTTGAAGCCTATACAGGCTGACACTTACTTCTGTATCCTGTGAATGCCTAATGTACCTCCAGCCATCAAATACTACATTCTTTGCTGTCAGTTAAACCCATGTGGGCTAATTTTTGGGGCCTATACAGGCAGACACTTACTTCTGTATACTGTGTGAATGCCTAATGTACCTCTAGCTATCAAATACTACGTTCTTTGCTGTCAGTTAAACCCATGTGAGCTAATGTTTGGGGTCTATACAGGCCGACACTTACTTCTCTATCCTGTGAATGCCTGATGTACCTCCAGCCCTCAAATATTACTTTCTTTTGCTGTCAGTTAAACCCATGTGAGCTAATTTTTGGGGCCTATACTGGCCATCACTTACTTCTGTTTCCAGTGAATGCCTAATGTACCTTCAGCCAGCGAATACTACGTTCTTTGCTGTCAGTTAAACCCATGTGAGCTAATTTTTGGGGCCTATACAGGCCGACACTTACTTCTATATCCTGTGAACGCCTAATGTACCCCCAACCATCAAATACTACATTCTTTGCTGTCAGTTAAACCCATGTGAGCTAATTTTTGGGGCCTATACAGGCCGAAAATTACTTCTGTATCCTGTGAATGCCTAATGTACCTCCAGCCATCAAATACTACGTTCTTTGCTGTCAGTTAAACCCATGTGAGCTAATTTTTGGGGCCTATACAGGCAGACACTTACTTCTGTATCCTGTGAATGCCTAATATACCTCCAGCCATCAAATTCTAAGTTCTTTGCTGTCAGTTAAACCCATATGAGCTAATTTTTGGGGCCTATACAGGCCGACACTTCTGTATACTGTGAATGCCTAATATACCTCTTTCCATCAAATACACTACATTCTTTGCATTCAGTTAAACCCATGTGGGCTAATTTTTGGGGCCTATATAGGCCGACACTTCTGTATAATGTTAATATGTAATGTACCTCTAGCCATCAAATACTACGTTCTTTGCTGTAAGTTAAACCCATTTGAGCTAATGTTTGGGGCCTATACAGGCAGACAATTACTTCTGTGTCCTGTGAATGCCTAATGTATCCCCAACCATCAAATACTACATTCTTTGCTGTCAGTTAAATCCATGTAAGCTAATTTTTGGGGCCTATACAGGCCAATACTTACTTCTCTATACTGTGAATGCCTAATGTACCTGCAGCCATGAAATACCATGTTCTTTGCTGTCAGTTAAACCCATGTGAGCTAATTTTTGGGCCTATACTGGCCGACACTTGCTTTTGTATACTGTGTGAATGCCTAATGTACTTCTAGTCATCAAATACTACATTCTTTGCTGTCAATTAAAAACATGTGGGCTAATTTTTGGGGCATGTACAGGCCGACACTTACTTCTGTATACTGTGAATACCTAATGTACCTCTAGCCATCAAATACACTACGTTCTTTACTGTCAGTTAAACCCATGTGGGCTAATTTTTGGAGCCTATATAGGCTGACACTTACTTCTGTATACTGTGAATGCCTAATTTACCTCTAGCCATCAAATACACTACATTCTTTGCTGTCACTTAAACCCATGTGAGCTAATGCTTGGGGCCTACACAGGCCGATACTTACTTCTGTATACTGTGTGAATGCCTAATGTATCTCTAGCCATCAAATACTACATTCTTTGCTGTCAGTTACACCATGTGGGCTAATTTTTGGGCCCATAGAGGCCGACACTTACTTCTGTATCATGTGAATGCCTAATGTCCCTCCAGCCATCAAATACTACGTTCTTAGCTGTCAGGTAAACCCATGTGGGCTAATTTGTGGGGCCAATACTGGCCATCACTTACTTCTGTTTCCTGTGAATGCCTAATGAACCTTCAGCCACCGAATAATACGTTCTTTGCTGTCAGTTAAACCTATGTGGGCTATATTTTGGGGCCTATACCGGCCGACACTTACTACTGTTGTCATGGTCTTACCTTCTTGCTGTTCTCCTTCGTTTGACATGTGCTGGCGGCCATCTTGGTTTCTGGGTTTCTTGTAGCCTCCCACCCTGCGGCTCCTCCTTCCCACTGGGAGGAGCTGGATACCTAGCTCATATATATAGGAGGTCTGTGGCTTCAGTTCCCTGCTTGGTCCTCCTGTGTTCACATGCTACTAAGACTGCTGCTACTTCTGGTTCCTGTTCCTGGCTTCGTCTGACTACCCTGCTGGTTCCTGTTCCTGGCTTCGTCTGACTACCCTGCTGGTTCCTGATCCTGGCTTCGTCTGACTACCCTGCTGGTTCCTGATCCTGGCTTCGTCTGACTACCCTGCTGGTTCCTGCCCCTGGCTTCGCAAAGACTCTGCATCGGTTTCGCCATCCGTTTGGACTTTTGCTTTATAGCTTGTTTTTCAATAAAGCTTTCTTATTTTCACTTATCTGTTGTTGTACGACTGGTTCATGGTTCCGTGACAACTGTATCCTGTGAATGCCTAATGTACCTCCAGCCATCAAATACAAAGTTCTTTGCTGTCAGTTAAAGCCATGTGAGCTAATTTTTTTGAGCCTATACGGGCCGATACTTACTTCTGTATACTATGTGAATGCCTAATGTACCTCTAGTCATCAAATACTACATTCTCTGCTGTCAGTTAAACCCATGTGAGCTAATTTTTGGGATCTATACAGGCCGACACTTACTTCTGTATACTGTGAATGCCTAATGTACCTCTAGCCATCAAATACTACGTTCTTTGCTGTCAGTTAAACCCATGTGGGCAAATTTTTGAAGCCTATACAGGCTGACACTTACTTCTGTATCCTGTGAATGCCTAATGTACCTCCAGCCATCAAATACTACATTCTTTGCTGTCCGTTAAACCCATGTGGGCTAATTTTTGGGGCCTATACAGGCAGACACTTACTTCTGTTTCCTGTGAATGCCTAATGCACCTTCAGCCAGCGAATACTACGTTCTTTGCTGTCAGTTAAACCCATGTGAGCTAATTTTTGGGGCCTATACAGGCCGACACTTACTTCTATATCCTGTGAACGCCTAATGTACCCCCAACCATCAAATACTACATTCTTTGCTGTCAGTTAAACCCATGTGAGCTAATTTTTGGGGCCTATAGAGGCCGAAAATTACTTCTGTATCCTGTGAATGCCTAATGTACCTCCAGCCATCAAATACTACGTTCTTTGCTGTCAGTTAAACCCATGTGAGCTAATTTTTGGGGCCTATACAGGCCGACACTTACTTCTATATCCTGTGAACGCCTAATGTACCCCCAACCATCAAATACTACGTTCTTTGCTGTCAGTTAAACCCATGTCAGCTAATTTTTGGGGCCTATACAGGCCGACACTTACTTCTGTATACTGTGAATGCCTAATGTACCTCTAGCCATCAACTACACTAAGTTCTTTACTGTCAGTTAAACCCATGTGAGCTAATGTTTGGGGCCTATACAGGCCGACACTTACTTCTCTATCCTGTGAATGCCTAATGTACCTCCAGCCCTCAAATATTACTTTCTTTTGCAGTCAGTTAAACCCATGTGAGCTAATTTTTGGGGCCTATACTGGCCATCACTTACTTCTGTTTCCTGTGAATGCCTAATGTACCTTCAGCCAGCGAATACTACGTTCTTTGCTGTCAGTTAAACCCATGTGAGCTAATGTTTGGGTTCTATACAGGACGACACTTACTTCTGTATCCTGTGAATGCCTAATGTACTTCCAGCCATCAAATACAACGTTCTTTGCTGTCAGTTAAAGCCATGAGAGCTATTTTTTTGAGCCTATACGGGCCGACACTTACTTCTGTATACTGTGTAAAAGCCTAATGTACCTCCAGTCATCAAATACTACGTTCTTTGTTGTCAGTTAAACCCATGTGATCTAATGCTTGGGGCCTATACAGGCCGACACTTACTTCTGTATACTGTGTAAATGCCTAATGTACCTCTAGCCATCAAATACTACATTCTCTGCTGTCAGTTAAACCCATGAGAGCTAATTTTTGGGGCCTATACAGGCCGGCACTTACTTCTGTATCCTGTGAATGCCTAATGTACCTCCAGCCATCAAATACTACGTTCTTTGCTGTCAGTTAAACCCATGTGAGCTAATTTTTGGGGCCTATACAGGCCGACACTTACTTCTATATCCTGTGAACGCCTAATGTACCCCCAACCATCAAATACTACATTCTTTGCTGTCAGTTAAACCCATGTGTGCTAATTTTTGAGGCCTATACAGGCCGACAATTACTTCTGTATACTATGAATGCCTAATGTACCTCTAGCCATCAAATACTTTATGTTCTTTACTGTCAGTTAAACCCATGTGGGCTAATTTTTGGAGCCTATACAGGCTGACACTTACTTCTGTATACTGTGAATGCTTAATTTACATCTAGCCATCAAATACACTACGTTCTTTGCTGTCAGTTAAACCCATGTGGGCTAGTTTTTGGGGCCTATACAGGCCAACACTTACCTCTGTATCCTGTGAATGCCTAATGTACCTCCAGCCATCAAATACTACGTTCTTTGCTGTCAGTTAAACCCATGTGAGCTAATTTTTGGGGCCTGTACAAGCCGACACTTACTTCTGTATACTGTGAATCCTAATGTACCTCCTGCCATCAAATACACTAGGTTCTTTGCCGTCAGTTAAACCAATGTGGGCTAATTTTTGGGGCCTATACAGGCCGACACTTACTTCTGTATCCTACGAATGCCTAATGTACCTCCAGCCATCAAATACTACGTTCTTTGCTGTCAGTTAAACCCATATGAGCTAATTTTTGGAGCCTATACAGGCTGACACTTACTTCTGTATAGTGTGTGAATGCCTAATGTACCTCTAGCCATCAAATACTACGTTCTTTGCTGTCAGTTTAACCTATGTGGGCTAATTTTTGGGGCCTGTACAGGCCGACTCTTACTTCTGTATTCTGTGAATTCCTAATGTACCTCTAGCCATTAAATACTATGTTCTTTGCTGTCAGTTAAAGCCATGTGAGCTAATTTTTGAGCCTATGCGGGCTGACACTTACTTCTGTGTTCTGTAAATGCCTAATGTATCCACAACCATCAAATACTACATTCTTTGCTGTTAGTTATACCCATGTAAGCTAATTTTTGGGGCCTATACAGGCCAGAACTTACTTCTGTATACTGTGAATGCCTAATGTACCTCTAGCCATCAAATACACTACATTATTTGCTATCAGTTAAACCCATTTGGGCAAATTTTTGGGGCCTATATAGGCCGGCACTTACTTCTGTATACTGTGAATGCCTAATGTACCTCTAGTCATCAAATACTATGTTCTTTACTGTCAGTTAAACCCATGTGAGCTAATTTTTGGGGCCTGTACAGGCCGACTCTTACTTCTGTATACTGTGAATTCCTAATGTACCTCTAGCCATTAAATACCATGTTCTTTGCTGTCAGTTAAACCCATGTGGGCTAATTTTTGGGGCAATTACAGGCCGACACTTACTTCTGTATACTGTGAATGCCTAATGTACCTCCAGCCATCAAATACAACGCTCTTTGCTGTCAGTTAAAGCCATGTGAGCTAATTTTTGAGCCTATACGGGCTGACACTTACTTCTGTATACTGTGTGAATGCCTTATGTACCTCTAGCCGTCAAATACTACGATCTTTGCTGTCAGTTAAACCCATGTGATCTAATTTTTGGGGCCTATACAGGCCAGAACTTCTGTGTCCTGTAAATGCCTAATGTATCCACAACCATCAAATACTACATTCTTTGCTGTCAGTTATACCCATGTAAGCTAATTTTTGGGGCCTATACAGGCCAGAACTTCTGTATACTGTGAATGCCTAATGTACCTCTAGCCATCAAATACACTACGTCCTTTGCTATCAGTTAAACCCATGTGGGCTAATTTTTGGGGCCTATACAGGCCAACACTTACTTCTGTATACTGTGAATGCCTAATGTACCTCTAGCCATCAAATACACTACGTTATTTACTGTTAGTTAAACCCATGTGGGCTAATTTTTGGAGCCTATACAGGCCAACACTTACTTCTGTATCCTGTGAATGCCTAATGTACCTCCAGCCATCAAATACTATGTTCTTTGCTGTCAGTTAAACCCATGTGAGCTAATTTTTGGGGCCTGTACCAGCCGACACTTACTTCTGTATAATGTGAATACCTAATGTACCTCTAGCCATCAAATACACTAGGTTCTTTGCTGTCAGTTAAACCTATGTGGGCTAATTTTTGGGGCCTATACAGGCCAACACTTACTTCTGTATCCTGTGAATGCCTAATGTACCTCCAGCCATCAAATACTACGTTCTCTGCTGTCAGTTAAACCCATGTGAGCTAATTTTTGGGGCCTATACAGGCCAACACTTACTTCTGTATCCTGTTAATGCCTAATGTACCTCCAGCCATCAAATTCTATGTTCCTGGCTGTCAGGTATATCCATGTGGGCTAATTTGTGGGGCCTATACTGGCCGAAACTTACTTCTCTATCCTGTGAATGCCTAATGTACCTTCAACCATCAAATACTACGTTCTTTGCTGTCCGTTAAACCCATGTGAGCTAATTTTTGGAGCCTATACAGGCCGACACTTACTTCTGTATACTGTGTGATTGCCTAATGTACCTCTAGCCATCAAATACTATGTTCTTTTCTGTCAGTTAAACCCATGTGAGCTAATTTTTGGGGCCTATTGAGGCCGACACTTACTTCTGTATCCTTTGAATGCCTAATGTACCTCCAGCCATCAAATAATACGTTCTTTGCTGTCAGTTAAACCCATGTGAGCTAATTTTTGGTGCCTATACAGGTCGACACTTACTTCTGTATACTGTGAATGCCTAAATGTACCTCTAGCCATCAAATACACTGCGTTCTTTGCTGTCAGTTAAACCCATGTGGGCTAATTTTTGGGGACTATACAGTCCAACACTTACTTCTGTATCCTGTGAATGCCTAATGTACCTCCAGCCATCAAATACTGTGTTCTCAGCTGTCAGGTAAACCCATGTGGGCTAATTTGTGGGGCCTATACTGGCCGACACTTACTTCTGTATACTTTGTGAATGCCTAATGTACCTTCAGCCACCGAATATTACGTTCTTAGCTGTCAGGTAAACGCATGTTGGCCAATTTTTGGGGCCTGGAATGGCTGACACTTACTTCTTTATCCTGTGAATGCCTAATTTTTCCCTATATGTATTTGACATGTATTTACCGGCTGCTGTCAGTTCTGGCTGATTTTTGAAAAAATATTTTTTGCTGTAAAAAAAAAAAATTAAAAAAAATTGGGCAACGTTTCCAATTGCAATACTTCTTTTATGACATTGTTCATGTGCTGGGACTATTTGTGCAAAGCTAGTAAGTCTTTTTTGGCAATTATGACCTAAAGGTTTTTAAAGTTAGCCTCTCATTAAAGTCAATGGGTCTCGCCGCAAACTTGCGGTTTGTGGACTTTTGAGAAAATTTGCGGCTGACGTTAACGAACCACCCCGACCTGACCAATTGCCCCCGCCTCCCCCATGCCACATATTGAAGTGGGGTGTTATCTGAGTAAACTTTTTCAAGTGTATTTGTGTCATGCAACAATATTGCCTAGTTTGCTGAGTGAAGTCTGGTACACACAGCGCCAACCTCACTGGCCAATTTTTTGAACTGGTGTGCTACACCAATGCCACACATTGAAGTGGGTGTTATTTAACAGTATAATTTTCTAAGAGTGTATTTTAGTCCTGCAAAAATTTGGCTTCTCGCTGTGTAAACAGTGCTACACACAGTGACAACAGTTACTGGTCAATTATTTGTAGAACTGGTGTAATAAACCTGTGCCCCCCCCCCCCCAATGTTACATATTGAAGTGGGGTGTTATCTGAGTAAACTTTTCAAGTGTATTTGTGTCATGCAACAATATTGCCTAGTTTGCTGAGTGAAGTCTGGTACACACAGCGCCTAACTCACTGGCCAATTTTTTGAACTGGTGTGCTACCCCAATGCTCGCCCCCAATGCCACATATTAAAGTGGGGTGTTATCTGAGTAAACTTTTTCAAGTGTATTTGTGTCATGCAACAATATTGCCTAGTTTGCTGAGTGAAGTCTAGTACACACAGCGCCTAACTCACTGGCCAATTTTTTGAACTGGTGTTCTACACCAATGCTCCCCCCCAATGCCACATATTGAAGTGGGTGTTATTTAACAGTATAAATTTCTAAGAGTGTATTTTAGTCCTGCAAAAAATTGGCCTCTCGCTGTCTAAACAGTGCTACACACAGTGGCAACAGTCACTGGCCAATTATTTGTAGAACTGGTGTAATAAACCTGTGCCCCCCCCCCCCCCCTACTCATGCCACATATTGAATTGAGCTGTTATTTAACAGTATACTTTTCTAAGATTGTATTTTAGTCCTGCAAAAAATTGGCCTCTTTTGCTGTGTTCACTCTGCTACACACATTGACAACAGTTACTGGTCAATTATTTGTAGAACTGGCGGACTGACGGACCAGCAAATAGGGAGGAGAGGCAGGCAGAACTTGCATTGCAGAAGAGGTAGAAAGCAGACTTCAAATGTATCAGGAGCGAGCCATCAAGCATGTACAGTCACATCTGGCACTCCCAGGATACCGGCACATGGCTCCGCAGTGTGGGCTTTTATGAATGTGCCGTTGCTGACACCAGTGTTGCCATCTGCAGGCTTTGCAGTCAACGCATACGTCGCGGTAAGCTCAATACTCACCTAGGGCCAACCGCCTTAAGAAGGCACCTGAAATCCTATCACCAAGCCCAGTGGGAGCAAAACGGTCAGAACCCACAAAGCCACACTCCATTCTCTCACCGTCCAGCCTCTTCTCCTTCTCCTCCCCGTTCTCCTGTCCCCTCACAGTAGTCCAACACCTTCCATGATGCTGTCGTCACGTTTTTCTGGAAAAAGGCAGGCTTCTGTGGCTCAAATGTTGGAGCGTAAAAGAAAGGTGTCAGTTCAACCCATATGAGCTCATGTTTGCGGCCTAAACAGCCTGCCACCAACTTGTGAATACTGTGAAGCCTACTGTACCCCTAGCCATCATATACTACGTTCTTTGCTGTTAGTTCAACCCATGTGAGCTCATATTTGCGGCCTATAGAGGCCGCCACCTACTTGTGTATACTGTAAACGCCTACTGTACCTCTAGCCATCATATACTACGTTCTTTGCTGTCAGTTCAACCCATGTGAGCACATGTTTGCAGCCTAAACAGCCCGGCACCAACTTGTGGATAATGTTAATGCCTACTGTACCTCTAGCCATCATATACTACGTTCTTTGCTGTGAGTTCAACCCACGTGAGCGAATTTTTGCGGCCTATAGAGGCCGCCACCTACTTGTGTATACTGTAAACGCCTACTGTACCTCTAGCCATCATATACTACGTTCTTTGCTGTCAGTTCAACCCATGTGAGCACATGTTTGCAGCCTAAACAGCCCGGCACCAACTTGTGGATAATGTTAATGCCTACTGTACCTCTAGCCATCATATACTACATTCTTTACTGTCAGTTCAACCCATGTGAGCTCATGTTTGCGGCCTAAACAGCACGCCACCTACTTGTGTATACTGTGAACACCTACTGTACCTCTAGCCATCATATATTATGTTCTTTGCTTTCAGTTCAACCCATGTGAGCTCATGTTTGCGGAATAAACAACCCGCCACCAACTTGTGTATACTGTGAATGCCTACTGTACCTCTAGCCATCATATACTACGTTCTTTGCTGTCAGTTCAACCCATGTGAGCTCATGTTTGCGGCCTAAACAGCCCGCCACCAACTTGTGTATACTGTGAACGCCTACTGTACCTCTAGTAATCATACACTACGTTCTTTGCTGTCAGTTCAACCCATGTGAGCTCATGTTTGCGGCCTAGACAGCCCGCCACCAACTTGTGTATACAGTGAATGCATACTGTACCTCTAGTAATCATATACTACGTTCTTTGCTGTCAGTTCAACCCATGTGAGCTCATGTTTGCGGCCTAGACAGCCCGCCACCAACTTGTGGATACTGTGAATGCCTACTGTACCTCTAGCCATCCTATACTGCATTCTTTGCTGTCAGTTCAACCCATGTGAGCTCATGTTTGCGGAATAAACAACCCGCCACCAACTTGTGGATACTGTGAACGCCTACTGTACCTCTAGCCTTCCTATACTGCGTTCTTTGCTGTCAGTTCAACCCATGTGAGCTCATGTTTGCGGCCTAAACAGCCCGCCACCAACTTGTGGATACTGTGAGCGCCTACTGTACCTCTAGCCATCATATACTACATTCTTTGCTGTCAGTTCAACCCATGCGTGCTCATGTTTGCGGCCTAAACAGCCCGCCACCGACTTGTGTATACTGTGAATGCCTACTGTACCTCTAGCCATCATATACTACGTTCTTTGCTGTCAGTTCAACCCATGTGAGCTCATGTTTGCGGCCTAGACAGCCCGCCACCAACTTGTGTATACAGTGAATGCATACTGTACCTCTAGTAATCAAATACTACGTTCTTTGCTGTCAGTTCAACCCATGTGAGCTCATGTTTTCGGCCTAAACAGCCCGCCACCAACTTGTGGATACTGTGAACGCCTACTGTACCTCTAGCCATCATATACTATGTTCTTTACTGTCAGTTCAACCCATGTGAGCTCATGTTTGTGGCCTAAACAGCCCGCCACCAACTTGTGTATACAGTGAACGCCTACTGTACCTCTAGCAATCATATACTACATTCTTTGCTGTCAGTTCAAACCATGTGAGCTAATTTTTGGAGCCTATCTGAGTATACTTTTACAAGTGTATTGGTGTCCTGCAACAATATTGCCTCTTTTGCTGAGTGAAGTCTGATACACACAGTGCCAAACTCACTGGCCAATTTTTTGAACAACTGGTGTGATAAACCAGTGCCCCCCCAATAGCACATTTTGAAGTGGGGTGTTATTTAACAGTATACTTTTCTAAGATTGTATTTTAGTCCTGCAACATATTGCCTCTGATTCTGAGTGAAGTCTGATACACACAGTGCCAAACTCACTGGCCAGTTTTTTGAACAACTGATGTGATAAACCAGTGGCCCCCCAATACCACTTATTGAAGTGGGGTGTTATCTGAGTATACTTTCATAAGTGTATTTGTGTCCTGCAACAATATTGCCTCTTTTGCTGAGTGAAGTCTGACACACACAGTGCCAAAATCACTGGCCATTTTTTTTAAACAACTGGTGTGATAGACCAGTGGCCCCCCAATAGCACATATTGAAGCGGGGTGTTATTTAACAGTATACTTTTCTAAGATTGTATTTTAGTCCTGCAAAAATTTGGCCAATTTTGCTGTGTTAACTGTGCTGCACACATTGACAACAGATACTGGCCAATTATTTGTAGAACTGGTGTGATAAACCTTGTGGCCCCCCAATACCACAGATTGAAGTGGGGTGTTATCTACACAGACACATGGTCTAGCAAACATGGGCAGGGAAGGTATATCACTTTTACTGCCCACTGGGTGAACCTTCTGACGGCCGTTAAGCATGCAACCCGTGGCACCCGTGTAGATTTAGTTGTACCGCCACGGATTGCAAGCAGGCCTGACTCTTCTCCTCCTCCTCCTCCATCCTCCCTCTCCTCCTCGGCTGACTCCTCCTCTTCCGCTGCTACCGTCTCTTCTCCTGCACCGCCCAAGATACCCAGAACCTATTTCACATGCCAGGTGAGACGTTGCTGTGCTGTGTTGTGCCTTGAAGCCAAGAGCAACAGTGGTCTTGCACTCCTTTCAGCTTTGCGTTCACAGGCAGATCAGTGGCTGACACTGCTGAATTTGTCAGTTAGTAAAGTGGTGTGCGACAACGGTGCCAATCTGCTGAGCTCGCTGAAACAGGGCAAAATAACACACGTGCCATGCATGGCACACGTCCTGAACTTGGTGGTGCAGCGATTCATTGCCTAATGCCCTGGGGTCCAGGACGTCTTGCGGCATGCCAGGAAAATCTCGGGCCATTTCCGAAGATCTTACACAGCCATGGCTCGCCTTGCTGAAATTCAGCGACGACACATCCTGCCCCTCAGGCGTCTTATTTGTGACTGCCTGACGCGATGGAACTCAACGTTGCATATGCTAGATAGGCTGCTCCAGCAGAAATGTGCAGTTAATGAATACATGTTCGTACTCGGCGGCAGGACATGTTCTGGGGAGCTTGGGTTTTTTTCACCTCGCCAGTGGCTGTTCATGCGGGACGCATGCAGACTTCTGGGGCCATTCGATGAGATCACCAAACTGTTCAGTCACGGCCAGGGTGCCCTAAGTGACATCATACCTTGTGCCTTCTTTCTGGAGCATGCATTGCATTGTGTCATTGATCAAGCCATCGAGGAGCAGGAGCACGAAGATCAGGAAGTCGCAATGGTGGATGAATTCCCAGGGGGTGCTACTCCATCTGAGACAAATCAACATCAGGAGTCTGAAGAGGAGTCAGAGGAGGAGGATGGTGCTGGGGGGATGATGAGGAGCAAGAAGAGCATGCTTTAAACCTTTCTGGGATCCCTGGTGTTATCCGTGGATGGGGGAGGGGGAGGAGAATGAGGACGACATTATCCCGGATGATGAGCTGGAAGCAGGCCGCTATACCGCTTCCAGTTTAGTGGGAATGGGGGCCTACATGCTGCAGTGTTTTAAAGGGGACCCCCATATAAAACACATAAAGGCCAAGGACCAGTACTGGGTGGCAACGTACTTAGACCCCCGGTACAAACACAAAATGGTGGAAATGTTACCACAATCACAGAGGGCGGTCATAATGCAGCACTTCCAGGCTTTGCTGAGGGAAATGCTGCATTCTGCTTTTCCGTGCGCTGGCAGAGGAATGTCCAGTCACAGAGAGACAGTTGCGGGTAGCAATCCAACAGCGCCTGCAAGAAGAGGGCGGTTGGAAGATGTCTTGGTCACTTCAGATATGAGATCCTTCCTTCAGCCGAACCATTGACATCTGTACTCCGGATCCAGCATGAGGTAACGCCTAGACGTCAGGTGTCCGACTACATCGGGTTAACGCTGATCCTGAGGGTTGAGATTACAGGTCGACAACCACACCCTCTCCCCGACCTGGTATGAAGGAGCAGATAAACATCTCCGGTCTGCCTGGAGCTTCTGACGCTGTGCAGAGACCCACAAAAACTCTTGAATCTGCACCCAAGAGGAACGGAAAGTATGAAGATGATCCTCCACAGCCAGAATGTCCTGTGGCGAGAATGACTCGGGCAACACAGTGGGTTGGAACCTATTATTGGCCATGAATAGAGCCATTCCAGAAGACAAGTTGATGGCAGATTTCCTGGTAAACTCCGCCCAGGGTAACAGATCAATCCAATTGTCCTTATGGTCAGAGTTATAGCAGTGGAGAAATTGCTCCAGAGCTTGGTTGGAACGCTCAGCGGCACCATTGGACTGCGGATGGTAGGCCATGGAAAAGGAGAGCCGAATACCCAACTGGGAGCAAAAGGTGTGCCAGAACCTTGAGACAAACTGGTTCCCATGGTCCGAGACAATCTCCTTAGAAAACCCATGTAAACAGAAGGCCTCTCTGGCAAACACCAAGGCAAGCTCATAAGTGGTAGGCAGCCTCCTAAATAAAACACAGTGGCACATTTTGGAGAACCAGTCGACAACCATGAGGATAACTGTGTAACCTTGAGATGCAGGAAGCTCCACAATTAAATCCATGGCCAGGTGAGACCAGGGACACTCCCCATTGGGAATAGGATGCAGTAGGCCCAAGGGAAGGTGCCAAAAGATTTGCTCTGGGCACAGACCGAACAATAAGCCCCATACCCAGCAACATCAGTGCGGAGAGATGGCAACCAGAACAGACGGGAACTAGCACAGGACATCTGGTTCTTATCAGGATCACTGTCATTCTTGGAATTGTGGTACGTGTGCAACAGTCTGATGCGCAACCCCTCAAGTAAAAAAAATTTGCCAGCAGGTCTCTCTGTGGGAGCATCAGGTTGGACAGCCAAGATCTGTTCTCCAAGAGGAGAGGTTAAGTTGGTGGGGATTGCAGCCAGGATATGATCTGAAGGTGTGACCTGTGTTGGTATGGAATCCTCCCTGGACAACTCAGAATACTGGTGAGACAAGGCATCAGCCTTAACATTCTTGGACCCGGGCAAATAGGAGACTACATAGTTAAAATTAGACAAGAATAAGGCCCATCTGGCCTGACAGGGTGTGGGCGTCTTGGCATCTGAGAGATGTCCGATTCTTATGATCGGTGAGAATGAGAATAGGAATTACAGAACCTTCGAGCAAGTGTCTCCACTCTTTGAGAGCCAGGATACTGGCCAAGAGCTCTCTGTCTCCAATCTTATAATTTCATTCAGCTGGAGAAAACTTCTTGGAGTAGAACCCACAAGGAAGTAAGGGTCCATTAGGTGTCCGACGCTAAGACAGGAGGATACCTACTCCCGTTTCAGGGGCATCCACCTCTAGGACAAAGGGCAAACCAGGATTGGGATGAGACAGAACAGGGGCTGAAGCAAAAGCAGACTTCAGGGCCCTGAAAGCTTGGATGGCAGCAGGCGTCCAGTTGTGGGAATTGCTGCCCCTCTTGGTCAGATCTGAGATAGGTTTGGCCAAAGAGGAAAAGTTCCTGATACATTTCAGATAGTAGTTGGCAAACCCAAGGAAACGTGGAATGGAGACCACTGGGGCAAGGCCATTTTAAAACAGCCAAAAGCTTCTGTGGGTCCATGGAGAACCCTTCAGCAGAAATGATGTAGCCCAAGAAGGCAACCTGAGACAGGTGGAATTCACATGTATCAAGCTTACAGAAAAGCCCATTCTCACATAACAGTTGCAGCACCCGTCTGACATGCAGGTAGTGTGATTCAATGGAGTCTGAATAAATCAAGATGTAGTCCAAATAGACTACCACACATTGCTGCAACATATCATGAAATACAACATTGTCGAACTCCTGGAAGACAGTGGGCGCAGTGCACAAGTAAAAGGGCATAACCAGAGATTTGTAATGACCAGTTCTACTATTAAATGCGGTCTTCCACTTGTCACCCTCCTTGATCCTTACGAGGTTATACGCGGCCCTTAGGTCAAGTTTGCTAAAGACCATTGCTCCCTTACAGCGATCTAAAAATTCAGTAATAAACGGAATTGGGTATGCATTCTTGACCGCGATGCAATTGAGGCCCCTATAATCAATACAAGGTCTCAACTCACTCCCCTTTTTCTTTACAAAGAAAAAAACGTCACCCACTGGAGAAGTGGACTTGAAAATGTGACCCCGGGCAAGCGAATCTGCAATGTACTTCTCTATGGTCTTAATCTCCACAGCCAAGATAGGATAAACCCTGCCACAAGGTAGAATGGCACCAGGTTGCAAGTTTATAGCACAATCGTATGAGCATTGAAGAGGAAGAGCACCAGCGCACACCTTGTCAAATACATCTTGATACTCACGATATTCAGTAGGCAACACTGAATCAGAGAAGGTACAAACTACCTTAACAGGCCTATGGATACAAACAGCGCCACACTGTGGAGACCAAGAGAGGATCTGGACTGATTGCCAATCAAAGGTCGGATTGTGTTTCTGAACCCAAGGATACCATAAAACAACAAAGTAGTGTAGGGACGAAATAACCTGCAAACAGGTAGACTCCCTGTGAACAGCCCCTATCGCCATATCAACTGGGACAGTGTCGTGGGTGACCGGTTCCAGTTGTAAGGGTCTGCCATCAATCACCCTGATAACTAGTGGAGAAACACAAGGCTGCAAGGTAATGAAATTCGCAGCAGCAAACATACTGTCAATAAAATAACCGCCAGCACCGGAGTCTACCAATTCCAAAGCAATACGGTGATACCACCTCTCTCCTGCGATTTGAATCCAAGCTCCCCGACCACACTTCCCACGGGACTCACGTATGGCGTCTCGGATGGCTAGAGTCTTGCTGCCCAAAAAGGACTGGGGTAGCCCAACAGTACTACAGATAAAAAGAAACAAAAAAAAGGGCGCACCGACCTAGCACATTATCCTCAATAGTAGGCTTTATTAGAACAACATGTAAAATGGCTACTCACAAACAAAAGTAGAAAATAGTCATATCAAGCTCAATCCCTCCAATGTTAGGAATAGTCCATGCATTAGTCCATAATCCTGTTAAGATGACGGCTGATGCGTTTCAAGGCTCTGAGGAAGAGGCTGAGCCTCGAAACGCGTCAGACATCATATTAACAGGATTATGGACTAATGCATGGACTATTCCTAACATTGGAGGGATTGAGCTTGATATGACTATTTTCTACCTTTGTTTGTGAGTAGCCATTTTACATGTTGTACTAATAAAGCCTACTATTGAGGATAATGCGCTAGGTCGTGCGCCCTTTTTTTGTTTCCTTTTAACCGGAGTCTACCAATGCCTGAGTAACCACCAAACCCACTGCCCAAGAGAGGACAATCTGTAATTAGCAATTTATCTTTATGGGAAACTGAGGACGAGGAAATTCCACCTAAGATCTGCCCCCGTCAGGGCCTTAGGTGCGAGCATTTTCTCAGACGGGTAGGACAAGATTTCAGGAAGTGCCCATCAAGCCCGCAATACAGGCATACACTCAGAAAGGCGAGCGAACCCCAGCTGCATGGGTCCACCCATCCCCAGGATGTGTGGGAGGTGAGGGAGGAATGGGTGGGAAACAAAATGTAGGAGTCAATCTCGTAGGAAGCCTCCGCTGGTGCTCCCTAAACAATGGTCTCCCCCTGAGCTAGAGCCTCATTATTCCAGCCCACCTCTGCTGCCAGGGTACCAAATTCAATGACATACTCGGCAACGGTTTGTATACCCTGTTGAATGGACAGGAGATGCTTTGCAGCAGAGGCAGAGTGAGCAGGCACATCGAAATATCCTACGAAAGGATGCAACAAAACTCAGGTGATCGAGTATAACAGGATTATCATTCTCCCATAAGGGATTTACCCAGGCCAAGGCTTTGTCCGAGAGCAACAAGATTAGGGAGCGCACCTTGGAATTATCAGAAGGAAATGCCTGTGGAACCATCTCATAATAAATGTCATTATTATCGCACCAAGGAGCAGATATTATCTGCGGCTAGGGAAAAAGATGTACTGAACTTCCAGGGTCACACTTATCAAATATTTGCAGACCTCTCCCCACTCACCACTTACAGAGGTAGAGCTCTGAAATCCCCAGCTTCAAATTCTGCAGCAACACCAAATCTCCTACCAATGCGGCTTCTCCTTCTCCATTCGTTTCACTTTTAGAAGTATCAAACATGTGTGCCATACAGCAGAATACCTGCAATCTACTCTTCATGACTTGCAGTTGACAGAACCATCGTTAGCCACTGACAACACACGTCACAGATCATCCTCAAGTTCCCCACAGAATTACTCTATGAAGACCAGGAAGAAAGGCACGCAAAGCCCAAACAAACGTGGCTGCTTCATTTCTCTTACTCCTGATCCAGCAGACTAAATGGATTAAAGTTATTTTTGGCTAGACCTTTGGTTACGCCTTTCTGATGATGCTCCTTTCGGCCTGAACTTCCTGTGTAGATGTTCTGAATTGTTTAGTAACTGATTGTTTGCTGGCTCTTTTCTCCATTTTTTTTCTCTGCCAGTTATCCCGAATGGGTTACTTGTCGATTTTTGGTTGTCACCAATTGCTAGGACCGGCTATGATTTTTTCAGGTTCTCATTTTCAGAATTGTGCTTCTTTCTAGGGATGCTCATGTATCTCAAGTTAATATCTCCCTAGTTGTGTGATATACCATCCTTTATGGATGTTTATTAATAATATATTGTGGGCATGCCCTCAGACCCCCGCTGGCTGGTCGAGTCCCCTTAGGGGTTCTGGATGCGGTCTATCAGGGGTCTGCAGGCATAGTTCAGGCTCTTGTGCCCTCCTAGTTTATAATTAGTGTTGTGTCTCATGGTTTGGTTGTCTGTTCCTTCCTGGGTTGTCCCATGTGCTCTCACCGGTTACCCTCAAGAGTCTGCATTTTTATGAGACTCCTGACTTTGGCCTCCTGTCACTTGGTGGGGGACCTTTGTTCTCCCACTAATGGACACTTCTTCTGTAGAATTTTACATATGTCTCTGCTTCATAGTATGTTTTCATTGTCACTCTATGTTCTCTTCTCTTTTCTGCTCCTCCCTTTTTTCTCTCTTACTCATCTTCTTTTACTTTCAACTTTCTTTTACTTATGGATTTGAGAATAGGACTTCCGCTTCCTGGATATTACATAATGTGTAATGCTACATTGTCTGAAAATACATTATGGCTCCGCTGACTATTTTATCACTGAATGTTCAGGGATTAAATAACTCTCATAAACACACTAAAGCTTTCAGTGCATTTACATCCATGAAGTCCCACATTCTGTGCCTTCAAGACACCCACTTCTCGATCCTCTCCCACATTTTTCAGCCCAAAATTCCCACAAGTTTACACTGTCTCAGCAATCACAAAACAACGTGGGGTTCTTATAGCCTTCCGTCGCAATACGCCTTTTTCAGTTCTTAAGGAGATAAAGGATCCTGATGGTCATTACCTGATTCTCACTGGACATCTTTTAGATACAGCTGTCACCATTTTCTCTTACTATGCTCCCAATAAAAACCCTGTACCCTTTTTGTCACACCTTTTGCAAGTAATAGACTCCCATAAAATAGGTGCATTGTTGTTGGCTGGTGACTCGAACCAAGTCGTTTCACCTTTTCTGTATAAAGCCCAAGCTGGCCCCTCACTTCTGGCCAATTTACTTTCTCAACACGGCCTTGCTGATTCATGGAGATAACCTAATCCAACTAAAAAGAGATTTATTCATTTTTCTCACCCTCATAATTCTCGCATATAGATCACATTTTCCTATCTATTGGTATGCTTCCTGAACTTCTTTCCTCTACAATTATTCCCATTCCCTGGTCTGATCATAATGCAGTTTGCACCACCCTAGCTTCAACCATCCCTAATTCTTATGACCCCACTTGGTATTTAAACAACATATTGCTCAAAAACCCGACTCACTTCTCCAAGATAGCAAATGCTCTATCCGACTACTTGATTAATAATGCCATACCTGAAACCTCACCCTTAACTCTCTGGGAAGCGCATAAGCCGGTACTCAGAGGTATACAGTATGTATGCGACAGATGTCACCTCAGATAAGTGATAAACTGGAATCTAATTTTAACAAATGTTATTTTGCATTTCAACTCGATCCCACGACTGCCCGGAAACTTGAACTAGATAACGCCAGATTAGAATTTGATTTATTCCTTAACCACTTACCGCAAAGTGACGTAGGACTACGTCGGTAAATTTTGTAGTGTTATACCGGGATGATGCCTCTAGCTAGAGGCACCATGCTGGTACCATGGTTTACAGCCGATGGTCTGCTTTCCGTCAGTAACAAACGATGCGGCTCGGGAGCCGCTCAATCGTTACCCGGGTGAGCGGAAGGGGACATCCCTCCCCCCTCCCGCTGCCTTCCGTGACTTTGTTCGGGCCTCCCGTCCCACCACGAAATCAGCTTTCGCCCTTCGAACGGATTTGCTATAAAGAACCTCAGGCTAAAGGCCTAATTTCTTAATTATATTTGCAATTACTTAATAAACTTAAGGAAGGTCCCCCTGAATATTTGGTGAAATGGGAATATGATTTGGGTCATTCTTTGTATAGCACAGAATGGTCGGACATATGGGCTAATACTAAATCCTCTTCCACCAACATTGTTGCGATGGAAGCATCTTATAAAGTACTCATGCGCTGGTATTTGGTCCTATCTAGAATAGCTAAATTTATACCTCAACTTTCAGCACTTTGCTTTCATGTTGTTCGGAAATTGGTACTCATTTACATACTTGGTGGCAATGCCCGATTGTCACCACTTTATGGGGAAAAGTCTTCGGGTTGGCCTCAGTGTTGTTTGATGTACCATTGCTACCCGACCCGGTGATTGCGCTTTTGAATGCTAAACCGGATATTCTCACGCGCATACAGTTCAAACTCTTAATCCAACTCTTTAGAGCTGTGAAGCAGACAGTAGCCATAGCATGGAAATCATAATAGATAACAAATTCAGCGCAACTGTATAAAATAATATAATAGAAAGCTGCTATGCACTAAAGGATCAATAAACCAAAAGTCCCAATAACAAATATATAACAAAAAGTGCAGCGCTATCAAATAGCATTATGAAGAAGTTATCGAGGAGAGCAGTCCACAGGTGAAAATTATGGTGAAGCATGCACAAGATATAAACATTCAGTGCTCTTCAATGTGCTGGTAATCCTCCACCCAGTCTCATTAGCCTCTCACCTCACACTTAGCCCCTGTGTCACCAGACGGGCTAGTAAGACAAACTTTCTCCAAGGATATCACCAATATATATCAGATCAGTATTCCTCTTCATCAGAAGATAAGGCTCACAGGTAACAGATCACAGGTCCATAAAGCGGGTCACAGGTCCATAGGAAAACAAAGGTCCGGACATAGTGCATTACCGCAATAAATTACTTTATTGAACATAGCATAAAATCATAAAAATTACCTTGTAAAGCACTATACAAGTGCATGTGATGAGCAGATTGTATTACACACAGCGGTCTCGACCGCAATGGATGGCGGGTGACGTCACCGGCCCCTCCCCCTTCGCACGCGTTACGTACCACTGCGTGCGAAGGAGGAAGTCCCGTGCAGTGGGACGTAATGCGTGCGAAGGGGAGGGGCCGGTGACGTCACCCGCCATCCATTGCGGTCGAGACCGCTGTGTGTAATACAATCTGCTCATCAAAGAAATTCTCAAGAAATGCTCTTGCTCTTTCTGCTCTTTTTCCTCCTTTTTTCTTATTTCTCTTTGCTGTTGTTTCTCCTGACCTTTTTTCTTTCCTCATGTTTCCCCTCTTTCTTCTTCATATTTTCTTCATCATTTACTCGTTTTATCTACCATTATTTCTGATACAACAATGCAGTTTCTAATATATTTGGGTCCAATTTTCTTTAAGCATTTACATGGCAGTTTTCAGTCAGATCACATTATACTATTTTTTTCCGTATGTTGAACAAAATTCTTTTGCTCTTTAAAATGTGTAATACCTTTGATGTTTTTTCTGTTTGTGGAATTATCCTTTTGCCTGTTCTCCTTAAAGGTCACAGTTTGAACCCATTAGGGGTGACCTAGAGGGTAAACATGGTCGTATTATTTATATTGATGCAATCCCACTGGAATCCATTTCCTCACTAGTTACCATACTTCTTATGTTTTGTAGTTTTTTTTTGGGTTACTCTTTAAGCCCTGTGTTTTATTCATTCTATACCGACTCAGTTTTACGCATTTATGTTGTATTTATTGTATGTTCGTAATGATAATAATAATATTAAAACATTTTGAATGAGAAAAAAAAAACACAAGACTTTTCAATCTGCTGGAATATTTAGTAGAGTCCCACCATTTTAGGACCAATTTCAGAGTAGGGTCATCAATAGGAGAGTGAAGTTTTGGAGGGAACCAGATTAGGTAATAGATTGATATAGGAGAGCAGTTCAAAATGTTGAGATGAGTCCAAATTGGTGAATCAGAAGTAGCATGAAGAACTGCTTTTTAAGCAGCCCTGTTGTATTTAGAAATTAGGGGAACAATAATTGATTGGATATTCACTTTCCATCCTGTGATGTAAAAATATCATATTAACAAACAAAATATTTTTACAGAAGAATATCTTGAAAATGAATAAATATAATTCTGAACTACTGAAAGCATACTCAGTGTGGAGTAAAGAATAAACCAACTTTATTAGATCAGTTATATTTTCAAATATAGAGTTTATATTTTCAGACTGATGTTATTATTATTCTGTTCTTTGTTCTGTAGTGTAAATCGGTGTCAGTCAATGTGTATAAAGCTCCGGTGATTGTGTCTCCTCCTGAGCAGAGCTGCCGGTGACTCAGAGGATCTGCTGTGTGACATGAAATGGGCTCCGGTGTTCTGTGTCTGTTTCCTGCTGATACTCGTCCTTCCCATCACATCCTATGGAGTAATATTGACCTGGAGAACACCACATCGTTGTAGACTTAATATGGTAATGCCATTGTTTGAGTATGAATATTACAAGGAGGGAGATGTCATTATTGGAGGATTGGTCTCTGCTCACTTGAACAGCATATTTGATGCAACTTTAAATAAGAGAATTATTGGTTGGCCTAATTCACCTGTAAGCTTTTCCATGTGTGACTTGTAAGTATCGTTTTCTCATCTTTGCTCCCTCTGTATGACTCAACAAGGAGAAATATAATTCAATTTCACTGTAATATTTTATGAAAATGTACAAAAGTTTCAACTGATGTGTTATATATTTTCTCATCGTTAAATTACAGTCTGTGTTTCACCATTATCCAATGAATACATGGGGCTTTCATAATATTTTGTCTTCAGGCCGTGCTGGGATTTCTGATAATAGTCATGTCCTTATAGACAGTACCTGCAAACTGAAAATCCATATGGTTCTGTTTCTGCCAGGAGAGAGGGAGGAATATGTGATGTAATGTAATAGTTTGTGTGTGTGATCTCCTACTATTCAGGGCTGTTCACAATAAAGGCTATTCACAGCATAGTAATAGGTCAGCCTGTTGAAAACTTAGGGGTACTGTACTGTATATGTATAAAGCAGTCAATATTACATTCATCAAATATTAACTACAGATGAATATTCACTGCAGCAAAATGTGTTTTAAATGACAGTGACTGATTCACCAACAGGGAAAGCTTGTGAAAGTCATATATGTACTGCTTTATAAATATGGCTCTTAGGGGTTCCCACATGCTTACTATTCACTGGCACTAGGGGTTCAGTTCATGTCTAGGTTTGGACCAAACTTTTGCCTGGTTGGCCAACTGTTCTACTTAAGCCAAGCATCATAAATAGAAGTTGTATTTCTACAGCTTTTACAGGTGTAGATAAACTTAGAATATCATCAAAAAGCTAATTTATTTCAGTAATTCAATTCAAAAAGTGAAACATATATGTTTTTTTATACAGAAGATGCGTTACACACAGGGTGATGTATATCAAGCATCTCTTTACTTAAATTTTTATGATTATGGCTTACAGATAGTGAAAACCCAAAATTCACTATCTCAGAGAATTAGAATATTATATAAGACCAATAAAAAAAATAAAAAAAGATTTTTAATACAGAAATGTTGGCTTACTGGAAAGTATAAAATAGGAAAAAAAATCAGCGCTAGGTCAAGCAAAAAGAACGAAAAGGTAAGCAGCCACTTAACCAACTATGATACCAGCTGTAAATGATCAATAAAAATACGAAGTAGTGCTAAATCCTATAAGTGCAATAATGAATAATCATATGGTAAATAATGTGGCATGAAAACAACTTAATATGCAGTGAATAAATTATCAAATTAGCAAAATATATCAATGAAAAAAATCAATCGTATGAAAATGATATAATGAAATAGATGCAAAGTCCAGTGTTAGGTAAACATAAAAAAGTCCTTTCAATGAATAAGTCATTTTCAATACTAAACAAGAGTGTCCAAAAGTGCAAAAATGTATAAGTAATGTTAAAAGTACCTAAATAAAAAGTACCTTCAATGAGTTGTAAACAGGCACAAACAAATAACTGGAATGCAAATGTAGCAAGTTTTCCAGTCCTATGGCCTGATGTGGGTCTGCCATCAGTACCAGTATTCCCTCCAGCCCATGTGAGCTGTGACCCTGGGTGTGTAGACTGAAGCAGCCACAACTCCGGCATCTTTGTTTGTGGTTTTTATTGAATTTAAGGGGATGGGAGAAGGGAATGAGTGGGATACTCCTTTAGGCTCCAACTAATTACACTTGGGACTTTGCTTCTGAAAAATGCCCGTTGGCGCTTCTTTGATGCCAGTTGGCACCAGCCAATGCTCACTAACATTGAGAACACTCTGTACAACAGAGGAAGTGCTGAATCCTTGACTTGTAGTCCAGAAGATCCAAGACTTAGAACTGTATAACTTCTGAGACTGTTGTACTGCAAAAGTCACTGAATACTTTCCCCCGCCTTGCCTGGCTGGAGGTAGTATGATGTAGGATTCTGTATGGCTGTAACTTTAACTGACACACTCTGTACAATTCAGGGCCCAACTGCAGGTGCCCCCTTTGACCTTGAACTCTTCAGGGTCCATTAACTATGTACCCCCTCTAACTTCAGGGTCCTCAACCTAGGTACCCCCTTTGCAGCTAGCTGACACTGGATCCCAGAACCTCTTCTGGAGTGGTCCCCTCTAACTTCAGGCAGACCCCCAGGGGCAATCCTCAGTACTCACGACCTGTGTAGGCTTTCCTGGGACTGGACCCCTCTCGCTCTCCGCAGGCTATCGGCACACCGGATCCCCTCAGCTCAACTCAGCACTCTCTGGATACTCAGGCGACACCCCAAGATATCCACTTCCTCAGACAGGAGAAGAGACAGCCGCACTCTCCTTCCTTGGACTCTGCTCCCACCAAAGACACCATGCCACGCACTTCCCCCAAACGTATACACACTCCCAGAATCCTTTGCAGCATAATCTGCCTTCTCGGGTAGTTACAAGCTGGGATGTGTCCCCTGATTGGGCTTCCCACACTGCCCTATGAGAAGCCTCTCACAAGAGCCAGTGGGGACATTTCTCCCCTCAGTAGGCACATCTGGAAGCCCTGACACCCTAACTGAATAAATCACAGCCCTGCTGTTAGGCAGACAAGGCCCACTATACATTTGCCTAGCACCTACCTCTAGGGTGCTACACAAAAATGACTGCATGAATGCGGCATGGCATGGAGGTGATCAGCCTGTGGCACTGCTGAGGTGTTATGGAAGCCCAGGTTGCTTTGATAGTGGCCTTCAGCTCGTCTGCATTGTTGGGTCTGGTGTCTCTCATCTTCCTCTTGACAATACCCTGCAGATTCTCTATGGGGTTTAAGTCAGGCGAGTTTGCTGGTGAATCAAGCATAGTGATACTGTGATCATTAAACCAGGTATTGGTACTATTGGCAGTGTGGGTAGGTGTCAAGTCCTGCTGGAAAATAAAATCAGCATCTCCATAAATCTGGTCAATAGAGGGAAGCATGAAGTGCTCTGGTAGAGAGCTGTGCTGGCTTTAGACTTTGGACCAAAGTCAGCACAGTCCTCTAGCAGGAAATTCTAGAGCACTTCATGCTTCCCTTTGCTGACCAGCTTTATGGAGATGCTGGTTTTATTTTCCAGCAGGACTTGGCATGATGATGGTGATCATGGTATCACTGTGCTTTATTGGCCAGAAAACTAGCCTGACCTAAACCTTTTGATATATTGTCTAAAGGTAGTTGAGAGACACTTGACCCAACAATGCAGATAAGCTGAATATATAAACAAAGGCGAATAAAAAGCTAAAGTTACACCTCAGTATTGGGTTTAAGGGAGAATAAGGATATTCCAAGTAGACTAAAGCCAAAAATGAACCGACACATCTCAAAAATAATGGAAAGAGAGAGTGTGATCCGCCAGACCGGTTGCAGCATATAATTAAAGAGGATTAGATCCACAAGAGTTTTGTCAAAGAGGAAAAAAATGGTATATCTAATTGATACAAAAATCTTTGTTTAGAAATATAAATGCATAAAATTTCACCTCCACTATGACCAATATTAAAAATTACAATGTTGTCACCACAGACAGATGCTTCCATCCACACACATACACCTATAGGTAGATGAATAGGTGATGAACAGGGCAATTTGGTGTTTGGAGATAGGAAATATTCCCCCAATTCACAAAAGCAGATCTGTTAGGGAAATCAATGGAAGGCCTATCCAAAAGAACAGAAGTCAAACACCCTTAATAGTGAAAATAGGTGAGTGTTGGGAGTGGGGACCTGCTCTGATCCCTTAGATCAGGGATCTCCAAACTACAGCCTTCCAGCTGTTGCAGAACTACACATCCCATGAGGCATTGTAAAACTCTGACATTTGCAGACATGTTGGGAATTGTAATTCCTGAACAACTGGAAGGCCATAGTTTGGAGACCTCTACCTTAGATGATTGATAAAGGTGAGTCAGACCCTCGGTCAAATAGTACAAAGTTTGGTGCTGCATAAAATGTTTGAGTCTTCCACTCAATACATAGCAGCACACGGAAAAGACCGGAGCAGTAGGAGGTGGATAACTGCGGATCCGGATGGTGCACAGGCATGGAGGTATTGGTAATGCTGTTTGGGGGTGGGATGCAGGTAAATGTGCAAGGCAATGCTGTTTGAAACAGTTTCACCACTCCCCAGCAGTGTAGATAAATACACCAAATTAGTCCAGGATCAGCCTCAGATGCACCTCGATTGCCGCGTCCACACACCTTCAAGTACTCCGGATTGGTTAAGGGTGAAAAGCTGGTCTATAGACTCCTGTCTATGTCAGGGCATCACAGACATGATAAAATAAACTGATGCATTTCACTCATCACACAAGCTTCTTCAGAGATGAGCTGAAGGCCGCTATCAAAGCAACCTGGGCTTCCATAACACAGGCTGATCTCCTCCATGCCACGTCGCATTGACGCAGTAATTCATGAAAAAGGAGCCCTAACCAAGTATTAAGTGCACACTGTACTGTACATGGACATACTTTCCAGTAAGCCAACATTTCTGTATTAATTTTTTTTTTGGTCCTATGTAATATTCAAATTTTCGGAGATACTGAATTTTTAGTTTTTACTTGCTGTAAGCCATAATCATCAAAATTAAAAGAAAGAAATGCTTGAAATATATCAATCTGTGTGTAATGCATCTATATAAAATATATGAGTTTCACTTTTTGAATTAGATTACTGAAATAAATAAACTTTTTAATGATATTCTAATTTTATGAGATGCATCTGTATATATGAGAGCTTCAAGCTGTCAATGGTTCCTAAGGAAGCAGAAGGTGCTGGCCCTTGCCACTTCCCTAAGAAGGGTTGATATTACCAGAACATTGTCTTACTTGCCCATGCCATGACCATATTTGTTGAAAGATGTAACCACTATCCTCGCTAATTCTCTCATACAGCTGATGAAAGCTCAGGGACTTGTTATTTAGTGAGGAGTAGCATCAGGATTCATTTTCTGTGCCAGGTCTGTCGGGTTTTCCTTTTTAATGAGTCAGCAGGAATCATGATTGATGATGAATTTACAGCAGGGAATATTTTTGGGGACTTTTTAGTAAAGAACTTGTAAAATGTTTGGATGTCTTTATTTCTTTTGTAAATGACTGGGGGAACTATGCACCCATACTCATTCAGATGGGGGGTAGCATCTTGGGGCCCTTTATTAATAAAAGTGGCTTCAGATTCTGATAATACCCCAGTCCACAAACCCCTAAAACCTCCGGGCCAGGGTTGTGGGGAAGAGACACTTCTCATTAACATCAGGACAATATGCTTTGCTGGGGAGGGGGATCTTGGTATGGTAAGTATGGTATAGTTCAGGAGGGGGGTTCACCCCATTGCTGGCCAACCAGGCTGCATACTCAGTTTAGGGGTATGCTATGACTTTTTGGGGGGGGGGGGGGGCCCAATGCATTTTTTTCTGCATCAGACTCCAAAAACTTTTTTTTCTCATTATTGCTGTAGGATGTATGATGCATTTACAAAGAAAACATGATACATAAAATACATTAAATAAATTGTGGGCAAATTACATTTAATTTCCAGCTTTTAAAAAAAAAAAAAAAAAAAAAACAGCATACAGATCTGTGTGTGTGTGTGTGTGTGTTTTTAAACAAGCCGGAAATGCAATTTACCAGCAAATTTAGACCCCGTTCACACTGGGGCAACCTGTCAGGTGACCTGGTCGCCTGACAGGTCGCCGTAGGTCGCCTGCCATAGAGAAGCTGTGGACCCGTTCTAATAGGAGCGACACAAGTCGCTCCGACTTAGAAAAAGGGTCCGGAGCTTCTTTGGGGCGACCTGGAGCGACCTGCATTGACTTCAGTGATATGAAGTCCGTGCCAGCCGCTCCGAGGTCGCGGTGCGAGCTGCGCACCGCGACCTGTGAGGTCGCCCCGGCAAGTAGCGTCGCCCCAGTGTGAACGGGTCTAACACCTTTTATTTTGTAAATATCAGTGTGTCAATTCTTCCAAGAAAGTGTAGTGCAATCGGAGACCAAAGAGGAGATTGCCACCACCAACACCCACCCAACACATAGTGAAGTCCATCAAACTCAGTAAAGTGCCACTTGGCCCATCTCCTGTAGACGTCATTGGTGACAAAACGCAACGTCATCACGTATGAAGAGCCGAGAACGAGCGGTGTTTGGAAGCCGACAGCTTGCTGGAACAACTTACCATCTGTGCCTGATTTTACTCTTTATAAGGTAAATGTAGCCATCTATTTTTTTTAATAAACACTTTACTGAGTTTGATGGACTTCCCTATGGGAGCTTTTTTATTTATTTGTTTTTGAGTCCATATGGGATCCATTGCCTGTTGATATGTCTTCCACCTGTGGTTATTATCTTTTTTCACCTGCTTGCTTGAGCACGTTAGACCATTATAATTTATGGTCCTGCTGATCTGGTAAGAGGCGTGTGTTGGAGGGTGTTGGTGATGACAATCTCCTCTATGGTCTCCAATGGCACTGCACTTTCTTGGAAGAATTGATGCACTATTATTTCGATGATTTTATTCACACTATATTGATTTTATGCACTATTTATATTGCACTATTTTATATAAATTCTATTCATGTGTTATACAGTATCCCCATAAAAGTGAGTACACCCCTCACATTTTTGTAAAAATTTTATTATATCTTTTCATGTGACAACACTGAAGAAATGTCACTTTGCTACAATGTAAAGTAGTGAGTGCACAGCTTGTATAACAGTGTAAATGTGCTGTCCCCTCAAAATAACTCAACACACAGACGTTAATGCCTAAACCGCTGGAAACAAAAGTGAGTATACTCCTAAGTTAAAATGTCCATATTGGGCCCAAAGTGACAATATTTTGTGTGGCCACCAATATTTCCCAGCACTGCTTTAACCCTCTTGGGCATGGAGTTCAGCAGAGCTTCACAGGATGCCACTGGAGTCCTCTTCCACTCCTCCATGATGACATCACTGAGCTGATGGATGTTAGTAACCTTTTGCTCCTCCACCTTCCGTTTGAGGATGCCCTACAGATGCTCAGTAGGGTTTAGGTCTGGAGACATGCTTGGCCCGTCCATCACCTTTACTCTCAGCTTCTTTAGCAAGGCAGTGATCATCTCAGAGGTGTTTTTGGGGTCGTTATCATACTGCCCTGTGGACCAGTCCCCAAAGGGAGGGGATCATGCTCTACTTCAATATGTCACAGTGCATGTTGGAATTCATGGTTATCGCAATGAACTGTAGCTCCCCAGTGCCAGCAGCACTCATGCAGCCCAAGACCATGACACTCCCACCACCATGCTTGACTGTAGGCAAGACACACTTGTCTTTGTACTCCTCACCTGGTTGCCACCCCACAAGCTTGACTCCATCTGAACCAAATAAATTTATCTTGGTCTCATCAGACCACAGGACATGGTTACTTTAATCCATGTCTTTGGTCTGCTTGTCTTCAGCAAACTGTTTGCGGGCTTTGTTTCACATTATCTTTAGAAGAAGCTTCTTTCTGGGACGACATCCATGCAGACCAATTTGATGCAGTGTGTGGTGTATTTTATGAGCACTGACTGGCTGACCCCCCACCCCTTCATCCTCTGCAGCAATGCTGGCAGCACTCATACATCTATTTCCCAAAGACAACCACTGAATGTGACACTGAGCACGTGCCCTCAATTTCTTTAGTCGACCATGGTGAGGCCTGTTCTGAGTGGAACCTGTCCTGTTAAACCACTACATGGTCCTGGCCACAATGCTGCAGCTCAGTTTCAGGGCCTTGGCAATCTTCTTATAGACTAGTCCATCTTTATGTAGAGCAACAATTCTTTTTTCAGATCCTCAGAGAGTTCTTTGCCATGAGGTGCCATGTTAAACTTCCGAGGACCAGTATGAGAAATTGAGAGCGATAACACCAAATATTATACACCTACTCCCCATTCACACTTGAGACCTTGTAACACTAACGAGTCACACCGGGGAGTGAAAATTAGTAATTGGGCCCAATTTGGACATTTTCACTTAGGGGTGTACTCACTTTCGTTGCCAGCGGTTTAGACATTAATGGCTGTGTGTTAAGTTATTTTGAGGGGACAGCAAATTTACACTGTTATACAAGCTGTACACTCACTACTTTACATGATGTGAGGGGTGTACTCACTTTTGTGAGATACTGTATATGTATTGTTTTTATGTCACTTTAGTGCTGCTTTACTTTGTATTTATTTCTGTTTGACTGGTATCACAGTTTTTAAAGTGGCTGCAGCTGTTGCAGGACTACATGTCCCATGAGGCATTGTAAACTCTGACATTCACAGACATGACCAGGTATGATGGGAATTGTAGTTCCTGAACAACTGGAGGGCCATAGTTTGAAGACCCCTGACCTAGAGGATAGTTATGCAGTTGCATGTGATATTAGATACCGTTGGAAGTCCACATAGAGAAGTAAGCCTCTCTGTGTATACAGTCCCTGGGAATGTCAATGCCATACATCATGCACATAGTGGTAACATATCATGATTAATTTCATCCAATGCACAATGATTTTTACACATAGCGATGTTGATCTATCACATTTATTTCACGACAATGCTGTCAGCATCACTGGTTGCTAGGAGGCTTCTGGCTGTGGAGACATACGTAGAAGTTTGTAAAAGTTGTGCCATTAAGAACTACCTGAATCTGTTGCATGTTTCAGTAATGACAACAGGGATTTGAGAATCTGGTGCAGGCCATTTTAATGGACCATACCACCAGAAAAGGTTTTTTTGTAATTGAAACTTTATGAATAAATGTTGGTTCCTGTAAAAGTCCTTCATTCTTTTGTTTCAGCTGTATCCATATACAAGGATGTTGGTGCTCCCCCCCCCTTTGTGGGGTATTTATTTAGAGTTCCTGTATAATGTATTTGTATATGTATATTTTTATACTCTCTCTGACTGCTGTGCAGCTCTCTGCTCTTTTAAAATTTATCTGAAGTTTGCTAAATCAAAACTAGTGTGGATAAAGGGGTTCATCAGTGCTTCCTTTATTAACTTGCTGTTTACTAATTGGTAGGATGGGTCAGGTGGAACTAGCAGATCACTGCATTAAGGCTCGGTTCACACTTGTGCGATGCGGGAAGGCTGCGAATATGCAGCCTGTTCCCACATCGTATCCGCACATCTGGCAGTTCACACTGCCATATATACGATACGCAGGGGGTGTCAATTAAATGTTAACGACACCCCCAGACCCCCAGTTTGATCGCATATCGCAGTGCGATCTGACAGTTCGCACAGAATCGGATCACACAAGTGTGAACCGCTGTGCAATCCGATTCTGAGGTGGCTCAAAAAATGCCTCCTGTGCGTCTTTGGTGTGGATGCAGTGCGAATTCAGCCATATAAAGTGTATGGCTAATTCGTATCCGCACAAGAGATCGCATGTAATGAAGGGGCAGTGCGCTCCGAATTACATGCGATCTCGCAAGCCGCAATAATGTGAACCAGCACTAACACTCGCTCAGCAGTGATTGACTTTTTTTGAGACATCATGGCTATCTAAGTTATAACACAGTTTTTCCTAAAGCAGATGTTGGCAGTTTTCAGTCCAGATTAGGGAAGGGCCTGTTCGGTTTGCGTCAGAACTTTCAAAACATTGTGAGTTCGGAACCAAAAACGGAACCCCTTTGAGGTCTATGGGACCCAAACTGGAAAAAATGCCCATTTTGAAGGCTTATATGCAAGTAATTGGCATGCAATGGTTATGGGGGTCCGGGTACTGCCCTAGGGGACATGTATCAAAGAAAAAAAATTGTAAAAAAAACATCATTTTTAAATGCGCAGTAATCTACTGATGCTTAAACTGAAAGCATAAAAATGAGAAATATTAATAAAAATGAAAAATTCCTTTCAATATAGTGACGGGGGGGGGGGGGGCTTAGTCTGCCTATAAAGTAGCACATCAGTACCATGTAAAAAGCTGCTGCAGAAATAATGACATTTATAAAGAAAAAAAAACAAAACATTTTCCCTTCAAGCCTTCTTTATTTTAAATTACAATTTGGGGAGCCAGTCTGTATGGTGAGGCCACAATGTAGTGCACTGGGAACAAGATTAGAGATTTTTTAGATAAATTCTGGTGTCTATTTCGCAGACTTTGGATAGAAGTAAAGGGTGCTGAAAAATGTGTCGTTGGGTGTTGGTGGTGCCTTCACACCGTAACCCTATAGAGGTACTCTTGATTAAAGCAAGAATTGGCCTTACTGTCAAAAATTGAAATGATATGCACCTGTCAAACAGGTGTGTAAAAATTGGTCTTTGAGTGTTAATTGTGCCCATGAATAGTGATGGAAGAACATCGGCCGGGGCGGTTCGCGAACGCCAGCCGCAAATTTTCTCAAAAGTCCGCGAACCGCGAGTTCGCGGCGGGCCCCATTGATTTTAATGGGAGGTGAACTTTAAAAACCTTTAGGTCATATTTGCAGCCACAAAAGACGTACTAGCTGTGCACAAATAGTCCCAGCACATGGACAATGTCATAACAGAAGTATTGCAATTGAAAAAGTTGCCCTAAATTTTTTTTTTTTACAGCAAAAAATATATATTTTGTTTTCATAAATCAGCCAGAACTGACAGCAGCCGGTAAATACATGTCTAATACATATTGGGTCCATTCACACATCTGTAAAATGGGTCCGCATCCATTCCACAATTTGGCGGAACCTTTACACACCCATTGTTTTTCATTTCCAGTCTGAAAAATTTGGCATTCACAGGATAAAGAAGTAAGTGTCGGCCATTCCAGGCCCCAAAAATTAGCCCACATGCGTTTACCTGACAGCTAAGAATGTAGTATTCTGTGGCTGAAGGTACATTAGGCAGTCACAGGATACAGAATTAAGTGTCGCCCATTCCAGGCCCCAAAAATTAGCCCACATGGGTTTATCTGATGGCTAAGTACGTAGTATTCTGTGGCTGAAGGTACATTAGACATTCACACAGTATACAGAAGTAAGTGTCGGCCTGTATAGGCTGCAAAAATTAGCTCACATGGTTTGAACTGACAGCAAAAAACTTAGTATTTGGTGGCTGGAGGTACATTAGGCATTCACAGAAAAAAGGCCCTAAAAATTTGCCATTCAATGGACATGAAATGCCTTTTATGCCGCTGTATGTAGCGAAGCCAAGGACCAGGAATTGTTGTGGGTGGAGGAATTTTGATGAAACCTGGTCTACTGGTCACATGTGTTGAATTCCTCAGAGATCCATGCCTAATTCATTTTTATAAATGTAAGGTAGTCTACACTGTCATGAGCAAATTGTGCAAGCTCTGGCCAGAGGTCAAGCCTGCCCACCCAGTAGTCCAGGGGTTCATCACTCCTCAGAGCATCCACATCGGCCGTTAACCCAATGTAGTCGGACACCTGTCGGTCTAGGCGTTCCCTCATGCTGGATCGGGAGTACAGCTGTCGATGTTCGGCTGAAAGAAGGATCTCATATCTGAAGTGACCAAGACATCTTCCAACCGCCCTCTTTTTGCAGGCGCTGTTGGATTGCTACCCGCAACTGTCTCTCTGTGACTGGAAATTCCTCTGCCAGCACACGGAAAAGCAGAATGCAGCATTTCCCGAAGCAAGGCCTGGAAGTGCTGCATTCTGACCGCCCTCTGTGATTGTGGTAACATTTCTGCCATTTTGTGTTTGTACCAGGGGTCTAAGTACGTTGCCACCCAGTACCGGTACTTGGCCTTTATGCATTTTATGCGGTGGTCCCCCTTAAAACACTGCAGCATGTAGGCCCCCATTCCCACTAAACTGGAAGCGGTATAGTGGCCTGCTTCCAGTTCATCATCCAGGATAATGTCATCCTCGTTCTCCTTCCCCCATCCACGGATAACACCAGGGATCCCAGAAAGGTTTAAAGCATGCTCTTCTTGCTCCTCCTCATCCCCCACAGCACCATCCTCCTCCTCTGACTCTTCTTCAGACTCCTGCTGTTGATTTGTCTCAGATGGAGTAGCACCCACTGGTAATTCATCCAACATTGCGACTTCCTGATCTTCCTTCTCCTCGACGGCTTGATCAATAACACAACGAAATGCACGCTCCAGAAAGAAGGCATAAGGTATGATGTCACTTATGGAGCCCTGGCCGTGACTGACCAGTTTGGTGATCTCATCGAATGGCCACAGAAGTCTGCATGCATCCCGCATGAGCAGCCACTGGCGAGGTGAAAAAAAAACCCAAGCTCCCCAGAACCTGTCCTGCCGCCGAGTTCGAACAGGTAGTCCTTTACTGCACGTTTCTGCTGGAGCAGCCTATCGACTGTCTGACGCAATGCAAAATTGAGTTCCATTGCGTCAGACAGTCACAAATAAGACGCCTGAGGGGCAGATTGTGTCACCGCTGAATCTCAGCAAGGTGAGCCATGGCTGTGTAAAATCTTCGGAAATGGCCCGAGATTTTCCTGGCCTGCCGCAAGACGTCCTGGACCCCAGGGTATTTGGCAACGAATCGCTGCACCACCAAGTTCAGGACATGTGCCATGCATGGCACGTGTGTTATTTTGCCCTGTTTCAGTGCACTCAGCAGATTGGCACCCATTGTGGCACACAACTTTACGAACTGACAAATTCAGCGGTGTCAGCCACTGATCTGCCTGTGAATGCAAAGATGAAAGGAGTGCAGGACCAGTGTGGCTCTTGGCTTCCAGGCACAACAGACACAGCATAGCATGGCAACGTCTCACCTGGCATGTGGAATAGGTTCTGGGGATCTTGGGCAGCGCAGGAGAAGAGACTGTAGCAGAGGAAGAGGAGGAGTCAGCTGAGGAGGAGAGGGAGGATGGAGGAGGAGGAGAAGAAGAGGCAAGCCTGCATGCAATCTGTGGCGGTACAACTAAATCTACACGGGTGCCACGGGTGCTATACCTTCCCTGCCCGTGTTTGCTAAACCATGTGTCTGTGTAGATAACACCCCGCTTCAATCTGTGGTATTGGTGGTCCACAGGTTTATCACACCAGTCCTACAAATAATTGGCCAATATCTGTTGTCAATGTGTGTAGCACAGTTAACACAACAAAAGAGGCCAAATTTTTGCAGGACTAAAATACAATCTTAGAAAAGTATACTGTTAAATAAAATTCCGCTTCAATATGTGCTATTGGGGGGCCACTGGTCTATCACACCAGTTGTTCAAAAAATTGGCCAGTGAGTTTGGCACTGTTTGTATCAGAGTTAACACAGCAAAAGAGGCAATATTGTTGCAGGACACAAATTCACTTGTAAAAGTATACTCAGATTACACCCCACGTCAATATGTGGTATTGGGGTCCACTGGTTTATCACACCAGTTGTTAAAAAAATTGGCCTGTGAGTTTGGCACTGTGTGTACCAGACCTAACTCAGCAGAGGAGGCAATATTGTTACAGGACACAAATACACTTATGAAAGTATACTCAGATAACACCCCACTTCAATATGTGGTATTGGGGGGCCACTGGTTTATCACACCAGTTGTTCAAAAAATTGGCCAGTGAGTTTGGCACTGTGTGTATCAGACTTCACTCAGCAAAAGAGGCAATATTGTTGCAGGACACAAATCCACTTATGAAAGTATACTCAGATTAGACCCCACGTCAATATGTGGTATTGGGGGGCCACTGGTTTATCACACTAGTTGTTCAAAAACTTGACCAGTGAGTTTGGCACTTTGTGTATCAGACTTCACTCAGCAAAAGAGGCAATATTGTTGCTGGACACAAATACACTAGTAAAAGTATACTCAGGCTCCAAAAAATTAACTCACATGGTTTGAACTGACAGCAAAGAACGTAGTATATGATTGCTTGAGGTGCAGTCGGTGTTCACAGTATACACAAGTAGGTGGTGGCCTGTATAGGCCGCAAAAATTAGGTCACATGGATTGAACTGGCAGCAAAGAACGTAGTATATGATAGCTAGAGGTACAGTAGGCGTTCACAGTATACACAAGTTGGTGGCGGGCTGTTTAGGCCGCAAACATGAGCTCACATGGGTTGAACTGAGAGCAAAGAACGTACTATATTATTTCTAGAGGTACAGTAGGCATTCACAGTATACACAAGATGGTGGCGGGCTGTATAGGCCGCAAACAGGAGCTCACATGGGTTGAACTAACAGTAAAAAACGTAGTATATTATTGCTAGAGGTACAGTAGGCATTCACATTATACAGAAGTTGGTGGCAGGCTGTATAGGCCGCAAAAATGAGCTCACATGGGTTAAACTGACAGCAAAGAACGTAGTATATGATGGCTAGAGATACAGTAGGCGTTCACAGTATACACAAGTAGGTGGCGGCCTCTATAGGCCACAAAAATGAGCTCACATGGGTTGAACTGACAGCAAAGAACGTAGTATAAGATGGCTAGAGGTACAGTAGGCATTCACAGTATACACAAGTTGGTGGCGGGCTGTTTAGGCCACAAACATGAGCTCACATGGGTTGAACTGACAGCAAAGAACGTAGTATATGATGGCTAGAGGTACAGTAGGCGTTTACAGTATACACAAGTAGGTGGCGGCCTCTATAGGCCGCAAAAATGAGCTCACATGGGTTGAACTGACAGCAATGAACGTAGTATATGATGGCTAGAGGTACAGTAGGCGTTCAAAGTATACACAAGTTGGTGGCGGGCTGTTTAGGCTGCAAACATGAGCTCACATGGGTTGAACTGACCGCAAAGAATGTAGTATATGATTGCTAGAGGTACCGTAGGCGTTCACAGTATACACAAGTTGGTGGCGGGCTGTTTAGGCTACAAAAATTAGCTCACATGGGTTGTACTGACACCTTTTTTACGCTCCAATATTTGAGCCAAAGAAGCCTGCCTTTTTCCAGAACAACGTGACGACGGCATCAATGAAGGTGGAGTGTTGGACAATTGTGAGGAGACAGGGGGAGGAGAAGGAGAAGAGTCTGGACAGTGAGAGCATGGAGTGTGGCTTTGTGGGTTCTGACAGTGTTGCTCCCACTGGGCTTGGTGATGGGATTTCAGGTACCTTCTTAAGGCTGTTGTCCTTTGGTGAGTGTTGGACTTACCGCGACTTATGCGTTGACTGCAAAGGCTGCAGATGGTAACACTGGTGTCAGCAATAGACGCATTAATAAAAGTCCACACTGCGGAGCCATGTGACGGTGTCCTGGGAGTGTCAGATGTGACTATACATGGTTGATGGCTCGCTCCTGATACATTTGCAGTAACTGTTGTCACTGTGTGTAGCAGAGCCCTTTACATGACTTTTGTGGACATTAACAGAGCAATTTCTGTGTGACTGCAGCCAATCTCTAACTGCCCCTACAGCAACCACAGGATACCTGGCCCTATAGTAAAGAGACTGTAATAGACCCTAAAATGACATCAGAGCATTTTAAATGACTTTGGCGGACATTGACAAAGTGATTTGTGTGTGACTGCAGCCGATCTCTATCTGCCCCTACAGCAACCACAGGATACCTGCCCCCAAGCTCTAAAGATAAAAGACCTGTACCGAAATACCAGCCCTCAAAAGGACTTTTGTGGACATTGACAGAGCGATTTGTGACTGCAGCCAATCTCTAACTGCCCCTACAGCAACCACAGGATACCTGCCCTATAGTAAAGAGACTGTAATAGACCCTAAAACGACATTGGAGTATTTTAAATGACTTTTGTGGACATTGGCAAAGCGATTTCTGTGTGACTGCAGCCGATCTCTAACTGCCCCTACAGCAACCACAGGATACCTGGCCCTATAGTAAAGAGACTGTAATAGACCCTAAAACGACATTGGAGTATTTTAAATGACTCTGGTGGACATTGACAAAGCGATTTGTGTGTGACTGCAGCCGATCTCTAACTGCCCCTACAGCAACCACAGGATACCTGCCCCAAAGCTCTAAAGATACTAGACCTATTCCAAAATACCATCCCTCAAAAGGACTTTTGTGGACATTGACAGAGCGATTTTTGACTGCAGCCGATCTCTAACTGCCCCTAAAGCAACCACTGGATAACTGTCCCTATAGTAAAGAGACTGTAATAGACCCTAAAACGACATTGGAGCATTTTAAATGACTTTTGTGGACAATGACAAAGCGATTTCTGTGTGACTGCAGTCGATCTCTAACTGCCCCTACAGCAACCACATGATACCTGGCCCTATAGTAAAGAGACTGTAATAGACCCTAAAACGACATTTGAGCATTTTAAATGACTTTTGTGGACATTGACAAAGCGATTTCTGTGTGACTGCAGCTGATCTCTAACTGCCCCTACAGCAACCACAGGATACCTAGCCCTATAGTAAAGAGATTTTAATAGACCCTAAAACGACATTGGAGTATTTTAAATGACTTTGGTGGACATTGACAAAGCGATTTGTGTGTGACTGCAGCCAATCTCTAACTGCCCCTACAGCAACCACAGGATACCTGCCCCTAAGCTCTAAAGATCCTAGACCTATACTGAAATACCAGCCCTCAAAATGACTTTGTGGACATTGACAGAGCGATTTGTGACTGCAGCCGATCTCTAACTGCCCCTAAAGCAACCACTGGATACCTGTCCCTAACCTAAAAAGAGACTGTAGAAGGCCTATACCAAAATGCCAGCCCTGAAAAGGGCTTTTGTGGATCTTCACAGCGCTATATGTGTCTAGCAAACTCTCCTTAATGAGCACAGCAGACCTCTCCCTACACTGGCAGAAAGCGGAATGTAAAATGGCTGCCAGATCGGGTCTATTTATAGGGTAGGGGGACTGTCCATGTGCTGGAATGTTTCAATTGGCTGTCCCGTTCCACCTGATGACTGTGTCACGGATCAAAGTTCTCCCCAATGTAAACAGATATGGCCGCCACGAACGACGCCATGTTGTGTCCGAAAATTTGACGGGTAGCGAACAAGCAAAATTTGCAGCGAACCGCAAGGCCATCTCTACCCATGAAGCCTACACCAAAACATTTCTACCAGATGAAAGCAACACCCACAAAGATATACCTAGAAGTCTTACAGAGATTCCACATCCCTAAAAACACTAAATTGGCGACATCGACATCAGGGGCTTCATAGTTACTGCTAATCCAGGACTAATTAATTTTCACAAATGTCAGCTGGTCCACAGACGCGCTCTATTATAAGCAACAAAACCTCTGGCAGCACTGAATGTCAATTAGGAAGCACGCTGGATGCAGGGTAGCCCAGCATCTCAATTGCATGCTGGGCAAGTTCTGGCCAGTGAACTGGAAAGCTCTCCATATCTGTTTTTGGCCCTAGATATCCATGTGAATTAAACATATTGTCCCTGACCATGCTTGCTGGACCACATGTCAGCAGTAACATGGACCTTGTGACTGACTGCCTTGCCCAATGATGCCACAACATTGTCTTCCACGTGATGGTACAGAGCTGGAATGACCTTACATGAAAAGAAATAGGAACTAGGAACCTGCCATTGTGGTACAGCACATTCTGCAAATTCACAGAAGGAGGCAGAATCCACTAGATTGAAAGGCAGGAGTTATGAAGCAAGCCGCTTTGACAAGCTTTAAATTGGGTGGCAGTGACTGTATTTTTTTCCCGCTGCAGCAGATGGGGCCGAGAAATTTGCAGCTTGCCACTTGCCACGTCACCTGTCACCAGATGCAGATTGTCATTTGCCATGTCACCTGCCACCAGATGCAGATTGTCACTTACCACCATCACCTGCCACCATCACCTGCCACCAGATGTAGCTTGTCACTTGCCTTGTCACCTGCCACTAGATGTAGCTTGTCACTTGCCAGGCCACCGGCCATCAGATGCAGCTTGTCACTTGTCACGTCACCTGCTACCAGATTCAGCTTGTCACTTGCCAATGTCGCCTGCCACCAGAGGCAGATTTTCACTAGCCACCATCACCTGCCACCAGATGCAGCTTGTCACTTGCAATGTCACCTGACACCGGATGCAGCTTGTCACTTGCCACCATTGCCTGCCACCAGATGCAGCTGGTCATTTGCCACGTCGCTCTCTCCAGATGCAGCTTGTCACTTGCCCCGTCACCTGCTACGAGACCAGATGCAGCTTGTCACTTGCCACGGCACCTGCCACCAGATGCACCGTGTCACTCGCCACTATCGCTTGCCACCAGAGAGAGGGCAGGGAGAGAAAGAGGGAGGGAGCAGAGAGAGGAGGGGGCAGGGAGAAAGAGGGGAGGCAGAGAGAGAGGGGGGCTGTCGGCTGCTTGTTTAAACTTCCTCACATCCCCTCCACAGATGCAGCACACTGGCAGGGAGAGATGGGCAGGAGAAGGGATGTGTGTGACAAGCTCAGGTGTGCATATCCCCTCCTTCTAGGACAGCTGCACTGAGTTGGCTGTCACCCGCTGCCCGCACAGTAACACCAGGGATGATCGGGAGGATGGAGCGGCAATGGCTGTCTGGGGACTTCTGTCCCCACCCACCACCTATCAGACACCTATCACAGAGCCAAAGGAAGTGCTCCAAAACCCTGTTGGCTCTGTGCTACTGGTGGCGGGTGGTGGGTGGGTCAGCAGAGAGAAGAAGTCTGCAGCTTCAGCAGCAGCAGAGAAGCCTGAAGTTCCCAGAGCCCTGAAGCTCCCAGCACATGTGCCTGTGCCTCTCTTCCGAATGCCACCCGTACCTCTCTTCCAACATTGCATCCGTACCTCTCTTCCAACATTGCACCCATGCCTCTCTTCCATATGCACACGCCCTATCCTCCGGCCCAGTCCGCCACTGATTTGCTGCCCCTATCAGAGTTCCACCTGGGTCCAATGGACCCACCAGGACCCATGGTACGACAGGGCCCTGAGTTAATCATCTCAGAGGAATGACCCACCACCCTCCCCTCTGTGGTTAACTAATTGAGGGAAGATGATTATTTACAAGATTGATGGAGAGGGTCAACGATCTGCAAGTACTTCAATAGAGGAAGACCCTTTTCCAAAGATTTGACCACCAATGACTAGGAATGGGCTAACAGTTTGGCCCGAGTTCATGCCGAACATTGGCTGTTCACCTGTTCGCTGAACACCCAAATTATCTGGGCGTTCAACCGTTTGCTCTTAGTCCCACCCCACACTATAAAAGTATTCTTTCAATAACGATCATTTGCAGTGTGATATTGGCATGGAGAAAGATAGAACAGGTCTTTGTTCAGTGCTACTAGAGAACTAGTGTGCTATTATGATTCTATTGTCAGTGTAGAGTATCAGTTTAGTGTGAATCTAGTGATAGTACAGTGTGAGTTTAGTGACCATTCATTTTTACTTAAGTGTCACTTTAGTGTGAATTCAGTGATAATTCAGTCAGTGTGAGTGTAATATGACCATTCATTTTTATATTAGTGTCAGATTATTTTGTCAGGGCAGGTTTACTGCAGTATACTTCAGTGCGTTAGTGCACGTTTAATGCAGTATATTTCTGTGCCTTACTGCACATTAACTGCAGTATATTGCTCTATAAAATCCATGCAAGCTGCTGTTGAGCAACTACCATATAGGTTAGTGATTGTAAAAACATGTCTTTGAAAAGTAATACATAAGGTACTTATCAAGCAAGTGTCATTTGTTTGTAAATCCTCCTATCTGGGTGGTGCCTTGGATTCCAGGGGTCATGGGAGCAGGAGCAGGTAGCTGGATGATAATGGAGCCTGACTGGTTTCGCCGGGTCTTCCGGCTGCTTCAGAGGCTGCTACAAACATTCAGCTGCACTTCCTGTATTTTTCATCAAAATGTGCCCAACAAGGCACTACTGAGCATGTGCAGTGATCTCATCACCCAGTGTCCATCATCTTGGTTAGAAACAATAGGGGAAATGGCAATTTTTTTTTTTTTGTTGATTTTTCACACTTACATGGTTTTATTAAAGCTTTGCTCTCTATTCAGCTGGACTTGCACTGAGGATTGGAACTGTGCTGAGCAATCGTGTCCATATACAATAATAAACATGGCTTAATATATGCTAACATGCTGGATGCCACTCTTTTGGATGGTCCTGACACTGTGAAAAATACAATTTGATATATCTATCGCACTCCCTGAATGGATGCTCCTGCGAAGAAAGGCTTAATGTTAAATTTGAATTACTTAAACATTGAACCTCCTCTAGACCAGGAAGCAGTGTATATACAATCAAGACTGCACAACTTATGCATGTGTGTGAAATCCAGGACTGTTTTCTCATCGAGTTTTTGTATGAACAATACAGATGGCACAATATAAGCTAAATGCTGTACCATTGGAAAGCTTCTGCATTATATAGGGTATGCCTTGATATATCATCTGCGTCTATTGAATGGATGTCCTTGTAAATATACTCGAATATTAGCTCTAATCTTCTATATATATATATATATATATATATATATATACAGTATATATATATATATATATGACCTCCTCTGGATTAGGAGCAACACATATTAAAACCAAGATTGCCTAATATGCATATCTGTGTGAGGGAGGTTAAGTGCCATATACCCCAATGGGGATGACTCTTATATCTTCAGGTCACAGTTTACCTCCTCTGGACCACAGTGGACAATACAACCTTTTGTTTTCAACTTCGCTGTCCAATTTCATGGTGTTTTGACTTTTGAGTTCAAACTAACTGGCCAATTCTACAGTAAAATTGTTCTTGGATGTCAAGCGTTCACATATGCTGGACTGACACATTTCTTCATGGTGTATAAACATCAGTTGGGTGGCCACCTGTTACTATGTACATATCTTATATATATATATATATATATATATATATATATATATCTAAGGGGTTAACATATTGTTACAATATAGCTCTGTATTGAGTCAAAGTCAGATTAGGATATGAATTTAAGTTAAGAGCAGGAGCAGGTTAGCTTGGTCATATTTTTAAACACGTCCTGTGTTACATTTTGTTTATGTGATCAATTTTAACTTTTATAAGAAAGGCTTAGTTTTGTATGTGAATGAACTTATTCACACATTTCTGTTCACGGCTCTCTCTCTCTCCCTCCCCCTCACCGCTTATTGGGACACTAGAATAGTTAGACCTAGAGGGTGTCTAATAGACTGGTTTACCAAAATAATTAATTGAGTGGGGCGGTTGGGGTTGAGCCCATATCCACCCTGTTGTTAGAGTATTTGTGGTATAATAATCAGTGAAGGGCTTCCCCATTGGAACATGGTCAAACCTAACTGTGTGATTTTGTCGTATACTGTATATTGGTTGCAGGGTGGTCGGTAAGTTGAGCAGGGAATTTCTCTGGTTTTGTTTTGTATGTGTTGCCCTTCCATGTGCTTTTTTCCTGCAAAGGCAAAAATTAGGTGAGGGTAGTGGCCATTTGTTTGTACTGTTAAAATACTGGGTAGGGAACACACTGGACACCCTTGTTGCCATAGTGCTATGTGCTGAGTGTCCAGTGCACTGCTGTGCCTTTAAGGAGGGATGGGCTCCCTCCAGGCTCACCTGCCCTCTGCCTATCTATTATAATGCATGTGCTTCCACTGTGGAGGCTCTCAAAATTTAGAGCTAGAACTACAGAAAATACTGGGGAGCCCTGACGGGGCTCTGTAGCTTATGCATGTTACATAGTTACATAGGTAGTCAGGTTAAAAAAAGACACAAGTCCATCTGGCTCAACCAATAATAAAAAATAAAAAAAAACAGTAATGAAAACCCAATCATAAAATCCCATATACACAATCCTATAACCACAGTTAATCCAGAGAAAGGCGAAAAAACCCCAGCAAAGCATGATCCAATTTCCTACAGCAGGGGAAAAAAATTCCTTCCTTATCCCCCGAGAGGCAACCAAATATTCCCTGGTTAAACTTTACCTATAAATATTAATACCCACTTATATTATGTACACCCAGGAAGGAATCCAGGTATTTTTTAAAGCAATCTAGTGAGCTAGCCAGAACCACCTCTGGAGGGAGTCTATTCCACATTTTCACAGCTCTTATGGTGAAGAAACCTTTCCATATTTGGAGACAAAATCTGTTTTCCTCTAGACGTAAAGAGTGCCCCCTTGTCCTCTGTGTTGTACTTAAAGTGAACAACTCAACACCAAGTTAACTATATGGACCCCTTATGTATTTATACATGTTGATCATATCCCCCCTTAATCTCCTCTTCTCAAGAGAGAATAAATTCAGTTCCTCTAATCTTTTCTCGTAGCTCCACTTTCTCCAGTTCCCCGATATCCTTTTTAAGAACTGGTGCCCAAAATTGAACTTCATATTCCAGATGAGGTCGTACTAATGATTTGTACAGGGGCACAATTATCTCTCTGTCTCTCTCTGTCTGTCTCTCTCTCTCTCTCTCTCTCTGGAGTCCATGCCTCTGTTAATACAATGTATTTGCAAATGTTTGCAGACTAAACTGTTGTTTTTAACACATACTGTTAGACAGGATAATTTGGTTGGTAGCAGGCTGGTCGGTAAGTTGAGCAGAGAATTTCTCTGGTTTTGTTTTGCATGTGTTTCCCCTTCCATGTTCTCCGTGCAGCAAAGGCCAGTTACAGATAAGGGCAGTGGCTATTTGTTTATACTATGGTGAAATAGGTTGTCAATAGGGATGGGCTCTGTGTTCGAGTGGAACATAAGTTTGACTCAAACATCAGCTGTTCGTGTGTTCGCTGAACACACAAACAAATGGGGTGCTCATTGGGAAGTTTGCCCACCGGTGAGTGCCCCAAAATGTACTGGACTGTTGCACTGCAGTGATTGCAGATGATTGGCCAAAGCATGCACCTGACCTGTATGCTTTGGCCAATCACAGCACAATGTCCTGTCAGAGCCCTGATTGGCCAAAGGAAGATGTCTTTAGTCAATCATGGCTCAGGGGCTAAGTCCACGCCCCACACTATATAAGGCTGCTGCTTACATGACAGCAGTGTATAGTGTGTGACAATAGAGATTAGGCAGGTAGTTAGTGGATAGTGTGTTCAGTCAGTTTAGTGCAGTCAGTGTAGTGTACAGGCATACTCCACTTTTAAAATGTATGGATATATTATAGTCCTGGGTCTCCTCTCAGTGCTCCCCAAGTTTTGTGTCCCTGTCACTTATAGTTCGGGAGCAGTTCCATGCCAAGCTGACCAATATTTCCCATAAACGCCAATGTTAAAGACGGCAAGCAGTGCCATGTGAAGCTAACCAATATTTCCTATAGATGCCTATGACCATTGAAAGCTGAAAATTTGTCTGGCAGGAAGGGGGTGAAAGTGCCCTGTATTTCTGTGGTTAAGGGGAACTCTATAACTGAACTTAAAAAACAACAACTTGGGGTCCCCCCCCCAAAATCCATACCAGGCCCTTTTCGGTCTGGTGATGATTTTAAGGGGAACTCCACGCCAAAATGTAAAAACAAAACTGCATTCAGTCCCCCCAAAATCCATACTAGACCCTTACCTGAGCATGCAGCCTGGCAGGCCAGAAAAGGGGGGCAAGCGAGTGCTTGCCCCCCTCTCCTGAACCATACCAGGCCGCTTACCCTCAGCATGGGTTGGGTGCTTTGGGGTGTCCCCCAAAGCACCTTGTCCCCATGTTGATTGGGACAAGGGCCTCTTCCCAACAACCCAGGGCTGGAATCCCCCCAAAATCCATACTAGACCCTTATCTGAGCATGCAGCCTGGCAGGCCAGAAAAGGGGGGGGGTATCCTGAACAATACCAGGCCACTTGCCCTCAACATGGGGAGTGTGCTTTGGGGTGCCATGTTGATGGGGACAAGGGCCTCTTCCCGACAACCCTGTGTTGTAGTCGTGGGGGTCTGCGGGTGGGGGGTTTATCTGAATCTGGAAGCCTCCTTTAACAAGGGGGCCCCAGATCCCAGCCCACCTCCCCATGTGAATGGGTTTCGGGTACATCGTACCCTACCATTCAACAAAAAAGTGTAAAAAAGTAAAAAACACAGAAAGTTTTTGACAAGTCCTTTATTAAAAAGAAAAAAATATACAGCGTATATAAATCCATGCTCAATTATGCCACTCGCTGGACACGAAAAATAGAAAAAAAGTTAAAAACGCTTTGCCTCTTCAGAGACTACCCTCCGTCTGCCCGATCATCTTTGACAGCTCTTTTATAGGCAAAGGGCGGAGCCAACCAGTTACGTCACCAGTTACGCCCCCCCCCACCCGCAGACTCCGACAACCATAGCCCAGTGTTGTCTGTAAGAGGCCCTTGTCCCCATCAACATGAGGACAAGGTGCTTTGGGGTGGGGTTCCCCTTAAAATCTATACCAGCCCCAAAGGGCCTGGTATGGACTGGTGGGGACCCTATGCAGTTTTTATATTTTTTTTTATTTTTTTTTATCTGTATTGCCGAGAAACGGCAATACATTACAGCCGCAAGTTTAAATTACATTTTTTCCTTTAGAAATTTCAGTGTTGCAGCTGGCTTCATACATTGTACAGGCACACTAAGAGGACACCCAGGCACGTTATTTAAAGGAATTTTTTAAATTTTTATTGTTTCACTGCTCTCTTTTTTTTTGCATTGATACATGTTCCCCAGGGCAGTACCCGGCTCCCCATACATGTTTTTTGGCAATACCTTGCATATAAGCCTTTAAAATGAGGACTTTAAATTTTTCTTTTTTTTTCACAAAAACGTGCTTTATTGAATAAAAAGTAATTTTAACACACGTTACAGTCAACAGTACAATAGTACAAAAATAGAATTAGCATATGTAACTGCTTATAAACAAACCAAATGACTTTGAAATCGAGTGATAAAATGTTTAGTCATGGTCAAACAATGAAATCTTATGAAGTTTGTATCACAGTAAAAGGCTTTTAAACTGATGGAAGTCTTGCATAATGAAAAAAAGAGGTGTGAACAAGTCAAGTGATTAGGAAATCCAAGTTTCGTTCACTAAATTGGTTCGGGGAGTAACCATGTATTAAGAAAATATGTGTGCAAATAATCAGGTACATCACATTAAAATATCTCCAGTCCGGCCGAAGCGAGAAGAACGATTCGGACGGAGGCTGGAGAAAAGAAAAAGAAGAAAGGAGGAAAGTAAGAAAGGAGGTAACATACACAGGGAAGGAAAAATGGGGGGGTGGGGGAGTGAGTGGAGAGGGAGGGGGTGTGGGGTAAAGGGGTAGCAGCATTCTTAAGAGACCCGCTCCCAAGAACGTTAGAAGGATCAAGAGTAATAATCTAGAAAAGTAAATTTAGGATAACAACGCAAGGTACTCTGGGGAGACAGTAAATATTGTCCATGGTGACCACATTTTTCGGAATTTGTCAATTCTGTCAGATTTCATTGCTGGTGTCCTTTCCATGTCATATATTTCATTCATTTTAGATAGCCAGTCACGGATTCGAGGTGGATTGGCTGAGTTCCAATTTAGTGGGATAAGGCTTTTTGCTGCGTTCAGCATGTGTCTAACTATTGATCGTTTGTAAGAGGAGTAGGGCAGAGGGTTAATGTGCAGAAGGTATGTTGGGATGTCAAAATCAAGATCGCGTCCAGAGATGTGCCTCACCAGGGAGGCGACCTCTCTCCAGAATCTCTCTATCTTGGGACATGTCCACCATACATGAGTGAAAGTACCCTGAGAGTTCCCACATCTCCAACACTTATCAGAGTTGTTGGGGAACCACTTTTTCAGTTTATCTGGGGTGTTGTACCATAGTGTCCTGATTTTATAGGCATTTTCCTGTAATTTAGTACTAAGAGAACATTTATGCGTAAAGACACATGATTTCTTCCATTGAGTATCTGAGATCGATATTCCCAGACTGTCCTCCCACCTCTTTTTGAAAGGGTCTGACGAGTCTATTGGGGCATCATTGATCCATTTGTACGCTAAAGAGGTCACTTTCCTCATGGGGGTGCGGAGCGAACAACAATATTCAAAATCTGTTGGTGCTCTAAGAAACATTTTTTTAATCTTGTTGTTTTATAAGAAACCATGTATCTGAACGTAGTTCCAGAACGATAGACTATGTTCTGGTGAGCATATTGTTTGCAAGTTTTGAAAATCAAGGATTTTGCCTTTCGAGAAGCAGTGTGCTGCTGTCAAGGGTACCATTTTGTCCCCCTGTTTAATTAGCAAGGATTTGTTCTGAATACCTGGTGGAAAGTCAGGATTATTGTATAAGGGTACAATTGGGCTCGGAGAGGAAGAGAGTCCAAATTTGGTCATTGATTTTTGGAAGATATGAAGCGTAGTGTGTATAAGGGGGTGTTGCTTGATCTCATACGGAAGAGTACGAGTGTCCGACCATAGTAAGTGCTCTGTGTCGCAGAGGGACCAACGTTTCTCAATGTTGACCCATTCTTTGGAGTCCGCATGGCAAAACCAGTCCACGATTCTCGTCAAATGAGTCGCAACGTAATAATTATAAAAGTTTGGGATCCCCATTCCACCACTTTCCCTGTTTCTTTGAAGATATGAGAATTTTATCCTTGGGTGTTTCCCAGCCCAGATGAAATTTCTTTGTAAAGATGCGAGGTAGCGAAAAAACGAGGATGGGACATGGATCGGCAGGGTGTGAAACAGATAAAGCAATCTGGGAAGAATTGTCATTTTCACAATGGCTGCCCTGCCGAACCAAGAAAATCTGCCCCTGTCCCATTTCTTAAGATCTGACAAAATCTTCTGAAGCAGAGGTGTAAAATTGGAGTGGAATAGTTCGTTAGTGTGTGCTGTTAAAGCAATCCCTAAGTATTTCAGAGATTTGTCTTCCCAGCGGTACGGGCAATTCTCTTTAGTCAGTTTAACCATCTGGGGGGAGAGGGTCAGATTAATTGCTTCCGACTTTGAGTTGTTTATTTTGAAGTTGGACAGCGCTCTGTAATCTTTGAAGTGCTGGTTCAGATTTGGTATGGATATATGCGGCTGAGAAACATAAAAAAGTAGATCGTCCGCGTATGCCGACACCTTGTACTCTTTTTGCTTCGTTCTGATTCCCTGTATAGATGGGTCCAGGTTAATAGACCTGAGCAGTGGCTCCAAAGACAGGATAAACAGCACCGGTGAGAGTGGGCATCCCTGTCTTGTGCCATTGCGGAGATCCAGGGGGTCTGAGAACACTCCATTTACTCTGACTCTTGCTTGGGGTGAGGAATAAAGGGCCTTAATCCAGGACATCATGTTGGAACCCAACCCTATATGGGCACAGGTTCCAAAAAGGTAGTCCCACGATACGCAGTCAAAGGCCTTCTCCGCGTCTGTGGACAGGAGAAGACCTTCAAATCCTAACTTCTTTGCACCATGAATTAGATTAATTGACTTAATAACGTTATCCCTGGCCTCTCTACCGGGCATGAAACCTACTTGGTCTGGTCCTATTATCTTTTCTAAGTGTGGCCTAATCCTGTCTGCCATAATTTTTTCTAAAATCTTTAAGTCTAAATTGAGCAAAGAAATAGGCCTATAGTTAGCGCAGAGAGTTGAGTCTTTATCGGGCTTTGGAATCACTGTGATATGTGCTGTTAGAAAGTCCCTTGAGGGAGAGTGGCCATCTTTAATTGAGTTTAGTGCTTTGGTGAGAATCGTAGAGAGGATATCGATAAATATTTTATAATATTGGGCAGTAAAGCCATCAGGGCCCGGGCTTTTTCCTGTCTTCATTGTCTTAATTGCAAGTTTTATTTCCTCAGTTGTTATCTCAGCGTCTAGACTATTTGTAATTTCTTGATTTAAGGTTGGAAGGCCACTTTTTAACAGATAGTCTTTGATAGCTTGGTGTCTAGTGGAGGTGCAATTCTCTGGTTTATTTTGGTTGGGTAAATTGTATAGTTTCTCATAGAAGTCCCTAAAGGAGTTGGCTATGTCTCTAGGTTCTTGGACTAGAAGGTTTTGTGGTGATTTAATCCCTGGGATAACATTAGAGACCTGAGCGTCTCTTAATGCTCTGGCTAGGATCTTTCCTGCTTTGTCACCGTGTTCATAGTATATGGATTTCTGCCAAAACAGAATTTGTTTGGTGTCAGCATCCAAGATAGATTGGCGTTCTTTCCTGGTATTCATTAGTTCTTCCCCCACTGAGCTAGCCAAGGATTGCTTGTGTTTGTTTTCTAAATCCCTGATTTTGGTCAAGAGCTTATCTTTAAAAGCTGTGCTTTCTCTTTTTTTCTTAGAACCTAAGCGGATCAATTCTCCCCTGACAACCGCCTTATGTGCCTCCCAGACTGTGAGTCGGGAGACCTCGTCAGTATCATTGTCAGAGAAGTAATTGTCTAACACGGTTTGAATGTGTTGTTGGTTAGGCTGGTCCAGAAGCAGGGATGGGTTCAATCTCCATGCCTTATCTGCTTTTCGAGTCGGTAGGAAATTCATATGTAGGGAGATTGGGGCGTGGTCCGAAATGGTAATGGATCCAATATCCGCTCCACCCACCTCGGACAGGTCCCTCTGCGACAGAAACACGTGATCAATCCTCGTATACCTGTCATGTGGGACGGAGTAAAAGGTGAAGTCTTTTTCAGCTGGGTGTAAAGTCCTCCAAGTATCAACAAGTGTGAGTGATTGGAGTGACATTTTGATCTTTTTTAGAATAGCATATGAAAGGCAGGAATGCCCTGTGGAAGTATCACACAAGGGGTTTAGGGGAACATTAAAGTCTCCCCCCAGGATTATGCAACCCTTCGCGAAACTCTTCAGTTCGGATATCATTGAGTTGCAAAATGTTAAGTGAGCTCGATTGGGGAAATATATATTCGCCAAAGTTATCTGTTTGTCACCTAGTTTACCGGCAATGAAGACAAACCTCCCTTCCGGATTTGCCAGTTGTTTCTCCAGAACAAAGGGTGTGTCCCTATGCAGCAGAATGGCCACACCCTTGGTCCTAGCCAAGCTGTTGGAAGCATAGAATGCCGTAGGAAAGAACTTATTTGTCAATGAGGGATGGGAGGGGTTTTTAAAATGGGTTTCTTGAAGAAAAACCACTTGTGGTTTGCATTTCTTAAGTTCCCTAAGGACCTTTCTCCTTTTTTCTGGAGTGTTCAAGCCATTAATATTGTGTATGATTAAAAAGGGGCACTTACCCAGATGTGCGTATGCCATGTTGTCCGTAAGAGAAGGTCTCCTCTGTCTGTACAGAAAAAAATAAAGAGGAAAAAGGGGTTGGGGGGGGGAGGAGGGGGTGACACACTAGGGAAAAAAGAGGGATGAAGAGATTAGTAGAACAGAAAATCCAAGAAGAAGAGAAAAGAAAGACTCACAGTATAGCGAGGTCAACCAGATCCAAACGAGCTGGCTGAAATCGCAAACAATGGATATTCAAATCACGTTATATCAGTGCAATCAATCAAAACATAAGATTATCCTTGCAGGGTAGAAGAAGGCGTCACATAGGAACGGTCGGTGGAAAGAGAAAACAAAAAAAAGAAAAAAAAAACTTATCTCAATCCTTAACCGAAAATCAACTCCTATTGCCTTGGGTCTCCACTTGAAAAGTGGGATACCTGTCATGAGTGATCATAGAAAGGTCACGTAATATCAGTACAAACAACAGGTTTTTAAACTAGTAGCTCAAAATGTCGGATAGTCCACAAACCCACCGGCACAAGGCCCGTGCGTCCGCGGACCAACCGACATGCTTGTATTTAAATATGTAAGCGGGCTCCTAATACCGCACAAATCAGTGTAAAGGGATAAAAAGGAGAAAAAAGAAAAAACAGGAAAAAAGTCCAGTAGAGTTATCCCTTATAATGGGGAAACCTATATTTGTAGTGTAGCCTGAAATTTAAAAAGGGGAAAAACAAAAGATATGAGTCTCCTTTGTGACCAGAACATAAAAATATGTATAGGTTTGGCAGTCATCTACAGTCATCAGGCAGGATCCTAGGCAAAAAGGAAAACTTATAAGAAAAAAAAAACTTATATCCGAAGCAGACACTCGTGGTTCTCATCCATTAAGTGTTCGTCTACAGTTATGCTCAGTGAGGATTATTATAAAGTATCCCGTGGTCCTCAGGTGATGACAGAGTACTTCCTGATGCATATAGTAGAAAGTGTCGTGATCACTACGTGGACCTTTAGGGCTTGTCGCCATCCAGTGGTCAAAGAGAAGAATAGCTAGGATGTGTATATAGTTCGGACCCTGTGTCTGTTTAGATTTGTGAACAGACTGTTCAGTGCACAGCCAAAGTCTTCTGGTATAGAAGGTTACAGTACACAATAAGGAGAGATCAGGGGATCAATGCCAGGCATTACCAACCATGGGAAAAATACAAGTGAGAACATGTTGACTTGTATTCAAGTGGCAAAAATGCCGGTCAGTTAAGGTCTGTCTCTGTTTCTAGGTGTTTTCGGCGTTTTGGGAGATGTTCCAAACAATGCATTTAGCTCCCTTTTCCTGTGTTGTTTCCCTTTCTTGGGATGTGGTGAGCGAGCATTAGGGGCATCCAAGCTCTCATGATTGGCATCTAGAGGAAGGGGGACCAAGAATTCTGCATACCAATCCGGTAGTATGACCTCCTCAATGTGCAGGTTTGCGCAGAAGTCTTGGATGTCTGCTGGGGTGCGCAAAAAGTATTGTTTGCCCCGAGCCCTGCCTGTAAGGCAAAGGGGAATTTCCACCTATATGTGATGTTCCTTGCTTTAAGTATTTCCAGGAGGGGTCTGAGGGCTCTCCTGTTATTTAGGGTGATGGGGGATAGGTCCTGGAAGAGCTGAATGGGGTTCCCATTAAAAGTAATCTGTTCATTTTGCCTGGCTTTGGCGAGTATATCTTTCTTAAGGGGGTGGCTGGCAAGGCAACAAATAATGTCCCTGGGTGGTGCATCCTCTGGAGGCTTCGGTCTCAAGGCCCTGTGCACCCTCTCAAATTCTATAGGTGACTCCTCCGGGCGATCTAGTAGGGTATTAAATACTGTTTGCAAAGAGCGCTTAATTCCTTCTCTCTCAATGGTTTCCGGGACCCCCCTCACCCTTATGTTATTGCGACGACCACGATTGTCAAGGTCTTCCACTTGTCTATTAATCGCTATTAAATGGGATGAATGAGACATGGCCACGTCTTCCAGCCTCTCTATGGCCCTGTCTCTGTGCCTCCCGGCTCTCTCCACAACCGATATCTGATCAGAGAGCCTAGTCATATCTGCTCTGAGATCCACAATTGCCGAGGCAAAAGAGTTTTTAATGTCTGCTGCGATTGCCATCATTGTTTTATATGTTAGAGGGGGATCAGAGACGTCTGGCTCACCTGCTGTGTCTTCAGTGTCCGCCAGCGAGTCTGTGTCGTACTCTCTCTCCTTCTCCCTGAGAGCAGACCGCGCCATCTTGGAAGCCTGTGAAGCCTGCTTGTTCGTTGAGTGAGCGCCAAAAAAGTCCGGAATGTTCCTAGTTGAGCTGCTAGGACTGGTCCTCGGTGCCTTAGTGCTGCTTCCCGACTTGTATGTTCTGCCCATGCTCTGGTATAAAGGAGCCCGCTAGTGCTGGGAGACCTGATCGGCGGAGGAGCTCGGTCTTCAGGCGTCCATTCTGTTTGCGCGCCAAGCCACGCCCCCCGACTTTAAATTTTTCATGTTCGTGTCCCATAGACTTTAATAGAGTTTGCATGTTCACTAGAATTTTTCCCATGTTTGAGATGTTCTGGTGCAAATCTAATTGGGGGTGTTTGGCCCATTACTAGTTGTCAACCATAAATGGACATACTTATTTGGGTAGTGCGGCATATACCAACAACTAGTAATCATAAACCCCAACTAGGCTAATTAGAATAAATCCCCACATAAACCAAGCATCTCTGGAAAAAATGGAAACAGGAAGTAATATATATATTTTTTTTTCCAAAAATTTATTGAAGAATCAAAATAAAGCATGTACAATAATAAACAACAATTGTTGCAATACATCATGCTTGAATAGAAAGAAAATTCAACTGTAAATATCAACTGAAAAAAAATTAAGCATTCTTAAATAGATTGATCAGTCTGAGAAGAGAAGAAACTTTACAAGGTATACAGATCAGTTTCAAAAGTGGTCTAAGAGCTTATTTGAATTATAGTAACTAGTACATAACATGAGTAACCATGTAGTAACCTGTCAATATCTGTAGCTTTAGATAGCATTAAAAACTCGGCCAGCGCAGGACCTTAATGGACGCATAGTCCCTCGCTCCGGCTCCAGGGTCCACCATCCAGCGACATCTCCCTAGCTACGGTCGGCATCCAACCTCCATCAACCCCTGTTACACTCTCGGGACTCTCCTGCACCAGGCGACATGACGGGGAAATGGACGAATGAAAAGGGGCCGAAGAAACTTACAGCCTTCTTCCCGCTGCCATCCCGGAGCGGCCGACAAAATGGCGCCGGCGGCTCGGGCCTTGCCACTCCGGAGAGGCAGCGGGTTCACTATTCGGACTTACGGGACGAGCAGCAGCCCGGTGATCTCCCACAGCCAGGTACTGTGTCCCCTTGCACTCCTGAACCCTCCAGCCCTACCTGCTCCAGCCCGGCCAAGTCTACGCTCAGGCTTGACACTCAGGCCCAGGCCTCACTTACAGGCCGCTCTGCCACCTCTCTGCTCCCTTTATCTCTGGGGACATCTCCCATAGCAGCTTTCCCCACAGTGGGAAAACCGATCCTGGACACTGCCCTAAAGGACATGATGTTTGCTCTGCATACATCTCTGCAATCTGACATTATGGCACTGGCAAATAGATTCACAGCAGAGGTTCGTTCCCTGGAAGATAGAGTGCACAATGTGGAAGCATCTATGACTGACATGGTGACAACAGTAAATGATTTAGTTGAAGCTCATGAGGAAAATTTATCGGAACGCCAGTGGGTAAAAGCTAAAATAGCAGATCTCGAGGATCGCTCCAGGAGAAACAATTAAAAGATCCGGGGTATTCCTGAATCAGTACCGCCAGCAGAGCTACACAAATTTGCCCTGGAAGTTTTCACCGCTCTCCTTCCTGAAGCGACCCCTTTGGATCTAACCATAGATCGCATTCACAGGGTTCCAAAACCTCCATTTCTGCCTCAACATATACCTCGTGACACCTTACTGCGGGTGCATTTTTATCACATCAAAGAATCTCTCTTGCACAAATCCAGGATGATGGGCCACCTCCCTGAACCATATGCCAATGTCCAACTTTTTGCGGACTTATCCAAACATACCTTAGATACGAGAAGGCAGCTGTCCACAATTACAAAGGCTCTTCGGAACCATAATCTTCCCCATAAATGGAAGCATCCCTCTAAAATAGTAGTGGATAGGAATGGCTCCTCATATGCCATCACTAACCTTGAGAGAGGCCTGTCACTGCTTCAATCCTGGGGCATTATCCCAGAAGCTGCACCTACGGCTGAAGCCAAGAAATCCCCAAGTCGCATCCCCCAGCAATGGCACACGGTGCCACAGGGCAATATGCAGGACACCTGATGACATATCTCCGCTTGTTCTCTGCCACTTTCCCCAGTTATCTCTCCCTCACTTTGGATGGCGGTCCACTAACTGGGCCACCTGGAGCCCCTCGGCCTGATTGGCTAAATAACTGTTTATCCCCCAATGGGAGAAGGCTATGTTGCCAATGATCTCCATTCTTTGTGTTTGATCAAGCAGTTTGGTCTTGTTTTTTTTTTTTTGTCCCTTTATTTTTTGCTGTTTTTGTCTTGTCTATCCCCTTCAAACAGGCATCTTCCCCTCTACCAGGATGAAAGTTCTTTAGCAGTTAACTCCATTTGCTTCTTCATCAAGATTCCTCGATGTGCATAGCAGCCTATGGAACACCTCTGCAGTTATCCGCTCCACATAGCATCGGAAACCCCTCGGTACCAACAATTCCCGTTTGACAACATCGGAACTGTGAGTAGCTACACCACACGCGGTCCTTTAGACTCCAATGACAGTTAAAGTCCTGTCACTGAACGCTAACGGCCTGAACCACCCGGCCAAACGGGCTTCGCTATGGCGAACAGCATCGAGGCATCATGCCCAGATAGTGTGCGTTCAGGAAACTAATTTCTTAGACTCCCATGCTCCTGCGTGCTCTCACAAAGACTATCCTACGGTCTATACAGCCTCCTGTTCCAGGAAGAGGAAGGGGGTAATGATAGCTATCCATAGATCTCAGGACTTCACCCTCAGTTCCTCCATTGCTTATCCCAATGGGCGCTACCTCATTTTGACTTGTTTCATAGATGGCATGACCCTAACCATAGCCTCAGTGTATGCCCCTAACATCCATCAGCTACAATTTCTGAAGCGCACGCTCAAAACTATCAGGAAGGCCCAAAAGGGTCCCCTGCTTTTCTTGCGGGGACTGCAATCTGCCACCAGACAGGACTCTGGACTCTTCTGCTAATTCTACCAGGCTCCAGCCATCCCTGCAAGGTTTTATCCATAAAAATTATCTGTAAGACGTATAGAGGTGCCACCACCCCTCTGAATGGGTGTATTCGCATCACTCTGCAGTTCACAATACATATGCTCGTATTGATGTTATTTTGAATGATAAGATAGCATGAAAAACTCTTTAACATGAAAGGGGTGTCCAACTTTTTAACTGACGGAATTGTCGGATATTAATTGGAGGGGAGAATGGTGATGTCACTTAGATGAGAAGAAAACAAATTCTTGCTCGAAAAGAGGGGGGAAGGGGGAACTGCGGCCAGCACAGATCTCCTGAGGGTGAAGGGGAGGGAGGAAGGGGGGAGAAAAAAAAAGAGAAAAAAAAAATACCCAGGGAGAGAGGAAGAGGGGAAGAAGGGAAGACTGAGGGTAATCCCCCTGTCCCCTTCTTGCTTCTCTATCTTTGTTAGAAATAAGAGGCTAAGGGTGGAGAAGATAATTATATAAAAAAGATACAATTTTCTGAACTGTTCAATTACGTTTCATAATGTTTAGGTATTCCCTAGATGAGCGAAATGTTATCCAATCATACCAAGTATTGATAAATTTGTCAGGATTGTCATGCGCAGTGGAAATCAGTTCTTCCATCTCAGCGATTTTGTCAATTTGTTTGAACCAGTCGAAGACAGAAGGGATAGTGGGTGTACCCCACATTCTAGGAATACACAGTTTGGCTGCATATATCATGATCATTGGAAGTGATTTATGGTATAATGGAGAAGAATCTAGTTGATGATGCAGTAAGAATTGTGCCGGATGGAAATTTAACGAATATGAGGATATTTGCGATATGTGAGAATAGGTCATGTTCCACAACTTAGAAATCTCAGAACATGACCACCAAATATTTAAGATGTCAGCATGGGATTGTTTACAGCACCAGCATTGATCCAAGGTGCCATTTTTGAATTTGCTAAGGAGATGTGGGGTACGGTACCATCTAGTCAATATTTTGAAGTTGTTTTCCTGAATGGATACATATATTTTTTGAGCCTTTGTGGACTCTATGGTAAATTTTCCTCCATTGTTCTTCAGAAATCTCAAGATTTAAATCATGTGCCCAGTCATCGCTCATATATCCAGTTAAGGTTGGACATGTTGCCCATAATAGGTTGTGTATTTTGCATAGTAGGTGTTGTTGAGGGCACTGTGTAAGACACAGTTGTTCAAACGGTGTTGGTAAGATAGGTTTGTATACTTTTTTGAGGATAGGTGTAATGTAATGATGTAGTTACCTGTAATCCCAAAATGTTAATGCAGGATTATTTAGGTGTTGTTTGAGTGCTTCAAAAGTTGGGAGCTTGTCAAGTATGAGTAAGTGGAGTTTATGAAGGCCTATTTTATTCTCATTAATATATAGCGTGGGTGTAGACATTCTGGGAGCAAAATCAGGGTTATGTAAAAGCGGGTAGAGTATGTCCGGGGTGGGTGTCAGTTAGAGTTTGGTATTCACATTGTGAAAGCAGCGTAGAGTCGGGCCAATTAGGGGGTGTTGCCTAAGTTCCGCTTTTTTATTCTAAACAAATTTTATTGGGAATTTTTCAAAACATACTTGACAAACAGTATATGGAAAGAAATATCCACATCAATAAAGAACATAGTCCATTGTAAAACATAGAGTTACAGTATATACTTCAAAACAAGAACCAACCTTTTGCGGGGGGGGGGGGGAGAGTAACGGGGGAAGGAATACCGTGGTGAGGAGGGTAGGGCAAGGAATAAACCAGGAATTACTCAGTTAAATTCACAGGTGTCGGGTGATATTTCACAATATTAGCTAGGTCTGGGGATAGACTGAGGAAACTTAGCTAGGTAGGAATCCCATTTCGATTGGAAACGCAGAGAGGGTCCAGAGAGAAATTGCATATCCAAAAGTTCTTTGGTGAGTAATTTTGTAAATTATTCCCACACTTCCTGTATTTTGGGAGGATGAGAGATTTTCCAATTCCTGAGTATGGTATGCCTAGCTATCATGAGGCATGTTGAGATCCAGGCTTTGTGGGGGTTCTGAAGTAATATCTGTTTGGGCTCCAATCCCAGGGAGGGACCGTCTAAGTTTCCAAAGACCAGGAGAAGTGGGTTGTTCATTGGGATCAAGTCTGACACAATAAACATTAATTGCTGTACCTCAAGCCAAAATTTGGAGATGACATGACCAAAGTCTGTGGGCTAGGGTTGGTCTTTGCATATGGCACAGGAACATAATTGAGCAGTAGGTGAGTCAGCAGAGGAGGAAAAAAGGTGAGTAGGCCCTATGTAAGATTTTGAGCTTGTGTTCCCTCCAAAATTAATTTACAATACATTTGCAGGTCGTATTGTAACCTTGGAGTACCCATTTATTTAGGTTTGGGAAATTAAAGTCTTTGTTCCATGGGGAGGGCGAGTCAAGTTTAGAATGGAGAGCTAAGAGCGGTTTGTACACATCCGATATTTTAAGTTTCTTAATTTGTATTATCGCGTCCAACACCGACTCCTGAGAGCATTTTGTCTTGTCTGGGCATAATTCCATAGCAAATGTTATAGCTTGCTGGAGGTGTAGAAAATGATTGAGTGGAATGTTATGATCATTGCAAATTTCCGAATGGGGGTGTGGCAGGCCAGAGACCGTATCAAAGAGTTGGGCAAAATGTGTAAACCCACCAACAGACCAGGAAGAGAAGGGTAAATAGTGTCTGGTTTGAGAAAACATGGGGTGACCCAAAATAGGGAGGTATTTTGAGGAATAGGGGGATAGTTTCAGTTTTTTGCTGACTTCCCTCCAGGTGATTATAGTGTCCCTCAGGAGAAGATTATTTTTAATTGTGGCCGGTAATGAAGACAGGGAACAGTGAAGAAGGGCTGCTAGGCTGAGAGGGGAAACCATTTGGGATTCAAGATCAACATTGGAAAACCTGGACACCCCTGAAACACAGTCCATACCCACCCTCAGGAGACATGATAAATTATATAATCTAATATCTGGAATGTTGGCTCTCCCCCGGTCTGGGCCTTTGGAGCTTTTTGAGTGAGATGCGTGGGCATTTATTTTGCCACAGTAAGGCTGAAAGTGCCTTGTAAAGAGTTTGGGGAATTTTTGTGCTTGAGCAGAAGCGGAATAGTCTGCATAGGATAGAGAAGTTTTGGATAGCTAACCATTTTGAAAAGGTGGCACCTGCCCAGAAGGGAGAGGGGTAATTCCGACCAAGACTCCAGTTGTTTCTTAATTGCTTCAATAACGGGAGGAAAATTTAGAGTGTAAATAGATGAGGGTAACCTGCCAATTTTAATGCCCAAAAATTTAAAGTGAGATTTAGCTATGGTAAATACAGGGTGGTCTAACCAATGAGGGGATCTGTAGAAGGAAAGAGGGAGAATTTTGCTCTTGGCAAAATTAATCTTAAGACCTGTGCAGGCTCGGAAGTTGCTGAAAATGCTGTGGGTTAGGGCAAGATTTGAGGAGGAATTGGAAGTGAAGATTAAGATGTCGTCTGCAAAGAAGGCTGTACAAATTTCCTGATTTCCCATAGGTATGCCATGGAGTAGGGGATGTGCGGTGAGGTAGCGGGACAAGGGTTCTATTGTAAGATTAAATAGCAGTGGGGAGAGGGGACAACCTTGCCTGGTCCCTTTATAAAAGGGGAAAGATTCCGATAAGTGTCCGCAGGTCACGGGGGAGAGGAGTACATTGACGAGATTAGGTGCAGAAAAGGGCCATGAAAACCAAATCTCTGAAGGACCAAGTGGAGCCAAGAGAAACTGACATTATCAAATGCCTTCTCTGCATCTAATGTAATAATGGCCATATCATTGAGGGGATCTATTTGTGCTCTATCTAGAACTGCCAAAACCTTCCGAGTATTTGAGGTGACCGAACAACCTTTGGTGAAGCCCGATTGTGATGGGTGGATGATGGTCAGCATAATATCGGCAAATCTACTGGCGATCAATTTTGAAAGAATTTTGGAATTGAGGTTCAATAGAGATATTGGGCGATAAGAGCTGGGTTCAGTAGGGTTTTTTACAGGTTTCAGTATAAGTTTTATGTGAGCTTGGAAACCTGTTGGTAAGTAACTCCCACCTTCCATAATATGGGTGTATACCCTGGTCAAGATGGATGCTACTGTATTTGCGGCCAATTTGTAGAAATCTGAAATATACCCATCTGGGCCCGGGGCTTTTCCTGAGGCTATAGTCAATTGGACTACATCTGTGGTAATGGGAGTGTTAAGTTTGGAAATCACAGAAGAGTCCAATGTGGGAATGTTAACCTTATCAAGGAAGGCCTTGGCAGCTTCCAGGTCAATAGGGTCGGGTCCGTATAAGGACGCAAAGAAATCTCTGATCACTGAGTTAATGTCTTTTGGGGAGGTAGTCTTTTCTTCGTTTGGTTTTTAATTTCTGTGATGTTGCGTATAAGAGTGTGGCTCTTTACACAAGTGGGCCAAGAGTTTCCTGGATTTATTGCCAAATTTGTGCAGGCGAAGGTCCAGGAGCGAACGATGGAAGCTCTCCCTGGCCTCCGCCCATAGATCAAAGTTTGATTTTGTCTCCTTCCAAGCCAAGCGATTAGACAGGGAGTTAGTATGGGAGAGGCAAACTTGAGCAAGACGCAAAGCCTTGCTAGCCTCTTGAAAGTGGGCATTGGTGGCTTTCTTGTGGGCAGAAGTGAAAGCTATGATCCTGCCTCGTATAACTGCTTTCCCTGTTTCCCAAAGAAGAAGCGGGTCATCAGAGTGGGCTTCATTGTCTTTTAGGAAATTGGTCCATGTGTCTTCTATAAATTTAAGAAGGTCATTATTTTCAGATAAATATGACGGAAAACGCCAAATAAGGGTTGAGGGGAGCATATTAGGATCCATGTTGATAATGGAAATTGGGGCATGGTCTGAGATTGCTATTTGGTAATTGAGGGGTCTGAGGTATATTTCAGTAGAAGGTGGTTACAGAAAAGGTAATCAATGCGGGACAAACTATCATGGGGGGGAGAAAAGAAGGTATATTCCCTGCCCAGCGGGTGCACCACCCTCCAGGTGTCAGTGAGGTGGATGGCGGATGTAAAGTCTGAAAGGTGGGTGGATGTAAGGTGAGGTTGGGGACGGGAGCGAGAATCTCTGGATTTGTTTTCCGTGGGATGCAAAATAGAGCTGAAGTGGGAGGTGGAAATAATGTGCTAATTTGGAGGCGAGTTCAATAAAATATGTTTTTGAGGGTGAGTTGGGGGCGTAGACATTCGCTACGGCTAGAGTGGATGATTGGACTTTAAGCGTTAGGATTGATAATCTGCCTAGAGTGTCTGATTCCTCCGAGATTAGTTCACAGGGTAAATTTTTGTTAATAAGTATGAGGACCCCTGCCTTTTGTTTTACCGAAGCTGAGCCAAATATCTGACCTACCCATAGCTTACGCATTCGGTGAAAGTCTGTGGACTCTAAGTGCGTCTCTTGAAGTAAAGCAATATCAGCCTTCAGTCTTTAAATGTCTAAGGATAGCCATCCTTTTGTTCGGGGATCTCAACCCCTTAACAATCCAGGAAATTATTTTCATATTATATGGGAGCAGAGGGGTGGGAAAAAATAGCAAAGGCATTGTATAGATTAAGTGAAGGTGTAAGGGATAGCAGCCTGTGTCTTGGAAAGTGGAAATGCCAAGTAGTATGCCACCAGAGGCGGAGGGTAATGGGCGGTATTCCCAATAGGAGGGGGAGGGGAACCTAAAACTAACATCCTAAAGCAAACAAAAATAACAGAAATAACACATACCAGTGTAGTCCTGGACTTCACTTTTTTCCGATGAGTGCCATCTTCCCCGGAGGAGCAGAGATGACCGTTCTTCCCCCTCTCGGGAGGGGAGGGGGGAAGGGTACTACCACAAAAGATAGACTGATTAGATGTAAAGTTCCTCAGGTTAGCAGACCAGGATGGGCATTCTGATGCGGCTCCGGTAAGGCTGTGTGGGCGTAATATTGAAAAAACAACAGGTAAGACATAAACCAAAGCAAGGGAAGCAAACATTGCAGCAATAAAAGAACCATAATGCATTAACCGTGAATGGTCAGGGGAGCGTGCTCGCTTCCTAGCACCTAGCCTAATGATCTGTGCCTAGTGGGGTGCCGGGTGGAGGGGTCTGTATCTGCATAGGGATCAGTCCCTCAGAATAATCAGCGTGAATGGTCATTTATGGGACTTATGCGCATAGCGGGCCCTCTTGGGTGAATCCTTTCTCGGGCTGCGCAAGTCCCTGGTGCTAGGGGATCGGGAAGGAGATGGTGAAGCCTGGGTCTCCATCGGGATCTGCATATACGCCTAAAGATAATTTGCAGCTTTATCCGGGTGTGCAAAGAATTTTGCTTCGCCTGCTGTTGTGGTGAAACGGAGAATCGCAGGATAGGCCAAAGAAAACGTTATCCCTTTTTGGAATAGCGCGGCACAGGTCGGTTGAAAAGCCTTTCGTCGTCCTGTGACCTCTTGCGAATAATCCAAAAACAGCAATAATTTATGGCCATCCAGTTGCAACAATTTTGCGTTATGGAATGACTTCAAAATAGTCACCCTGTCAGCATAGTTGAGGAAACGGGAAATCACAGGGCGCAGGGAGTGTCGGTCTTTTAGGGCTCTTTCTACAGTGCATGGAGCAGGGATCCCCAGGGCCTGCGGGATCCATGTGGAGCAAAAGTCCTCCAAGGAAGCATTAATCACCGATTCTGGAACTCCTATAATACGGAGATTGTTCCGGGGGGAACGATTCTCCAGATCCTCCAACTTTTCTACAATGTATTGCTGGGTGTGAGAGTGGCGCTGGTCATTGGCCATATTAGCCTGGATTTCATCCTCCACATTAGAGAGGTGGTGTTCCAGGTCAGAAATCTGTTTGGATTGCTCCCCTATCTCCTTGCAGAGTTGTGATATTCCTGTCAACAGCCGAGGTAATGGTAGGGGAGAGTAAGGCAGCCACAGCCTGGGCAATGCAGCTGTACCGCTCTTCCTCCTGGGGTGAGGCAGAAGGAGGGATTTGTGGTAATGCTGGCTCCACTGGTCCTGTAGGTAGGACATGTGCAGCGTCGGCCATGATGGCTGTCGGTGCGGCATGAGTGTCTGGCTCTGCGCAGGCATCTCCTGGTGGCTGAGTGCCATGAATCACATACCGGTCCATGCTGTGAGAGTGCCGGGAGAGATGCGGAGACAGAGCGATTGTTGTCCGCCGTCTGTGGGAGTTATAGGCAGGATTTACAGGCCAATTAGTCCGGAGCCGCCGCAGCCACGTCTACCTCATCAGGCGCCGGAACCGGAAGTCTAAGTTCCGCTTTAATGTTTGAAGTGCATGTCCAGTGGATACACTGAATATGAGTAGAGGAAAATGAATCCTCTAAATCTACCCAATCTTTGGAGTGTTGTTGAGTGTGCCATTCAACTATACATTGGAAATGGGAAGCTTGATAGTAATGTAGAATATCAGGGATGCCCAAACCTCCTTTAATTTTAGGTCTTGATAGAAGGGAGAATTTGATACGAGGTTGTTTATATTGCCAAATAAAATTCCTGAAGAGAGAGGAAGAATCCTGATGGGACCTGTATAGGCAATGTTTGAAGAATATATATAATTTGTGGTAAGATGTTCATCTTAATAATGGCCGCACGGCTAAACCAGGAAAAGTGTGCTATGTGCCATTTTTTAAGATCTTGTAGGATATTTTGTAGGATTGGTAAGTGATTTTTTTGAATATAAGTCTTGAAAGATAACTGGGATACCTAAATAGGTTATAGCCTCTTTTTTCCATATGTACGGAAAGGGTCTTTTGCAATGCTCAATCTGAGTCTTTGATAGGGAGATGTTTAGGGCTTCGGATTTTTTTTTATTAATCTTGAAGTTCGCAATGTATTGAAATAATTGTAATTATTTTTGTAGGTTTGGAATAGAAATTAGTTGGTTGGTCAGGAATAATAGAATATTGTCTGCGTAAGCAGCAATTTTATATTGTTTGGTCCCATTTTATACCCCGTTGATGTTGGGGTTTAGGTGTATGCTTGTTAGAAGAGGTTCCAAAGTGAGAATGAATAGGAGTGGGGAGAGTGGGCATCCCTGACCTGTGCCGTTTCGTATGGAGAAGGCGTCTGACAGAGTCCCATTGACCCAATCTTTTGCAGAGGGGTTTGCGTATAGGGACAGTATTAGATTGATTGATCTGGAACCCAGGCCTATGGAGTGTAGGACAGCTGCAAGGTAATCTCATGCAAGTATGTCAAATGCCTTCTTAGCATCTAATGAGAGCAAGAATCCAGCCTGTTTGGAGGTAGTAATTAGATGATGTAAGTTAATAGCTTTAACAGTATTGTCCCTAGCCTCCCTGCCTGGAACAAAACCAACTTGGTCAATATTAATGAGAGAAGGTATAAAGGTGATCAGGCGAGAGGCTAGGATTTTTGCAAAGATTTTTAAATCCACTTTTAGTAGAGATATGGGACGGTAATTGTTAGTTTGTGATGGGTCTTTTCCGGTTTGGGAATAACAGAAATGTGGGCCTCTAACAGGCTTGAGTGTTGTGAGTCACTTAAAGATAAGCTGTTAAATGTTTTAAGTAGAGTTGAGCGAACACCTGGATTAAGTTTGGCGGGTCCGGCCGAACTTATAAAAAAAGTCCGGGTTCGTGACCCCGGACTTAACCTGAACTTTACCCCGATCCCGAACCCCATTGAAGTCAATGGTGACCCAAACTTTTGAGCAAAAAACACATGGAAAGGGCTAGAGGGCTGCAAATGGCAGCAACATCTTCTTAAGAGCATGGCAAGTGCTCTGAAAACAAATGTGGATAGGGAAATAACTTAAAATAACATAAAAAACAGAAAAATAAAAAATATTGAATGATGATGTAGGAGGAGGACGAGGCCCATATGGAGTAGGAGGTTGAGGTGGCAGTGGATATGGCGGTGTAGGTGGAAGCGGTGGTGGCAGTGGAGGAGTAGGACGAGGCCCATATGGAGTAGGGGGTTGAGGTGGCGGTGGATTTGGCAGTGAAGGTGGAAGCGGCGGTGGAGGAGGACGAGGTAGCCAACACTGTTTTTTGTTTTTTATTTTATTTCTTTTTAAATTAAGGTACACCCCAAAATAGTTAGAAAGATCAAATACAACAATGGCTGGCTAAGGCCAGTATACATGTCTATTCTGCACAAGGTAGGGACAAGTCCTGTGGGATCCATGCCTGGTTCATTTTAATGAACGTGAGCTTGTCCACATTGGCTCTGGACAGGCGGCTGTGCTTGTCTGTGGTAACATCCCCCAGCCGTGCTAAATACACGTTCAGATAATACACTGGCTGCAGGGCAGGCCAGCACCTCCAAGGCATAAATGGCAAGCTCAGGCCATGTGCCCAATTTGGAGACCCAGAAGTTGAAGGGGGCAGACCCGTCATTCAGTACGTCTAGGCGCATGCACACATACTGCTCCACCATGTTAGTGGGTCAGGGTGCTGCTGGTGGAGCTCCTGTTGCAAGGAGAGGACGTGGTCGACCTGTGCCAGCTACACGCACAAGTGAAACACCTTTCTCAGCTGCAAGTAGGCGACAGAACCTTACAGCAGTATTTGGCAGGGCATCATGCGCCTCTACAAATGTTGAGGCCAGAACAAGTACAGGCGATAGTAGATTGGGTTTCTGGCAGTGCCTCCAGTTCCTTCACCTTGTCTCCCACCCAGTCTTCTTCTGAAAGGTCAGAGTTGGCACCTGCAGCCGATGTCCATCAATCTTTCACCTCACCGCCTTGCAAATCAGCCAAGCAGTCTGAGCCCCAAGTCATACAGCAGTCTCTTCTTCTTTTTGATGACTCTGTTAGCATGGTTTCCCAGGGCCATCCACCTAGCCCTGCCCCAGAAGTGGAAGAGATTGAGTGCACCGATGCCCAACCACTTATGTCTCAAGATGAGTACATGGGAGGACCATCGCAGCACATCTCGGATGATGACGAAACACAGGTGCCAACTGCTGTGGAATTCCAAATTGTGGCAACAAGGAGGGCAGGGGTGAAGACTGGATGGAAGATGATGTGGAGGACGATGAGGTCCTCGACCCCACATGGAATGAACATCATGCAGGTGACTTGAGTAGTTTGTAGGAAGAGGCGGTAGTCGCCCAGAGCCACCAGCACAACAGAAGAGGGAGCAGGGTGCAAAAGTGGAGAGGCCGTGCCCTAGACACTACGCCTGCTACTGCCCAACGCAGCAAGGGACCGAGCACACCAAAGCCAGCTCTAAGGAGTTGCCTAGCGTGGCAGTTCTTCAGACAATGTGCTGATGACAGGACACGAGTGGTTTGCACGCTGTGCAATCAGAGCCTGAAGCAAGGCATAAACCTTCTCAACCGGAGCACAACCTGCATGACCAGGCATCTAAGTGCAAAGCACGAGCTGCAGGGGAGTAGACACCTCAAAAACCAAGAAAGGTCTCTGGCTCCTCCTGCTTCCTCTTCTGCTGCTGCAGTCTCGGCCTCTTCATCCACCTCTGTAGTGAGACCAGCACCTGCCACCCCGCAAACAGAGGATCTGCCAGCAACACCACCACCTGGGTCACCAACAACCATCACCACAATGTTACGTAGAAGCGTTCAGCTTTCTATCTTCCAAACACTGGAGCGGAAGAGGAAGTACCCCCCCCCCCACCCACCTGCGATCCCTGGCCCTGAATGCCAGCATTTCAAAATTCCTGGCCTTTGAAATGCTGTCATTCCGGCTGGTGGAGACGCAGAGTTTTAAAAGCCTTATGGTGGTGGCTGTCCCACAGTATGTCGTTCCCAGCCACCACTACTTTTCCAGGCAAGCCATCCCTTCCCTGCACAACCAAGTGGGTGACAAAATCAGGTGTGCGCTGCGCAACGCCATCTGTGGGAAGGTCCACCTAACTACGGATACGTGGACCAGTAAGCACGGTCAGGGACGTTATATCTCCCTAACAGAACACTGAGTAAATGCAGTGGCGGCTGGGCCTGAGGCAGATAGCAGTTTGGCGCATGTCCTTCCACCGCCAAGGATTGCAGTGCGCTTCAGTTTGCCTCCTGCTCCTAACTCCTCCTACTCTACTTCCTCATCCTCTACTGCCTCCTCATCCAGTCAGCATAACACCTTCACCACCAACTTCAGCACAGCCAGGGGTAAACGACAGCAGGCAGTTTTAAAACTTGCCTGTTTGGGGGAAAAACCACACACCGCGAAGGAGTTTTGGAGGGGCATTGAACAGCAGATCGATGAGTGGTTGCTGCCAGTGAGCTTCAAGCCCGGCCTGGTAGTGTGCGATAATGGGCGAAATCTTGTAGCAGCTCTGGGCCTAGCCGGTTTGACACACATCCCTTGCCTGGCGCATGTGCTGAATTTGGTGGTGCAGAGGTTCCTTAGAAATTACCCGATATGTCAGAGCTGCTGCAGAAAGTGTGGGCCATCTGTGCGCACTTTCGGCATTCTCACCCTGCTTCTGCTCGCCTGTCAGCGCTGCAGCGTAACTTCAGCCTTCCCGCTCACTGCCTCATATGTGACGTGCCCATAAGGTGGAACTCCACCTTGCACATGCTGGCCAGACTGTGCGATCAGCAGCAGGCCATAGTGGAGTTTCAGCTGCAGCATGCACGCATGAGTTTCTCTGCGGAACAGCACCACTTCACCACCAATAACTGGGCTTCCATGCAAGACCTGTATTCCTTGTTGCGCTGTAACATATGCAGACTAGGCCACAATTGAATATTTTTTCCCTAAATGGTTGTTTATTGAATAGCGGAATAGAACAACAGTATCCAATGGGTGTATATCACTGTAACATATGCAGGCTAGGCCGGAATTAGCTTTTTATCCCCTAAATGGGTTTTTATTGCAAAGCGGAATACAATAGTATGCAAAGGGTGTATCTCACTGTACCATATGCAGACTAGGCCGCAATTAACTTTTTATCCCCTGAATGTTTATTTTATTGCAAAGTGGAATACAACAACAGTATGCAAAGGGTGTATCTCACTGTACCATATGCAGACTAGGCCGCAATTAACTTTTTATCCCCTAAATGTTTTTTTTATTGCAAAGTGGAATACAACAACAGTATGCAAAGGGTGTATCTCACTGTACCATATGCAGACTAGGCCGCAAATTATTTTTTCCCCTAAATGGGTTTTTATTACATAGTTACATATTAGGTGAGGTTGAATAAAAACAATAGTCCATCTAGTTCAACCTGTGTAGGTGTATGTGGCCGTAATCATCTCGCATACCCCTGAATGTTCTGATTCTTGAGATGTACGTCTAAGAGTCTTTTGAAAGCCACCATACTTCCCGCATAAACCACCTCTTGTGGTAGAGAATTCCACAATCTTGTAGCCCTAACAGTAAAGAACCCCCCACGTTGCCTGAGGTTAAAAGGCTTCTCCTCTAATTGCATTGTATGCCCTCTAGTCCTCATGCAATCCTTCCGACTGAATAGCTTTTTTCTATGCTGAGATCACCATTGAGATATTTATAAATTGCTATCATGTCCCCTCTCAGGCGTCTCTTCTCCAGGGAGAATAAATCAAGCGATTGCAGACGCTCTTCATAATTAAGGTCCTCCAATCCCCTAATTAGTTTAGTTGCCCTTCTCTGGACTTTCTCCAGCTCCAACACATCCCTCCTGAGGACCGGCTACCAGAACTGGACAGAATACTCCAGATGTGGTCGTACCAGAGTTTTATAAAGTGGAAGGATTATAGTTTTATCTCTGGAATACATCCCTTTCTTTATGCATGCTAATATTCTGCTGGCTTTGGCAGCTACCACTTGACATTGCATGATATTGCTTAGTCTATCCTCTACCAGGACTCCCAGATCTTTCTCCATTTTTGATTTCCCAAAAAATTCCCCCCCCCTAAAGTGTATTGTGCTTTTATGTTTTTAGTCCCCAAGTGCAAGACCTTACACTTCTCCACATTAAACCTCATTTGCCATGTCGTTGCCCACTCCGTTATTTTGTCCAGGTCATTCTGTAGGATATCTGCTTCATGCTGTGCAGTTATTGACCTGCCCAATTTTGTGTCATCTGCAAAAACTGATATAGAGCTACTGATCCCGTCCTCAATGCTGTTTATGAATAAATTGAACAAGGTTGGTCCCAGGACTGAGCCTTGGGGGACCCCACTTACCACCTCAGACCAGTCTGAGTATGCGCTATTTATTACCACCCTTTGGACAGGCCCTATTAGCCAGTTCCGTATCCAAGAGCAGACCTTGTGGTCGATGCCTGCAGACCTTATTTCATAAAGTAAGCGCTTGTGGGGAACTGTATCAAACGCCTTAGCAAAATCCAGGTACGCCACATCCACTGGTCTCCCCCTATCTAGCTCACAGCTCACCTCCTCGTAGAATGTTAAGAGATTGGTTTGACAAGAGCGACCATTTTTATACCCGTGCTGGTTACTGCTGATGATGTTGTTGTCTTGAGCAAACTCTACGATATAGTCCCTTATCATCCCCTCCAGAAGTTTACATACTATCGATGTCAGACTGACAGGCCTATAATTTCCTGGGACATGCCTCTGCCCTTTTTTGAATATCAGTATCAATTTAGCTTTCCTCCAATCCCCTGCTATATTTCCTGTCATAATACTGTCAGCAAAGATCAGGAACAGTGGTCTAGATATAGTCTTACTAAGTTCTTTGAGTACTATCGGATGTACGCCATCCGGGCCTGGTGATTTATTTGTGTTAATTTTATCCAGGCTTTCCCTAATTTCACCCTCTGTTAGCCATAGCGGCAAGTCCTGTGTATTACTACTAACCATATAGTCGTGGTCAGTGTACCCCTCCTTTTCCTAAGTAAAGACTGACGAGAAAAAGGCGTTTCTGCACGGTTGCCTTTTCAGTGTCTTCTGTAACCATCCTCCCATCATTGTTAATTATGTGTGCAATATGCTCTGCTCTAGTTTTTTTGCTGTTGATATATTTAAATAATTTCTTTGGGTTCTTTTTACTATCCTCTGCTATTTGTCTCTCAAAGCTGATTTTAGCCATTTTGATTTCGTATTTAATTTTCTTATTTGCCTCCTTGTATTGCTTGAAAGCCGATAATGTGCTCTCTGATTTATATTTCTTAAAGGCCATTTTTTCCCTTAACCACTTAAGCCCCGGAGGATTTGGCTGCTAAAGGACCAGGGGTTTTTTTGCGATTTTTTACTGCGTGACTTTAACGGACAATTGCGCGGTCGTGCGACGCTGTACCTAAACGAATTTGACGTCCTTTTTTTCCCACAAACAGAGCTTTCTTTTGGTGGTATTTGATCACCTGTGCGATTTTTTGATCACGCGCTATAAACAAAAAAAGAGCGTAAATTTTGCAAAAATAACAATATTTTTCACATTTTTTTATATGAAATTCCCCAAAAAAAAAAGTAAAAATCAAAATTTTTTAACATTTTTCGGCCAATTTGTTTTATGCTACCTATGTTTGGTAAAAAAAATCGCAAAAAGCGTATTTTGATTGGTTTGCGCAAAAGTTATCGCGTTTACTAACAAAGAGAAAGATTTTTGTCATTTTTGGTGTTTTTTTTTTTAACGCGTAATGGCGGCGATCTGCGATTTTTTTTTCGGTACTGCGACATTGCGGTGGACAGATCGGACCCTTGACTGACATTTTTGACACTTTTGGGGTTACCAGTGACATTACTGCAGTAATCAGTGCTATACATATGCACTGTTACTGCAAAAATGACACTGGCAGGGAAGGGGTTAACTTTATTGGACAGGGAGGGGTTAAGTGTGTCCTAGGGGCGTGCTTTCTACTGTGTAGGGACATTCCTATTGGTGTAAAAGCAAAGATCAACCGTTCTACATAGTAGAACGGTCAGATCTTTACTTTTACACAGGGAGAACTGACAGGCAGCTTGTTTACACAAGCTGCTCTGTCTTTCTCCCTTCACAGGAGCGATCGCAGTGTGACTGGCGGACATCGAGTCCGCCGGTCACACGCACTGACTTGCCTGTGAACGAGCCGCGGCGGGCGCGCGCCTCGGCGGGCGCGCGCCCGCCCGCGATAGGCTCGCAAGTCAGTGACAGGCGAGTGACGTACCGATACGTCACTCTGCCTGGCCGGGGCTGACCGCCACAGTATATAGTCGTGCGGCGGTCGGCAACCGGTTAATAAGTTTTTTAACATTACGGTTTAGCCAGCCAGGTTTGGCTTTGTCTCTTCTAAATGTATTTCCTATAGGAATGCAGTGCAAGATGCATTTGTTTATTATGTTCCTAAAGCAATCCCATTTTTTCTCCGTGGTCAGTGATCCCAGGGTTCGGTCCCAATTTACCCTTTCCATCATGGAGCACAATTTGGGAAAGTTTGCCCTTCTGAAGTTTAGGGTTCTTAAGTTCCCCACTTGCCTTGTTATATTGTTATTTACGCTAAATGTGATCATCCTGTGATCGCTTAAGCCCAGGTTGTCCTGGACCCCTACCTCCGAGATTAGGTCTGGGTCATTAGTGATCAATAGATCCAGGACTGCATTTTCCCTAGTAGGAGAATCCACCAACTGAGACATGTAGTTGTCCTGTAAGGTTTCCATGAATAGACGGGCCTTCTGTGAGTGTGTAGTCCCCTCTTCCCAGTCAATGTCGAGGATAATTGAAGTCCCCTAATACGATGACTGATCCCAGTTTTGCCACTTTTCCCAATAGTGATATAAATTCCAGCTCTTCCTCCTCCCTTTGGTTGGGTGACCTATAGCAAACCCCCACAATTACTTTTCTCTTTTCTTCTTTCCTGTGGAGTTCTACCCATATGGATTCTAACTCCATACTCATCCCTTCCGTAATATCACTCTTCTCTATCACCCTTGCATTATTCTTGACATAGAGACATACCCCTCTCCCTCTTTTTTCTACCCTGTCCTTCCGGTACACCAAATACCCTTGGATATTGGCCAGCTAGTCATGTGAGGGGTCGAACCAGGTTTACGTTATTCCCACAAGGTCTGTCATCCTCATGTACTAACATTTCCAACTCATCCATTTTATTAGCTAGGCTCCTGGCATTTGCATATACCCATCTCAGTTTTGTATAAGTTGATAGTGAATGGTGATTATTTTTATTCCTGCTCGGTTTGAGGTTTTCCTGCACAGACCCCCCCATTGACGTTATGGAACTACTGTCGCTGCTGACTTTAATACTGCCTTCTGTCCTTTGCTCCCTCCTGACTGACTCTACTTCTGAGCCCTCCCCCAGTCTTCTAGTTTAAAAGCCCCTCCAACTTGGTGGCCATCTTTCTCCCCAAAAGAGATGTACCATCCCCATTAAGGTGCAGCCCATCCTTACTGAAGAGCCGTGAGCCGACTGAGAAGTCAGCCCAGTTCTCCAGGAACCCAAACCCCTCCTTCCTACACCAATTTCTCAGCCATTTGTTAAGTTCCCTAATCTCCTTTTGCCTCTTCTGTGTGGCTCGAGGTACCGGCAGTATTTCAGAGAAAACCACCTAGGAAGTCCTATTCCTCAATCTATTCCCTTAGTCCCTGAAATCGTTCTTTAGGATCCTCCATCTTCCTCTTACTTGGTCATTAGTGCCCACATACACCATGACCGCTGGGTCATCCCCAGCCCCACCCAATAATCTGTCTACCCGATCCACGATGTGCCGAACTCGAGTGCCCGGTAAACAACATACTGTCCGGCTGCCGCGATCTTTTCAACAGATTGCCCTCTCTGTCCTCTTGATGATTGAGACCCCCACTACCACAACCTGTCTAACCTTTCCTGAATCTCGGCCCCCCTTCTTCCTGGAGCCGACCCTCCCCTGGCAGCTGGGGGAGGGCGCCTGCTCCAGCACTGCCACCCCTGAGCTGATATCCCCATTAACCTGCAACTTGGCAAATTTGTTAGGGTGTATCAACTCAGGACTGGCCACCCTGACACTCATCCCTCTACCCTTCCTAACGGTCACCCAACTGCCTACCTCTGATGCCTGCGTCTCCTCTACTCCTCCAACCTCTATGCTGGCCCCTGCCAGCGCCTGATGGGTAATGTCCAAACTACTTTCCAGGTTGTTGATGCTACACAGTGTTGCCACTATGTTTTCTAGATCCAAGATCTGGGCTTCCAGAGAAACAAGTCGCACACATCCTGCACAGCAGTATTCGCCCTCTATTGGTTCATCAAGGAATGCATACATGGAGCAAGAAGTTCACTGAGTGGCATCCTCAATCCTGCCGGACATTATTACCCTCTACTCTATGGGGATAATTAGTAACAACCTACTATTCCTTTTCTACTCTACCTCTATCTGGTACTAAACCTGGGGTACTCACCAGTCGCTAAGATACTCAACAGTCGCTAAGATACTCACTAGTCACTAAGATACTCACCAGTCACTAAGATACTTACCAGTCCTCCCGAGTACTCAGTCGTAGAGCACGGTCAGTCAGTTGCAGAGCTTGGTCGGTCGCAGAGCACGTCGGTCAAAGTCGCAAAGCAGTCAGTCACAGAGGACTATCAGTCGCAAAGTACAGTCAGTCAAGGGGCACAGACAGTCAAGGGGCACAGACAGTCAGTCGCAGAGCACAGTCAGACAGTCGCCGAGCACAGTCAGTCGCTGAGCACAGTCAGTCACTGAGTATTGTCAGTCAGTCGCAGAGCACAGTCAGACAGTTGCAGAGCACGGTCAGTCAGTCGCAGAGCACGGTCAGTCAGTCACAGTCAGTCACAGAGCACAGTCAGTCGCAGAGCACAGTCAGTCGCAGAGCACAGTCAATCAGTCGCAGAGCACAGTCAGTCAGTCGCAGGGCACAGTCAGTCAGTCGCAGAGCATGGTCAGTCAGTCACAGTCAGTCAGTCACAAAGCATGGTTAGTCAGTCGCAGAGCACAGTAGGTCGCAGAGCACGGTCAGTCAGTCACAGAGCATGGTCAGTCAGTCACAGAGCACCGTCAGTATTGATAAGCGGAATACAACATTATGCAATGGGTGTATCTCACTGTACCATATGCAGACCAAGCTTCAATTTATTTTTTTTCCCTTAAATGGGTTTTTATTGCAAAGCAGAATACAACAACAGTATGCAATGGGTGTATCACACTGTAACATATGAATGAAAATCTGAAAAATAATTTTCCCCTTAATTGGTGCTTGTTGAATAGCAGATTTGAAATGCAGTGTCTAAATGCTGTAAAACACAGTAAAATATGAAGGAAAAACGTTTTTTTTCTTTTTTTAAGCAGATTAAGCAGACACATATGCACTGAGCTTGCAGGAAATGTCCGCTACACACCGCACGCCTAACAGGTTGGATACTGTTGTTGTTCTATTCCGCTATTGAATAAAAAAAAAAAAAACATTTGAATGAAAAACTGAAAAATTATTTTTTTTCCCTAAATACTGAAAAATAATTATTTTCCCCTTACATTGGTGCTTTTTAAAGAGCAGGTTAGAAAAGCAGTGTCTGTCTAAACACTGTATGTCAAAGTAAAATATGAAGGAAAAAAGTTATTTTTTAAATGCAGATTAAGCAGACACATATGCACTGAGTTTGCCTTATATGTGCAGCACCGCACGCCGCCCACCTAACAGATTGATGAAAGTTTTTTTTCTCCTTTCTCCTCCTCACTGGGCTCAGGTCAGGGCATAAAGATCGTGCACTGCACCTCCACACAATACAACCAATGTAGATCGCTGTCTGATTAAAGAAGATTCTTCCTCTTCTTTCCCTCAAAGCAATCTCCAGCCTGACCTTACAATAATCTCCTATCTATCCCTCAGCAGCAGCTTCAGGAACCTCTCTTCAGTATAGTTTGAGCAGAGTGACGCGCGTCGCTATGTGATTCCAGCTTATATAGAGTCTGGGTCACATGCTGCACTGGCCAATCACAGCCATTCCATTAGTAGGCATGGCTGTGATGGATTCTAAGGGCACACTAGTTAAACGCTTCCTTGCACCTGTTGAAACCGCGTCATTAAAACCGTGCCAAAACATCAAATAACATTACCCAACAACAGACAGTAGCCGAACATACAGTGAAATGTTCGGGTCCGTATCCGGGTACCGAATACCCAAAAGTCCGGTATGATCCCGAACAATACAGTCCGGGTTCGCTCAACCCTAGTTTTGAGAAATGGTTCACTCAATTGTTCTGTAAAAGTTCTGTAGTAGGCTCGAGAAAAGCCATCAGGGCCTGGACTCTTCTAGCTTTCATCTATTTGAGAGCATTGAGGAACTCTTCCTGAGTCAAGGGGCCATCAATTAATGGGGCTTGTCAATTGGGAAGCTGTTTGAAGCCATTCTTTTTTAGAAAATCTGTAATAATTTCTGTCCTGGGTCTGAAATCTAACGGAGGGCGTTGTTTAGGTTGTAGATTGTATAGGCCTGCGTAGTAGTGTGTAAATATACGGCAATGTCTTTATTAGCATGCATTTTTTGTCCCTATGGGGAGTTTAATGAATGGATGGTATTATTAGCTCTTTTGGATGCGACAGCTCTGGCAAGGAATTTGCAAATTTATTTCTGAACTCATAGAAGAGTTTTTGAGATAATATGAATTGTTTCTTTACCTTACGACCTAATTCTTCTTTTAGCATTCTCCTGATTTGTTCAAGTTCAGTTAGGTGTTTTTGTGCATTAGAGAGTTTATGTATCTTTTCTAATGTTTTGGCTCGATTTAGTAGGTCAGTAAACTTTTTTTGGCTATGTTTTTTCCTAGTTATAGCTAGTTTAAGTAAAGTACCACATATTACACATTTGTGAGCTTCCCATTGGGAGGTGGGGCGTATATCAGGGGTATCATTCAGTTTGAAGAAATCTGTGATTTGTTTCTTTATAAGGCCCGCATTGGTGGGATTCATTAATAAGGAGGGATCAAGTCTCCAAATTGTATTATGTTGGGTGTGATGGAGAATGGACAAAGTCAAGGTGATGGCACTATGGTCGGAAATGCACATTGGTTCAATGCTGACGCCGGCAAGAAGGGATATGTCTTTTTGTGATATGTATAGATAATCTATTCTAGAATATCGATTATGTGGAGAGGAAAAGAGTGTGTAGTCTTTGGTGGTTGGGTGTAAAAGATGACAAGCGTTAGTGGCATGAAAAACCAAAGAGAACTCTCTGGATGTCAGCTTAGGGATATGTCCTGTTTTAAAATGTGTTTCTTGTAAGAACATCACATCTGCTTTTAGAGTGTGCATACTGTATATAATAGTAATTGAGATTTTTTTTCTTGGATGTTCAAACCCTTAGCATTTAAAGAGATTAACTTGATTTGAGTGTAGGCGTGTCCTAAGTGAGAACTCCTCATGATGTTGAATACACTTCACAAGCAAGATACACACGAAGAAGAGAAAAAAAAGGGGGGGAGGGGTAAGAAAGGAAAGGTAGGTAAATGGGAAACGTAAACCACCTGCAGCAAAAGACCCATTTTTTCTGCCTTAGGAAGGATATGTTGTTGGTAATCCTGTGCTGTGATGAGAGGTGGTAGGAACTAAGTGGAGAGCTGAGGTATAATTCAAGAAACAAAGTTTGTAGGACTATATCCAAGATCCAACACCCGTCCGCCTTTTAGGACATAAAATATAGTGTGTGGGTAGAGGGCTCAGAGAACATAAATGCCATTGCTTTAAAGGATAACAAAAAACATTGGGAAACTAGCAATGGTGGTAAATGTTTTTAGTAGAGGGTGGAGCGAGTTATATAAGTAAGGCTTATTCCATTGTAATGTGGATCTGCCTGCTTCTTATGACATTAGCTAATAATGATAAATCCAGCGTATATCATAAAGAAAGTAATCCTAATGAGCTGTGAGCCGGGTGGTAATACAGCAAGGTTAGTTAACATAAGAATGGTATAATCAAAAATATTTTCTGTCTCATCCAATATAGAGAGTCTTGCTGGTGATAACAAATATATGGGTAAATATGGGCCATGTGCTCAGGGCTAGAGCACATTATTTAGGTAATTTATGTAGAAGGTAGTAACCAACAAGTAACTATGGAACAACTAATTTTAAGAGAAACCCGTTAAATAACCAATGTATTAAGTATGCAATACAGGTGAGATAACGTTTTCACCTACACCATATAGTGGCATATCATGGGAGGTCAATTTGTGGTAATATATGTGGGTACCAATATAACTCTCTCTTTCCGTTTTGACAAGTTCCACACTCTGTTTTTATGAGGAGGTTATCTCAGGTATGCCATTATATTGTGGATAATGTATCTTAGTTATTATATAGTGGATTAATTGGTAAAAGCATATTTGACTTTTTCCACGTTTAGAAGAAAATCACAAAAACCTCATTTGGAGCAGAGCATAACCATGAGTTTTGAGAATTAAGGCAAAACGATTCATAAAGAGGTCAGGTAAAGAGAGAGAGGGAGAAAAACATGAGATGTTCATATAGAGGAGGGGACAGTAGAGATTAAGAAATTGTATAATGAACTCAATAAGCCCAAACAATCTGGTTATGAAAACCATACGATCAGATGATCTGGTAAGAAATTCGTAGATCTTGATGAAACAGTCTGGGTTCAGCTGATGGAATCGTCGAGGTGCATTTAATAGCCGGGAGTCCAACGCTGGTTGACATGCGGCTCAGGGATCATGTTGGCCCATTCTTTAAGTAGTAGGTTCCATATCCTAGAGAGAAAGTTAGTCAGATACGAAGTACCTATAAAAAAAAGTAGTTAGAGAACTTGTAGAAGCAACAATGTGATGACAGTAGATGGAATCTTCCTGCTAAACAAACTGGAGTGGGTGTGTGATGGTGCCTCAAACCAAGGTGTGGGACTTTCCGGGCAAGTGATAGATACACGGTTGTATAAATAAAGAAAATAAATAATTTATTGATCATTAAAAGGAAACATATATTCAAAGAGAATTATAACTGGCAGTTATAATGGTGCATATGTGTTGGGTTATAGACCCAAAGTGCGTAGAGATCTGTAAGTTCAGACAAGGATTTCCGTGACACTGGTGAAATAAGGTGACTTTTATTGGATGAAGAACTCAATTCTTGCTAACTTGCTTGGAATTGTGTTCACAGAGATGATCCAGTATTAATCCTACGCGTTTCGGCTAACAATGTAACCTTTTTCAAGGATATTCGTATCACCTGTTATTTTGCCTATTCTTATGAATTTCTCTGTGTCTGAAGAAGATTCGCAACAGGAACCAATGGGATGCAGCTGTGTATTGTAAGGTCGTCTATTCGATCCTTCATGTAATTTGTGAAGGTTGAGCGACGAAGAGGATATCCGGGTATTTCTAAGGTGGTTGACAATAGTGTGTACTGCAAAGTCACAGTCACCATGCAGCTCAAAGTTGTTTAGGTGGTCTTCCTTAGGATATATTGTTTGCAGGGTGCAAAAATGCAGTTGTCATCATAGTCCACTCAGGTTATTTGTATGAATTATTCCTCTATTATTATCCGTAGTGTTTTGCTGTATAATGGCTGTTGCATCCACTCAGTCTCCTCGCTTCCCTCAGTCTGAGGGCGATGTTACATCCAATAAAAGCCACCTTATTTCACCAGTGTCACGGAAATCCTTTTGTGGAAGGGTCACCAGAGGGTCTGCTTACCTCATGGAGAGGGCTGGAAGCCTGAGGCGGGGGCTGTGTGGTATCCTTGGTATGTTGGCAGAATATCTCCGGAATTTGCCTCCCTTGGTGAGCCTCTGCATCCCTTGGTGACCGGGAATGGGTGGCAGAGGAGGAGCGACCGGGTTTCCCCATGTTTCAGCATGGTTGGAGCCCTCGGATCTGATTATAAGGCAGTTGGGTGTCGGAGTGAGGCGTTCAAGCAGCCGTCTCCTTCAGCGTCCAGGAATAATATAACCAGAGCACAGGTAGTAAATGAGGCAGGCAACTATTGGTAATAAATCAACATGCCTTACTACCTACAGTTCATGTTGTACAGTACTCACTTGAGCTAGTATAGATGGACAGGCCGCATTACTAATAGTATTATCCAGCAGCCAAACCTGTCATTTAAATGTAAGAGACTCCATATTAAAAATCCAGAAAACATCAGATCAGAGTATTCTAAATAAACAAACAATGAGTATATGTTATGAGCCTGCACTTAAACCATGTAAATATAGGCTCCAATGGAAAACCAACCCACACCACATCTCCAGATTACATACTGCATATAGTACATGTACAAAGTAAGTAAACTACCAACCTGCCGATACAATGCCAGATGCCCGCCAAGCCATACACCCACCATAAAGGCCGGGTCCTAAAGTACAGCTGCCGCACACTGCAACCATCCATCGAGACATGACGTCACGCCCAATGATGACATCATCCCGCAATGTGCGCCCTGCCATCGGGTATGCGCACACAGGCGATAGGTGCAACAGTTTCTCTTCAAATGGGCTAGATCCTGGTTCACAATAACGCCCCACTGGTAAAGGACAGCCCGGGGGCAGACTATAAGGTGGGGAGAGCACATCAAAAGAGGCCAGATACATTGTGTCCAAAAGAACACATGCAGGACGCATGTGATCGCGCAGTGCCCAACCAGCCAGGACAGCCCCAGGAACCACTATAGAGAGCAAACTACATTACAATTGAACTATTTCAAAGCATATACAGAAAAATAAGAAATTTCAAATGACACAAAAATAAAAAAAGGGAAAGAAAAAGATACACATCATACACGGACACAGCAACCGGACTCAGCTGATGTAATTATTATATAGTATTTATATAGCACCGACAGTTTATGCAGCGCTTTACAACTTGAGGGTAGACAGTACAAATACAATACACTTTAATAGTAGGAATCAGAGGGCCCTGCTCGTTAGAGCTTACAATCTGAGAGGGACTGTCAAGGGATACAAGAGGTAATAACTGTGGGGGATGGGCTGATGGAGAAAATAAAAGTACTGTTGTTAGGTGGTTGCCAGATAGGTTTCTCTGAAGAGATGTGTTTTCAGGGATTGTCTGAAAGTAGACAAAGTAGGAGATAGTCGGACAGATGGAGGTAGAGCATTTCAGAGGATGGGGGAAGCTCGGGAGAAGTACTGGAGGCGAGCATGGGAAGTGGTTACAAGGGAGCTAGAGAGCAGGAGGTTCTGGGAGGAACAAAGAGAACGAGTTGGTTGGTATTTTGAGAACAGATTAGTGATGTAGCTGGGTGCCAAGTTATGGTTAATAACTTGAATTTAATTTGTTGGTTGAGTAGAAGCCAATGGAGGGATTGGCAAAGAGGGGTAGCAGACACAGAGCAGTTGGATGAGCCTGGCAGGAGGGTTCATGATGGACTGAAGGGGGGGATAGTCTTTTTAAAGGTAAGCCAATGAGAATGGAGTTGCAGTAATAGAGACAATAGATGACCAGGGAGTGGACCAGGGATGCTTTGTGGCATCATTGGTTAGGAAGGGACGTATCTTGGAGATGTTGCGGAGGTTGAGGCAGCAAGCTTTGGACAGTGACTAGATGTGTGGCTGAAAGCATAGTTCAGAATCCAGGATTATACCTAGGACCTTGGCTTGGGTGGACGGGTTGATAGTCGTGCCGTTGATGTTGACAGAGAATTTAGTGGAAGAGGACTGTGGGGGATGAAATATCATGAGCTTGGTTTTGGATAGGTTGAGTTTGAGGAAGTGATGTGACATCCAGGCTTATATGTCTGTTAGTAAGCTGGTGATGCGTGAGGAGACTGAAGGAGTGAGCTGAGGGGTGGAGAGATAGATTTGGGTTTCATCAGCGTAGAGATGATATTGAAAGCCATGGGAGGCAATCAGCTGACCCAGGGAGGAGGTGTAGATTGAGAAAAGGAGTGGTCCAAGGACAGAACCTTGGGGGACCCCGACAGAGAAAGGAAGAGGAGAGGAGGTAGTAGAGTTGTAAGTAGCACTGAAGGTGCGTTGGGATAGGTAGGATGAGAACCAGTGAAGAGTACGGTCACGGAGGCCAAAGGAGTGGAGTTTTTTGAGGAGGAGGGGGTGGTCTACTGTGTCAAAGGCAACAGAGAGGTCTAGGAGGAGTAGTACAGAATAGTGTCCATTGGTGTTAGCTGTTAGTAGGTCGTTTGTGAGTTTAAGGAGAGCAGTTTCAGTGCAATGTTGAGGGCAAAATCCGGACTGAAGGGGATCTAGAAGATTGTTCTTGGTTCTTGATTGTTCTTGTTCAAGGAGTTTGGAGGAGAAGGGGAGTAAGGAGATGGGGCATAGATTGTGAAGGTTGGTGGGTTCCAGTGAGGGCTGTTTAAGGATGGGAGTGACTACCGCGTGTTTAAGAGAATTAGGGAAGATGCCAGAAGAGAGGGAGAGGTTGAAGATGTGAGTTAGAGAGTGCAGAATAGAGTCAGAGGGTGAGCGTAACATGTGCGAGGGAGCAGGATCCAGGGGGCAGGTGGTTAGATGGGTGTTAGATAAAAGTACAGCAACCTCTTTAATACTAGAATACTAGTAGGGTGGAACGAGGTAAGTAATGATTGTACCTGTGGATATGGGTTGGTAAGTGGGGGAGGTTTCTGCACATTGGAAATGTCCTCACGAATTGTATCTATCTTATTTTTGAAGTGATTGGCGATCTCCTGGGCAGTGAGCGAGTTAGAGGGTGGAGTTGGTGGAGGACAGGGTAGAGAGTTAAAGGTAGAGAAGAGATGATGGGGACTAGAAGAGAATGTTTGGATGAGTGTGGTAAAATAGGTTTGCTTTGCCATGAGGAGGCAGGAATAATATTTTAGAAGGGCAGATTTATATTTGTTGAAGTCTTCCAGGGACTTAGTCTTATGCCACAGGTGCTCAAGAGCTCAGCTACGTTTTCTAAGATTTCCGGTGTCGTCTTTTTGCCAGGGTTGTAGCGGTCGGGGCCGAATTCTGCGTGTAGTGAGGGGAGCGAGATTGTCTAGGGAGGATGACAGTGAGCTGTTATAGATGGAAGTGGCTAGGTTGGGGCATGAAAAGGGTGATATTTTGTCATATAGATGGTCAGTAGCAGAGTAGAGCATAGAAGGATTGAGGTGGCGAAGGTTTCTACGGGTAACTGTTAGGCGGTTGGAGGGAGAGGAGATGGAAGACAGGGAGAGTGTGAAAGTACTGTAATAAGGTGGTGATCAGAGAGTGGGAGAGGTTTGTTGGAGAGGTTGCAGGGAGTGCATAGATAGAAGAAGACAAGATCAAGGGTGTTGCCAGTGGAGTGCGTAGGAGACTGTATCCATTACTTCAGGTCAAGAGATGAGGTTAGGCTGAGAAGTTTAGAAGCAGTAGTAGTATTGGCATTAACTGGGATGTTAAAGTCACCAAGAATGATTGTGGGGATTTCAGAACAGAGAAAGTAGGTTAGCCAGGCAAAAAGTCATCAAGGAATGTGGATACTGGTCCAAATGACAGCAATTTTTAAAGAAACAGGAGAAAATAAACAAATGCAATGCACCTCAAAAGAGGAGAATGTCAGAGAGGGAGGTGGGTGAAGTACCTGGTAGGTGCAGTATCTGGTCTAGGAGAGTGAGTCCAGAGGAGGCCGCCATGGGAAAGGGAAGCAGGAGAAGTAGTATCGGAATTATGAAACCAGGTTTCAGTGATGGCGAGTAGGTTAAAGGAATTTGTGATGAAGAGGTTGTGGAGGGAGGTGAGTTTGTTACAGATGGAGCTGGCAATCCAAAGGGCACAGGAGAAGGGGAGGCTGGTATTGGGAAGAAGAGTAATGGAGACTAGGTTCTGTGGGTTGCGACTGCTGGCAGAGGGTGTAGGGTGGTGGGAGAGTGGTGAAAAGCCAATTGGAGGCCCTGGGTTTGGGTATATGTCACCAGAGGCAAGGAGAAGGGTGAGGGAGATAATGTGGGAGTGCGATTTATATGAAGGGACATGCCCCAGAGTCCTGGACCTTTTCTCAGTGTGTGGATGTAAGATTAGCAAAAGTTGGTAGGAGCAATAATAGGGAGAGGACAGAAGATGGGGTGATGTATACAAGCTGTGGGGTGTAGAAGAGGGGTGAAGGTGAGTGAGTTTGAGAATAGAGGACACAACTGTCAGCAGGAGTGGTAGGGAGTGCATGTTACAGAGTGTGCAAAGAGCTGAATAGAGAGACAAGGTCATCTGCAGCCAGTTTGATGCTTGTTGGTGTTTGCTGTGTATGTTCGCCTTGTGTAATCGCTGAAGTACAGAGCTTGAAGTGCCTTTCACTTGTAGAAAAAAATCACTTAGAGAAAGAAGCCTTAAGGAAAGATCTCAGCAATGTGCTACCCCAGCAGTGTGCTTCCCATTAAGGGTGCACTAAATTTATACTTGTATAAGGGTGGGGGTGGAAATTGGTTAATTAATCATGAGTGGATATAAGAATGTCTAACAGAGTGGATCTTTCACTTCTAAAGTCAGACTGAAAAGGGGCAAGAATTACTATATAGTGTGAGGGATTAGCTCGGTGGTAGGCGTGGATGACCCCTTGGGGGGTGCGTTTTCCCAGAGAGGTAGCCGACAAGTGCTTGCAAACAAACAGTGTGGTTTATTAAATGGTGTTTTCTTCACCAGGCTGTATGCAGCAAAACATCCAAAATAAAATAAAACAGAAAATAAATCCTTGCCTCTGTGGGCGGCTACCTTCTCACAACTGGAACCTGCCTAAGTGTCTGTCTCCAACCTACCGTCGGGCAGACTTCCTTGTCCTACAGCGGACACTCAATAGTCCTTTTATAATAGCTTCACAGGGCAACACAGTCCTTTTGTTTCTTTCACATCAACAGTTCGTCTTCTCACCTTTGAGACGTATTCACCCTTGGTTACCGTCCCGGGCACACATCACTCCGGGGGGGGTCTTCTCCCAGGCCCACACATCCTGTCGGGAGGCACACGCTGACTGTCCTCCTGCTCCCAGCCCACATGGCTTCAGGATGCAGCTTCTGGAGGCAGCAAACAATAGGAATTTCTCTGAACAATTTATAGAGCCTTAACTCCCTCATTCTGAACAGGTGAAGGCCTTTCAACTTCCTGCTGGCTAGCTCTGTAGCCAACACCCTAAATTAATTAATGGACTTTCTAAATCAGGTAGAAATGTATCTCCTTCCTGTGACTACATTCCCAGATTTAGCTGACTTCCTGTTACATACCCCCCCCTCTTGTTTCAACCCTAGGGTTGGGACACAGATTTCCAGGCACGCATGTGTCAAGCACTGCTGACTCACTGATAAGCCTCCTATTATCCTCAAGCTTCCGGATGAAACTGTTTTGTCATCTTCATTGACGGATTTCTCATAAATGCCACACAGTTTGTCTCTCATCTCATATACACATTCTTCAACTGCATTTTTGGCATCATTTCGCTCCTTCTCGTTTCTGTCATCTTCATTGACAGCTTTCTCATAAATGTCAGACAGCTTGTCCCTCATAACCGTCTGTCCAATCCACCATGGAGGACCGTGATCCATAGGCAACTCAATTGGGCTAGTCTTAATGTCTTCAACATTCTTAAGACGCCTCTCTCTGCAATCCATAAATGTTTTCCACAAAACTTTGAGAACCTTTGCTTCACTAAGCTTTGTTCCAAGTAGGGACTCTTGACATCCCTCTGTGACTTGAGTTGCCTCTCCATACAGCTGTACACAATCATTGACTTTTTGTTGTAAAAGGGAATGATCTTCCTTCTTGAGCTTTGCTTGCTCTAAGATGCTGTGCAGAGGATTTTCCAATTGAGACAACAGGCTGTCACACATTTCTTCAAAGTGACCCCTGTTCCTTTTCCCAGAGATATCAATATCATTCAAACATTTCATATTCATAGGCAGATCTGAAGCATTTGCACTCATCAACTTCTTAAACTTTTCGCCCTCCTGAGCGAGTCGCAGTAAAGGCCTACTACTTGATTTGATATTCAGTTTATATTTCTTGCCAAACTCTTCACAGAAGTAGCCAACCAGAACATCATCAACTTTCCTTCCACCAACATAGGGGTCAAAGGCAACAACACAGTTGAACCCAGCGATCTGGGTGGTATCCATTATAGACCTCCTCTCTGCATCAGTGAAGAAGCATGGAACTGCAACACATTCTTTTACAGGTTTCTTCAATGCACTTTCTGCTGAACTATTTGACCGCTCAAGGTCACCTAGTTCTTTTTCTCTATCTGAATTCCACATGGAATGCATCTCAAGATCACGATCAAACTTCTGCCACCCGTCTTTCACCAGTTCCATTTTGGAAACACTCCCTGAAAGGCACTTATTCATTTGCTTCACGTTTTCACCGACAGCCTTAGTTTTCTCCACTAGGTTTTCAGCCTGAACTGAGAAATCACCACATTTCTTACTCAGCTCCTTTGTTTGCTGAAGTTCTAATGATACATTTTCCAATGCTTGAAGTTTTTGAAGGAACGGTTTATTCCAAAGGGGTGATTCAAGCCACATGTCGTCACATTTCTGAGGCTCACTCAGGACAGACCCCAAAACACTGATCCTTTTAAAAACTGCATCAGGCACACTATCCCCTCTTTGGGACAGATCCTCTGTTGCCTGGAATTCCTCTTCCAGTTCCTGCAACGGAATCTTCATCTCTTCTACTTGCTGTTCTAAGGCTCGCTTAGACTTTTCTAGCTCCTGAACGCTTTTCACAACATCATCCTTGGAGCTGACCAATTCTTCCATTTCTGTACGCAGCTGTTTAACACTTTCTAGTTCAGCCTTACACTCTAGAGCTTCCTCCAAAGAGCGAGCCAAGAACAGGGCTTTGCTCTCGTTATCACGCACCTCCGTTTCTGCACGTGCGCGTTCTTCTGCATATTTTGCAGACACAGTCTTCTCTTCACCAAGCATCTGATCAAACTTCTTTTTCACATCTTCAACACACTGTAATGAACCAACGCTTTCTTCCATGCGTTTTTTCATATCCGCTATCTGAGCTTGCAATGTTGCGACTTGCTCTGATAGGTTTTTCTTTGCTTCTGCCTCCTCTTTTAATTGTTCCAGGAAGCCATTTTTCTCATCTTCCATTTGTTTGAGCTTTGTGCTAAAACTCAGCCTTTGACACCTCTCTTCCTGTAAGAGTTCCTGCGTGTCTTGCAGCTGCGATTCCAAGATAGAAAAATCTTCCGCAATTTCTCTAGATTTGCTGTCTGCTTGAGAAAGCTGATTTGTAACATTGTCCAACTCAACCTGCAGTCGGTTTGCCTTCTCTGACAGCTTAGCACACAATCGGTCACCTTCTGACACCTTGACTTGCGATTCCAGAAGCTGTGCCTCTACTTTTTCCCTCTTATGTTCACAATCTTCTTTTCCCTGCATAAGAGCCTTCACCTCATTGGCTAGCATCTGGGAATAAGAATGTAATTCTGCCACACAGGCTTCTTTCTCCTTTAACTGCTGCTGGACACGTTGGGCTTCCCCTTTCCAACTTTCACAGTCCGCACGCCATTCATCTACCACATTGCTCAAAGTAGTGAGCTCATACACAGTACTCAGTAATTTAGCCTCTCTTTCACTTTTCTCTTTGTCGCTGAGAGACAATGTCGCTTTCAGAGCGACATTCTGTTCCTGCGACTCCTGCAGGTCTATTTTTGTAACTTCCAAACACTGAAGACTTTTTTCCAGCTGATTACGCAACTCCAACATATCAACCATACTTTGCTTCTGCAAAGTCTGAATTTCACTTTCCTTTTCCATGAGGATGGTATCTTTCTCCATTATAGTCTCTCTGCGTTTTTTCAACTCGACCAAAAGAAGAGCAGTGGATTCTTCCCACTGTGACACATGAGACTTGAGTAGTTCATTTGTTTCCTGCAAGTTTCTATGCTCCATTTTAAGCAATTCCAAGGCTTGTTCCTTTTCTTCCATTTTCCGTTGCAAGGCATCCAACTCAGCCCTGCACACATACTCGGTTTCCTCCAAACTGATGGCCTCCATTGGCTGCTGGCGTCTCTGTTTCCAGCCTGCCATGCTCTCTTGATGAGCCTTTTGTTGAGCTGCAAAGCTCCGCTGAAAATCCGCATTTGCCTGCTGTTGAGCTGCATTTGCTTGCTGTTGAGCTGCATTTGATATAATCAGATGTTTCAACATCTCCTCCATTTTGAGTTTACTTTTCATCTGAGCACACTGCGTCTCCATAGCGGTTTCATCAGTGTTGCTAGGGACAACAACCTTCCTCTTTAGCAGACTCTCTTTAGGTATGGATGGGGCTGGTTCAGACGGCAACATCCCCTCCATCCATAGAATCCGGTCTCTCATTTCATCTATCTTTGCATTTTTCAGGCGTTTGGACCGCCCCATCTTCAATAACTCCACAAACAAATTTTTCACAGTCCAGCAAACAATTTTCAGACCACTGTCTCTTCAACACATGTAGTTTTTCTCTCTCTTGCAGGATCTCTTTTCCTGCGCACACAGTTTGTGCAGTCACTTGCACCAGACACAACAAAGTTCATCAAAAAATTTTGAGACCCCTGTCTCTTTAAAACACTTTTTTTTTTTTTTTTCTGTCAGGATCTTCTCTCCTGCACACATAGATTGTGCAATCTCATGCACCAGACAAAGTTCATCAAACATTTGCACTTCCTTGCAGGGATCTTGCTGCTTCTGCCCACTGCATACCTCCACCATATGTGAGGGATTAGCTCGGTGGTAGGCGTGGATGACCCCTTGGGGGGTGCGTTTTCCCAGAGAGGTAGCCGACAAGTGCTTGCAAACAAACAGTGTGGTTTATTAAATGGTGTTTTCTTCACCAGGCTGTATGCAGCAAAACATCCAAAATAAAATAAAACAGAAAATAAATCCTTGCCTCTGTGGGCGGCTACCTTCTCACAACTGGAACCTGCCTAAGTGTCTGTCTCCAACCTACCGTCGGGCAGACTTCCTTGTCCTACAGCGGACACTCAATAGTCCTTTTATAATAGCTTCACAGGGCAACACAGTCCTTTTGTTTCTTTCACATCAACAGTTCGTCTTCTCACCTTTGAGACGTATTCACCCTTGGTTACCGTCCCGGGCACACATCACTCCGGGGGGGTCTTCTCCCAGGCCCACACATCCTGTCGGGAGGCACACGCTGACTGTCCTCCTGCTCCCAGCCCACATGGCTTCAGGATGCAGCTTCTGGAGGCAGCAAACAATAGGAATTTCTCTGAACAATTTATAGAGCCTTAACTCCCTCATTCTGAACAGGTGAAGGCCTTTCAACTTCCTGCTGGCTAGCTCTGTAGCCAACACCCTAAATTAATTAATGGACTTTCTAAATCAGGTAGAAATGTATCTCCTTCCTGTGACTACATTCCCAGATTTAGCTGACTTCCTGTTACAATAGGTAAGGCCTAATCGTAAAGCATTACTGGACACTTCAGAACAACATAAACATCATGGTAATGCACACAGGGCAACAGATGAAAGAGGCCACATACCAAAAGCACAAATACACAGACAGAGTAAACAGGTTCCAGTTGCAGTTAAGGTTGGAGTTGCAGATAAGAGTGGATGTCTTTTAGCAGCTTACACATACCAAATAGTATATATCAAAAGAAGGAAAGTGACAAGCCCAAAATGAACAAATGGTCTCTCTCACCCAGCGCTTATGGTACCTCAGTGCAGCTAAAATCAATAAATATAATAATATGAGAGCTGCTGCTATAATAACATACAATCATAAAATGATGCTTCAATTGTCCATATAAAATACATAAATATTAGATAGAACAATGTCCACATTAGCAGCACTTTAACAAAGAAGAACCTCCTCTTCCACTGGATTTTTGTAAAGGAAATGATAGCACAGTTTTCAATGATTCCAGGTAGTGCAAACGGAGGGTATAGTCTTTCAGTGATGTGATCCAGTGTTTTCAAATGGACTCCCATCACCACACCTCGTGAGACCTCTTCCTAAGGATAAACACTCACCAGAAATCAAAGGGTTCCGACCAAGCTGTCCAGATTGATCTGGCCTGTCTCCTCTGACATCCACAAACCAAGGCTCCCATCAAGTTAACAGGATCTCACATGCCCACTCCTCTCCTCTCCAGTAATATATTAAATGAAATACAGAAATCTCATAGCGTAATCCAGTTTATTTAAACACTCCAAAGCCACAAAACCCAATCAATCTGCTTACATCTAAATAAATCTATATAGATTCACCATATGGTCACTAACAGGGTGCCGATCTCACCGCCGCTTGATCACAACCGTCACTGACTCCATGCAGTCTGTTCATTCAAGATTGTGCGATCTACAAAGTCGAATGACGAAACACGTCAGGGCGTGACCACGCGGCTACCTAACAACAGATGGTTATGTGCCTCCCGGGATCCGCGCGAGCGATGAACAGACTACACGGAGTCAGTGGGGGCTGTGAGATCGGCACCCTGTTAGTGACCATATGGTGATGCTATATAGGATTTATTTGATGTAAGATTGGGATCGTTGAAAAATGTGTTATCATTTCCTTTCCAAACATCCAGTGGAAGAGGGGGATCTTCTTAGTTAAAGCGCTGCTAATGTGGACATTGTTATATCTAATATTTATATATTTTATATGGACAATTGAAGCATCGTTTTATAATGTTGGGTATAGGCCCAATGTGATAAAGGTAGAAAGGTGATTCAAAATGAATCCGTGACACATGTGATAATAGTGACAGTTCATATGGATTCTTGTCTCTGCGTGTCCCGAGTAAATCAGGAAAAGTATTACAGAGTTTCATCCATAGTATTCTGACGCGTTTCGGCTATATCAGCCTTTTTCAAAGGTTTCTGTCACCCAGCTGAAACAATATGAATAATAATAATATTAATATTTCCTTAGGAAATATATAATTATGGGTGTATCAAAGTACTAAAAAGTACATACTTATTTTTCCATCTTGTTTCTGCAAACCAAAGGGAAAAACTCTCTGCTTCCTCCAACCTGCGACAAGGAGCCGTAAGATGCCACAGTCTGGAAGGATATATTGAGTTATTGTAAATGGAGTGTATATATAATATAATAAGGGTAATTGTTACCGTTATTATTACTCACCTACCAAAAGTAAAAAAAGTTTGTATATGAGTCTTCACTCAAGGTTCCAGTGATGTCTCAGTTACTAGAATAATATGTAATATGTAGGTTATACATTATAGGGTATTTCCCAAATAATTGATTTTGTGTGTATGTGTATAGATATCCAAATTTAAAAACACTTACAAATGCAGAGTTTGAAATGAGGATAAGGGGGAGGTATCTCTTCCACCGTTTTACTTCAGGGATGAGCTATTGCCCCGTTCTGAAAATACCATGGTATGTGTCCATAGATTAATTAAGGCAACAATAGTTGTGGATACAAAGTATTTTATTTGTGACTTCAAAGGTTGCAAGATGAACACTTACATTTTGGGGGAGATGTGGGAAGAAAAAGTAGGATCCTTTCACGGCTTGCAGCTCCACGTCCGTCCTGTTCCCTCAGCAAGAGGGAAGTGAGGAGAGACGCCAGGCACAAGTTGGCACCCTCCAGTGACAGCCCCTGCCACCCTCCAGTGACAGGGGCTTTATTGAGATGGGAAGGAGGTTTCCCAAGATCTTTCCCCCTTCACCCGCAGGATACGGCGGGTGACTTCCCCGAGCTCGTTATCCCGTGTCGGCGGCCGTACTGTCATGATCGGTCCGTACTGCGCGCGCATCACCCAGGCGCATGCGCAGTACGAAGCATCCGAGCCATTGACGGAAAAAGCCGATCGAGCGCGGCACCTCAGGCGCATGCGCGAGCGGCTTTATAAGGCCGGAGAGCCGGCGTCTCTCCTCACTTCCCTCTTGCTGAGGGAACAGGACCGACGTGGAGCTGCAAGCCGTGAAAGGATCCTACTTTTTCTTCCTACATCTCCCCCAAAATGTAAGTGTTCATCTTGCAACCTTTGAAGTCACAAATAAAATACTTTGTATCCACAACTATTGTTGCCTTAATTAATCTATGGACACATACCATGGTATTTTCAGAACGGGGCAATAGCTCATCCCTGAAGTAAAACGGTGGAAGAGATACCTCCCCCTTATCCTCATTTCAAACTCTGCATTTGTAAGTGTTTTTAAATTTGGATATCTATACACATACACACAAAATCAATTATTTGGGAAATACCCTATAATGTATAACCTACATATTACATATTATTCTAGTAACTAGAGACATCACTGGAACCTTGAGTGAAGACTCATATACGAACACTTTTTACTTTTGGTAGGTGAGTAATAATAACGGTAACAATTACCCTTATTATATTATATATATACTCCATTTACAATAACTCAATATATCCTTCCAGACTGTGGCATCTTACGGCTCCTTGTCGCAGGTTGGAGGAAGCAGAGAGTTTTTCCCTTTGGTTTGCAGAAACAAGATGGAAAAATAAGTATGTACTTTTTAGTACTTTGATACACCCATAATTATATATTTCCTAAGGAAATATTAATATTATTATTATTCATATTGTTTCAGCTGGGTGACAGAAACCTTTGAAAAAGGCTGATATAGCCGAAACGCGTCAGGATACTATGGATGAAACTCTGTAATACTTTTCCTGATTTACTCGGGACACGCAGAGACAAGAATCCATATGAACTGTCACTATTATCACATGTGTCACGGATTCATTTTGAATTACCTTTCTACCTTTATCACATTGGGCCTATACCCAACACTTTGCTCACATATTGAGATACTAACTACATCATTACCCTTGTTTTGACAAGATTGTTCAATAAATTTGGAATTTTATATATATATCCTTTATATTATTCTATATTATTTTTCCACATTTACTTTATTATGCATACTACTTGCCCATAAAGTCCCATTTCCTTGGCGTGAGACACCAAAAAACCCCCCTGCTTCATTAGTTATAGGGACGGAGGCAAAAACCTACTATAACCACCCCCAAGATCAAAACCCCCACCCCCTCGTTTTATAATAGAAAATATCATTGTATATCACTACCATTCTATCACTTTTTTTTAGGGGAGATGGGGACAAGGGAGAATCTATTTACACAATTTAAATGAAGGGCTTAAAACTAAGAGTATCATTTAAGCCAGGGGGAGATTTAGCTTTCAGATTATATATCTACATTCACGTTGCAGGATACTATTATCCCAATCTCCACCTCTGGGGTTGGGCACAAATTTTCCAATGCTGCAAATTTAATGAGGCTTGTATCATTTGTATGTACCAAGCCAATGTGCCTGCCAGTGGGTGTAGATTGTGTGTTGTATTTTCCATAGTAAACATGATCCTTGATTCTGCACCAAAACTGGCATTTAGTTTTGCCCTCATAGAAAACACCACATTGGCAGAACATAATATATACAATTCCTGTCAAGGGATGAAACCTAGCGTCTGGTGATGTTTATGTGTTCCAGACTTCAGGCTGTAATTGACTGCAAAGGATTTGCAACCAAGTATTAAAAAGTGAAAGTTTGATTTATGATAGTTAATCCGTCCCATTACTTTTGGTCCCTTAACCGCTTGCCGACCGCCGCAAGTAGATATACTGCGGCAGTCAGCCCCTCACAGGCAAAGTGACGTATATATACGTCACTAGCCTGTGAGGCTCTGGGGAGCGAGCGCGCGCCGCCTGCGGCGCACTCCCGCTCCTGCACGGTCACGGACCCGATGTCCGCCGCTCACTCTGCGATCGTCTGGGGGGGAGGGAGAAAGGCAGGCAGGTTGTGTAAACAAGCTGCCTGTCATTCTCCCCTGTGTAGAAACACTGATCATACGGTTCTACTATGTAGGACCGTTGATCAGTGTTCCTACAGCTCAAGCCACAGCCAATCACAGTTAGAATCACGCCCCTAGGGACACACACAGCCCCTCCCTCTCAAATAAAGTTAACCCCTTCACTGCCAGTGTAATTTTACAGTAACAGTGCATATATATAGCACTGATTACTGTAGAAATGTCACTGGTAACCCCAAAAGTGTCAAAAATGTCAGTCAAGGGTCCGATCTGTCCGCGCCAATGCCGCAGTACCGCAAAAAAAATCGCAGATCGCCGCCATTACGCGTTTAAAAAAAAACAACAAAAATGACAAAAATCTTTCCCTTTGTTAGTAAACGCGATAACTTTTGCACAAACCAATCAAAATACGCTTTTTGCGATTTTTTTTTTACCAAACATATGTAGCATAAAACAAATTGGCCGAAAATGTTAAAAAATTTTGATTTTTACTTTTTTTTGGGGGGGAATTTCATATAAAAAAATGTGAAAAATATTGTTATTTTTGCAAAATTGACGCTCTTTTTTTGTTTATAGCCCGTGATCAAAAAATCGCACAGGTGATCAAATACCACCAAAAGAAAGCTCTGTTTGTGAGAAAAAAAGGACATCAAATTAGTTTAGGTACAGCGTCGCACGACCGTGCAATTGTCCGTTAAAGTCACGCAGTGTGGAATCGCAAAATACCCCCTGGTCTTTTAGCAGCCAAATCCTCCGGGGCTTAAGTGGTTAAAAAGTGGGAGGCACATATACAAACTGTTGTTATTCCTACACCGTTCACCTGATTTGGATGTAAATGCCCTCAAATTAAAGCTGAAAGTTTGCAGTTAAAGCACATCTTGTTTGTTTCATTTCAAATCAATTGTGGTGGTGTATAGAGCCAAAAAAAATAGAATTGTGTTGATGTCCCAATAGTTATGGACCTGACTGTACATCCTTATTGATGATACCACATTGGTAGGCCTCCAGGATAAGTCTAGAAAACTCTTCCTGGAACCCAACAGCCACACTATCTGGAATCTCCCTATACCATTCATTGTTGTGTAGGATATTAAAACACATTTCTTTGTATTGTTCCTTGTCCATGAGGACCACATTACCCCCCTTGTCTGAGAGTTTATCAATTAACCCCTCATTTGAACTAAGGATTTGTAATGCCATATGTTGTTCCTGAGACAAATTGACCAAGATAAACCAAAATAAAATGTGATGAGTATGTCACAGAATATGGGACCACTCTGAAATGAGGGGTAGATGTACTCCCTGTCTCACCAATTAGGTGTGGCTTTAGCCTATTCGTGCATATAATAAAAAAGGGAAGAGGGGGGGAAATACAGCTGTATAATACAGTCTGTATAAAAGAGGCTTATAATAGACCATGCAGCATATGTACAAAAAATGTTTATTAATTTACTTTCAATAGATATAAGAATATCATCTATGTATCCACACACCTTCCAAACATACAGAACCAGACTTAATACTTGACATACAATAAAAACAATCTGCTTTGGGTAACCATGTGTAAAAGCCCGTGTAAATGAATCAGCTCAGCAGAATGATATATCCTTAATTCAGTGACAGCCCACCAGGTGACGCCCAAAGTGAAAGTATATCAACGTCTAATGGATGGATATATTATACTGAATTAATTACTGAACCCCCAGAGTGAGGGATCCTCATGCAATAGCCATTGGTCAAATGTTCCATAGATCTCAGTTCTTTGTATCTTAAATATCAAAAATCCATGGGCAATATAAATATCCAGTAATTAGAGTACAGAGAGAGAATCCTTTAAAGTTCTCAGAACCTGAATCATGAAACTAGTTCAGTATATGCATAAACCATCAATGTCCATTAGATTTCATGATTAATCATTCAGGGTATAAATTAGGTAGAAACTGTAAGTCACTGAGCAAGTCACTTACATAGATGAAGCGGTAATGGAGGAATGCATAGATAGCACTGATGTGTATATGATGTAACACATACGCGATAGTGCAAGCAGAGAGGGAGGGAGCCAAGCACAGCAATTGGCACAGTGCAATCCTTTTAAACATATAAGAGCTTACTGCTTTACCTTCCCTTGTATTGCTTTATAGCTGTGTCCTCCTTCTTTGTTGTCTACCATGTGGTAATATAGAAACCACTGCTTCAAGAAGATGCAAATATATGCATAAGGCTTGCATAAGGCTTACTGTGTTCCTCAAGGCTCATTTCATACCATTCCTGCCATTTTGGATAACCAAATTTAGAGGCCGGCTGGCCCGTCTGTCTGTTTGTATGGGTTTTCACCTGTGTGTCGGCATTTTGACATGTTTCGTCCACCAATCAGCAGACTTCTTTAGAGTCACACATGCCCAAATATTGGGATTTGTTTGGCGAAGGGGGGGATCTGTGGGGATTTATTTTTTATAGTAGAAGTTGTACGGCATCCTGTGAATTGGGAAGAGATAGGTTGGAATTGAAGTTAACGATTTTGGAATCAGAGATGCCTGCCTGACTGGTTTCAGAGGAGTACTCATCATTTTCATCAAGGAGATCCATCAGATCTTTCAGGGCTTTATCATCCTTTTTCGTTCTTACTTTTATTATCGAAGAGGAATTTATATGCAAGCTTTCATGCAAAAAGATAAATAAATTTAATGGCACAAAAACGGTCTAACTCCTGGGTTGGGGAAAAACATAAGGCCTTATTGGATGCACCCTGACCCACCATATTAATGTGAGCATCTTTTGTATTAATAGGGAATTATTGTAATATACCATGTACTGTTCTCTGATAAATGTGATATTTTCTATACATACTGTTGCCCTACTACTATGTTCGTTCCTGGAGAAGCCCTAATTGGAGAAATATTGAAACATCGACCTGATGACAGGAAGTCTACAGTTTCTGTATCTGCATCTTCAAATTGCTGCTTATGCTGTTCTTATATTAGACTTCCGGTATTTGTAATAGGGCATTTATTTGAGATTCAGTTAGTTGCTTGGCTCATATGCAGAATTTTTTTATGCTGATGTTTTATTGTAACATGTTTTAATGTGTATAATAAAATGTATTACAAATTGTGTGGTTTCTCATATTGAGCCAATAAAATCCAGTTTTCTCTTTGGGTCGGGTTTGGGTCTATCTCACATGTACAATTCTTTTTGAACTCTCCAGATTAGTTTCAGCTGGTGGATAATAAGCTGTACTAATAGGGCATCCTTCTTTCACTCCTAGTGTCACAGTTAGGAATCAGGCTCAGAGGCCAGTAGCTATAGTAGTAGATAGATTCCCACAGTAACCATCAGGATAAGTATAAAGCCGCTCCCCCTGGAAGGTAAGGTTGGCTCCTTTGAGGTGCAGGGTCTTTTTACCAATCTGTCTTCACCAGAACTCCTGCTGGTCATGGTTCTCAGGATCGCCCCACTGGAGATGGATCTTGAAACAGATAGCATGTTGGTATAAAGCAGAAACATCGTTAGGAAAAACCCAAAGGTTGGTAAAATGTGGTTGTGGGTTAGGAGTAAGCAGAAACATAGTTGATGAACAAGCCAAAGGTCATAATGAGTTGTAGTGAAGACAGAGTAGTGGTAAAAATACAGACAGCAGCAGGAGCACAAGGAGCAAGATACTGGATGGAGCAGAGCACAATAATCTAACAAACAGGAAGTTCCTAGACATGTCTTAAATTGAAAGTTACAGTGTCCACAGGTAAGATGTGGTTGTGGGTTAGGATTAAGCAGAAACAGTTGATGAACAAGCCAAAGGTCATAATGAGTAGTACAGAGTAGTGGTGAAAATACAGACAGCAGCAGGAGCTCAAGCAGCAAGATACTTGATGAAGCAGAGCACAATATTCTGACACACAGGAAGTTCCTAGTTGTGGCTTAAATAGGAAGTTTATGGGAAGAGTAAGGAGTTCAAGGTTCAACAGAAACATGATACTGTGCTTCCCTGAAAATAAGACCTACCCTGAAAATAAGATCTATTGTGATTTTTGGGGAGGGCTGCAATATAAGCCCTACCCTGAAAATAAGTGTAAAGTGGTTGTAAAATCCTAGAATCCATTCTATTAATGTTTTATAAAATGTCCAATGTGTGTGTTTCTGTAATATAATTGTGCCAAATACCTTTGGTACAGTGGTGCTCGGCGCTCAGCTGACCTCCTGCTGCTCTCCTCCTCTTCTCCCAGCTATCAGCTGGGAATCTTGGACCTTCCCTCTGCAGTCCTAGGAGCGGGGAAGAGAGCTCCGGGGGGTCACAGAAGTGCCGAGCGACACTGTGACAAAGGTATTTTGCACAATTATATTACAGAAACACACACATTGGACATTATATAATACCAGTGATCAACCAATATCGTTTTTTTTTAATGCCGATACCGATATTTTGGTCATCAGATATCGGTATTGGCTGATATTTTCGGACATTAAAAACTTTACCGAGTTCATCTAGGAGGTCGTTTCTGGCCCATGTGAGTTCATGAAGGTCTTTGACTGCAAGGGATTGTTTGTGTGCTCTCTCCAGTTTATATACTGTATTTGTGCGTGTAGATAGTTTAGGCGTTTTTTCCTTTCCTTCCTTTTAGCTGAGGTTAGTGCAATCAGTTCACCTCTGATGACACATTTATGGGCTTCCCATTGTGTCAGCGGAGAAACATTTGGAGATGCGTTCTCATGAAAGTAAAGGTGAAGGTGTTTGCATATTTTAGAGACAGATTTGGGGTCTGTCAAAACAGAGGGATTAAGGTGCCAAGTTGAGGAGGGAGATATTATAGTCGGAATGGAAAGGGTTAAAGAAATAGGATTGTGATCTGAAATAAACATTACATCGATGGAAGCTTTGTGCAGAGAGGGAATATCTCTTTGGGTGAGAAAGAAGTAATCCAGTCTGGTATATCTGCGATGGGGAGTGGAAGTGCCAAGTGTCATGTAAAAGCAGTTCTCGTAAGCACATTTCAGGTATCACGTTCACCTCCAGGCCAGGCAGGGATGGATCCATCCTCATCCGCACCTGGGCAGGGCTCCCAGTGGTCGGGGTATGGGGCGGTGAGTTCTCAGTGTCAGAGGTAGCATTAGACATCTCAATGGACGTCCCTGGCTGTGAGGTAACATCCTCAGGGCGAGATGGCAGAAGGGGAGTCGATCCCTGTGAGGAGGCCGCGGTGCTGGCGCCCTCTTGGCTCTGCCGGTCCACGGGTTGAAACATATAGGCTGTCATTTTCTGGCACTGCCTCTCCTCCTTTTGTTTCGCTGACATGTCACGGGGGATCGGGGGAACCAGCGGTGTGTTACTGGGCTACTCACGGTCAGTAAAGTTGAGGGTATCGTCGCTTATGCTCGTTCTCTACCTCAGAGCCTTAGAGCAGAGCATCCATCTCTGTCTCTAGCCAGCCACGCCCCCTCTCCAGCGTGCTTTCTTAATGGACATTCAGTGCTGCTGGAGGTTTTGTGACGGACAAAAGAGTGCATCTGTCCACAGACTCTGTTGACCAGCTGAATTTCATCAAAATAAACCAGTCCTGGATCAACAAGAGCTATTAGGCCCCTGATGCTGATGTAACTGATTGAATTTGCTAGGGGTCTGCCATCCCTTGAAGACTGCATATGTTGCCTATCCTATTCCTCTACCTTGATTCTGCTAGCTTCCAACAATGCTTTTGGTTTAGGTCACTACTAGGGTTGAGCGAACCCAGGCTGTATTGGTCGGGATCGTACCGGACTTTTGGGTATTCAGTACCAGGACACGGACCCGAACATTTCACTGTATGTTCGGGATACTGTCCGTTGTTCGGTAATGTTATTTGATGTTTTGGCGCGGTTTTAATAGCGCGGTTTCAACAGGTGCAAGGCAGCCAATCAGCAAGCGTTTAACTAGTGTGCCCTTAGAAGCCTTCACAGCCATGCCTACTAATGGCATGGCTGTGATTGGCCAGTGCAGCATGTGACCCAGATTCTATATAAGCTGGAGTCACATAACGCCGCACGTCACGCCGCACGTCACTAGGGAGAGGTTCCTGCTGCTGCTGAGGGAGAGATAGGAGATTATTGTAGGGGCAGGCTGGAGATTGCTTTGCAGGAAAGAATAGGAAGAATCTTCTTTAATCAGACAGCGATCTACATTGATTTTATTGTGTGAGGGTGCAGTGCACAATCTTTTTGCCCTGACCTGAGCCCAGTGAGGAGGAGGAGGGAGAAAAAAAATGTTTATTAGTCTGCTTGGTGGGCAGCGTGCGGTGTGTAGCAGCCATGTAATGCAAGCTCAGTGCATATGTGTCTGCTTTATCTGGATTAAAAAAAAAAAAAAAAAACTTTTTTCCTTCATATTTTACTTTGAAATACAGTCTTTAGACAGACACTGCTTTTTCTAATCTGCTCTTTAAAAAGCACCAATGTAAGGGTAAAATAATTATTTTTCAGTTTTTAGGGAAAAAATTTTTTTCAGTTTTTCATTTAAATGTTTTTTTTTTTATTCAATAGCGGAATAGAACAACAACAGTATCCAACCTGTTAGGCGTGCGGTGTGTAGTGGCCATGTAATGCAAGCTCAGTTCATATGTGTCTGCTTAATCTGCATTTAAAAAAGAAAATAACTTTTTTCCTTCATATTTTACTGTGACTTACAGCGTTTAGACACTGTAGTTCAAATCTGCTATTCAACAAGCACCAATTAAGGGGACAATTATTTTTCAGTCTTTCATTCATACGTTACAGTGAGATACACCCATTGGATACTGTTGTTGTATTCCGCTTTGCAATGAAAACCCATTAAGGGGAAAAAAAATTCAGTGCAACCTACTCTGCTTATGTTACAGTGAGATACACCCTTTGCATACTGTTGTATTCCGCTTATCAATAAAAACCCATTTCGGGTAAGATCCAAAATTAGATAAATATGAGGAGAAGGTCAAATAAGGGACGTGGCCTGGGTCATGGTGCTGCTGGTGGAGCTCCTGTTGCAAGGAGAGGACGTAGTCGATCTGTGCCAGCTACACGCACAAGTGAAACACCTTTCTTAGCTGCGAGTAGGCGACAGAACCTGCAGCAGTATTTGGCAGGGCTTAATAAGCCTCTACAAATGTTGAGGCCAGAACAAGTACAGGCAATAGTAGATTGGGTTGCTGACAGTCCCTCCACTTCCTTCACATTGTCTCCCACCCAGTCTTCTGCTGAAAGGTCAGACTTGGCACCTGCAGAAGATGTCCATCAATCTTTCACCTCACCCCCTTGCAAATCAGCCAAGCAGACTGAGCCCCAAGTCATGCAGCAGTCTCTTCTTCTTTTTGATGACTCTGTTAGCATGGTTTCCCAGGGCCATCCACCTAGCCTTGCCCCAGAAGTGGAAGAGATTGAGTGCACTGATGCCCAACCACTTATGTCTCAAGATGAGCACATGGGAGGACAATCGCAGCACGTCACGGATGATGATGAAACACAGGTGCCAACTGCTGCGGAATTCCGAATTGTGGAGACTGACAAAGAGGGCAGGGGTGAAAACTGGGTGGAAGATGATGTGGAGGATGATGAGGTCCTCGACCCCACATGGAATGAACGTCATGCAGGTGACCTGAGTAGTTTGGAGGAAGAGGCGGTGGTCACACAGAGCCACCAGCACAGCAGAAGAGGGAGCAGGGTGCAAAAGCGGAGTGGCCGTGCCCTAGACACTATGCCTGCTACTGCTCAACGCAGAAAGGGACCGAGCACACCAAAGCCAGCTCAAAGGAGTTCCCTAGCGTGGAAGTTCTTCAGACAATGTGATGATGACAGGACACAAGTGGTTTGCACGCTGCGCAATCAGAGCCTGAAGTGAGGCATAAACCTTCTCAACCTGAGCACAACCTGCATGACAAGGCATCTAAGTGCAAAGCACAAGCTGCAGTGGAGTGCACACCTCAAATACAAATAAAGGTCTCTGGCTCCTCCTGCTTCCTCTTCTGCTGCTGCAGTCTCGGCCTCTTTATCCACCTCTGTAATGACAGTGGCACCTGCCACCCCGCAAACAGAGGATCCATCAGCTTTCTATCTCCCAAACACTGGAGCAGAAAAGGAAGTACCCCCCTACCCACCCGCGATCCCTGGCCCTGAATGCCAGCATTCCAAAATTCCTGGCCTTTGAAATGCTGTCATTCCCTTGGGTGGAGACACAGAGTTTTAAAAGCCTTATGGTGGTGGCTGTCCCACAGTATGTCGTGCCCAGCCGCCACTGCTTTTCCAGGAAGCCATCCCTTCCCTGCACAACCAAGTAGGTGACAATATCAGGTGTGCACTGCGCAACGCCATCTGTGGCAAGGTCAACCTAAATACGGATCCCAGTCAGGGATGTTATATCTCCCTAACAGCACACTGGGTAAATGCAGTGGCGGCTGGGCCTGAGGCGTATAGCAGATTGGCGCATGTCCTTCCACCACCGAGGATTGCAGGGCACTTCAGTTTGCCTCCTGTTCCTAACTCATCCTACTCTCTATGCTTCCTCATCCTCTACCGCCTCCTCTTCCGGTCAGCGTAACACCTTCACCACCAACTTCAGCACAGCCAGGGGTAAACGACAGCAGACAATTTTAAAACTTGCCTGTTTTGGGGGAAAAAAGACACACCGCGCAGGAGTTGTGGAGGGGCATTCAACAGCAGACCGATGAGTGGCTGGTGCCAGTGAGCCTCAAGCCCGGCCTGGTGTTGTGCGATAACAGGCGAAATCCCGTAGCAGCTCTGGGCCCAGCCGGTTTGACACACATCCCTTGCCTGGCACATGTGCTGAATTTGGTGGTGCAGAGGTTCCTTAGAAATTACCCTGATATGTCAGAGCTGCTGCAGAAAGTGCGGGCCATCTGTGCGCACTTTCGGTGTTCTCACCCTACTGCTGCTTGCCTGTCAGCGCTGCAGCATCACTTCGGCCTTCCCGCTCACCGCCTCATATGTGACGTGCCCACAAGGTGGAATTCCACCTTGCACATGCCAGCCAGACTGTGCGAGCAGCAACAGGCCAAAGTGGAGTTTCAGCTGCAGCACGAACGCGTGAGTCGCTCTGCGGAACAGCACCACTTCCCCACCAATAACTGGGCCACCATGCGAGACCTGTGTTGCACTGTTGCGAGTACTCCACCAACATGGCCAGTGCCGATGACGCCATTCTCAGCTTAACTATCCCACTTCTATGCCTTCTTGAAAAAACACTTTGGGTGATGATGGAAGAGGATGTGGCACAGAATGAGGAGGAGGAGGAGGATGATAAGGAGGTATCATTTCCAAGGCTTTCAGGGCAGTCATTCGCAAGTGGCTCCAATGGTGGGTACCTGCACCCACAAACGCTAGGGACACAATTTGAGGATGACGAGGATGAGGAGATGGAGGAGGAGATGGAACCATGTTCACAGCAGCGTGGCACCCAGGCCAGCTCATGGCCATCACTGGTGTGTGGCTGGGGGGATACGGAGGACATAGAGGATACACCTCCCACAGAGGGCCGCTTTTCGTTGCCTCAGGGCAGCCTGGCACACATGAGAGATTACATGCTGCAGTGCCTCTGCAACGACCGCCGAGTTTCCCACATTGTAACTTGTGCTGATTACTGGGTGGCCACCATGCTGGATCCCCGTTACAAGGACAACGTACCAACCTTAATTCCCTCACTGGAGCGTTATCGGAAGATGCACGAGTACAAGCGCACACTGGTAGACGCGCTGCTGGTGGCATACCCACCTGACAGCGGGGGCACAGTATAAGCACAAGGCCAAGGCAGAGGAGGAGGAAGAGGTCGCCAACGCAGCCAGGGCACCAACAGCACCTCAGAAGGCAGGGTTAGCATGGCCAAAATGTGGAAAATGTTTGTCAGCACGTCACAACAAGAGGCAGCAATACCAGCTGATATGGAACGTCTTAGCAGGAGGCAGCATTTCACTAACATGGTGGAGCAGTATGTGTGCACACGCCTAGACGTACTGAATGACGAGTCTGCCAACTTCAACTTCTGGGTCTCCAAGTTGGGCACATGGCCTGAGCTTGCCCTTTACGCCTTGGAGGTGCTGGCCTGCCCTACAGCCAGTGTATTATCTGCAGCCGCCTGTCCAGAGCCAATGTGGACAAGCTCACGTTCAATAAAATGAACCAGGCATGGATCCTTCAGGACTTGTCCGTACCTTGAAGAGAATAGACATGTATACTGGCCTTATCCAGCCATTTTTGGATTTGATCTTCCTTACTGTTTTGGGGTGTACCCTAATTAAAAAAAAAAATTAAATTAAAAACCAATACCAGTGTTTACTATAGTGATGGACGAACATCGGCGAGTTCGCGGCAGGCCCCATTGACTTTAATGGGAGGCAAACTTTAAAAACCTTTAGGTCACATTTGCAGCCACAAAAGACATACTAGCTGTGCACAAATAGCCCCAGCACATGGACAATGTCATAACAGAAGTATTGCAATTGAAAAAGTTGCCCTAAATTTACTTATTCTTTTTACAGCAAAAAATATATATATTTTTTCATAACTTAGCCAGAACTGACAGCAAAATACATTGTCTAATACAATGTCACACATCTGTAAAATGGGTCTGCATCCATTCCACAGTTTGGCGGAACATTTTAAGACCCATTGTTTTTCATTTCCAGTCTAAAAAATTAGACATTCACAGGATAAAGAAGTAAGTGTCGGCCATTCCAGGCCCCAAAAATTAGCCCACATGCGTTTACCCGACAGTTAAGAATGTAGTATTCTGTGGCTGAAGGTATATTAGGCATTCACAGGATACAGAAGTAAGTGTCGGCCAGTATTGGCCCCAAAAGTTAGCCCACATGGGTTTACCTGACAGCTAAGAATGTAGTACTCTGTGGCTGAAGGTACATTAGGCATTCACACAGTATACAGAAGTAAGTGTTGGCCTGTACAGGCTGCAAAAATTAGCTCACATGGGTTGAACTGATAGCAAAGAGAGTAGTATATGATGGCTAGAGGTACAGTAGGCGTTCACAGTATACACAAGTAGGTGGTGGCCTGTATAGGCCGCAAAAATTAGCTCACATGGGTTGAACTGGCAGCAAAGAACTTAGGTTTTGATGGCTAGAGATGCAGTAAGCGTTCACAGTATACAGAAGTAGGTGGCGGCCTGTATAGGCGGCAAAAATTAGCTCACATGGATTGAACTGACAGCAAAGAACGTAGTATATGATGGCTAGAGGTACAGAAGGCGTTCACAGTATACACAAGTAAGTGGTGATCTGTATAGGCTCCAAAAATGATCTCACATGGGTTGAACTGACAGCAAAGAACGTAGTATATGATGGCTTGAGGTACAGTAGGCGTTCACAGTATACACAAGTAAGTGGCGACCTGTAGAGGCTGCAAAAATTAACTCTGTGGGTTGAACTGACAGCAAAGAATGTAGTATATGATGGCTAGAGGTACAGTAGGCGTTCACAATATACACAAGTAAGTGGCGACCTGTATAGGGCGCAAAAATTAGCTCACATGGGTTGAACTGACAGCAAAGAACGTAGTATATGATGGCTAGAGGTACAGTAGGCGTTCACAGTATACACAAGTAAGTGGCGACCTGTATAGGCTGCAAAAATTAGCTTACATGGGTTGAACTGACAGCAAAGAACGTAGTATATGATGGCTATAGGTACAGTAGGCATTCACAGTATACAGAAGTGACGGCCTGTATATGCTCCACAAATTAGTTCACATGGGTTGAACTGACAGCAAAGAACGTAGTATATGATGGCTAGAGGTACAGTAGGCATTCATAGTATACACAAGTAGGTGGCGGCCTGTACAGGCCACAAAAATTAGCTCACATGGGTTGAACTAACTGCAAAGAATGTAGTATATGATGGCTAGAGGTACAGTAGGCATTCACAGTATACAGAAGTGGCGGCCTGTATAGGCTCCAAAAATTAGCTCACATGGGTTGAACTGACAGCAAAGAAAGTAGTATATGATGGCTAGAGGTACAGTAGGCATTCACAGTATACAGAAGTGGTGGCCTGTATAGGCTCCAAAAATTAGCTCACATGGGTTTAACTGACAGCAAAGAATGTAGTATATGATGGCTAGAGGTACAGTAGGCGTTCACAGTATACACAAGTAAGTGGCGACCTGTATAGGCCGCAAAAATTAGCTCACATGGGTTAAACTGACAGAAAAAAAGAACTTAGTATATGATGGCTTGAGGTAAAGTAGGCATTCACAGTACACAGAACGGTAAGTGTCGGCCTTTATAGGCTGCAAAAAATAGCCATTCATGAAATGCCTTTTATGCCGCTGTATTTAGCGAAGCCAAGGACCAGGAATTGTTGTGGGTGGATGGCGGTCTTTCGGATATTTGTGGTCGGCATGAGGTATTTCGATGAAACCTGGTCTACTGGTCACATGTGTTGAATTCCTCAGAGATCCATGCCTCATTCATTTTTATAAATGTGAGGTAGTCTTCACTGTTATGAGCTAGGCGAGTGCACTTATCGGTCACGATCCCCCCTGCTGTGCTGAACGTCCTTTCGGACAGGACACTGGACGGGGGCAAGCCAACAGTTGCATTGCAAATTGTGCAAGCTCTGGCCAGAGGTCAAGCCTGCCCACCCAGTAGTCCAGGGGTTCATCACTCCTCAGAGCGTCCACATCGGCCGTTAACCCGATGTAGTCGGACACCTGACGGACACCTTTTTTTACGCTCCAACATTTGAGCAACAGAAGCCTGCCTTTTTCCAGAAAAACGTGACAACGGCATCATGGAAGGTGGAGTGTTGGACAACTGTGAGGAGACAGGAGAAGGAGAAGAGGCTGGACGGTGAGAGCATGGAGTGTGGCTTTGTGGGTTCTGACAGTGTTGCTCCCACTGAGCTTGGTGATGGGATTTCAGTTGCCTTTTTAAGGCAGTTGTCCCTAGGTTAGTGTTGGGCTTACAGCGACTTATGCATTGACTGCAAAGGCTGCAGATGGCAACACTGGTGTCAGCAACGGACACATTAAAAAAGGCCCACACTGCGGAGCCATGTGCCAGCGTCCTTGGAGCGCCAGATGTGACTGTACATGGTTGATGGCTCGCTCCTGATACATTTGCAGTCTACTTTTTACCTCTTGTGCAATTCAACGTCTGCCTGCCTCTCCTCCCTATCTGCCGGTCCGTCAGTCCGCCAGTTCTACAAATAATTGGCCAGTAACTGTTGTCACTGTGTGTAGCACTGTTTACACAGCAAGAGGCCAAATTTTTGCAGGAGTTTGGCGCTGTGTGTACCAGACTTAACTCAGCAAAGGAGGAAATATTGTTGCATGACATAAATACACTTGAAAAAGTTTACTCAGATAACGCCCCACTTCAATATGTGTCATTGGGGGGGGGGGGGGCATTGGTGTAGCACACCAGTTCAAAAAATTGGCGAGTGAGTTTGGCGCTGTGTGTACCAGACTTCACTCAGCAAACGAGGAAATATTGTTGCATGACACAAATAAACATGTAAAAGTTTACTCAGATAATATCCCACTTCAATATGTGGCTTTGGGGCGGGGGGGGGGGGGCATTGGTGTAGCACACCAGTTCAAAAAATTGGCCAGTGAGTTTGGCACTGTGTGTGCCAGACTTCACTCAGCAAACGAGGCAATATTTTTGCATGACACAGATACACTTGAAAAAGTTTACTCAGATAACACCCCACTTCAATATGTGGCATGGGGGGGGGGGCATTGGTGTAGAACACCAGTTGAAAAAATTGGCCAGTGAGTTTGGCGCTGTGTGTACCAGACTTCACTCAGCAAACGAGGCATTATTTTTGCATGACACAAATACACTTGAAAAAGTTTACTCAGATAACACCCCACTTCAATATGTGGCATTGGGGGGGGGGGGGGGCACGGGTTTATTACACCAGTTCTACAAATAATTGGCCAGTAATTGTTGTCACTGTGTGTAGCACTGTTTACACAGTGAGAGGCCACATTTTTGCAGGACTAAAATACATTCTTAGAAAATTATATTGTTAAATAACACCCCACTTCAATATGTGGCATTGGGGGGGGGGGGGGCATTGGTGTAGCACACCAGTTCCAAAAATTGGCCAGTGAGTTTGGCGCTGTGTGTACCAGACTTCACTCAGCAAAGGAGGCAATATTGTTGCATGACACAAATACACTTGAAAAAGTTTACTCAGATAACACCCCACTTCAATATGTGGTATTGGGGGGGGGGGGCAATTGGTCTATCACACCAGTTATAATACATTATAAGTGATTTTGTCACTGTGTGTAGTGTTGCTGCAGAAACGCTCAGTCTCACCACCACACCTGTCACAATACTGCACAGTGCACAATAATACTACAAATCCACTATAATATTCTTTCTACAAAGTATATTATACTGTGGATTACCCCACCCCCCCCCCCTTTTTAGTGCACTGCACAGCAATACCAAAAAATTTGCAGCCCTTTAATTGAATTTTGTGGACATTGATAGAGCGATTTGTGTGTGACTGCAGCCGATCTCTAACTGCCCCTAAAGCAACCACTGAATACCTCTCCCAATAGTAAAGAGACTGTAATAGACCCTAAAATGACATTGGACCCCTTTAAATGACTTTTGTGGACATTGACAGAGCGATTTGTGTGTGACTGCAGCCGATCTCTAACTGCCCCTAAAGAAACCACAGGATACCTATCTCTAAGCTCAAAAGATACTAGTAGACCTATACCGAACAATACCCGCCCTGAAAAAGACTTTTGTGGATCTTCACAGCGCTATATGTGTCTAGCAAACTCTCCCTGATGAGTACAGCAGACCTCTCCCTACACTGGCAAAAAACAGAATGTGAAATGGCCGCCTGCTATAAGGTAGGGGGCATGTCCATGTGCTGGAATGTTTCAATTGGCTGTCCCGTTCCACCTGACGGCTGTGTCACGGGTCAAAGTTCTCCCCAATGTAAACAAATATGGCCGCCGCAAACAACGCCATGTGTCCGCAAATTTGGCGGGTAGCGAACAAGCAAAATTTGCCGCGAACCGACCGCCGGGCGAACCACAAGGCTATGTCTAGTTGGCTACCTCGTCCTACTCCTCCACTGCTGCCGCAGCTTCCACCTACACCGCCATATCCACCGACACCTCAACCTCCTACTCCATATGGGCCTCGTCCTCCTCCTACATCATTCAAGATTATTATTTTTGTTTTCTGTTTTTTATGTTATTTTAAGTTATTTCCATATCCACCTTTGTTTGCAGAGCACTTGCCATGCTCTTAAGATGATTTTGCTGCCATTTGCAGCCCTCTAGCTCTTTCCATGTGTTTTTTAGAGCCATTTTAGTGCTCAAAAGTTCGGGTCATCATTGACTTCAATGAGGTTTGGGATCGGGGTAAAGTTTGGGTTAAGTCCGGGTCACCAACCTGGACTTTTTTTTCAAGTTCGGCCAGACCCGCTGAACCCGGACATCCAGGTGTTCGATCAACTCTAGTCACTACCAACCCCCAAAGTCTAATTTTTATGCACTTGTATGACAGGTACATACAATTTAAATGTTGTTTGTCATTTTTAACAGCAGGCCCTGTCCCTGTGCCCTGTTAAATGTGAGGGGTTACAGTGTTCAGGCACCACCAACACCAAAGGCCCAATATTTTTGCACCTATTTAGCGAAGACAAGGAACAGGAATTGTTGTGGGTGGATGGAGGTCTATCGGATATTTGTGGCCTGTCATGAGGAATTTCAATGAAACATGGTCTACTGGTCACATGTGTTGAATTCCTCAGAGATCCATGCCTCATTCATTTTTATAAATGTGAGGTAGTCTACACTGTCATGAGCTAGCCGAGTGCGCTTATCGGTCACGATCCCCCCTGCTGCACTGAACGTCCTTTCGGACAGGACACCGGATGGGGGCAAGATAACAGTTCCATTTCAAATTGTGCAAGCTCTGGCCAGAGGTCAAGCCTGCCCACCCAGTAGTCCAGGGGTTCATCACTCCTCAGAGCGTCCGCATCAGCCGTTAAGCCGATGTAGTCGGACACCTGTCGGTCTAGGCGTTCCCTGATGCTGGATCTGGAGTAAAGCTGTCGATGGGTCAGCTGAAAGAAGGATCTCATATCTGAAGTGACCAAGACATCTTCAAACCGCCCTCTTCTTGCAGGCGCTGTTGGATTTCTACCCGCAACTGTCTCTCTGTGACTGGAAATTCCTCTGCCAGTGCACGCAAAAGTAGAATGCAGCATTTCTCGCAGCAAGGCCTGGAAGTGCTGCATTCTGACCGCCCTCTGTGATGGTGGTAACATTTCTGACATTTTTTGTTTGTACCGGGGATCTAAGTACGTTGCCACCCAGTACTGGTCCTTGGCTTTTATGCTTTTTATACGGGGGTCCCCCTTAAAACACTGGAGCATGAAGGCCCCCATTCGCACTAAACTGGAAGCGGTGTAGTGGCCTGGCTCCAGCTCATCATCCAGGATAATGTCGTCCTCGTTCTCCTCCCCCCATCCACGGATAACACCAGGGATCCCAGAAAGGTTTAAAGCATGCTCTTCTTGCTCCTCCTCCTGCCTGCCGCAAGATGTCCTGGACCCCAGGGTATTTGGCAACGAATCGCTACACGACCAAGTGGCACCGTTGTCGTACGCCACTTTACCAACTGTTAAATTGAGCGGTGTCAGCCACTGATCTGCCTGTGAACGCAAAGCTGAAAGGAGTGCAGGACCAGTGTGGCTCTTGGCTTCCATGCACAACAGATGCAGAACAGCATGGCAACATCTCACCTGGCATGTGGAATAGGTTCTGGGGATCTTGGTGGCGCAGCGGAAGATATGGTAGCAGCGGAAAAGAAGGAGTCAGCCATGGAGGATGGAGGAGGAGGAGAAGAAGAGGCAGGCCTGCATGCAATCCATGGCGGTACAACCAAATCTACACGTGTGCCACGGGTTACATGCTTGACAGCCGTCAGAAGGTTCACCCAGTGGGCAGTAAAAGTGATATACCTTCCCTGCCCGTGCATGCTAGACCATGTGTCTGTGTTCAGATGTATCTTGGCACCAACACTGTGCGCCAGAGATACAGTGGGTACGGAAAGTATTCAGACCCCCTTAAATTTTTCACTCTTTGTTATATTGCAGCCATTTGCTAAAATCATTTAGGTTCATTCTTCTTCCTCATCAATGTACACATAGCACCCCATACTGACAGAAAAACACAGAATTGTTGATATTGTTGCAGATTTATTAAAAAAGAAAAACTGAAATATCACATGGTCCTAAGTATTCAGACCCTTTGCTCATTATTTAGTAGAAGCCCCCTTTTGATCTAATACAGCCAGGAGTCTTTTTGGGAAAGATGCAACAAGTCTTTCACACCTGTATTTGGGGATCCTCTGCCATTCCTCCTTGCAGATCCTCTCCAGTTCTGTCAGGTTGGATGGTAAATGTTGGTGGACAGCCATTTTTAGGTCTCTCCAGAGATGCTCAATTGGGTTTAAGTCAGGGCTCTGGCTGGGCCATTCAAGAACAGTCACGGAGTTGTTGTGAAGCCACTCCTTCGTTATTTTAGCTGTGTGCTTAGGGTCATTGTCTTGTTGGAAGGTAAACCTTCGGCCCAGTCTGAGGTCCAGAGCACTCTGGAGAAGGTTTTTGTCCAGGATATCCCTGTACTTGGCCGCATTCATCTTTCCCTTGATTTCAACCAGTCGTCCTGTCCCTGCAGCTGAAAAACACCCCCACAGCATGATGCTGCCACCACCATGCTTCACTGTTGGGACTGTATTGGACAGGTGATGAGCAGTGCCTGGTTTTCTCCACACATACCACTTAGAATTAAGGCCAAAAAGTTATATTTTGGTCTCATCAGACCAGAGAATCTTATTTCTCACCATCTTGGAGTCCTTCAGGTGTTTTTTTAGCAAACTCCATGCGGGCTCTCATGTGTCTTACACTGAGGAGAGGCTGCCGTCGGGCCACTCTGCCATAAAGCCCCGACTGGTGGAGGGCTGCAGTGATGGTTGACTTTCTACAACTTTCTCCCATCTCCTGACTGCATCTATGGAGCTCAGCCACAGTGATCTTTGGGTTCTTCTTTACCTCTCTCACCAAGGCTCTTCTCCCCCGATAGCTCAGTTTGGCCGGACGGCCAGCTCTAGGAAGGGTTCTGGTCGTCCCAAACGTCTTCCATTTGAGGATTATGGAGGCCACTGTGCTCTTAGGAACCTTAAGTGCAGCAGAAATCTTTTTGTAACCTTGGCCAGATCTGTGCCTTGCCACAATTCTCTCTGAGCTCTTCAGGCAGTTCCTTTGACCTCATGATTCTCATTTGCTCTGACATGCATTGTGATCTGGAAGGTCTTATATAGACAGGTGTGTGGCTTTCCTAATCAAGTCCAATCAGTATAATCAAACACAGCTGGACTCAAATGAAGGTGTAGAACCATCTCAAGGATGATCAGAAGAAATGGAAAGCACCTGAGTTAAATATATGAGTGTCACAGCAAAGGGTCTGAATACTTAGGACCATGTGATATTTCAGTTTTTCTTTTTTAATAAATCTGCAACAATGTCAACAATTCTGTGTTTTTCTGTCAGTATGGGGTGCTATGTGTACATTCATGAGGAAGAAGAATGAACTTAAATGATTTTAGCAAATGGCTGCAATATAACAAAGAGTGAAAAATTTAAGGGGGTCTGAATACTTTCCGTACCCACTGTATATTCACTTGCCACTGAACATGGCCATACAGCTCTGGAATGCCCTTCTGCGAGAAATATTTCCTGCCTGGGACCTTCCATTGTGGTGTTCCAATGGCCACAAATTTATGAAAGGCCTCCGAGTCCACCAGTTGATATGGCAGTAGTTGGCGGGCTATCAGTTCCGACAAGCCAGCATTCAAACGTTGGGCAAGAGGGTTATCCGGCGTCATCATTTTTTTCCGCTCCAACATTTGGGCCACGGAAGCCTGCTTTTTTCCAGAACAAGGTGACGACGGCATCATGGAAGGTGGAGAGGAGGACAATTGTGAGGAGAAAGGAGAAGGAGAAGAGGCTGGACGGTAAGAGCCTGGAGTGTGGCTTTGTGGGTTCTGACGGTGTTGCTCCCACTGGGCTTGGTGATGGGAGTTCAAGTGCCTTCTTAAGGAGGTCATCCCTAGGTGAGTGTTGGGCTTACCGCCACTTATGCGTAGACTGCAAAGGCCGCAGATGGCAACACTGTTGTCCGCAGCGGACACATGAAAAAAGCCCACACAGCGGAGCCATGTTACGGCGTCCTGGGAGCATCAGATGTGACTGTACATGGTTGATAGCTCGCTCCTGATAATTTTGCAGTCTGCTTTGTACCTCTTGTGTAATGCAAGTTCTGCCTGCCTCTCCTCCTTATCTGCTGGTCTGTCTCTCCCTCTGAATTGCCCTCCTCTTCCTCTCTTGTGACCACCCACGTGACGTCCATAGACACATCATCATCCACGTCACCTTCCCCACCAATAACATTCAAGATCTCGGAGTAAGTAGCAACAGCGGGGACCAACCTCCATGGGCTGATCTGGGTACTGTCGTCAGACTGCTGAGTGGCGGCTGTTGCTACCTCCTCTTCCTGATCCGATGCCAACAATGGCTGCGCATCGCAAATGTCTTGTGATGGATTGGAAAATAATTCCAGTGACTCAAGCGGAGGGTATATGGTGGTGGTGTTTGTGGTGGTGTCTTTGGGGGTGCACACAGAAGAGAGTGAAGAGGGTGCTGATAGAGAGGATGAGGAGGGTGCAGAAGAGGAAGGCTGAGTGAGACACTTAACCAAGTCTGGTGTGTCCTTTGACATAATCGAATGCCCCTTCTGAAACTTCACACTTTGGCTCCGGCCCACTGCTCCTGCCCTACCCCTACCACCCCTGCGTAAGGGCCTGCCTCTTCCTCTGCCTGTCATTTTTTAAATTTCCCTGTGACAAAAGTCTCTAGAGAATTGCAGTATATCTGGAAAAAGGTATATAACACCCTGCTTCAATCTGTGGTATTGGGGGGCCACAGGTTTATCACCCCAGTTCTACAAATAATGCCAGTAACTGTTGTTACTGTGTGTAGCACAGTTAACACAGCAAAAGAGGCCAAATTTTTGCAGGACTAAAATACACTCTTAGAAAAGTATACTGTTAAATAACACCCCACTTCAATATGTGGTATTGGGGGGCCACTGGTCTATCACACCAGTTGTTCAAAAAATTGGCCGGTGAGATTGGCACTGTGTGTATCAGAGTTAACGCTGCAAAAGAGGCAATATTGTTGCAGGACACAAATACACTTATGAAAGTATACTCAGATAACACCCTACTTCAATATGTGGTATTGGGGGGCCACTGGTCTATCACACCAGTTATAATACATTAAAAGTGCTTTTGTCACTGTTTGTAGTATTGCTGCAGCAAAGCTCAGTCACCACACCAGTCATAATGCTGCACAGTGCACAATACAAATCCACTATAATATGCTTTCTATGTTACAAAGTATATTATACATGGATTACACCCCTATATAGTGCACTGCACACCTATACCAAGTAGCAGCCCTTAAAATGACTTTTGTGGACCTTAACAGAGCGATTTGTGTCACTGACGATCGGTCCCTGATGCACACAGCATACCTGTCCCTACACTGAAAAGAGACTGTAGACCTATACCAAATACCAGCCCTGAAAAGGACTTTTGTGGATCTTAACAGAGCTATTTGTGTCACTGGCAATCTGTCCCTGATCTACTCGCCAACCTCCCCCTACGCTGACAAAAAGCAGAATGTGAAATGGCCGCCAGCTCTGGTCTATTTATAAGGTAGGGGGCATGTCCATGTGCTGAAATGTTTCAATTGGCTGTCCCGTTCCACCTGACGGCTGTGTCATGGGTCAAAGTTCTCCCCAATGTAAACTAATATGGCCGCCGCAAACAACGCCATGTGTTTTCAAAATTGGCAGGCTTCGAACAAGCAAAATTTGCTGCGAACTGACCGCCGGGCGAACCGTAAGGCCATCCCTAATCAGAAGTATGTCATGTACAGAGTGTAGTGATCAGGATTACGTCGTGTTCAGAGTGCAATAATCAGGAATATGTCGTGTGCAGTGTTCAATTAGGAACATTTCAAGTGCAGACAAGTGTACAGAGTGCTGTGGTCAGAGGCGGGTAACATGCATATCAAATTACATAAATAATATATCTCTACAATTTGGACCCCAATCATACACACCAATCTTCGCCGGAAAGGGCTGACCGAATCAAAGCCTTCTTGCACAAATATTCCCCCTCACCCCTCCCACCTGAAGTCTTGATGGCTCTGGATGCCCCCATCTCCTTGACTGAAGTCCAGCTGGCTCTCAAACAACTTAAGCCAGGAAAATGCCCGGGCCCCGACGGCCTGACCGTGGGCTACTATAAAACCTTTGTAGATACCATACTGCCCCCTTTGCTAAAAGCATTCAATTCTTTCTCTGACTCTCCTGCCCTGAACCATGAATACCTCGAGGCCCACATTACAGTTATCCCTAAGCCTGGTAAGGATCCCTCTCTAGTCCCTAATTACAGACCAATCTCCCTCCTTAACGTTGACATTAAATGATATGCCAAGGTACTGGCGAATCGGCTCCTACCCCATATAACTGATATTATCTCGCTCGATCAGGTGGGCTTTGTCCCTGGCCGTGGGAGCAGGGACAACACCCTCAAGGCCATCAATATCTATCATTGGCTCACCTCCTGCCACACACCCGGGTTCTTCCTCTGGCTCGACGCGGAAAAGGCATTCAACAGAGTTGCCTGAGACTACATGACTGCAGCATTGGAGTCGCTGGGCATCTCTGGTCGTATGTTAAACTTTATTTTGGCCCTCTACTCTGCACCTTCTGCAAGGGTGCGGGTGTAACGCTCTGGGATTTGTTTCAATGGGACTGGATTTACAGCTGCAGAATTCCACTCAGTAGTCTTGTAGAGATATGTTAAATCACCTGATCCAACTCTCTTGACTCATCATAGTGGTTTGGCCTGACTCAATATGCACATACACAAACACTCAGATAGATGTTGCAGGAGTGATAGTAGATGTTAACAAGCACTCAGGTAGAAATGTTGCAGGAGTGACAGTAGATGTTAATAAGCACTCAGATAGTAATGTTGCAGGAGTGATAGTAGATGATGATGATAGGCAGTAATCACAAGCGCTAGAAATTAGTACATATAACAGGATAGATAGTAGTAAGCAGGATGTACAAGTGGTTACAAGCTAGTTCAGTAAAGCAAGTTGTGATAAGCAGTAGGCACAAGAGCTAGCAGTCTAGGATAGTAATGCAGATGTTTAAATGTTAGGGAGCATTTATCCTAGAGCTAGCAATAGTTCTTATAGTGCAGGTATTTTAGATAGGAAGCGTTGATGATAAGAGGGGGTCCCCTGCGGGGTACTTATCAATAGCCTGTAGATAGGAAGTGTAGGATAAGGTAGCGAGGCTCCGGTCATCCAGGTATAGGATAGGTAGCTGGTAGAACGGCAGCGTCAGGTTGGAGGTCTATCACGAGCGGTTGCACGAACAACCTGTGAGTGCAGACCGTGAGTTGAAATAGCCGCTCAATGCGGCTCCCGCTGATGACATCAGCGCTAGGAAAGCAATACACATCCATATGCGTTCCACCTACCTGAGTGGTGGAACGCAACCCGGAAGTAAAGTGGTTAGAAGGCCCTGAGAATACCAGGGATCTTACAGTACCCCCCCCCCGTAAGGCCGGCTCCAGAAGGCCTATAAAACTGGTTTCTCAGGGTATTTAGTGTGGAATATTTGTACAAGTCTAGATGCATGAACATCAGAAGCATCTAACCAGGTGTCATCTTGGGGTCCGTAATTTTTCCATCTGATGAGATATTGGAGTTTCCCTCTATGGATTCGAGAATCCAAAATCTCCCGTATCTCAAATTCTTCTCCCCCTTCTACTTGTACTGGAGGTGGAGGTGAGATGATAGGTCTAATCCCCTGGTTAGGTATATGTGGTTTTAGTAAGGACACGTGAAATCCTGGGTGTATCTTGAAATCCGTCGGTAGTGTAAGTCGAACTGCAGATGTTCCAATGATTTTCTCGATTGGAAAAGGTCCCAAAAACAGAGGTCCAAGTTTTTTACTGGGGATTTTCAATCTCAGATTTTTTGTGGATAACCACACGAGATCTCCAACGGTGTATTAAGGGGATGGTCTTCTGCGAAGATCGTAGTACCGTTTCTGTTGGCTGTGGGCATGAGAGATGGTGGTGTTGAGTAGATCCAACGAGTTTTTTATTTGAGTGAGGTAATCAGTAGCTACCGGATTACTAGACGGTAAGATACGTGGAGGGAGAAGTGTGGGATGAAACCCATAGTTTAGGAAGAACGGACTTTGCTTAGTAGTACTGTGGTTTGAATTATTGTAAGCAAATTCCGATAGAGGAAGGAGATCCACCCAATCATCCTGTAGATAGAATGTATAACAGCGTAAGTATTGTTCAATACATTGGTTGACTCGTTCCGTTTGTCCATTAGTCTGTGGGTGGTAAGGGGGAAGTAAGTTTCCGCTCAATCCGTAATATACGACATAGAGCTTGCCAAAACTTAGAAATAAATTGTTAACCCCGGTCAGATAGAAGGGTTTTTGGAATTCCATGTAGCTTGAAAACATGTTTAACTAGGAGTTCCGCTGTTTATTTAGATGATGGTAATCTGCGAATGGGGATAAAATGCGCCATCTTGGTCAGATGGTCCACTGAAACCAAGATGGTAGTAAATCCCTTGGAAGGTGGTAATTCCACTATAAAGTCTAGGGACACAACTTCCCATGGGACTTTGGGTATAGGTAGACTGCAAAGTAGCCCGAATGGCTTTGTAGTCTCAATTTTGGACCTAGCACAGGTGTCACATGAGGAAACGAACTTCTGTACAGACGTCTTCATACTAGGCCACCAAAATTGCCTGGTGAGCAAATTTAATGTTTTGGTCATACCCATATGTCCTGCCATAGGTACATCATGTGTCAGTTCCAAGATCTTAGTACGCACATTAGGAGGTATGTAGAGTTTACCATCGAAGTATAGGAAGCCCTCTGCATCTGAATCCAGATGTGGTGGTGGCGAATCCAATCCGAGACCATGCAGAATCTCTTCCTTTAAGGAACGAACAACGCCGACAATACGATCTTGTGGTATTATAGGAAGTGAAGGGATTTCTGCACAGTTATCTTCGGTTAACCGTGATAACGCATCAGCCTTCTTGTTTTTATCTGCAGGTTTGTAGGTCACTAGGAAGTTAAATCTTAGGAAGAATAGTGACCAACGCACTTGCCGATGGGAAAGAGTTTTGTTGGTTTGGAGGTATTGGAGGTTTTTGTGATCCGTATATATGATTATTGGCAACCGGGTACCTTCAAGTAAATGTCGCCAATTTTCAAGTGCCAATTTTATGGCAAGTAACTCCTTTTCACCCACTGGGTAGTTCCCCTCTGGGGCAGTCAGAGTTTTGGATAAGAAAGCAACTGGGTGGAGAGGAGACGTATTTGTTGGTCGTTGGGAGAGAATTGCTCCTACAGCCATATTTGATGCATCCACCTCTAGGATGTATTGTAAAGATGGGTCTGGATGGCGTAATATGGGAGCAGAAGTGAAGCTTGATTTCAACAAGCGGAAAGCTTGATTTGCTTCTTCAGACCATTTGTACGTCTTTTTCACACTTGTGAGTTGAGTTAGCGGTCTTACTATAGTAGAGAAATTATTTATGAATTTCCTGTAAAAGTTCGAGAACCCAAGAAATCGTTGTAACGCCTTACGTGTTGCTGGTATGGGCCAATCCTGGATACACGATATCTTACTTTTATCCATCTTGATGCCATTCTTTGATATGATGTATCCCAGGAATAGCACTTCCTCCATATGGAATAAACATTTCTTCAGTTTTACATATAAGTTGTGTGAGAGTAATCTGGACAACACAAGTCTTACATGTCTTACATGTTCAGACAAGGATGGATTGTGAGTAGATGAGTATATCATCCAAATATACCACAACACAAACATCAAGTAGGTCACTGAAGATATAATTTATGAACCGCTGGAATGCTGCGGGAGCATTGCATAATCCAAAGGGCATCACTAGATATTCAAATAATCCATATCTAGTTCTGAATGCCGTCTTCCACTCATCCCCATTACGTATGCGGATGAGGTTGTATGCACCCTTTAAATCCAACTTTGAAAAGTAAGTGGCTCCACGCACTTGTTCAATGAGTTCCGGAATGAGAGGTAAAGGATAGCGATCCTTTATCGTAATGTTGTTTAATTGTCTATAGTCAATGATGGGCCTGAGACTCTGATCCTTGTTGCGGACAAAGAAAAGTCCTGCAGCTGTGGAAGAAGTAGAGGGTCTAATAAACCCCTTCGCTAAATTCTCATCCAAATATTGTTTGAGATGAGAAAGTTCATCCTGAGATAAAGGATAAACATGTCCGAAAGGTAGTTTACTATTAGGGAGTAGATCAATGGAACAATCATAATCCCTATGGGGAGGCAACATTTGAGCATTTTTCTCAAGGAAAACTTCCGCCAGATCCTGATAGCATGGTGGCGGTGTGATTTCATCTGACACCATGGAAAGGATATTTTTGTAAGAATGAATCTTGCACGTGGTCTCACAGTAGTGAGAAGGGAAAGTCAGGGTTCGTGTCTTCCAGTCAATATTCGGTTGATGCAGGTGTAACCAGGGAAGTCCCAGTATTATAGGGAAATGTGGTGAAGGTAACACATCAAAAATGTTCGTCTCAACATGAGACTCGTTAGCAGTAACTAGAAGTGCTTGAGTTTGTTTAGTGATTGGACCAGAAGATAATGGAATACCATTAATTAAACTAACAGAGACAGGTATTGATTTTGAAATAATAGGTATTTTATTTAAAGCAACAAAACTAGTGTCAATGTAGTTTCCACAAGATCCTGTGTCGATCATAGCCTTGGTAGTGATTCTATTTTGGTCCCACTGTAAAATCAATTGAATGAAAAGATAGGGGTTAGAAAAAGAAGTCGTTAATCCCCCCAATAATGTATGTGAAAACTCACCCTCTTTTTTGCGGACAAGGGGACAGACGCTTATTGGATGATCAGCGGATGCACAATACATGCAAAGGTTTAGAGATCTTCTCCTGGCTCGTTCAACAGATGACAATGGAGAACGTATGATTCCTACCTCCGTAGGAGTAGGATCAGGAGACGAAAAGCGAGAAGGATTGGGTGATGGTACTCCCATTTTCTCAGCCTTCCTTTCTCGTAAACGTCTATCAATGTTGATGCTGAGCTGTATCAAAGCATGCAAAGTGCCAGGTAAATCCACCCGGGCGAGCTCGTCTTTAACGGCTTCGGATAGAACAAGCCTGAACTGAGTTCGCAGAGATGCATCATTTCACCCTGAATCAAGGGTCCATCTCTTGAACTCTGCTACAAAGTCTTCAACAGGTCTCCTTCCCTGTTTTAAAGCTCTCAATTGGCTGTCGGCAGTATTTTGCCGGTTTGGGTCTTCATATAGACGAGAGAGTTCTGCTAGAAACGCAGGGTAAGAATTGAGAATAGGATCATCTTTCTCAAAGAAGGAGTCTGCCAAGGCCCGTGGATCACCTGACATATAAGAGATAGTAGTACAGACTTTAATACGGTCTGTATTGTAAGTACGAGGTTTTAAACTAAAAAGTAATTGACATGCGTTTGTAAACTCACGACATTTTTTCCGATCACCAGTAAACACTTGTGGAGGATTTATCTTCGGCTCATGGGGTTGAGCAGCAGTAAGCTGTGATACACGGGCTACCTGCTGTTTTAAGGTGTGATTTTCCTTTTGTACTTCCGTGAGTGTATGAACTAAGGCTTCTACTTTTTGTGTAAGGTGCATCACATGAGTGGCCATTTCTGCTGAATCCATTTTGTTGGGTTCGTGCAATCTGTAACGCTCTGGGATTTGTTTCAATGGGACTGGATTTACAGCTGCAGAATTCCACTCAGTAGTCTTGTAGAGATATGTTAAATCACCTGATCCAACTCTCTTGACTCATCATAGTGGTTTGGCCTGACTCAATATGCACATACACAAACACTCAGATAGATGTTGCAGGAGTGATAGTAGATGTTAGCAAGCACTCAGGTAGAAATGTTGCAGGAGTGACAGTAGATGTTAATAAGCACTCAGATAGTAATGTTGCAGGAGTGATAGTAGATGATGATGATAGGCAGTAATCACAAGCGCTAGCAATTAGTACATATAACAGGATAGATAGTAGTAAGCAGGATGTACAAGTGGTTACAAGCTAGTTCAGTAAAGCAAGTTGTGATAAGCAGTAGGCACAAGAGCTAGCAGTCTAGGATAGTAATGCAGATGTTTAAATGTTAGGGAGCATGTATCCTAGAGCTAGCAATAGTTCTTATAGTGCAGGTATTTTAGATAGGAAGCGTTGATGATAAGAGGGGGTCCCCTGCGGGGTACTTATCAATAACCTGTAGATAGGAAGTGTAGGATAAGGTAGCGAGGCTCCGGTCATCCAGGTATAGGATAGGTAGCTGGTAGAACGGCAGCGTCAGGTTGGAGGTCTATCACGAGCGGTTGCACGAACAACCTGTGAGTGCAGACCGTGAGTTGAAATAGCCGCTCAACGCGGCGCCCGCTGATGACATCAGCGCTAGGAAAGCAATACACATCCATATGCGTTCCACCTACCTGAGTGGTGGAACGCAACCCGGAAGTAAAGTGGTTAGAAGGCCCTGAGAATACCAGGGATCTTACAGCGGGTTAATGAGGGTCTGTCGGATGCCTTCTCCGTGTCGAACGGAACCCGACAGGGTTGTCCCCTATCCCCTCTAATCTATATTATTACTCTTGAACCCCTGCTTCACCGTCTTAACTCTAACCCTGATGTTAGTGGTGTAACTATAGCCCACAAAACATACAAACTAGCAGCTTACGCTGATGATATTTTGCTTTTCTTGACTAACCCCGCCGTTTCCCTGCCCAATCTCCTCCGAGACCTAGACGCTTTTCGACTTATATCCAACCTGAAAATCAACTACACTAAGTCTGAAGCCCTTAACATATCCCTCCCGACGCACGTTATGACGTTTTGCCAAGATAACTTTCCCTTTCCATGGGAACCCTCCCCCATCACATACCTGGGCATACAAATCCCCTCCTTTCTTACAGAATTATACACGCAAAATTTCCTGCCACTTTTACAGACCGTTAAGTCTGACCTGTTAAAGTGGGAATTGGGCCCCTTCTCATGGTTTGGTAGACTGGCAGTTATAAAGAGGAATATCCTTCCCAGATTACTTTATGTGTTACAGGCTGTCCCTCTCAGGATTCCCCCAGTGTTTTTCCGTTCCTATCAACTAATATGTACCACCTTCAACTGGCGCTCAAAACGTCCCCGATTGTCCTGGGATGTTCTAACTGCCCCGAAGGAGACAGGTGGTTTGGGTCTTCCAAACATGCAGAAATAGTATTGGTCCTGTCATTTGTCGAGGGTTGTAGACTGGCATAAACATTGCCTCCTCAAGGATTGGGTTACTTTGGAAGAGTCAATTTCCTCTCTCCCCATCCACCACCTTCCATGGATCTCTCCTTCTTCATTATCGGCCACATGACACAAGCATCCTTAATCAACCCCACGCTCATCGTCTTTCGGCATTTATGCAAAAAAACTACACTTAGCCTCTATTCCAGGCCCCTTGGTTCCTCTGGCTCAGAACCCAGATTTCCCACCTGGCCTCACTTACCCTGTCTCAGCTGGACCCTTGACTAACGCACCAAGGCCTAGCACTTCTTTCACAGGGGCAATTTACTATCTTACGCGGAACTCGCCCGGAGATACCCGGAACTTAAAATTCAGTTTTTCAACTATCTGCAAATGAGAGACTTCCTACTCTGCGCCCCTGATGTCTCGTGCTGGCATAGGGCTCATACCCCCTTTGAAACCCTTTGCAACACACCTGGCCCCCAACGCCATCTTATCTCCTTTCTATACTCCCTACTTTCGCTGGAACGACCCCCTCGAATCACTAAACTACGTAGTCAATGAGAGGGGGACTTATCCCTTACCTTGTCTGAAGATGATTGGGATTGCATCTACTCCCATATTCATAAAGGTTCCAGGAATGTTTTAGTCCAAGAGAATGGCTTTAAAATCTTTGCAAAATGGTATATGACCCCCGACGTTCTCCATAGAATCTCTGCCAAACTTTCTCCCCTATGCTGGCGTTGCCGCCTCCAGACCGGATCCCTTCTGCATATCTGGTGGGACTGTCCACTGATCCAGCCTTTTTGGAAGGAGATACACGCCCTTATCATTCGCATTACTACCTTCACCCCTGATTTCACCCCAGCCCAATACCTTCTTCACCACACCTCCCTTTCCCAATGGATCTACAGAAAATCCTTGATGTTCCATTTAATCTCCGCCGCCAAAATTTGTATCCCCTGCCGCTGGTTTTCCCCCTCCCCTCCCTCTGTAGCAGAGTGGCTGCGGAGGGTGGGAAGGATTTTGCGGATGGAGGACCTAACCCATCAGGCTCTCGATACCCCCTCCAAGTTCTACAACACTTGGGCCCTGTGGATCGACTTTTCCTTCTTGGATGATTACCGCCGCCTACTGACCAGTTAGATTTAATACATGGTAACAGATTACCTCTGTTGTCTAGCCTACGTCAACTGGCGTACTGTTATCTCCCCTCTGCTCCCGGATCGTCACCCCTTTTTTTTTTCTCCTTCTTTCTCCCTCATTCTCCATCCTTTTCCTTCTCCTCCTATTTTCCTCTCTTCCTCGCCTTTCTGTCCCCCCCCCCCTGTCGTAGGATGTCCCTCGCGTCTGTTTCTTTGTGCTGTTTGTCCTTACCCTCCTTCCTATCTCACACTTTTCCTATGTCCCTTCATCCAATGGGGTGTGGATTGCTAACACTACCGGATGGCCACTCCGTGGAATCGGACACAGCTAGTTCCCCTTGGGGGTGTCCATTCCAGGGGTTGCCCATCTAGATATATTTCTGTGCCCTCCCCACTGCCCCTTTCACAAGCTTACAGGTAGTTGGGACAGAGTCTTTGTCACGTTTCTCTCTATATCCCACTTAAGATTGCTTCAGCTTCGTGTGGAAGCCCTCTTATACATACCACTTACTCTTTTTGGCTAATATAGCTTGGGCACACGCCCGTGTTACTTTTGTACACCATTGTACTGTACCTTTGATTTGATATGGTTTAAAAAAAATTAGAGGCTCATACAATGAAAGTATAAAAAAATTTACAAAATGTTATTGGTATATAATCCATAAAATCAAAACACAAAAACACACAACATACATAACACAGCAGATGTACATAGAAATAGATCACTCAAATTAAAATTCTGTTTGGTAGGCCAATCAGGCTATACTAGAAACAGCGCCCTTGACATGTTTCGCAATTGCTTCTTCAGGGGCATGCAACTTTGAATTAGATGTAGGGTTGAGCGAACCCGGACTGTATTGTTCGGGTTCGTACTTGACTTTTGGGTATTCGGTAACCGGACCGGAACCTGAAGATTTCACTGTATGTTCCGAAGACTTCACTGCATGTTCGGGAACTGTCCGTTGTTCAGTAGCGTTATTTGATGTTTTGGCGCGGTTTTAATGGCGCGGTTTTAATGGCACGGTTTCAACAGGTGCAAGGCAGCCAATCAGCAAGCGTTTAACTAGTGTGCCCGAGAAGCCATCATAGCCATGCCTACTAATGGCATGGCTGTGATTGGCCAGTGCAGCATGTGACCCAGAGTCTATATAAGCTGGAGTCACACAGCGCCGCACGTCACTCTGCTATAACTATACTAGGGAGAGGTTCCTGATACTTCTGCTGAGGGAGAGATAGGAGATTACTGTAGGGTCAGGCTGGAGATTGCTTTGAAGGAAAGCATAAGAATAATCTTCTTTAATCAAACAGCGATCTACATTGATTGTATTGTGTGGGGGTGCAGTGCACAATCTTTATGCCCTGACGTGAGCCCAGTGAGGAGGAGAAAGGAGAAAAAAAAACTTTTATCAGTCTGTTAGGTGGGCGGCGTGTGGTGCTGCACATTTAATGCAAGCTCAGTGCATATGTGTCTGCTTAATCTGCATTTAAAAAAGAAAAAAAAAATGTCCTTCATATTATAACTTTGACATACAGTCTTTAGACAGACACTGCTTTTCTAACCTGCTCTTCAAAAAGCACCAATGTAAGGGGAAAATAATTATTTTTCAGTAATTAGGGGGAAAAAAATAATTTTTCAGTTTTTCATTCAAATGTTTTTTTTTTTATTCCATAGCGGAATAGAACAACAACGGTATCCAACCTGTTAGGCGTGCGGTGTGTTGGTTGCTGCCAGTGAGCCTCAAGCCCGGCCTGGTGGTGTGCGATAATGGGCAAAATCTCATAGCAGCTCTCAGCCTACCCGATTTGACACACATCCCTTGCCTGGCGCATGTGCTGAATTTGGTGGTACAGAGGTTCCTTAGAAATTGCCCTGATATGTCAGAGCTGCTGCAGAAAGTTTGGGCCGTCTGTGCACACTTTCGGCATTCTCACCCTGCTGCTGCTTGCCTGTCAGCGCTGCAGCGTAACTTCGGCCTTCCCGCTCACCGCCTCATATGTGACATGCCCACAAGGTGGAACTCCACCTTGCACATGCTGGCCAGACTGTGCGAGCAGCAGCATCCCATAGTGGAGTTTCAGCTGCAGCACGCAGTGTGAGTCACTCTGTGGAACAGCACCACTTCACCACCAATAACTGGACCACCGTGCGAGACCTGTGTGCCTTGTTGCACTGTGTCAGAGACTCAATACCCTGCGCAGGCGCTGTTAGGAACGCTTCCTGAGCACACTGATGTGCTGTCATGAGTCTGCAACCTAAAGGGTTAACCCAGAGCAGACTAATTGCAATAATTGGCAAACAGGTTGCCTTATTTAAACAGCCCAGCAGCACTGCACTTTGCTGTGGTGTCTTCAGCTCTCCTGTATCCTGTCCCTGTTATATCTGCTGTTCCTGTTTACCTGACCCGGCTTGTCTTTGGATTCTGATTACCTGCTGCCTGCCCTGACCTTGGCTTGTCCTGACTATCCTCCTGTCTCGTCCTGATCTGTTTACCTGCTAGCGGCTATTGGTCCTGGACCTGTTCCTGGCTCTCCCAGGGAATCCGGGGGGGGCGTGACCTGGTGTTAGCAAGCAGCCAAATCCATCCCCTCCATCTGGGGCCCTGGTAAAAACCGGCTTACACTTAGACTCCATGCCTCTGGTGAACCTGTGCCACGCCAGTTACCCGGTAAGCCACTCCTCTTATGTCAGGCTCTGCCATGTTACCCTGTGACAGTACAACACAACCATGACTGAGCCAGCTAGAGGAGCCTCTCCTATGGATGACATCTGCCAGCACCTTGCGGCCCTTACCCAAGCCGTTAAGTCCCTGCAAGAGGGCTATACCCAGCTGGAGGGGCGTGTTCAGTCCCTAACCCCCTCCACGGACCCTACAGTTTCTGCTGCTTCCATGGCTCCCTCCGGGAATCCCTCCGGTCCGACGGTGGTGATGCTGCCTCCTGAGCCAAGGGTCCCTTCGCCGGAAAGGTTTTCTGGGGATCGGAGCAAGCTTAGAGCCTTCCGCAAATGCCTGCGATCTGTACTTCTCCCTGCAACCCCGAACCTTCTCCTTGGAAGCAACCAAAGTGGGGTTCATCATATCCCTGCTTCAAGGTGAACCTCAGTCCTGGGCTCACCGCCTGCTTGAAGAGCGCAGTGACCAGCTGGACTCCATGACGGCTTTCTTTAATGCAATGGCGCAGTTATATGAAGACCTGCAGTGCACTGCTACCGCAGAAACCGCGCTCTCTTCACTTCAACAGGGCCGTAGAGCCGTAGAGGATTACGTCACTGACTTCAGGCGTTGGAGTACGGACACTCACTGGAACGACGCAGCCTTGCGACATCAGTTCCGCCTGGGTCTTTCAGAAAACTTGGAAGATGAACTGGCCCGAGTGGGTATACCCGAGACCTTGGAGGCATTTATCACCCTGGCCATACAGATAGACCGCCGGCTCCGTAAGCGTAGAGCAGAGAGGTCCACGCAGCAGATCCGCCCAGTCTGGATGTTGCCACGGGTTCCTAATCCCGTCCACACCTTCTCCTCCGGTGCCCGTTCCAGCAACACTGCTCCGGTTACTTCCGAATCGGATACATCAGAGCCGATGCAACTTGGGCTTATGCGTCCTTCCTTATCAACAGAAGAACGCTCACGACGACGTCAGAACAACCTGTGTCTGTACTGCGGAGAGGCCGGACACTTTGTACGCTCATGCCCAGCAAAGATGCGTAAATGTCTTTCTATGTCCCCCTTAAGTTATCCAGTTTCTGTCAACAATACCACTCACCTGGCTCTCTCTATCTCATTCCAGCTCCCAGAAGGCCCGATCCCGGTCACCGCTATTATTGATTCCGGGGCATGCAGCTGCTTCATTGACCTTACCTTTGCTGCCCATCAACGCATCCCACTTCGACCCAAGTCGCAGGGACTCTCCATCTTCCTAGCGGATGGGTCCCACATCAAGTGTGGGCCAGTTACCCAAGAAACCCCTCCATTGCCTGTGGCCACTCTCGAAGGGCACAAGGAGTTGTTGTGCCTGGATGCCATCTCTTCTCCCTTGTTTCCCATTATTCTGGGGTTACCCTGGTTGCAGGCGCACAACCCACAGATTAATTGGACTTCTGGAGACGTCAATTTCCAGTCCCCTTACTGCCAGAATCATTGCCTGCCAGTACGCCATAGTGCTCCTAGCACCCTACTCTGTATGGACGCTGATAAGGAGATACGTTCCTCTGTCCCAGTATCTTATCACGAATACTTGGATGTCTTCAGTAAACAGGGGGCTGAGACCTTACCCCCCCACCGCCCCTATGATTGTCCAATTTAATTGCTTCCGGGGGCCGAGATCCCTTTCGGACATATCTTTTCTTTATCGGAATGAGAATTGGGTACCCTTAAAGACTATGTGACGGAGAATCTAGAGAAGGGATTCATCCGACCCTCTACTTCTCCGGCAGGAGCTGGGATCTTTTTTGTGGAGAAGAAAGATCATTCACTTCGGCCATGTGTGGACTACCGTGAGTTAAATAAAATTACGGTAAAAACCGGTACCCCCTACCCTTAATTCCTGAACTCTTCCAGAGACTAAGAACCGCCTCTGTATTCACCAAACTGGACCTACGGGGAGCCTACAATTTGGTCCGTATTAGGGAGGGGGTGAATGGAAGACAGCATTCCGCACCCGATTCGGGCATTATGAATATTTGGTGATGCCTTTCGGGCTCTGCAATGCCCCGGCCACCTTCTAGCACTTCGTCAACGACATCTTCAGAGACTATCTGGACATCTTTGTAATTGTTTACCTGGACGATATCTTGGTCTTCTCTTCCTCCCTGGCCCAGCACCAAGAACACGTTAAAAATGTACTCCACCGACTCCGGCTACACAGACTCTACGCAAAACCCGAGAAATGCGAATTTGAACATCAGAGTATCCAATTTCTCGGGTTAATAATCTCCTCTGAAGGGGTCAAAATGGACCCTCAGAAGGTCTCCGCCATCCTGGATTGGCACGCACCGGTGGATAAAAAGGGGATTCAGCGTTTCATAGGATTCGCATATTTCTACAGGAAATTTATCAAGGGATTCTCTTCCATCATCGCCCCTATTACCCTGCTCACCAAACAAGGTAACCGCTTCCACTGGTCTCCCAAGGCGCAAGTCGCATTTACAGCCCTGAAGGAGCTGTTTACTTCTGCTCCTATCCTCAGCCACCCGGATCCCGCCCTGCCTTACATCCTCGAAGTTGATGCCTCGGAAATCGCAGTAGGAGCAGTCATCTCCCAGCGTCAAGGTCTCAAGGACCTGATTCATCCGGTAGCTTTCTTCTCCCGTAAGCTTTCTCCTGCAGAGAGGAACTATGATGTAGGGGATCGGGAGCTCCTTGCCATCAAGACCGCCCTGGAGGAGTGGAGGTATCTATTGGAAGGGGCGGCACATCCCATACTCATCTTCACGGATCATAAGAACCTGGAGTATTTGAGGACGGCCAAACGCCTGAGACCTCGCCAAGCAAGGTGGGCACTTTTTTTTTCCAGATTTACGTTCCATATAACGTACCGACCGCGTTCCAAGAATACGAAACCCGATGCTCTCTCTCGATTTGTACAACAGTTCTAAAGAAATCATTGTACCTGACACCATCCTAACCCAAGGTAACTTTCTGCTATTGCAGTCTGACCTTCTTACCGCTCTGAGACAAGCCACAGTAAATGCTCCCCATCCTGCTGGAACTATACTGGTACCCAGAAATGGACTGCTATGGAGAGGGGATCAAATTTTTGTTCCAGAAAGTGCTTGTGTGTCCATCCTAGGACTGTGTCATGACCACCCGATCGCTGGTCATTTCGGGATCCATAAGACCCTGGATCTTGTGCAGCGCACGTTCTGGTGGCCCGACTTGGAGAAGTGTTGTAAACAATATGTTTCCTCCTGTACTGTCTGCACACGAAGCAAGGCAACCCAAAATAAGGCATGGGGCCTGCACAGACCACTACCAGCCCCTGACAGACCATGGAAGATGATAGCCATGGATTTCATCGTGGAACTTCCTCCATCAGACGGTTATTCTGCAATCTTTGTGGTAGTAGACCATCTGTCGAAAATGGCTCACTTCATACCACTAAGAGGTACACCCTCCGTGCTTGAGATGGCGTAGGTCTTCATCAGAGAAATTGTAAGACTTCACGGGGTCCCAATGAACATTGTGTCGGATAGAGGTGTCCAAATTACTTCTCACTTCTGGAGAGCTTTATGTGATTCACTGAAAATCAAGCTGTCAATGTCCTCTGCATACCATCCCCAGACTAACGGGCAGACTGAGAGGACCAACCAGACCCTCGAGCAATATATCCGATGCTTCACCACCTTTGTTCAAGATGACTGGGTCTCACTACTACCATCAGCAGAGTTCGCATACAATAACGCCAAACACTCGGCTACAGGTCAGTCCCCATTCTATGCTAACTACGGGTTTCACCCATCTTTCTTGCCCTGCTTTATTCCTGAACCTACAGTGCCAGCAGTCCGGGATATCTTGGAGTTCCTTAAGGAGAACAACAAAATCTTACAGGATGCCATGACCAAGGCTCAAACCTCCAATAAAGAGTTCTTTGACAAAAGAAGGAGAGGTGAGTTGGTTCTCCAGCCTGGCAACCTGGTATGGTTAGCCACCACCAATCTCCGATTGACATGCCCTTCCAAAAAACTGGCACCCAAGTTTTTTGGCCCGTTCCCTGTGAGGAGAAAATTAAGTGAGGTATCTTATGAATTGATGCTTTCCGATTCCTTCAAGATCCATCCAGTCTTCCACATTTCACTCTTGAAACCAGCAGTACCTGATTCCTTTCCTGGTAGAAGTTCGGAACCACCTGCTCCTGTCACCATCAACGGGGATGAAGAATTTGAGGTGGAGGCCATCCTAGACTGCAGAAGGCGGAGGAACCAGCTACAATACCTGGTTAAGTGGAGGGGCTACGGCCCGAAGAAAATTCCTGGGAACCGGTACAGAATTTCCATGCCCAGGACTTAATCCGGAATTTCTTTCCGCAACCATCCCCACAAAAGGAACCTTTTGGGCACCTGGAGGTTGCCCTTAAGAGGGTGGCAATGTCAGAGACTCAATACCATGCGCAGGCGCTGTTAGGAACGCTTCCTGAGCACACTGATGTGCTGTCATGAGTCTGCAACCTAAAGGGTTAAGCCAGAGCAGACTAATTGCAATAATTGGCAAACAGACTGCCTTATTTAAACAGCCCAGCAGCACTGCACTTTGCTGTGTTGTCTTCAGCTCTCCTGTATCCTGTGCCTGTTATATCTGCTGTTCCTGTTTACCTGACCCGGCTTGTCTTTGGATTCTGATTACCTGCTGCCCGCCCTGACCTTGGCTTGTCCTGACTATCCTCCTGTCTCGTCCTGATCTGTTTACCTGCTACCGGCTATTGGTCCTGGACCTGTTCCTGGCTCTCCCAGGGAATACGGGGGGCCGTGACCTGGTGTTAGCAAGCAGCCAAATCCATCCCCACCATCTGGGGCCCTAGTGAAAACCGGCTTACACTTAGACTCCGCGCCTCTGGTAAACCTGTTCCACGCCAGTTACCCGGTAAGCCATTCCTCTTATGTCAGGCTCTGCCACGTTACCCCGTGACACGCTGTTTCGAGTACTCCACCAACATGGCCAGTGCCGATGACGCCGTTCTCAGCTTAACTATCCTACTTCTATGCCTTCTTGAAAAAACACTTTGGGCGATGATGGAAGAGGATGTGGCACAGGATGAGGAGGAGGAGGAGGAGGATGAAGAGGTATAATTTCCAAGGCTTTCAGGGCAGTCATTCGCAAGTGGCTCCGAGGGTGGGTTCCTGCACCCACAAACGCCAGGGACACAATTGTCCAGCAGGGGCACAGATCTGGAGGATGAGGAGGAGGAGATGGAGGAGGATATGGAACCATGTTCACAGCAGGGTGGCACCCAGGCCGGCTCATGACCATCACTGGTGCATGGCTGGGGGGATACAGAGGACACAGAGGATACACCTCCCACAGAGGACAGCTTTTCATTGCCTCTGGGCAGCCTGGCACACATGTGCGATTACATGCTGCAGTGTATCCGCAATGACCGCCGAGTTTCCCACACAGTAACTTGTGCTGATTACTGGGTGGCCACCCTGCTGGATCCCCGTTACAAGGACAACGTACCAACCTTAATTCCCTTACTGGAGCGTGATCGGAAGATGCGCGAGTACAAGCGAACGCTGGTAGACGCACTGCTGGTGGCATTCCCACCTGACAGCGGGGGCACAGTGGAAGCACAAGGCAAAGGCAGGGGAGGAGGAGGAAGAGGTCGTCAACGCAGCCAGGGCACCGCCAGCACCTCAGAAGGCAGGGTTAGCATGGCCGAAATGTGGAAAAGCTTTGTCAGCTCGCCACAACAAGCAGCAGCACCAGCAGCTGATATGGAACGTCTTAGCAGGAGGCAGCATTTCACTAACATGGTGGAGCAGTATGTGTGCACACGCCTAGACGTACTGAATGACGGGTCTCCCCCCTTCAACTTCTGGGTCTCTAAGTTGGGCACATTGCCTGAGTTTGCCCTTTACGCTTTGGAAGTGCTGGCCTGCCCTGCAGCCTGTGTATTATCTGAACGGGTATTTAGCACGGCTGGGGGCGTTATCACAGACCATCGCAGCCGCCTGTCCAGAGCCAATGTGGACAAGCTCACGTTCATTAAAATGAACCAGGCATGGATCCCACAGGACTTGTCCGTACCTTGTGCCGAATAGACATGTATAACGGCCTCCCCCCAACCATTGTTGGATTTGATCTTTCTTACTCTTTTGGGGTGTACCCGAATTTAAAAATTTTTTTTATTAAAAACCAAAACCAGTGTTGGATACCTCGTCCTCCTCCTCCACTGCCGCCGCTTCCACATACACCGCCATATGCACCACCATATCCACTGCCACCTCAACCTCCTACTTCATATGGGCCTCATCCTCCTCCCCCTACATCATTCAAGATGATTATTTTTTATTTTTCTGTTTTTATGTTGTTTCCCTATCTACATTTGTTTACAGAGCACTTGCCATGCTCTTAAGATGAGTTTGCTGCCATTTACAGCCATCTAGCCCTTTCCATGTTTGTTTTAGAGGCATTTTAGTGCTCAAAAGTTCGGGTCTCCATTGACTTCAATGGGGTTCGGGATCGGTTGACGAACCCGGACATTTTTTTTCAAGTTTGAATTTTCTACATTGGGATATAAACATATTATCCATGTACATATTTATATCCTGCAAGGTGGATCACATGTACCAGTAACGTACTCACCAACACCAAGCCAACACCAATAGCCAAGAAGGATAGACTAGAGAGCATGCACCATATATTATATCCCCCCTGATGAGTGCGGGAGTTGGTGTACTTATGTAGGTAAAAGAAAAGTGAAGTTCTAGTGAATATACCATGAGACAGATGAAAAACATGTGGATATACATAGACCCACTTCCAGCAAATAAAATAATTTAATATATAACTGAAGGTAATATTATACTACTCATCAGAAATCTACCTACTACTGAAATATTACTAAAAAAAGAGATTGTATGCTAACCAGGGGGCGAGCTATACGAGGTACATATGCTTGAAAAGTTGCATGCTGTTTCAAAAAAGCACACCAAACAGGACTGTATTTCTAAAAAATGAAAAAGTAAGAATTGTATAAAAGGCTTATACTTAGTATAGATTCCAAGATGTTAATTTTGAAATAAGAGAGGGAGTGGGTTTGGGATATAAGGTATTGTAAACGTTTGTTCAAATGATGGAAACACTTGAAATCCTACCTAGTGACCAACCAACTTTGAAGCAGTTATACGGTCCACTGTCTATTACATATTAAAAGATTTTATGTAATATACCTTATGGTCCTAAGATCTATTCATAACTAAATGCCAAGGTGGCCATAGTGCTGTTAATAGAAAGGCCTATAGAAATCTGCAATATAAAGAAAGAAATTCACAATAAATGACTATGGTAAGTAAGATAAGTAAACAGTCCATTGTTGGGCAAAACGTTTGCAGAGACATACCACATGCTGAGGATAGCTGTCATGCCTCCCTGGAGCCTGCAGCCACAATGCCAGCTTTGGCGTTTTATGTGCAACCGATCCAGCCCGGCGCGTCATTACTGGCGTGGAAATGACGACATGCCATGGTTTTGAATCTTACAAGGGAAAAAGAAAAAAAGTTGTCCGCTAATCTCAATAAATTGAGACCTATCATACATGGCCCCTGAAATTAGGGAATTATTTTAACGAAAAGGCTTATAAGTAAGAACCTCATTAATGCCTGGGGGTATGATGGTATTAAGATGCTCTATCCAATAAGTTTCTCTTTGTAAAATCCGCTTATCCCAGTCCCCTCCGCGGGGATATGGGGGTACCACTTCTAGCACAAAGAAGGATATACAGAGTTATCAAATGTATGGTGAATCCCGATATGTCGGATAACAGTAGTTAGAATTTTGCTCCCTTCTGAGTAGTACAGATGGACACCTATTCATGGATTTAACTGCTGTATCGTTTTACCCACATAAAATACCTTACATGTGCATTTCATCAAATACAATACCCCTTGTGTAGGGCAATCCGCGTAATGTTCATAAGGGGCCCCGTGGTTTGTCTTTGTTCCTTGAGGAAGGATTCAACAGTCGGGATGCCCTACTCATGCGGGATTCTCAAGTAAAGGGCATCAATGTTAATGGCTACAAGCAGGGCATCCGGAGGAACTTGAATCCCCTCAAGGTGCTTCAAAAGATCAGTAGTATCTTGTATGTAGGACGAAAGCCCTAGTACACGAGGCATCAAAAAGGAGTCAATGTATATACTCGCGTTTTCGTCCAGTGAACCAATGCCCGAAACTATGGGCCTACCCGGGGGACTCGTTAGACTTTTATGCACCTTAGGCATCGTGTAAAAAGTAGGCATTCTTGGGTGCTTGGTATTCAGGAAATCCAAAGTGTCTTTATTAATGAGTCCTTCTATAAATGCCTCCACGACTAATGAGCAAAATTCATTGGCAAATCCCTGTATCTCTATCATCTGTATAGGGCGATACCACTGAGTATTGCACAGGACATCAAGACACATACGTTCATACTGAGTTGAAGTCATAATCACAATGTTACCACCCTTATCTGAGGGTTTGATAACCATGGTTTTGTTTGACTGTAATTGTTGTAATGCTATATATTGCTCTGAAGTCATATTGCTTGTGAAGGAGGACCAAGTAGTAGTTTTGATGTCCTGAGAAACACGCTGCACAAATGTCCAAACCTGCGGATTTGTAGTTAGATCAGGAAATCTTTGAAATTTCAGTTTAAATTGTTGTCTTGGAGTATTGGTCTCATCAAGTTCAGAGGGATATGTCAACATGACCCCAGAATCAATAATAGACACGTCTTCTGTATTTCCCTCATCATATAGAAGGATGAGGTCGCTATGGGCTCTACACTATGCTATTGTGAGGTGTTTGGTTTTTTCAGCTAGATCTTTTTCAACCCTTGTCTGTTTTCTTTCCTCATCGAACATATACTTCAACGTTAAATTTTGCGCAAAAAGGTGGAGATCCTTAATAGTTTCCTTAGTATTTATAGAGTTGGAAGGGCAGAATCCCACACCAAACTGAAGGACCTGCGTTTGTGCTGGAGTTAATCTCATATCTGTGAGGTTGTTTATGTTTAGTTTGTTGGGGTTGCTATTTGTCCCAGGTTGGTCGTTTGATGTAGAAAAGGGTTTAGACTGCCCTGTCTTGTTGTTTTGGGTATTGGTGTTAATTGTGTGTCTAAAAAACCATCTTCTGCTTGTGCAGACGATTGATTAGGTAAGTTAGGAACAGTGGTAGTTCCTTTGGCTAGAATTTTTTGTAAAATGGGTGTTAAGTTAGTGGACTGTGATAATGGTTTCTCCTGTTGTGCTTGTGAGTCTGATCGTTTTTTGTGAATAGGGTGAGTAGGTGAAGGGTCGGTACCATTTTGGCCACGTTTCTGTAAATTTGGACATGTACTCTGCGGTGCTAGTGACCTAGGTCGTGCTGTTTGTGTAATGGAGCTAGACAATGATGAGTCTGACTCCATAGTGTCTTCTACTGTGTCATGTGTTGTGTGCGTGTATCACGTTTTCATGTTCGTGCAAAATGTGTTTTCTCCGACCAGCGAAAGGCATACCCATCACTGAATGCCTGTTTGTCCCTATTAAATTTAGATTATTTTTTAGAAATGATTTCTTTGTTGAGAATTTCTAGTCGAAAATTTCTAGTCGAAAATTTCTAGTCGATTTTTTATTTCCTGCCAACTAGTGGGAAACGAGGGCAACTCAAATACATGTTTATACTGGACATTACATTTTTCAATTTCCATGTCCAGTAAAGACATGTCCTTCATATAATGTGTTAAGAGTAGGTTCATAAGTTCCCTACTACAATTATTGAGTACAGCCTCCCTTTCCTTCCTAAAAGATGGGTCTCTCAGGGTGGAGAAGGTGTGCATCCTCAATAATTGTGGATTAATGTTGTCATTGACATATTTATGAAAAAATTCTAAATGCCAGTATAGATGGAACTTACGCTTTAAAAGTCCCTGCACCTTGCCCAAATATACCTGAAGGTCCTCCTCAAAGCCATCATCAGTGCTTTGAGTGGCCAGTTTAACTATCATGCCTGTGCAGCCATAATCAGTACCCTTATAAGCCAGTGTACCTGTCTCATCTGTGCAGACATCATCAGTGCCCTGATTGGCCAGTATACCTGTCTCACCTGTAGAGCCATCATCAATGCCCTGATCAGTCAGTGTACCTGCCTCACCTGTGCAGACATCATCAGTGCCCTAATCAGCCAGTGTACCTGTCACACCTGTGCAGACCTCATCAGTGCCCTGATTAGTCAGTGTACCTGTCACACCTGTGCAGACCTCATCAGTGCCCTGATCAGCCAGTGTACCTGTCACACCTGTGCAGACATCATCAGTGCCCTAATCAGCCAGTGTACCTGGCACACCTGTGCAACTGTCATAAGTGCTATGATTAGCCAGTGTACCTGCCTCACCTGTGCAGCCATCATCAGTGCAGCCCTAATTTAGCCACACCAATGCAGCCATACACTGTATCCCTGATTGCAGCCACACCTGTCCCAGTGTCACCAGAGCCAGCATGCATCATGGTAAAAAAAATGTACACCAGCAAAGAGGCCTTCCAGATTATGACAATGACAGATGAGAGCAGTCACTGTCAGATTTGGATTCAGAGTATGAACCCATGGAGGGCAGTTGGTCAATAACCGAATCAGAGGAGGAAAGGATGCCTATAAGAAAGATTAGGCTTTCTGAAGAGCAGGCAACCACCAGCATTGTTGTACATCACTATGGTGAAGTGGCGACCACCAGCAATGCAGTACACCTGGATGAAAGGCCCAGTACCAGTAGTTGGGTGTCACATCATCCACCAAGAATCATAGCCCAGACAAGTCTCCCAGAGTCACTTACAAACCCATTATGGCTTCCTTATAATCTAGCTTTAGCTAGTATCCCAATATTTTACTGCACAGACAGGCATTTATGCCAACACCAAAATTTTACACTAATTTAATTATTTTCTTTATTTTCACCAATGATTTATTCCCGTTAATTTTGGACCAGAGCAATCTTTTTGCCCAGCAATACAACACGAATAATCCAAATTCATATTATGCCTATGCATTTAAATTGAGAAATGTCACAGTGGATACATTCAAAATATTTTTGGTCCTCACACTTAACATGGGACTTATAAAAAAAAGGAAGCACACGTTTACTCGTCCACAAACCTCATTCATTACATGCCTCTGTAATAATCTGTTATGTCAAGGACACGCTATGACATGATCATGTGCTTTCTCCTTTTTTAGCGAGAATACACCGTGCTGTCCGAGAAATCTCCCTGGATATGATAAACTTTACAAAACTTGCCCTCTTATTATTGTTTTTTTGCTCAGTTGTATACTACTGAGAAGCATATTTGCATTGGTGAGTCCTTCATAAATTTTACCAGCAGACTGGGAATCAAACAATATGTCCTCAGTAAACGGGCCAGATATGGGGTGAAGCTATACAAACTTGATGAGAGAGCCACAGGGTATATGTATGCCTTCTGTGTTTATGAGATCGGCCCTTTACCCAGATCTGTGATAAGATGTGTCCAAGGGATATATCAATTACAGATCATGGTGCTGCATGCCCCCAGGGGACCGCATGAGTACAAAGAGAAAAAAGACAGACATCATATGATGTTCACCCAGAATAAGAAAGCTCTTGCCCGGCTGTATTATTACAATAGGCAAAATGGATAGTTCTTACATACTGATTTAAAGGTCTTCACCAAAGTCTTAGTGAACCGAATATCTGCAGGCCTACCTAATTTGATACACGCGGATCAGGTGGACTTTGTCCCTTGCTTTGGGCCATACCCTAGCATCTAACTGACACATCATTATTAGATTTCCAAACCAGGACATCTATACATTAGTGGTTCTATCAATTTTATTTTTCCATATCATTTCTATTCCTTTCTCTTTCCTTTGTTTTCTGTGAAATGCTTTTTGTGTTAGTTTTGTGGGATGTGGCCAAACTGTAATCTCATAAGTAACCATTTTGTGTTGTGTGAAAACCTCTCAATATCCTGCAGTGTTGACATTGAAGAGTACAAAAGCATTTTGCTGATGAAATTAGTTGTTAATGAAATTAACAAGAACCCCGATCTTCTGCCGAATGTTACCCTGGGCTATCATATATTTAGTACTTGTAATGATCCAATGAAAACTTTGGGTTATGCCATGAAGATATTGTCTGGAGAAAAGGAAGCCCCCAACTATTACTGCAAGGGACGTGGAGAAGTGGCTGGTTTTATTGGTGACAGTAATTTCCATTCAAGTCATGTGGTGGCTCAGTTACTTAGTCTGCATCGGTATACGCAGGTAAGTGATCACTTCAATTTATTGTATGTATGTAATATGGTGTGTCCAATAGATGGCTCAGTACAGTCTAGGTGTTTTTTTTTTAGCCTTACTTTTCTAGTATGACTGCAAATCAGAATTAACAGAACTTTGAATATTTCAGTTACAAAGAACAAGTGGTGCCATTTGTTGAAATCTTATTTAATTACGGTAGTTGCTTTTAAACTGGTCAGCAATGTATGTATCTGCACATCTGCCAACATCACTGTATTGGACAGTACATGCCGGATCTGTGCAGGAAATCATTTTATTTTTTATTCCAAAGAATTCTATTGATTTTTAAGGACTACCAACAAAAACAAATATGAAGACAATTACACATTCAACATAGGTTAGTCCGGAGAGGACCAATCAAATAGGCGCAAAGTATTTGACAACTGTTTAGAAGAAAATGTACAAAGAACTTAATCTATTTCTTCTCATACTTGTCAAAAATAATGTGTCACAATAAATCAGTATCAAATATGCAGAGTGAGAAACCGAAACAAAGCAGTCATTGAGTATACCAAAACCTAGCCTAAATCTGAGAACACGGGGGGTGGTGGATGATATTAAAGGAAAAAATCCCGTAGGGAAAGGGATAGAATTTGGGGAAAAAGATAGATAGAAATAGGAAGGAAGGTGTGGGACATGATATGAAAAGAAACAAAGGACTGGTATAAGAGGGTGGCATCCCATCCTTCTCTAACTGCATACATAGGGATTATGGACCTTTTGTTATTCATTATTTTTTGGAAAATTCAGTGGAATCCACAAAGTTCAGCTAGCACACCCATATTTTTCAGAATTTCAAAGGGGTCTCCCTAGCCCGATGGACAAGATCCTTCATTTCAGCAACTTTTGAATTATTGAAAATTTTGATGACAATGCAGAACATACATTTAAACACTGCAAATAAAGTGTCTAAGTTACAATAGTGTAGTAAATCTGAAGAGAGAAATTAGTGCCCAGGTGAGGGAAATCTCACAACAGTCTCACATGAGCACCTTTAAAATGTATATGCTAAGAAACAGTGGGGAAAGGGGTGGGAGGAGGGTGCTAGTAGGAAAAGTCTGTTATAAGAGAGAAAATGGTGGTGTAGGGAGTTGAAAATTACAACCAAAAGAGACAGGAGGTGCTCTCCATACTTCCTGCTGTCCGGATATAACAAGTAAACAGAGAAGGGGGTAGTTATAGCAATGCAATGAAAGTGAAATTTGAAGGGTAATGTGTGTCAAAAATATTAGGGTAGGGGACAAGCTCTGGAATCTAGGAGCCAAGGATGCCTATTATGTAGGAATCTGGATGTAGCTAACTGGGCTTTAGCAAATAAGTATAAAGTATAAAAGAAGAGGGCATTGAGTATAGCAATAATTTTAGAGATGGAGGGGGCTAACAGGTTTTTCCAGAGCCTAGCGATGGATAGGCGGACTTCTAAAAAGTTATGAGTTAAAAAGCTGTGAAAGTGGGGTGGCCACTGTTCAATTCCAATGCCAAGTAGAGCAAGTTTGGGATCCGGAGAACAGGATATACTGTATGTGTGACCGTGGTAATAAAATGAAAAACTTGTTTCCAAAATGTAGCAAGGAACAAACATTGCCACCATATATGTATGAGTGCCCTGAAGTCCACAGTTGCGCCAGGAGGAGGAAAGACCCTGAAATCATGTAAGTGTGGTCCCACAAACAGGTTTGGAAGAGAGGTGATGCCATTGTTGATCCAAGAGTGCAAGTTCAAATCTGAATATGCAAGTTCCAGTTAGAGGAGATGGAGACTCTGCAGTAGGATAGGGGGATAATCCATTTAGTGGAGAGGAAAGAGTTCCAGGCTCGCTGTGAGAGAACTGAGAAAAGGCTTGCATTGAATTGGGGAAATCAGCAAAGTCTCCAAGACTCATTTGGGGTTAGACCTAAGGACTTGTGTCTCAATCTGAAGCTAGGTGTTAGAGCTTGAGGGCTTCCACCATTGCTTGGCTTGGGCCAAAATGTTGGCTTTATAGTATTTGGCAATATTTGGTGCTCCCATGCCAGACAGTTTGTTGGGAGTGGCATCCTGAAGACGTGGTTTCTTTTTGTTCCAGATTAAATTGTTGAAGAAAGCTTGTATCTGGTGCAGTTGTGCAGGAACAACTGGTAGTGGTAATGTCCGAAAGAAATATAATACATGTTGCAAGAGGAACATTTTAGATAGAGCAATGCGGTCGCCCAGGAGGCCTGGGAGGTTCAGAAAGAAGTAGAGATGGTGTCATGTACCTGGTAGGTGAGCCTAACGTGTAGAGGAGGGCCTCTCGTACAACTCCGGCTCGTGGGCCTCTGATAGTGAGACAGCGGCCACAGAAGCACGGTGACATAGGAGTGCCTGTAATCAGTCCAGTAGTAGCGTGGCCGCAGTGAGCGGGCTGGTATGAGACTGCTGGAAGCGAGCTTGCTGGGCTGGAGTTGTAGCAGGCCGGATGAGCAGGGTGCAGGGTCAAACAAGCCGGGCAGGTAATGGTCGGGCAGGAAGGACATAGACGATAGGCAGCAGAGTAATCGGGTCACAAGCCGGGTCAGTATCAGGAGAGCAGCAATGCAGGATCAAAAGGCATAAGCGAAATCCAGAAGACAAGCCAGGGCCAGGGAAGGAAGCAGACAAGCACAGGTTAGAGGAAGAAAACAGGCGCCACACTAAGTGCAGTATGTCTGGATAAAACGTTTAATAGACCAAATAGAAAGGTACTCACAAACGATTGTATAAAAACAGCATAACAGTGGTAGGGGGAATGGTAATCCCAGTGTCCAAATTCAGGATGGCACAAGCGGTCTAAAAGCATAGGGCAGTAGCGAGTGGAGGATCGATACTTCCCATCTACTGGGGACACAGCGCTGGCCGCTCTGACGTCACGTTGTCGGAGCATGCGCTCCTTCCTCAGGCCGATAATGCGCCATTTTGCTCAAGGGCTTAAGTAGACAGGGAGGCAGAGCTAGCTGGGTCCTAAAAAGTGCCAATAATTCTTACTCAAGAGGAACCCGCTGTGACACTGAACTGGGACAGTGTGCATTATGAAGAGAAACCAAAGCAGTAGTCAAGATATATAGTGAACAAGAAATCTATTTCAACTAGTTCTCAACCAAATTTTAAAAAGAAACATTTTTTGGAATAAATGGAAATAGGAATTAATATAAAAAAAATAAAATAAAAATAAAAATAAAAATAAGGAAAATAATAATGATAATAATAATAATTATATTTAGAAAAAATAGGGAAAAAAAAATAATAAAATAATAAAAATAAAAATAAAATAAAATAAAATAATAAAATAAAAATAAAAATAAAATAATAATGAAATAAAATAATAAAAATAAAAACAGAAATAACATGAATAGATGTATAAATGCTAGCATTAAATTATAAATCAAAAAAGTTTAAAAATGCACATTGTATATGTATACATCCACATATTGTTACACATAGGGATATATTATCATAATTAGTGTTGAGCGAACACGGACTGTATTATTCGTGTTCGTACCGAATAATTGGATTTTTTGTACCCGAACACGGACACGGACACTTTACTGTATGTTCGGGTAAAAATCCGTGTTCGGTCGTTTTATTTCCGGGTTTTGCATGCTTTGGCGCTCTTTTCATGGCGGGCTTTCAACAGCCAATCAACAATCGTTTAACTGGTGTGCCTTAAGCCATCCCAGCCATGCCTGCAAATGTCTCAGTAGCTGTGATTGGCCGTCTGAAGCATGTGACCAAGTCTTTATAAGTTCGAGGCAGCCGCAGCGGCGTCATTATGCTGCTTAGATTCAGGGACAGAGCACACATCAACGTGCTGGCTGCTGATTAGGGAAAGATAGGCAGGAAAAAACCATTTGTGTCCGGATAGAATTGAGGGACAGGTCGGAGTGTTTAGGCAGGGCGAGTTGTAGGCATTTTAGGGATAGAGTCTGCTGAATTATAGGGTCAGTGTCTTCTACAAACTACAATCGATATTGCTGTGTGGGGGGTGGGGTGAATCTGCACTCAATCCTGATCTACGATCTCTTCTCAATCCTGTTAGGGACAGAGTCTGCTGAATTTTAGGGAAACTGTGTTCTACAAACTACAATCGATATTGCTGTGTGGTGTGGGATTGGAGATAGGCAGGTGTCAGTGATCCACATCCATTTTTCTGTGTGTGAGCTGCAGTGAACACAATCTTTTTGGGCTGCAGTGAACACAATCTTTTTGGGCTGCAGTGAACACAATCTTTTTGGGCTGCAGTGAACACAATCTTTTTGGGCTGCAGTGAACAAAATCTTTTTGGGGTGCAGTGAACACAATCCTTTTTGGTGTGCAGTGAACACAATCTTTGTGGGGTGCAGTGAACAAAATCCTTTGTGGGGTGCAGTGAACACAATCTTTTTGGGGTGCAGTGAACAACATCCTTTTTGGGGTGCAGTGAACACAATCTTTTTGGGGTGCAGTGAACAAAATCCTTTGTGGGGTGCAGTGAACACAATCTTTTTGGGGTGGAGTGAACAACATCCTTTTTGGGGTGCAGTGAACAAAATCCTTTTTGGGGTGCAGTGAACAAAATCATTTTTGGGGTGCAGTGAACACAATCTTTTTGGGGTGCAGTGAACACAATCTTTGTGGGGTGCAGTGAACACAATCTTTTTGGGGTGGAGTGAACAACATCCTTTTTGGGGTGCAGTGAACAACATCCTTTTTGGGGTGCAGTGAACACAATCTTTTTGGGGTGCAGTGAACACAATCTTTGTGGGGTACAGTGAACAGAATCTTTGTGGGGTGCAGTGAACACAATCTTTGGGGGGTACAGTGAACACAATCTTTGTGAGGTGCAGTGAACACAATCTTTGTGGGGTGCAGTGAACACAATCATTGTGGGGTGCAGTGAACTCAATCTTTGTGGGGTACAGTGAACACAATCTCATACTTCTGAAGGTTTGAGGGTGCTGCCTGTTCCATACTCCCCCTACTCCTCATCTAGCCTTTTAGGGGTACAAACAATAGTAATTGGGGCCTAGTGTGGTTGTGTACGTGTGATATACATACACTTTTTTGGGATCATATTTTCTATTCCGCTATTTAATCAAAAACCTTTGGGGATCAGTTAAATTGGGGGATAGTCTGTGTTGGTACGTGTGAGAGAGATCCACCTTTCCAAGTTGTTGGGGTTCATCTCATACTTCTGAAGGTTTGAGGGTGCTGCCTGTTCCATACTCCCCCTACTCCTAGCCTTTTAGGGGTACAAACAATAGTAATTGGGGCCTAGTGTGGTTGTGTACGTGTGATATACATACACTTTTTTGGGATCATATTTTCTATTCCGCTATTTAATCAAAAACCTTTGGGGATCAGTTAAATTGGGGGATAGTCTGTGTTGGTACGTGTGAGAGAGATCCACCTTTCCAAGTTGTTGGGGTTCATCTCATACTTCTGAAGGTTTGAGGGTGCTGCCTGTTCCATACTCCCCCTACTCCTAGCCTTTTAGGGGTACAAACAATAGTAATTGGGGCCTAGTGTGGTTGTGTACGTGTGATATACATACACTTTTTTGGGATCATATTTTCTATTCCGCTATTTAATCAAAAACCTTTGGGGATCAGTTAAATTGGGGGATAGTCTGTGTTGGTACGTGTGAGAGAGATCCACCTTTCCAAGTTGTTGGGGTTCATCTCATACTTCTGAAGGTTTGAGGGTGCTGCCTGTTCCATACTCCCCCTACTCCTAGCCTTTTAGGGGTACAAACAATAGTAATTGGGGCCTAGTGTGGTTGTGTACGTGTGATATACATACACTTTTTTGGGATCATATTTTCTATTCCGCTATTTAATCAAAAACCTTTGGGGATCAGTTAAATTGGGGGATAGTCTGTGTTGGTACGTGTGAGAGAGATCCACCTTTCCAAGTTGTTGGGGTTCATCTCATACTTCTGAAGGTTTGAGGGTGCTGCCTGTTCCATACTCCCCCCTACTCCTAGCCTTTTAGGGGTACAAACAATAGTAATTGGGGCCTAGTGTGGTTGTGTACGTGTGATATACATACACTTTTTTGGGATCATATTTTCTATTCCGCTATTTAATCAAAAACCTTTGGGGATCAGTTAAATTGGGGGATAGTCTGTGTTGGTACGTGTGAGAGAGATCCACCTTTCCAAGTTGTTGGGGTTCATCTCATACTTCTGAAGGTTTGAGGGTGCTGCCTGTTCCATACTCCCCCTACTCCTAGCCTTTTAGGGGTACAAACAATAGTAATTGGGGCCTAGTGTGGTTGTGTACGTGTGATATACATACACTTTTTTGGGATCATATTTTCTATTCCGCTATTTAATCAAAAACCTTTGGGGATCAGTTAAATTGGGGGATAGTCTGTGTTGGTACGTGTGAGAGAGATCCACCTTTCCAAGTTGTTGGGGTTCATCTCATACTTCTGAAGGTTTGAGGGTGCTGCCTGTTCCATACTCCCCCTACTCCTAGCCTTTTAGGGGTACAAACAATAGTAATTGGGGCCTAGTGTGGTTGTGTACGTGTGATATACATACACTTTTTTGGGATCATATTTTCTATTCTGCTATTTAATCAAAAACCTTTGGGGATCAGTTAAATTGGGGGATAGTCTGTGTTGGTACGTGTGAGAGAGATCCACCTTTCCAAGTTGTTGGGGTTCATCTCATACTTCTGAAGGTTTGAGGGTGCTGCCTGTTCCATACTCCCCCTACTCCTAGCCTTTTAGGGGTACAAACAATAGTAATTGGGGCCTAGTGTGGTTGTGTACGTGTGATATACATACACTTTTTTGGGATCATATTTTCTATTCCGCTATTTAATCAAAAACCTTTGGGGATCAGTTAAATTGGGGGATAGTCTGTGTTGGTACGTGTGAGAGAGATCCACCTTTCCAAGTTGTTGGGGTTCATCTCATACTTCTGAAGGTTTGAGGGTGCTGCCTGTTCCATACTCCCCCTACTCCTAGCCTTTTAGGGGTACAAACAATAGTAATTGGGGCCTAGTGTGGTTGTGTACGTGTGATATACATACACTTTTTTGGGATCATATTTTCTATTCCGCTATTTAATCAAAAACCTTTGGGGATCAGTTAAATTGGGGGATAGTCTGTGTTGGTACGTGTGAGAGAGATCCACCTTTCCAAGTTGTTGGGGTTCATCTCATACTTCTGAAGGTTTGAGGGTGCTGCCTGTTCCATACTCCCCCTACTCCTAGCCTTTTAGGGGTACAAACAATAGTAATTGGGGCCTAGTGTGGTTGTGTACGTGTGATATACATACACTTTTTTGGGATCATATTTTCTATTCCGCTATTTAATCAAAAACCTTTGGGGATCAGTTAAATTGGGGGATAGTCTGTGTTGGTACGTGTGAGAGAGATCCACCTTTCCAAGTTGTTGGGGTTCATCTCATACTTCTGAAGGTTTGAGGGTGCTGCCTGTTCCATACTCCCCCTACTCCTAGCCTTTTAGGGGTACAAACAATAGTAATTGGGGCCTAGTGTGGTTGTGTACGTGTGATATACATACACTTTTTTGGGATCATATTTTCTATTCCGCTATTTAATCAAAAACCTTTGGGGATCAGTTAAATTGGGGGATAGTCTGTGTTGGTACGTGTGAGAGAGATCCACCTTTCCAAGTTGTTGGGGTTCATCTCATACTTCTGAAGGTTTGAGGGTGCTGCCTGTTCCATACTCCCCCTACTCCTAGCCTTTTAGGGGTACAAACAATAGTAATTGGGGCCTAGTGTGGTTGTGTACGTGTGATATACATACACTTTTTTTGGATCATATTTTCTATTCCGCTATTTAATCAAAAACCTTTGGGGATCAGTTAAATTGGGGGATAGTCTGTGTTGGTACGTGTGAGAGAGATCCACCTTTCCAAGTTGTTGGGGTTCATCTCATACTTCTGAAGGTTTGAGGGTGCTGCCTGTTCCATACTCCCCCTACTCCTCATCTAGCCTTTTAGGGGTACAAACAATAGTAATTGGGGCCCAGTGTGGTTGTGTACGTGTGATATACATACACTTTTTTGGGATCATATTTTCTATTCCGCTATTTAATCAAAAACCTTTGGGGATCAGTTAAATTGGGGGATAGTCTGTGTCGGTACGTGTGAGAGAGATCCACCTTTCCAAGTTGTTGGGGTTCATCTCATACTTCTGAAGGTTTGAGGGTGCTGCCTGTTCCATACCCCCCCTACTCCTCATCTAGCCTTTTAGGGGTACAAACAATAGTAATTGGGGCCTAGTGTGGTTGTGTACGTGCGAGATACATACACTTTTTTTGATCATATTTCCTATTCCGCTATTCAATAAAAACCTTTGAGGATCAATTGAATTGCGGGATAGTCTGTGTCGGTACGTGTGAGAGAGATCCACCTTTCCAAGTTGTTGGGGTTCATCTCATACTTCTGAAGGTTTGAGGGTGCTGCCTGTTCCATACTCCCCCTACTCCTCATCTAGCCTTTTAGGGGTACAAACAATAGTAATTGGGGCCTAGTGTGGTTGTGTACGTGTGATATACATACACTTTTTTTGGATCATATTTTCTATTCCGCTATTTAATCAAAAACCTTTGGGGATCAGTTAAATTGGGGGATAGTCTGTGTTGGTACGTGTGAGAGAGATCCACCTTTCCAAGTTGTTGGGGTTCATCTCATACTTCTGAAGGTTTGAGGGTGCTGCCTGTTCCATACTCCCCCTACTCCTCATCTAGCCTTTTAGGGGTACAAACAATAGTAATTGGGGCCCAGTGTGGTTGTGTACGTGTGATATACATACACTTTTTTGGGATCATATTTTCTATTCCGCTATTTAATCAAAAACCTTTGGGGATCAGTTAAATTGGGGGATAGTCTGTGTCGGTACGTGTGAGAGAGATCCACCTTTCCAAGTTGTTGGGGTTCATCTCATACTTCTGAAGGTTTGAGGGTGCTGCCTGTTCCATACCCCCCCTACTCCTCATCTAGCCTTTTAGGGGTACAAACAATAGTAATTGGGGCCTAGTGTGGTTGTGTACGTGCGAGATACATACACTTTTTTTGATCATATTTCCTATTCCGCTATTCAATAAAAACCTTTGAGGATCAATTGAATTGCGGGATAGTCTGTGTCGGTACGTGTGAGAGAGATCCACCTTTCCAAGTTGTTGGGGTTCATCTCATACTTCTGAAGGTTTGAGGGTGCTGCCTGTTCCATACTCCCCCTACTCCTCATCTAGCCTTTTAGGGGTACAAACAATAGTAATTGGGGCCCAGTGTGGTTGTGTACGTGTGATATACATACACTTTTTTTGGATCATATTTTCTATTCCGCTATTTAATCAAAAACCTTTGGGGATCAGTTAAATTGGGGGATAGTCTGTGTCGGTACGTGTGAGAGAGATCCACCTTTCCAAGTTGTTGGGGTTCATCTCATACTTCTGAAGGTTTGAGGGTGCTGCCTGTTCCATACCCCCCCTACTCCTCATCTAGCCTTTTAGGGGTACAAACAATAGTAATTGGGGCCTAGTGTGGTTGTGTACGTGCGAGATACATACACTTTTTTTGATCATATTTCCTATTCCGCTATTCAATAAAAACCTTTGAGGATCAATTGAATTGCGGGATAGTCTGTGTCGGTACGTGTGAGAGAGATCCACCTTTCCAAGTTGTTGGGGTTCATCTCATACTTCTGAAGGTTTGAGGGTGCTGCCTGTTCCATACTCCCCCTACTCCTCATCTAGCCTTTTAGGGGTACAAACAATAGTAATTGGGGCCCAGTGTGGTTGTGTACGTGTGATATACATACACTTTTTTGGGATCATATTTTCTATTCCGCTATTTAATCAAAAACCTTTGGGGATCAGGTAATTGGGGGATAGTCTGTGTCGGTACGTGTGAGAGAGATCCACCTTTCCAAGTTGTTGGGGTTCATCTCATACTTCTGAAGGTTTGAGGGTGCTGCCTGTTCCATACCCCCCCCTACTCCTCATCTAGCCTTTTAGGGGTACAAACAATAGTAATTGGGGCCTAGTGTGGTTGTGTACGTGTGATATACATACACTTTTTTTGGATCATATTTTCTATTCCGCTATTTAATCAAAAACCTTTGAGGATCAATTGAATTGCGGGATAGTCTGTGTCGGTACGTGTGAGAGAGATCCACCTTTCCAAGTTGTTGGGGTTCATCTCATACTTCTGAAGGTTTGAGGGTGCTGCCTGTTCCATACTCCCCCTACTCCTCATCTAGCCTTTTAGGGGTACAAACAATAGTAATTGGGGCCCAGTGTGGTTGTGTACGTGTGATATACATACACTTTTTTGGGATCATATTTTCTATTCCGCTATTTAATCAAAAACCTTTGGGGATCAGTTAAATTGGGGGATAGTCTGTGTTGGTACGTGTGAGAGAGATCCACCTTTCCAAGTTGTTGGGGTTCATCTCATACTTCTGAAGGTTTGAGGGTGCTGCCTGTTCCATACTCCCCCTACTCCTCATCTAGCCTTTTAGGGGTACAAACAATAGTAATTGGGGCCCAGTGTGGTTGTGTACGTGTGATATACATACACTTTTTTGGGATCATATTTTCTATTCCGCTATTTAATCAAAAACCTTTGGGGATCAGTTAAATTGGGGGATAGTCTGTGTCGGTACGTGTGAGAGAGATCCACCTTTCCAAGTTGTTGGGGTTCATCTCATACTTCTGAAGGTTTGAGGGTGCTGCCTGTTCCATACCCCCCCTACTCCTCATCTAGCCTTTTAGGGGTACAAACAATAGTAATTGGGGCCTAGTGTGGTTGTGTACGTGTGATATACATACACTTTTTTTGGATCATATTTTCTATTCCGCTATTTAATCAAAAACCTTTGGGGATCAGTTAAATTGGGGGATAGTCTGTGTCGGTACGTGTGAGAGAGATCCACCTTTCCAAGTTGTTGGGGTTCATCTCATACTTCTGAAGGTTTGAGGGTGCTGCCTGTTCCATACCCCCCCTACTCCTCATCTAGCCTTTTAGGGGTACAAACAATAGTAATTGGGGCCTAGTGTGGTTGTGTACGTGCGAGATACATACACTTTTTTTGATCATATTTCCTATTCCGCTATTCAATAAAAACCTTTGAGGATCAATTGAATTGCGGGATAGTCTGTGTCGGTACGTGTGAGAGAGATCCACCTTTCCAAGTTGTTGGGGTTCATCTCATACTTCTGAAGGTTTGAGGGTGCTGCCTGTTCCATACTCCCCCTACTCCTCATCTAGCCTTTTAGGGGTACAAACAATAGTAATTGGGGCCCAGTGTGGTTGTGTACGTGTGATATACATACACTTTTTTTGGATCATATTTTCTATTCCGCTATTTAATTTAACTGGGCCTCCATGCGAGACCTGTGTGCCTTGTTGCGCTGTTTTGAGTACTCCACCAACATGGCCAGTGGCAATGACGCCGTTCTCAGCTTAACTATCCCACTTCTATGCCTCCTTGAAAAAACAATTCGGGCGATGATGGAAGAGGATGTGGCACAGGATGAGGAGGAGGAGGAGGATGAAGAGGTAACATTTCCAAGGCTTTCAGGGCAGTCATTCGCAAGGGGCTCCGAGGGTGGGTTCCTGCACACGCAAACGCCAGGGACGCAATTGTCCAGCAGGGGCACAGTTCTGGAGGATGAGGAGGATGAGGAGGAGGAGGAGCTGGAGGAGGAGATGGAACCATGTTCACAGCAGGGTGGCACCCAGGCCAGCTCATGGCCATCACTGGTGCGTGGCTGGGGGGATACAGAGGACACGGACGATACACCTCCCACAGAGGACAGCCTTTCGTTGCCTCTGGGCAGCCTGGCACACATGAGCGATTACATGCTGCAGTGTCTCCACAACGACCGCCGAGTTGCCCACATTCTAACTTGTGCTGATTACTGGGTGGCCACGCTGCTGGATCCCCGTTACAAGGACAACGTACCGTCCTTAATTCACTCACTGGAGCGCGATCGCAAGATGCGCGAGTACAAGCGCACGCTGGTAGACGCCATGCTGCTGGCATTCCCATCTGACAGCGGGGCCACAGTGGAAGCACAAGGCAGAGGAGGAGGAGGAGGAGGTCGCCAACGCAACCAGGGCACCGCCAGCACCTCAGAAGGCAGGGTTAGCATGGCCGAAATGTGGAAAAGCTTTGTCAGCACGCCACAACAAACAGCAGCACCAGCAGCTCAGATGGAACGTCTTAGCAGGAGGCAGCATTTTACCAACATGGTGGAGCAGTATGTGTGCACACGCCTACATGTAGTGAATGACGGGTCTGCCCCCTTCAACTTCTGGGTCTCCAAATTGGGCACATGGCTTGAGCTTGCCCTTTACGCCTTGGAGGTGCTGGCGTGCCCTGCAGCCAGTGTATTATCTGAACGGGTATTTAGCACGGCTGGGGGCGTTATAACAGACAAGCGCAGCCGCCTGTCCAGAGACAATGTGGACAAGCTCACGTTCATTAAAATGAACCAGGCATGGATCCCACGGGACTTTTCCGTACCTTATGCAGAATAGCAATGGATACCGACCTTACCCACCCATTGTTCCATTTTTGCTCTTTCTCACTCTTTTGGGGTGTACCCTCATTTAAAATTTTTGAAAAGAAGCAGTGTTGGCTACCTCGTCCTCCTCCTCAGGGCCAGATTAATGTAGGGGCTATTGGAGCTGCAGCTCCAGGCCCCTACCTTTTATATAGGCCCCGGGTTGGCCATATTCACTGTTACCGCTCTTCTGTCACTTGTAAACACAGAAGTCTGGCTTCTATGCTCGCTTCCCCAGGCAGCACCCTCAGAACCTCCCCACACAGCGTGAAGGCCGGACAAGGAGGGACAGTTGGCGATGCATGGATGTGTTTATGGGCTTCAGAGACAGCATCCCATGTTGAATTAGGCATGCATGGCTGCACCCTTCCTCCTCTGGGTGCATGGCAAGGCACGGCCCTTAAGGCCCTTCAAAATCCTCAGCACCAAGCCCATGATGCTGTTAATCCGGCCCTGGTCCTCCTCCACCGCCGCTTCCACCTACACCGCCCATAGGTGTGCGCAGCCTATTGCATTAAGGTGTGCACCCCAAAGTTGAAATACACATGCATGTGTTTGCCAGCAGGGAGAGTAATGTATCGGGGCCATGTACCTGTAGGCAAGGAGAAATAGAGCAGAGCAGGTCCCAGGGAGATCTTTCCCATCTCCTCACTGGCAATGCTATGTGCCCTAGGTGATTAGGGTGTGCCCAGGCACACCCAGCACACCCTGTGCGCACGCCTATGTCACCGCCACATCCACCACCACCTCAACCTCCCTCCTACTCCATATGGGCCTCGTCCTTCAGAGATGAAGAAGAACATTGTTTTATTTTTCTGTTTTTTTTTTGTTGTTTTAAGTTATTTCCCTATCCACATTTGTTTGCAGAGCACTTGCCATGCTCTTAATTACGTTTTGCTGCCATTTGCAGCACTCTAGCCCTTTCCTTTGGTGTTTTAGAGCCATTTTAGTGCCTTAAAGTTCGGGTCCCCATTGACTTCAATGGGGTTCGGTGTCCGGGAAAAGTTCGGTAAAAGTCCGGGACACGGACCCGGACTTTTTTTTAAAGTTCGGCCGAACCCGTCGAACACGGACATCTAGGTGTTCGCTCAACCCTAATCATAATACAATGATATAATGTAATGGTAAAACCATAAATATATGTATAAATATCATTATTCTTTTTTAAAAATATCATTATTCTTTTTAAAAAATCCACCACATAAAAGACCACCGTTGAAAAGAAGATAAAATTATCTAAAAAACCATTAGCCAAGGGGGGGGCGTGGCCGCCGCGTAACAGTATGGACGTCTGAGCACAGAGCTCCGCCAGACCAGGGAGAGAATCTACTACCATCGGCGCCCTAACACCTCGCAAATCGACCTGCTCCTGCCTGTGTGATTGCTGGACTCGCCCTGCCTTCGATACCGATGGCTAGGAAGAAGAAGGATACCTGCCAGCCACGGCAGCTCCAGCACTTCTTTATGGCCCAGGACAAGCAGCGCAGCCAAGATGGCGGCGGCGGATCTCCGGCCTCATCCAGTGGGACGTCTCACTCCTCGTCTAGCCCTCCACACACCTCGGCACAGAAGGCTGGACAACCTAGGTCCCCGGCGGCCTCCACCCCGATGTCCAGGAGTCCTGTAAAGAGTAAGCCCAGACTATCGGGAGACATGTCGGCCGTGGAGGTAAGCCAGGGGGACCTTTCATCCACCAACACTACCCGGGAATTGTCCCCTAACATAGACACCTTCCCTGCAAGCGAGAAGCCGGTCTCTGAGATCAGACTCAGGGACATGATGATGTCCCTGCGGGCTTCCATGCACGTGGATATGATGGAGTGTGTCGCTGCATTTAAGGTGGAGGCGCAGGCCCTGGGAGGACGCATGGACAGGGTTGAATCCAAAATGGGGGAGCTTGCAGCTTCACACAATGAACTGATCGATGCCCACTATACCCATGAGGATGAGATTGACAAACTCAAATCAAAATTGGCTGACATAGAGGATAGGTCGAGAAGGAAAACTGTAAAGATCAGGGGGGGTCCCAGAGTCGGTGCACCCCGGTGCCCTGGACCAATATGCACGAGACCTTATTTTAGCGGTCCTCCCGAACACTCCACAGTCTGAACTTGTCATTGACAGGATTCATCGCCTCCCTAAGCCTTCTCACCTACCGGAGGAGATCCCCCGAGATGTTATTATGAGGATACATTTTTATCATGTAAAGGACAGCCTCATGTCAGCATTCCGAAAGAGGGATCCTATACCGGAAGCATATTTCAGACTCCAGCTTTTTGCTGACTTGTCACAATATACCCTGCAACAAAGGAGGGTTTTACACCCACTGACAAAAATCCTCAGGAATCATTCCATTATCTATAGGTGGGGGTTCCCCGTGAAGCTTACGGTCACGTACAACAACAAGCCCCACATTATCACCACCATGCGAGCTGGCCTGGACTTGCTTCAGTCCTGGGGTCTCCTCCCGGACCAAGACAACACCCCTCCAAGGCCATCCGGGCGCATCTCCCCATTACCCGAGGACTGGCAAACGGTCACCCATAAGAAAAAGGGGAAGAAGCAGCCCAAAGGGTCGCCACCTCAAGCTTTTCCGCAGAGACCCTCTCCCTGAGCCTGGCCGTAGTGCCCACCCTAACCTCCCCCCATGACTATGTGCAGTAAACCTGCTCACGAGTGTGCTCTCAATTTTTTACGCATGTTACGAGCATTTCACCTTTGCTCCTATGTTTTGTTGTTTCTCTTTTTTTTTTCTACTCCCTTTTGGTCAGCAGATTAAAACCATGGACTACGGACACCTCGCATGGACACATGTTGCAGACGGCCCCTGCCTTCTTCGCTCACTGTGGCTCCACGGATGGTTTTCTCTGCGCCCCCTACGAAGTCGTACTGGATCAGGTAACATCACCATCGCCTACACACTTAAATGATGGCTATCACAATCACCTCCTTCAATGTACACGGCCTCAACCATCCTGCCAAACGAGCTTCTATGTGGCGTGAGGCTCTACAGTTGAAAAGTGATCTCCTATGTGTACAAGAGACTCACTTTATGCAGTCCTCAGCCCCAACGCTGTCACACAGAAGTTTCCCTCATATTTACACAGCATCGGACAGTTGTAAACGCAAGGGAGTTCTGATAGCAGTGAGAGACTCTGTAGCCTTTTCCCTACACAAGGTTGTTCCGGATCCGCTGGGAAGATATCTTATACTGCAGTGCGAACTGAACAATATCCCCTATACGATCTTGAATGCATATGCCCCCCAACACACGTCAGATACGCTTCTGGCGAAGGATGTTCAGACTATTGGACAAGTACAAGTATGGTTCCTTGGTAGTATGTGGGGACTTTAACTCAACGGCAGACCCCGCGTTGGACATCTCCTCCTCACCCAAGCGATCGCCTCCAGCTTTACAATCTATATTTCATGAGGTGGAGATGTTTGATGTGTGGAGATGCCACCACATGGGGGAGAGAGATTATTCATTCCACTCCTTGAGACATAATACCTACTCCCGCATTGATATGATACTGGTTGACAAGCGTCTGTTACAACTGGCGCAAACCTCGAGCATTCATAATATCACGTGGTCCGACCATGCCCCAGTATCCATATCTGTGCGGGAAGATCGCACCCCGGGCCCAGCGTATCTCTGGAGAGCGAATGCACAGGTGCTGGATTCTCCTCAATTTGCCTCTCAGATAGGGCGACATCTTGAGGAATACTTTTTGCATAATGAGGGTTCGGTTTCTGACCGCACGGTGATCTGGTGTGCCCACAAGGCCTTTATTCGGGGGATACTTATTAAACTGTGTGCAAGGCTTAAGAGGCAGAGGACACGGCAGCTAGACCACCCCATGGCAGAGATCAGGCGCTTAGAACCCCTAAATAAGAACACCCCCCATCCTCACTTGGCCCAACAATTACTCAAACTTAGATCGGATCTGAGAAACCTACTGGTTGAGAACCAAGACAAATATTTTAGAGCCCTTAAGCTCTCCCACTACTCGGCAGGTAACAAGGCCGGGAAGGTATTGGCGAATAAACTTAAGGCTAAACGCGTCAAAAACAGAATTGCCTACCTCCTGGATCCCGCCACAAACTCAAAAATCATGAACCCGCAGGAAATAGCTGACGCATTCGCTAAATATTATGGATCCTTATATAACCTTAAAGATGACCCTTCCACCCCTCAACCAACCAATCAACTTATTTCTGATTTTTTGGCGTCCATAGACTTGCCGACACTTGACCCTTCCACTCTGCAAGCTCTGAACAACCCAATCACGACAGCTGAGGTGGAACGGGCAATACGCACCCTTCCCTCCGGTAAATCCCCGGGCCCTGATGGACTCCCCAACTTATACTATAAGAAGTTTTCAAAGACGCTTAGCCCTCACTTAGCCTTGATGTTTGCGGCTGCTGTGGCCTCTGCCTCCATGCCAGGGGAGTTACTCCAAGCATATGTTGTTACATTACCTAAACCTGGCAAGGAACCTACTTCTCCCCCCAATTTTAGACCGATATCCTTGTTGAACACGGATATCAAGCTGTATGCTAAGGTGTTGGCCCTTAGACTTCACCTTATATTGCCAAATCTCATCAACCCGGACCAATCCGGGTTTGTTCAGGGACTACAGACGTCGGATGCCACAAGAAGGGTCATAGGGCTTATAGACAGGGCAGGGTCCTGTCGGGTGCCGTCTCTGCTGCTCTCTTTGGATGCGGAGAAGGCATTCGACCGGGTCCATTGGACATATATGACCAGGGTGTTGCAGCGGTTTGGCTTCCAGGGACCTATCTTGAGTGCGATTTTAGCGCTCTACTCTAACCCTTCCGCAAAGGTGTACACCTCTAATATGCTCTCAAAAGCTTTCCCAATCACCAACGGAACGAGGCAGGGCTGCCCACTCTCCCCCTCAATTTTTAACCTCCTTATCGAACCTCTGGCGGAGGCCGTTAGATCCTCTCCTCACATCAAAGGCCTTGTGACCCCTTTGCGCTCCCATGTAATAAACTTTTGGTCGCAGATGATGTTATAATCTTCATGACGGACCCAGAAAAATCCCTAGCGGCTACACATTCACTGCTGCAGCGGTTTAGCCTGGTTTCCTACTATAAGGCTAATTTCGCGAAGTCCTTGATCCTTCCCCTGGGCTTACCTCAACAACTGAGTCGTAAATTACAAACTCTGTACCCCTATACATGGAAACGAGACTGTATACCTTATCTGGGGATCTTACTGACCCCAACGGTGGATAAATTGGCTACTACGAATTTCCCCCCTTTGGTAACTAAAATTACGCAGGAGTGCCAGAGAATCCTGAAAACTGAACTCACCTGGTCGGGCCGCCTTGCCTCGTTCAAAATGCTTATTCTACCCCAGATCCTCTACATATTTAGATCCTTAGTAATTCCTGTCCCCCGTCAAATTCTCGCATCGCTTCAGGCAGCACTAAAGGGGTTGGTATGGAAGGGGAAGAGGCCAAGAAGTGCCCACTCCCTTCTCTCTAAACACTGGACCGCAGGCGGAATGGGCATGACGGATGTCAGTGACTATCTCCTCGCCTCACATTTGGCTCAATTAAAGCACTGGGTGGCCCCAGGGTGCCATACAGTGTGGAGTTCTTTGGAGGGGGACATCTGCTCTCCCCTTCCCCTGCGGACGGTGCTCCTGGCAGATGTATGGCGCCCATTGCCACTAGAGAAGTTACCCATCTCAGTCAGGGCCTCGCTGTTGGCCTGGCGGGCGTTCACGACTGCGCTACCGTCATCCCAAAAAACGAGGGTCCCTATCCCTACGGGAGTATTGGAAATAGTTATCCCTCACTCCTCCTTCAGAGTTTGGACTAGTAGGGGCATTACGAATATGGATCATATTCTGATAGGAGACAACATCAAATCCTTTCAAACCCTACAGGCGGAATATGCGCTCCCCTCCTCTGAGCATTACAGGTATCTACAGCTCGCCCATTTCCTCCGCTCCTTAACATCCCCTCATATCCACTTGCCCCTAAAAGGCTGGACGTTCCTGCTGGGTAATCTCCGCTCGATTAAAGGAACCTCCCTTTTCTACAACCTTTTTCACAACAAGTTGGATTACTGCAAAATTGTCCCACTTACAAAATGGGAGGGGGATCTGGGGGACTCATTTACTGATGAGCAGCGGAAAGCAGCCTTCCGTTCGGTTAGACAAGCCTCATCTTGCACTAACCACTGGGAACTGTCCCAGAAGATCATCCTGCGATGGTACCTCACCCCATATCGCCTTTCTAAGTTCGTACCAAACTATTCACCCCAGTGCTGGAGGGGGTGCGGCGACGTAGCCCACCTTGTTCATGTGTTTTGGTCTTGCAAACACCTGACCAGTTTCTGGAACAAGATATTCTCCATAATCTCAGAGATTACTGGGGTGATAACCCGCCCATCTCCAGCGCTGGCGATATTGAATATAGGGGTTGAGAGGTTCCCTGTAGAAAGTAGCTCCATAGTTACCCACATACTACTGGCCGCCCGCGGTCTGGTGACTAGACGATGGAAATCAGATATTGTACCCAACTCCTCAGAGGTTATTGCCATGGTCAAAACTAATTCTGTGTATGAGGGCATTCTCGCACGCAAAGCTGGTCGTAGCGCCAGATTTGACCGTGAGTGGTCCTTGTGGTCCTCTTGGATCTCGACTAAGGGTTATTAGTCTTACTTTGCTGATAATTTGATTTTGGATTACTCTGCTGACCGGTTATTCTTGTTTTTTGATTTTGTTTTTTTCCTGTTACGTTTAATTGTTATCCCCTAATTTCACCAGTTCCCTACTTTTTGCTGGATATGGCTGTTGAACACGATGTTATGATGATTTGCAGACAACTCACACACTAGCTTCCCCTCCTCCCCTGTTTTCCGAACCTGTGATCTCCACAACCCTCCCCCCCCTCTTCCTTCCCCTCCTCCTCCCCCCTCCCTCCCCCCCCCTTTTTCCCTCTCCTTTCTCTTTCTTCCCCTCTTATTACGTTTCCTCCCATCCCTTCCTTCATGTCTCCCCCCCTCGCTCCTCTTCCCCTATCCTCTCCCCCTCCCCCCCCTCCCTCCCTTCTTTCTTCATCATTCCTTCTTCCCCTGTCCCCTCCTCCTTCTTCCCTCCTTCCCCCTCTCTCCTCTTCCTTCCTTCCTATTTCTCTCCCTCCAACCCTTCCCTTCCTGCCCCTTCCCCTCCTCCCCTCCTCCCCTTACCTCCTTCCCCCATCCTCCAATTCTTCTATCCCCCATTCCTCTCCCCTCTCTTCCCCCCCCCTCATCTCTCCCCCCTCACTCCCCTCCCCCTTTCTCTTCCCCTCCTCCTTCCTATGTATCTCCGGCCTTCTTTCCCCGCTCTTCCTTCCTCCCCATTTCTCTCATTCCTCTCTTCTCCCACTTCTTCCCCCTTCACCTCCCTCCCCCCTCTCTCCCTATTGATGCCCTCATCCAAATATTTATGTGCACCCATTCTGGCGGACGCATACTGCACTAGGTGTCACATTACATCCCGAAAGGTCTGCCCAAGACTCTTAATGGTATAATTGTATGACAATTCTAACTGCTGTACATATCCGTGTTGCAATTTGTATACCCTTTCTTTGTTATGCTATGTCATAAAATGTACTGTTCCTTTTAAACCTAATAAAAATTCTTTAATGGTGAAAAAAAAAAAAAAAAAAAACCATCAGCCAATATAACCATCCACTAATGTATCCTATTAAGTTATTCTGGCTTCATACATAATTATTATAAAAGGGTATAAACAAGGTAGTGGGGCATTACTCTCAGATGTCCAATCCAGAATTATTGGATGGGGTCAAATGAGAGTGTTGGTCTCAATTTCTTCGTTCAAACCACCCGGCACTAAGGTATCCAAAGTGTATATCCAATAGGCCTCCCTTTGGCATAATCTCTTAAAGCGTTCTGCAGGCGCCAAAGTAGCAGGTATTATGTGGTGGATTTTTTAAAAAGAATAATGATATTTTTTAAAAAGAATAATGATATTTATACATATATTTATGGTTTTACCAGTACATTATATCATTGTATTATGATAATATATCCCTATGTGTAACAATATGTGGATGTATACATATACAATGTGCATTTTTAAACTTTTTTGATTTATTTAATGCTAGCATTTATACATCTATTCATGTTATTTCTGTTTTTATTTTTATTATTTTATTTCATTATCATTATTATTTTATTTTTATTTTTATTTTATTATTTTATTTTATTTTATTATTTTATTTTTTTTTCCTATTTTTTCTAAATATAATTATTATTATTATCATTATTATTTTCCTTATTTTTATTTTTATTTTTTTTTTATATTAATTCCTATTTCCATTTATTCCAAAACATGTTTCTTTTTAAAATTTGGTTGAGAACTAGTTGAAATAGATTTCTTGTTCACTATATATCTTGACTACTGCTTTGGTTTCTCTTCATAATGCACACTGTCCCAGTTCAGTGTCACAGCGGGTTCCTCTTGAGTAAGAATTATTGGCACTCTTTAGGACCCAGCTGGCTCTGCCTCCCTGTCTACTTAAGCCCTTAAGCAAAATGGCGCATTATCGGCCTGAGGAAGGAGCGCATGCTCCGACAACGCGTCGCCGCGCCAGTACGCATCCCAGAAGTGACGTCAGAGCGGCCAGCGCTGTGTCCCCAGTAGATGGGAAGTATCGATCCTCCACTCGCTACTGCCCTATGCTTTGAGACCGCTTGTGCCATCCTGAATTCGGACACTGGGATTACCATTCCCCCTACCACTGTTATGCTGTTTTTATACAATCGTTTGTGAGTACCTTTCTATTTGGTCTATTAAACGTTTTATCCAGACATACTGCACTTAGTGTGGCGCCTGTTTTCTTCCTGCAGCTCGTCACAAGTTCCTTCTACTTGTTTGCAGAGCAGCCTGCGGAGTGTGGTACATGGAGACGTATGTACATGGACTTTTTATATGGACTTTTCCAATTCCAATTTAATACCTTTAGGCTACTGTGTTTATTTAAGTAGCATATGTTTGTATTGGAGCTTGCGGAAGTTTTTGGACACTCATTTCCCCAGTTGTGCGCCAGGTTCACCCCCTCTTTTTCAAGCACAGGTTAGAGACAACAAGCCGGATCAAGATCAGAGGTCACAGGAAGTCAGGAACAGTACACAGGAAGCTGCAGACCAAACAGCAATGAATCCATGCAGAGAGTCAGTTTAAATAGCCAGCTTGGCGCCATCTAATGGCGGGAAGTTCTAACTACCTTATGGACTTCTCTGACAGATGGATTTAAGCTTTGTTATTAGAGAGTCAAAATGATAACAAAGGATGTGGGTGCTAGGGGACATGAGCTGAACACCTAGATAAGTTAGAGTGGCTGATGGGGCCCAAGAGAACTAGGACATCTGAGAGCTACTAATTCTAGAGACTGGGTCTAGAGAAATGCCATGTGAGACTTGGTATGTTGACTCTGTATAGTGAGACAGAGCTAAAGTTTGTTAAAACATCCTGAATAGTCGGGAGAGAGAGGAGTGGGTCTTTGACATCTTTCTTAATACATTTAAACCAATCAGCTATGGTTGTACGGGTCTGTTCTTTTTTTTTTTTTTTCCAAATCTTTTTTATTTGGTTTTAAACAGAAATAACAATAACACAGTTGAATGAACTATAGAAACAGAGGAAAACACATCATAATTAATGATGAGTTTACAAAAACAGTATGCATAAAGGAAATGTCAACTCAACTGAAGACAATCAGGCTGGACTTAAACAAAGTCAAATATGTGTGATATATGGGAATATCAAGTAAAAAGGAAGAAAGATCCAGAGCACGGGTAAATAGTACAGACAGTATAAGTATGCAAGCGCCAACTACGCCCCTCGGGACATCCCATCGGGATCTCTTTACGTCCCAAGGGGGGAGCCGGCCTCCCCAAGTCACCGCCCCCAGGCAACCCAGGGGCACACCACTAAGACTTCTCATCCATAAAAAGTTCCCAAATGTGCCATCTAGCTTTAAATTTATTGGGGTTGGACAGATAAGGACTAAGGAGTTTTTCATATTGGTAGGATTCTCTCACTATTTGAATTACCTCTCTCTGAGATGGGGGACATCACCAGACGCTGGGTTTTATCCCTGGTGATGCTCTACCAGGCCTCTACTGCAACTGTCTTCAGTTCCTGGTTGTTCTTGGGACATTTTCCCTTCAGTTTTGTCTTCAGCAAGTGAAATGCATGCTCAATCGGATTCAGGTCAGGTGATTGACTTGGCCATTGCATAATATTCCACTTCTTTCCCTTAAAAAACTCTTTGGTTGCTTCCGCAGTATGCTTCGGGTCATTGTCCATCTGCACTGTGAAGCGCCGTCCAATGAGTTCTGAAGCATTTGGCTGAATATAAGCAGATAATATTGCCCGAAACACTTCAGAATTCATCCTGCTGCTTTTGTCAGCAGTCACATCATCAATAAATACAAGAGAACCAGTTCCAATAGCAACCATACATGCCCACACCATGACACTACCACCACCATGCTTCACTTATGAGGTGGTATGCTTTGGATCATGAGCAGTTCCTTTCCTTCTCCATACTCTTCTCTTCCCATCACTCTGGTACAAGTTGATCTTGGTCTCATCTGTCCATAGGATGTTGTTCCAGAACTGTGAAGGCTCTTTAGATGTTGTTTGGCAAACTCTAATCTGGCCTTCCTGTTTTGGAGGCTCACGAATGGTTTACATCTTGTGGTGAACCCTCTGTATTCACTCTGGTGAAGTCTTCTCTTTATTGTTGACTTTGACACACATACACCTACCTCCTGGAGAGTGTTCTTGATCTGGCCAACTGTTGTGAAGGGTGTTTTCTTCACTAGGGAAAGAATTCTTCGGTCATCCACCCCATTTGTTTTGCGTGGTCTTCCAGGTCTTTTGGTGTTGCTGAGCTCACCGGCACGTTCTTTCTTTTTAAGGATGTTCCAAACAGTTGATTTGGCCACACCTAATGTTTTTGCTATCTCTCTGATGGGTTTGTTTTGTTTTTTTTCAGCCTAATGATGGCTTGCTTCACTGATAGTGACAGCTCTTTGGATCTCATATTGAGAGTTGAGAGCAAAAGATTCCAAATGCAAATAGCACACTTGAAATTAACTCTGGACCTTTTATCTGCTCCTTGTAAATGGAATAATGAGGGAATAACACACCTGGCCATGGAACAGCTGAGCAGCCAATTGTCCCATTACTTTTGGTCCCTTAAAAGTGGGAGGCACATATACAAACTGCTGTAATTCCCACACCTTTCACCTGATTTGGAAGTAAATACCCTCAAATTAAAGCTGAAAGTCTAAAGCACATCTTGTTTGTTTCATTTCAAATCTATTGTGGTGGTGTATAGAGCCAAAAAGATTAGAATTGTGTTGATGTCCCAATAGTTATGTACCTGACTGTATTTGAGGTAAAGGTTGGGGTAAAGGGTACACTTGGTTTCATGAGTATAGCTATGCCAGCTTTCTTAATACAATATCACGCGCATAAACTCAATATTAAAATAGGGTGCCTTTAGCCAATCATGGTTCGGGGGCTTAGTCCACGCCCCACACTATATAAGGCTGCTGCTTACACGGCAGCCATTGTAGTGTGTTAGAGGACGAGATAGGACTGAGATTAGGTATGTAGTTAGTGGATTGTGCATTTTATATTTTAATAGATCAGCCAGTGTAGTATATACTGTATATATATTTATCAGTTATTGCAGTATATATATCAGATAGTTCAGTATATACAGTATATTTAATAGTTATTGCAGTGTATATGTCAACAGTGCAGTATAGTGCAGGGCAGATTGTTAGGGTACACAGTGTACTGCAGTCAGTTTTGTGCTGTGCTGTGATTTTAGTGGGGCCACTGAAGTGTATTGTACTGTATACAACACGTCTGTGTCACCCCACTGATACCCTTTTTTATTTAATTGAGATATATATATATATATATATATATATATATATATATATATATATATATATATATATATATATATATATATATTTTTTTTTTCTTTTTCTTTTACAGCATCAGGTTCTGTTGCTGCAATATTAGTTATCCCCCTTCTTTGTCGCAGGTTTTTTTTTTTTTTTTTTTTGCACAGCAGCACTAATAATATTAAGGGCATAATTGCTGCCCCCCTTGTGCATCTCAGACGCTATTCCTTCTGCTCCAGGCTATAGAGGTATGGCGCTCAACAAAACAAATCACAATGAAATTATAAATGAAACCACAAAACGTGCTGTTTGGTGAAGTGCTCAAAATAAAAATACCAATTTAAATCAAGGGATATAATTAAGGGGTCATATATTTCTGGTAAGCAGGTAATATTACTTGCACTGGGTGAACGTGTGGAGGTGGAGGCTTTAAGGAATACATTCCTATCAAGTCTGTGATTTTCCTTTAGCTGCTGTCACTTGGACTTTATTTATGATTTTCAGCACTAGAGACTTGATTTAAATTGGTATTTTTAGGCCATAAACTCTCACACATGTGGTATCCCCACACTAAGGTGAAGTAGTAGAATGTGCTGTGGGGTGTAATGCCATGTATACCAATAAGATGTGTGAGAAATGAATCGGCCTCCATCCGCTGACTATTGAAAGTCTGAGAGCACCATTTCTCCCTCGGGAGCCTCCTCTAATCACCAGGGTCCGATATCATCCCTTATTTTTCAGTTTGGAGCCCGTTTGGCGGAGCGACATACCTGAGGCCTAGTACCCGAGTGAAGCCACGGTCTTTCCTGCCGCGGACCGCGATCGCGTCCACGGAGGCCCGGTAGGAGATCCACCAACGCTCTGAGACCCCCTGCACAGGCCGGTCCAAGAATTTCCGAGCTGGGGGCTGTAGATCCGAAGTTCGGACATCGGGGCCTACACCTGCACCGAAGCCGCGGTCTTTCCTATCGGCCGCAGCGGCCCGCCGTCCCGCACATCGGCCGCTCTCTGGGCCCCCACGGTCCCTCTGCCTCCCAACAACAGCCATCCTCCGCCTGACCGAGTCCCCCAGGGTCCATCCTCTGGGGTCAAACGCTCAGCTGCAAGAGGACATCCGAGATTGCGGCCTAGACATCCCAGAAGCCGCGGCCTTTCCTAGAGCTGTGCCCCATACGCCAGGCACCGGGTAAGCACTTGCCTCTGCTTTCTCCATCACCTAGATCTGCAACCCTGCAACCCAGTAGCTGCTTCTGAACTGTGCCCCCCGCAATCTTCCCTGTCTGCAGTAGCAGCCATTAGCCGATTACCCACCTTATCTTTGATCAGCTCTCACTATACAGGCTTCACTGGGGACTAGACTTTCGAATGGCAATGACCGGCCGTGATTAGAACGAGCTTTGGCGGCACCCTGATGAACTAACCCCCTGGCAATTCAATGCCTTCTAACACACCCTCCTTACGCTCCATGACAGGCAAAAGGTCCGGGAAGGGATCCTCATCCAAACTGCCCGGTTCCGGGACCATAAAACGCTTTTTATCTGCAGGAGGCTCGAGCACTCGCACACGAGGGAGCAGAGCTGAGGCCTCGGTGTCGGGCGCGGTGTCATCCATCCGTTCCGCTTCACCACGGGAGCGCTCTCCAACTTCATCCTATTTTTCTGATCCACTTGAAGAAATGCACTCCCCGGCGGCTTCCGACATGTCCTCCCTTCTACATGGTCTGAAGCAAGAAATAGGGGGCATGTTCCGCAATTTGGAGAAGTCGCTTAAAAAGGAAATAACCGCTGTCCGCGCTGATATGTCCCACATACTTGGCAGAGTGGAGGACACGGAGCGGAGGCAAGATTCTCAAGAGGACTCCATTAGAGAATTACAGGACAAGGTCACGCAATTGGCGGTTGCCCACCGAGCTGCCCTATACAAAATGGAGGATCTGGAAAACCGCAACCGGCGGAATAATGTGCGTATCCGTGGCCTCCCCGAAGCTACCAGGGATGACGACCTTGAAGCATCGGTAAGGGGCATATTTAATTCCATCCTGGGGAGGGCACCTACTGATCCTTTACGTTTTGATCGCACACATAGAGCACTCAGACCTCGTAACCTATCCTCTGACCTGCCTCGGGATGTCATCTGTCGTCTACACTATTTTGAAGACAAAAATGCTATCATGACTAAGTTACGAGGCACTCAAGTTGTTGACTTTCACGGGGCTTCTCTTAACATCTTTCCTGACCTCTCCAAGGAGACCTTGGAACGACGCCGCGCACTTAAGCCGCTCCTGGAACAACTTAGGGCCAATGGCTTTACTTATCGCTGGGGTTTCCCCGCATGTCTAATCGCCACCAAGGATGGTCACTCTGCTACCCTCCGCTTCCCGGAAGATCTACCAGCCTTCCTCCAAGATGTTGGACTCCCACCCTTGGACCTCCCTGGGTGGCATGATTGCATCCCCATTTTCACTTTCAAACCAGGTACCTCTTGGGGTAAAACGCCTTCCAAGAAAATGCGCACCTCTGCTCCATCTTCTGCTCGCAAATCAGGGATGACACCTATCTGAGGTATCCCCCTTCTCCCTGCCTGCTGATGTGATACTCTTTCTCAGGCTTGTTCATATTCTCTCAGGTGTATTAGTTTGTTGTTCTTATCATGCCTGCTCACTGTTTTATATACTAATGTTGGGTTTATTATGATCTCCTCTGCCAGGGGGAGGTTATTTCATTTCATGGTTACTTGATATTCTGTTTTACACATTGTCGTTTACATTTTGGCTTATTGGGGTGCCGCCGCCGGCTCCCTTCTGAGCGTCTCTGCGGGATGTTGTTGCGTCCGGTCGATACGCTCCCCTCTCTCCTTTTGGGGGTGGGGGTTCCCGGATCTGGGGCTCTGGCGCGCAGGACATGTTCTTGTGCTCGGCGTCCTATCTCTGGGATCACCCATCCCCCCAGGGACCACTGCAGTTTACTGCGTGCCGATACATGGTGTCCCATTGGATGTTGTCTCTGTATTGATGTTATGTATTCTCCTCTTTTCTTGCTGTTTCTTCTTCCCTTCTTTTCCTCTGTCCTTTCCTCTCTCCACCCCCCTCTCTCCTTGCTTTAGGCCCGGGTTTTCAATGCTTGTGGGAGGGGTGTTTGTGAATACCTAATGGCGACCATAAAAGTCTTGTCCTATAATGTTAGAGGATTGAACACGGCATATAAACGCCATCAAGTGTTCCGGGAGCTGCAACGTGAATCTTGTTCTATTGCGTTCCTTCAGGAAACTTATCTCACCCATTCTACTAATGTCAAATTGTTCTCCCCACAGTACCCGACCTGGTACTATGCACTTTCACCCTCTAACAAGGCTAAAGGTGTCGCTATCGGGTTTCGCAAAGACACTCCTTTCCAACTTGATGCTATGCTTGCCGATAATAATGGTCGTTATCTGTTCTTAAAGGGTTCAATAGGAAACACCCGCTGTACTCTGGCTAACATTTATGCACCGAATCAGGCCCAGTCCACTTTTCTACATACAACACTTTCTGAGCTGGCGAGGTTTGCTGAAGGTCTCCTGGTTCTTGCTGGTGACATCAACATGGTCCTGGACCCAGTTCTTGACACCTCGAAGGGCCGTTCGAATGTCCCGTTTAAACAGATCGCAAGGCTTAAAAGATTGTTACATTCCCTTCAACTAGTCGACGTCTGGCGAATCCTACATCCTAAAGATGCTGATTTTTCACACTTTTCCAAAACCCATGGTTGTTATTCTAGGATCGACAACATTTTTCTGAGCCACTTTCACTTACCCCTTTTGCGATCCGCCTCCATTGGCTGTGCCTCCATTTCAGATCATGCTCCTGTGATGACCACCCTGCTCCTTCCCTCCCTCCCACCCCGCTCCACTAATTGGAAGCTGAATGACTCGCTTCTCTCGAACCCAGCAGATGCAGCGCTCTTATCTTCTGCACTTAGCCAATATTTTTTTGAAAATACCACTGAGCACGCATCTCCCTCCTTGGTGTGGGAAGCCCACAAGGCTACTATAAGGGGCAAACTGTTGGAGCTGGGGGCGAGGAGGAAGCGGGAGCAGGGCCAATTGATCGCTGAGCAAATTGCCCTGGTGGCAGATCTGGAAAAGTCACACAAACTATCATTGCATGTCTCTCACCTTCAGGCCTTAACAGAGGCTAGGGAATCCCTACGATCCTTACTTGACAAGGCTACCAAGCGCAAATTTCACTTTTTAGCCCATAAACGTTACGAGTGGGGTGATAAACCCGGTAGAATGCTTGCCAGGTCTCTTAGAGCCCAAAAATCAGCAGCTTTCATTCAGAAGGTGAAGCTTCCTTCTGGCCTTATGGTCCATTCCTCTCCTGATATTGCCAAAGCCTTTAGAGATTTTTATGGCGAGCTTTACCATGTAGAAGGTGATCTCTGTCACCTCCCTTTAACTGAAAAGCGCAAACGTATTTGGGCTTACCTCAAAAAGGCTAATCTACCAACCCTTTCCAAACGCTCCCTGCGGAAATTGGAAAACGATTTTTCTGTTGAAGAGTTCCAATTGGCACTAAAAACCACCCAAGTCGGTAAGGCGCCTGGCCCTGATGGCTTCACAGTTGCATATTTCAAAAAATTTGCTGATGTCCTACTCCCTCACTTGACCTCATATGCCAACTCCATTTCTAAATCTTCGGGTTTTCGTCCAGAATCACTAGCTGCTCATATTTCAGTCCTACCTAAGCCTGGCAAAGACCCCACAGACTGTGGCAGTTATCGCCCTATATCCCTCCTAAATGTGGATCTTAAATTGTACTCTAAGGTGTTAGCTAATAGACTACTGCCCTTGATCCCCTCCTGGGTCTCAGCTGATCAGACTGGTTTTATCCCAGGTAGAGAGGCGAGGGACAACTCTCTTCGTGCTCTCTCTCTAATCCACTTTGTCCGCACTAGGTCCCAGCCTACCCTGTTCCTTTCTACTGACGCTGAAAAAGCGTTTGACAGGGTGGACTGGGACTATTTGTTGACTACCCTCCATTTTTTTGGCCTTGGCCCCAAAGCTATACAACGTATTGCAGCTTTATATTCCCAACCAACGGCTCAGGTACGGGTTAACGGCCTCCTTAGTACTCCCTTCCCCCTTCATAATGGCACGCGACAGGGGTGCCCTTTATCGCCCCTTTTGTTTGCCATTTCCCTCGAGCCCTTTCTATCCACTATTAGGCACTCCAACGATATACATGGTGTCACTGTGAACCGTCAGACGCATAAATACGCAGCTTATGCGGATGACATTCTTTTTTTCATTCAACAACCTCGTATCTCTTTACCTGTACTCTTACGAGCTTTCGCAGACTTCCGCCACCTCTCAAACTTCAAGATCAACATGTCTAAATCCGAAATATTAAACATTAATATCCCCCATGCTGAAGTTTCCGCCCTGTCCCCACATTTCCCGTTTCAATGGTGCCCAGACAAATTGAAATACCTAGGTATTTATCTAACCCCCCGCTTGGATAATTTGTTCCGCCATAACTATATTCCCCTATTGAATATGATCAAATCAGATCTTCGACAGTGGTCCTCTTTACACCATTCCTGGTTGGGCAAGACCAACATAGTTAAGATGAACATCTTGCCTCGTATTCTATTTTTTTTTCAAATGTTACCGCTGGGTGTTCCTATTGGGCTTTTTACTATTTTGCAGTCTTTGCTTTCCAGGTATATTTGGCAGGGCAGGCGCCCCAGGATTGCCAAGACGACGCTTTTCCTTCCAAAGCGTTGTGGGGGACTTGCTCTCCCTAGTATCAGGGACTATTTCCGGGCGGTCTCACTAACTCGTGTGGCTGACTGGAAGTACTCCATTGGTTCTAAATTGTGGGTACAGCTGGAATACGATCTATGTGACAGAGACTTGTCTGCAGTACCATGGATTCCAAAATCCGCCAGGGCCCTCTCCCCGAACACCTCTCCCCTGACCCTATCAACCTTGTCTGTCTGGGATTCCATGCATACAAAGTTTTCCTGGAACTACAACTCTCCTTTAATGCCTCTGCTGAATCACAACCACTTCATGCCTGGCAAGCTGGATGCTGGATTTAAAAATTGGTCTCCTAAGACTCCCCTCCTGTTGTCCCACGTAACTCACTCCAATACTGTGAAGCCACTTAGCCACATCTTGGGCTCCAGCCCCGCAACGGATATGGACCATTGGAGACACAGACAGTTATCCAGGTTCATAGCTGCTCTTCCACGTCCGCTGCGTGACTCCAAGGATTTGAACCCAATTGAGGCAATATTGTCCCCTCGGGACCCCCCCTTCACTCCACCTCGCAGTTTTACAAGGCACTTATCTCATTGCAAAGCCAACCTTACCCGGATTTCTTACACAAGTGGGAACTAGATATTGGATCTCAAATTTCCGATAGCCGGAAGGACAAAATTCTTGCATTGGCTCACGTTTCCTCTCTCTCCACCAAGGTGGCGGAATCCAACTACAAGTTATTGTCCCGTTGGTACTATACCCCGCGGAAAATGCACATTATTTCTCCGGCCATCTCCCCGTTATGTTGGAGGGGATGCGGAGATATTGCATCGCACGCACACATCTGGTGGCACTGTTCAATAATACAACCATTCTGGATGGAAGTCCTTCGGCTTATACATGTGATCACGGAAGTTACCATCCCATCAGATCCTTGGGTTGTCCTGCTGCATGGAACTAACATACCGCTCTCTAAGTACAAAAGATCAATGATCCCTCATATGCTTAATGCAGCCAAAGCCCTGATCCCCGCCCTCTGGGGCTCACCGACCATCCCCACGATACGTCACTGGCTACGGAAAATTGATATGACATATCAATTAGAGGAACTTACTTTCATAGCCCGTGACAAACTTGACCGCTTTCACTCTACATGGCAACCTTGGTCCTCTTTTAAAAGCACTTCTTCCTATGTGGCCCTACTCACTGAAGACACCCCCCTTGGTTTATTACCTTCTAATGTAATCCTATCTGATTAAAAGTTTTTATTAATTGGTACATAAGTCACCCGTGGCCTATTCTCCCACCCTCTCCTACCCCCTTTTTCCTCCCTGCTGCCCTCTTCTCCTCTTTCTCTTTCTCTTCTACTTTTTACTATCCCTTCACTTTCTTATAGGCTCTCTCTGACATTGGTTTTATGATGCAAGATGTTCTGCTATCAGTATGTTTTCTCAGCCTTTTCATGACTGGGCGTGCTTGACGCGCTCTTAGATGTTTATGTATTCATTGATATTGTTTCATGGCTACTTGCCGTATTTAATGTCGGACTGTGTGGTCTATGTTCTGTTTTTCTTTGTCTTCTTGAAACATTTTTTTCAATAAACAGAAATTAAACAAAAAAAATTGGTATTTTTATTTTGAGCACTTCACCAAACAGTACGTTTTGTGCTTTCATTTATAATTTCATTGTGATTTGTTTTGTTGAGCGCCATACCTCTATATATTTTTTGCATTTATCCACGTGTACCACGTTTATGTTGCAGCTCACAAGGTTGAAAGTAATTTCACAAATTCACGGTCATTTCACAAATTCAAGAAATAACATTTCATTTATTTGTACATATTTATCACATCCATTCGCGCAGGTTAAGTTGGTGGTCTACACCAACCCCCCTCTTTCTCATTTGTGACATGCCCACCAGATGGAACTCAACATTGGCAATGCTTCAGCGGCAGCAGACAAAGCAGAAGGCCATCAATAAGTACCTGTGTGTGAGTATGGCACAAGGACAGGCTCAGGGGAGCTTGGTTTCTTTTTGCCATGCCAGTGGCTTTTGATAAAGGATGCATGCACTGCCCTGTCACCATATGAGGAGACCACAAGGATGGTGAGCCATGACAATGCATGCATCAGTGACACTGTCCCTCTAGTCTTCCTGCTGGAGCACATGCTTCATGGAATCATGGACAGGGCTTTTGAGGCAGAACAGCAGGAGGAAAAGGAGGACTTCCCTTGTTCATAAGGCCACCTTTATGCAGATATCATTCCTGCAGGGCCATAAAACACACAGGGGTATGAGGAAGAGGAGAAAGAGGATTTGTGGCAGCATAGATGTAGAGGATAACATACAGCAGTCTTCAAGGGATGGTTTTCATTCCTCAGAAACCCCAGGAGTTATACATGGCTGAGGAGAGGTTGCTCCTGACAACGCCTCCCTTAGTGACCAAAAGGACTCAGAATCGCATGCCTCCTCAAACTTATGCTGCATGGGCTCCCTGATTCTGCAAAGCCTGCGAAAGGGCCAGAGGATTTGTTGTATCAAGGAGAAGGATTACTATTGGTTCGAAACCCTTCTTGAAAGGCTAAATTGGCAGAGCTCATCCTGCCTTCACAGAGGGAGCAAAGGATGAAACATCTTGAGGACGCTTGAAGAAAAATTTGTGTAACACCTTTCCAGTCACTGGTAGGTTAATGTTCACTGGACGTGTTTCTGAGGCATTGCTCAGCCAAAAGAGGAGCGGTGGAGAAGGTGGCCGGCTGACCGATGCCTTTAAACAATTCTTCAATCCTCAGCACCCAGGGCTGTTAGGTTAAAGCAACCACCGGCAGCGTCTTCATCATATGTTGCAAGGTTATCTAGGGGCAAGAGCAGACGTGGAGACCTTTCCAACTGAGCATCCACTGGGTCTTGAGGATGGGTCACTGGCCAGAACTTGCTCAATATGCAATTGAGCTACTGGCCTGTTCTGCTCCCAGCATGCTTTCCAAATGGACATTCAGTGCTGCTGGAGGTTTTGTGACAGATAAAAGAGTGCGCCTGTCCACAGACCCTGTTGACCAGCAGACATTTATCAAAATGATTCAGTCCTGGATCAACAGCAGCTATCAAGCCCCTGATGCTGATGTAAGTGACTGAATTTGCTAGGGGTCTGGCATCCCTTGAAGACTGCATATGCTGCCTATCCTATTCCTGAATCTTGATTATGCTAGCTTCCAACAATGTTTTTGGTTTAGGGCACCACCAACACCCAAGACCCAATTGTTCTGCACCTGTATGACAAGTACGTGCAATTTAAATTTTGCAAGGAATGTTTAACAGCAGGGCCCCTTCCTGCGCCCTGCAAGAGTAACTATGAGATGTTGCGTTGTTCAGGCACCACCAACACCCATGGCCCAATTTTTCTGCACCTGTATGACAAGTACATGCAATTTAAATGTTGTATGGAATTTTTAACAGGAGGAGCCCTTCCTGTGCCCAGTAAGAGTAACTGAGAGAGGTTGCGTTGTTCAGGCACCAACACACAAGGCCCAATTTTTCTGCAGCTGTATGACAAGCGATTTAAAACTTGTATAGAATCTTTAACAGCAGGGCTCGTTCCTGTGCCTTGCACCTGCGCATTTTTTTTCTTTATAAAATTTGCATACCAGATCCAAATCCATACCAGACCTGAAGGTACTAGGGGGACCCTACGCCATTTTTTCATGTTTTTTTTCATCTTTATTGCCGGGAGGCGGGAGCCAGAAATACATTACGGCCACGAGCAAGTTTAAATTACAATTTTTTTCCTTTATAAATGTCAGTATTCCGCAGCAGGCTCCATACATCGTACAAATGTGCCACTTTACTGGCACATTAAGGGGGGCCCCCAGGCACGATATTTAAAGGAATTTTTCATTTTTATTTTTTCACTTTACTGCTTTTTTTCTCTGACAAATTTCTTCAATAAAAATGTATTAAACAAAAAAAAAAAAGCATCATCAGAATCACTGGTCCTTTAAAAACGATTGTTTAAAAAAAAAAAATATGCATTGGTACATGTCCCTCGGGGCAGTTACCGGACCCCCCATACAATTTTTTTGGCAATAACTTGCATTTAAGCCTTTAAAATGAGGACTTTTGATTTTTCATGTTCGGGTCTCATAGACTTCAATGGAGTTTGAATGTTCTAACAAACTTTTCCCCCGTTTTGAAGGCTTATATGCAAGCAATTTGCCATACAATGGTTATGGGGGTCCGGGTACTGCCCTGGGGCATGGTCAGTGTTTACTGAGCTTATGATTTTATTACTAAAATAAACTTTTATTGCACAAGATCTATGATCTTCATCCCTTCCACTTTTGTTTTATAGTCTACATGCATTCCTTGTGCCATATCTGTATAAACTGAGGAGGATTATATAAACATTGCATTGGAACGGTAGAAGAAAATATTGGAAAAGTTGTATGTTCTATATAAACAAATTAAAGCAGAACTCCAGGCTCCCCTGAAAAAATGTAAAAGTCAGTAGCTACAAATACTGTAGCTGCTGACTTTTAATAGAAGGACACTTACCTGTCCTGGGACCCAGCGATGTCCTCACTCGAGCCGATTCTTCAATGAGCTTTGGGTGCTGGCGCAAGCATTTTCAGTAAGGGATACTGGAAGTGAAGTCTTGCGGCTTCACAGCTGGTTTCCTACTGAGCATACGCTAGTTCGCTGTGCTTTGTGAATGGGTTGTAGTCTTCTGGGACCTGTAAAGTGCCCCAAAAGGCTATAGGTGTTAGGAGGGGACCACATTTACAGCTCAGATCACTATGCCCCCCCCCAAAAAGTGCCAAATGTGGCAATGGAGGGTGGGAGGTGGAGGACAAGCAGAACTTTCACTTTTGGGTGGAGTTCCGCTTTAAATACAGTATACTGTATATCGGGTGGTCTCATTGTTTTACAGCAGCCCTAGGGTGAGAAACTGTTGTAGATAAATGAAAGTGTTTGTTACCCCAACATTTTATATTCCTGATATGGGTCTGTGGTATCATGTACTTCTGTTAAAAAGTATCATGTTATCTTTGTATAACTTATTTTGTGTTAAATGCCCGGTGATCCTTCCAGTTCCCCTGCTTTGCTATTGCAAGCTGACCACACTAGGGATGAGAGCACATTCAGCCCTGTGTAATCAGTTTTATGGCTGTGCTGGGAGAACAGACTGCCTGTCCTCTATGGGCAATGATTTGTGCTGATGTGCCCCCCTGCACAGCACTTTACAGGGAATATCAGCGCACTGCTGTCTTTCTACCTCTTGCTGACACATCCCCCGCAGCCTCCATCCCCAGCTCACTAAGCCACTTATGCAGCAGAGAACAGAGGTCAGGTGATCACTTATAGAGATCATTAAATGCCTTTTTATTTTTATAAGTCATATAAATATAAATTCTGACAAGTACTTTTTTTCATTAGAAGAGAAAAAAAATATGATAAAGAGACCTTTGTCCATCATTTATATATTAAATTTCTCATATTTTCATTGTCTGAATAATATCATCCTAATAAAATATTTCCCAATGTATCATCCAGGTCAGTTATCGAGTCACTGACCCTCGTCTGAGTGATGGAAAATTGTATCCAACTTTATTCCGAGTGACACCAGATGACCGGATCCGTTATACAGCTATTATAAAATGTTTGCAGCATTTTGAGTGGAACTTGGTTGGAATAATAACATCGCAGGATGGCAGCGGGAATGAGGAGTCCCAAGAACTGAGTAAGATATTGAGCCAACATGGAATCTGCGTAGATTTTATCATTCCACTCACTCTAGATAACATACATAATAATATAGGATTTAGGATTATTCGTAAATCAAAAGCTAAGGTTATCATAGCGTGTGAAACTTTCACATCAAACTTTTATTACTTTTCTGACCACATGGCCTCTACTTTAGAAAATATTACATTTATTTTCGCACCTTCATGGAGTAAGCTAAGTAGTAGAAAATATGAGGACTTAACAGCAATTAACTGCAGCTTCATATTTCTGTGGGCACAAAAAATCTACGTACAATTTGATAATTATGATCATGGTGTCAGCTTTTCCCGCTGCTTAATTGACCCAATAATGGAAGATCTTTGGATTTATTTGTTTCACTGCCTTTCCCCACACTCACGCAAAAATGACGTTTTTCAGTCATCCTATAACATTACTGCAAAACCTTGCACAGGTGTAAAATATTGGAAGGCATTTGATGGTTTTACAAGTCTGCCTTTCTATGCATACAGGGCTGTGTATGTTCTGGCCCATGCTCTACATGGAATGTACATGAAGAAAAATAAATCTGAACACAATAGATTCCAGCACAGAGTAAGTTGGATAATAAGTGTTTATATTACTATGATCCTATCCTATATTATATAATAATTATATGAATGGATGGCTATCTCTTCCCTCCCTCTCATTTCCTGGGCAATCACTAAAAATCTTTGATTTTTCTATACAGGCTTTATATATAGATTAATAAATGTTTTTTGTTTTGTTTTTAATTGGGAAAGGATTAATAGTATTTTACTAATTTCTTTGTTTATGCCATGTTAAGAGACACATTCAAATAGTTCATATCCATACTTTATATATTTTATTTGTGTTGTATATATTTATATGCAGGTATATTCTAAAGTATCTACAAAGTATTTATATCTTATAAATATTTATGTATGCTTATGATCTCTGCATTTCAGTGTAAAAGATTGAGGTGTTTATTAGGGATGATCGAATGGTTTCGGGTCGACCATCGGTTCGACCCAAACATTGACTGTTCGAAGTTCGGCCTAATTTCGAACTTTTTGCTGAAAAAGTTCAGAATTCGGCAACCAGAACCGACCAAAATGCAATGGGACAGGAACTGGGCTTTAAAAGCCTGTGATTGGACCAGAACCATCAGGAAAAGCCAATTGAGGGGGCAGGAGGATGCTAGGAATGTGATTGGAGTGACTAGGGGGTCCAGAGGCCAATCAGTAGTGAATAAGCCCCCCAGAATATAAGATAGCCCCGCCAAATCTCTAGCATTGTAATACGGGGATGTGGAAGTGAGTGGAAGCAGTTCTGTTACTCCTGCTTCAAAAGTGTAATTTAGCAATTATTAGTGTGAGGAAAGGGATATCTAGTGTAGTTAGGGTACTATTTTCCACTATAGTTAGATTTAATAATCTAGTTTCTGTAGGGAAAGTGTTAAGTGTCAGGGGACTGTAGTGTAGTGTAGGGTTAACTGACTCTGACTGCTATGGCAGGGTGACCAAACCCTTCCATTTCAGGGTGACTGCCATAGAAAAAAGATTGGTTCTATTAGAATTGCAGTAGAGCAGGATAGTGGCTTCGCTCCTTTCACACCCGGCCGTTTTGTTGCAGGCGTTTTATTGGGCTTTTTTGTGGACGTGTTTGGAGGCAGGCATGACATCTGAACTTCTGTGTAGGGGTATATATGCACACACACATGTATGTATATATACACATACACATATATAGGTGTGAAAGTAGCAGAACCCTATGGCTGCGCTAATGAAATTATTAACAGCCATAGGACTTCGCTCCTTTCACACCTATATGTGTGTATGTGTATATATGCATATACGTGTGTGTGTATACATACCCCTATACACAAGTTCAGATGTTATGCCTGCCTCCAAAGACGCCCAAAAAATGCCCAAAAAAAACGTCTGCAACAACACACCTGGGCGTTTTTGTAGCAGGCATTTTTTTGGACATTTTTTGGGCGTCTTTGGAGGCAGGCATAACATCTGAACTTGTGTATAGGGGTATATATATACACACACACTTATATGTATTTATACACATACACATATATAGGTGTGAAAGGAGCAAAGTCCTATGGCTGTTAATTATTTCATTAGCGCAGGCATAGGGTTCTGCTACTTTCACACCTGTTCTGGACATGCTACAGAGCTGAAACTTCACAGGTACACTTTTTAGACACCCCCCCCCCCCCAGACACTAAATTCAAAGAAATCTCTTTTTTTTCAATAATTTTTTCAATAATTGTCTCTCTATCAAAAATTACAATTTTTAAGAACTTTTCTTTTGTGTGATTAATAGTCCCTGGGGCATGACCCAGAACCCTAGGCACTTTTTAGGGGTATTTATTGGGTTTTAGGGCTTCAAAATGGTGTTTTTTGATTACCGAAGTTCGGGTCCCATTGATTTCAATGGGATTCTGAAATCCGGGCCGAACTTTCGGGAAGATCGGGTGTTCTGGTCGAACCGAACTTTTCAAAAGTTCGATCATCCCTAGTGTTTATCCAGATTTTGTGCATCTTGATTATGTGCTGTATATAAGGATCCTTCTCCCTGCCATCCCTGACTCTAGGACTAAGCTTATAAGGATAAATCATAGTAGAGAGGACGGTCTTCAAGTGAGGATGACAGTTTGTCTTTGGTTGCTCCAATAAAGGTTTAATGATAAAGTGATGCCACGATTGGTCACCATATATATGTTCTTTGAGGCAGTGCAATTTGGGATATAGGAACACAGCTGCCATTATTGCAGAAATCCAGAAAATGGTAACACCCGCATAACTTTGCCCATCACCCTGTGCTCTACAGTGAAAACATAGCTGTGGATGTCAACAAAATGCAATTTTATGGAAGAAAACATCAATGTTTTCACTACAGAACCTCACCTCCCTTCCTGGCATCTCACCTTCACTCTGGACAATTCACCTTCCTACAGGTCTACTTCCTCAATGCACGGATCCAAAAAACTTGAGGGGAGGAAAAAAAAAATGGGGGGAACAAAGACCCCATGTAAAGTGGAGCAGCCACCCCATGTAACCCATGGAGGGACCACTGATATAAAACTCCTCAATTTGAAGTCCACAGACATACTGTACTAATAAAAGGCAAAGATATGCTGGAAGTGTACCATTGTATCCAACAAGTGGAGCCTCAGAGTTTATCTATATGCTCAGCCGACTCTGGGCACCTTAAATTCAGATGTGGTACCCTCTCAAGCCCTTTTATCCTAATTTAAAACTTCATCAGAGACTGGGAACACTAAACTATTTTTCCCCCTAAATAACACCTGGGGGGTGTAAATTCAATAAAGCTGCTGTGCCACTTCACTGGCCTTAATCTTTCTTGTTAATGTATTGTGCCAAATTCATTAAGTATTTGTGATACTTTAGGTTCTGACAGCGACTGGTGCACCAAATTCAGATCGTTTTAAAATGCGCCACTTTTACATTTTGTCACATTCAATGCTGTAAAGTGTAAAAGTGGAGCTAATTAAGACCAACTCTCTTTTGGAGCACAAAGAAAAAAAACTGGATCAGACAGCAAAAGCACTGAAAACTTCCAAAATGATTACTAACATACAGGACAATAAAAACAAAGACGGGGAGTGTGTCCAAGGTGGGGTACTGACCGGACGTTCATCTTGGAGCTCTGCTGGAGGAATCCTTTTCAGCACTTTTCTGGGCTATTGGGTGCTCCTAGACTGTGGAGGCCTTACAAATCATCTGGGTGTAGAAAAGGGGATAAGAAACTTTTGTTTTCCCCCAGGAATTCCCACTACACCTAGCCCTGAGCCTAGTGCGGGCAGAGGCCCATCGCCACGTGAAAAAAAGACGTCACAAACTGATCCGACTGAGGAGCCTGCAGGGTTCGTGCCAGGGGTCCCTGAGCTGATGGCTGCTAAACCCTCTTGTCAGGCAGCGCTCACTAATAAAATTGAGGCTGTACACAGCTGAGGTAGGAATGGGACATGTGGAGGACACTACTGCAGATCATACGGTGGTGATTCGCACCCTGCAAACTAAAGTAAAGGAGCTGGAATATCAGGACAAGGATGCTGAAAATAGATGTTGGCTCAACAACATCCACACTATCGGCCTAGCAGAGGAAGCGGAAGGAAAGAACTCCACTATTTTCTTAGAGAAGCTGTTAAAGACCCTCCTGCCTGCGGCCCAGCTGTCCCCCCACTTTACTGTGGAAACAGCCCATCACATGCCTCCACAGCTGGAGCTGCAGGGCCCCTCCTTGCACCTTCATCTTGTGGCTTCTCAACTTCCGTGATTGGGACAAAATACTACAGGCTGCTAGAATGGCGGGTGAGCTCCTACGATCCTTTGACTCCATTAAAGCTGTTCTTCACACGAAGTGGATCAAATACAGTGTCCTCTTCCCAGCCAATCTTAGGGTGTTGGATTTAGAAACAATAAGGTTCTTCCCCTCTCCGAAGGATGCTGCTTCATGGCTGGAGTCTCTTCCCCCACTGGGATGAATCTTTGTCCTCATCATCGGATACTTACCCTTAAAGTATTTGTAAAGTCTCATTTTTTTTAATAACAAACATGTTATACTTACCTGATCAATGCAGTTGGTTTTGCACAGAGTGGCCTAAATGCTTCTCTTCCCCAGTCCCTCTTCTGTGCTTTCTCCCCCCCCCTCCTGTTTATTGCCCCCACAGCAAGCAGTTTGCTGTGGAGGCACCCGGGCCGACAGCCGACAGATCCCTGTGTCCATTCAGACATGAAGGCATGACCCAGCCCTGCCCCCTCTGTCTTCTGATTGGCTAACTAACTTTGATTGACAGCATCGGGAGCCAATCGCAATGTGCTGCTGTCTCAGACACTGAGGAGGGGAGTCCCAGGCAGCTGAGACACTCCTGCAACATCGCTGGATAAAGATGGGCTCAGGTAAGTATCAGAGGGGCTGTTGCACACAGAAGGTTTTTTTTATCCTATTGCATAGAATGCATTAGGACAAAAAACCTTTTGCCTTTACAATCCCTTTACATCTGTGGCCTTTACTGCCCTATCTACTGTACTTACATCGTTTACTGTGAACTCCCATTTGGTACAGTAACAACGGGCCAATCCGACCCCCACCCGGGGGTCATCATTCTGGAGACACAGTTAATTTCACCCTCGTTTTCTCTGCTTTTGGAAGCCCGCAAGTTGTACCAGGTTATTAAGAGTAGTGCCCCTGGATGAGTCCAGGGGTTTAACCAGAACATAAATTCTGCTTATGTTCCAGCATCTCCTTTGGGTTTACTACCCTTTCCTACAGTTGTAGGACCCCAGGGATGTAGTCTATGATGGGTCAGTGGACACTACACATCTGACTGCACACCTCCCGGTTACTTGTTGCCTAAGGGCAGGTTGTTGGGACTTAAGTGGTCTCAAGCTATTTGGGTCCTGCAAGGTGGGGGGAATAGGATGTCAGCCATTGCTGACAACAGTTGGACTTTTTTCACTCTTTTTTTGTTTTTGGGTTTTTTTTTTCAGTTTATATTTTTGATGAATGTTCCCTTCTGGCATGGTATGCCCCTTTTTAATGCTCTGGGGGTATGGTAGTCCCTGGAGAACTGAAGCATGCATCACCTTTCTCTTTTATTCATTAACTTATTTACTTTCGCTACCATGGCTAAGATCTCCGTAGTATCCTAGAATGTACAAGGTCTAAACTCCGTGGTAAAGAGATCCTTAGTTTTCACTTATCTAATGAAATTTTCTTCCCAGATCTGCATATTGCAGGAGACCCATCTCCTAGGCTCTTGCTCTAGGGGGGGTCAGCATCTTGGTGCACAGATCGATTCCATTTCAGATTCTGGATATCAGGACGGACCCAGGGGGGCACTATATTGTGTTACGTGCTATGATAGCCAATTTTAAATTTGTCTTAGCGGGGCTATATTTACCGCCTCATGCAGATGTCTCTATACTTTCCACCATTATGCAGTTAGTAATCAATTACGATGTTGAGGATGTGTTGTTAGTGGGGGATTTTACCCTGACCCCTTGCTCAGACCTGGGCAGACTCCACTCTACCTCACGTTGGTCTCCTGGCTTAGCTAACTGAGCGAACACATTCTCTCTCTGACATAAAGCGGCATTTCCATCCTACAGTCAAAGAGTTCATGTGTCACTCTGCCTTTTTTCAAACTCTATTGTGCATTGATTTTGCCTATGCCAGTCAGTCCATGCTTTAGAGATTATCTGCGGTTAATGTTTTGCCCAGGGGAATTTCTGATCACACCCCTCTACTGGTGACATTGTCCTTGACCCCTCCTGGGGAGAGGTTGTGAAGGCTTTCCAGATACTGGATAGAGGATCCTAACATCCAAGAGGCCATTCAGGGAGGGGGGGGGGGTCTGCCAGTATTGGCTGACTAATGCGGAATCCACTACCCACACAGTGAGCTGGGATGCATTTAAGGCTTGGGCCCGGAGGGAGCATGTTTCCGTCATTGTGGCGGTACACAGGGATTCTGCGTGGCCCCTGGAGAGGTTGGAAGAGGAGTCTAGACTAAAAGAAGCTGTCTATGTTGATAAACCTGACCAGAGTAATTATGGGGCTACGCAATTTGCACTGTAGGAGGTTTCCCTACTATGTGTTGGGATGACCCAGAAGTCCCTTCTTATTAAGCTCAACGGGTCTTTGAATATGGTAACAAGAACAGCAGACTGCTGGCATGGATATCTAAGGGCCCGTTTGCTACCACACATATTAGTAGTATTAGGGACTCTGTTGGGGAATTACTGAGCTTGCCAAGTGCCCCTAATGACAGATTCCTGCAATATTACTAACATCTGTATTTATCCCAGGTGGATTATACTCTTTCTGAATTGTCTTCCTACCTTGACTGTGTTCATTTCCCTACCCTTGAATTAGAGGTCAGCTCCAGACTAGACCTACACATTACTTTAGAGGAGGTCCAACTGGCTACGGGCCAGCTCCAATCTCATAAGAATCCTGGAGCAGATGGTCTACCGACTGAAATCTATTTGCAACATCTAGACTTGCTTGCCCCTAGACTTACGTCTCTCCTTGAACAGTTATTTAGGTTGGGCTGATTTCCTAAATCTATGACTGGGGCATTGGTACTCAAACTAGGGAAAAATTCTGAGAAATGCACCTCGTATAGGCCGATCTCCTTGCTTATTGTGGACACTAAGATTTTGGCAAAAATGTTAGCTAATCGCCTATCCACGGTCTTAGAGGAGCTGATCCATGTTGACTAAATAATTTTTTTTGCCTGGGAAGGGCACTGACATCAACCTCTGACGCCTCTTCCTGAATCTCTCTATTGACCATGCTAACAGCGGACGTAGAATCATAGCTTCACTTGATGCCAAAAAGGCATTTGATTCGGTGAAGTGGGGGGTCTTATGGGTTGTGTTGCATAATTTCGGATTTGGGCCTTAATTTCTCCTGTGGGTTATAATGCTGTACCATGCTCCCAGAGCTCATGTTCTGACTAATGATAGACTGTCCACGTCCCTTCTGCCACAGGTAAGTACCTGACAAGGGTGTCCCTTGTCCCCCTCTCTCTTTGCTGTTCTTATTTGGGGATCTTTCCTAGTTGAAGGAATGCAGACTGGCTCACTAGAAGAGAAAATTTCGCTTTATGCCAATGACGCCCTCCTGTATCTACATGATGCCTCCTCATCCCTGCAGGCTGCCTTCGACCTCTCTAATGAGTTTGGATGGTTCTCTGGGATATGTATTAATTGGTCCAAATCGACAATTCTCCCTTTGACCCCCAGGCCTGGACAGATGTGGCGGCTACCCCCTTGGTCTGGGTTGATCAATTTGGGTATACAGGTACAGCGGGATATTATGAGTTTCTCTTAAACTGGTTCCACTGCTTTCTCAGCTTCAGTCCAAATTCAATTCTTGGGCTTCCTTACCATTGAATCTCATGGGACGTATTAACCCCCTTAAAATGATCATCCTCGGAGGGGGCGTGGCGACCATGCACTAAGATGGTCGCGATCTGAGCGAGCTCCGCTCTGAGCCCAGGGACTAACGCAGATCCACAGCCACCCGCCGCAGCTACGCGACACCACCTGCCATCCCCGCGCGTAGGAACCCTACCAGAACCTCCCGAGATGCGCAGGAACCGCCCGGACACCGTCCCGGTGAAGAAATTGCCAGCTTACTTCCCGGCGGTACCTCACACCGGTCTTCCACAAAATGGCGGCGAGAGACCGCCTTCTCCCTCGCATCCCTCACCTCTGGCGTCCAGCAGCCAGCAACCGCCAGATTTGGACTCAATGGAAGCTACTGCTGCTGGGACACAAAGCTCTCCTTCCACATCCTTAGACTCGGGTGCCAGCACTCCCTCCACAAGGAGCCCGCTCAAATCAAAGCCATGCAGGGACACTGACGCCCGCAGAGAAGCGATGGAAGCTGGACTTTATCCCCAGTCTCAGGTACCTCTTCCTGTTTATAGCCCACAAAATGACCCCATTGCACAATTCCCTACTACCGGCCAGCTAATCTCTGACGTTACCATGAAAGATATGATGCTTTCACTGAAAGCCTCACTACATGCAGACCTCTTTACTGCTGCCCACCAGTGCAAAGCTGAAGTACAAGAGCTGGTACATGTCACTGAGACAAAATTATCGGAGGTAGCTGTTTCTTATAATGTGCTTGTGGACTCCCATAACTCCCACAAAGATGACCTCCTCATGACCAAAAACAAACTGGCTGACCTGGAGGACAGGTCACGCCACAATAACATCAAGATTAGAGGCGTCCCTTAGACTGTTACACCGCAGCAACTTCCCCATTATGTTCACTCGCTGTTTAAAGAGTTGGTTCCCTCTTTCACATCTGCCGACTTGACAGTGGACAGAGTCCACCAGGTTCCTAAACCCTCTTTCCTACCACAGGAAGTCCAGAGGGACATAATCCTCAGAGTGCACTTTTACCAGGCCAAGGAGCGCATATTGGAGGCCTTCTGACGCAAAGATAATCTTCCACCCCACGCTCAGTCTTTACAGCTTTTACCGGACTATTCCAAACACACCTTGCAGCAGAGGAGGGATATGTCTACAATCACTAAAGCCCTCAGAAACCACAACGTGGTTTACAAGTGGAAATATCCGGCCAAACTTAGTGTGACTTATAATGATTCATCGCATCTGATCATGACGGTGGACCATGGAATTAAACTCCTGCAAGAGTGGGGTATCGTACCCCATGACCCTTCTCATCCACCCCTTTCTGACGACCGTGACCCTGCAGCGGATCTCCGGCATCTCACGCCCGACTGGCAATTAGTTCGCTCTAGGCGGAACAACAACAAAAAGAATGAATCGTTATTAATGGGTGTCTCTTCATCTTCACATCTTTACACTTCTCCCTGGGCTCACCTTCAGGTACCTACCACCACTGCCCCCAGCTTGATCAGGCAGCATGCGCTGCAAAGACTCTCACAGGTCCACATTTTTTACCCTTTCCCTTTTATTTTGTTTTTCTCATTACTACCATGCCCTGTTCTTGGCATGTCTTCAAGACTCGTCTTCACACCTAACTACTACTGACAGTCATCACAGCAAACTTGATGTCTTGACATTCTTGCATCTGCACACACTCTGGCCAGGACTGCTAACCCTCGACAGACGCTCTAGGGTCATTCCCTTCCACAGTCTTTAGTTCCCTTTACTGGATATTGTCATTGTCTTCCAATATTGGACGCTACCTGCACTATTTGAACCCCCATGTCTATCTCGGTAATGTCACTTAATGTGTGGGGTCTCAACCACCCCGCAAAGAGACGCTCCCTTTGGAAGGAAGCCTTGCAACGCTTGGTGGATGTTGTAGTGGCACAGGAGACTCATTTTCACAGCGACAAAACACCACCTTGCACCCACAGTGACTTTCCCCTCATTTTCCTAGCGTCCAAGGTGGAAAAGAAAGGGGGAGTCCTCCTTGCTTTCAGCGGTAAATTGTCTTTTGAACTGGTTGACTCAATTCTGGACCCTAACGGTCGGTATATTGTGCTGGTTTGCAAATTGAATAATGCTCTCTTTACAGTGGTTAATGCTTATGCTCCCAACTCGCACCAATCGAGATTTCTGACCCGTCTCTTTAAACTGATCTCGAGGGTGCGACAAGGTTCTGTGATTGTTTGTGGGGATCTAAATACAGTCCTTGACACCACGTTGGACTCATCTGCCCCTGGCAGGCAGGGTCCCACTCCACTTCGTGGGCTCCTGCAAGCCGAGGGACTATATGACACGTGGAGATGTCAACACGCTGATGAACGCACTTACACCTTTTACTCAGCCAGACATAATTCTTACTCTCGGCTGGACTATATCTTGGTGGACAGACTGTCTCTCCAGAAAGTCACAAAATCTGACATCCACAACATATTATGGTCGGATCATGCAACCATTACACTCTCTTTGGCGACAGGCCCGACTGCGGGTCATATGCGACGCCTCAGACTTAATTACTATGCCAACCACAACAAGGCCGGTAGGTTCTTAGCACGGAGGCTTAAAATCCGAAGGACAAAATCCACTATTTCCCACCTCTTTCACCACACTTCAAAAACTAATATAGAGCACCCCCAAATTTTAGCAGACACCTTTGACCCTACTACCCCCCCAACCCACAGAGCCAACAATTAATAACTTCTTACACTCCCTCAAGTTGCCCCACTTGTCGAAAGCTCAATTGTCATTCCTCAATGGAGAATTCACGGACACCGAAATTCAATCTATCATTCGATCCCTCCCGTCCGACAAGTCACCAGGCCCGGTTGGGCTGACAAACGAATATTACAAAGTGTTTGTGCCCACTATCCTACCCCATCTAAAATCCCTCTTTACTACGGCCGTTACAACGGGTGAATTTCCTCAGGAAATGCTCACTGCCCATATTGTCATGCTACCCAAACCTGGTAAACCCCCGGATTCCCCCCCTTTCGCCCGATATTCCTCCTAAATACTGACATCAAAATCTACCCCAAACTCCTAGCTAAACGATTGTATGAAGTAATCCCCAGTCTAATTAAACCCGACCAAACAGGATTCACCAAAGGGAGGCAAGCCCCGGATGCCACCAGGCGCATCCTCAATATTCTTCATCATGGCCGTGTTAACAAATCTCAGACCCTTTTGCTCTATCGACGCCGAAAAGACGTTCGATAGAATCCATTGGGGATATATGAAAGCCACCTTGAATAAATTTGGGTTTCGTGGCCCCGAAGTCTCCACTATCCTGGCCCTTTACTCTAAACGCTCTGCGACACATTTGGTTTCCTTTCCAGGGAATTCCCGATTAGGAATGGCACAAGGCAGGGATGCCCCTTGTCTCCAGCCATTTTCAACTTAATGATGGAACCCCTCGCAGAGGCTATACGTTCAAACCCCCTCATCTCTGGAGTAACTGTCAACCGTGTTCCTAATATTTAACAACCCCCTGATATCCCTCCCTATTAATTAATGACACCCTTACTCACTTTAGTTCCTTGTCCTATTACAAGGTGAACTTCTACAAATCCCTGATCCTGGACTTAGGAGTCAACACTCATACCAAACATCACTTGCAGCAGCAGTTCCCCTACGCATGGGCCGAACAATCTATTCCTTACCTGGGAATCCAGATTGTCGCAGACACAGCTAAAATTGTGGATGTAAACTTCAGACCCCTAATTGCCAAAATTCGCCAAAACTTGTCTCGTATGGCCAAGATAGAACAATCCTGGTTGGGAAAATACACAAGAAAGTGGGTGGAGTATGCTGGCCAGTTATGGAGGACTACTACATAACTTCGCTACTTTCTTAGGCTAAAAAGTGATTCCTCAACTCCCCGGAGGCGGTCTGGGTAGGGCTGGAGACCACCCTGTCTCAGTCTCCATCTCTACACATACTGCTTCTGGCGGATACATGGCGACAACTCACTATCCACTCGCTCCCTCCCACAACGCAGGCTACAATCCTGGCTTGGCGGAAATTGCTTGCATCCACCAAGCCACAACCTACATCAACACCCTTATGTATCCCACTCCAAACCCTAGAAGTATTAATACCCTACCTAAAGACTACCACATGGAGAGACCAAGGAATTTTATGGGTGGATGAGCTACTCTCATCTGGTCTTGTTAAGCCATGGTCTGAACTCTCAGATAAATACCAGCTACCAAAGTCCTTGTCCTATTCCTACCTACAAATTCAGCGGTTTCTTCTAAAATTCCCACAGCCAATTATCCGCATGGACGACCATCTACATACCTTCTTTATCACCCCAGATGGTCCAGTGAAGAACGTCTCCCTACTTTATAATGCACTAGGTAACAAAATGTTGTTCTCCAAAACCTCACCTATGCTTAAATGGGAGAAGGATCTCATTGCTCAGTTCTCGCCCCTGATGTGGTCTAAATCATTTCAAGCGGTGACCGCTGCAACACATTGCATGAACCACTGGGACCTTGCCCAAAAAATTGTAGCTAGGTGGTACAAAACCCCGGTCATACTGTTGAAATTTTTACCGTCCTACTCGCCCCTGTTCTGGAGGGGGTGTGGCCAACCTGCCAATATTTATCACGTATTTTGGTCCTGTGTGGGTATCTCTAGCTATTGGAAACAAATATTTGCTACTATGGACACTATCTCGGGTATTCTCAAATCCCCAGAACCAGCATTGGCCATCCTCCACCTGGGTATCCACGAATATCCAAAAGATTACCGCACAATCCTGATCCATATCCTGCTAGCCGCAAAACTCATCATAGCCAGACATTGGAAAAGCAGCATAGCCCCTAATCAATCAGAAGTATTGGCCCAAGTCCATCTTAACTATCAGTACGAACGTCTATTAGCGTTAAGGGTTAAAGACTCTATAGCCGCTTTTCAATCACAATGGGCAGCCTGGTCATCCTGGAACCCCAATCAAACATTGTCATGCTAACTTTGATGCTGTTGATGTTACTGTTTTTCTATGCAAGTTTATCTTTCACTGCATTTCTACATGTGTGCTAATGTCGTGATGACACGAGTTCTTTGTCACTGTTCAAACTGTGTTTTGAGTGTGAAATGTCCATAATTCACACTGCCTTCGTTATTTTCTTTGTTATGTCTAAACTTCAATAAAAACTATTTTGAAAAAAACAAAAATGATCATCCTCCCCAATTTTTTTTTCTCCAGAACTGCCCTACCTGATACCCAATTCCTTTTTCAGTGAGTGTTGGGTCCTTTATCAGGGGAGGTTCTCTTCCGTAACTGGCAAAGTCGACTCAATTCCTCCCTGTACGGTGAGGGGGTTTGGCGTTACTGGACTACCGGACATATTACTAGGCGGCTGCCCTTGTAACCTTCCCCTGCTGGTTTGTACTCTCTCGGGCCAATGTAGCAGTGTGTCTAGAAGCTGCTGCTTTGGGCTCACTTCAAGAGCTGGGAAATCTGGTGTACAGAGGCCCGAAAGCATTACTCTGACCTCCCGCACCCCACTAGGATGACACTCAGGGTATGTGTTGCGGCTAGGCGTAGATTTCCTCAGCCTTATAGGTGGTCGCTGTTCTGCCAACTTAGCGGGAATCCCAACCTCCCGCATTCCCACTCTCTCCCTGACCCTCAGCTTTTGGGCCATTTATGAGGTAAAAACCCTGTGGGACATGCTTTCGGCAGGGAGACTACTTCCCTTCCCTGACTTAAGGGCCAAATTTAAACTCACGGGGTGTATGCTCTTCACTACCTCCAACTAAGCCATGCAACCAATCTCAGTTCCCTGCCCTTCCAAGCCTTGCCATGGAACCTATTAAGGAACCCCATGTTAGCTCTCCTAAAATGGTAAGGTTACGGAACTTATGGAAGGCTGACTTACCTGATCTCGATAGGGAGAATTGGGAGGACTGTTTTGAGGAGAGCATCCCACTGTTGATCTCTTCCTGGGACAAACACATCCAGACAAAGTTCTTACACAGTGTTTACTATACCCCCCAGAGGCTACATAAAATATATCCTCAAAGGGCACAGAACTGCACATGATGTGTGGATGATATAGGCACATATCTCCATATGTTTTGGAGCTGTCCGCGGGCCCAATTTTGGGGCGCAGTAGTTGAACTTATAAATGTCCGCCTCCTGCTGTCTCTCCCGATCTCACCAGAGCTGATATAACTAGGGATCCAGGATGATGAGCAGAGGCATAGAAGCACTAAATTACTAATTATGTACTGGTTTTATTAAGCCAAGAGAGAAATTATTCTTAAATTGATCTTCAACCCCCCCGCCCCCCCCTGTAGTTTCATGGGGAAAATGTATCAATGCTGCTCTTCCTCTCTATAAGTTAACCCATATTAACAGAAACTGCCCTAAACAATTTGCTAAAAAGAAGTGCCCCCCCCCCCTAATCATTTTGGTTGCCTGTTGAAGGCTGTGATGTCTATTCCATATGTTTTGGATGTGTTCTAGACTGAACATTGCTATTTTTTTAAGCTTTCTCTGTGCTGTATGTATTCAAGTCTGTTGACGAAGCTCTGCTACTTCTGTCATTGTCAATGTGCACTATGCTTATTTTATTATTTCCATTTTGTTGATATTATACTATGTCTTGGGTTCAATAAAGGAACATTCTGTTTGTTAAAAACAAAGATGGGAAATTGGGACATATTACAGAAAAAATAGCCAAACAATTCCAACGTTATTACTCTAACTTATAGATCCTACTGATTGTGCCAACTACAGTCAAATTTCTTTATTCACCACTTCTGGACCGGAAGGATTTACCCCCTTAATGACCAGGCCATTTTTTTGCGATACAGCACTGAGTTAATTGAACGGACAAGTGCCCGGTCATTCATGCTGTTCCTAAATACAATAAATGTCCTTTTTTCCCCACAAATAGAGCTTTCTTCTGGTGGTAATTGCTGACCTATTCTAAAACAAGTTGCACTATTAATGAACAATGGAGATGTAAAGTCCATAAAAGTCCAACAATAAGTATAAGCTCAGTTTCCGGACCAGACTCCTTAAGGATGTATGCTTACCAAATAAGGTAAAATAAAATGCAGGTTCTTTATAGTGAATCTTGTCACCTTGATGGAAGATCAGGACCAGTGTGCTCGTGATAACTCAGTGGTCGTTGAATCATGAAATTAAATAAAAAACGCAATAGCGTAACACCCAACACAAACGATTTATAGTGACTGAAACACCATAGTGATCATTCAGTGATTGGCATATAAAAATGGTGAATATAACCTCCACCAATGTGAATGTTCACAAATGAATAATAATTAAAAAATATAAAGAAAAAGTTCCATGCAAAAGGACACGTGAAATATACCCCTTACTAATGTGAAATAAGGGCTATCGCTTATAACAGTAAAGTGTATCCTTCACCAGCTGGAATCGCCTCTTACCATGCAGATAAAGGTTAATGCCAAAGTGAATGGAAATATTCGTGTAAGTATTGTGTGCTGAACCTCCACCAGCTGAAATCGCCTCTTACCATGTGAAATAGATGAACAAGCCAACGTGTACCAAATCAATCCAGTGTACCACTTAAGAGCCAGTGCCTGCTTACACCAGTAGGGGTCACCTCTTACCACATTAAGTTGTTAAACAAGCCTGTAGATAAATCAGACATCCTGGATACAGACACTTGACCTGCAGTGTATTCTTAGCCCGGATAACTCCAGAGATAATCAGGGTATTCACCACCATAAAGAGAGAAAGACTCCCATAGCGTAAAACCACTTTTAAATTTATTAAAATAATGCGAATAAAACTTACAGTAAACCAGGAAAAGGAGAGCCTAGATAGTAGCCGCCGGCCGGACGACTCCGCTCGTCCGCACTCCCTGGTCGCAATCAGATGACGTCAGTACGCCGTGACCTAATGACGTTTCGTCACAGATGACATTTTCAAAGGTGCGGACGGCGTACTGACGCCATCTATTAATGCGAGAAGGATGGGCTGGGTACCCGGAAGTAGGTGAGGACCGCTCCGCCATCTTAAAAGAGATAACCGGAGCTAAAGTAATCACACACCAACATTAGGGCTTGAATTGCCAGCATAGTATGTGCAGGCCAGACAGGACAGAAACTATAGGAAACTGCCACGCTGACTACATATTAATTATGCACATGAATATAAACACAAAAAATTGCAAATATATAACAATAGTCATCGGCACATACATGGATCAACAATAGCACCATCTAGTGGATAAAGACACAAAGGACTATCCTATAATCCAATGTGCACAATACTAGCAAGGCAACATCAATATTAGCAAGAAAGCAGCAGCTAAAGGCCATTATTAGATGGAATAAATTAATTTAAGTATCAGACTTCCCGCCTTCTATAAAAACTTTAAATGGCAATTGGTTAATCCCAAATAACTGAATAGTTAGGGGATAGAGACCAGGCAAAATAATGGTATGGAACCCGCTAATTGGTATTCCCCATATGCCAATCTGCCATAGTTGATGTTGTCTTAACATAAAATCAATTAAAAATACAATATTAAAAAGAAAAAATTAAAAATTATATATTGGCACTAGATTAAGCACATACGTTTTAGCTCGATGAATCCAGGTCATCTCTAATTTAGAGATGCCTCTAACAAGGGGTTCACCCCTCCAATGGGGTACAAATTTATCTATACCTAAAAATAGTGTATTTTTGGGATTTTTGTCATGAACCTTTTATGGGCTTTACATCTCCATTGTTCATTAATAGCGCGACTTGTTTTAGAACTGTTTATTGGGGTGTGGTCACACTAGAAGTTGCAGCTGTACACACATTTGTTTCCATTAGCGTGGTTACTATCTCTTATTTTCTATTCTTGCATTTTGACCTTTAACTGCTGCTTTTGGTTATATCCATTCAAATGGATATTTTTGAATATCGAGCCTCCAGGTCTCTAAACATAGATGGAGTTTTTGAGGTTCTCTCTACCGAGGAAACTGATATGAGTGGGCTCTTTATGAGGCTGAAGAACTTACTCATATCGGAGATCCATACACAATGGGACATAGCTTTTTTGGATACATATATCAAAAAGACAAAGGTCCCTAGGAGCCTCAGGTGGGAAGTTTGTCCTCAACTTGGGGAAGTTGAGTTGGAGGACTGGTATGAATACTTCAACAAGGCAGGGGTAAACTTCTTACGTTTCTTATCAGGGAGGAAGAGTGCCAAACTTTCCAGACTCGATGATGAGGTGAAAATAGTCAAAGAGAAATTGGCACCCTATAAGGAAAGTGAAGAGTATAAATCTTCCTCAGCTGATCTCTTAAAAAACCTTGAAAAGGAAGAGAAGGATCAAAAAATCAAGAAGCATAAGAAGTTTAATAGAGACCTCCAGGATTACCATTCCAGTAGTGTTTTTGAATGGTAAAAGCGACTAATGGCTGAATAAAATCCGGAGGAAGAGGTTATGGAGGTCTCTACTGCTCAAACCAATAGAGCTACATTAGCCCCTTTACAAACAATAAATAATACTAACAAGTCACAAAAGATGGGACCTCATCAGAGTAATCAACGTCCTTCATTCAAATCCCCTTTTAGGGGACAGAACCGTAAAAAAGGCAAACAACCTCACAACCAACATAAGCCTAATAGTTCATATAATAATCAAGGTCATAACACCAATTGGCAACAAGGTAGTAGAGATCAACTCAATGCTCCGAACTATCATCAGGGGGAGTATACTCAAACATCAGGTTATCCCAATACCCCGCAGTGGAGAAGGGGACCTTATAATTACCCGGAGCCATCTTACCATTACAGGGATCAAGGCCCAGATTATGGTCACCAATGCCCAATATATGGCAGGTATGACCATAGTCCCTCTAGACCAGGCACACCTGATCCACCTACAGGACCAATTAGAGGCCAATTAGAGATACCAGACAAGACAATTATCAATATAATGTCCCATTGGAAAACAGATTCTATCCTTTAAAAGATAATGAGGGCCCTAATAACACTCAACCCCCCCCCCCCCCTAGCCAAAGTGTTTCCCAACGCTCTAGGGAGATAGTATCTGAAAATACTACATCTCAGAATTCTACCAATCAGAGTTACCCAGGTTGGGGTTTTCCCAGGGCCACACAAGGAACCAAACGCCCCGCCGAACCTCAAGGGGAAACAGAGGAGGCAGGCGTATCAAATCTAAAAAAAAGTAAAAACTTAGCTGGGGCAGGTGTGTTCAATTTAAGTAAGATAGCATTATCAGAACCTGAGAGACTTATACTAGACAAAGGTCTGAAGTATGCTCCCCCCAAACGTTTGGACAAGTTCCAAACCTATATGGACATCCATAAGTTTGTAAGAAAACTAAACATCAAGAGATATATATTAAGTAACCCCATTAAGGAAAATTGCATTGTTAGCTCAGAGATTCAACACTCTGGGCTTTCTAATGCTTCTTTATTTAATCCACCAGGATCCCTAGCCCCATCATTGAAGGTATTTAGGGACGTGTTGCTTAGAGATCTGGATAAGATCAAACCACACAAAACCTCCTTGTCTGCTGACCTACAAAAGGGATTAGATTCCCTATGTGACAATAAAGATCTGGTCATTAGGCCAGCAGACAAGGGGGGTGGGATCGTTGTACTTGACCGCAGCGACTATAACCGGGAAATGCAACGCATTCTTGGGGATAATCAGACCTATGTTCCTCTTTCCAAGGACCCTAAATTTTCCTACAAAAAGACTCTGGAGGGTATAGTTGAAAGAGGATTTAATCAGAATATAATAAATAAAAAAGAAAAGGCGTTTTTGATTCCTAAGTGCCCTCGCACTCCGGTTATTTATTATTTACCTAAACTGCACAAGAGTCTGACTTCCCCCCCAGGTCGTCCCATTGTCAGTGGCATTGACTCTGTGACGTCCCGGGTGGGGAAGTACATTGACTCTTATTTACAGCCATTGGTGCAGACCACACCTTCATATATCAACAATACAAGACATGTCATTGGCCTTTTAACTGGTGTGATCCCCACCGACCATCTCTGGATGGTCACGGCCGATGTCTCCTCGCTCTATACCGTTATCCCCCATAATGTGGGATTGAATGCAGTAAATATGTTTCTCAATAGGGATTCAGACCTACCGGCAGTACAGATATCCTTCATTATGGAGCTATTGGAGTTCGCTACCCACCATAATTATTTTTGGTATAGTTCCACACAAGCTCATTTCCGGGAACCACATCACAGCGGAAGGGCCGCCTCCTCCCATGTCATCAGCGGAAACTTGCGCTCCACACTGAACTATCAGCTAGCCGGAAGTTAAAAAATCCACGTCATGCAGATTCCTAGACATCGGGGACCATGTAGGGACACAGCAGATAACCAAATATCTAAAATAGAACCCCAATGTACAGTTTGCACTTCACATTGTATGGTCCCAAGAAATACCTAAATTACAAATGTAGGAAAAACTGAAAAAAACCTTCAAATAATTTAAACAAAGCTAGAATGGAGCAGACTTATAAAACGCTTTCCAAGTGCAAATAGCGCAATATAATGAACATGCACATTTAATAAATATATAATGAACATCACCAAACATTTGCATTATTCAACCTAAAAATGACGATTCGATGAGAATCAGTTTAGACCAATGCATAATAAAAAGGTGAATAACAAATGAGTTGCCTCAATAATTCAATCAAAATGGATGAATAAAAATAAAAATAAATAAATACGAAAAATGAAAACTAAAAAACAAAAAATGAGATAAAACCTCAAACTTGTTCACATGTAACACCTAATTTGCCAAAATCCAGAGATACAGGTACTGTATGAAGTGGGACATCAACATACATAACAGCAGATAAATCAGCTGTTACTGATAAAACAGTTGACGTCCCAATCCACGTTCAGTCCATGCGGCGTGTAACACTTCAGGTCAAAAATCCAGCGTGTCTCTTTCTTGGAGATCTCACGCCTCACATTGCTCCCCCTCCAATGGGCAGTATATCTATCAATGCCTGTAATGGATGTACCAGTGGCCTTCTTACCGTGGCACTCTAAATGGTGTCGAGATCCCACTCTGGTGTTGGACTTCTCGGTTCGCCGGGTGTTCGCCCCGACAAACACCCTGCAATGCACTGAGCACTTAACAGTGCATTTTGTGCCCTGATTGGGCAAAGCCTTGTGTAAGCTGGTTGCTCAGGTGTAGGGTTGGGAGGCCGGCCGTGGCGCCCTTAACAACTGATAAGTCATCAGCTGTCAAAGAGCTTCCCCCTCTGACAGCTGAAATTTAAAAAAAAAAATGTGGCTTTAAAAAAAAAAACAAACAACACCAAAATAAAATAAAACGGCCAAAATAAAAAAAAAAACAAAATCCATACCAGACCCTTATCAGAGCATGCAGCCCGGCAGGTCAGGAAAGGGGAGGGGACAGGAGACACTAGTTACCACACGTCACTAAAATATTAGTTCCCTTATTTTTAACAGCCTGCCATTTCCCTGTTTCTAATATCTGTACTGATTATTTGCCTGCTGCCTTGACTGGCCATGCCTCTGCCTTCCACCTGAACTGACCATGGCCTGTTTATTGAGAATGCTTCTGCCTGCTGTCTGGGTTGTTTATCAACCACGTTTCTGCCTTTCACCTGCACTGACCTCGGCCTGTTAATCAACTACGTTTTTTGCCTGCCGCTTGGACTGATTTTTTGCCCTGCTACTGTAGTAGTGGTATTCAATATAACACAGGGGTCTCACATATGTGAGGGGCTTCAGAGTAGTGTTCCAAGTAGAGAAAACCTGTTTCTAGTTTTCTCTGATGTGACAGAACCTACCCACAGTGTGCGTGTGTGCTTCCGTCAGTATACCGCTTCCTCCAGTCTTGACTATAGATATCAGATATTATAGCCACCCTACATACAAAACTAGCCAACAAAAAGCTGGTATGAGATCTGGAACCATTTACTGAACAAACTCACACAGAATTTTTACCCCACCAGGTCAGGTGAGCCTGATTACATTATTGTATGCAGATGAAATTGTATATAGAAATATAATTAACATATCTAATGAACAACCAACACTAACAGTATTCTACTTCCCCACTAGCAGCAAATAATAGCTGAAAGTGATTTAATTACTATGCTAATTATCTCAGCACTTAAACCAGCCTAGGTGTCAGGACCCGGACTTGAACCTGGGACTTCCATGGTGTCTGGCAATGACTCTATACTCGCTGAGCTACCTGCTGTGAATCTTCCTGTTATAGGCCATGTCTTTGCACTTCCTGGTTGCCAGAATATTGTGCCTTCAACAGCCGATATCTCGCTTGTCTCTCCTGCTGCCATCTGTATCTTTGCTACCATCCGTTATAGACACTTGGCTTGTTTCTCGACTACTCTTCTGCTTGATCCCAACCTGCAACTACTGGTTACCGACCTTTGGCTACTCCTTGACTACGCTTCAGCTTAATCCCTATCTGCTACTGGACTCTGACTTGCTCACCTCCTGGTGGGGCGATCTTGAGGACTGCGACCTGATGCTAACACGCAGCAAAATCCATCTCCACCTTCAGGAGCGCTGGTGAAGACCGGTTAGTACTTAGACTCCGCACCTCAGGTGAGCTTGCGTTATCTGCCTGGGTGACCTGCCAGTGATCTTATTCTGCTGGTTCCTGTGTGACCTGCGACTGCTATAGCTACTGGTCTTCGAGCCTGACCCCGGATCACGACAGAATATTCTGGCCCAAAACATGGAGGCCGCTATAGCAAGCATCGTGACTCCTCTAATGCCTCGTACACACCCACCCATTGTTGGCCGACCGATCGGCCGTCTTTTGTCCAGTGTTGTTGTGTTGGTTGAAATGTGCTCTAGAATTTTGTCGGCCCACAACAACCAACTGCAGAAGTGATGTCATGTTCTGGTTTACTTTTCGTGTGTTTTTTCTTCTCTGAGCATGCCCAGTCTTGCTCAGCACATTTTTGTCTGCCGAAATCTGTACTGACTGAAGAACAACGGCCAACAAAAATTTTATAGCATGCACACCAGATTTTGTTCGGCCGAAAAGTCACAGTCGGTTGTCGGAAGCATCATACTAACAAGCCGACAATCGGCCGATCGGACATTGGCCGAAAATTCACGGCCAACAATTGGTGCGTGTGTATGAGGCTTTAGGCAACAAATTGCTGAGCTGCAAGAATTTGGTGTTACCTGCCAAGAAAAAGTTAATAAACTAGAAAGTCTATTGGAAAGACAACAGAAGGAGATTCATGCTCTGCAGAGGTATACTACTGGACCGAGGAGATACTATCACACATATGCCTCAGCCTTTACCATCCAAGTTTAATGGAGACCGCCATCATTACAGAGGTTTCCTAAATCAGTGTCGTTTATATTTCCAAACACACCCTGCTGCATTTCCTTCTGAGAAGAGGAAGGTAACCTTGATTCTCGAACTTCTGACTGGAGAAGCTCTAGCTTGGGCCTCCCCATATATTGAACAGGACAGTGCCATTTTAAATAATCTGCAGACCTTTTTGACCGCAATGAATCAGGTTTTTGATGATCCCAACCGCTGTGCTACTGCTGAAGCATAGCTGCATAGTCTGAGGCAGGGAAAACGTCGCTGAGTACACAGCAGAATTCAGATGTTGGGTTGCAGATACTACTTGGAACCCTGCTGCGCAAAAGAGTCAGTTCCGCCGAGGGCTTTCTGAACAGGTAAAGGATGAGCTCGCTAGAGTTGAGACTCCTGATGATCTTGATGCCTTCATCCAATTATGTATCAGAATTGATCAGAGACTTACAGAAAGGAGGAAGGAGAGGCTGGGAATGTTTGCAAGTAAGAGTGGCATGCGTTTCTCTGCTACTCCATTTGTTCAGCAGGATTTTAAAGTTGCTCCTAATTCTAACACTCCTGAGCCAATGCAGGTAGATGCATTTAGAGATCCATTTCCATTCAGGAGAAAGAAAGAAGACGTTCTGAGAACCTATGTCTTTACTGTGGAGATTCTGGTCATTATGCAATTAACTGCCCTAACAAGGTTAGAAGAACAATTGCATTGGTTGATGTGATCACGCCTGAACAAATAAACTACATTAGCCAGTCCATCTCCCCATTAGTCCAGGAAGAAAATAAAGTAAATTCTTCACTACCTCATTTTGTCCTCCCTATTAAACTTATCTTTGAGGGCATTGAGATTCCTTGCTCTGCTATGCTGGACTCTGGTGCAGGGGGGAACTTTATGGACATAGACTTTGCCAAGATCATTAAGATTCAGACAAGAAATAAATTAGCCCCAGTCGATATGGAGACAGCGGATGGTTCACCCTTAACTTCAGGACCTGTTACCCATGAAACAGTCCCTTTGGTTCTCCAATTTGAGGCTGACCACCGTGAGACCATCAGTTTTCAGCTAATTACGTCACCTAAATTTCCTGTGATCTTGGGCAACCCTTGGTTTTCCACCCATAATCCCTCAATCAATTGGGAAGCACGCGTTATAAATTTTACATCCCCCCCATTGTGAGGATGTAATGTTCTGGTACCTTTGGTACCCTAATTCCACTTTCCTTAGTGTATGCGCCCCACCATTCTCTTTTGGTAAGGTGCGCATACACCTTTAAGACCGATGCTGTCATCATTGAGCGCCGCAGGAGTGGCTATTTTAACCGCCGGCGGTCTCACTAGCATTGTTCGTTCAACGCCGCATAACCTGCCTTGAAGCTCACATGCTTGCAAGCATACCTCGCTGTCGCAAACATAAAAGGACTGGCGCAACCGGACTGAAAAGTAACCTCAATGGGCTCCTAATAATCAAAGGAAAACTAAACGGACCTGAAAGATGTTATAAAAGAGTCCATGGAGTCCATACATGAAACCGGTCTGTGCTCTCCTGAAGGCAGCTTAATCTCAAGTGTAGAAGAAAAACTTGCAGGATGCTGGAAGAAAAAGAAAAGCGCCACTCTGAGTGCAGTAAACTCGGTACTTTATTAGCCATATACCATCATGGGTACTCACAAGATAAAAAATGTAAAAGCATGATGAATTCCTCAGATGATCGGTAGGTCCAAGGCCTCAGCGAGGGGGGGCTGTTATGCTCCAGACAAATCCGTGACTGACTGCAAGAGTCAGCGATATGCGGACCTAGGAGTCACCAGCAGCGCCTTCGGCGGCGGACTTCCGGGTTGGGCGTGGAACGTGGGGCGTGATGACGTAAGCGACGCGTTGTCGGAGCATGCGCTCCTTCCTCAGGCCTCTGAGGCCGCCGCCGAAGGCGCTGCTGGTGTCTCCTAGGTCCGCATATCGCTGACTCTTGCAGTCAGTCACGGATTTGTCTGGAGCATAACAGCCCCCCCTCGCTGAGGCCTTGGACCTACCGATCATCTGAGGAATTCATCATGCTTTTACATTTTTTATCTTGTGAGTACCCATGATGGTATATGGCTAATAAAGTACCGAGTTTACTGCACTCAGAGTGGCGCTTTTCTTTTTCTTCCAGCATACCTCGCTGTCGGAACCTCGCTGCTGATCCCTGTATCCCGCTACCGGATCACCCGCTCATACCGAACCTCTCCACTACTACTTGCTACTAGTGATAAGTACCCCACAGGGGAATCCTCCATAAACCTTCATACTAAAGCTTACACTATCTAGCTCTGCATACTAAGGACTGTTACTATCATCTGCACTATCTAGATTGCTAGCTCTTGAGCCTACTAACATCTGTTCTTGCACTGGGTTAGTCTCTCCTGTATGTCATCTGCTATCCTACCATCTACTACCATACATGATTGCTAACCTATCTGCATCCTACCTGTTACCATCTCATTCTCAAGAACATTCCTCTCAGGTGTCTGTCATCTATTGTCTCTACTCAAACCTGTCTCTTCAGCCTATCACCACTATACTACTATATACATAGATCACTCCAGGAACATCTTATTGAGTGTGTATATTTGTATGCTGAATTAGAGACTATCCACAGTGATGAGTCTTGGGAGTTGGGATAGGTATATCAGCGTTTCTCTACATGACTACTGAGTGGAGTATTTCTGCAGCTGCAAATCCACATTGTTCAGAAAACGCAGGAGCGTTACAGAGGAATACTGTAGAGAGCCTTGTCTAACTAGTTCTCCACAGATTAAGGAAACGCACTTGGATGTGGTTACAGCACAGTCATATCCCAAACTGCCTCCACAATACCATGAGTTTCAGGATGTCTGTGATAAGAAGAATGACGACCAGTTACCTCCTCATCGCCCATATGATTGCCCCATTGAGCTACTCCCAGGTGCAGAAATACCTTTCTGCTGCCTATTCAATTTATCAGAACCTGAATTAAAGGTGCTCAGGGAGTGGCTTGATGAGAATTTAGAGAAGGGGTTTATTAGACACTCAACATCCCCTGCTGGATGTAACGCTCATGCGTTTTTTGTTAGTGAATGGATTTGCAGCTGCAGAATTGTTACACTCAGTAGTCGTAGAGATTCTGTTGAACAACATATCCAACTCTCAGGACTTCATCACTGTGCACAGCCTGTTATGCAATATACATACACTCAATATGATGTTCCTGGAGTTAGAATATATGATAGTATAGAGGTGAGAGACAGGCGATAGTATGGTGAGCACTCAGTAATAGTATTCAGGAGAGTGGTAGGTGATGGTAGTATGCAGATAGGTTCTAGCAATCATGTATAGTACAGATGGTAGGGGACAGCAGATGAAGTATACAAGATAGAGTAACCTAGTGCAATGATAGTTGATGGTAGTCCCAAGAGCTAACAATCTATGCAGATGATAGGAATTGCTTAGATAGAGATAGTCCTTGTAATATGCAGTAGTTAATAGTGAAAGTATAGGTTAGTAAGGAATCCCCTGCGGGGTACTTATCACTAGATAGTTAATAGTAGCAAGGTCCAGTAGTAAGGAGTGATCCGGTAGCGAGATACGGGATCGGTAGCGAGGTTCTGGTTCAGTTCAGGCAAAGGGTATAGCTAGAAGCTCCGGCAGCACAAGACAAGGTAAGGTGAACATGCGGTTTGAACGAGCAATGAGTGAGAGCAAACCGGCGATTGAAATAGCCGCTCATAGCGGTGCTCGGTGATGATGTCATTGCCCTTAAAGGTGTATGCGTTCCATTTGTATAGCAAGATGGGACGCAATATTAGGAGAGAAATGGAAATAAGGGTACCATAGGTACCAGAACATTACAGTACCCCCCCCCCTTAAGGCCGGCTCCGGAAGGCCTCTAGAACTGTTTTTTCCGGGTATTTTGAGTGGAAATGGCGAATCAGTCTAGGGGCATGTATATCGGAGATATCCAGCCAGGTGTCGTCTTGGGGCCCATAGTTCTTCCATCGTACTAGATATTGGAGTCTTCTTCTATGGATACGAGAATCCAGAATCTCCTTTATCTCAAATTCTTCTCCACCTTCAACTTGTACAGGAGGTGGAGGTGGGATGGTAGGCCTTATTCCTTGGTTAGGAACATGGGGCTTTAGTAACGATACATGGAAGATGGGATGTATCTTGAGGTCTGTTGGTAATGTGAGTTGTACTGCAGCTTTTCCAATAAGCTTCTTTATTGGGAAAGGTCCCAGGAATAACGGTCCAAGTTTTTTACTAGGGATCTTTAATCTCAGATTTTTTGTAGAAAGCCAGACAAGATCCCCAATGGCATATTGGGGAGAGGGTTTCCTACGAAGGTCGTAGTACCTCTTTTGTTGGCTATGAGCATGTGAGATGGTGGTGTTGAGTAAACCCAGGGAATCCTTTATTTGGGTAAGATAATCAGAGGCCACTGGATTACTTGATGGCAAGATACGTGGTGGAAGAAGTGTGGGATGAAACCCATAGTTTAAGTAGAATGGACTTTGTTTAGTAGTGCTGTGGGTCGCGTTGTTATAGGCGAATTCCGCCAGCGGGAGGAGGTCCACCCAATCGTCCTGTAGATATGAAGTATAGCAACGTAGATATTGCTCAATGCACTGGTTAACTCTCTCTGTCTGTCCGTTGGTCTGAGGGTGGTAAGGAGAAGTACGTTTTCGCTCTATTCGTAGTATCTGACATAGAGCTTGCCAAAACTTTGAGATGAATTGTGAACCACGGTCAGACAGAAGTGTTTTTGGAATACCATGTAACTTAAAGACATGTTTCACAAGTAATTCTGCTGTTTGTTTGGATGAAGGTAGTTTTCGGATAGGAGTGAAATGTGCCATCTTGGTCAGATGGTCCACTGACACTAAAATGGTGTTGAATCCTTTGGAAGGTGGTAGTTCCACTATAAAGTCTAAGGAGACCACTTCCCATGGAACCTGGGGTATTGGTAAACTACAAAGTAGACCCGATGGTTTCGTAGTGTCAATTTTGGACCTTGCACAGATGTCACAAGATGAAACGAACTTTTTTACGGTCGCCTTCATGTCAGGCCACCAAAACTGCCTAGTAAGTAGATTGAATGTTTTAGTCATACCCATATGTCCTGCCATAGGTACATCATGCGACAGTTCCAAGATCTTGGTTCGCATAGTAGGGGGTAGGTATAATTTATCGTTGTAGTAGAGGAAGCCTTCTGCATCAGCATTCAGTTGTGGTGGAGGTGAATCCAGTCCTATGCTGTGCAAAATCTCTTCCTTCAGGGAACGGACAACACCGATAATACATTCATTGGGTATTATAGGAACTGAGGGAACCTCGGCGTAGCCATCCTCGGTTAATCGTGAAAGCGCATCCGCTTTTTTATTTTTGGCTGCAGGCGTGTAGGTCACTAGAAAATTAAATCTCACTTCCGGTTCCGGCGCCGAATGAGGTAGGAGCGCTCTCCCTCGGCTCCCGCGGTCGGACCCGAAATCAGCATAAAAAATCGGCATTTTTGATCTATAAGAGTCCGCATCCGGCTCCCCCACCTCCGGGCAACCCTCAGGACCAGCTACATTGCCGCAATGGACAGATTTTTAGAAAAAAGCGGCCCGCGCGTTCCGCCGGGCCAGCCGCAAATCGAGGCCCCGGTCTCGGCCCTCCCCGCGGCGGAGGCCTCACAAATGGACATAGCGTCTCCGCCATCCCCAGAACTGCCATCCCTGGGGGACCCACAATCAGACCGCATTGCCCAGACTGTGGTGGCCCTTCTCTCCCCCACTATTTCTGCAGCAGTTCAGTCGGCTGTAGCAGCTGGTATGCAGGACATCAAAAAGCAGCTTGCTGCTCAATCGCATAGGCTGAATGAGGTGGAAACTCGGGTGGCCAGCATAGAGGAGGAGATATACAGCTCCCATAATTTCGAAATAACCCAGGACAAAACCAATCAGTTTCTGCTGCAAAAGGTGGAGGATTTGGAGAATAGAGCGCGTAGGAGTAACCTCCGCTTTATTGGAATACCGGAATCCGTGCCGCCATCATCCATCCCGGACCTTTGCTCCAAACGGATCCCGGAGGCGCTGGGTCTGCATGGCATCTGCGTGGTGGAAAGGGCCCACCGCATGGGGATTCACTCCTCTGACAGAACCACGCCGCGTCCGATCATAGCTAAATACTTAAATTACGCCGACAAATCCGCTATCCTCCAAAAATTCAGGCAATCCAAATCTCTTCAGATCGATGGTGTTAAAGTCCTGATTTTTGCTGATTACTCGGTGGAAGTGGCCAAGAAAAGGAAGGCTTTCCAGACTGTATGCTCAAAGCTGCACCAAGCTCAAATCAAATTCACACTGGCATACCCGGCGACACTTCGGCTACGCGCACCCTCTGGCGAACAATTGTCTTTCCAGGACCCCTCGGAGGCGGAAGCTTTCGCTCGCTCTCTCCAGGCGGGTGGGTCGGACACCTTTTCGTCTAAAACCCCTCCAACCCAACGCACCCTGGTCCCACGGAGCCCTCGCAAGGAATCCCCCAAGAGGCAAAAGTACTCGGACGTTGTTGGCGGCAGCCGTTTCCTCCCGAACCGCTGAGGAGTCCTGGACCCCTGCGTGTGTTTCTCTCCTCTTCTGAGGGCGTTGATTGAGATCACGTAAAGTATTACCCCCGTGCACAGTTATTCTCTCCTGTCATATGTCCCCCCAGGTCAATCATGGGGGCCGTGTGGTGATCCCACCCTCATCCTTATTGCTCTTACTGTTATATGCATACATATGATGTATTGATGTTTTTCAGACGGTTATTGTTATCGTGGGTTGAAATGTTTTGTCATGTCATCTTTGGCTTCACGTCTGGGTTTCCTAGATGCTGCACCGTGTCTGCTTTTGGCATTAAGTTACTCGCATACGGGCCATGTTTTTGGGGAGCCCAAACAACCACCCCCCCTCCCCCCCCCACCTTTGGGGGGCCGGGGATGAGGCGGTGCCAGTCCTGCTCGGGTCCGCACCTAGGGCTTCGCCGGTGGATACGGTCGCAGCATTCGGAAAAAAGTGAGGTCCATGCTTTATGCTTTTTTGTTTATCCATTTGTTTTTCCTTCTCCCACTACCCCTAACCCTTTCCTTTATACCTTTCCTCTCACCTTTACCTATGGCCCCGAGGACGGGGACGGTTCCTATCAAGTGTCACATGTCACCTTTTTGCCACTACTTCCCTACAGCTCTCATCTTCCTTTATGCTACCCTGCCGGACGCACTTGCCTACACGGGTACCCCCATGTCAGCTACACACCCCCTCCCCCCTGACCCTCCATGAGGATTCTGTCATGGAATGTCAGGGGTCTGAGGTCCCCGATCAAACGGATGAAGGTTTTGAGACATCTTAAAAGGCTCAAGACTGACATTTCCTTGTTGCAGGAGTCCCACCTCTCCTCCGATGACTTCCTCCGGATGCGGAAGTTGTGGGTTGGCACGGTGGTGGGTTCGGCCGCCCTAGGTCGCAAAGCAGGTGTTTTAATACTTATTCATAAACGGCTCTCCTGTGACATACTATCCGTTACCGCTGACTCTAAAGGACGCTATGTCTCCGCTCATTTAAAAATTAATGACAGGGAAATACTGCTAACGAACGTGTACGCTCCCAACGTCCCAGACCAATCCTTCTATAGAGACCTTTCCGCACATCTTCTCAAGTATCCCCAAGTTCCCCATCTCATAGGGGGGGACTTTAATGCTCTCATGGACCCACTCTTAGACAAGTCTTTGACAAAACATAGACGCAAGGGTTCGGCCCCTCTGACCCCGGGTCCCCTGGCGCAATTAATAGATTCCCTTCACCTTACGGACGTATGGCGCCTCCATAACCCTACCGACAGGGACTTCACATTCTACTCCCACCCGCACAAGGTATTTACCAGAATAGACTACTTTTTCTCCTCGACCAATGTTCTTCACAGAATTGAGGATCCAGACATCCATGACATTGTTATATCTGACCATGCTCCCATATCCCTGACGCTAGATCCACCTGATAAGCAGGCTGACACCAGGCTTTGGCGATTTCCGAGCTTTCTTCACACTGACAAAGGATTCCAGGCGTACTTGGCTAAGGCGTGGGAGGAATTTGCAGAGCTCAACGCTTCGCACGTCTCGCAGCCCAACCTGTTCTGGGAGACGGGCAAGGCTTACCTTCGTGGTAAAATTATATCCTATGCCTCGGCCTATAGGAAAAACGCCTCTGAAAGTTATCGACGGGCCAGCGAGAGGCTTCAGGTAGCTCAACGGATGCTACTGACCGCAGACTCCCCCGAACATCGGCAGGAGTGGACCTTAGCCAAGCAGGCCTTTGACTCGTGGGCAGACAACCTGGAAAACATTAAACGCGCTCGTTTCTCGGCCCTGATGCATAAATATGGGAACAAAGCAGGAAAGCTCTTGGCGAGACTTTGCGGGACTCCCTACAAACCCACACATATTGCTTCCCTCCGTAGCTCATCAGGCATTACTGTATCCACCCCCCCGGAGGTGAAGAAAACGATGAGGGACTTTTATGCCTCTCTGTATTCCCCAGACCCTTTTGACGACCGACAAGCCAGTTTCTTCCTAGACAATGTCACCCTTCCTAAAATTTCTCCATCACAAATAGAGACACTAAACGCTCCAGTGACCCTTCTAGAGATCCAAGACACGATAAAAAGCCTTGCCCCCAATAAAGCCCCAGGCCCTGACGGCCTCACCGGGGAATTCTATAAAAACGCCATGGACATAATCGGCCCCACACTTCTAGAGGTGTACTCAGCCTTATGGAATGGGGGTTCCTACCCTCCCACTGGCAACCAAGCCATAATAAAATTATTAGCGAAAAAAGGGAAGGATCCTCTGGAACCAGGATCCTACCGACCCATTTCCTTGCTAAACTTGGATGTTAAAATCCTGTCAAAAATACTGGCATCCCGACTGGCACTCATCATGCCGTCCTTGATACACCCAGCCCAGTCGGGGTTTACCAAGGGGAGGTCGGCTGCCTCTAATATCCGTAAGGTTCTCTTGGCTTTAGACCAGGCCGCGACTTCCTCGGGGGGGGGATCTGGCTATCGTCACCCTGGACGCGGAGAAGGCCTTTGACAACGTGAGTTTTGACTGGTTATCCAGGGTTCTAACTTCTTTTGGCTTCTCGGGGCCGTTCACTCACGTTGTCGGGGCCATGTATGCTTCTCCTGCGGCCAGGTTGTGGGTAGCGGGGTCCCTTACCGACGAGTTCCGCTTATTCAAGGGCACGAGACAGGGATGTCCCCTGTCTCCTCTCCTCTTTAATCTGGCCCTGGAACCATTGTCCAGGTTTCTTTTGGACAAGGCGCCTCTCCATGGTATCCTGATTGGTAGTCATGAATTACGAATATCCCTTTTCGCCGATGATGTGTTAATATTTACCAGGAATCCCTCCTCGGACATGCACACCATCATATCTATCTTTGATAACTTTAAACTATGTTCGGGCCTGCGGATAAATTACGCTAAAAGCGAAATCCTCCCCCTGGGCAACGCTCCCAAACCCGCATGGGTCTCCTCTTCTCCCTTCACTGTGGCGCAATCCCACATAACGTACTTGGGTATCAAAATAGGCAAAATCCCCTCTTCTGTCTATACTCTGAACTATCCCCCTCTTTTCCATAAGATCTCTCGTGAACTAGATAGTTGGATGGATCTGCCTCTCTCGCTCCTGGGAAGATGCCATCTGGTGAAAATGGTCAGTTTTGCGCGACTTTTATACCCACTACAAACGCTTCCTCTGTTATTAAAACATAAAGATATCAAGTCGCTGACCTCCAGTATTTCTAGATTTGTGTGGCAAGGCAAAAGGCCCCGCATCTCTTACAGCAAACTCTGTCTTCCCAGGAGCGAGGGGGGAGCTAGTCTTCCTAATATTAGATTATATAATTTGTCATGCTTACTCAGAATCTCTCTGGACTGGCTCTCGAGGTCTTCTCTCTACTCAAATTTTGTACTTGAATCGCAAATGTCTGCTCCCTTCTCGCTGGCAGCCCTCCTCCATGTTAAATGGAAGTCTATGCCCTCTCAACTGCAGCACAATGTTCTCCTGCGAGACACAGTGATCGCTTGGAGGGAGTCCAGGAAACTTCTGAGGCTCCCCCCCTCCATGTCCAAGCACTTGCCTATACAGGGCAACCCTGCATTTACTCCCGGACTGCATTCGGACTATTTTGCTCTATGGCGTCGAAAAGGCCTGTCAAACTTCTCTGATCTCTGTAACCACGCTACGGGTAAGCCCCGACCACTTCAAGATATTCTGGACGATTACCATCTCCCGGCTTCGCACGCTTTTCCTATCATGCAGTGCTTTAGTTTTCTTCGTTCATCGGGTGCCTCGATTACCAAAAGGTTCAGTGATCCCTTGCTGGACCCTCTGTTGTTATCCGGAACTTATAGCATCTCTAACATATACAAGCCCTTTCAGAAACTTACGTCCTCAAACCTCGCTGGGTCATCGGCGGCCAACTGGGCCAAGGACTTTCCTATGGAGAATTTGGTCACGAAGTTATTCCAAGGATACAAATGCACTATGCGTCTGACACCTAATGAAACGTGGAGGGAGACGCAGCTGAAAATACTGCACAGAGCCTATATTCCTTTCACGTCAAACGATCGGTCCCCCTCAGCGCGTCTATGCCCCCTTTGCAAAACTACCCGTCCATCACTATACCACAGATTTTGGACGTGCTCATTTATATCTACATTTTGGGACCAGGTGCTGGCGTTCATCCACCGTATCACGCTCCTTCAGCTCCCTAAAGACCCTCTGTTGCTTGTCTTTGGATACTAGGACAAACGTCTCCAAATATGGACTAGCCGTCCTCTACCTCACCCTCGGACATGGATCCTAACCTGTTTACTGATAGCCCGCAGGGTTATCCTTGCTAATTGGATTGCAAACGAGGGCCCTACTGTTTCACAAGTACATCGTGAGCTTCTAAGCCTTATGACTAAAGACCGGCTTAATATGGACTTCAACTCTTCATCCTCTTCTGTTCGTTTCTCCAGCAAATGGCAGGACTTCCTTGCCTCACTACCCACAAATGCCGTTTCTGCACTGACTGCAGACACTTTTGTATATGCTGATACTGGGTAGTGAAAATCAATACTGTAGGAAACGTGTCAAAATCTGAGTTGTATATCTCACAGGCATTCCTCCCCTCTCCATGTCCCCCCCCCCCACCTCCTTACCTCTAATCCTCCCCTGTTCCCCCCAGTTACAACTCCCCCCCCCATGGCACCAATCCCTCCTAGTTAATCAAGATCCATCCAACTAGGGTTCTAGTGTATTCTGTATTTCTGGATTCGACATGGTTACCCTTATTGTTCTTCCGGGTCAGATTTGAGCTCTTTCTTTTGCTCAGCTTTTGACCCCGAAAAAAATGTTAAAATGTGTTGTACAATGCTATACCTTTCTCTTTGTACCGTTCATTGACTTTAATAAAGTTTCTTTAAAAAAAAAAAAAAGAAAATTAAATCTCAGAAAGAATAACGACCATCGTACCTGCCGGTGGGAAAGAGTTCTATTAGTCTGAAGGTATTGAAGGTTTTTGTGATCAGTATATATAAGGATTGGCAATCGAGTACCCTCAAGTAGATGTCGCCAATTCTCTAATGCCAGTTTTATGGCTAGCAACTCTTTTTCACCCACTGGGTAATTCACCTCGGGGCTGCTTAATGACTTTGAGAAGAAAGCAACTGGGTGAAGTGGTGAAGTGTTTGTTGGTCGTTGTGAGAGAACTGCTCCTACTGCCATATTTGACGCATCTACCTCCAAGATGTATTGAAGGGATGGGTCTGGATGGCGTAGTATGGGAGCAGAAGTAAAGCTTGATTTCAACAAGCAGAAAGCTCCATTTGCTTCTTCTGACCATTTGAATGTTTTTTTTTGTACTTGTGAGTTGTGTGAGAGGTCTCACAATAGCAGAGAAGTTCTTGATGAACTTTCTATAGTAGTTAGAGAATCCGAGGAATCTTTGTAATGCTTTGCGAGTTGTTGGCACAGGGCAATCTAGAATACAGGATATTTTGCTCATGTCCATTTTGATTCCATTTTTGGATATAATGGGCCTGATTCATAGTACAGCGAATTGGCGTTTTGGCGGGTTTTTTGCGAACCGGCGAATTCGTACGTCAGAATTGGTATTCAGAGAACGGAAAATAGCGCCTAGTGTGAGATTCATTAAGATGCAACAAGGTCAGAGCGTGACTTAAAAACACGCCAGCTAAAAGCTCGACTAAAGTTTTGCCAAATTTTCCCCTGTACCCCCAAAAATCCCAAATCACTGTGGAAGGTGTGGAAGACAATTTGGAGATGACTTGCTTTTAAAAAATGTCAAAAACTGACTTAGAAAGAGAGATATCTGCGAAAGTGTAGAAAGGTTAACCACTTGCCGACCGCCGCACGACTATCTACGTCGGCGGTCAGCCCCTCACAGGCAAAGTGACGTAGGTCTACGTCACTAGCTTGTGAGGGTCTAGGGAGCGAGCGCGCGCCCCCGGAGGCGCGCTCCCGCTCCCGAGTGGTCACGGACCCCCCCGCGCGTGTGACCGGCGGACCCGATCGCCGCCGGCCACTCTGCGATCGGCGGGGGAGAGGGAGAAAGTCAGGCAGCTTGTGTAAACAAGCTGCCTGTCATTCTCCTCTCTGTATGAGAGCTGATCATCTGGATCTACTATGTAGATCCGTTGATCACTCTGCATACAGCTGAAGCCCCAGCCAATCACAGTTAGAATCACGCCCCTAGAGACACACACAGCCCCTCCCTCTCAAATAAAGTTAACCCCTTCACTACCAGTGTATTTTTACAGTAACAGTGCATATATATAGCACTGATTACTGTACAAATGTCACTGGTAACCCCAAAAGTGTCAAAAATGTCAGTCAAGGGTCCGATCTGTCTGCCGCAATGTCGCAGTACCGCAAAAAAAATCGCAGATCGCCGCCATTACGCGTTAAAAAAAAAAACAACAAAAATGACAAAAATCTTTCCCTTTGTTAGTAAACGCGATAACTTTTGCGCAAACCAATCAAAATACGCTTTTTGCGATTTTTTTTACCAAACATAGGTAGCATAAAACAAATTGGCCGAAAATTTTAAAAAATTTTGATTTTTACATTTTTTTTTGGGGGAATTTCATATTAAAAAAAGGGAAAAATATTGCTATTTTTGCAAAATTGACGCTCTTTTTTGTTTATAGCGCGTGATCAAAAAATCGCACAGGTGATCAAATACCACCAAAAGAAAGCTCTGTTTGTGGGAAAAAAAGGACGCCAAATTCGTTTAGGTACAGCATCGCACGACCGCGCAATTCTCCGTTAAAGTCACGCAGTGCCGAATCGCAAAATACCCCCTGGTCAGGAAGGGGTAAAATCTTCCGGGGCTTAAGTGGTTAAAAAGCTCCTCCAGCCCCGAGCTGCGAACGCGCGAATGTGCGCATGCTCAACGCCAAATAGGCTCAAAAAATTCCGCCAGCGCGATTTTGGGCAATTTTTTTTTTGAATACCGATTGACAATCCGCTGTCTCGGCCATAGAAAATGGAAAAAAACGGCGGAATTGGAAAAACATGCACACTTCCAACAAGGGATCCCTTAGTAAACACCATCACATTCCATACACCTTTCCTGCTAACTCAGAAATCATAACAGTGAAATCTACAGTGTTTATATAGAACCTCCACATTATCTGAAAAAACCCACAAAATATTACATTGGGGAATGGGTCGTCAGATAGAACAAAAATAGATGTAAAACATATTTCAAAGAAAGATTATTAGCATTTCACACATATCAAGGAAATGTCACAATTTTGACAATATTTTATGTGTTTCAAAAGAATGTTTTTCTAAATATATTGCAAATACTACCTTTTCTTCCATATGGGTATGGCCAAGTGTTACCATTTTACTACACATTTAACTGAAGGTATATATATATATATCCCTTATACTTGGCTAATTAGCAAAGTATGCCCAACAAACAAATAGAGCTTTAGCTCACAATATTGCTACATATTGACTGGCATCTTTTGTATTTTGTTCATGTCTTAAGATTAAAAGTTTGCTGATACACATGCCTTTTTCAAACATGAACTAAATTAATGATGTGAACATTTGGAGATATCCAAGTGTTGCCCATACAGAGGGCTCCTTTTGGATTCGAACTTACAAACCTACAGCAGGAAGGCAGACTCCCTAATCATTGTGCTATTTCTCAGTGAGCGTTGGGTGTTTTCCTCATGCCGTCAAAATGCTCACATGGGAACAGGGGCCATTGAACTGAATAGGATTGGATTTTTTGGCTGTTTTAGGAGTTGATCCTTGAGCTGTACAAATCCCCCTCAAACGCCCCCAAACGGGCTACGTTCACATGTAGGTGTTCGTGGTCTGTTTTTGGGGCTTTTTTAGGTGATTTCATATAACAATGCCTGCCCAAAAAATGCATGTCAAAACGCCTGGGAAAACGCCAGCAAAAACGCCCATAAGAAAGCCTGATATAATTGCCACGCCAAAATTAGGGATGTTCATGAGTGATGAGTCAGATTGTTGGCTTACATATCTGTTCAATCTTCACAATCTCACTTCCCAAATCCCAAAAGGTGTGTTTCAATTGTTTCCCTAAATATATATTTCTCTCTCTCTCGCTCTCTCATGTAATTTCTATATATATGTATGTATTCCTGTATCTAAACATTCTAAATAATGACTAGCAAACTTGAAGAGAGAATTTTATCAATTCACATATATACACACCTACATACATACATACATGTATTTGGGCTGTTTATGTCTCTCTCCTCCTCATTTCTATTTCCCTTTTTTTGGCAACTGAGCATGCTCCAAAACACACAGGACACACACAGTTAAATTTTTGCCTGGGAGTTAACATTATGGGTGTGTGTTTGCTTTGATTATATATAGCTCACTCAGACATCAGGAAAGATTTGACCTACGAAGAGGTCCAATATATGGTGTGTCACATGCTTTATGGTTAACATTTGGGGGCCTTTGTTATTTATGGAGGTGAGATTTGGCTGTGTTGTGTGTTGACTCTCTGTAAGTATTTATTGCTGTTAACATAATTGTGTATTGTTCTGTCAATCTGCACATGCATCTGTTGATTATGGGCTCTTTGTCGATGTATATGGTCTAAATGTTGTACAAAGGTTTTTTTGGTTTGAAAAATACAAATCTGTGGCTTCAATGGGATACTGTGGAGACTGTGCCAAAAATATGTCATGTGAAATGTTTGAGCTGCGTATTTGTGTAATAAACAGCATGTTTCAAATCTTTTTTTCAAATGTCTTCATGTGTCTAAATAAAGTTTTCTGGTGTCCACAAATGTATGTATTTGTATTTTTTGTTTTAAGTTAAATATGCTTAATGGTTGTGTATGGTGACTATTGTTCGCGAATTCGCTAATATACAAAACCGCGTTCTCACATTTATACATGCAACCGGAAACAAAACTTTTGGTGAGTGCACACGTTTCCGGAAATTGTCCAGGCCCTCTCGCAAGTGTGTGCATCATGGCTCCTGCACTCTTTACTGCCGAAATTGTGGCATTTGTGTGTAAGGTAAGGAGGGGGGGTGAATGTGCGAGATGGGGGATGGTGGCTGGGGGGCTGGGTGGGTCGCTTATCTAGCGGGTGTGCAATTAACTTTTGGTCTGCTGATCTGCGCATGCACTTTCTGCCTATTAGACGTGATCTAGAAGCTTCCTGTTATAGAAACTTCCTAGATGTGAACCTGTTCCCTACATATATATATATATATATATATATATATATATATATATATATAAATGTATTTTTGGGTGTATATATATATATGTATATAATATATGTATATAATTATATAATGTGTGTGTGTGTGTGTGTGTGTATATATATGTATATATGTATGTATTGTGACGGTATGCGAGGTGAGATAGTGGATAATCGCTATATTTCACCTCGCATACGTTCTGTGGTGAGAGACTGAACCGGAATCCGGCCCGGGTTTTTCCAGCCTCTGTGACAGGCTAGGTTCCGGTCCAGAGATTGTGAGTTACCTGAGTCCATGCTCAGGTGGACTTTAAATTAACAGGAAAAGAGCACAGAAATGCTCTGGCCTGCCTGAGACTCAGAAGGGAATCTGAGAGAGGAGCTGTGTGTGTACTTTCAAAAGAACAGGTTTGCTTTACTATGTGTTTTTGTGGGTGATGGGGACCAGCCCCACACTGTATAGTGAGGATAACCGTTGTTTAGTTTAGTGCTGGACGGCAAGGATTTATTTTATTGTTTTGTTGTTTTTTTTGTATCTTTGCAAACCTCTGCTGAAATAAAGCTGGCAATCCACCAGACTTTAAAGAAACTACCTGCGTGCTGGCCTTAAGTTCCTGTGAAAGGTGATCCCTGTGAGCTAATCTCCCACACGTGGTGGACTCAGCGGGCACTTTCTAAAGATGGAGGAAATGCTAAAGGCCCTGCTACAGGCCAATGCAGCTCAGCGAGAAACAAACCGCCAAATCGCAGAGGCCGCTAGAGCACAACAGGAGGCTACTGCAGCGCAACTGGCAGCACAACAGGAGGCTACTGCAGCACAACTGGGAGCACAACAGGCAGCCCAGCAGGAGATGAACCGGCAGTTTGCAGAGGCTCTGCTGGAGTTAAAGAAAGAAGTTGCATCTCCTGTGCCAGCTGAACAAAAATTGGTACGTGCCTCGTACCACCTGCAAAAGATGACACCGGCCGATGATGTGGAAGCATACCTGGCGACTTTTGAGAGAGTCGCTGTCCGTGAAGGTTGGCCAAACGAACAGTGGGCGGGTCTGTTAGCCCCATTTCTGACAGGAGAATCGCAAAAAGCGTATTTTGACCTGGACCCAGATAAGGCCCAGGACTATGAGACTCTGAAAGTGGAGATACTCGCGCGCTTGGGTGTCACCATGGCAGTCCGGGCCCAGCGAGTGCATCAGTGGACCTATTCCAGCAGCAAGCCACCCCGTTCTCAAATGTTTGACCTGGTCCACCTCACCAAAAAGTGGTTGCAACCAGAGACCTTGACGGGCCCCCAGATCGTGGAGCGTGTGGTAATGGACCAGTACCTGCGCGCACTCCCTGCTGCTCTGAGGAAGTGGGTCGGACAGGGGGACCCCAAAACTGCAACAGAATTGGTGGACCTAGTGGAGAGGTACAGTGCTACGGAGGACTTGGGGAACCCGTCTACGCCCCGTTTCAGTGTGTCTAGGGGTGCAAGATCGCCCAGCGGTTCTGGTAAGACTGTTCCAGGGTTAAAGTGCATGGGGAAACTAGATAAGACTGTTGTTACCGCTAATGAGACTGTTGGTCCTAGGCCTGGAGACTGGCCAAAGAAGCCAGGAAGGTCTTTGGGACCACTAAGAGGACTGGGGATAGAGCACATACAGTGTTTCCGCTGCCATGCATTTGGGCATATTGCTGAAAACTGTCCTATAAATGATGAACCTATGCAATGCGATTTTGCTTATAGGAAAAGACGCATATCTTTGTTTGCACAGGTCGCATATACTGCTTCATGTCAGAGTCGCATTGAAAAGCAAATGTGTGTTCTTGCAGTGGATGGAAAGCCGCTCACAGCCCTGCTAGACTCTGGAAGTGTAGTGACCCTAGTCAGAACTGATTGTGTAAATCCCACAAAATTACACCCCAGCACTATTGGGGTCATTTGCATCCATGGGGACACTCGGGACTACCAGACAGCAGTGGTTGAGGTTGATACCCCTTGGGGCTGTGTGACCCATTCAGTGGGGGTGGTGCCTTCGCTACTTCATGAAGCTTTAGTGGGGAGGGATTTCCCCCATTTTTGGAGGTTGTGGGAGAACAAGGAGAGGCTGGTGGAGAGAGCTCCCCCTGCTCCGGAAGCACAGGAACTCTCACCAGACCCTTTTTGCCAAAGGGAAGGAAACCCTGTTGGGGGAATCGAGGGAGCTGGAGATCCTCTTCCTTTCCCTGTCATGGCTGGGGAGCCGGAGGACCTGGAAGCTAGCTCCCAGCCAGAGGGTAATGAACAGGAGGACATTTCTGGACCTGACAATGAGAGTAGCCAGAATGTGGTACCCGACTTAGAAGTCAGGAGAGAGGATTTCTGTACCGAGCAATTACGAGATGTCACCCTCCTTAGAGCCAGAGAAAACGCTAAGATGGTGGATGGGGAACCAGTAGATCCTCACTGGGCGGTGTCTTTTCCCTACATGGCCATTAAAAACAATTTACTGTATCAGGTGATAAAACGGGGAGAGGATGAGGTTGAACAGCTGCTGGTTCCCAAACCCTTCCGCAGGTTGGTCCTAGACCTTGCCCATGGTCATGTAATGGGGGGACATCTTGGTATCGAAAAGACCAGGGAGAGAATCACCCAAAGATTTTTCTGGCCCGGGTTACATGCAGATGTCAGGGGGTACTGTGAATCATGCCCTGAATGCCAAATGTCGGCACCATCGCCCCATTTTCGCAGTCCCCTGGTCCCTCTACCAATCATCGAGGTTCCTTTTGAGAGGATCGGCATGGACCTGGTGGGGCCGGTAGTGAAGTCTGCCCGGGGTCACCAGCATATTCTGGTAATCCTAGACTATGCGACACGCTATCCTGAGGCCATACCCTTGCGTAATACTTCCGCTAAGGCTATCGCCAAGGAGTTAGTCCAGGTGTTTAGTCAAGTGGGAATCCCAAAAGAGATCTTAACCGATCAGGGCACCCCATTTATGTCCAGGGTTACCAAGGAACTGTGTAGATTATATAAAATCTCCCATCTCCGTACCTCTGTCTACCACCCCCAAACGGATGGTTTGGTCGAAAGATTTAATAAAACCTTGAAAAGTATGCTAAAAAAGGTGGTTGACAAAGATGGGAGGAATTGGGATTTTTTGCTCCCATATCTTATGTTTTCCATACGAGAGGTTCCGCAAGCATCCACAGGCTATTCTCCCTTTGAGCTCTTGTATGGTAGACATCCCAGGGGGCTGCTGGATGTTGCCAAAGAAACATGGGAAGGTGAGGCCACCCCATATAGAAGCGTCATAGAGCATATCTCCCTGATGCAAGATAGAATCGCTGCTGTCCTGCCACTGGTACGAGAACATATGGAGCGAGCGCAGGAGGCCCAGAGGAGGGTCTATGATCGGGGTGCCAGAGTCCGTACTTTCAGCCCCGGGGACAGAGTGTTGGTACTGGTTCCCACGGTTGAAAGTAAGTTTCTAGCCAAGTGGCAGGGTCCCTTTGAAATTATCGAGAGGATAGGAGAGGTCAACTATAAAGTCTACCAACCAGGGAAAAGGAAACCACAACAAATTTATCATGTGAATCTCTTAAAGCCCTGGAAGGACAGAGAGACTTTATTGGCTGCATCTCCGGCCCCAGCAGACCGGGTGCCGGTGACACCTGACGTCCCCATAACAGATTCCCTGTCGGTGGCACAACAAAATGATGTTAGGGGGTTTGTGTACAAAAATAGAGCCTTTTTCTCCCCCTTACCTGGCCTGACCAATGTGATCCAGCATGATATAGTGACAGAACCAGGGGTTCGCGTAAATTTAAAGCCATATAGAATCCCAGAGGCCAGGCGAGAGGCAGTCGCAAAGGAAATAAAAAATATGTTAGAGTTGGATGTAATAGAAGAGTCCCACAGTGAGTGGTCGAGTCCCATAGTATTGGTCCCAAAACCTGATGGCACTATCAGGTTTTGTAACGATTTTAGGAAACTCAACAGTGTATCCAAGTTCGATGCATACCCGATGCCTCGGGTCGACGAACTCGTGGACAGGTTGGGACAGGCCCGCTACATAACAACCCTAGATCTAACGAAAGGCTATTGGCAAATACCCCTAACTGAATCAGCCAAAGAGAAGACTGCCTTTTCCACTCCTGAGGGCTCGTTTCAATACAAGCGGATGCCTTTTGGTCTGCATGGGGCCCCTGCATCCTTCCAGAGAATTATGGACAAAACTTTGAGACCACATCGCTCATACGCAGCTGCTTATTTGGACGATGTGGTCATCCATAGCCTAAATTGGGACTCGCATCTGCCCCGAGTACAAGCAGTGGTAGATTCCCTTAGGGAAGCAGGTCTCACGGCCAACCCAAAAAAGTGTGCCATAGGCCTGGAGGAGGCCAAATACCTTGGGTATGTTATTGGTCGGGGACTGGTCAAGCCTCAGACCAATAAGATTGAGGCAATTCAAAAGTGGCCCCAACCGGTAAACAAAAAACAAGTTCGGGCCTTCCTAGGCATTACGGGGTATTACCGGCGGTTTATACCTAACTTTGCCACCATTGCCGCCCCTCTGACTGACCTAACGAAGGGTAGAGGGTCGGTCATGGTCAAATGGAATCCTGAAGCGGAGGAGGCGTTTCAGAGGTTAAAGCAGGCCCTTTGTGGACTGCCGGTGCTGGTGACTCCGGACTTCACAAAGGAGTTTGTGGTACAGACTGACGCCTCCGAGGTGGGCCTAGGTGCTGTACTATCCCAGATCAGAGGTGGTGAGGAGCACCCGGTTGTATACCTGAGCCGAAAGCTAAACAAGCATGAAAAAAACTATGCTATTGTTGAGAAGGAATGTCTTGCTGTTAAGTGGGCTTTGGACTCCCTGAAGTATTACTTGTTGGGGAGGTCGTTTAAGTTGGTCACTGACCATGCTCCCCTAAAGTGGATGTGTGACAACAGGGAGAAAAATGGCCGCGTGACAAGATGGTTCCTGGCTCTACAGCCGTTCAAATTTACAGTAGAGCATAGGCCGGGCAAGCTCCAAAACAATGCGGATGCCCTCTCCCGCATTCACTGTATGATTGGGTCTATTGCTCAATCGCCGGCGCTTGAGCAGAGGGGGAGGATATGTGACGGTATGCGAGGTGAGATAGTGGATAATCGCTATATTTCACCTCGCATACGTTCTGTGGTGAGAGACTGAACCGGAATCCGGCCCGGGTTTTTCCAGCCTCTGTGACAGGCTAGGTTCCGGTCCAGAGATTGTGAGTTACCTGAGTCCATGCTCAGGTGGACTTTAAATTAACAGGAAAAGAGCACAGAAATGCTCTGGCCTGCCTGAGACTCAGAAGGGAATCTGAGAGAGGAGCTGTGTGTGGACTTTCAAAAGAACAGGTTTGCTTTACTATGTGTTTTTGTGGGTGATGGGGACCAGCCCCACACTGTATAGTGAGGATAACCGTTGTTTAGTTTAGTGCTGGACGGCAAGGATTTATTTTATTGTTTTTTTTGTATCTTTGCAAACCTCTGCTGAAATAAAGCTGGCAATCCACCAGACTTTAAAGAAACTACCTGCGTGCTGGCCTTAAGTTCCTGTGAAAGGTGATCCCTGTGAGCTAATCTCCCACAGTATATATATATATATATATATATATATATATATATATATATATATATATATATATATATATATATATATATATATATACATACACACACACAAAAAATATATATTATAGACAATATATATATTATATATATATATATTAGAGACAATATATATACTATGTATATATTATATACAATATATATACATTATTGAATATATTATATACCATATATTAGTGTATATAATAGGGAACAGGTTCACATCTCTGAACTTTCTATATAGGTATAGATAGGCATACCCTGCTTTAATTAGACTCACTTTATATACAATCGTGAGTAAGGACACAGCTTGTTCAGCTTGCCATGACACTGCTCACAAACCATAAGTGACAGGGATAACAAACTTAGGGAGCAACGAGAGGGTACCCAGGACTACACCATATCCATTTTGTGGCTGGCCAGCTTGCCTAGGTAATCTATCATGTCATAGTCCTGGATCCCCTTAACATGCTCCCACATGGTTTGGGAGCAAGGCCATGTCAATGTGGCCAAAATTTACAATGGAGCTGGTGTATTTTCATGCATTGAGAAAAGAAAAAAGGGATTGCTTCACTTTAAGTACATTTTCGGTTTACATACATGCCCTGGTCCCATTGTGTACTTAAAGTGGGGTATGCCTGTATATAGATAGATTTGATTAGTTTCTACTTTTACACAAAATGAAACACAATTATCTGTGACAGATTGCTCTAACGCTTTGGAATCTGTCTAGATAAAGACAAATGTATTGCCCCTTTTCATATATGCAAGATTAGAAACATTATATTCCCTAAATACATAATGCCAAAAATTATTGCCTTACATACATCCATACACACTGCAAGCTCTGCACCGTTTGTCTTGTCGGAGACTCGCCATCATAAGCTGGATCTGCACACAGCAGCTAATTTGTTCACCTGAGATGGAATCAGTGATCACAAAAATATGGACTGGTCATGTCTTCAAAGGATTGCATTGGACAAATCACCTCTAAAGGAAACACATGAGTGTATAATCACTTGTCTTAATGGATCACATTCCCAGCACACGCATCTCACACTGCCATATGTGTTTCAATGGGGGTGTCCATTGCAAGTTAAATACGCCCCCAGATCCCATTGATTTGTTAATTTACAGATATAACTTGAATCTGATGGCACTGCTGTCCACCACTATGCCATCAAATTCTGCTGGGGAACTTTAAAAAGGATTATGTGTGATTGTGTGGATAATTCTGACACATTAAATTCACATCTCCCTCATCCCATGTGCTCCTCTTGCAGGAATAGTGAATCCAGGGTAATTCAGCACAGCATAATGAACAGACACACCCAATCAGACAGCTCATGTTAAAAGGGACCTGAAAAGCAATCTGCATGGCTTCCTTTTCCAAGCATTGGCTAGTTTAGTGAGCCTGGACTAATAACAGTCACTGTAATGCTACCCATACTGCTGTCCTTTTAACATGGTGACAAAAGTTGATACTTATGCTACATGTGTGTAAAGTTACTTTCACCCTGCTAAATGGACAGCAATAAGGTTGTAAATACAGTGACTGTAATTAACATGCCAAGGGCTATGAATTGTACATGTATTCTAGCTAAATATAGCAGCTTCATTAGGAAATATTTAATTTACATCTCTCTTATCTCCATCTCTGCTGCATGTTATTTTGGCAGAGGAATTCTATCCCATCAGCAGAGGAAGCACAAGGCTGTGCAGTGATGGACAGTGCACCCTGTGTACCCATTGGCTAAGGAGGCAGCAGGAAGTGGATCAGCCTGCCTCCTGTTACCTCCTCAGCCAATGAGTAGCTGAAAGGCTCTTAAGTCCCTTCCTCCTAACATCTCCTGAGTCCCAGGCCTTCCAGCTAGTTTAGTGTGCTTACTATGTATTTATCCTTCGGCGCTTCTCCTGCCTTATGTGTCCACTGGCTACTGTCTCCTGCACACTTCATGGATGGTGGGTCCGGGGCCCCTACAGGCACTCTGGCCCCCTACATGTGTATTGGCTGTCCCCCCCTGATGGCGGCCCTGGGTGTGTAATGAAAGGACAATTGTCAAAATGTCTAGATCATGTAGAGGAAATCACCAGTTGGGCCAACCTATGTCATGGAGGTAGATTTGGACATCGATGTATATGTATCACCAGAAATGGGATTCTTTGTTCTACAAAATCTCAAAGACGACCTAGCATGTTTTTGTAAGACTGTACATTTTTGGACATACTTGGACTCAAACATACATTGCTCTTTCCACAGCTCCTCCTCCTCTGGGGGTATGACAAGGTGAACATGCATCTTCACCAAAAGTACAAAATGATGTGTCGTCTCCGGATGAGGCTGCTGCGGAGATTTAACTTCCTGCCTTTAGTGGTGGATCTTCAGCGGGCCTGGAGTGATGCCAAAAGGCGCTCACCCAGGCTCCTGAAAAAGGCTGTGGAGCAAATCTCCGGTAAGTAAAAATATACATGACATGTGACCAGATAGGTTATAATTTTGTGGGTAGGTGGACATGTGTTTAGGTATGCAACAACACAAATACCAACAACCCCCCCCCCCCCTCCCCTCCCTCTCGCTCCTACCTTTCCTACCTCCATCAAGTGTCTCTTCACAACCTTTAATACTACTATGTACATGATTTTTTTAAATGTTTATTTTTTCTCTTCTGCTTCTAGCAAAAGCGGACGGGCGACACCCTTTTGTACTTTTGGTGAAGAAGGGGAGGAGGAGGACTGCCACATTAAACTATGCCTTCAGAGGCAGCGAGCCATTTGAGCTGCTACAAATTGTGGATCGTAAGTAGAAAAATGTACATTGTAGAAATGTCTAATCTCTAATCACATTTCACAGAGCCCCCTTTACATCGGAGTCTCCAGACTTACTACACTGTAAGAGGGAAGTGAGAAGTCTCTGATGTAAGGAGAGTTCAGGGAACCATTATTTGAGTGGGAAAGCTGGGGACTCTGGTGTAAAAGGGAACTCTGTGGTCACCAAAGCTCCCCCATACATCTGAGCTTACAGAGACCCCCTTACACTTCCCTTCCTCAGTCCACCACAGTCAAGGGCACAACAAGTCCCAACGCAGAAGACTACCTGCTTGGACTTGTACTGCTCTCTGTAGGGGACTAAGGAACTACTGCCTGCTATGCTAAGACTTGTAGTGCCCTCTGTTAAGGACTAAGAATTCCTCAGTCCTCCACATTCTAGGGCACTATAAGTCCCAGCATAGTGGGCTGTCATACCTCAGTCCCTCACAGCTCGGGGCAAAAACAACAGAGTTAAACATCTAAAGGACAACTCCAAACCAAACGAACAATAATGGACAGAGTCCATATGCTCTATAATGTCAAAGCCCCACTACCCCTCACCTTCCACCTTGGGTGCTGTCATTGTGTAGGGCAGAGGGCTCCATCTCCACCATGTTTGGCTTTCATGTCAGATATGCAGGACTTGCTCAGCTCCACACTCTTCCCTGGCAATTGACTCTGGCGTCATAGGGGGTCTTTCCTCCTCTAGAAAACACCCAGGGGCCCTCTCCTTGTCCTCCAGCCACCCAGGGCCTTCTTCTCCTCCTCCTCCACCAACCATTTTCGGACTCTTCCAAATTCCCTGGGGCTACTCACCCCTTTGCATAGTAGACACCACAAATCTATGAGCAGCCTGCAAAATATCAAGTCTGGGCCTGGTTACCTGTATGTTCCGGGTCCAGGGCGGAGCTCTCCTCCCAGAGCAACAACCGATGATAGCAGAGTGAGTTGACCAGGCAGTAACTTCCTACTGGTGCAGGTACACACCTACCGATTCTTCAACATCTTAGGATAACATGATCAGACGGCCAATCCCCAGTCAGAGAAGGAGGAGTAAGTGTCAGCGGACAACAGACACCTGGCAGACGCAGTGAAGGGACTGCAGCACACTGCTGCCAATTTTAGATCCGAGGATTGAAAGCAATCTTTGACTTGGGCGATTTCCCTGACTGCGCCCTTCGAAATGTTGGTGCTCCGCCACTGGCTGCAAGGCCCCTGTAGGTGCGAGGCCTTAGGCGACTGTTTAATTTACATGGTGCCCTCCTGTTTTAAAACATGCTCAATGCATCTCATTGGTGTAAGTGCACTTCTATGTTCTGAATTGTAGGGGCATTGAGTATGGTGCTAGCATGATGAGAGGTTACTGCCTATTTGTGTCCATAAATAATATATAATGTATTATTTTTGTTGTTTATTTTTTTGTTTATTTTTGTAGAAACCAGTGATGAGGAACTTGAGCCTCAGACTTCTCAGGCCCAGTGTAAGTAATGTGGATGTGCTGTTGTGTTGTGTATTAGGTCGAACTTGGAGGAATGATTGTTTGTTTTGTTTTCTTTTGTGGTTGATGTAACTTCAGCAAGAGAGGAGCCTCAGGCAGGGCCAAGTCGCCTGGATCCGGGCCAGGAAGACACTGTTGCCCAAGAAGAGGCCAATTGGTCAGACTCTGATGAGGACCTGGGCTCTCCTCAAATGGGAAGTAAGTATTCTACATGTGTTTGTGTGTTCAATGTTTCCTGGGAAATATAAGGGCTGTAATATATATATTTTGACATTGGGTTTTTGTAGCAGCTGACATTGAGGATGTTTGTTGTGGAGGACTGGGGAAGAGGGGCCGCTGCTTACCCAGTCCACTGTAACTACTACCTTCAATGTTTCCCGACTACTTTCTGTGTGCCTTTATCAAATAGCTTTTGTTCAAGGATTGTATCCATGTCTTTGTGTTTCTAGGAGATACGACACCATCCCCCCATGAAGGGACACCATCCCCCCATGAAGGGTCTCCCCCATCCTCCCCCACTCCAGGGGTGGAGGCAGATGATGTTAGTGGCTCCCCTGAACTAGTCTGTAAGTACCTAAAATTAGATTCTCACATGTATTGTGTGTGCTAGGATGATGTGTATCTAGGATAATCTAAGTTGGAGTCAAAGCAAGTGTAGTTTTGCTATATGTGACAGGAAGGTTGGTCATGAAACACTCTTGCTTAACCTTCATGTTTGAAAGGTGGTTTTGGGGAGCATTACAGGACATGTAATATTTTTTAAGTTTTCTCAAGCCACCCTATTCTAAATTGGTGTTAGTTTCTCTACATTGGAAATGGTGTGCTTTGTACTTGTAAATTTTTTGGGGACATTGTAATTTACTCATGTCCTGATTTAGTCAACACTGAAAATGTGTGTTTATCAATCTTTCATAAATACTCTTCCTCGGTAATGTACCACATTCCAGTTCACAATTTGTGTTCTTTTTGTGCAGTTTCTCCTGAGCCAGCATGCCCATCCTGTTCGGGGGGCCAAAAAAACCGTGATGATGGTAAGTTGTGTGCTTTTGCAGTAATGTGTTTACTTAGTAAGTGGAGAAATGCTAACTGTGTATGTCCCCGATCAGGCTTCAAGTTGTTCTAAAGGCAGCAGGTTCTTTATGTGAATGCATTCTATGCATTAGTATTCCAAGTGATAGGTGTGCATATTCCCCCTAAGACTTACTGGGACCATTTTCTGACTGTCTAAAATTTTGCACAAATACTTGTCTGGAACAGACTCCCCCTCCTCCTTAACTGAGGTGACAGCATGCCAATATTGCCTCCTGATGCTGTCACTCCTAATCATTGAGACCATTGGAAGGGAGGGGGGCAAGGCTGGCTCACAGCCTAGTGCCTGAACAGGCACAGGGTGCTTGGCTTCATCTCATGTGCCTCCATAGCAAGCTGCCTGCTGTGGGGTCAACCAACAGGAGGGAGGTGCCTAGAGGTGTGTACAGGGGCCATGTAAAAAGGAGGATTGTTATTTCTCTCATCCCCAAAAACCTAGAGAGTGTAAGTCTAGCCTGATTAGTTTTCCGCAGCCCTCCAAAAATGATATGTTTCCAACACTTAGAACAGGCAGGGCTGAGGCACAAAAAACATCAGAGAAACACAATCAGCACAAAAGCAGGGAGTACGTATCCTTAACGCTACAAGCTTCACCCAGAAGAATGACGCTTGCACTGTACAAATCTGCATCACCACCGTATCAATGTCTAAATAAAACTTTCAGGGAAGTGTGGAGGGGTAATGAGTGGGTGTTAGAGCGTTTTCATGACTGCGTAACCTACAGTTAGCGTGAGTCCATTTGTTGAGAAACTTTTTCTTCTCTCTTAACACAGCTGGGATGGCGGAAAGGAGATCAGGGGAGCAGACACATCTACTCCGCCCAGAACTGTCCCTCATAATTCCAAAGGGTGAGTCTCTACTATGTGTCAGGTTCAATCTATAGACAGTAAGAGGGAGAGAGAATGCTCCACAGATTCCAATGGTGATAGAGATAAATGTGTGCACATGTATCGTGTTGACCAATTGAACCCAAAACACCTTACATTCTTCAAAATGATTGCTTGTGTTTACATGCAGAAAAGCCTTTTACTTAGCTTTGGTGGAACTGCTACTAACATTCCAAGCCATCTTATGTAACCTTTTGAACTATTTGAGTTGAAAGTTTGAGTTCAAGGTTTACAACAGCAATTTTGCATATTTGCTTCAGAGTGTTCATAAAAGCCAACCAATAGACTCCTAAGCATATTTGTTGAGGCACATTAATTACAATCCTTGTTAGGATCATTTTGCATAAAACTAATTGTCATGTCTTTTTCTACCCAGGGCACACCCACCTCACCAGCGAGGTAATGCTGGAGTATTTAAACTGGTGTGGAGACCGAATCCTGTATTTGGAGCAGCTGTGTGGGGTGGATCCGGGCCCTAAGCAGCCATTTGTGCGAAATGTAACACCTTTGAGTCGTTGTTTTAAAAAAAAATGAAAAAAAAAATTTGTTAAACAAAAAAAAAATAAAATCTTTTCCAAAAAAATCCCTGTTTTGGGAAACCAAAAAAATAAAAAAATCTTTTCCAAAAAAATCCCTGTTTTGGGAAACAAAAAAAAAAATATTTTCTAAAAAATCCCTGTTTTGGGAAACCAAAAAAAATAAAAAAATCTTTTTCCAAAAAAATCCCTGTTTTGGGAAACCAAAAAAAAAATCTTTTCCAAAAAATCCCTGTTTTGGGAAACCAAAAAAATAAAAAAATCTTTTCCAAAAAATCCCTGTTTTGGGAAACCAAAAAAAAAAAAAAATCTTTTCCAAAAAATCCCTGTTTTGGGAAACCAAAAAAAAAAAAATCTTTTCCAAAAAATCCCTGTTTTGGGAAACCAAAAAAAAAAAAAATCTTTTCCAAAAAATCCCTGTTTTGGGAAACCAAAAAAAAAAAAAAATCTTTTCCAAAAAATCTCTGTTTTGGGAAACCAAAAAAATTAAATAATAATAATGTTTACAAAAAAAAACAAAAACATAAGTTTTGAAAAAAAAAAATAAAAAAAATTTTACATAAAAAGAAAAATACAAAAATGGTATATTGCACGTTGCAACACAAATGGTACATTTGAAATTTTGTTCTTTATATTATATATTTTAATAATATATTTTTTGGACGCTAAAGTTGGTAGACACCTACATGTGTTATTAAAAAGAGTTTATCTTTTATTACCAAAGTTTTATTTTTGGTGTACACATCGAATGTCTTTTGTGTTGTATTTGTTTTGTCGAGTGGTGTGGTCTGTAATTGTTAGCATGTTGGCTTTGGTTTATGTTATCCTTGAGACTTGTTTTGAAGCTACATTTGAAGGGAGACCTTTTCTTGGGTCATTATGTGAACATAGAGTTTTCCAAATTTCAATGAAATCATATGTTTGGAGATAGAGAAGCACGTGTGTATAAATGCCTACATTAACCAGGGCCATTACTTGGTCATCAACACTCATAAAAAACCAAAGATCAAACACAAACTAATCATTTTGCATAAAATTTAATTGCATGACCAAAAAAAACACTATAATAAATCATATTGTGCCACCCTTAAATTAAACAAAAAAATGCCCCCACACATTGGCCAATGTAACAATCATTAACAAAACTAACACAAATAAATAAAAAAAATATCAAATTAAGTTGGTGGTGGTGGTGGTGACTGAAGCAGCGTGGTGAACACTGGAAAGGTTCCTGCCATCAAATGGTGGGCTAATAGTCCCATCTGCTCTGGGGTTAGCCTTAGAGTTGTGGTATAGTGGCCCATTAGGATCAGATCTTGTGTATGAGGCTGCTGCTGATGCAGGGTGTTGAACCCTGGAAATGTCCCAGACTGAAGATCTTGTGCCAATAGTCCCATCTGCTCTGTGCTCAGCCTAAGAATTTGGGGAACGTGTGCCATTACCATGAAATTTGTTAGTTGCTGCCCGAGGCTATTTGATGCTGCTGGTGGTGCAAGGGTTGTGAAGATGTGTGGGGAGTGGTGGTTGATTGGTTGTTGTGGTCCACGGTGCGGGGGGAAACGACATGTCGCATTGGTGACAAAAAAGGAGGATGGCCTGGGGAGGAGTGAAGTGATAAAGGTGTGGAGTGAATGTAGTCAAATGGAAGGGGCATTGTGGAACCAGTGCGCAATGAGGTTGTGCAGGAGGATTGCTCATTGAGGGGTGTGGGAGTCCGAACGGAGTGTGAAGTGCTAGGAGTGGCTACAGGAGGAATTGTCCCATCCCCAGCTGCCTGACAAGTGGCCAACACTGGCATTACCCTCCCACTACCACAACCTGCAGTGGCAGGTGAGTGAGATGTTTGGGGGGGCTCTGCCAATGGGGAATCTTCAGATCCAAACAGGCATTGGCGTGTGGCCAGCACCTGAGTATCAACACTTTGCCGATCCCGTTGATGCTGGTCTGCTAAACTTACCAAGCTGTTACGCATATCCTGTTGAACCTGTACCATTGTTGCTACAGATTCCTGTATGAGCCCGAGCAGACGTACTACCTCAGTAGATTGCTGAGTACGCCTCCTTAACTCATTTTGGATCCGATACTCATCAAGCAGCCTCTCGGCTACATCCAGCATAGATGGACGAGGTTGGGTAGGTGACAATCCCTCTGCATCGAAGGCTACCTGAAAGCAGAAGAAATAGACCAAATCATTATCAAACATCATGACTAAATAGTTCAGATTAGTTTGACAACTTAACACCCCAAGCAGAACGTTGAAAAGTTTGATGAGCTTCTAATAAGTACTTGTTCATTGTAATATTATCCAAGCTAGCAACACTTCTGATAATGGGTACATATTATATTGGTAGGACTAATATGACAAAGGCAAAAAAAGTTTTGACATGAAGGTGTTCCCAATTAACCCTGGTGTGGTAGGTTGTTTATGCTTTTGGTAAATCTGTCACTACACCAATGACTTTCTACATCTACGTATGTTGTCTAAAATCTTGCCATCAATCGGCTACAGGACAACCCAACCAAACGATACACATGAATTTGGACCTGGAAAATCAAAGACTGGCCGGACTTTAAAGGTCCTGGATGTTTTTGGAACATTAGTGGCACACCAAATTATAACATAATTCCCTGATGTTCAAGATAGAACTCTTGTTGTGCTGGTGCATCGTCAGAATGTCATAGCACTAATTTAACACACACAATGTAAGCCACATCTAGCCCAAAATCATTACTACCATTGAAATGTTACTTGTGCACCTTGTTCCCTTATATCACATACCACAGCACTGGATGCAGAATCGTCGCCAGCTCCTGATCCAACTCCAGCTGCTACGTCAAGAGGGGCCTGATGTTCTTTGAAAAAATAAAAAAAAATAAAAACATGTTTAGTACATAACCTTAGGCAGTAATGATTATGGCCAGATTGCCTTCCTAGCTTCAGGAATGGAGGAAAGGAAAGGAAAGCATTGAGGCCAAACATTCAAAAGTGCTTTTCTGGGCTCATAGGACACTTGCTAAACCCTCCCAAAGGTTAAGAAGGCTTGGTCTGCCTACTAATGACGGCACCCATTAATGCTGTCAACGGTGTTTTGCAGGGTAAACATCTAAAAGGCAACACTCTTTCATAAGAAAAAACACGTGTGTTAATGGGGTTAATAAGATTCAAAAAAACATTATTTTGCTAGACATACCAACACCTTCCTCCAGGCCTTGCTGCACTGGGTGTGTTCCCTGCTGCGGATCTTCTGTAAAGGACATAGCAATATGAGCTATCTTGGAAAGAATAAAATATACATCTACATTGTTTGGCACAGTATGATATGGGACCTACCAGGAGGAGGGTCAGCACTGATGTCAACACCTGTGAGTCCGTCTGGGTCGCCAAGCTGCATGGGCTGTGGAGGGGCTGAGATCCGTGCTACAAATGAACAAATTGCAGGTTGGGGAAAACAAAAAAAGGACAATTGGAAGGGCAAGTATCAAATTCTATTCATGTCACACATAGGATAGTAGTTCATCTTTTCAAAACAACTCACACAATTGACATCCAAGATAATATCCTACCTCGGTGCAAAGCATCCGAATCTAAGTCCTCTCTGGGAAAGATGGTATCGGGTCCTATGATCTGCAAGAAAGGTAATTGATAATCCCAGAGAGAACTTCGTGCACGTTCATCCAGCCGACCTTGTCGGTCATAAAGACCCTCCGCAGCCCATGCAATTAGCTTCCTCCGAACGGACGCACAGATGTCGGTGACCTTCTTCCGCACACTGTCACGGTGGTGAGGTGCTTCACCCAGTGCATTTACAGCATCCCGGATTTCATCCCACAATCTGTGCTTCTCTGTTACCGAGTGAGCCGCGGCCCTGGTCCCATGTATCGCCTGATATCTGGCCATATAAGCGTGGACCAGGGCACAGCACTGATTGTGGGTGAAACGGGGAAGCCGGGATAATGTGGACAAGCTGACTCTGGTGGACGGACCCTCTCCAGGACTACTGTCAGAAGAGCCAACTTGTCCACTTGGTGTGTTACCACCTCCCCCGGCTTCCTCCTCCGGGATGGGGATGGTGGACTCCCTCATGGATACAGCTGGAGCCTCCCTCACACCAGAGCCAGACGATCTGCCCACCCTGCCCCCCCTGGCCACCCTGCCCCTTCTCCTCAGCCTTCCAGTGGGTGGGGCCATGGGAGCACGACGTGGGCAGAGAATCTGGCTGTCCAGCAGCAGCAAAGAGCCCCAAACTCCTAAATCTGAAATGACAAAAGAGAAAACAGAAAAAAACATGATTTGCAGATTGCTCTTCATATACAGTATAATTAGTGAACAGTTACAGAACACACTTGCCTAATGGCACAAACAGACTTGGTGGTGGTGGTGGTGGTAGTGGTCAAAGAGCAGAAGAGGCTGCAAAGAAATGGGAAAAAACACATAAGAATACGCATATGGGCACAAATCACACGAGGCCCTCCAAACACTTACCTAATGGCACAAACACGGTGGTGGTGGTGGTGGTAGTAGTGGCAAAAAAGCAGAAGAGGCTGCAAAGAAATGGGAAAAAACACATAAGAAAACGCATATGGGCACAAATCACACGAGGCCCTCCAAACACTTACCTAATGGCACAAACACTGTGGTGGTGATGGTGATGGTGGTGGTGGTATTTGCAAAAGAGCAGAAGAGGCTGCAAAGAAATGGGAAAAAACACATAAGAAAACGCATATGGGCACAAATCACACGAGGCCCTCCAAACACTTACCTAATGGCACAAACACGGTGGTGGTGGTGATGGTGATGGTGGTGGTGGTATTTGCAAAAGAGCAGAAGAGGCTGCAAAGAAATGGGAAAAAACACATAAGAAAACACATATGGGCACAAATCACACGAGGCCCTCCAAACACTTACCTAATGGCACAAACACGGTGGTGGTGGTGGTAATGGTGATGGTGGTGGTGGTATTTGCAAAAGAGCAGAAGAGGCTGCAAAGAAATGGGAAAAAACACATAAGAAAACGCATATGGGCACAAATCACACAAGGCCCTCCAAACACTTACCTAATGGCACAAACAGACTTGGTGGAGGGGGGGGTGGTATAATCCTTTATAGGCAAAAGGAGGCTGCAAACATTAAACATACATGAGAAATCGCATGACCTACATACGTGTACATAATAAATTACAGTTATCAGGAAAGCAAAAATGGTGTCTTTGGAAGCTGGGAAGGTAAGGGGGCAGGTTTAGATGCCAAATCTAGACTGCACACCTTTAACAAACATGAGAAAACACATGTCAAAACCACATGCACATGGGGCTAACTGCCAATGATTAAAAGACACTTGAGGGGTTCCCAAGCTATTGTGGGTTGGAGGGGATTCACCATAGACAACTTATGCACACCCAAGATAAGTACAAATTCTCTCCTTCAGTAAACAATAACGGTGAGCAAGAACACACAAACAGACAGATCTAGATATATATATATATATATATAGAGAGAGAGAGAATTTGTTTTTTTTTTTTTTTTGGGAGAGAGAGATACAATTGTCTTACCTCCAGATAATGTACGTTGTGGGTCACAGGGTCTTGCTAGCACATAAGAAACATCGATCTATAACATCCAGCAGCCATATTGGCCATGTGCTCCTTTTATAGCTGGCTCACAGGTGTGATAATTAGCGGCCGTTTCTATATATATATGCGCATTCGCGAATTTGCGCGTTCAAAATGGAGGACGATATCCCAGACGCATTAGATGGTGCAATGTTGGCATTCATCGGTGCCTTGTTTGAGGAGGCCCTAGCACAGGAGGCAGCAGAAGGTGGGGAAGCAGCAGCAGCAGCACCTCCAGCAGCACCACCTCCAGCAGCACCTCCAGTCCGTGTGCCCTTACCTCGCCAGCCACGCATTTTTGCTCCAAGGATCTATTTGGACAAGCTGCGGGATTCTGATGTCAGGAGGAAATTCCGGCTCGAGCGAGGAACTATTCTCCACCTCTACCAGCTCATAGCAGACAAAATTGACCCGGACACACAGCGCGGCCATGCGGTGCCCGGCATGGCCAGATTGCTGGCCACTTTGTATATTTTAGGGCGTGGCAGCTTCCAAGCCACTTCGGGAAGTATCATGGGCATTAGCCAGCCCACAGTTTCGAGGGTGTTCATGTTGGTCATTAATGCCATAGTCGATATAGTGCCCAATTTTATCCACTGGCCACAGAATGAAAATGAGTGGAATGAAGTCAAGTTGGGTTTCTACCTGCGGGCACACATGCCGCAAATACTAGGGGCAATCGATGGCACCCACATAGCCATTAGGCCACCAAGGAGCCACGAAGTGGAGTACCGCAACCGCAAGCAGTACCACTCCCTGAACGTCCAATTAGTTTGTGACGCCAAACATCGCATCATGAGTGTCAACACTGGTCACCCAGGGTCGTGCCATGATTCCAGTATGTTAAGAACCAGTACTCTGTACGAGGCGTTTGAAAGTGGCCAAATGCCCGAAGGGTGGCTTATTGGTAAAGTATTTTGTCTTAACAACATAAACTGTAAGATTACATAGACATAGGAATAAGCTACATTGGTGTACACCCTGATTTAAGCAAAGCCTACCTAAAATGGATGTGTTAGGAGTTGGCAGGCTGTTCACACACAACCAGATCAGCAGCTTAGCAGCTCACAAAAGAAAGATTTCCAAAGTTGTCTTTGAGTCAAATGAAGGTGGTTAACAAATGTGTAAATGGTGTCCTCTAGCCACCCAAACAAAACCTACAAATGATTCCAATGGTATTGCCATATCCCCAAAGTACTTTGCATAAGTGAGTCAATATTGGTTTCCTCACTCTAGTTGCAGATATATTCCAGAAGTAATACATAGGCTAATGTAATAGGAACAAAATAGGGGCCAAGTTGGAACTTGCAAGAGAAACCCACCACTTTGTGTGTCCTTTTTCCCATTTGTATTAGTGATTTAGGCAGTTAGACAGAGTTGAGATGTTTCATATGAGTTTTTGCAAACAGACGAGCAGGTTGTTTAGTAAAATGCCTAATTGTCTCCCATTTTGAGGAGTCATCTAAAGTCACATGATATGAAGAACTAATGTATATTTTTCTTATTTTTCAGGGGATGCTGGTTACTGACGTGGCTGATGGCTCCAATCAGGTACCCCCAGGGCCGAGCAGAAATGAATTACAACAGGGCCTTGCGGAGAAGCCGGAGTATCATTGAGTTGACCATAGGTCTTCTCAAATCCCGGTTTCTCTGCTTGGCCCGGCCTGGGGGTGAACTCCTGTACTCTCCTACAAAGGCTTCCAAGATCATCCTGGCATGCTGCGTGTTGCACAACATGTGCGTTGCCCGGGATGAATCTTGGGAGCTGACGGAGGAGAGGGAGCCAGAGGTCCGTCAGCCGGCGGCCCCCAGGCGGCGGAGCACCGCTGCAGGTATGGCCACCCGGAATACCCTGGTTGCTAGCCACTTTACATGTAAGTACTGTAACCGGTCAAGATAGGGCATGTGTATTAATTTGCTAGTTAGCAGAGGTGCCACTCACAGGGAGACAGAGGGTAATTATCATCTGCCAATGACACTTGCCATTGTAGATAAAGTGTAGTCAACATTGGTAAAATTGTGTTACTTGAGCAAAAACATGCACCTCTAACCATAAACATGTTGGTATTGTGAATAGTGGAAAGGGCTGAGAAGAGCTGGCAGGTGTTTATTTGTGTCTATGCCACCTGTGTAGTTATTGATAACATGAACGGCTGCTTAGTATCTTATGGTGTTCTAATTTTCCAGAACGTGAACATCTTGGAATCATGGCATGTACCATGAGAAGCCTGTGGTGATGGGCTGTCTGGCGTCACAGGTGTGTATTCAAATGTTTACATTAATGATTTCTGGTTTGTGTAAGTTGGCATAAAATGTGTTATTTCACTCGTGATGTCGAAATTAAATGAAGTTCAGAATGAAGCAAACAGGCATTAAGATGTGATTTTCATAATGAAATGTCTTATCCTTTGTTTTATTTTTCCAGGAGTGGTACTGCTTGTGGTTGTAGGTGGTAGAAAACCACCTTGATGGACTCCACTCATCTTCTTTTGTGGTCAGTGGATATTTGGTAAGGCACATGGCCAAAAGCAGCATCGATGACCAACATGAACACCCTGGAACTTCCAAAGTGGCTTGGAAGCTGACCAGCAACCTGGCCATGCCTGTCCCCTATGAGCTGGTAGAGGTGCAGAATGGATTCTGAACTCTGCATGAAGTTGGGGAAGACATCAGAATCCCGTAGCCATGGAGCAAAGATCGTGGGCTGGTGCTGTAAAGGCACACGGACTGGAGAGTGACAATATTATCTTGCTGCATCCCTCCTTATGCTGTCATTCTAGAATAAATAAAGACTTTAGAATTGAACATGTGTTTTTTGTTTTGTGTGGGTGCCTACAGACAAAAGGGCCATACACACTGTAAGATTTAGAGAAGACTTTATCCTTCAGATTTACATTTTCTATGTAGTGCAAGGGCCTGCCTGATTGCATACAAATTGAAAGTGTTGAGGTTTGACCTCATATTATATGGTTTGGTTAAGTCTACAGGAAAAAGTCTTGAAAAATTATTAGTGTATGGCCCATTAAGCTGCCAAGGCCGGAGTTTTGCACTTTGCATGCTGCTTGTACTGGTGATGTGAGGGGTTGTAATGTAGAGTAGGGATGTGACAGTGTTGTGTTGAGGTGTGAGGCAAATGTAGTGTTGGACTATGAGGGTCTGTGTTGTTGAAATATGGAGAGAGTCCAATATCAGACACCTATGTTTATTGGTCAAGAAATTGTGGTAAATATGTAAAGAATTGCATCTCGAGAAAACTAGGACCACACTCATAAAATCAAAATTGTGTTGGTTCCATTAATGTGCTTGAAATTTGGGTAGGACACCCCCCCCCCCCCCCCAAATTCAAGATAGTTTAAAAAAACTGTGAAAAAAATGAGAGTGAAAAGAGATCCCAAGTGTAGTGATTGTTGGAATTTGAACCCATGACGTTGTTAACTGCAGTGAAGTTGCAAAGCACTTAGCTATTGTGCAGAATAAAGATGTACGGTGGAAAAAAAGGAGTGTGTTAAGGCTAAAAAGCACATATAGCTAAATTACTAAACATTGTATGGAATCTGGGAAGAAGACCATGGTAAAATTGTGAGGTTTCATCTTGACCTGAAGTAGTGTAGGGGTTTGGTCACTTGCCTTTGCTACTTTCAATCATAAGATCGATTTGTCACACAGACAAGATCATAAAACCACTTAAAATGCTGTAAGTTTGCAAGCGCTTCTGAGTGTAACATTATTTAGCAATATATATGATGTAATCCGTTACATTTTTGAAATATAAACAAAAAAAGAAAATAAAAAAGTTAGGTGGAGATGGTAAGCCTCGAACCTACAGCAGAGGGAGATGAATTACAGACGTGATGTGTGCACTAATCCACTAGCCCACATCACTATGTGAAACTGCTATAAGCACGAAGACATAAGTTTGCGAATTGGCGAAGCCGCGATCGTAAGTGAATACCGCTGACGGCGGAATTCATTATTGCTGTTTCACTAGCCAATTCGCCGCAGCGCCAGTTAATTGATTTGAAAGCGGCGAAACTGAAACACGTCATAGATGTTTGAAGCTGCAGTTTCTTTAAATCCGGCCCAATGTATCCTAGGAATAGTACCTCCTCTTTATGAAATAAACATTTTTTTGATTTAACATATAAGTTATGTGCAAGTAGTCTTGACAACACGAGTCTTACATGTTTTATGTGCTCAGGTAAGGAATGAGAATAAATAAGTATATCGTCCAAATATACTACAACACAAACATCAAGCAAGTCTCTGAATATATCATTTATAAATCGTTGGAAGGCTGCGGGAGCATTACACAACCCAAATGGCATCACGAGGTACTCAAACAGTCCGTATCTGGTTCTGAATGCTGTCTTCCATTCATCCCCGTCACGGATTCAAATTAAATTGTATGCCCCTTTTAGGTCCAATTTCGAAAAGTAGGAAGCTCCGCGCACCTGTTCTATAAGTTCAGGAATAAGCGGTAAAGGATAACGATCCTTTATTGTAATGGTATTTAATTGTCTGAAATCAATAATAGGCCTGAGACTTGAATCCTTATTGCGGACAAAGAAGAGTCCTGCAGCAGTGGAGGATGTAGAAGGTCTGATGAATCCTTTCGCCAAATTTTCATCCAAGTATTCCTTGAGATGAAAGAGTTCCTCCTGTGAAAGAGGATAAACGTGACCGAAAGGCAATTTGCTGTTAGGGAGTAGATCGATACAACAATCATAGTCCCTATGGGGAGGCAACATTTGAGCGTTTTTCTCAAGGAAAACCTCCGCCAAATCGTCATAACATGGTGGTATAATCTCATCCGACACTACAGACAGGATCCTTCCATATGATGAGAGATTACACGTGGTTTCACAGTAGTGAGAAGAGAAGGTTAAAGTTCTTGTTTTCCAATCGATGATAGGTTGATGTATGTGTAACCAGGGAAGTCCCAAAATAATGGGAAAATGTGGTGAGGTCAGTACATCAAAAGTGGTGGTCTCCACATGAGATTTGTCAGCAGTGACAAGGAGTGCCTGTGTCTGATTGGTGATGGGACCAGAGGATAACGGAATACCGTTAATGAAACTAACAGAGACTGGTTTAAGTTTTGAAATAATAGGTATTTTATTTAAGGTAACAAAACAAGTATCAATGTAGTTTCCACAAGATCCTGTGTCAATCATAGCCTTGGTGGTGATCCTAGTTTGATCCCACTGTAATGTCAAATGAATAAAAAGATAAGGATTAGAAAAGGAAGTTGTTAGTCCCCCTAGAAAGACATTTGAACACTCACCCTCTTTTTTGCGGACAAGGGGACAGCCCTTTATCAAATGATCCGGGGATGCGCAGTACATGCAGAGATGTTCGGTTTTCCTCCTGGCACGTTCGGAAAAGGTCAAAGGTGGACGTATCATTCCTACTTCCATAGGAGTAGGGTCAACAGGCGACATCTGAGAAGGTCTGGACAATGGCAATCCCATCTTCTCAGCCTTTCTTTCTCGTAGTCGTCTGTCAATATTGACACTGGTCTGTATCAGGCCATCCAAGGTGTCAGGTAAATCCGCTCGGGCGAGCTCGTCTTTAACGGCTTCTGATAGGCCGAGTCTGAACTGCGTTCGCAAGGATGTGTCATTCCAGCCTGAATCAAGGGACCATCTTTTGAAATCTGCCACGAAGTCCTCAACAGGTCTCCTCCCTTGTTTTAAAGCCCTCAATTGGGTATCAGCAGTACTCTGCCTATTGGGGTCTTCATATAAACTAGCGAGTTGCGCTAGGAATCAAGGATAGGAGTTAAGAAGTGGGTCATCTTTCTCAAAGAGAGAGTCTGCCCAGGCCCGGGGGTCACCCGTCAAATAGGAAATAGCGGTACAGACTTTGATTTGGTCAGTGGGGTAGGTACGAGGTTTCAACAAGAAAAGCAATCTACATGCGTTTTTAAATTCACAAAATTTACTCCGATCACCAGTAAACACTAGAGGAGGGTTTATCTTAGGTTCACGGGGCTGAGCAGCAGAGAGCTGCGCAAGACGGCCAACCTGCTGTTTTAAAGCCTGATTTTCGTTTTTTACCTCTGTAAGAGCAAGTATCAATGCATCTACTTGTTATTTTAATTGCATTACTTGAGTGGACAATTCTGCTGAATCCATATTTTTTTTTAAGGCTCGTTCAATCTGTAACGCTCATGCGTTTTTTGTTAGTGAATGGATTTGCAGCTGCAGAATTGTTACACTCAGTAGTCGTGTAGAGATTCTGTTGAACAACATATCCAACTCTCAGGACTTCATCACTGTGCACAGCCTGTTATGCAATATACATACACTCAATATGATGTTCCTGGAGTTAGAATATATGATAGTATAGAGGTGAGAGACAGGCGATAGTATGGTGAGCACTCAGTAATAGTATTCAGGAGAGTGGTAGGTGATGGTAGTATGCAGATAGGTTCTAGCAATCATGTATAGTACAGATGGTAGGGGACAGCAGATGAAGTATACAAGATAGAGTAACCTAGTGCAATGATAGTTGATGGTAGTCCCAAGAGCTAACAATCTATGCAGATGATAGGAATAGCTTAGATAGAGATAGTCCTTGTAATATGCAGTAGTTGATAGTGAAAGTATAGGTTAGTAAGGAATCCCCTGCGGGGTACTTATCACTAGATAGTTAGTAGTAGTAAGGTCCAGTAGTAAGGAGTGATCCGGTAGCGAGATACGGGATCGGTAGCGAGGTTCCGGTTCAGTTCAGGCAAAGGGTATAGCTAGAAGCTCCGGCAGCACAAGACAAGGTAAGGTGAACATGCGGTTTGAACGAGCAATGAGTGAGAGCAAACCGGCGATTGAAATAGCAGCTCATAGCGGCGCTCGGCGATGATGTCATTGCCCTTAAAGGTGTATGCGTTCCATTTGTATAGCAAGATGGGACGCAATATTAGGAGAGAAATGGAAATAAGGGTACCATAGGTACCAGAACATTACACTGGAGCAGCCTTGTTCTTTGTTGAAAAGAAAGACTCTACCTTATGTCCATGCATTGATTACAGGCACATGAATAAAGTTACTATTAAAAACCGTTATCCTCTCCCGTTGATCTCTGAAATGTTGGAAAGACTTCATTCTGCCAAGATTTTCACAAAGTTTGACTTGCGGGGGGCTTATATCCTTGTTCGTATCCGCCAAGGAGATGAATGGAAAACCGCCTTTAGAACCAGATACGGACATTTTGAGTCCTTGGTTATGCCTTTTGGTCTTTGTAATGCCCCTGCAACCTTTCAACACTTCATCAACGATGTTTTTCGAGATCTGTTGGACCAATTTGTAGTTGCTTATTTGGATGACATCCTCATTTTTTCCAATAACCTAGAGGAGCATCGCAAGCATGTCTGCACTGTCCTTGAAAGATTAAGGCAGAATCGACTTTATATGAAATTGGAGAAATGTGAGTTTGAACAAACCCAGATCCAGTTTCTGGGGTATATTATTTCACCAGATGGAGTAAGCATGGATCCTGAGAAGATTAGAGCAGTAGTAGATTGGCCTGTCCCTGGAAACGTTAAGGAAATTCAAAGATTCATCGGGTTTGCCAATTTCTACAGGAAATTCATAAGAAATTTCTCTAAGGTGATAGCTCCAATTACACAGCTGAGAAAGAAAGGGGTGCCCTTTGTGTGGTCATCTAATGCTCAGGCTGCTTTTGCTAAGTTAAAGACTCTGTTCACTTCTGCACCAGTTTTGGTACATCCAAATCCTGAGCTACCTTTTGTAGTGGAAGTGGATGCTTCTGACTCTGCTGTGGGAGCTATCCTTTCTCAACAAAGCAGTGAAAAGATGCAGCTTCATCCTTGTGCTTAGCCGAGAGGAATTATGACATAGGGAATAAGGAGCTACTGGCAATTAAGGAAGCCTTTTCCGAATGGAGGCATTTGCTGGAAGGTACTAAGCATCCTGTGACTGTTCTCACTGATCACAGAAATCTAGAATTCATTTGTTCGGCCAAAAGATTGTCTTCTAGACAAGCACGTTGGTCGCTGTTCTTTTCTAGATTTAATTTTATTATCTCGTATAGACCTGGGCCAAGAAATGGTAAGTCTGATGCCTTTTTACGGATGTTGTCGGGGCCTTCCCAGGAGAACAATGCTGAATGCACAATCCTGCCTCAAAAGAACTTCCTAGGTGTCACAAGTTCAAAAGCATTTTTGAGTCTCCTCAAAGAAGGTTACGAGAATGACTCACTCCTCAATAATCCCCCTATGGACATCAATCTTGAGTTCAAGAATGGCTTTTGGATTAAAACGCATCGCCTCTATGTACCTGAGTCTGCTCGAGTTGAAGCCCTCCGGTCATGACTCAAAACTTGCTGGACATTTTGGAGTTTCTAAAACAGAGGAACTTTTATCACGTTCCTTTTGGTGGCCTGGGTACAAGAAAGATGTTAAAAGGTATGTAGCCTTGTGCCTGACCTGTGCACGCAATAAGAAACCCCGAGCTTCTCATTTGGGGTTGCGCCAACCACTCCCTATCCCATCAAGACCATGGGGGTCAATTTCTATGGACTTTGTGGTTGATTTACCCCCCATCAAAAGGAATTACCACTATCTTGGTGGTCGTTGACCGCCTCACCAAGATGGCCCACTTTATACCAGTTAAGGGGGTACCCTCTTCGGAACAAACTGCTGAGTTAATGGTTCGAGAAGTCTTCAGACTACATGGAATTCCTGATAACATTGTGTCAGAGCGAGGAGTACAGTTTACTTCAAAGTTTTGGGAAAACTTTTGTTTAGCTTTAGGAGTAGCAATCAACCTGTCTTCTGCTTTTCATCCTCAGTCTAATGGTCAGACTGAGAGGACCGATCAAACTTTAGAAAAGTACCTTCAATGTTTTGTTAGTTATCTTCAGGATGACTGGGTGGACTATCTTCCCACGGCAGAGTTTTCTTACAACAATTCTAAACATAGCTCAACCTCTCAAAGCCCGTTTTTCTTAAACAATGGTTATCATCCAGTTTTTATTCCTGATCTCCCTATCTCAACTCCAATTCCTGCTGTAGCCAACAGATTAACTATCAAAAAAAGGTGCACTCCTTAAAAGTATTAAAATAAAATTAAATTAATAAACTCCTCTAGAGTCCACTAGCGGCGCTGCAAGTATAAGTTCACCATATACTGTGTATATAAGTAGATAGACCAAAAAGTCCAACACCAAAAGTGTAAGGGTAATCCAGGAAATAACAGTCCAATCGACAACCAATTGTAGTATGTCTGAACTCCTGAGGGTAATAAGGATGAAGGACCTCCACCTCACCACGGTGTACACCCCGAAGGAAATGCACTTACCAGAAGTGGCTGAACCACAGGCTCATAGTGATAAGACCCTGCCAAGTCCTCCTCAACCCGAGTTTTCTCCAACTAGCAAGCAGGCTGGTATCACCACTCACAAGGTGTACATGTGAAAATAAAGCGTCATAGGCACATAGCGTAACCCCGTTTTCACTTTATTTAAAACTTCAACATCACACCAAACTCTTTAAGAATTACACTCACATGTTAAGACTTGATCAAAAGCATGATCAACATGGGTAATAGCTGTTACCGTGCAGTCGTTCTCCCAGCACCGATCATGTAACACCGCCGGGTACCGAGGCGGGGAACTTCCGGGTGCGGCGTCTGACGTGTACCGGTAACCATAGAAACCGCGTGCTCACGCCCTAATGCATTTCGTCACTGCGGACTTCTACCGACGCCCTCGAGTGTAATTCTTAAAGAGTTTGGTGTGATGTTGAAGTTGGAGAAAACTCGGGTTGAGGAGGACTTGGCAGGGTCTTATCACTATGAGCCTGTGGTTCAGCCACTTCTGGTAAGTGCATTTCCTTCGGGGTGTACACCGTGGTGAGGTGGAGGTCCTTCATCCTTATTACCCTCAGGAGTTCAGACATACTACAATTGGTTGTCGATTGGACTGTTATTTCCTGGATTACCCTTACACTTTTGGTGTTGGACTTTTTGGTCTATCTACTTATATACACAGTATATGGTGAACTTATACTTGCAGCGCCGCTAGTGGACTCTAGAGGAGTTTATTAATTTAATTTTATTTTAATACTTTTAAGGAGTGCACCTTTTTTTGATGTTATTATTTTTATAGTGGCAGCTATCCGATATATATTGTCCCTCATTGTAGTTGAGAGTGCATTTATGTACCTAGTGACAATATTTTTATCTTTTTCTGTTTGATTATTTTTGTGCGCTGGGTGAGCAGAATTTTATTCTTCTCCTAGTTCATAACAGATTAACTATGTTGCAAGAGATTCAGGAGAAATGAATTGAGACTTTGAAGGAGGCTCAGGAATGTTACAAGAAGGCTGCTGATAGACATCGCCGATCACTTCCTACCTTTCAAGTGGGTGACAAGGTTTGGTTATCAACCAAAAATTTGAAGGTCCATGTTCCATCTGCAAAGTTGGGACAAAAGTTTGTGGGACCTTTCCAGATTTCTGCTCAGGTCAACCCAGTCACTTTCCGTTTAAAACTTCCCGACAGTATGAGAATTCACCCAGTTTTTCACATATCACTGCTCAAGCCATTTAAGGAAAATCCCTTTCCTGGAAGAATTCTTCCGCCTCCTCCACCTGTTGAAGTACAGGGTGAAAAATAATTTTTAGTGGAGAGAATTCTTGATTCCAGGATCTTTAGGAATAAATTACAGTATCTGGTTCAATGGGAAGGATATGGACAGGAAGAAAATATTCATGCCCCTATTTTTAACAAGTGAGTTCCACCAGAGGTTTCCTCTTAAACCTGGTCCTAGGGCGTCCAGCGGACATCACGGGAGGAGGGGAGTACTGTTAGGACCCGGACTTGAACCTGGGACTTCCATGGTGTCTGGCAATGACTCTACTCGCTTAGCTACCTGGAATGCTGGACAGCTCCCTGGACAAATCCTTGAATGATCCTGCTGTGAATCTTTATTGCCTTGAACCTTGAACCCTTTGCTCCTCCCATGAACTTCCTGTTATAAGCCATGTCTTTGCACTTCCTGGTTGCCAGAATATTGTGCCTTCAACAGCCGATATCTCGCTTGTCTCTCCTGCTGCCGTCTGTATCTTTGCTACCATCCGTTATCGACACTTGGCTTGTTTCTTGACTACTCTTCTGCTTGATCCCAACCTGCAACTACTGGTTACCGACCTTTGGCTACTCCTTGACTACGCTTCAGCTTAATCCCTATCTGCTACTGGACTCTGACTTGCTCACCTTCTGGTGGGGCGATCTTGAGGACTGTGACCTGGTGCTAACACGCAGCAAAATCCATCTCCACCTTCAGGAGCGCTGGTGAAGACTGGTTAGTACTTAGACTCCGCACCTCAGGTGAGCCTGCGTTATCTGCCTGGGTGACCTGCCAGTGTTCCTATTCTGCTGGTTCCTGTGTGACCTGCGACTGCTATAGTTACTGGTTTTCGAGCCTGACCCCGGATCGTGACACTAGGTGACCAGACTTGCCAGCAACAAGGCAAAAACAAAGTACATTACACATTAACCACTTAAGCCCCGGAAGATTTTACCCCCTTCCTGACCAGGGCCTATTTTGCGATTCGACACTGCGTGACTTTAATGGACAATTGCGCGGTCGTGCGATGTTGTACCTAAACAAATTTGGCATCCTTTTTTTCCCACAAACAGAGCTTTCTTTTGGTGGTATTTGATCAGCTGTGCGATTTTTTTTTTTTTTTTTTTTTTTTTTTTTTTTTTTTTTTTTTGATCATGCGCTATAAACAAAAAATAGCGTAAATTTTGCAAAAATAACAATATTTTTCACATTTTTTTATATGAAATTCCCCAAAAATATGTAAAAATCAAAATTTTTTAAAATTTTAGGCCAATTTTTTTTTTACCATATGTTTGGTAAAAAAAAATCGCAAAAAGCATATTTTGATTGGTTTGCGCAAAAGTTATTGCGTTTACTAACAAAGGGAAATATTTTTGTCATTTTTGTTGTTTTTTTTTAACGCGTAATAGCGGCGATCTGAGATTTTTTTTTTTTTTTTTTGCGGGACTGCGACATTGGGGCAGACAGATCGGACCCTTGACTGACATTTTTGACCCCTTTGGGGGTACCAGTGACATTACTACAGTAATCAGTGCTATACATATGCACTGTTACTGTAAAAATGACACTGGCAGTGAAGGAGTTAACTGTATTGGAGAGGGAGGGGTTAAGTGTGTCCTAGGGGCGTGTTTCTAACTGTGATTGGCTGTATCTTGTTTTCTTTCAAAGATTTTTATTAAGAGATATCAATACAGGTAACAACTGCAAAACGAAACATTTTGCTTTTTGTAAAGGGGGTAACAAACTTTGTGCACCGCTTAACAAAGCATTACATGGTAAAATAACATCTTCAGTAAAACAAGGCAATACAGGTACCAAGGCTCCAAGGAAGAGGAGGCAACCGGCCTAGATAAAGAACCAAAACTTCAGGGGAGATTCGCCCAGTCCCGAGGCAACCCCAATGGGATCAGAAGCTGTTACCAAGGGAACTGGAAGAAGCCCCACTGCGCAAATTATTCAACAGGTAACCAAGGAGCCTAAGCAAAATAATACTGTCTTATAATGAGTGGAAAGCAGCTTGAGCAATTAATAAGACTACAAAAGCAAAGGGCATAACCCGAAAGCAGACTGCTTTCACCTAAATGGAGTGGAGAACATCAGTATTGGGTATACCCCTAACGAGCCCTGAACTGAAAGATAACTGAACCCAAAGGAAACCCCTAAAAGCAATCTGGATGAAGATGTATAAGAACTCATGTGAGCGGTGAGGAGAACAGGAAACAAGAGGAGAGAAAAGAAGCTAAAGAGAAGCCAAAGAAGAAGAAGGAGGGAAGAAAGGAAGAACAAAGGAGGCTACATATGCCCTGGAGGTCTCACGAAACAACAGAGAAGAGAGATGATTAAAAGATCAGGGAAGTATTCGTGTACTTCGCCCAAGGTTCCCATGTAATCTCAAACTTCTGGGAAGTATTCAAGAGACTACTAGCCAGTTTTTCTTGAGTCATGATCCAAGAAATCTTTCTTTTCAGCAGAGTGAATGAAACTGTGGAGGATTTCCTTGCTTTAGCAATAGTCATCTTAGCTCCCAGTAACATAAAGTGAATCAATCGCTTTTGGGATTTAGAAGCCTCGGCCGGTGCAAAGTTCAAAAGAGCTACATGAGGGGATTGTGCCACCAGAACTCCAGTGACTTTGCGGATTAGATGGAAAACCCTGTTCCAGAAACCCCTGATTTTTGGACATTCCCACCAAATGTGTAAAAATGAGCCTCTATGTGAACAGTCCCTGAAGCATAGTGGGGAGGAGGAAGGGAAACATTGGTGAAGCCTTTCTGGAACAAGGTACCATCTAGTAATAACTTTCAGACTGGCCTCAATTAATGTAACGTTCAGGACCCCTTTGTATGCCCTTGTCATGGTGGAATACCACTGCTCCGGATCCCATTCCTGTGATAGGTCCCTCTCCCAGGCCAGAGCGTATTCTGGTTTAGGGCCTTGTCCCGAGAGTGACTCATATATCACCGAGATACCCCCCCTCTGCTCCAAGGCTGATCCACACCACACTTCATAGTTTGTAGCAGTAGGAGGTATTGGTTTAGTTGTCCAAATAGAGTGTAGGAAGTGTGAAATCTGATGGAACCGGAAATGTTCCGATTTGGGCATCTTAAGTTTATTTGTGCAATGGGTAATTGAGAGAGGTCCAGAGGGAGTGAAAAAGTGTCCTATTCTATAAAGGCCTCTGTCTAGCCACCATTTGAAGTCTGAGATGTGTAAGCCCGGGGGAAAGTTACGGTTTTGGAACAGAAGGGAGAGGGGACGTACAGACGATGTAAGTTCAGGTCTACCTTTAAGTCTATCCCATAGTGCGAAGGAGTGTGAAAGAGTTGGGGCTAGAATAGTAGGTCTGTATTTTGGGAGACACCACAAAAGGAAATCAATAGTGTGAAGTGGGACTGCCTGACGTTCCATGGTCACCCAGTCCGGCTTCGCAGCTCGTGAGTAAATAACTGAAAGCTGGGCCAATTGGGCCGCTTGGTAATACCAGACGAGGTTGGGAAGGCCCAGCCCTCCATTTTTCCGGGATCGAAACAAGGTCCCCTTAGCTACTCTATGACCCTTTGATCCCCAAACGAAAGTCAGAATTTTAGATTGGAAACGGTTGATATGCTCCCTGACTAGGGGGATGGGCAGGGATCTAAAGTAATAGAGAATTCTCGGTAACAGCGTCATTTTCAATGCATGAATCCTGCCAAGCCAGGATATGGGAAGGTGAGACCAGGTACGTAAATCCTGACATAGTTTCTTATAAAGAGGTGGCTAATTAGCATCCTACAGCCTGTCTATGTGGTTTGTGAGAGAGATGCCCAGATAAGGGATGGCCCGGTCGTTCCAGATAAAGGGGAAGTGGGATTTGATACCCGATAACACGCGGTCCGGCACGTTGACATTTAAGGCGTGGGATTTGGAAAAGTTAATTTGAAGCCCCGAGATTGCACCAAAATATTGCAGTAGTTTATAAACGTTCGGTAGTGATATTAGCGGTGAGGTAACAAAGAGGAGTAAATCGTGGACCACATTGAACTCCGTGAACATCGGGGTGGGCTCTGATCGCCTGCGCCAAAGTTTCAATCGCAATAGCAAATAGAAGGGGCGACAGGGGGCAGCCCTGGCGTGTGCCTCTAGAGATAGGAAGAGGGTCAGAGTAGCAACCCTGAAACCTCACCCTAGCTTGGGGCGTGGAGTAGAGTGCTCCGAGGATATTCGTGAAGTGTGGGCCAAAACCCCATTTGTCAATGATAGAAAAGAGATAATTCCATGAAATAGAATCAAACGCTTGTTGTAGGTCTATGGATAAAAGAAGACCTTCCTGGTGGAGACCCCCATCCCAACCTGCGTGAAGCAGTGAAACCACATCAATGGCTCGGCGAATTTGGTCTGTACCTTGTCTGCCCGGAATGAAACCCACCTGATCTTTGTGTATATATTGCGAAATGAAGGAAGATAACCTGTTGGCCAAAATTTTGGTCATAATCTTCAGGTCATTGTTGATGAGGGAGATTGGACGGTAACTACCCACCTCACTGTCATCCTTCCCGGGTTTGGGAATCACAGAAATAAAAGCTGAGTTAAGTGTGGAATCCAAGTGTGGTGTATTACGAAGGTCGTTGAAGAAGCGAGCCATATAGGGTGAAAGAATAGAGGAAAAGGCCTTATAATAAGGGACAGAGAAGCCATCCGGACCCGGTGCGGAGCCCCCCTTTAAATTTTTAATGACCAGTTCAATCTCTTCAGTGGAGAAAGACGCCTCCATAATGGAGCTGTGATGGCCCTTTAGTTTCGGTAAAGGGGCAGAGTCCGGAAAAGCAGTGAGGTGGGCAAGGGGAGGGGAAGTGCGCGAACTGTAAAGAGTGCTGTAGTACTTATGAAATTCCGCCACAATTTTCCGGGGGTTACGGGAATTTGTACCATTGGAAAGGCGAACGGCAGGTGGGGTATGCAGACGTGGTCTAGGAGTTAAACCCAAGGCCAAAAGAGATCCCATTTTATCCCGTTGGGAGTAAAATCTAGTACCCTGCCATCTAATATGTTTGTCCGCCCTAGCTGTCAGAGCAAGATTAAGTGCAGTCCTGGCTGCGTCTATTTGGGTCGTCGAGACAGATTGTGGTCGTTGTTTATGTTGTTTTGAGAGATTGAGGAATTCCTGTTCTAGTCGGTCAATGTCAGCTTGTCTGGCCCGCTTAAGTTGGGCAGAGATTTGCATTATCTTACCCCGAATCGTGGCTTTATGGGCCGCCCAGAGAGTCGACGGGGAGATATCCCCTATATCATTCAGCAAAAAGTATTCTTTGATGTGCGCTTCAATTTCCTGAGTTTTTACTGGGTCACTCAAAAGAGATTCATTCAGTCTCCAATGATTGTGTGTGGCACGGGAGGTAGGCCTCTGAAGGAGAAGTGTCACCAAGGAATGGTCAGACCACGCCGTGTCCCTAATGTATGCTTTGCGTGCTAGAGGAACAAGAGAGGTTGGCAAGAGAATATGGTCTATTCTAGCAAAAGATTGATGTGGGTGTGAGAAGTGTGTGAAGTCCCTGTGTGAGGGGTTGAGTTCTCTCCAAACGTCCACTAGTCCATGACTATACAGCAATTTAGCAACTTTTAAGCTGCGTTTGGTAGGTCTCAGGAGTTGAAATCCAACCGGACGCTTTTTGTCCATGCCCATATCAAAGGCAATGTTGGAGTCCCCTCCCCAGATGACAGTGCCTTCAATAAGTGGGGACAGAGTGGAGAACATGGAGCTGAAGAATCTATCCTGGGCGATATTGGGAGCATAGTAAGAAACAAAGGAGTACATATGGTCATCTATGGAGCCCTTGACTAGGATATAGCGGCCTTCGGGGTCTTGGTGAATCAGAGATGGAGCAAATTTACAGTGGCGAGAGAACAGAATCGCCACCCCCTTCGTTTTCCCCACAGCATTTGCCAGAAAGAAAACCGGGAATTTAGCATGGAGAAATTTCGGGCAATATTGTTTAGGAAAGTGTGTTTCTTGGAGCAATACGACATCCAGTTTTTGTGAGTGGTAATATTGAAGGGCCTTCCTCCTCTTAACAGGGGAGTTCAGGCCCTGCGTGTTATGGGTGCCTATTTGGAGGAGTGGGTGAGGATCTGTAGTGTTAGCCATGGAGAGAGTTGGTGAGGAACCAGAGCGAATATAAGGCACTTACCCCAGTCTCGAGAGTAGTCAGAGTACGGAGCAGCACCTCCAGGACATGGATGACCTCAGGGAGTTCTAGGCAGCATGAAAGACCTCCAGGGCAACTGAAAGTATATAGAAAAGTGAGAAAAAAAGAAAAGGAAGAAGGAAGGAAGAGGTGGACAGAGAAGAAGATATCCATTCGAAGGGTGCGAGGCAAAGTCCCGCAACTCCCGAAGGGATCAAAAATTAAATCCCTCGCAAAATCGCGAGGCGATACCATTCAAGAAGACGGAAATGTACCTAGTCTTCGAGATAGGTAAGGCACTGGATCTCTGATCCGGCCGCAGCGCCTACATAATACAGAAAGTAAACAGTGTTGCACAGTGGATGCCAGCAGGCATAAAGGTAGGTAGAATGAATGCAAGACATGTATAAAAAAGTGCTCAGTAGCAAACCAAGGCATAAGATAAAGCCATGTAAATATTTGTGGGGAAAGCTGGATATAACCATGTAGGGGGCCAGCTGAAAAAAAAAAAAAACACCCCGGGGAGGGGGGGATTGGGGAAGAGGAATGGAAGGCAGGTGGGTGAGGGAGGGGAGAGGGATCTCAGAAAGTTCCAGGGAGAAGCAGTACAATTGGGTTTATGAAATAGGGATGGTGTTTAAGGCCAAAAAAAAAGACAATAACAACACGAAAGGAGGGGGGCGTGGTCTGACCTCGCATGGAGATGGCCGCCTGACTCCTGAGCTCCCGCCGCCACGGACACCAGCTACCATAATCTGGAGAGCCTACAGCGATTCCACACCCGACAGCTATGGGATCTACTTCCCGGGCCTCCTCCGCCACCCGCTCACGCTCGCCGAGGGACACCGGAGCTCGGCTGAGCCAAAGCATCCCCGAATTGTTCAGGACGCAGGGATCCAACATGGCGCCCACAGGCAACGTGGCGCCTCCTGCATCACAGACCCCACAGCCGCCCCGCTCCTATGCCGCAGCAGCCGCCTCGGGCACCGAAGCACCCGCTCTGCTCATCCCTCCTCCGCCCACACTGACAATGGCTGACCTCCGTGCAGTAGCAGCCGATATCAAGGACACGCTAGGTTCTGCAATCCAGGACATGAGAGAGGAGATGAGGAGTCTGACCGGCCGGGTGCAGGGGATAGAGACGGTCACTGCACAGCATGACAGGGTGCCCCGGTCTGTCACACGCGCTGTGGACTCTCAATCACTGCAGCTGAGGGATCTCCAAAGGCATATGGAAGATTTGGACAATGGGGGTAGGCGTCATAATTTGCGGGTACGTGGTCTCCCCGAATCTGTTGAACCCGACATGGTCGCTCCAGCAGTCACGGGTATCTTCAACTCCCTCCTTGACCACCCCTTGCAGTCCCCCATTGATATGGAGTGCATACATCGCGCGCTACGTCCGCGGGGTAGGGATGAGGACCCCCCTAGGGACGTGGTCTGCTGCCTGGTGGATTATAAACTGAAGGAAGAGATTCTCCGCAAAGCCAGAAACAGGGCCAATTTGGAACATGACGGTGCTGCTATTCACATCTATCAAGACCTCTCCAGCATTACTTTGCAGCATCGCAGGGATCTGCGCCCTTTACTGGAGGCCCTGAGGATGAAGGGGATCCCATACAAATGGAAATTCCCCTTCTGCCTGTCAGCTACTGTGCAGGGTCGCACGACACTCCTAAGGGTCCCGGAGGATCTCCCGCACTTCTGTGCCGCCATGGGTCTCCCACTGATCGACGTCCCTAACTGGTACGCCGCCTTCCGAGGAGGACCGCCGGTGGCTTCTGCACCAAGGGAAGAACCTATGGAGGCTCACGACTCACGATTCAGGCGTTCTCGTTCGCCCTCACCGCTTCGACCCCTGGCAGCCTTGCAGATGCCTTCGCTGATGGGGAGTCCCACGAAACCGCCTCAGCAAAGAAAACCCCGTAAGGGGAACTGATGAGATGGACGCCCTGGACCGTCTGGCGAGTATCACCCCTGTCTGCTCTGTTTGCTCCCTTGCCCTCTTCCTAAATGCCCGCTACTCATGGAGCCGGCTTCACACCCCCATTTGAACATAGATCCTGTGTTTGTTTGTTCAGCCACCCCCTGTTTTGGCTGCTTCTGACTTGTCCTCCCTCTGTCCTGATTGATCGATCACGCTGCTTTGTAGACGTGCTTCAGCCCCTCACTGACTCAGTACATCGGTCTAACCCGACCCCCACAGGTTCTAGCCACCCTTCCTTTGTGGTCGCTGACCGCAGCTGCCTACCCACCCATGTTTGCAACAGACCCGATGACCCACCCCCCATCTGGCTGCTCAGGGTTCAGCCGTCTTGATATAGGGACTTTACCCTTATGTATCCGCAAATGTTACAACCACAGTGTGCCTTAACTATTGATGCCCTTTGTTGCCCAGTAACCGCCCTGCCTTGTGAGGATTTCAGCCTTTAGTTCTGACAGCACGTCACTACTGCCTAGTGCTCTCGGGTCCCACGGGATGCCTGACTGTTGCGGTACTATTCCTGAGATGGGCCTTCCTGAACTGGGTGGGGGGGATGGGTGGGGGGGGGGGAAATAGAGTCATGGTTCTAGTTGGGTGGCCGGGTTTGTATTGCACGAGGGGATGTAGGTAAAGGTAACGTTGATGACAGTAGTAATATTGTTAAGCATAATGTTTATTGCATCTGAGGTTGCTATCGCCGCTGCTGCTGGCGTGAGTGGTCGCGTGGGCCCACTGGGGATGTGCGGGGGGGTCCTGTCTATTCTGGGCAGGCCCGGCCCGCCCCTGGGGGGCCGACGCGGCCTCACTGATATACCGTATGCTGAGAGGTTGGATACCATGATTTGTGCCTACACGCCTTCGTTTATTATTGAACTGTTATAGTTGTAAGTTGTGGGGCGCCCACCCTTCCCGATGACTGACGTTGTCGGGGACGGTGGTCTTGCCCTGCTCCAATTGTAGTCTCCTTATGTTGGGTGTGTCTTGTAAGCCCTCCCCCGGCCTTGCGCCTGGGGATGCCAGCCCCTACGATGGTCCAGGGTGTTACGTTACATCTCAACCTTTTTGTCCCCTACTGCAGTGGTTATGCTGTATTCCCCTGGCCTTGTGTGTTTTTTTTTTCTTTTTTGTTTACTCGATCTTCCTGAGACCCTTCCCCTTCTCTCCAAGTGCATATGCCCCTCAATCCATGTTTTTGTTTTTTGCTATCCCCATTGGCTCTCCTCAGGTTTTCACCCTTTTTTTTTCTGTCCGTCGGTGGGGCGCACAGTCGGTTAGTTCCTGTTTCTACCCTTCCGTTCTTTTTTTCTCTCACCCGAGTGTGGAAACAGGGTCCCACGTGTGCCCTCCAGGTTGGGTTTTATCCAACCCCCATAGTGTCTCACAGTTGATTGCATTATCTAGAAACGCACCCTACACTTGCACTAATACACTACCTTCCATATTTTTGAGTCCGTGCTAGGCAGGCAGGCGGGTCCTCCTGCCACCGGACTGCCCACAACCCTTCTCTCTTTTCCCGCCCCTTCCTTCACCCTCTCTCTGCCCACCCTCCCTCCCCTCCTTGACCGTTTCTCTGCCCCTATCTCTTTGTTCTTCTTTCTTTTCCTTATTTCTCTTTCCCTCTTCTTTTTCTCCTCACCCTCTCGGCTCCTCTCTCTTCACCCTCCCCCCCCCCTCTCGCCTACCGGTATGCCTACCCGCCCTGGGCGTCGTGTGGCGCGCTCCCCCGGAATGGACGCACCCGACTCACGCTTGAAAATTATTTCCCTCAACGTCAGGGGCCTGAACGTTCCAGAGCGTAGATCCAAGCTCTTGTTATATGCCAGACAGGCTAAAGCGGATGTGGTGTTTCTGCAGGAAACCCATTTCCGCTCGGATAGGATTCCGCGCCTGCAAGACCGTTTCTTCCCGACGGTCTACCATTCCACAACAGGTGTTTCTAAGTCAAGGGGAGTCTCTATCCTTATCTCTAAAAATTGCCCGTGGACTCTCCATGACGCAGTCTCAGATCAAGATGGGCGCTTTCTTTTTCTTAAGGGCTCTGTCCGGGGTCAAACTTTCACATTCGCGAACGTTTACGCCCCTAACAAACGCCTTGTACCTTTTTTCCGAGCAACGCTTCTTCGTCTGACTGAATTTCAGGCAGGTACTCTGGTAGTGGGGGGAGATTTTAATGTAGCCCTGTCCCCCCTCTTGGATGTTTCCTCGGGCTCCTCTTCACTACCGTACTCAGCTCTGCGAGCGATTAAAACTCTACTCAGAGACCTCTTGTTACACGACGCATGGAGAACACTGCACCCAGACACCAGGGACTTCACATATTTCTCGCACCCACATAATAAATATTCTAGAATTGACTATGTCTTTATCTCGCAGGCTGCTCTCTCTTCCTTACTCTCTGCGTCCATTGATCCTATGTTTCTGTCCGACCACCACCCCGTTGCTGTCTCCCTGTCCCTGCGGCCCGATCCAGATCGATCCCGCTCATGGCGTTTGGACAACTCCTTACTGTCCGATCCGGTGTATGTCGCCGAGCTGACTTCTGCCCTTCGAGAGTACTTCACGTGTAATACCACGCCAGATGTGACCTCCACCATGGTGTGGACGGCTCACAAGTGCACCATTAGGGGCGTATTTGTTGCCTTAGCCGCGAAACGCAATAAGGAACGCCGTGCTCGCATCGCTACCCTTAACAAGCGCATCCACTCCCTGGAACGCACGCACAAACTCACATTGGCCTCACATACCTTGACTGAACTGACCCAGACCCGTCAGGACCTCCTCTCGGAAATGGGCTTTATAACGCAACGCAAATTTGCATTGCAGCAACGATTGTTCTATGATTGCGGCAACAAATCGGGTAGACTCCTTGCCAGAGCACTTCAGGCACGACGGGCGGCGAGGACGATCCACTCGATTACGGACCCGCGTGGCGGGAAGGTCACTTCTACCGCTGATATTGCCCACCAATTCCTTACCTACTACCGTACATTGTACAATTTGGGCCCCCCTGATCCCGCTGCCCTCCCCCCCGATAGAGCCAGGACCATTAAAGAATTTCTGCAGAAATATTCCCCTCCCCCCCTTTCGCCAGACGCCCTGGTGGAACTTGATGCCCCTATTGTCTCCTCTGAGTTGCAGTTTGCACTCAAACAACTTAAGCCGGGGAAGTGCCCGGGTCCGGATGGCCTGACGGTGGGATATTACAGGACCTTCGGGGATATTCTTACATCCCCGATGCTGGCCGCCTTTAACTCCTTCTCTGATTCCCCTACTTTGCACACAGATTACTTAGAAGCCCACATCACTGTCATTCCTAAACCCGGTAAGGACCCTTCCTTGGTTTCCAACTATAGGCCAATATCCCTCCTCAACGTTGACATCAAATTATATGCCAAGGTGCTGGCGAATCGCCTTCTACCCCACATTCCCGGGGTTATCGCACTTGACCAGGTGGGTTTTGTCCCGGGCCATGAGGCCCGGGATAACACTCTCAAGGCCCTCAGCATCCACCATTGGCTGACATCCTCTGGTACGCCAGGGTTCTTTCTCTCGCTCGACGCGGAGAAGGCGTTCGACAGGGTTGCTTGGGACTACATGACCGCAGCATTGGAGTCTCTGGGCATCTCCGGCCGCATGTTGAATTTTATACAAGCCCTCTACTCGTCACCCACGGCTAGGGTGCGGGTCAACGGAGGCCTGTCGGACGCCTTCTCCGTGTCGAATGGGACCCGACAGGGGTGTCCCCTTTCCCCGTTGATATATATTATCACCCTTGAACCCCTTCTCCGCCGCATTAACTCCAATCCTGATATTAACGGTGTAAAGATAGCCCATAAAACCTATAAGGTGGCGGCGTTCGCCGACGACATTTTGTTGTTTTTGACCAACCCCGCTATCTCCCTACCCAACCTTCTTCGGGATCTTGACGCTTTTCACCTTATTTCCAATCTCAAAATAAATTACGCAAAATCAGAGGCCCTGAATATCTCCCTCCCGCCCTGCAAGGTACAATTCTGTAAGGACAATTTCCCCTTCCGCTGGGAACCCTGTGCTATCACATATCTGGGCATCCAGATCCCAGCAAATCTGACTGATTTGTATTCGCGCAATTACCTGCCGCTAGTGCAATCTATTAAAGTTGACCTCTCCAAGTGGGAGTCTGGCTCCTTCTCCTGGTTCGGCAGGGTCGCGGTGATTAAAATGAACGTCCTTCCCAGGCTCCTCTACACTATGCAGGCCGTCCCTTTAAAACTCCCCCCAGCATTCTTTCGATCGTATCGATCGGCATGCACGACCTTCATCTGGCGCTCGAAGCGCCCCAGACTGTCCTGGGACGTCCTGACTGCTCCGAAGGCAGTGGGAGGCCTGGGCTTGCCGCACCTTCAGAAGTACTACTGGTCCTGCCATCTGGCGAGGGTGGTGGACTGGCACAAACATTGTCATGTCAAAGATTGGGTTGCGTTGGAGGGGTCCTTCTCCCCCATCCCCATACAACACCTGCCTTGGATCTCACCCGCTTCCTTCCCAGCACCATGCTACAAACACCCGGCCATCAACCCCACGATCACGATTTTTCGCAAGTTATGTAAGACCTTGCACTTGGCCTCATCACCTGGCCCTATGGTACCCCTTATCCATAACCCGGACTTCCCTCCGGGCCTTTCCTTCCTTCCCCCGCAGGGCGCTGTCTCCGCCGCCCCGTGCAGGGCTGAACACTGCTTTTCTAGGGGGCAAGTTGCTCTCCCACTCAGAATGGGCGCAGAAATTTCCTGACTTCCGATTGCGTTTCTTCAACTACTTGCAGCTCAGAGACTTCCTACTCCGTACCCTCGACACCTCGTGCTGGTCTAGAACCCTCACTCCTTTTGAGACCCTTTGTGGATCGTCAGACCCACAACGGCACCTTATCTCCCTTCTGTACTCCATCCTCTCCATGCCACTACCCCCTCGCCTTGTCCGGTTACAAGCTCAATGGGAGGAGATTTCAGCCAAAACCTTGTCGGATGATGACTGGGATCATATTTTCGTTCACATCCACAAGGGTTCCAGGAACGTCCTCACGCAGGAGACTGGTTTTAAAATCTTCGCACACTGGTACAGAACGCCTGAGCTCTTACATAAAATTTCGGCCGATCTCCCCTCCCTTTGCTGGCGTTGTCAACTTCACACAGGTTCCCTCCTACATATCTGGTGGGACTGCCCTCGGATCCAGCCTTTCTGGAAGACTATACACGCCCTCATATCCCATATCACCACCTTTACTCCGGACCTCAGCCCGGCGCAATTCCTCTTGCATCACTCCTCCCTTCCACAACGAACGTATAGGAGGTCCCTGGTCTTTCATTTGATCTCCGCCGCCAACATGTGCGTCCCTCGCCTCTGGCTGTCTCCTTCCCCACCCACTGTGGCTGACTGGCTGCGGAGGGTGGGAAGGGTCTCCCGTATGGAAGATCTCACTTTTCAAGCCCTTGATACCCCCTCCAAATTTTACGACATCTGGGCCCCATGGATTGAGTTTGCTGCATCTGATGAATACCGCCGCCTAATGAACGCCTAGTCTGCTCCGCACTTACCACACCCTACTTATATCCCGGTTGTCCTTCGGGGGAGTGCGCCCGCGCTCCTCTCTTCCTTCCCTCCCCAGCTCCTGTTTCCCTCATACTCTTCGCTCTTACTTTACTATCTCCACCCTACTATCCTCTCTTTTTCTTCTAATGTTCCCTCCACATGTTGTCCCACGGCGCCTCTGGCGCACGCCAATACCTTTTCTCTTTCCTTAACCCCCCCTCCCCCCTCCCTCCTGTCACCAACCGCACCTCCTGTTAGCGAGGTCCGGTCAGTTCGCGTGTGTGGACGAAGCGCCTCTGGTTCTGGACACAGCGTGTTCCCCTCGGGGGTGTTCGTTCCGGGGGTGCTTCCCACAAGATTGTCACCTTTTTGCCTCCTGACCGCCTCGCTACACGTATCTCCAGCTAGAGGGGACAGATCCCTTTCCCTTCCTTATTACTACCCTACCCAGTGGATTCCCAACGCCCCGTATGATTGATCTTAACAGCACTACACACTGGCTTGGGCACCTGCGGCTGGGGTCTCTACCCGAGTCGCATCGGCCCTCTTAATCTGGTTCTACTGATTTCCGTGCTGTATATTCTACCTGGATGGGTCGATGCAGGCCTGTTTATATCTTAGTACTTATCACAGATGACATCTTATTGCTCCTAGGTATAGTCTAAGGTGCTTTTTGCTGTGTGCTGTTATTCTGTATTGGTTACTGCTAAATGTGATATAATGTCATCACTTGTTAATGTTCGTTTTTACTCTTCTCAATAAAAAACGTTTATTAAAAAAAAAACAACACGAAAGGAAAGTCACTTGACAAAGTCAATATGAGTGTAGGGCGACCTGAGCAGGCAGGGGGGGGGGGGGTAGAAAACAATCACCTCCCGCAACCAGAACACCTGCTCAGGACCAGGTACAGGTGTTCAAAATCAACCTGGAAAAAAAAAAAAAAAGTGTAGATAGGAGACATCATATGAAAAAATTGTTCATCCAGGGTGCTTGGAATCTTTAGATCTCTTGTGTTTAGGCTTCTGCCATAGAGGTGCCACAGGGCTGGAAGGAATTTGGCGTTTGGTGGAGCTTGCAGGCGGGTCCAGTGGAGGTGGAGAGGCAGGAGCTTGTGCAAGAAGATGGAGTTCCAGAAGAAGCTTTTCACCATCAGCAAAGTTGGAAAATGTATAGTATTTGTTCTTGAAGGAGAATTTCAAATTGAAAGGGAAAAGCCACCAGTATTTTATCTCCTTTTGAGTGAGAACAGTGAGCAGTGGTTTGAGAGATCTGCGCTTTTGAATAGTAAACGGTGACAGGTCAGCAAAGATTTGTATAGGATGATCTTGAAAGGAGAGCTGAGCAGTGGCTCTGGCCTTTTTCATCACCTCTTCTTTGACTGAAAAGTAGTGAGGTTTAACTACAATGTCCCTAGGGAGACCATCAGAGCGAGGAGGGCCTAGAGCTCTGTGTGCTCTATCAAGCTCCAGCTTGTGAGTGGGAATGTCAGGTAGCAGCATTTTCATGACAGCCTGGACAGTATCAACAGTCTCAGTGTAAGATTCTGGCAGACCTCTGATCCTGAAATTATATCTCCTTGTCCTGTTCTCTAAATCGTCTATTTTGGAAAGTGCTGAGTCCAATTGGGAGTGTAACTCCTGGATCCAATCAGTATTTTGATTGATCCGGGTCACTGAAACATCCACTTTGGATTCGATAGCCTCAATCCTGTTACCTAGATGTGCAAGATCAGCTTTGATGTCTGTGGTGATTCTGGCAGCTGTGATAGAGAGGCCCCTGTCTAACATTTCAGAGAATTTTTGCATCATGGAGTTAGGGTCAAAAGGCACTTCTGTGGAGTGAGATTGTGGAGGGTCTCTGGCCTGGAACAAGGCTGTACCTGACTCCATGGGGGACATTATCAGCTCATCCAGTGTCTGGCCGATGAGGGATTCTGTAGATGCAGGGGAAGCTTGGGAGTCCAGGATGGTAAAGGGGGGGGGTCCCCGGGGGCTGTGTGTGGAACTGAGATAGGGGGAGGGCTGAGGAGATCCGAACTGCAGATCAGATGGGTGGCCTGGCTGAGGTGCGGCCGCCATCTTGGATTTGTAGGCCCGAAAATGAAAGAGGCAGATTATGTTGAAAACTGCCTAAAGTGGGGCAATAACGGTACCTGGAGGGTCTGTAGGCTCTCCTCACACACCCCAGATGGTTTGCCGGCGTCCGGCAGTGCAAGGGGGAGGCAGGATGGCGCTTGATGCAGATTCTAGGTCAGAGAAGGAGAGCTCCTAATTTCCTGCCCTGCAGCCCCAATCCTGGCAATAGTGGTACCTGGAGGGTCTGTGGGGTCACCCCTATCACCCCAGATGGAGTGCTGGTGTCCAGGTGTAAGGGGTAAGCAGGATGGCGGGCGATGCAGTTTCTAGGCCCAAAACGGAGCGAGCCCGATTCCGATCCTCACACCCCCAATACGGGAAATAGTGGTACGTGGGGGTTCCTTGGGGTCTCCTCTATCTCCCCAGATAAGGTGCTGGTGTCCAGCTATGATGGGCAGGCAGGATGGCGTGCAATGCGGCCGGATCTTGGCAGAGCTTGTGGCTATGCAGCCATACCCGAAGCCCCGCCTCCCAGCACCTGGCTGTATCTTGTTTTTTAAGAACAGTGATCAACGGTCCTAAATAGTAGAACCGTTTGATCACCATTCTTACACAGGGGAGACTGACAGGCGGCTTTGTTTACACTAGCCGCCTATCTTTCTCCCGCTGTCACGGACGATTGCGAGTGCCCGGTGGACATCGGGTCCGCCGGGCACGCGTGCGCGCGGGGGGGGGGGTCAGTAAATGAGCGGGAGCGCGCATTCCGGCGGCGCGCGCTCGCTCCCAAAACCCTTACAGGCCCCTTTGTAAATAGTCGTGCGGCAGTCGGCAAGTGGTTAACCAAAGTATAAACACAGAACACCTTATTAAACAGACAATAACAGCAGACTGTCCAGATCCTACATTGAAGTACATGGAACAGATCAATGTGACCAGATCTTTCAAATTCCCATGTATAGTTCAGAATCAAACAAAGAAGGAATAGTCTTTAGGGGATGGTGATGGTCTACAACAGGGTATATGGTAAATGTCATACAATGTTTCATCATTCTAATACACTGGAATTAATGTATCATAGATTTCTTCAGGGGTATAGTGGATAAATATTACTGTCCCTTTTGAAGTAATCCAAACCATATTCTCAGCTTCCATTAAGTAGTTGTCCATCATTTTCTCAGTCGCCCTGTGTCCCTAATAGACACAGGGTGATTTACACATAAGAGGGACCTGGGGAGCTGAGACAGGGATTTCCCAACCTCTCTAAGCTAAACTGAATTCCATGGATTCCCCCAACCAAAGAGACTCCCGTCACATCTGGGTTTTTGTAATTCCCAGATCAAGCTCTGTTATTCCTTCAAATATATTTGGAGGGAAGAAGCCTCTAACTCTTTGCCCAGGTCCTACCTGACTGAGGCCCTAAGTCTGATGTTCCTGCCTGCTGCCTAGACTAATACTTTGGCTGTCCTGACCATAACTCTGCCTGCTGCCTGTACTGACCCAGGACTTTTTATGGACCATTTTCCTGCCTGCTGTCTGGACCAATTATTTTGGCTGACCATGTTCCTGTCTGCTGCCTGGATGTCATTCTATTGCCTGTACTGACCCTGGCCTGTGTAATGACCATATCCCTGCCTGCTGCCTGGATGATTCATTTGGCTGTTGCTGACCATATCTCTGCCTGTTTCCTGGACCAAAGCTCTCCTATGCAGAAAACCGCTCTACTAAAACCACAGGTCATCTTTTGTTTACCCTTTCTTCAGCTAGGCTGTGAAAAAATCTTACACATTCATTACTGCCATACTCAGGGGGAATAGCTGAATGTATTTTGGGGTGTAATTCTTGGTATGTACATGTTATGTCTTATAAATTGACAACTTTGTGTAAAAAAAAAAAAAAAAAGTGCTTCATTTTCTTTCCATTTTCTCCAAAAACTTGTGGAAAAAAAATCTGATCATATGCTTTTAGAGGGAAGGAGACATCTGGGGTCTAATAAACCCCAAATCTTTACATAAATAGTACCCTTTACTGCCTATTGCTGTCACTAGTAATGTTTACATTCCTTGTGACAGCAATGAAAATGACACATTTTTTTTTAAAGAAACTGTAAAAAAACGAAAGAAAAATAAATAAATATAAAATGTAAAGCACCTCCATCCCCTTATGCTCAAATGCAAAGGCGAATGCACAAATTGGTCTCATATACATACCACACATGTGAGGCATTGCCGTGATTGTCAGAGCGAGAGCAATAATTCTAGCACCAGACCTTCTCTGTAACTGTAAACTGGTAACCTAGTAAGGCTTGTACTTTAAATCATCGCCTATGGAGATTTTTAAATATGGTAGTTTGACACCATTCCATATGCATGCACAAAATTAAAGCATGTTGGTATATTGTATATGTGTGCATTAAAATTCATTAAAGTGGGGAGGGGGACATGGCCAGCATGCACACCGGATGGCAGCATAGGAGCCAAGCTCCGGAGCACATAGGGCTAGCAGCAGCCTCTCTACACCCACCCGATACAAGCAGGCACACAGCGGCCATATCCCGCAAATGGAAAGATGATCATCGCCCGAATAAGCTGACTGCATTCTTTCTCCAGCCTGCCCCTTGTAGGCTTGAAACCATACAGATTGGCTGGAGGATTAGACTGGGGCCGATGACAGCCACAGAACAGGCACTTCTTCCTCCCCACCAAGCCCACTGTGTTCCAGCCCATCAGATGAGACTGGATGAGAGCCTGCAGGATACTGAGGTGAGCATGCTGATAATGAAACATCACTAAACACTCCACGACGTTACTCCATTGCCTCCTTACTAGTGATGTCGCGAACCTAAAATTTGCTGTTCGCGAACGCGAGCCTCCGTGAATGTTCACGAACGGGCGAACCGGGCGAACCGCCTTAGACTTTAATGGGCAGGCGAATTTTAAAACCCACAGGGACTCTTTCTGGCCGCAATAGTGATGGAAAAGTTGTTTCAAGGGGACTAACACCTGGACTGTGGCATGCCGGAGGGGGATCCATGGCAAAACTCCCATGGGAAATTACGTAGTTGACACAAAGTCAGGTTTTAATCCATAAAGGGCATAAATCACCTAACATTCCTAAATTGTTTGGAATGACGTGCTTTAAAACATCCAGTGTGTGTATACGATCAGGTATGATGTTGTATCGATCAGGTAGTGTAAGGGTTACACCCGCTTCACAGTGACAGTCCGACCAAACTCTGACAGACCAAACTCCCCGTTTAACAGTCAGTCAGTCCATTTGCACAACCGCAAACTCCCCATTTTGCACAAGGTTGGATACCAAGCTAGCCATGTCCCGTTCCTTGTCCTCACTGACGTCATTGAAGGTCTCTTCCTCCACCCAGCCACGTACAACACCAAGGGTCCCCGAAAGGTGACAACCAGCCCCCTGGGACACTTGCTGTGGTTGGTCTTCCACCTCCTCAAAGCCACCTTCCTCCTCTGACTTCTCTTCTTCAGACTCCTCTCTCTGCGTTGCCACAGGTCCAGCAATCGACAACGACAAGGCTGCTTCTGGTGGTGATGGGGACCACAACTTTTCCTCTTCATGCTCATCGACGGCCTGATCCAGCACTCTTCGCAGGGCACGTTCCAGAAAAAACGCATATGGGATGAGGTCGGTGATGTTGCCTTGGGTTTGACTGACTAGGTTTGTCACCTCCGCAAAAGGACGCATGAGCCTACAGCCATTGTGCATGAGCATTCAGTAACATGGCCAAAAAATACCCAGCTCCGCAGAGGCTGTCCTCCTTTCTTTTTTTTTTTTAAATTAAAAAAATCTGTTCTCATCAGTTTAATCCCTGTTACGTTACGTTCCCTATCAGGGGCTGGTGTACGGAATAGATTTTAGGAACCGGGAGATGGAAAAAGATGGTTGGTCTGTTCTTACTTCCAATTTTGGGCACTGCACGTGCGCCGTGCAATGTACTGTGCCATCCTATATGAGTGGTGTGTTAAGTAGTACTATTCTTATCAGTTTAATCCCTGTTACGTCCCCTATCAGGGGACGTGTATCAAATAGATTTTAGACAACCACAAAAAGGTTGTCAATAGTTGACACACTCATGACATAAATTTTATTCCTCTATGCGTCAATCTTGTTGTAGTGATGACTGTGCTCATGCGCACGTTTGGGATTTTGCAGGCGATGGCGGTTTTTCAAAGCCTATGGTCGTGCTAAGGTATTTCAGTGACAATTAAGTGTCCCAGAAAACAATGATTCTGCAGTGTGGGCCCATTGTTGGCCTAGTAGGCTTTAATGATCACCCAAGATGATCATAAAGAAAATTAATGTTTTGCATGAAAAATTATCCAGCGGATCGCTTTTGGTCTGTTCACAATGAAGCAACGACCTTATCATCTGGGGTTTGCCAACATTGCCAACACACTCCTAGAGGTGATCGCTTCATTGTGATACGCAAGCCCCTTCACCACAACAAGGTAACGATCGCGAAGGGGAATTGACACATGTATTTGCCTTTTTTTTTTTTTTGCAGTCACAGTGCAGCACCAGAGGCCAGAAAAATTAGGCACGTACACATGCCTGAAAAAGTAGGTATTGTTGCAGCTGCTGCTGTAGCAGCGGCCGGAAAAATTTAGGTTTTCCAGGCAGAAAGTTCACTAAAATATTGCAGCTTGAACCGTAGTTGGTGGCGGAGAAGTCACGTAAGTCATCCGGCATGCAGAGATTAAATACAGCAGCATGTGGACCGTTTTTAGCCCAAGGCATCTCATCAGGCCTTTTTTAGTCAAATGCATCCCCCACTGTCAGTCCCTTCAGGATCCATGCCTCATTCATCTTAATAAAGGTGAGGTAATCTAGACTTTTTTGACCTAGGCGACTTCTCTTCTCAGAGACAATACCTCCTGCTGCGCTGAAGGTCCTTTCTGACAGGACATTTGAAGCGGGGCAGGCCAGAAGTTCTATCGCAAATTGGGATAGCTCAGGCCACAGGTCAAGCCTGCACACCCAGTAGTCAAGGGGTTCATCACTCCTCAGAGTGTCGATATCTGCACTTAAGGCAAGGTAGTCTGCTACCTGTCGGTCGAGTCATTCTCTTGAGGGTGGACCCTGAAGGGCTGTGGCGATGCGTAGGACTTAAAAAGCTCTGCATGTCCTCCATCAACAACACGTCTGTAAAGCATCCTGTCCTTGCCGGCGTGGTTGTGGTAGGAGGAGGATTACTTTAACCTCTTCCCCTGTTAGATTCCCGTTGTGCTGTGACATCACCCTTATACGCTGTGTAAAGCATACTTTTTAGCTTGTTTTGTAACTGCTGCATCCTTTGCGACTGCTGGTAATTCGGTAACATATCAAACACTTTCTGCTTATACCGGGGGTCTAGTAGCGTGGCCACCCAGTACAGGTCGTTCTCCTTCAGCCTTTTTATACGAGGGTCCCTTAACAGGCATGACAGCATGAAAGAACCCATTTGCACAAGGTTGGATGCCGAGCTACTCATGTCCAATTCCTCGTCCTCACTGATGTCATTGAAGGTGTGTTCTTCCCCCCAGCCACGTACAACACCACGGGTACCAGATAGGTGACAACGAGCACCCTGGGATGCCTGCTGTGGTTGGTGTTCCTCCTCCTCAAAGCCACATTCCTCCTCTGACTCCTCATCCTCAGACTCCCCTTCCAGCGTTGCCGCAGGTCTAGCAAGCGATGATAAGGCTGTTTCTGGTGGTGATGGTGACCACAACTCTTCCTCTTCACGCTCATCAACGGCCTGATCCAGCACTCTTCGCAGGGCATGCTCCAGGAAGAAAACATACGGGATGATGTCGCTGATGGTGCCTTCGGTGCGACTGACTAGGTTTGTCACCTCCTCAAAAGGATACATGAGCCTACAGGTATCGCGCATGAGCATCCAGTAACGTGGCAAAAAAATACCCAGCTCCGCAGAGGCAATCCTAGCACCCCAGTCATACAAATACTTGTTGACAGCTTTTTCTTGTTGGAGCAGGTGGTCGAACATTAGGAGTGTTGAATTCCAACGTGTCGGGCTGTCGCAAATCAAGCGCCTCACTGGCATGTTGTTTCGCCGCTGAATATCTGAAAAGTGCGCCATGGCCGTGTAGGAACGCCTGAAATGGCCACACACCTTCCTGGCCTGCTTGAGGACGTCCTGTAAGCCTGGGTACTTCTGCACAAAGCGTTGTACAATCAGATTCAACACATGTGCCATGCACAGCACATGTGTCAACTTGCCCAAATTCAATGCCGCCAACAATTTGCTTCCGTTGTCACACACCACTTTGCTGATCTCCAGTTGGTGCGGGGTCAGACACTGATCCACCTGTGCATTCAGGGCGGACTGTAGTGCTGGTCCGGTGTGACTCTGCTTTCAGGCAAGTCAACCCCAAGACAGCGCGACACTGTCGTATTCGGCATGTGGAATAGCCCCTGGGGAGCTGGGGGGGGGTGCAGTTGGTGTGGAGCAAGACGCAACAGCAGAAGAGGACTCAGCCGAGGAGGTTAGCAAAGAGGATGGAGTAGGAGGAGTAGTGGAGGTGGCAGCAGGCCTGCCTGCAAGTCATGGCAGTGTCACCAACTCCTCTGCAGAGCCACGCATTCCATGCTTGGCAGCCGCCAGCAGGTTTACCCAATGTGCAGTGTAAGTGATATACCTGCCCTGACCGTGCTTTGCAGACCAGCTATCAGTGGTCAGATGGACCCTTGCCCCAACACTGTGTGCCAGACATGACATGACTTCCTTTTCCACAATAGAGTACAGGTTGGGGATTGCCTTTTGTGAAAAAAAATTTTGGCCGGGTACCTTCCACTGCGGTGTCCCAATAGCGACACATTTTTTGAAGGCCTCAGACTCCACCAGCTTGTATGGTAAAAGCTGGCGGGCTAAGAGTTCTGACAAGCCAGCTGTCAGACGCCGGGCTAGGGGGTGACTCTGTGACATTGGCTTCTTACGCTCAAACATTTCCTTGACAGACACCTGACTGTGGGCAGATGAGCAGGAACTGCTGAAGGTGAGAGGCAGAGTGGCGGGTTGTTGATAGGGGGCAAGGAGGACAGCAGTGGTTGACGTGGCTGAAGATGCTGGACCAGGATGAGGATGGTGGCTTTGAGTTTGTGTGCTGCTTTTACTCATGTGTTGATCCCATAGGCGTTTGTGATGTGAGATCATGTGCCTTTGCAAAGCAGTTGTACCTAGGTGGGTGTTGGACTTCCCACGACTCAGTTTCTTTTGGCACAGGTTGCAAATGGCATCGCTGCTATCAGAGGCAGACACACAAAAAAAATGCCACACTGCTGAGCTTTGCAATGACTGCATTCTGGTGGTGGCAACAGCTTGCGTTGATTGGCGTTCTGTCTGGCTGACCCCGGGTGCCGATACATGCTGTCTGGAAGCCTTTGATTCTAACCTTCACCTAATGTTCTTTGGCTGCATATATAATCTGATGTAGTGAGAATGCCCCATCTGCACTCTCTCCTTTTAGCAGATTGTTGGAAAACTTTGAAGATAAGCAATTTTTTTCTACCTGTCCAATCTTCACTACTGGCATGGAGAGCTCTGATGGACCATCCAGGGGATCCTTCCAAATTCCAATGTATTTCCATGCCATTAACCGCATTGGTAATCCACATCCCATAATTGTCCATAATTTTCCATCAAAAAAAAGTCCTCCAAAGGTATTCAGTGGGTGGAAGACATTTTGGACAACAACAATACACTTAAACCCATCTCTGGTCCAAACAGTATTCCTGACATGGAGCTTTATACGTATATTAGAATTTAAAAATTCATACCTAACAATCCCCTACAACCTCTTCTTCTATCCCCTCAGGTATGGCAATACTACAGTGCCAAAGGGACTCCCCTTCTATATAATACCCCCCCAAAGTAAAACTACATTCTATAAATCCAACCCTCTTTTGCAATAGGAGGAGCACATACACTCCAGTGCAAATTCTACAGGCTTTTAAAGTAAGTATACACAGAGAATCTCTAGATGCGTTAACTCTCACAAAAATTATATCCCTTTGGTACCTGACCCCCTTTAGATTGCTTCAATATTATGCCTCTAGATCACGGTGGGGAACCTCCTCCACACATTTTGGTCACGTAAAAACATCACAAGTTTCTGGAATCAAGTATTCTGTCTCAACTCCTCATCCACTGGGATTTTCACATCACCATCCCCAGCTCTTGCCATTCTAAATCTAAGAATCAAAAACTTCCCATCTAGATATCATTCAATTGTTGCACATATTCTTCTAGCCTCTAAATCAGTCATTACCAGGCACTGAAAGAAAGATACAGATCCTAACCTATCCAAGGTAGGGGCCTCTGTTAAAATTACTTATACATATGAAAAAGCATTGTCTCTACAATCAGGCCTGAAAAAGTTTGATTATAACCATGGGTTTCATGGCTTACTTCTTAATGTTGTTTTTGACTGTGTATTGTAACTCTGACACTACATGTATTGGCTGTACCTTATACTGATGTAGTCTACTCACATGTTGTTTCTATGTTTTCTTTTTGTAAAATTCCAATAAAACTTACTGAAGTAAAAAATTTTATTTGGGTACAGTGTTGCACGACTGAAAATGCTTAAAATTGGCCTGGGCAGGAAGGGGGTAAAAATGTTCAATATTGAGGTGGGTAAAGAGGTCACATAGAGCATTTAACAAAAAAGGGAGACATTACGAAGAAATATATTAAAATGTACAATGATCACGGACAACTTCATAACCAAGAAAAAGTAGCATATCGGGGGAGATACTCCCTTACAGCAGTTGTTGTCCCTAAGTCTCATTTTTTTTTCCCACTAGTAGAATTGACAAGTTTGAAATTGTTCAGTAGAAAGTTAAAGGGTAAGTTCACCTTTTTAAAAAAAAAAAATAATAATAATAATAAATACACATTTTTTTTTGCCGGTAAAAAATATGCATTTATCATTATTTTTTCCTAGGAGCCTGGAAAGTACCGACAGCTACTAAGGCTGTCAGTAATTATAGTCTTCCCATTCACAGAATACTGTGAATGAATGACGCGGCTGGCCGGTTGGAGCCACCGCCACTTTTTTAAATTAGTGACAGCTAGCAGGGAGAGAAAACATCCCCCACTAGCTATCAAAATGGGGAATTCGGGGGAGCGGAGGCCGGAGCATTTGCAACATGTTACACCCTGAATATGGATGTAACATCTAACATCTTATAAAAGGTGAACTTATCCTTTAAATTGGTATGATGGTAATATGTATATTTCTGTCTTCCATGAAAAGCTGCACAAATATGTGAGAAATGTTTATTACATGGAACCATCCGGAGACAAGATCTACTTCAATGAGAGAAGAGAAGTTCCAACTGATCTTATTTTGGAAAGCTGGGTTTTTATTAACAGTACATATTATTTCACTTATCGAATTACCATTATAGGACCAGACTTTGTGCCTGAAATGCTTACCAATATGAGTAATCCCATCTTCTGGAAAAGAGGCAAAGTAAGACTTTACTAGATTGTTCTCTGTTTGTATTGTTTGCTGAAGAGGCTCATAATTAGAATGTCTAGGGATTGTTTAGTTTTATTTTATTATATACATACAGTACTTGCAAATATACAGCACCTCCTGTAAGTGAAAGGGGACACTCATGGAGTCATTCTCTAGAATGTTATAATATAATATATACATACACACACACAGCATATATACTATATATATATATATATATATATATATATATATATATATATATATATATATATAGATAGATAGATAGATACTGTATAGATATGGGCTTCGTGTTCGAGTCAAACCTAAGTTTGACTCAAACACAGCCCATTTGCCGAATGGCAAACAAATGGAGTTCCCGCATCCGTAATGCACTGTGCACTGGCAGTGCATTACATGATTGGCCAAAGCATGAACACTGCCCTCCATGCTTTGGCCAATCAAATCATCTGTGCCATGATTGGCCAAAGGCAGGTGCCTTTAGCCAATCATGGCTCAGGGGCATCTGTTAACCATGTGCCAGCCGCCCCAAGTACATATACTGCGGCGGTCAGCCCCGTGCAGGCAAAGTCACTCGCCCACAAGCTTATAGGGGGCGAGCGCGCGCCGTGGGAGGCACGCTACCACCCCCGCTCGTTCCCTGACATCCCCGCGCGAGTGACTAGCGGCTCCGATGTCCACTGGCCACTTACGATCTCCCGCTGTAGAGGGAGAAAGGCAGGCGGCTGTTGTAAACAAAGCCGCCTGTCATTCTCCCTGGTGTAACTGCAGAGACTATACAATCCTGCTATGTAGGATTGTATGTCTCTGCGGTTAAACATCACAAGCCACGCCACTTGAAAGTTAGAATCACGCCCCTAGGGACACACTTAACCTCTTTATCACTAATAAAGTTAACTCCTTCCATGCCAGTGTCATTTTTACAGTAACAGTGCATATTTTTAGCACTGATTACTGTAGTAATGTCACTGGTACCCCCAAAAGTGTCAAAAATGTTAGTCAGGGGTCCAAACTGTCCGCCGCAATGTCACAGTCCCACAAAAAAAATTGCAGATCGCGATTAAATAAAAAAAAAACAAATTGGCCTAAAATTTTAAACATTTTGATTAAAAAAAAAAAAAAAAAAAACAATAAAAATAACATAAATCTTTCCTGTAGTTAGTAAACGCAATACCTTTTGCGCAAACCAATCAAAATCCGCTTATTGCGATTTTTTTTTTTTTATCAAAATATGTAGCAGAAAACAAATAGGCCTAAAATTTTTAAAATTTAGATTTTTACATATTTTTTTTTGAGAATTTCATATAAAAATTTGAAAAATGTTATCTTTTCAAAATTGTCGCTCTTTTTTTCTTTATAGCGGAAAAAAGTTAAAATTGCACAGGTAATCAAATACCACCAAAAGAAAGCTCTGTTTGTGGGAAAAACAAAGACGTCAATTTAATTTGGGTACAGCATTGCACGACCGCGCAACTGTCCGTTAAAATCACACAGTGCCGAATCGCAAAATAGGCCCTGGTCTTTGAGCAGCCAAATACTCTGGGGCTTAAGTGGTTAAACTCACTACACACTCCCTGTAGGAATTCCACTTATAAATCATCCACGGGCCAAGGGATTCGAACCCACAACTTCTCAATTGCAAGCCTTGTATTCTACCAACTACGCCATCGTCAAGCTTGCTTAGGCTGGACACACTCTCCCTGCCTAACTTCTAGAGATAGAAGTTAATTAGGCAGGGAGAGTGTGCTCAGCTTAAGCAGGCTTGACAGTGGTGTAGGTGGGAAACGACAAGGTTTGCAATTGTGAGGTTGTGGGTTCTGTTCCCTTGCCCCCTGGGTGATTCATAAGTGGAATTCCTTCAGGGATAGTGTAGTATAGTTAATAATACATTGCTGGCAGGGAGAGAGATTATTGCTCTTTACAGTTTGTTGAGATCAGATAGTGCAGTGTATACCACAAAGTTTTATATATACATATATATAGGCACTTCAGGTTATATCAGTTTATGTCAGTATTGCTGAAAAAGACGACGTGCCCCCCCGCCCCCAGTCCATACCAGGCCCCTCGGGTCTGGTATGGATTTTAAGGTCGCACCAAAATGTAAAAAAAAATGACGTGGGGTTCCCCCTAAAATCCATACCAGACCCTTATCCAAGCACACAGCCTGGCTGGCAAGGAAGGGGTTGGGTGAGAGAGAGAGCCTCCCCCCCCTCAAACCATACCAGGCCACATGCCCTCAACATAGGGGGAAGGGTGGGTGCTTTGGGGAAGGGGGACTCAGGATACCTGAACCCTATAGAGGTTGCACAGACAGCCCAACTCCTCCATGATGCCACATCAATATGTGCCATTGCCAGAAGGTTTGCTATGTCTACCAGCACAGTCTCAAGAGCATGAAGGAGATTACAGGTGACAGGCAGTTACTCTAGGAGAACTGGACATGGTCAAAGAAGGTCCTTCCCAAACCCATCAGCAGGACCGGTATATGCTACTTTGTGCAAGAAGGAACACGATGAGTTCTGCCAGAACCCTACAAAATGATCTCCAGCAGGTCACTGGTGTTAATGTCTCTGACCAAACAATCAAAAACAGACTTCATGAGGGTGGCGTGAGGGCCTGACGTCCTCTAGTGGGCCCTGTGCTCACTGCAAGAACTGGCAGGTCCACCACTGGTGCCCTGTGCTTTTCACAGATGGGAGCAGGTTCACCCTGATCACATGTGACATATGTGAAAAGGTCTGGAAATTCTGTGGATAACGTTATGCTGCCTGTAACATCATTCAGCATTAGTGATGGGCGAACATCGAACGGGGCGGTTCGCAAACTCCATCTGCGAACTTTCTCAAATGTTCGCGGCGGACCCCATTCACTTTAATGGCAGGCAAACATTATAAACCTACAGGTCATATTTGCAGCCACAAAATACTTACTAGCTGTGCACACATAGTCCCACAACATGGACACTGACATACCTGAAGTATTGCTATTGGAAAAGTTGCCATAAAAAATATTTTTTTTTTTCCAGCCAAAAAATTATTCTTTTTTTTTTCTAAATCAGCCAGAACTGACAGCAGCCAGTAAATACATGTCAAATACATATAGGGTCCATTCACACGTCTGTAAAATGGGTCCACATCCATTCCACAATTTAGCGGAACGTTTACAGAACCATTGCTTTTTAATTCCAGTCTGAAAAATTAGGCATTCACAGGATAAAGAAGTAAGTGTCGGCCAGTACAGGCACCAAACATTAGCCAACAGGCGTTCACCTGACAGTAAAGAACTTTGTATTCTGTGGCTGGAGGTACATTAGGCATTTACAGGATACATAAGTAAGTTTCAGCCAGTACAGGCCCCAAAAATTAGCCAACAGGCATCCACCTGACAGCAAAGAACTTTGTATTCTGTGGCTGGAGGTTGCTGTGTGGATCAGGTACAGACTGTATAGTGACACAAGTCGCTAGCTAATAGGTCCACAAAAGTCTTCTGTCAGTGTAGGGAGAGGTTGCTCTGTGGAGCTGGGACAGACTGTAGCAATTAGGCATTCAACGGATGTTCTATTCTCACTTCACGTATGCCCCAGGTGTGTGCAGCTCAACATACAGCTAAACCTTTAATCCTGCAATAACCAGTCCTTTTGTAACTTAAGGCTTTATTCCAGAGATAGAATAGTGGAACCTCAGAGGCTGTCTGGCTGTGTCACAAGGTGTTCTAAAATGGAGATTTTCTCAGAGAGGGGTGGAACTAATCCAGCAATAGATAACAGGAAGTACCATAAAGTGCTGTTTAACAGTCTATGTCACAGTGGCATCTTGTGGCCAATATTGGTATTACAAGTTCCAATAGCATTAATTATTTCCTTATGCTGGAGGCATGACAACGGACATAAAAGGCCTTTTATGCCGCTGTATTTACCTAAGACAAGGACCATGCAATGTTATGGGTGGTGGCGGATATTTGTGGCCTGTCATGAGGAATTTGAATAAAACATGGTCTACTGGTCACATGTGTTGAATTCCTCTGAGATCCATGTGTTGAATTCCCCTGAGGTAGTCAACACTGTCGTGAGCTAGACGAGTGAGCTTATCGGTCACCATCCCCCCTGCTGCGCTGAACATCCTTTCAGACAGGACACTGGACGAGGGGCAAGCCAACAGTTCCATTGCAAATTGTGCAAGCTCTGGCCAGAGGTCAAGCCTGCCCACCCAGTAGTACAGGGGTTCATCACTTCTCAGATCGTCCACATTGGCCGTTAACCCGATGTAGTCTGACACCTTTGCGGTCAACGCATAAGTCAAGGTAAGAACAACACTCACCTAGGGACGATCCACTGGACGGATGGAAAATAGGGTTTCCATCCGTCCAGATTTGACGGATCGGATTGGATCTGGTGTCAGCGGACATGTCTCCGCTGACATCCGATGCCCCATAGACATGCATTGGGGGACCACAAAAAAAACCGGATCTGAACGGTCCGCCTGTGTGAAAGGGGCCTAAGAAGGCACCTGGACTACCATCATCAAGCCCAGTGGGAGCAACGCCGTCAGAACCCACAAAGCCACACTCCAGGCTTTCACCATCCAGCCTCTTCTCTTTCTCCTCTCTCCTCACAATTGTCCTCCACTCCACCTTCCATCATGCTGTCCTCACGTTTTTCTAGAAAAAGGCAGGCTTCCATGACCCAAATGTTCGAGGGTAAAAAAATGATGACGCCGGATAACCCTGTTGCCCAATGGTTGACTGCTAGCTTGTCAGAACTGATAGCTCGCCAACTACTGCCATATAAACTGATGGACTCGGAGGCCTTTCCTAAAATTTGTGGCCATTGGAACACCACTATGGAAGGTCCCAGGAAGGAAATATTTCTCGCAGAAGAGCATCCCAGAGCTATATGGCCATTTTCAGTGGCAAGTGAATGTATCTGTGGCACACAGTGTCGGTGCCAAGATACATCTGACCACAGACACGTGGTCTAGCAAACACAGACAGGGAAGGTATATAACTTTTACTGCCCACTGGGTGAACCTTCTGACGGCCGTCAAGCATGTAACCCGTGGCACCCATGTCGATTTATTTTTACCACCATGGATTGCATGCAGGCCTGCCTCTTCTCCTCCTCCTACTCCATACACCCTCTCCTCCTCGGCTGACTCCTCCTTTTCCGCTGCTACCATCTCTTCCGCTGCGCCACCAAAGATCCCCAGAACCTATTCGACATGCGAGGTGAGACGTTGCCATGCTGTGCTGCGTCAGTTGTGCCTGGAAGCCAAGAGCCACACTGGTCCTGCACTCCTTTCAGCTTTGCGTTCACAGGCAGATCAGTGGCTGACACCGCTCAATTTGACAGTTGGTAAAGTGGTGTGCGACAACGGTGCCAATCTGCTAAACGCGCTCTAACAGGGAAAAATTACACACGTGCCATGCATGGCACACATCCTGAACTTGGTCGTGCAGCGATTCGTTGTAAAATATCCTGGGCTCCAGGACATCTCGCGGCAGGCCAGGAAAATCTTGAGCCATTTCAGAAGATCTTACACAGCTATGGCTCGCCTTGCTGACATTCAGCGGTGACACAACCTGCCTGTCAGGCGCCGTATTTGTGACTGCCCGACGCGATGGAACTCAACGTTGCATATGCTTGATAGGCTGCTCCAGCAGAAACGTGCAGTTAACGACTACCTGTACGAACTCTGCAGCAGGACAGGTTCTGGGGAGCTTGGGTTTTTTCACTTCGCCAGTGGCTGCTCATGCGGGACGCATGCAGACTTCTGCGACCATTCAATTAAATCACCAAACTGGTGGTCAGTCATGGCCAGGGTGCCATCAGTGACATCGTACCTTACATCTTCTTTCTGGAGTGTGCATTGTGTCGTGTCATTGATCAAGCCGTTGAGGAGCAGGAGCAGGAAGATGAGGAAGTCGCAATGTTGGATAAATTCCCAGGGGGTGCTACTCCATCTGAGACAAGTCAAAAGCAGGAGTCTGAAGAGGAGACAGAGGAGGATGGTGCCGGGGCGGAGGAGGAGGACCAAGAAGATCATGCTTTTAACCTTTCTGGGATCCCTGGTGTTATCTGTGGATGGGGGGAGGATAACGAGGATGACATTATCCTGGATGATGAGCTGGAGCCAGGCCACTACACCGCTTCCAGTTTAGTGTGAATGGGGGCCTTCATGCTCCAGTGTTTTAAGGGGGACCCCCGTATAAAAATCATAAAGGGCAAGGACCAGTACTGGGTGGCAACCTACTTAGACCCCCGGTACAAACCAAAAATGGCGGAAATGTTACCACCATCACACAGGGTGGTCAGAATGCAGCACTTCCAGGCCTTTCTGCAAGAAATGCTGCATTCTGCTTTTGCGTGCACTGGCAGAGAAATTTCCAGTCACAGAGAGACAGTTGGGGTAGCAATCCAACAGAGCCTGCAAGAAGAAGGCAGTTTGAAGATGTCTTAGTCACTTCAGATATGAGATCCTTCTTTCAGCCGACCCATCGACAGCTGTACTCCGGATCCTGCATCAGGGAACGCCTAGACCAACAGGTGTCCAATTACATTGGGTTAACGGCTGATGTGGAAGCTCTGAGGAGTGATGAACCCCTGGTTTACTGGGTGGGCAGGCTTGACCTCTGGCCAGAGCTTGCACAATTTGCAATGGAATTGTTGGCTTGCCCCCTGTCCAGTCTCCTGTCTGAAAGGACGTTCAGCGCAGCAGGGGGGAACGTGACCAATAAGCGCACTCGCCTAGCCCAGGACAGTGTAAGCTACCTCACATTTATAAAAATGAATGAGGCATGGATCTCTGAGGAATTCAACACATGTGACCAGTAGACCGTGTTTCATTTAAATTCCTCATGACAGGCCACAAATATCCGCCAGACCACCATACACCCACAACAATTCCTGGTCCTTGTTTTGGCTAAATACAGCGGCATAAAAGGCATTTCATGTCCATTGAATGCCTAATTTTTGGGGCCTTTCATGGCCGACAATTATTTTTTCTGTCAATGCCTAATGTACCTCCAGCCTGAGAATACTACATTCTTAGCTGTCAGATAAACCCATGTGGGCTAATTTTTGGGGCCTATACTGGCCGACACTTACTTCTTTATCCTGTGAATGCCTAATTTTTCAGACTGGAATTGAAAATCAATGGGTCTGTAACCGTTCCGCCAAATTGTGGAATGGATGCGAACCCATTTTACAGATGTGTGAATTAACCCTATATGTATTTGACATGTATTTACCGGCTGCTGTCTTTTCTGTCTGATTTAGGGGAAAAAAAAATTTTGCTGTAAAAAAAAAATAAATAATAATTTTTTAGGGCAACTTTTCCAATTGCAATACTTCTGTTATGACATTGTCCATGTGGTGGGACTATTTGTGCACAGCTAGTAAGTCTTTTGTGGCTGAAAAAATGACCTGGAGGCTTTTAAGGTTAGCCTCCTATTAAAGTCAATGAGGACCGCTGCAATTCGTGGACATTTGAGACAATTTGCGGCTGACGTTTGCGAACCGCCCCGGCCGATGTTCGTCCATCACTAGTGATTGGTTGATTAACCACTGAGTTGAGAAAGGTGACTTGCTTCTCATTTGGGAAGTACAGGTTAGCCAGTGTAATTAGTCAGTTGACTAGATTCCCCTTCAAAAAGAGGAATCTGTCTTTGGGATCCGTGAGGACATCAGTTTACAGTGATAGGGGAGTGTTTGGAGACAAGTATGGATACTCCTTTGGTCTTTGCTAGACTATTAGTGGCATGATTAGCTATTAGAAAGTGAAGGTTAGTCAATAGTCAACTAAGGTATTTGATTGGTGTGGAAATTATTTTCCTGGATTAAGACAATATCTGCCTTCATTATCCTCGCTAGCAGTAAAAGTTGAGAACATTTCTCTGGTTTATTCAGTCCCTGTGTATTAATTGAGATTATTTTCAGGGTCCTCTGCCTGAGTATGCCCTCTTTGAAATGAAAGTTGGTCAAGCCGCATACTACGTCTCTTGGCGGGTCTGTGTCCTTACCCCTAGGTCACAGAGCTCGGTGAATCTGCTCCATTTCAATTGTGGTGGTTCTGGATCTGTCAAGGGGGGTCGTTAAATATGGCTGTGACCACTTGTTTTATCTGATCCTGTTCCATCGATTCAGGAACATCACAAACTCGAAGATTATTTCTACAGCCTTGATTGTCGAGGTCTTCCAGGTGTCTGTGCATGTCTCTCATTTGAAGGATCTGGGCATCCTGTGTTGTATAGAGCTGTTGAATGTGTGACTCCTGATGGGATGTGAGCATTTCTACATCTTTTACTCTCTCTGCAATGTTATGGAAAATCTTGTTTAAGGTTGTCAATGGCAGCTGAGAATGCAGAAGATAATATATGATGAGTTTTTTACTCTCTTAACCACCTCTGGACCGGAAGGTTTTCCCACTTAATGGTTGGGATTCAAACCGATGACCCTTGGTGCTGCCTTTATTGGTTTTCCATTTGCCTATTAATAAGAACAGGAAATTGTACATAAAATCTAGTTTAAAAAAGTATACGGAACGGCCCATGGTTTATTATTATATATATATATATATATATATATATATATATATATATATATATATATATATATATATATATATATATATATATATATATATATAGTGCATTCATAAAGTATTTAGACCCCCCCCCCACCTTCACTTTTTTCACTCATCTGGCACTACTAATTTGCCTAGGGTGGGCACCCAGGGCAATTGCCCAGCATCTAGGTGGATGGAGAAGAAGAGGGGACATAGCCAGGTGGGTGAGGAGAGGACGGAGCCAGGTGGACAGAAGAGAGGAGGGGAAGATGGAGCCAGGTGGACAGAGACGAGGGGGATGCTGCCAGGTGGAGGTGAGCACAGAGCAAGGTGGACAGAAGGGAGGGGAGGGGGGATGCAGCCAGGTGGGGGGGGAGTGGAGGATGGAACCAGGTTGATAGAGTAGAGGAGGGGAGGATTGAGCCAGGTGGAAAGAGGAGAGGGGGGTGCAGCCAAGTGGAGGGAAAGACGGAGCCAGGTGGATAGAGGAGAGAAAGGGAAAACTGAGCCAGGAAGACAGAGGAGAGAGAGGATGCAGGCAGGTGAAGGGACCGATGGAGCCAGGTAGATAGAGGAGGTGAGGGGAGGACTGAACCAGGTGGACAGAGGGGAGGGGGGTGCAGCCAGATAGAGGTGAGGATAGAGTCAGGTGGACAGATGAGAGCAGGGGATGCAGCTAGGTGGAGGGGAGGACAGAGCCAGGTGGATACAGGAGAGGGGGGATGCAGCCAAGTGGAGGGGAGGACAGAGTGGATGCAGCCAAGTGGAGGGGAGGACAGAGTGGATGCAGCCAGATGGAGGGGGCAGAGAGGATGCAGTCAGGTGGAGGGGTGGGTAGGGTAGATGCAGCCAAGTGGAGCGGTGGGACGGATGGATGCAGTCAGGTGGAGGGGTTGGTGGGGTGGAGGTATCCAGGTGAACGGGAGGACAGAGAGGATGTAGCCAGATGGAGGGGTGATCAGGGTGGATTCAGCCAGGTAGAGGGGTAGGCAGGGTGGATTCAGCCAGGTGAAGGGGTGGGCAGGGTGGATGCAGTCAGGTGGAGGGAAGGGCAGGGTGGATGCAGCCAGGTGGAGGGGTGGACAGGGTGAACGCAGCCAGGTGGAGGGGTGGGCAGAGTGGATGCAGCCAGGGGGAAGGGTTGTAGGGGTGGATGCAGTCAGGTGGAGGGGTGGACAGAGAGGATGCAGCTAGGTGGAGGGGTGGACAGAGAGGATGCAGCCAGATAGAGGGGAGGACAGTGAGGATGCAGTCATGTGGAGGGGGGCAGGGTGGATGAAGCTCCTCCCCCCTGTCTTGGCCTGCCTCACCCATCAGCTGATTGCTAGTCTCCGCCCCATGGGCCCGACGGCAGGCTGCAGAGTGGCCAAGAGGGCGCAGACCTAATAGGTGGTTGGCTGCAGAAAGGTTGGGCTAGCACACACGCTCAAGGGGCAGATTAGCTTTGGGCCCCATATGAACAAGTGGCTCGTCTGCCCTGGCCCTCCAAACAAATGCCCGGTATGCCTTATGGCCGGTCAAGGATTTTTTCCATTACCATAGCAAATTTAAGGGAGGGGAGAGGGAAAACCAGGGTCTCATAAGCTGCACTAATTTAAATAGCAAACCTAGGCCACAATTTGCCAAAAAAAAGAGCACAGGCTGGGGCATTACTGCAAGAATTAACACATTAACTACTTGACCTCCAGAAGGTTTTACCCTCTTCATGACCAGGCCATTTTTTGCATTATGGCACTGCATTATTTTAACTGACAATTGCGTGGTCGTGCGACATAGTACCCAAATAAAATTGATGTCCTTTTTTTCCCCACAAATAGAGCTTTCTTTTGGTGGTATTTGATCACCTTGGCAGTTTTTATTTTTTGCATTCTAAACAAAAAAATAGGGACAATTTTGAAAAAAAAAACAATATTTTTTACTTACTGCTATAAAACACATCCAATAAAAAAATTTAAAAATTGGGGGCGTGGCGACCGCCGAGCGTGATGGACGCCTGAGTGAGGAGCTCCAGCTCGTGTCCGGTTCTATCTCTATCTACGGCCCTTCACAGCGCTCCTACCTGCATACCACGCCTGGATCCTTTTAGGGGAACATCTGGGGTACATCGTAGCAATGACAAAGAAGAAAATGAATGCACCCACAGTCCATAAACTTTTGGAATTCTTCAGCCCGCAGACGCATGGTCTCCGCCAAAATGTCGGCTGGGCCGGAGCTTCACACCCGCTGCAGCGTCCTCTAGAGTCCGAGTCGCGGACTGATGACGTCACGGCGCCGACTCCCATGGCGCAGACACAGGGAATGACACCAACAAGGCCTGCACGCTCTGCTTGCCCATTCTCCCTCCACTCCCTCCATGCAGAGCCCAGAAAAATTGCACCCCAGGTGGGAGGAAAGGCCGCAGATCAACAGCATGACTTCTATGGAGGTGAGCAACAACAACCCAGCACCATGCACCACTTGGGCCTACTCCCCACCACCAGACCCATTTGCCAACATTGCTACCACAGGGCAACCAGTTTCTGACACAACTCTAAAAGACATGCTATCCATGCTGCACTCTTCCATGCAGGCCAATATTATGGCCTCCATATCCTACTGCGCCTGCACCGTATTTAAGCCAAACTAGCGGACCTGGAAGGCAGGTCAAGACGAAACAATCTAAAGATTTGCGGTATACCGGAATCGGTTCAACCGAATCAACTGCCAATATTTGTCAAAGACCTGTTCCGCAAAACTGTACCTGACCTTTCTAACGAGGATCTGACCATTGACCGCATACATAGGATCCCCAAGCCTACATTTCTCCCACAGGAAATTCCCAGAGATGTACTGTTAAGGGTGCATTTCTTCCAAGCCAAGGAAAAGATCCTGGACACATTCCGACGCTAAGACCGCCTCCCTGAACAACCGGCATCTCTCCAAATTTTACCTGATTACTCTCAGTATACCCTCCAACTCAGAAGAAACCTAAATACACCACAAAAGCCCTGCGAAATAACAAAATCATGTACAAATGGAAGTACCCTGCCAAATTGTGCGTGACCTACTTGGGTACTACATCCCAAATCACCACCATGGACCAAGGCATTCGCCTTCTCTGACAGTGGCACATCCTTCCTGACACCTCCGATCATCACCCTGGCCCCATTGATCTACAACCACAACGTCTACAGTCCGAATGGCAAGTTGTTTCCAGGCCTTCCAGATCCTCTCAACGCCACAAATAGGGACCGCTGTATGATCCTGAACCGGTCACACCTGCCCTCCCGCTGTTCATAGCACCCCACTATCGTGCTTGCAACCCCACCAACCACGCAGTTACAACTGCTCTTCTGGTCCACCAGACCATGTCTTTTTTACCGTTTTTTGCATTTTTTTCTTTTTTTTGTTTTCCTTTTTTCTCTTGTTTCTTACCTTTCTCTCTGAGCACAGAACTCTTATAAGAAAATTGGAACATTGAACCTTTATTCCTTCCGGACGTCCATGTATGACATGGCGATACAAGGATCAACAGCTCTATCAAGTTCAGACCGTTCTACTTCTTCCCTGGACTAATATGCCGGTAACCACTCTCACAACTCCAACCGTCGCACCCGTAGGTGCACACCAAGTACCGATATGCCTCACACGAGCCACCTCTCCATCACTACGAACTGATCCCGACCTAGCATTAATCCTTAGCTGCCGCATTGACTTCATCTCCCAATACACACCGTCGTGTCTTTGCAACTACTATCGTTAAATGTTAAGGGTCTAAACCACCCTGTCAAACGCTTTTCTATGTGGAAAGAGGCTACGTCTTATAGGGTGGACATTTTAGCAATTCAGGAGACTCACTTCAAACAAGGACACACTCTTTGATGCTCTCATCAGGAATACCCACATATTTTTCTAGCATCCGCTTCCGAAAAGAAGAGAGGAGTCCTCTTAGCTGTGCGCAACTCTGTGTCCTTCGCCTACTCTAGGGTGGCGCAGGACACAGAGGGCAGATACATCATTCTTAATTGTACCATTGATAATTGTTTATACACCATAGTCAATATTTATGCTCCCAATATGCACCAACTACGGTTCCTACATAAACTTTTTACTAAGGTCAATAAGCTGAAGGTGGGTAAATTGATTATGTGTGGGGATTTCAACTTAGTGGCTAATCACACCATGGACACTTCCTCTAGGCGCACAACCTCTGCACCCTCTCTGGCCGCCCTTATTCATTTAGAGGGATTCCATGATGTGTGGCACTACCAGCATGCAGAGGAGAGGGACTACTCTTACACCAGAATATGTTCCTGGTAGATGCCCAAACCCTCCCTCAAATTATTCACACTTTTATCTCCTCCATAACCTGCTCGGATCATGCTGCTATTCACATGTCTGTAGCTGTGAGTTTGACATCGCCATCTACCTATATATGGCGGTGTAATAACTCCACTCTTTCTGACTCCCTTAAATCTCTTCAATCCCAACTACAGGAATTTTTCTCCACCAACGATACGCCTGACATAAACCCTTTTACACTGTGGAATGCCCACAAAGCCTTCGCCAGGGGTATCCTCGTACAATTAACCTCCATATTAAAGAAAAGATTAAATAAAAAACTTACCGACCTCATTGACTAAATCAAATCCCTAGATGATATTAATAAACATGCTCCTTCCCCTGCCACAGTCTCTAAACTCTCCTCCCTACGTTCAAACCTCCGTAGACTCTTTGCCGATAAACATGACAAAATGTTGGCCCGCCTCCGCCTACAATACTACTCTGCTCACAATAAAGCGGGCAAATTCCTAGCGTCCAGGCTCAAGGCGCGGAGAGCTAAAACCAAATTCGAATACATGACCCACCCACATACTGGAATTAAATGGACTCACCCCCCAACAAATTGTGGATGCGTTTGCAGATTACTACAGTTCCTTATACAACCTCCGCTCGGACTCCAGTACTCCCCAACCAACAGATGCAGACATTCAAGCTTTCCTTCAAAAAATCAGTTTACCATCTCTAACAACTGAATCCCTCGCTAGCCTTAATAGCCCTTTCACACCCCAGGAACTAGCCAACGCAATTACTTGCAAAAGTTTTTTATTTTGTAAGACATATGTAGATTAATAACATACAATCTCAGGAAATATTGCATAAGAAAGGTATACAATGTGTCATATACAGAGCCCTCTCGGAAAGGGACTTTGTAATGATAACAATGGCAACAATGCAATACGAGATAGGCATGGTTACTAAAACAGTATTACTAAAACGTCTGAGGATCAGAACAGAATCCCAGCCCGCAAGCAAAGCACAGAAAAATATAACCGTGGACCTCCATGTAAGTTACAAATGCCCTCTGTAAACCAGGAAGGGGAACCCCCCCCCTGAATCTTATGAACTGGGGTTGCATATAATCACCCTCTGAAGATATAGGTCCTGAGAGAGGTAGATACCCTATAAGCCACAAGAAAGGAGGAAGTATGGAATATCCGAAAGGAAGAAAAGGAAAGGAAAAGAAGGAAAGAACACAAGAAGAGAAAGGGGATAGGAGAAAGGATGGAGATGCTGGAGTGGATGCAAGAAGGGATCGGGTGGAGAAAATACAAAACACAGACAATTAGGATGAGGGAGGTGAGATATACAGACGCCAGGGTTCCCATACTGCTTCAAATTCCGCTTGCTTGTCACGGAAGATGCTGACCATCTTCTCCTGGGTCATGATCCAAGAGATTTTGCGTTTGGTCGCCCCCATTGAGACCGAGGGGGACTTCCAAGCCCGAGCCAAGGTAAGCTTCCCCCCCAACAACATGAAATGCATGAGCTTCAAACTGGTTCTGGGCCCTTTTACACCAGAGCCAAGAAGCAGTGCTACTTCCGGGGTCCTGGGAGCCGGAAGCCCGGTAACTTTGCGGATCAGACTAAACAATTTATTCCAAAAACTACGGATACGCGGGCATTCCCACCAAATATGGAGCAAGGAACCCTGATGTCCTCGCGAAAGCAAAGAGGATCAGTCCCCGGGTACATTCTGGCTAGACGGGTGGGAACAAGGTACCAACGCGTAATAATCTTAACATTAGCTTCAACTAGAGATATATTCAAGATACCTTTAAAAGCCCTCCGGAAAATGGAGTTCCAGGTGTCCGGTTCCCACGACAGCTCCAGATCCCTTTCCCAGGAAAGGGCGTAACTGGGCTTGTCAGGTGAGTCGATCAAAGCCCTGTAAATCAACGAAATACCTCCCCTCTGGACTTGAGCTTGTGCACACCAGCATTCATATGAAGTGGCCCGGGGTTCAACATCTGAACCTGCGACCATAGATGATAGGAAATGTCTAATCTGGTGCAACCTAAATTTTTCTGAGGAAGGCATATCAAGCTTACTCGTACAGTGTGCGACTGACAAGGGGCCCTGAGGTGAGAGGAAGTGTCCTATCCTGAATAGTCCCTTGTTGGTCCACCATCGAAAAGCCCTTATGTTTAGTCCCGGAACAAAGTCCGGATTGTTAAAAATATGTGTCAGGGGTTTGTGAGCCGAGATAAGTGTAGGATATGTATATAGTCTATCGCACAGCGCTAATGAGTGAGAGAGGGAAGGTGCCAATACAGGAGGTCTCCTACTTGGAGGAGCCCAAACCAAGTAATCTATGGTGTGATTAGGGACCGATTGTCGTTCCATATCAACCCAATCCGGTCTGCCCCCCATAGCATATACCACCGAGAATTGTGCCAGTTGGGCTGCCTGGTAGTATCTCCAAAGCAGGGGGACCCCTAGGCCCCCCTGTAAGCGGCTTCTGAAGAGGACCCTCCGCGGGAGTCGGGGACCTCTGGTGCCCCAAATAAACTGAACCATCTTGGATTGAAGACTCTGCAATTTCCCTTTAGTTACCTGTATCGGGAGTGATCTAAAAAGGTACAATATCCTGGGGAGAAGGTTCATTTTAACAGAATGAACTCTTCCCAACCAGGAAATGTTCCCTCTGGCCCAAAGTTCCATATCGGTAGACAATTTAGCGAACAGAGGCGGGTAGTTGGCTTGGTACAAAGAGGAGATGGAGGCGGTCAAATTGACCCCCAGGTACGGGATAGAGGTGGTGGCCCAGGAGAACGGAAAATTTTCCCGGAGGGTCTGCAACATTGATTGCGGGAGACTGACGTTCAAGGCTATTGACTTAGAGAGATTTACCTGGAGGCCTGAGATTTTCCCAAACTCATCCAACAGTCTGAGAAGATTGGGACTAGTAATGAGCGGTCTCGAGAGGAAAAGAAGAAGGTCATCAGCGAACAATGCGCACTTGTGTTCTCTACCCCCGCACAAAATCCCTTTAATATCAGGATGGCTTCTGATTGCTATAGCCAGCGTTTCGATGGCCACCGCAAAAATGAGGGGGGACAGTGGACAGCCCTGTCTGGTCCCCCTGTGTATCGGAAACGCGTCCGAATAGTGGCCCTGCAGTTTCACGTGCGCAATAGGAGAAGAGTAGAGGGCTCTTAAGGTGTTTAGGAAAGAGGGGCCAAAACCCCACCTGCTCAAGACATCAAACACATATGGCCATTCAACCGTGTCAAAGGCCTTCTGGAGGTCCAAGGAAAGGAGGAAACCCTGTTGGGGTCTCCCTCCATCCCAGGGGGCCCCCAGAAGAGAAATGATGTCCACAGCCCTTCGGATCTGGTCAGGTCCCTGCCTCCCCGGCATGAACCCCACCTGATCTTTGTGAATATAGCGGCCTATAAAATCCGCCAACCTATTGGCCAATATTTTCGTCATAATTTTTAAATCGTTATTAATCAGTGAGATTGGTCTATAATTTTTAACGTCAGAAGTATCCTTGCCCGGCTTCGGGATAACCGAAATGTATGCGGTATTGGCCGAAGCCTCTAATTGCTGTCCCTGCCTAAGGGAATTAAAAAAACGCGCCAAATGCGGGGCAAGCACTGGACCAAACGCTTTATAATAACCCGAGGAAAACCCATCAGGCCCGGGGGCCGAACCTTTTTTCAAATGCTTAATTACCTCTAAGATTTCTAGCTCCGAGATGGGGGATTCCATGGATTTCATATGAGCCTCGGAAATACTAGGTAATGCCAGGCCATCCAGGAAGGCCGTCCTGCCCTGGATGGTCGCTCCCTCACTAGGAGTGTACAACTGAGAGTAGAATTTGTAAAAAGCGGTCATAATTTTTTGTGGGTTCTGAGTCATGGATCCATCCGAAGTCTTAATTTTGGGAAAAGCATAGGATCTGGGCCTGGGGGAAAGCTTAGCAGCTAGCCGGGGTCCTATTTTGTCGGTTTGGTAATAGAACTGTGCAGAGGACCAACGTAAACTTTTCTCTGCCCGGGTGGTAAGAGCCATGTTCAGGGCCAGACGACCCGCTTCCAAACACTGTCGCGACGCTAGAGTTGGTTTTTTCTTATGTGCCCTAGACACTTCCCGGAATTCCTTCTCCAGTTTAGCTATATCAATTTGATTTTCCCGCTTAAGTTTCGCCGCCAGCTGGATAAGCTTACCCCGCATGACAGCCTTATGAGCAGCCCACACGGTTTCTGGTGAGACCCCGCTTTGAGCGTTCAAATGAAAGTATTCAGTAATGTCTTTTTCCAGCATATTGCAGAGAGAGGGATTACTGAGCAAAGATTCGTTCAGACGCCACCTGCGCACCCCATCCCGTGATCTAGGGGACAGGAGGTCCAAGATGACCACGGAGTGATCCGAAAGAGGTGATTCCCTAATATTCGCTTTAATGGCCAGAGGGACCTCAGCCGATGACAAGAAAATGTGGTCAATCCTGGCAAATGTGCCATGAGGGGCAGAGAAATGTGTGTATTCCCTGGAGGAAGGGTTGAGTTCCCGCCATATGTCTATCAGACCCAGTGAGTTAAGTTGCTTAGCGATGGTGAGACCACGTTTGGGTGGCCCCAAGACCCTAGGGCGCCTAGGGCTGGACTTGTCCAACATCTTATCCAATGACGTGTTGGAGTCACCCCCAACTATCAAGGTACCCGTTAAATACGGTTCAAGCTTCGCCCACATTCTGGTGAAAAACCTAGCCTGTCCCTGATTGGGGGCATAGTAGGACACAAACGTGTAGGAAATCCCCTCCATTGTCCCTGACACCAGAATGTATCTCCCTTCCGGGTCTCTAACTTCTGATGTGGGGGAGAAGCCCAAGTGTTTAGAAAAGAAAATGCCAACCCCTTTTGTCTTATTAGCTGCGTTAGCCAGGAAGAACTGTGGAAATTTGGAGTGTATGAATTTAGGCAAATAAGTATCAGGGAAGTGGGTTTCCTGGAGCAGGAGCACTTCAAATTTTTGGGAGTGTGCATGTTGAAAATATTTCCGTCTCTTAACTGGGGAATTCATCCCCTGAACATTGTGCGATGCAATTTTTAGAGGAGCCAGAGATGGTTTACTAACCGCCATAAATCCAGAGAGGAGCTATAACGCCAATGAAGGACCCACCTGAAGTTCCGAGGAGTTCGGGAAGTCGGAGGAACCGGAGCACCATCACAGCAGTCCACCCACCGTCTGAAGAGGAGACAGAGTCCACTCCAGCATCTGAAGAGAAAGCAGACAGATAAGAGAGAGAAAGGCAAAGAAGAAGAGAAAGAGACGGGGAAGAGGAAGACCAACCCAGAGGCCCCTGAGGCATGTAAGCCAGGGGAGCCCCCTCCCCCCCTAGGTCCGGGCCAGGCCCGCCTAGGCCCAGACCATGAGACAAGCAAAAGTTACCTGTCCGCGAAAGTTGCAGACAGACGTCTGACGCCGCCCAGGGCATATTACACTGGACGGGGTCAGAGGGAGGCGCAAAGCTCGCGCCCCAGACCTACCCGGCCCCAACCCAAATGCTATGATAACGAACATAAACTTAAATACAACATTGTGGTGAGAACCAGGGCCAACCATCCGACCCAAACCCCCCACCCTCCAAACATGTATGTCATTCCGGATGATGAATCAAGGAGTGATGAATCCCTCTACTTCCTCTGGGAGGTGGTGGAAGGACCCGGGCAGAGGCTATACCAACCCAACGGGCGTCAGCCAACAAAACCATGCAACCCCTAGGTCGTCCACCAACCCCCCAAAGCAAAAATGTGACTCCCACCGCAAGGATGAGGTATGGGGGATATCGAGCAAGAAAAGAGCCGTACAGCAAGATTTCAATGTACGGCCAACCTGTAAAAAAAAAAAAAAATAGCAACAGATAGCAAGAATTTAACCAACTTAACACACCCGGCCTGATCCCAGGCCTGAAATTAACCGGGAACAGAGTTCAAAAAAGAGTCCAAGGAGTCCCCTATCTGAGAAAAAAAAAAATGAAAACATTTCTCAGAGAGAGGAGGTGGAAGAAAAATTTGGAACACAAAAAAAAGGGGCTGGAAAGCAGTTCAGGTGACATGCGAGTCCTTGGATCGCTTAGATTGCTTCTTCACCCACGCCTGGGCAATGGGGCTGGCTGGAGAAGGCCTTTTGGATGGGCCAGCTGGAGCCGGGGATGTAGAACGTGAAAGTTCCAGGGAGATGATGCCCAATTGTAGAAGGAGTTTTTCGCCTTCCTGAAAGCTAGAGAAACCAAGTGTCTTACTCTTGTAGGCGAAAGAAAGACGAAATGGGAACGACCACCAGTACTTGATTGCCTTTTGGGTTAAAGCATGTAGAAGCGGTTTAAGAGAACGCCTTTTCTGGATCGTCAGGGGCGATAAGTCCGCGAATATTTGGACCGGGTGTCCTTGAATTTCCAGACGATCAGAGGACCTGGCCAGTCGCATGACTTCTTCCTTCACTTTATAAAAGTGTGGCTTTACCACAATGTCCCTGGGGAGATTATCCTTCCGGGGTGCTTGAAGGGCCCTGTGTGCCCTGTCTAACTCCAGCCTATGTGCTGGGATGTTGGGAATCAGGGAGGCAATAAATCCTTGGACAGCGTCATGGACATCCTGAACTGCTTCAGGCAATCCTCTAATGCGAAAGTTGTAACGCCGTGAGCGATTTTCAAGGTCATCAATTTTGGAAATGGCGGTTTCCAGGCGATCTGTTAGGTCCTGAATGCGGTCAGTGTTTTGGTTCGTCCTGGAGACTGTTTGGTCCATCTTGGACTCCATGATTTCAATTCTGGAACCCAGGTTTTGTAGGTCTGCTTGAATGGTGTGTGTGATTTGGCTTGCTGTCTGCGCTAAGCCATCAGACAGCATCTTAGAGAAGGCCGACATCATAGCATGAAAGTCCAAAGAGTGAGCAGGGGGAGTAAGCTCAGAGAGGTTGGATACTGAGGGGCTGCACTGTAGGCCTCGGACTGGGGTGTGGAGTAAATCTCCTAAGGTGTGCCTGATGAGCGACTCTGTGGAGGTAGGGGATGGGACCGCGATGATGCTGGTACTCACTGCGCCTTCCGGGAGTGCATGGGGGGTTGGGAGACCCCCTCCGTCGCTGTCCTCCATCCCCTCTGTCCCGGGATCTTGATCCTCCGGCGCGGGCGGCGCCATCTTGTGTAGGCCTGGAGCCTCCGCTCCGAAGCCCGGGTTGCGGGAGAGATCCCTGCGGACCGTCCCCGAGGCCATAGAACTGATCCTTGGTGTGCCCCGAGTTGGATGGTGGGGTCCTGTGTCGGCTGCGCTGCTCAATGTGGCTGTATGGGGCCGGATGGTCTGGGGCGAGACGGAGCCTCGGAGCTAAGCGGCCATCTCCGCTGCTCCGCGCATGCGCACTGAGAAGATATCACTTAAATGTTTCATCGACTGTAATTCATTAATTTGGAATGCAATTTAGAGGCATAGATAAGTCTGTGAGGACGTTATGATCTCTCAGGGTGAAGCTTGTCAGAATTTCTGCTTGCTCAGAAATGATATTGAATGAGATCAGGAAGGCAAATTGTAAAGGTGGATTGAGGAGAGAGGGATCCGCTGTTTAGGATAGATTGTAGCTGAGGCAGAAAGCAGGATAGGCTGGGCTTGAGCAAGTGAAGGATGGCAAAAAGTGAAGAATTCAGTGCCTACCCAGTCCACCGTGATATATGGATCGTCCCTTTAGGAAAAGTCCTGGATGCAGTGTCTGCTAGGCCTCAAACCTGTCTGCCTCCCTGCAGCGTGTATTTCGGACCAAAAAGCAGGATGAAGGTTCCAGGGAGGATCAGATTAGCTGTGGGTACACCGACTCTCCACCCAGGTGATCCTGGGAGCCGGATGGCTGCAGATTGGGGAGTAAGGTAGGCGATGCTCCTCTCTTGCCGATCCTGCTCAAACCCCTTTTTTGTAATCAACCCCGCAAAATATAGGCATCGGCCGATACCTATGCTCCCATAGGGCAGCTGGGGTGAGTGATGGGGCTCAGGATGATGTCCGGCAGCAAGATTATGGTGGATTGCCTCTTAGGCCTAACTAGGCCGCGATTGTAAATCTGCTCCCGGTGGCTCGATTTTGAAAATAATTGGATGATCGTGTCCCCCAGGGTCCTGAGAGGCTGTATGGGGCAAAGATGCGCTGCTCAGGTCCGTATTTAGAGAAGATTGCCACGGATTAGCTATGCGATCGGCGGCGCTCCTCTCCAGTCCGCTTCCAGCCTACTCTGCAAATTTTTACTGATCAGGTCCCCTGGGTGATAGGGTGGGCGGTATTGAGGGTAGATTGTCCTCTGGAGAGGGGATGGAGAGCGGATGCGGCCGGATACTGCTTTAGGAAAGGCCGAGGCTTTTCCTGCGAGTAGGCCGCGGCTGGATGGCTGTGTTCGGCGGCTTTTTCGCTGTAAATTTTAGGTTTATCTGGTCCCCAGGGGTTAGGGTAGTTGATGTGAGTGGCGGAATCTCCTCTAGAGAGGGGATAGAGAGAGGATTGCGGTGGATTATTGCAAGGAGCCGGCGGAGCTCTTCTCCTAGACGTTCGCCATGTTCCTCATCCGGCCACGCCCCCCCTAGCCAACGCAATTAAAAGCCTTCCTCTGAACAAGTCCCCAGGTCCAGACGGTATGACCAACGAATATTATCGCTCCCTTCACGACATAATCTCACCCCATCTGCTGAAAACGTTCTCTGCAGCAATATCCATGGGTAACCTCCCCCAAGAAATGCTCCAAGCAAACATCATTACCCTCCCAAGCCAGGTAAACCCCCTACAACACCAGCTAACTTTAGGCCGATTTCGCTCCTGAATAATGACGTAAAACTGTACGCTAAACTTATAGCTAACCGCCTAGCGCAGATCTTGCCATCTGTAAGATTCTGGTACCTCTAGTACCCTTATTTACTACTTTCTTTTCAATGCGTCCCACCTTTCCCTTTAGGTGGTACGCATATACCTTTAAGAACGATGAGGTCATTGCTGAGCGCCGCAGAGCGGCTATTTCAACCGCCGGCGGTCTCACTCACATCGTTCGTTCAACCTGCTTGGCTGTCCACATGCTTGCTAGTGTGTCTTGCTGTCGGAACCTCCAGTTGCTTTCCTTTGCCTTGAACAGACCGGAACCTCGCTCCTGATCCATGTATCTCGCTACCGGATCACTCCTCATTACCGGACCCCGCTACTAACATTACTAGTGATAAGTACCCCACAGGGGAACCCTCCATAAACCTACTTACACTATATCTATTGCTCACTAAAGACTGTCGCTCTCTATGCAATACTAAACCTATCATCTGCACTGTTATTTAGATTGCTAGCTCTTGAGCCTACTAACATCTATCCTTGCACTGGGTTAGTCTCTCCTGTATGTCATCTGCTATCCTACCACCTACTACCATACATGATTGCTAACCTATCTGCATCCTACCTGTTACCATCTATACTCTCCTGAACATTTCTCTCAAGTGCTTGCCATCTACTGTCACTGTTCATACCTGTCCCTTCAGCACATCACCACTATACTGCTATATACATCTATCACTCCAGGAACATCTTATTGAGTGTGTATATTTGTATGCTGAATCAGGCAGGCCACAGTGATGAGTCTTGGGAGTTGGAATTGGTATTTCAACACATCTCTACATGACTGCTGAGTGGAGATTTCTGCAGCTGCAAATCCATCTTGTTACAAAAACGCAGGAGCGTTACACCATCGCTGTTAAGGGGAGACCAGATGGGGTACGTACGGGGAAGTCAGGCTCCTGACGCTGTCAGAAGGGTAATCAATTTGATTCATCATGCCGAGAGTACAAAAACGCCTTCTCTGCTTCTTTCCATTGATGCAGAGAAGGCGTTTGATCATATCCACTGGGGCTACATGGAAGCAGTTCTCCAAACATTCGGGTTTTCAGGCCCAATACTGTCAGCCATGTTGGCATTGTACTCCTCCCCCTCGGCTCAAGTCCTGTCGGTTGGCATGTTGTCCAAACCATTTGCTATAACGAATGGTACACGTCAGGGATGCCCGTTGTCACCCCTCATTTTTAATTTGCTGATAGAGCCTCTGGCGGAGTTGCTTCGCACAAGTCTTTTGGTTTCGGTGTTCAAATTTGGAAAGTCTGACCACATCATCACGCTATTCGCTGATGATGTTATAGTTAGCCTGACAAACCCCATTGTGTCCCTCCCAGAAGCACACCAGATACTCCAACTCCTACTATAAAGTTAATTTTAGCAAGTCTAAGATACTCAATATGAATATACACGTGTCTTCACGCACGCATCTCCAATCGTAACTGCCCTACACCTGGGCTGCACAATCCCTGCAATATCTTGGAATTCAGTTGACATTCCCCACCGCAAGCCTACTGTCCTCTAACTTAAAACCCCTGATATCCTCCATTGCTGCAGACTTTACAAAACTTAAACCTTCCGAACTCTTGTGGATGGGTAGGATAGCGGCCTTTAAGATGATATGCCTGCCGAAAATACTATATATTTTTCGTACTCTCCCTATACACATTACTAAGAACTATACAACCTCCCTCTCCAAAATCCTCCGTACTTTTGTATGGCAAAAGAAGAGAGCACGTTGTGCTTACTCACACATAAGACATAAACGAGTGGGAGGCTTAGGTTTCCCTGACATAGAAGATTACTACCATGCATCCAGACTTGCACCCGTCCAACACTGGTTTTCTCCCACACAATCTCTCCCCTGGGCTCCCGATAGAAGCCCCGATATCATGTACGCCTAAGCTCAGCCTGCTGCTATTAGCAGACCTATGGAGACCTTTAAATCTACACACTCATCCTATTACCACCCAAGCGTCCCTGAGATCCTGGAGATTTCTTACTACCCATCTCGCCATGCACCAACCTTCAGTGACACTTCCTATGCCACTATCTATCCTGAATGTCCTCTTACCATACACAAACACGACCCAATTTGCCTCTGTGGGCATTACCACAATATCGCAGTTCTATCAAAACGGCTCCCTCAAATCTTTTACAGACCTACAACAAGAATTCACGCTATCTTCGAAGGCCATTTACCCTATAATAATATATCCAGCTTTTTGACTAAATGCCCTCCACCTGTAAAGCATATCCCCACCTCACTGTGGAAGTTACTCACCGATGTCTCAACTCCGATTAAAGGGATATCTCTCTTCTACAATCTCCTTGGGCTAAAAACCTTGTTCCAGAAAACCTCACACATGGTCAAATGGGAGAGGGAGCTCCAACTATCCTTCTCCAAAACTCAATGGAAACTGGCGATTCGATCCTCCCAAAGCACCACCCGATGTGTGAATCATTGGGAGCAATCACAAAAACTTCTGACTCGGTGGTACCTCATACCGCCTCTCCAAAATCTATTCTACTCATAGCCCATTGTGCTGGCGTGATTGTGAACAACCGGGCACAATGGCACAAAGTTTCTGGAGAAAGGTATTTGAGATCCTATCCAACCTTACTTGTATATTGACTAAACCGAACCCTGCCATGGCTCTTCTCACTCTGGGTCTGGAGACTATACCCCCAATATGAGAACAGTCTATTTTCATGTATAGGTATCAGCTAGAACGCTAATAGCGAAATACTGGAAGCAACCTGTAGTACCATCCCATCTAGAGGTGGTCTGGCTGGTCCACCTCCAACACTCCTTAGAATGTATGCATCCACCTTTCGTGGAGCTAAATCCCATAACGACTGGCTCATTTGGACTCAAAGTATATATTATAATGTGGGGGGAAGAAGTTGGAAACGGCGTTTCCTGGAGTATGTGCAAAATGCGAGTGGGATAGAGGAAAAAAGTGCTTAGTGCATGATATATAGTGCAGATATAAAAAAATGTGCAGATATTATACCTGTGAGAGATTCCAAATCACTGGCTGAATATAGACAATAGCAAACTTCAGCCACAAATCGAGTAAAAAATAGGTATAAATAAGTGTAAATATAAATGTATAAGTGGCACGGTGTGGTATAAATAAATAGTGTAGTAAAAATAATTCCTAATAGATAGATAGTGGAAATCGATAATTGATATGGTGGTCAGTAGTGGTAAAAGCAATGAAAATACTATTGCGTACCTTTTGTATGATATTCCTCCAATCTGACCACTAGAGGTCGCACTTACCCTGTAACCAAATAGTGTACATGGAAACCATATAGGGTTTCGGACCGATGGATCCCATCTGAGTGCAAAGGAGAAAAACGAACCTCTTAGTGTGGCATACAATGGGGAATTTTCAAAAGGCTCCTTTGCACTCAGATGGGATCCATCGGTCCGTAAGGACGGATTGGGGACAGGTCTGAGAGAGTTTTGTTCATACCCTATATGGTTTCCATGTACACTATTTGGTTACAGGGTAAGTGCGACCTCTAGTGGTCAGATTGGAGGAATATCATACAAAAGGTACGCAATAGTATTTTCATTGCTTTTACCACTACTGACCACCATATCAATTATCGATTTCCACTATCTATCTATTGGGAATTATTTTTATTACACTATTTATTTATACCATACCGTGCCACTTATACATTTATATTTACACTTATTTATACCTATTTTTTACTCGATTTTTGGCTGAAGTTTGCTATTGTCTTTATTCAGCCAGTGATTTGGAATCTCTCACAGGTATAATATCTGCACATTTTTTTATATCTGCACTATATATCATGCACTAAGCACTTTTTTCCTCTATCCCACTCGCATTTCGCACATACTCCAGGTAGCGCCGTTTCCAACTTCTTCCCCCCACATTATATCTCAGCCCCTAAGTCTCTTAGGGGCCGGTGGTGGCTGCAACCTAATTACCTCACAGGCCTGGTAGTTCTCATCCATAGCGCTGGTTCCCCCCCTCCCCTCCAAAGTATATATTATACCCCAATTATATAGAGTTCTGTATTCTCACTCCCTCTACTACATATGACCATTTACGTAAATTTCTACTTCCACTGTGGAATTATACATTTCTGAATTCCTACCTTTTACCCGTTCGAATTCTGTATTTGATACTTTGATACTCATAATACATTATGTACCATTTATTATCTGTACATTTCCAATCCTTCGTTTTGTTGTTATACTTTAAAATTCAATAAAAATTATTGACTTCGCTTGGGAAGTGACGTGCATAAGGTCAATCCCTTTGCGGATGACATTATCGTTATCTTGTCGAACCCGGCTAAGTCGCTCCCGGCAGTACATCACATATTGCAGTCATTTGGGGCCATCTCCTATCATAAGGTCAACACCTTTAAATCATTAGCGCTTAATTTAGGCATTGGTCCCCATGTAGTATCTAAATTAAAATCCTTGTACCCTTATCCCTGGACTGACGACAGTATCCCCTACCTGGAACTCCTAATCACCCCTAGCATCTCTAAACTAGTCCCCTCTAATCTTGATCTCCTTCTTAAGAAACTCCACCTCAACCTGATTAATCTTGCTAAAGTCGAACTGTCCTGGTGCGGCAGAATGGCAGCGTACAAAATGATGGTGCTAGCCCAGATACTTTATATGTTTCAGGCCCTGCCTGTTCCCTTCCCAAAAAGATATCTAGATAACCTGACCCGGGGACTGCGAGAGTTCATTTGGTGCGGTAAGTGGGCCAGGGTCTCCTCGTCAAACTTATCGCTCCCTAAAACTCAGGGGGGCGTTAGGCTGCCTGATCTCTACCGCTATTACTGGGCCACTAGGCTTGATCAGTTGAGGGCATGGTTCTCACCCAGTGGGGACTCAATCTGGTCGGCGATGGAACGCATTCTATCGCCGACCAAAGACCTCAGGTTACTCCTCCTGGGTGATCTCTGGATTCCCTGGTCCCTCCCGGACCTCCCCCCGACTCTCCGAGTATCCTTGATGGCCTGGCGTAGACTGGGGGATGCCCGGGGGAGGCGGGGTGGTGAATTTCCCCACCACTCTTCCTCTCTGCCCTTGGACCTCCTAGCGGCACACCTACCTACCCTTCAGGTCTCCATGTTGTGGAGATTGGGAATTTCGGATATTTCCCACTTCTTTGACGGGGATGATCTGCTGACCCCTGTGTCTCTGATGAGTAGATTTCAGGTTCCGCCTTCCCTCTTCCTCAGCATTATACGTATCCACAGCTTCCTTAAACAACACCACCTTTCTATAGGTTGGACTCCCCTCAGAGCGTGGTCCCATTATCACTCCCCCAAAAAAATCGAGAAGGGCATCTCATTATTCTACGACCTCCTAATGAACAAATCTGACTCGTCCAAATCTCAACCTATGATGAAATGGGAGAGAGATCTGGACCTTCACTTCACTCAGGAACAGTGGTCACACGCTCTCTCTTCTACTTATCGCTACTCCCATTGCACGGCACACTGGGAAATTACTTTAAAAATCTCCAACAGATGGTACTACACACCTGATAGGTTGGCTAAAATCTTTCCTACACTCCCTGATCTATGTTGGAGGAACTGTGGCCATCGAGGCACTCTTGCCCACATCCTCTGGGACTGCCCATCCCTGACTAGTTACTGGAACAAGGTGTTCAAATGCATCGCTGAATGTACAGGAATTTTCAAACCCCCACGGCTTAGACGAGTACCCGGTTTGCTACAGGCAAATGATCTTGCACATCCTCTTGGCGGCCAGGGTGCTGATTCTGCGCCGTTGGAGATCTCTTGTGATACCTAGCTTCACGGAGGTGGTTAAAACTGTAAACGATACTTATGTCATGGAAAAGTCCTTAGCACTCAACTCCTTATCTTATTCCAAATTCCAGGCTGCCTGGCTCCACTGGCAATATCACCGCTGATACAACCAATATTGGAGAGGTCGTGGGGCCGGGGGGGTGGGAGCTCCTGCGGCAATTATGTTCCCAATGGGGGCCGCGGGGGCACCACTTCCCCCTCGCCGTCACGCCCTTTTCTTTCTCTCCTTATTTCTCTTTGTTTAGCTGTAAGAGGGGTTACCATGTCGACAGCCTAAGGCTTTGGTACCCGGGCATTGCCCTCAGGCTACCACTACTTTGGCTATAAGGAGTTGTATGGCTTGTTCACTACTGAGGTATTGTTTGTTCATTTATAAATGTTTATAAAAGTTTATGAAGGTTACTAATGCTCACGTTGGTTATTTCAACATGGTCAGAACGTCCTTCCCCTCCCCCTCCCCCCCCCCTCTCCCTCTCCCTTCCTCCCCCCCCCCTCCCTCCCCTTCCCTCCCTCTCTCTATCTCTCTTGTACTTTTACTGTTATATGCAGACAATGTTTGGTGCATGATGTACACTGCTTTCTGTGTTTATCGTTTGCCACATGTGTACCTTCTCTGCTTTTTTCCATGTATGTTGCAAATCTCAATAAAAAATATTATTAAAAAAAAAAAAAAAAAAAAATATCGAAAGAAAAAAAATGTGAAAAATCAAATTTCTTCATCAATTTAGGCCAATATGTATTCTGCTACATATTTTTGGTAGAAAAAAACCCAATAAGCGTATATTGATTGGCTTGCTATGAGATATATTTATGTAATTTTTTCATTTATTATTTTTTTTTTTTTTGCTATTAAAGGCAGCAATCAGAGACTTATAGCGGGACTGCGAAATTGCGGCGGACAAATCGGACACCTTACTGACCCTTTTTGAAGCTTTTCTGGAGACCAGTGACACCAATACAGTGATCAGTGCTAAAAATATGCACTGTCATTCTACTAATGACACTGGTAGGAAAGGGGTTAACATCAGGGGAGATCAAAGGGTTACATGTGTGGCCAACATGTGTTACTGTGTGTGCTGTGTGAGGTGTTTTTACTAAACAGCACATTGCTGCTGTCAGAAGAGAGCCCTGTGTTTGTTTACCTACACAGGGCTCTCTTCGGGAATCCCCTGGAGCCGATCCTTGGGTGCACCCCCTGATTTGGTCATGCTGCAGCCAATCATAGCACAACCGGGATGGTGTGGGTGCGCAGGCGTGCTCCCTAGCCCGGCATGTGGATCGCATACTAGGTACGTGATCCAGCACAGGAGAGACACCATGCCGCCATATATGTACTGTATACGTTTGGCAAGCTGTTAAATCTTCGTATTTTTAATTAAAATAACATACATGCTATACTTACCTGCCCTGTGCAATGGTTTTGCAAAGAGCAGCCCCCGTCCTCTTCTTCTGGGGTCCCCCGCTTGTGCTCCTGTCCCCTAATCTTCGGTAGGTGCCCCCATGAAAATCTGCTTTTCATGGGGCACCCGTGTGGGCTCGCTCCCGAGCCACAATGTCTGTGTCCATTGACACAGAGTGTGCGGCTTGGCCCCACCACTGGCTCCCTTGGTACAGCATTTGATTGACAGCAGCGGGAGCCAATGGCTCCCGCTGCTATCAATCTGCCCAGGGAGCAGGGAGACAGCGACAAGAGCCAGATCGGGCTCAGGTAAGAATAAGGGGGAGCTGGGGGGGGGGGGGATTGTGCAACACAGACGGTTTTCCACCGTTACAGTGGATGTAAACCCTCACATATATCCAGTGAAGTGAATAGCCTCAGATGATACACAGATATGAAACAAAAAAGTTTTATTTGTATATCTGCTGTCTTACCTTTTCTACTCCCTTTGAAAAGTGAAGATCATGTAAAAAATCTTTCTTCATCTTTCAGTAGTACATAGGGGTAGGGAGACTGGACTTACACTGCGTGAGAGCTGATTGGAGGAAAGGGACACACCCCCTCCACATAGGCAGAGGAACAAAGGCACATGCAGGGCTGTATTCTGAATAGACAAGCTCCCTGTTTATCTGCCTCTAAGCTCCCTCCCCAACACACATTTTGAGCTCATGTTATCTCATGTGTTCTTGAACTTGTCAGAAATTCTGACAACAGAGGAACAAAGCACCAGAGAGAAACGACACTTAGAGCTTTGGAGAGAGTTAAGTAAACACTACAGATATATGTTCTTAGCTCAAATTTCATTGAATGCATTAAGGTGGGATACCTTTAGGCTTTAGAACCATTTTAAGATGATGCAGAGGATACAACAGGATAGTTTTATCAGGAATAAAAGGGCCCAATCATTGTATTCCTAACTTTTATTTTAACATCTTCACCCCTAAGGGTAAAACAAATCTACAGGTGCATCTCACAAAATTAGAATATCATCAAAATGTTAATTTATTTCAGTAATTCAATTCAAAAGGTTAAACTTGTATATTGTATATACAGAATCTCACAAAAGTCAGTACACCCCTCACATTTACAGTATATAAATATTTTATACTATCTTTTCGTGCGACAACACTGAAGAAATGGCACTTTACTACAATGTAAAGTAGTGAGTGTAAAGCTTGTATAAAAGTGTCAATTTGCTGTCCCCTCAAAATAACTCAACACACAGCCATTAATATCTAAACCATTGGCAACAAAAGTGAGTACACTCCTAAGTGCAAATGTCCAAATTGGGCCCAAAGTGTCAATATTTTGTGTGGCCACCATTATTTTCCAGCACTGCCTTAACCCTCTTGGGCATGGAGTTCACCAGAGCTTCACAGGTTGACACTGGAGTCCTCTAACTCTCCTCCATGATGACATCACGAAGCTGGTGGATGTTAGAGACCTTGCGCTCCTCCACCTTCCATTTGAGGATGCCCCACAGATGCTCAATAGGGTTCAAGTCTGGAAACATGCTTGGCCAGTCCATCACCTTTACCCTCAGCTTCTTTAGCAAGGCAATGGTCATCTTAGAGGTTTGTTTCAGTCATTACCATGTTGGACTACTGCCCTGCAGCCAGTCTCCAAAGGGAGGGGATCATGCTCAGGTTCAGTATGTCACAGTACATGTTGGCATTCATGATTCCCTCAATGAACTGTAGCTCCCCAGTGTCGGTAGAACTCATGCAGCCCTAGACCATAACACTCCCACCACCATGCTTGACTGTAGGCAAGACACAATTGTCTTTGTACTCCTCACTAGGGATGAGCTTCAAGTTCGAGTCAAATGTAAGTTTGACTCGAACATTGGCTGTTCACTCGTTCGTCGAATTACAAACAAATGTGCATCTTTGAGGAAAATTTGAGGCCAGCATCCATAATGCACTACACGCGCGGCACGTGCAATGCATTATGTGATTGACCAAAGCATGCACCCTAACCTCCATGCTTTGGCCAATCAAATCATCTCTGCCATGATTGAACAAAGATAGGCTGCCTTTACCCAATCATGGCTCAGGGGCTAAGTACACTCCCCACATTATATAAAGGCTGCTCGCACAGCAGCCGCATGTAGTGTGACTGTGCAGGCAAGATAGCAAGTGATTGAGACAGGGAGAGGAACGTGATTGAGGCAGGGAGAGGACAGGGATTTGCAGTTTATCGGACAGTGCAGTGTAGTCTAATTTGAGACATTGCTAGCAGTGAGTTAGGCAGGGACAGAGATTTGTGCTTTTTACAAGTTAAGAGATCAGATAGTGAAGTATATTCAGTAGTTCAGTATATACCATAGACCATATACAATATATTGATCTCTATCTCTCTTTATTTATATATATATATATATATATATATATATATATATATATATATATATATATATATATATATATATATATATATATATAGGACAATTGATTTGATATCAAGCCATTCAGTATTTATCGGTAAGTTCAGTATACCCTATATTGATCTCTATCTATATATTGGACATTTGATTAGATATCAGGTCATTCAGTATCTATGATTCAGTTCAGTATACCCTATATTAATCTCTCTCTCTCTATATATATATATATATATTAATAGGACAATTGATTAGCTAGCAGGCCATTGAGTATTTATCATTCAGTTCAGTATACCCTATATTGATCTCTATCTATATATAGGACAATTGATTAGATATCAGGCCATTCAGTATCTAGTGGTCAGTTCAGCATACCCTGTATTGATATCTATCTATATAGGACAATTGATTAGATATCAGGACATTGAGTATCTATCGGTCAGTTCAGTGTACCCTATATTGATCTCTATCTTAATATAGGACAATTGATTAGATAGCAGGCCATTCAGTATCTATCAGTCAGTTCAGTACATATCAGCAGTGTATATTATATATTGATCAATCAGTAATAAAACCCTCCCAAAATCCGCATCATTTCCGAAATGCCGACAAGGAGAGGCAGACGCTCACAGGCCACAAAAAGTGGGCAAGCAGCCTCTGTGTCCACAGTGAAAAGTGTTGGTCACAGTCAACATGGTGCATCATCTGCAGGTGGGGCGCGCCCATCCTTTTTTTCCCGGTGCTGTCCGGGTTATTTAGCCACAACATGTAGAAGAGTTGGTGGAGTGGATAAATAAGCCGTCCTCATCCTCCTCGTCCTCTGACACCCATTATCACACTAGTTTGCGTTCCACTGCAGCTGCCTAAGCAGCCCATTCCACAGGCTCCTTCTCCACAGCTACTCCTTCTGTCGCCCCACCATCATGCACGGGGGAGTCACTTGAACTATTCGTCATAGTGTCAGCGACATGCTGCTGGAGGATGCGCAGCAATTTGAAAGCTGTGATGTTGGTTCAAAGGTTGATGAAGGGAATAACGTAAGCCTAGAGAGAGAGGATGACAATGACGGACAAGAAACTAGCAGTCATGTTCCCACAGATGCAGCATACTGCAAAGTTTGCTCCAGTGAGGAGGAGGGAGGGGATGATGTTTTCTAAAATGCCTGCATTGAGAGGGATGATGGTATAGCAATGAGTGCCACAGATACTTGCACCCAATCTGCTAGCAGTTCACCACCGCTTGATTTGAGCAGCAGGACAATTTCACTACCCCAATTGCCAAATTGCTGAACCGTAGAAAGAAAAACTGTCCCAGCTATCCAAATGCTCAGAGTCTTAATGCTAGCTTGGCCAAATTGCTAGCATTACAGTTGCTGCCTTTTCATCTGGTAGACTCTGCTCCCTTTCACAAATTTGTGAAATGTGCTGCACCACAGTGGCAGGTACCAAAAAGGCATTTCTTTTCATGTTAGGCCATACCGGCTCCCTACCGTCATGTGGAAGGTAGTGTTTTGGCCACGTTGGACAGAGCAGTCAGCAGCAAGGTTCACATTACTGCTAACTCTTGGTCCAGCAGGCATGGACAGTGATGTTACATTTCCTTCACGGCACACTGGGTAACTCTGCTGGCAGCTGGGAAGGATGTAGGACAGGGTTCAGTGTTTCACCTTGTTTTGCCACCCAGCCTCCAAAAAGCTGGTGCTGGTTCTGCCACATCTGGCTACTCCACCACCTCCTCCTCTTCTTCTTCCTTCATGTCCTCTTCTGCTCAATTGTCCTCTGAAGCAGCAGTGCTCCCTAAGCGTTCAAGGGGCTACGCAAGCAGTCAGGCTAAAATATGCCATGCCGTGCTTCAATTGGTCTGTCTAGGGGATAGGAGTCACACCAGGGCCAGAGATTCTATCAGCTCTGCAGAGGCAGGCTCAGAGATGGTTGACACCATCCATGACAGCTTGAGCCAGGAATGGTTGCATGCGACAATGGCACCAACCTTCTATATGCCCTCCGACAGGGACACGACACATGTTCCATGCTTGGCACATGTCCTGAATCTGGGGGAGCAGCATTTCTTGACCAGATACCTGGGCTTCCAAGACCGGCTGAGGCAGGCTAGAAAAGTCTGTGGCCATTTCCAGCGTTCATACAATGCCAGTGCTTGCTTATCTGACATTCAATGGGAATTCAACCTGCCCACAAACCGCCTCATTTGTGACTAGTGATTTACCGAACTGTTCGCCGGCGCACAGATCCTGGCGAACTTAGCATGTTCGCGTTCGCCGCTGCGGGCGAACATATGCGATGTTCGGTCCGCCTCCTATACATCATCATTGAGGCAAACTTTGACCCTGAACCTCACAGTCAGCAGACACATTCCAGGCCAATCAGCATACCTCCCTCCCACACCCTCCCACCTCCTATAAATAAGCAAGAGCAGCATCCATCTTAGATCATTTCTGAAGCAGTGTGTTACTGAGAGCAGGGAAAGTGCTGCTGCTGCTGCTGCTGCTGCTGTTATAGCTAGGGACAGTTAGTCAGTGTTCCCGGTCTTGTTGTTAGCCAGTGTTCTTGGTACACCCCTGCTGTAAAGACAGCACCCCAAAAAGCCCTTCCTAGGGCTGGTATTTGAGGTTTTTTTTGGATATATATATATATATATATATATATCTATTGTCCCAAAAAACCCTTTTGAGGGCTGGTATTTGAGTATTTTTATATATATATATATATATATATATATATATATATATATATATATATCTATTGTGCACTGCAGTTACCTGTCCGCTGTGTGTGAGAGGCCACAGACCCACCACAGACTGTACTGTGTGCACACCACACTCATTTCGGGTGGCACAGGCACAGTACCTTGCATTTTAAAAAATATTTTTTTTTCCTCTGTCATAATTGCAGTGAGTGCTGTGTCAGGTCCACAGAGTGTACTGTACCCACTGCAGTGCACTGCCCACCACTGATATATACGGTGGCACAGCATCTTGTTGCAAATTGAAAAAAAAAAAAATATTTTTTATTATTGCAGTTGCCTGGGCTGCCAGTGACTGTCAGGTCCACAGAGTGTACTGTGCCCACTGCAGTGCCACTGCATGCCCACCCACCACTGATATATATATACGGTGGCACAGCAGCTTGCAAATTAAAAATATATATATATTTTTTATAATTGCAGTTGCCTGGGCTGCCGGTGACTGTCAGGTCCACAGAGTGTACTGTGCCCACTGCAGTGCCACTGCATGCCCACCCACCACTGATATATATACGGTGGCACAGCAGCTTGCAAATTAAAAATATATATATTTTTTTTATAATTGCAGTTGCCTGGGTGCCAGTGACTGTCAGGTCCACAGAGTATACTGTGCCCACTGCAGTGCCACTGCGTGCCCACCCACCACTGATATATACGGTGGCACAGCAGCTTGCAAATTAAAAATATATATATTTTTTTTTATAATTGCAGTTGCCTGGGTGCCAGTGACTGTCAGGTCCACAGAGTGTACTGTACCCACTGCCCAACACTCCTATAGGGTGGCACAGCACCTTGCACTCATATTACAACACATTAAAAAAAAAAATGACAGGCAGAGGCAGGCCACCCCGCAAGGGCCGTCGTGGTCGTGGTGCTGTGATTTCCTTTGGCCCTAGAATAATGCCCAGTGTTCAGAGGCCACAGACCCTGAACTCAAAAAATTCAGAGGACATAGTTGAATGGCTTACACAGGACACCCAATCGTCTACAGCTTCCGCTCGGAACCTTAATGCACCATCCTCCTCCAGCTCAGCTTCGGGCACCTCTCAAGTTACCTCTCGCCCGCCCGCCGGCACCGCCACCAACACTAGCACCACAGCCGCTTCACTTGATCTGTCAGAGGAGTTATTTACACATGAGTTGGAAGAAATAAGTAATGCGCAACCATTAGTGCCAGAGGATGTAGATAACGGGGATATGCCTCAGTCAGGCAGCATTATACACATGGACGTACATTGTGATGATGATGATGATGTTGTACCTGCTGCTGCTGCCTTTGCTGAGTTGTCAAGTGAAGCGGCTGATGATGATGATGTGTCCGTGGATGTCACCTGGGTGCCTGCTCGAAGAAGAGCAGAAGAAGAGGGGGAAAGTTCAGATGGGGAGACAGAGAGGAGAAGGAGACGACGAGTTGGAAGCAAGGGGAGGTCATCGCAAGGAGCTAGTGGCACAGTCAGACAGCATGTAGATTCGGCACCTGGGGTCAGCCAGACAGCACGCCATTCAACGCAAGCTGTTGCCACCACCAGAATGCCGTCATTACAAAGCTCAGCAGTGTGGCATTTTTTTTGTGTGTCTGCCTCTGATATCAGCGATGCCATTTGTAACCTGTGCCAAAAGAAACTGAGTCGTGGGAAGTCCAACACCCACCTAGGTACAACTGCTTTGCGAAGGCACATGATCTCACATCACAAACGCATATGGGATCAACACATGAGTAAAAGCAGCACACAAACTCAAAGCCACCATCCTCCTCCTGGTCCAGCATCTTCAGCCACGTCAACCACTGCTGTCCTCCTTGCCCCCTGTCAACAACCCGCCCCTCCGCCTCTCACCTTCAGCAGTTCCTGCTCGTCAACTGCCCACAGTCAGGTGTCTGTCAAGGAAATGTTTGAGCGTAAGAAGCCAATCTCACAGAGTCACCCCCTTGCCCGGCGTCTGACAGCTGGCTTGTCGGAACTCTTAGCCCGCCAGCTTTTACCATACAAGCTGGTGGAGTCTGAGGCCTTCAAAAAAATTTGTGGCTATTGGGACACCGCAGTGGAAGGTACCCGGCCGAAATTATTTTTCACAAAAGGCAATCCCCAACCTGTACTCTATTGTGGAAAAGGAAGTAATGTCATGTCTTGCACACAGTGTTGGGGCAAGGGTCCATCTGACCACTGATAGCTGGTCTGCAAAGCACGGTCAGGGCAGGTATATCACTTACACTGTGCATTGGGTAAACCTGCTGGCAGCTGCCAAGCATGGAATGCGTGGCTCTGCTGCAGAGGATTTGGTGACACCGCCACGACTTGCAGGCAGGCCTGCTGCCACCTCCTCTACTCCTCCTACTCCATCCTCTTTGCTAACCTCCTCGGCTGAGTCCTCTTCTGCTGTTGCGTCTTGCTCCACACCAACTGCACCCCCCCAGCTCCCCAGGGGCTATTCCACACGCCGGATACGACAGTGTCACGCTGTCTTGGGGTTGACTTGCCTGAAAGCAGAGAGTCACACCGGACCAGCACTACTGTCCGCCCTGAACGCACAGGTGGATCAGTGGCTGACCCCGCACCAACTGGAGATCGGCAAAGTGGTGTGTGACAACGGAAGCAATTTGTTGGCGGCATTGAATTTGGGCAAGTTGACACATGTGCCGTGCATGGCACATGTGTTGAATCTGATTGTATAACGCTTTGTGCAGAAGTACCCAGGCTTACAGGACGTCCTCAAGCAGGCCAGGAAGGTGTGTGGCCATTTCAGGCGTTCCTACACGGCCATGGCGCACTTTTCAGATATTCAGCGGCGAAACAACATGCCTGTGAGGCGCTTGATTTGCGACAGCCCGACACGTTGGAATTCAACACTGCTAATGTTCGACCGCCTGCTCCAACAAGAAAAAGCAGTCAACGAGTATTTGTATGACCGGGGTGCTAGGACAGCCTCTGCGGAGCTGGGTATTTTTTTGCCACGTTACTGGACGCTCATGCGCAATGCCTGTAGGCTCATGCGTCCTTTTGAGGAGGTGACAAAGCTAGTCAGTCGCACCGAAGGCACCATCAGCGACATCATCCCATATGTTTTCTTCCTGGAGCGTGCCCTGCGAAGAGTGCTGGATCAGGCCATAGATGAGCGTGAAGAGGAAGAGGTAGAGTTGTGGTCACCATCACCACCACCAGAAACAGCCTTACCATCGCTTGCTGGACTTGCGGCAACACTGGAAGAGGAGTCTAAAGAAGAGGAGTCAGAGGAGGAATGTGGCTTTGAGGAGGAGGAACACCAACCACAGCAGGCATCCCAGGGTGCTCGTTGTCACCTATCTGGTACCCGTGGTGTTGTACGTGGCTGGGGGGAAGAACACACCTTCAATGACATCAGTGAGGACGAGGAATTGGACATGAGTAGCTCGGCATCCAACCTTGTGCAAATGGGGTCTTTCATGCTGTCATGCCTGTTGAGGGACCCTCGTATAAAAAGGCTGAAGGAGAACGACCTGTACTGGGTGGCCACGCTACTAGACCCCCGGTATAAGCAGAAAGTCTCTGATCTGTTACCTAATTACCGGAAGTCGCAAAGGATGCAGCAGCTACAAAATAAGTTGAAAAGTATGCTTTACACAGCATATAAGGGTGATGTCACAGCACAACGGGAATCCAACAGGGGAAGAGGTGAAAGTAATCCTCCTCCTGCCACCACAACCACGCCGGAAAGGACAGGACACTTTACAGACGTCTTGTTGATGGAGGACATGCAGAGCTTTTTTACACATCGCCACAGCCCTTCGGGGTCCACCCTCAGAGAACAACTCGACCGACAGGTAGCAGACTACCTTGCCTTAACTGCAGATATCGTCACTCTGAGGAGCGATGAACCCCTTGACCACTGGGTGTGCAGGCTTGACCTGTGGCCTGAGCTATCCCAATTTGCCATTGAATTTCTGGCCTGCCCCGCTTCAAGTGTCCTGTCAGAAAGGACCTTCAGTGCAGCAGGAGGTATTGTCACTGAGAAGAGAAGTCGCCTAGGTCAAAAAAGTGTCGATTACCTCACCTTTATTAAGATGAATGAGGCATGGATCCCGAAGGGACTGACAGTGGTGGATGCATTTGACTAAAAAAGGCCTGATGAGATGCCTTGGGCTAAAAATGGTCCACACGCTGCTATATTTAATCTCTGCATGCCGGATGACTTACGTGATGTCTCCGCCACCAACTACGGTTCAAGACACAATGTTTTAGTGCACTTTCTGCACTTTCTGCCTTGAAAACCTCAATTTTTACGCAGCGGCTGAAACAATACCTTATTTTTCATGCATGTGTACATGTCTAATTTTTCTGGCCTCTGGTGCTATACTGTGGCTGCAAAAAAACAAAAAAAAAGGCACATACATGTGTCAATTCCCCTTCGTGATCGTTACCTTGTTGTAGTGAAGGGGCTTGCGTATCACAATGAAGCGATCTCCTCTAGGAGTGTGTTGGCACACCCCAGATGATAAGGTCGTTGCTTCATTGTGAACAGACCAAAAGCGATCCACGGGATAATTTTTCATAGAAAAAACATTTGTTTTCTTTAATTTAAAAAAAAGAGGACAGCCTCTGCGGAGCTGGGTATTTTTTGGCCGCGTTACTGAATGATCATGCACAATGGCTGTAGGCTCATGCATCCTTTTGCGGAGGTGACAAACCTGGTCAGTCAAACCCAAGGCAACATCATCGACCTCATCCCATATGCATTTTTTCTGGAGCGTGCCCTGCGAAGAGTATTGGATCAGGCCGTAGATGAGCATTAAGAGGAAGAGTTGTGGTCCCCATCACCACCAGAAGCAGCCTTGTCGTTGTCGATTGCTGGACCTGTGGCAACGCAGAGAGAGGAGTCTGAAGAAGAGAAGTCAGAGGAGGAAGGTGGCTTTGAGGAGGAGGAAGACCAACCACAGCAGGCGTCACAGGGGGCTTGTTGTCACCTTTCGGGGACCCTTGGTGTTGTACGTGGCTGGCTGGGTGGAGGAAGAGACCTTCAATGATGTCAGTGAGGACAAGGAACGGGACATGGCTAGCTTGGTATCCAATCTTGTGCAAATGGGGAGTTTGCGGTTGTGCAAATGGACTGACTGACTGACTGTTAAACGGGGAGTTTGGTCTGTCAGAGTTTGGTCTGTCACTGAAGCGGGCGTAACCCTTACACTACTTGATCGATACAACATCATACCTGATCGTATTCACACACTGGATGTTTTAAAGCATGTTATTCCAAACAATTTAGGAATGTTAGGTGATTTATGCCCTTTATGGATTAAAACCCGACTCTGCGTCAACTACGTAATTTCCCATGGGAGTTTTGCCATGGATCCCCCTCCGGCATGCCACAGTCCAGGTGTTAGACCCCTTGAAACAACTTTTCCATCACTATTGTGGCCAGAAAGAGTCCCTGTGGGTTTTAAAATTCGCCTGCCTATTGAACTCTATGGCGGTTCGCCCGGTTCGCCTGTTTGCGAACATTCGCCGATGTTCGCGTTTGCCGTTCGCAAACGGCAAATTTTAGGTTTGCGACATCACTATTTGTGACATGCCCACCAGGTGGAACTCAACATTGGCAATGCTGCAGTGGCTGCACATGAAGCAGAGGGCCATCAATGAGTACCTGTGTGAGTATGGCACAAGGACAGGCTCGGGAGCTTGGCTTTTTTTCGCAAAGCCATTGGCTTTTGATAAAGGATGCATGCACCATCCTGTCATCCTTTGAAGAGACCACAAGGATGGTGAGCTGGGACGATTCATGCATCAGTGACACTATCCATCTAGTCTACCTGCTGGAGCACACGCTTTGTGGAATCATGGAAGGAAACTTGAGGCAGAACAGTGGGACAGTGGGAGGAAGATGAGGACTTCCTTTCCTGACAAGGCCCCCCTTATGCAGATATCTATCCTGCAGGGCTACAAAACACACAGGAGGAAGAGGAAAAGGAGGAAGAGGATTGCGGCAGCATCAATGTAGAGGATAGCATACAGCAGTCTTCAAGGGATGGTTTTGATTCCCCAGAAACCCTAGGAGTTGTACGTGGTTGGGTAGAGGTTGCTCCTGACAATGTCATCCTTAGTGACCCAGAGGACTCAGAAGCTCATGCCTCCTCCAACTTACATTGCATGGGCTCCATGATTCTGCAAAGCCTGTGAAAGGACCCGAGGATTTGTGCTATCAAGGAGAGGGATAATTACTGGTTGGCAACCCTTCTTGATCGATGTTACAAGTGTAAAGTTGCAGAGCAGAGGATGAAACATCTTGAAGAGGCCTTGAAAAAAAAATTGTGTAACACCTTTCCAGACACTGGGAGGTTAACATTCTCTGGACGTTTTTCTGAGGCATCGTTAAGCTAAAAGAGGAGCAGTGGAGAAGGTGGCCGTCTGACCGATGCCTTTAAACAGTTCTTTAGTCCTCAGCAGCACCCACGGCTGTTAGGTTTAAGCAACCACCTGCAGCGTCTCAATCATATGGTGCATGGTTATCTAGGGGCAAAAGCATACTTGGAGTCCTTTCCAAGTAAGCATCCACTGGGTTACTGGGTCTTGAGGATGGACCACTGGCCAGAACGTGCTCAATATGCAATGGAGCTACTGGCCTGTCCTGCATCCAGCGTGCTTTCCAAACGGTCATTCAGTGCTGCTGGAGGTTTTGTGATGGACAAAAGAGTGCATCTGTACACAGACCCTGTTGACCAGCTGACTTCTGGATCAACAGCAACTATCAAGCCCCTGATGATGATGTAAATGATTGAATTTGCTAGGGGTCTGCCATCCTTTGATGACTGCATATGCTGCCTATCCGATTCCTCAACCTTAATTCTGCTAGCTTCCAACAATGTTTTTGGTTTAGGTCACCACCAACCCCCAAGGCCTAATTTTTCTGCACTTATATGACAGGTGTATACAATTTAAATTTTGCATGTAATTTTTAACAGCAGGCCCTGTCCCTGTGCCCTGCGCCCAGCAAGAGTAACGGTGAGGGGTTACTAGGTTCAGTCACCACCAACACCAAAGGCCCAATTTTTTGCACCTGTATGACAAGTAAATGCGATTTCAAATTTGTATGGAATTCTTACCAGCAGGTCCCATTCCTGCGCCCAGCAAGAGTAACTTTGAGGGGTTGGTTACATTGTTTTGGCACCACTAATATCAAAGGCCCAATTTTTGGCACCTGTATGACAAGTACATGCGATTTTAAACTTTTATGGAATTTTTACCAGCAGGTCCCCGTTCCTGCACCCAGCAAGAGTAATAACTGTGAGGTGTTAGTTATGGTGTTCAGGCACCACCATCAACAACGCCCCAATTCTTTGCACCTGGATGACAAATACATGACATTTCAAATTTGTATGGAATTCTTACCAGCAGGTCCCATTCCTGCACTTCCGAAGAGTAACTGTGAGGAGTTGGTTACGGTGATCAGGCACCACCGACACCAAAGTCCCAATTTTTGGCACCTGTATGATAAATACATGCAATTTCAAATTTATATGGAATTCTTACCAGCAGGTCCTGTCCCTGCACCCAGCAAGAGTAACTGTAGATGAGTTACACGCAAAGTTAAATATTTCAATCATTTCTTTCCTTTAATTTTGATGATTATGGCTTACAGCTAGTAAAAGCCCAAAATTCAGTTTCTCAGATAATTAGAATATTACAGAAAAGCAATAAAAAAATATATTTTTAATAGAGAAATGTTGGCTTACTGAAAAGTATGTCCATGTACAGTATATTATGCACTCAATACTTGGTCAGGGCTCCTTTTGCATGAATTACTGCATCAATGCGGCGTGGCATGGTGGGCGATCAGCCTGTGGCATTGCTGAGGTGTTATGGAAGCCCAGGTTGCTTTGATAGCAGCCTTCAGCTCATCTGCATTGTTGGGTCTGGTGTTTCTCATCTTCCTCTTTACAATACCCTACAGTTTCTCTATGGGGTTTAAGTTAGCATAAAGATACCACGATTATTAAACCAGGTAATGATACTGTTAGCAGTGTGGGCAGGTGCCAAGTCCTGCTGGAAAATTAAATCAGCATCTCCATGAAGCTGGTTAGCAGAGGGAAGCAGGAAGTGCTCTCGAATTTCCTGGTAGAGGGCTGCGTTGACTTTGGACTTGATATAATACAGTGGACCAACAGCAGCAGATGACATGGCTCCCCAAATCATCACTGACTGTGGAAAATTTTGAATTTCATTTGGAAATCAAGGTCCCAGAGTCTGGAGGAAGAGTGGAGAAGCACAGAATCCAAGTTGCATGAGGTTCAGTGCGAAGTTTCCACAGTCCGTGATGATTTGCGTAGCCATGTCATCTGGTAGTGGGGGGCACATATTTGGGTACAGTTGGTGTGAAGGGGTTAACTAGGAAAATAGGGATGATGTAAATGTGAGGCATATACCGTGAGGTGGTTTAGCTGCACTCTATGCTTGTATTTTGTTTTTCTTTCATTCTAACTTTGCAGCTGTGTGCTGTGAACAAAAGGCAGCTTCAAGTACAGATCAGATCAGAAACAAGTGAATGTTGTGCTTTGAGCCCCCTAAATTTAAAGCCCTATCATCAGAAAACAAAAATACAAAAATAACAAAAGAAATTCTGAAAACCCCAAAACACCACCCATGAAACCAAAATCATCTATTTTTAAAGGATAGCCTTGAAATAAAAGGGCAATTCAACCTAAAATAGAGGCCATCATACAATTGAGATGAATAAACACCCGAAATGAATGAAAGCCCCCAAAATATTGCACCTTGAATGGATTTCAAACCTGCATATTTCACCTTGAACTCATGGTAGAGGCAAACCAGAACCTCTTTCCCTATTTATAACATTTAGATTGTATAACCTCATGGGATATGATGGATCTTTACAAAATAATAATAATAATAATAATAATAATAATAATATTAATAATAATAATAATAATAATAATAATAATAGAAATATCTGATTTCAGATTCCGGTATCTCGATGCTCAGATTCCTGTTTACCTGGAAGCAGAAAAAAGTTTGGATCTTCAATTCATAAATGTTGCTATGAGTGTGTCTTGTGTTCAGAAGGAGAGATCTCCAACATTACCGGTAGATTTTGTATTTGTTAGTAAGTTATTGTTGGACCGGGCAGAAGTTACCTCTGTAGTTAAGTGTGTCAGGAAAAAATGTAGTACATCTCTTCCATGTGTGCACATTTCCCTATGCTTTATTCTTCTAAAGACCCTGAAAGTACAGAAAGATACCAGTTGATCCTGCCAGGAATATACTCAGCTCCTAAGTTCTGCTATGTTGCCATCCACCGTGAATTATGGCACCCCTAGAGTGGGGGCACATACACCACAGGCTTTTCAGAATCCCGGTCCCTGTCAAGACCAGTGCCGCCCCGTCCCTACCAGACGGCCGCAGAACTTAGACAGCTTTGGGAGAGCCCAGCCCACAACCAGGGATACATACCTTTTCCAAGGCCAGACTCAACCCAGAAGGGGGAAAAAAAAAACCCCCGCCGCCATCACCGTACCTTACCATATACCATATACAGTTCCTTACCATTCCTTACGTACTATACACATACTGAATGATGGGTCTGCCCCCTTCAACTTCTGGGTCTCCAAATTGGGCACATGGCCTGAGCTTGCCCTTTATGCCTTGGAGGTGCTGGCCTGCCCTGCAGCCAGTGTATTATCTGAACGTGTATTTAGCACGACTGGGGGCGTTATCACAGACAAGTGCAGCCGCCTGTCCAGAGCCAATGTGGACAAGCTCACGTTCGTTAAAATGAACCAGGCATGGATCCCACAGGACTTGTCCATACCTTGTGCAGAATAGACATGTATACCGGCCTTACCCAGCCATTGTTGTATTTTTGATCTTTCTCACTCTTTTGGGGTGTACCCTAATTTAAAAAGAAATAAAATTAAAAACAAAAACCAGTGTTGGCTACCTCGTCCTCCTCCACCGCAGCTTCCACCTACCCCGCCACATCCACCGCCACCTCGACCTCCTACTCCATATGGGCCTCGTCCTCCTAGATCAAGATGATTCTTTTTTATTTTTATGTTTATGTTATTTTAAGTTATTTCCCTATCCACATTTGTTTGCAGCACACTTGTGATGCTCTTAACAAGCTTTTGCTGTCATTTGCAGCCCTCTAGCCCTTCCCATGTTTTTTTTTTGAGCCATTTTAGTGCTCAAAAGTTCGGGTCACCATTGAATTCAATGGGGTTCGGGATCGGGGTCAAATTCGGGTTAAGTCCAGATCACGAACCCGGACTTTTTTTTCAAGTTCTGCCGGACCTGCCAAACCCGAACATCCAGGTGTTCGCTCAACTCTAGTAGTAAATTCACCCCATTACATGTATTAAATCCCCCGATTACATGTAGTAAATCCACCCAATTACATGCAGTAAATCCAATCTATGACATGCAATTAATTCCCCTATTACATGTAGTAAATCCACCCCATTACATGCAGTAAATACAATCCATTACATGTAGTAACCCCCCCCCCCCTATTACATGCAGTAAATCCACCATTACGTGTAGTAAATCCACCCCCATTACATGTAGCAAATCCCCCAATACATGTAGTAAATCTGCCATTATGTGTAGTAAATCCACCCCATTACATGTAGTAAATCCATCCCATTACATTTAGTAAATCCCACTGTTACTTGTAGTAAATTCCCCCATTACATGGATCAGAGAAAGACTACTATAGATCTAAATTCAACCTGATGAAGACACAATGTCCCAGTGTCGTCACGCGTAGGGGAGGGGCAAGGGTGGATGGAATGCTGCACTGACCGAGCCTGTGTCTGAGAGGCTGGCGGATGCTGCTGCTTTCGCTAGGCTGTTGGTCTCACCACACCACCACGAAACCCACCTGCTAATAGATGCCTGTGATAGATTGGTGCACTGTAGCACCTTCTAAATGTGAGTAGTTTGACACATCCATTTAATAAAATTTTAAAATATCTCAGCACTAGCTAGTTTCTTTTCCTTCTATATATATGATGCGATTGCTGTGTACCTGAAGTAGCAATTCCCTATGAAGGATCCCCATCTGGGGGGAATTAATAGATTCCATCCATGGAGATATTAAGCGCTCTTTGACTGAGCTTAAGTGCAAAGTCACACTTATCAAGGTGAGCGCCCAATCACAAGGGGGTGCACAGGTTTCTGGGAGAGATCTTCACTGTGTCACCTTTGGAGCACTTGTCACGTTACGTGGCTTTATATCTGTACATATTCAGCACTACTAGCACTTTTGAAGAATTTAATTTTAAGTGGCTATACCTTTTATATTGGGACTTTTTTTTGCACAAAACTGACTTTACACACGTGTGTCCACATTAATTATATTTATGTATATTTTTTAATATATATTTATTTATTTATTTATTTGTGATTATTCCACACAATGGCATTTATTTTTATCACAAATTTCTCCACTTCTATAATATTAATTTATTGAGTCACATTGATTGTCATTGCACTTGTGAGATAGTGGAGTGCTTGCAGCAATTAATCATATAGATAAAAACGGGGGTTGGTTTAACTTAAGAATTTTGCATAGTACCACTGGGATCCCCATAAATATGGCGGTCCTTCCCTTGGCTCTGAAACCATATGCATAAAAAGTGTACTGAGACAGACCAGTAGACAAGAAAGAGAGCCTTTGAGGGATGGACAGAATGAAACCACAGGGCGATGATGAACAAAATAAAGTGTATTTTATTCTGATTGAAGATTGATCAATGCAGGTTACAGTTGTGGTTCAGACAGGGAAGTGCAGAGGTATTGTAACGCTCTGGGGTTTGTTTTAGTGAACTGGATTTGCAGCTGCAGAATTTCCACTCAGTAGTCCTGTAGAGATGTGTTGAATCACCATATCCAACTCTCCAGACTCATCATTGTGCCTGCTTCAGTATACACATACACAAACACTCTAATAAGATGTTCCTGGAGTGATAGATCTGTATGCAATAGTGTGAGGTGTTATACTGAAGGGATAGGCTTGAGTAGTGATAGCAAATTAATGATAGGCACTCAGGTAGTAATGTTGCAGGAGTGATAGCAGATGGTGATAGATAGTATGCAGTAAGGTTAGCAATCATGTACAAGTAACAGATGGTAGGGGATAGCAGATGAAGTGTACAGGAGATGCTAAGTTAGTGCAAGGATATAGATGGTAGTAGGCTCAAGAGCTAGCAATCTAGGTAACGGTGCAGATGATAGATATAGCAGTGCATAGATCCTAGAGTTAGCAACAGTCTTTAGTATGCAAGGATAGATAGTGTAAGTTGATAGGAAGGAATCCCCTGCGGGGTACTTATCACTAGCTGGTTAGCGAGATGAGGGGTCCGGTGGTGAGGTAAGGATCAGGTAGCGAGATACAGGATCAGGTAGCGAGATACAGGTTCAATCCAGGTATTGGGATAATAGCTGGAGGATTCGGCAGCGTCAGACAAGGCTGTATAACAGGCGGTTTGCACGAACCTCTTGTGAGTGCACACCGGCGGTTGAAATAGCCGCTCAGAGCGGCGCCTAGTGATGACATCATCGGTGTTTAAAGAAACAGGCAACTATATGCGTTCCACCTACCTGAATGGTGGAACGCAATGCGGAAGTAAGAGGCTAGAAAGGTACCGAAGGTACCAGGATCTTACAGGTATGTGGTGCTTACCATGAGTATTATGTGGCTGGAGATACATTAGGCATTCACAGGATACAGAAGTAAGTGCCAGCCAGTATAGGCCCCAAAAATTAGCCCACATGGGTTTACCTGACAGCTAAGAACGTAGTATTTGGTGGCTGGAGGTACATCAGGCATTCACAGGATAAATAAGTAAGTGTCGGCCAGTATAGGCCCCAAAAATTAGCCCACATGGGTTTACCTGACAGCTAAGAACATTGTATTCTGTGGCTGAAGGTACACTAGGCATTCACAGGATAAATAAGTAAGTGTCGGCCAGGATAGGCCCCAAAAATTAGCCCACATGGCTCCTCTTCAGACTTCTGTTGTTGACTTGTCTCAGATGGAGTAGCACCCACTGGGAATTCATCCAACATTGCAACTTCCTCATCTTCCTGTTTCTGCTCCTCGACAGCTTGATCAATTACATGACGCAATGCACGCTCCAGAAAGAAGGCGTAAGGTACGATGTCACTGATGGCGCCCTGGCCGTGACTGACCGGTTTGGTGATCTCATCGAATGGCCGCAGAAGTCTGCATGGGTCGCGCATGAGCAGCCACTGGCGAGGTGAAAAAAACCCAAGCTCCCCAGAACCTGTTCTGCCGCAGAGCTCGTACAGGTAGTCGTTAACTGCACGTTTCTGCTGGAGCAGCCTATCAAGCATATGCAATGTTGAGTTCCATCACGCCGGACAGTCACAAATAAGATGCCTGACGGGCAGGTTGAGTCACCGCTGAATGTCAGCAAGGCAAGCCATGGTTGTGTAAGATCTTCTGAAATGGCCAGAGATTTTCCTGGTCTGCCGCAAGACGTCCTGGACCCCAGGGAATTTGGCAACGAATCACTGCGCGACCAAGTTCAGGAAGTGTGCCATGCATGGCACGTGTGTTATTTTGCCCCGTTTCAGCGCGCTCAGCAGATTGGCACCGTTGTCAAACACCACTTTACTAACTGTCAAATTGAGCGGTGTCAGCCACTGATCTGCCTGCGAACGCAAAGCTGAAAGGAGTACAGGACCAGTGTGGCTCTTGGCCTTCCGGCACAACAGACGCAGCACAGCATGGCAACGTCTCACCTGGCATGTGTAATAGGTTCTGGGGATCTTGGGCGGCGCAGCGGAAGAGCCGGTAGCAGCGGAAAAAGAGGAGTCAGCCGAGGAGGAGAGGGAGGATGGAGGAGGAGGAGAAGAGGCAGGCCGGCATGCAATCTGTGGCGGTACAACCAAATCTACACGGGTGCCATGGGTTACATGCTTGACGGCCGTCAGAAGGTTCATCCAGTGGGCAGTAAAAGTGATATACCTTACCTGCCCGTGTTTGCTAGACCATGTGTCTGTGGTCAGATGTATCTTGGCACCAACACTGTGTGCCAGAGATATATTCACTTGCTGATGAACATGGCCATACAGCTCGGGAATGCCCTTCTGAGAGAAATATTTCCTGCCTAGGACCTTCCATTGTGGTGTTCCAATGGCCACAAATTTACGAAAGGCCTCAGAGTCCACCAGTTGATATGGCAGTAGTTGGCGAGCTATCAGTTCCGACAAGCCAGCAGTCAAACGTTGGGCAAGAGGGTTATCCGGCATCGTAATTTTTTTCCGCTCCAACATTTGGGCCACAGAAGCCTGCCTTTTTCCAGAACAACGGGATAACGTCATGATGGAAGGTGGAGTGGAGGACAATTGTGAGGAGAGAGGAGAAGGAGAAGAGGCTGGACAATGAGAGCCTGGAGTGTGGCTTTGTGGGTTCTGACAGTGTTGCTCCCACAGGGCTCGTGATGGGAGTTCAGGTGCCTTCTTAAGGCGGTTGTCCCTAGGTGAGTATGGGGCTTACCGCGACTTATACGTTGACTGCAAAGGCTGCAGATGGCAACACTGTTGTCAGAAACGGTCACATTGAAAAAAGACCATACTGCGGAGCCATGTGCCGGCATCCTGGGAGCACCAGATGTGACTGTACATGGTTGATGGCTCGCTCTTGATACTTTTGCAGTCTGCTTTGTACCTCTTGTGCATTGCAAGTTCTGCCTGCCTCTCCTCCCTATCTGCCTGTTAGGAACCTGTCAGGAAGGCTCTGGCAGTGGATGAGTTAAGTCTCACAGGCTATTCCAGCTCCACCCCTCTCATCTAGGAAGAGCTCTATTTAAGCTGGATCAGCACACAGGTTCAGTGCTGTCTTGTCCTAAGCTCCTGCCGTTGTTCCTGAACCTGTGACCTTTTTGCTGCTGATTTCCTGTTGACCTTTTGGCTTGTTCCTGACTCCGCTTGTCTGCTGCCCGTCCTGACCCTGGCTTGTTTGACCATTCTCTCGGATCTCCCTTGTCTGTTTACCCGCCTTCGGACCTTGATCGGTTCACCCCTGGTGGGGCGACCCTGAGGACCGCGACCTGGTATCCACACGCAGCGAACTCCATCCTCACCACTAGAGGCTCTGGCGAAAACCGGTGGATACTTAGACTCCGCACCTCAGGCTAGCCTGTGTCACTTACCTTGGGGGTCCCGTCCAAGCTCCGCCCTCTAGCGGACATCGGGGCCTATCTCTGTCGCCAGGTTACCACCAGCACCCTAACACTGCCAGTCCGTCTCTCCCTCTGAACTCCCCTCCTCTTCCTCTCTTGCGGTCACTCACGTGACATCCATAGACACGTCATCATCCACATCACCTTCCCCACCACTAACATTCGAGATCTCGGAGTAGGTAGCAACAGCGGGGACCAACCTCCTTGGGCTGATCTGTGTACTGTCGTCAGACTGCTGAGTGGTGGCTGTTGCTACCTCCTCTTCCTGATCCGAGGCCAAGAGTGGCTGCACATCGCAAATGTCTTGCGATGGATCGGAAAATAATTCCAATGACTCAAATGGAGGGTATGTGGTGGTGGTGTTTGTGGTGGTGTCTTTGGGGGTGCACACAGCAGAGAGTGAAGAGGGTGCAGATAGAGAGGGTGAGGAGGGTGCAGAAGAGGACGGCTGAGTGAGCCACTGAACCAAGTCTGCTGCGTCCTTTGACATAATCGAACGCACCTTCTGAAACTTCACACTTTTGCTCTGGCCTACTGCTCCTGCCCTACCCCTACCACCCCTGCGTTAGTGTCTGCCTCATCCTCTGCCTGTCATGTTTTTATATTACCCTGTGACAAAAGTCTCTAGAGAATCGCAGTATATCTGGAAAAAGGTATACCTGTCCCTAAACTGAAAAACTGCACACCTATACCAAATAAATAGCAGCCCTTAACATAACGTTTGTGGACATTAACAGAGCAATTTGTGTCACTACCAATCTGTCCCTGATGAACACAGCATACCTGTCCCTAAACTGAAAAGAGACTGTAGTAGACCTATACCAAATACCAGCCCTTAAAAGGACTTTTGTGGATCTTAACAGAGTGATTTGTGTCACTGCCGATCTCGATCTGTCCCTGATGAACACAGCATATCTGTCCCTAAACTAAAAAGAGACTGTAGTAGACCTATACCAAATACCAGCCCTGAAATGGACTTTTGTGGATCTTAAAAGAGCTATTTGTATCTGGCAATCTGTCCCTGATGCGCACAGCCAACCTCTCCCTATGCTGACAAAAAGCAGAATGTGAAATGGCCCCCAGGTCTGGTCTATTTATAAGGTAGGGGGCATTTCCATGTGCTGAAATGTTTCAATTGGCTGTCCTGTTCCACCTGACGGCTGTGTTATGGACCAAAGTTCTCCCCAATGTAAACTAACATGGCCGCCGCAAACAAAGCCATGTGTTTGCAAAATTGGCGGGATAGCGAACAAGCAAAATTTGCCGCAAACTGACCGCCGGGCGAACCGCAAGTCCATCTCTAATGAACACAGCATACCTGTCCCTACACTGAAAAGAGACTGTAGACCTATACCAAATACCAGCCCTGAAAAAGACTTTTGTGGATCTTAACAGAGCTATTTGTGTCTGGCAATCTGTCCCTGATGCACTCGCCAACCTCTCCCTATGCTGACAAAAAGCAGACTGTGAAATGGCTGCCAGCTCTGGTCTATTTATAGGGTAGGGGGTATGTCCATGTGCTGAAATGTTTCAATTGGCTGTCTCGTTCCACCTGACGGCTGTGTCATGGGTCAAAGTTCTCCCCAATGTAAACGAATATGGCCGCCGCAAACAACGCCATGTGTTCGCAAAATTGGCGGGCTGCGAACAAGCAAAATTTGCCGCGAACAGCCAGGCCATCCCTATTCTTAATCTTCCCAAATTTTATGAAAACATATTACAACTCCAAATAAACCTCCATCCCTCTTACTAAATACCTTGGACTGTCTGCTTTCCAAAAATAGGTCATTTTGGGGGTATTTCTACTGTCCTGGCATTTTCAGGGCTCAAGAAATGAGTCAGGACATCAGGATTGATCAGTTTTCAGATATATACCATACTTGGTGGCCTCTATAACTTTAAAGCAAAAAAAAGGGAAACTATATAGAAGCGGGACTTTAAATATGTCTTTGAGAACACAACACACAGAATGTATAAAAATATTACACATTTTTATTAGTACTACATATTTAAAAAAAATACATTAAAAACATAAATACATATACCATACAGCACAGAGCATTATGGTAAGTTTGTAGAGAGCTTGAATCTCATGTATCTCTTCAATAGTGGAGTGGTCACCATGTTTTGTCAGGAGCCCTGGCTTCTTCAGGACCACATTATCAGATACAGTGTACAGCAATGACTGAAAATAGATGTTTATATCATAATGAGAAAAAAAACAAGCCAAAATAATCTACATCAAGAATTATTCAATATCATCATGTAACATTATATATCAACGTCTAATAGATTGGAAAACACAGGTGGGAGCAACAGTTATATTGAATCAATAACTAATATATAAAACATAAATCATATATGTAATTGTGATTGATAGCCACCATATACGACATCAACCAAAATCAAGGAACAAAGTTTAAAATGTCTCCAGTGAGGGTTATGCCTACTAGCCCATGGGACTTGCACAATTCTACATAAACCAAACAAAAGGAGTAATGAGCAATCTATAGAGACCATAGTAGATGAGAAGAAAGAGAGGAAGTAGAATGGCCCAATCTGAGAAGCTCAAAGTCTTACCAAATTAAGGCAAGGAAATGGACATATCCTATGATGTACTGTAAATAGGATATCACTTCTCACTGTAAAAACGTATTTGTATAAGAAAGACTCCAAGTATCCCAGGACCCAATGGTATACTTAAAGGGTCCCCATAGGCCTTCATTAGCCTTGAAGATCAAGACATAACATAATTCTTAAAATATATTCAGAGTATGTAGATGAATGCATCAAGAATACCAGTCCAATATTTGTTTCCCAATATGGCCTACCTCAGATGGAGAAACAAAGAGCACAAGCTTTCACTTCCAGGAATCAAGTTGGACTGATTACCAAAACCATAGGTAGGTTCATATATATTAAATTTAAAACCCGTGCTAAAATAATAATGTGTAAACCAGTGCTACCTGAAGCTGCTGCTCACTTAGGTAAAAACCAAGATGGAATAAAACATTATAAAAGACAGCGCTACCAGGAAAGTGATATAAGTAATAACTACAATCCTTCAATAAATAAATATATAAACAACCTAATTCATAAATATAAAGTGCACTTAGTGATAAAAAAAATATATATATCAATAAATACATATAAAGTGCAATGTATCCAAGATGCTTAAGTGCTGAGTGTGAAATAGTGCTAAATAAAGTGCAGTCCAAAATTATAAATTCACTGAAATGCCACATAAAGTGCTGGACAAAAAGTGCTTGAAGTGCTCCACGTAGTGACAAGTGCTCCAAACGACCCTTTTGGGGATCCACTCAAGCTCTATACAAATATTCAACAGCTTCATGCCCTGGAAGCTGCCAAATGGAGGTGGAAGAGGAAGGGGGGAGAGCCTGCAGCACCTTCCATTCATTCCCAGGCCGCCCGGTACATTCACCTTCATCTACATCATCGTCTACTGGTGTCAGGAGCCCATTTGGCCGCTTCCAGGGCATGAAGCTGTTGAATATTTGTATAGAGCTTCACTATGTCTGGCTCCTTCCCTTCAGTGGCGGCCCGTGCATAGGGGGCGCCAGGGCGCCGCCCCCCCCCCCCCCTAAAAAAAAGGAGAAAAAAAAAAAAAGAAAAAAAAAAAGGACAAAGAGAACAATAAAGTTCGGAAAAAAAAAAATTGGTTCGCCGGCCAATGTGGTGGCTAAAGGGGGGGTGGGGGTTACGACCCAGAAGAGGCGCCGATTGGCTGCCTTCTGGGGGCGTAACCTGGGCGCAGGAAACAGCGCTTGGCCACCCCCACCTTCGTGATATCCTGGCTGTGATTGGTCCAGTCTCCAGCCTGGACCAATCATCATCCAGGATATCGCCGACGTCGAATGGGGGCGGTGCCGGTGCGTGCGTCAGTCACTCACCGTCACCGCCGCTCAGAGAAGAGGAGAGGCCGCCCGCCGGTTCCCTCCGCCGAGACGAGGGAGAAGGACCCGCCGCAGAAGAGGAGGAAGAAGCTGAGCCGCGCCGCCGCCAGGTAAGTTTGAAGGGAGCACGCATGCTGCACTCTGCATTGATTGGGGTACACTGCTGGCACTCTGCAATAATTGGGGTACACTGCTGGCACTCTGCAATAATTGGGGGACAATGCTGGCGCTCTGCAATCATTGGGGGACAATGCTGGCGCTCTGCAATCATTGGGGGACAATGCTGGCACTCTGCAATCATTGGGGGACAATGCTGGCACTCTGCAATCATTGGGGGACAATGCTGTGGCACTCTGCAATCATTGGGGGACAATGCTGTGGCGCTCTGCAATCATTGGGGTACAATGCTGGCACTCTGCAATCATTGGGGTACAATGCTGGCGCTCTGCAATCATTGGGGGACAATGCTGGCGCTCTGCAATCATTGGGGGACAATGCTGGTGCTCTGCAATCATTGGGGGACAATGCTGGTGCTCTGCAATCATTGGGGGACAATGCTGGCGCTCTGCAATCATTGGGGGACAATGCTGTGGCGCTCTGCAATCATTGGGGGACAATGCTGGCGCTCTGCAATCATTGGGGTACAATGCTGTGGCGCTCTGCAATCATTGGGGGACAATGCTGTGGCGCTCTGCAATTATTGGGGGACAATGCTGTGGCACTCTGCAATTATTGGGGGACAATGCTGTGGCACTCTGCAATCATTGGGGGACAATGCTGTGGCACTCTGCAATCATTGGGGGACAATGCTGGCGCTCTGCAATCATTGGGGTACAATGCTGTGGGCGCTCTGCAATCATTGGGGTACAATGCTGTGGGCGCTCTGCAATCATTGGGGGACAATGCTGGCGCTCTGCAATCATTGGGGGACAATGCTGGCGCTCTGCAATCATTGGGGTACAATGCTGTGTGCGCTCTACAATCATTGGGGGACAATGCTGTGGCGCTCTGCAATCATTGGGGGACAATGCTGTGGCGCTCTGCAATCATTGGGGGACAATGCTGTGGCGCTCTGCAATCATTGGGGGACAATGCTGTGGCGCTCTGCAATTATTGGGGGACAATGCTGTGGCGCTCTGCAATCATTGGGGGACAATGCTGTGGCGCTCTGCAATCATTGGGGTACAATGCTGTGGCGCACTCTGCAATCATTGGGGACAATGCTGTGGCGCTCTGCAATTATTGGGGGACAATGCTGTGGCACTCTGCAATCATTGGGGGACAATGCTGTGGCACTCTGCAGTGATTGGGGTACAATGCTGTGGCGCTCTGCAATCATTGGGGTACAATGCTGTGGCACTCTGCAGTGATTGGGGTACAATGCTGTGGAGCTCTGCAATCATTAGGGGCAATGCTGTGGCGCACTCTGCAATCATTGGGGACAATGCTGTGGCGCTCTGCAGTGATTGGGGACAATGCTGTGGCGCTCTGCATTGAAAGGGGCTCGCACGCTGAACTCTGCATTGATGGGGGCACGGAACAGTTGCATTGAAGGGGGCACGCACGCTGAACTCTGCATTGTGTGGGCACAGCACAGTGTTTATTGCATTGAAGGGGGCACAGCACAGTGTTTATTGCATTGAAGGGGGCACAGTGTTTATTGCATTGAAGGGGGCACAGCACAGTTGCATTGAAGGGGGCATGCAGGCTGAACTCTGCATTGTGGGGGCTAAGCACAGTGTTCATTGCATTGAAGGGGGCACAGCACAGTGTTTATTGCATTGAAGGGGGCACAGCACATTGTTCATTGCATTGAAGGGGGCACAGCACAGTTGCATTGAAGGGGGCATGCACGCTGAACTCTGCATTGTGGGGGCACAGCACAGTGTTCATTGCATTGAAGGGGGCACAGCACAGAGTTCATTGCATTGAAGGGGGCACAGCACAATTGCATTGAAGGGGGCATGCACGCTGAACTCTGCATTGTTGGGGCACAGCACAGAGTTCATTGCATTGAAGGGGGCACAGCACAGTGTTTATTGCATTGAAGGGGGCACAGCACAGTGTTTATTTCATTGAAGGGGGCACAGCACAGTGTTTATTGCATTGAAGGGGGCATAGCACAGTGTTAATTGCATTGTGGGGGCACAGCACAGTGTTCATTGCATTGAAGGGGGCACAGCACAGTGTTCATTGCATTGAAGGGGGCACAGCACAGTGTTTATTGCATTGAAGGGGGCACAGAACAGTGTTTATTGCATTGAAGGGGGCACAGCACAGTGTTCATTGCATTGAAGGGGCACAGAACAGTGTTTATTGCATTGAAGGGGGCACAGCACAGTGTTTATTGCATTGAAGGGGGCACAGCACAGTGTTTATTGCATTGAAGGGGGCATAGCACAGTGTTCATTGCATTGAAGGGGGCACAGAACAGTGTTTATTGCATTGAAGGGGGCACAGCACAGTGTTCATTGCATTGAAGGGGGCACAGAACAGTGTTTATTGCATTGAAGGGGGCACAGCACAGTGTTTATTGCATTGAAGGGGGCATAGCACAGTGTTTATTGCATTGAAGGGGGCATAGCACAGTGTTCATTGCATTGAAGGGGGCACAGCACATTGTTCATTGCATTGAAGGGGGCACAGCACAGTGTTTATTGCATTGAAGGGGGCATAGCACAGTGTTCATTGCATTGAAGGGGGCACAGCACATTGTTCATTGCATTGAAGGGGGCACAGAACAGTGTTTATTGCATTGAAGGGGGCATAGCACAGTGTTCATTGCATTGAAGGGGGCACAGCACATTGTTCATTGCATTGAAGGGGGCACAGCACAGTTGCATTGAAGGGGGCACGCACGCTGAACTCTGCATTGAAAGGGGGCATGTACACTGGTCACTGCATTGAAAGGGGGCATATACCATCTCCTGTACCATGACCTGTGACATGCCTATACCATATCTGTGCCATGCCTATACCATCACCTGTGCCATGCCTGTACCATCACCTATGCCATGCCTGTACTATGACTTCAAAGTCACGCAATTTTTTACTGCGTTTTTTGACGCGAAGCAATACCTATTACATTTTTCTTTTTGCGCCCCCCCAAAAATTTTGAGCACCAGCCGCCACTGCTTCCCTTCCTTTCCGAGTGACTAACCAAGAGGGGGCTATCACTTAAGGTTGGAGGCTTGTTTGGCGGTGTGCTGATCCATCCATCCCCTGGGCTATTTTGGAGAATCACTGCTCTTTGAGGCTTGATTATTCCTAGTATCTGGTGAGTGGATCCCCAAAAGGGTCGTTTAGAGCACTTGTCACTGCGTGGAGCACTTCAAGCACTTTTTGTCCAGCACTTTATCTGGCATTTCAGTGAATTTATAATTTTGGACTGCACTTTATTTAGCACTATTTTACTTGAGCACTTAAGCATCTTCGATATATTGCACTTTATATGTATTTATTGATATATATATATATATATATACAGTATATACAGTATATATATATATATATATATATATATATATATATATATTTATTACTAAGTGCACTTTATATTTATGAATTAGATTGTTTATATATTTATTTATTTATTGAAGGATTGCACTTATTATTTATATCACTTTCCTGGAAGCGCTGTCTTTTATAGGTTCATATATATAGTCAGTGAGCGGGTCCAAGGGCCACCCCCCACCGAGTGCAAGACCCCGCATGTGCTGGAGTGATTTTTGTACACTTATTTGGTGAATGCGTAGGGGTACGATGTACCCGATACCCATTCACATAGGGGGGCCTGGATCTGGAGGCCCCCTTGTTAAAAGGGGCTTCCAGATTCTGATAAGCCCCCCTTCCGCAGCCCCCCCACAACTACAGCCCAGGGTTGTCGGGAAGAGGCTTGTCCCCATAAGCATGCACCCTCCCATGTTGAGGGCAAGCAGCCTGGTATGGTTCAGGAGGGTGGCGCTTGCTCTCCCCCTCATCTTGGCCTGCCAGACGGCATAAGTGTCTGGTATAGAACTTGGGGGTCCCCACACCATTTTTTTTTTATTTTGGCGTGGGGTTCCCCTTAAAATCTGTACCAGACCCGAAGGGCCTAGTATGGACTGGGGAGGACCCTACGCTGTTGTTTTTTTTTTTTTTTCTTTTTTTTTATCTGTATTGCCGGGAGCCGACAATACATTACAGCCATGAGCAAGTTTGAATGAAATTTTTTCCTTTAGGAATCTCAGTATTGCTGCAGCAGGCTACATACATTGTACAGATGTGCCACTTTACAGGCATAGCATTGGGACCCCCCAGACATGAAATTCAAAGGAATTTTTAATTTTTATTGTTTCACTTTAAGCATTATTAAAATCACTGCTTCTGTTAAAATGATCGTTTTAATTATTTTTTTTTGCATTGATACTTGTCCCCCGGGGCAGTACCCGGGTTCCCATACACTTTTTATGATAATAACTTGCATATAAGCCTTTAAAATTAGGACTTTTGATTTTTCATGTTCGTATCCTAAAGACTTTAATAGAGTTTGCATGTTCGCTAGAACTTTTTTCCCTGTACGGCGAACACACGGACACCCGATGTTCAAGTCAAACTTATGTCCAATTCGAATATCCAGCCCTTCCCTACTATAGAGTGTAACTCAATATTAGTAATAAGCGATCAAACGAGAGTGTAAAGTGAGTATTAGGTGCATTCTAAAACCTATCCCACACCCAGGCTTGAATTAGTCTGAATTTAGGAAAGGTGCAAAACAAATTGAATCGTTAAGACCTTGATGTTCGGTTGCTTTCTATCTAAAAATCGATTTAGTTTTGATTTGTAGTACCAACCGATTAACCACGTAACGCAAATTGCCATAGCTGTACATTGGCTGCATAAAGTGGATGTACCGGGGTGATAGCTTGCGGCATCATCCTGGTACAATTTCTTAGAGCCGGCGGTCGGCTTTCTGGCTGTAATGACCGATGTAGCTCGGGAGCTGCTCGATCGTTACCCCAGCGAGTGGGAGGGGACGCCCCCCTCCCGCCACCTTTCGCGGCTCTGCACGGGTCTCCCGTCCCACCGAGATACCCGAGCAACCAGCCGGCTCATCCGCCGGCTAGCTGAAGTCTTTTTTCAGCTACTTCTTTGATCAGGTCTCCAATGACGTAACCTGGAGGCGGCATCCATGACGTCACGTCCGGGTTACTCGGCTGCTAAAGGCGCCAAATTTAAAAAGTGAGTGTATTCAAAAATGCCATTTTGAATACATTGAAGTGCAGTGGAGATTTGAGACCCCCGATCCCTCCATAAGGAGTACCTGTCACATTGCTTGTGACACCAATAAAAGTGATCAGATTTTTTTTTTAAAAATACCTGTGCTAAAATTTAAAAAAATAAAATAAATAGGAAAAAAAAAATTAACCACCCCATCGCCGTGAGCTTGCGCACGAAAAAAAAATGTATACGGAAGTCACGCCCACAAATTAAATTGCTGTTCAAACCACACATGTGAGGTATTGCCGTGATTGCAAGAGTGAAAGCAATAATTTTAAAAAAAGAGATACTCTGTAATGCTAAACTGGTAACCGTTAAAACATTTTAAAGCGTCGCCTATGGAGATTTTTATTGACCGTAGTTTGTCACCATTTTGCGGGTATGCGCAATTTTAAACTGTAACATGTTGGGTATCTATTTTCTCAGCATGACATCATCTTTCACAATATCCCAAAAATTGGCTAACTTTACTGTTTATTTTAATTTTTTTAATGCAGTGAAGTGTAATTTTTTCAAAAAAATGGCGCTTGAAAGACCGCTGTGCAAATACAGCGTGACAAAAAATATTAATATGACCGCCATTTTATTCCCCAGAGTGTTTTCTAAATATATATATATATATATATATATATATATATATATATATATATATATATATATATATATATATGTAATGTTTGGGGGGTTCTAATTAATTTTCTAACCAAAAATACTGACTTTAACTTGTGAACAACATGTGTCAGAAAAGGGCTCGGTCCTTAAGTGGTTAAAGTCTCCACCCCTAGGTGGGGGATGTATTCTTGCTGATGCAGTAAATTGAAGAGTGTAAGCTCGATATTTGTGTATATATGCAAAGTGTCTTGTGATAGGGCTGTCTGGAATCCCTGTAGTGATGTCAGTCACATGGTCCTTTATACACTTCCAGAATTTTCCCAACATAATATGACCCACAACCGCAGGTAAGTAGGTAAACGATTCCTATGGTGTTGCAGTTAATGATGATCACTAGTATACTGTGACAGATGTTGATCATTGGTACACTGTGACTGATAATGATGATCATTAGTACACTGTGACTGATAATGATCACTAGTATACTGTGACAGATGTTGATCATTGGTACACTGTGACAGATGTTGATCATTGGTACACTGTGACAGATGTTGATGATCGCTAGTACACTGTGACAGATGCTGATCATTGGTACACTGTGACTGATATTGATGATCACTGGTACACTGTGACAGATGTTGATGATCGCTAGTACACTATGACAGATGTTGATCTCTGGTACACTGTGACCGATATTGATGATCACTGGTACACTGTGACAGATGTTGATCATTGGTACACCACTAGTATACTATGACAGATGTTGTTCACTGGTACACTGTGACAGATGTTGATCTCTGGTACACTGTGACCAATACTGATGATCACTGGTAAACTGTGACAGATGTTGATGATCACTAGTACACTATGACAGATGTTGATTTGACACTGGGTACAGATGTTAATCACTGGTACACTGACATGTGGATTATTGCTAGTAAACTGTGACATATGTTGATTGATCACGAGTACACTGCAACAGATGTGGATTGGACACTGTGACAGATGTGGATTGGACACTGTGACAGATGTGGATTGGGGACACTGTGACAGATGTGGATTGGACACTGTGACAGATGTGGATTGGGGACACTGTGACAGATGTGGATTGGACACTGTGACAGATGTGGATTGGGGACACTGTGACAGATGTGGATTGGACACTGTGACAGATGTGGATTGGGGACACTGTGACAGATGTGGATTGGACACTGAGACAGATGTGGATTGGGGACACTGGCTGGGTGATCAGTGTGTGAAAAACTGTTAAAATGCTTCAAAACTTACTGATCCCCAGCTGGCAACACAGACTGGCTCACTCTCTCCTCACTTGCGAGCTCTATGTGAGGAGAAAGAGAGCAGATTGAGTCACAGGCAGAATGGTTAAATTGTGTCCAATCACATCCATGTTGTAATCAGAAGCAACAATCACAGCCTATTTGCCGATCGGTGATGTGCTGTGTCCAAGAGACACAGACATAATGGGAATGCGCCAATAGGCCACTGAATTATATTCAGTATTTAGGTAATTTATTACATTATATATTTTTTTTATTATATTTGTATTATATTTGCAGTATATCATATTTATTATTTATTATATTCTCTTTTCCTCCCCCACAATGCACTGATAGAAATCCAATTGCTAGCAGTTAGGCAACACAAGACAATTTATTTTCTCAGAAGTTCTGACCCCGATGCTCATTGTGTTTGTATTGTTCTTCCTGCAGACAGTGAAAACTGCATGAAATGTCCTGATGAAGAATGGCCAAATGAGAAGAAGGATCGGTGTGTTCCAAAATTGGTGGAATTTCTCTCCTACACTGATGATCCCATTGTTGCAGTATTTTCAGCTGTCTCCATCCTCTGTTGTCTTCTGACTGGTTTAATATTGGGGATATTTATACATTACCAGGACACCCCCATTGTTAAAGCTAATAACCGGAACCTGAGCTATCTTCTCCTGGTCTCCATCATGCTGAGCTTCCTCTGTGTCTTCTTGTTCCTTGGCCATCCAGTAGATGTGACCTGCATGCTGCGTGTCACCTCTTTTGGTGTCATCTTCTCAGTTGCCGTCTCTTCTCTACTTTCCAAAAGTATCATGGTGTGTATTGCTTTTAAAGCCACCAAACCTGGGAGTCCCTGGAAGAAATGGATGGGAACCAAACTGCCCAATTTGATCATTTGTGTCTTCTTACTGGTCCAAGTCATAATCTGTGTCACTTGGTTGTCTATTTCTCCACCCTTCCAGGATCGGGACAATCACTCTTATCAGGGGAAGATCATCATTCAGTGTAATGAGGGTTCAGTTATCGGCTTCTACTCTGTCCTGGGCTATATGGGGCTTCTGGCAGCTGTGAGTTTCATTATTGCTTTTTTAGCCAGAACATTACCAGACAGTTTTAATGAGGCCAAGTACATCACCTTCAGCATGCTGGTGTTCTGCAGTGTCTGGATTGCCATGATCCCAGCCTATCTGAGCACCAGAGGGAAATACATGGTGGCTGTGGAGGTTTTTGCTATAATGGCATCAAGTATTGGACTTCTTGGCTGTATATTTTTCCCAAAATGTTACATAATTCTGTTCAGACCTGACCTGAATACAAAAACATGTATCCACTAATATGTATGGATCAACATTGGGTTACCAGTAGTTGTAGCATTATCTTTATTATTGTTAATTTTAGTATTTTGTTAGTGTATTGAGAATGAACATATATAAACATTTAATAACTAAAGTGGTTGTAAAGCCCATTCATGAAAGTTAAACTAAGCACGTATATAAATGCAGTGTTTACTTATCTCTCTCCAAAGCTCTAAGTGCCGTTTCTCTCTTGTGCTTTGTTCCTCTGTTATCAGCATGAGTCACTTCTGACAAGCTCTCCACCAACACATGAGATAACAGTAGCTGAAAATTTGTGTTGGGGAGGGAGCTTAGAGTAGGGAGCTTGTATATCCAGACTACAGCTCTGCATGTTCCTTTGTTCCTCTGGCTATGTTGAGAGGGGGTGTGTCCCTTTCCTCCAATCAGCTCTCCCACAGTGCAAGTCTATTCTTCACACCAACCCCTATGTTCTGCTGAAAAAGAAAGAAGGATCTGCCCTTTCCAAAGTCTGTAGAAAGCTAAAGACAGCAGATATACAGGTAAAACGTATGTTGTACAATTTGTTTCATCTCTGTGTATCTGAGACTATTCACTTCACTTGGTATATGTGAGGGTTTAAAACCACTTTAACTCCCTTGGATGCTGAGTGTATTTTTGCACTGGAAACCACTGGTTTCAGTCACTTGGGGTTTGTTGGAAACCTTGTCCCCTGCTGGGTGTAGTGGTTCCTCCAACCAACCTTTATGTCACTACAAAACAATGCATTCACTTAGTAATGAGAAGGGGACAAAGTATCCAAATCATCCTAAGGTGTCAGATACCAAAGACAGCCATCACTCTTCAAGAGAGGAAGGATTTCACTCACCACCTAGCAGACAGATTTTATAAACTTATTGTAATGTATATTTAGTGTCAGGGTCACTTTATTACATTATACAGTATGTAGATGTATCCAGCTTTATTAATAAATACATTTAGATTGGTGTATTCTAAATATTCTAAAATGATTTTAATATAAAGTTGACGAGGGCATGTTCTCAGTAAGTTCATATATTAAGTCATACATTGAGTTCCTTTTAAAGTACATTTTCTTTATAGGACCTAATAAAAAAAAAAAAAAATCCTTCTCCTTGTATATATTTCCTTGTAAACTGCTGTCACAAGGGAACATTTGGCTTCCCCATACAATGCTGCAGAGACAACACTCCTACCCCAACCCTTGCCAGATCCTGATAGGAAAACATCTAAAGCAAAAAACAGGTTCCAGGTGCTCATTGATCAATCAGAGGTTTTATTCTGAAGAAGACATTAAACATTAGAAATATGTTTGCTTAATTTGTTTTAAAATTAATGTTCCTACTCATAAGGGCCCCATAATTTGGTATTTCTGCCACCTCCCAGATCTTCTAGTCATACGTATCAAAGAAAAAGCAAAAAAGATTAAGAACTAACAATCCCCCAGATCCCTTCCTTTAAGTATTTAAATCATACACACTATAAACAACTAAAAATACTTAATGTGTATAATCAGTGCAAAAATAAATAAAACTTCTGTAGAAAATCAGTGTTCAAAATTATTACAAGTTAATACCAACTAACTTCGTGATCAACGCAGTACACACACCTAATCACAACTGCTCAAAAATATCAAAAACTCAGAGCAAAACAATTTATACATGCAAAATTATATAGATACTGTATTTGTGATTGCTGCCAGCACTTATGAAAAGGTGTCCAACTGTAACTTTAAATCAAGTGTAGCGCAATCAATGTGCATAGTCCCAATAAATATATAAAAAAATCACCGCCGTGCAATAATCAATCATTTTCTACAGTTCTATAATCCAGTGACTTCAGTGACCACCACCTGTGGCTGGAATGTTGCTCACCTCCAAGCAATGGCCCCACTACAGAGCCTCAATTGCCTGTAACTATGTCCCTCTGGATCTCACAGGGAGGGTTTTCCTCTGGATGTACCTGGACCCAAATAGACTCCTCCTCAGATATCCATCAATCATGTATAACTAGAAAATAAAGAGAAACCATAGTGCTCTCTATTTCAAGCAATTTATTGTACTAAAAATAGGGATATAAATACTCATAGAAATGTGAAAATAAAACACATCATCAGCTCTCCCAGCTGACACTTTAACATGGAAATCCTGAACAGAGGCTCCCTCCACCTGTATGCATTATGCTTCCAAATTAGCTTCCTCAGCAAGTGTGGAGCCTTCCATACTCTAAACAGTTTATATACCATCCTCAATTCTAATTGCTATCTGGGTGTGGACACCTGTGCAACCGATTAAGAAAGGTGGGGTTACCCGATAGTGATACAATGGGTGTCCTTGGTTCATAGTTCCTTTCCTTTTCATTTCCATGCAGACCTAGGACACTTCTGCCCTTATCTCTCAACCCAGAAGTGACATCTATATCCCTTAAGCCCATCTCCAATGGGCCAAACATGACGTCACCGGAAATTATTGTCCAGACCTTCGTTAAAATGGAACTGGCATATAACGAAAAAAAATGGAGGGCATCTTGTATACTTCCACCCTTCCCCAATGCTAATTAGATAATTGGATCCTTTTGCTGTCAAAAATTTAAATGATATGCACCTGTCAAACAGGTGTTGAAAAATTGGTCTTTGGGTGTCTGTGGCGCCTTCACACCATAACCCTATAGAGATAAGATTACTTGATAAAAGCAGAATTGGCCTTGTTGTCAAAATTTTTAATTATATTCACCTGTCAAACAGGTGCAGAAAAATTGGTCTTTGGGTGTTAATTGTGCCCATGAAACCTACAGCAAAAAAAATCTTCTAGATGAAATCTACACCCATACCACTAGAAGTCTTGCAGAGATTCCACATAAAAAAAACACTTAATCAGTGACATGGGCATCAGGGGTTTCATAGCTGTTGGTAATCCAGGACTGATTCATTTTCATAAATGTCAGACGGTCCACAGAGTCTGTGTACAGACGCGTTCTATTTTCAGTAACAAAACCTCCAGCAGCATTGAATGCCTGTTCGGAAATCATGCAGCCCAGCAGCTCAGTTGCATACTGGACAAGTTCTGGCCAGTGTTCTATTCTCATGACCCAGTAACCCAGTGGATCGTCAACTGGAAAGCTCTCAATCTCCGTTCTCACCCCAAGACAATCATCCACCATATGATGCAGATGCTGACGATGGGATGTGGAAGCTGAGAGCCCTGGGCAGCGAGGACTAAAAAAATTGTGAAATACATCACTTAGGAGGCCCCCTTATCCACCACTCCTCACTTGACCAACAGAAGCTTTAAAACTATGTTTTCCATGACACTGCAACCTACCATACTCAGGAAAAGCATTAGATAAACTTCTCTTTAAGGTGTCCACAAGAGATTTCATCTTCTGCACCCACTGTGGGGACGGAATGAGTTCTGAGACTTTCCCCTGTAACTGTGGTTAAGGAGGGTTGCCAACCAATAGTGATCCTTCTCCTAGACGCCACATATTCTTGGGTCCTTTCACAGGTTTTAAGCATAAGGGAGCCCATGCACCTCAAGTTTGCAGCGGCATGAGATGCAGACTCCTCTGGGTCACTGAGGACTACAGTATCTGAAACTGTCTCCTCCCAGCCACGTGATACTCCCAAGGGTTCTGGGGATTGAAAACCAGCTGTTGAGGGTTAAATTATGTCTTCCTTTGCATCAATGCCTCCAAAACTGACAGAATTCTCCTCCTCTTACTCCTCCTCCTCCTCCTTCTACTCTTGTGCATTCTGTGGTGTAGAAAGAATGGTGTCTGCATAAAGCGGGCCTTGAGAAGAAAGAAAGTCCTCCTCTTCCTCCCGCTGCTCTTCCTTGAGTGCCCTGTCCATAATGCCTTGCAGAATCTGCTCCAGCAGGAACACAACAGGGATTGTGTCACTGATGTATGCATTCTCTTGGCTCACATCCTTGTGGCCTCCTCAAATGGTGACAGTACAGTGCATGCATCCTTTATCAGCAGCCGTTGGCATGGGGAAAAAAAGCCGAGCTGGCCTGAGGCTCTCGTTGTCACATACTCATACAGCTACTCGTTGACAGCCCTTTGCCCTCATGTGCAGCCACTGCAGCATTGTCAAATTTGAGTTCCACCTGGTGGACATGTCACAAATCAGTCGGTTTACGGGCAGGTGCAATTACCGCTGAATTTCAGCCAACCAAGCACTGGCTGTGTATGACCGCCTGAAATGGCTACAGGCTCTCCTGGCCTGGTTTAGCGGATCTTCCAACCCTGGGTACCTATTTAGGAAACACTGCCCCACCAAATTGAGCACATGTGTCAAGCATGGCTTTCCCTATCTAAGGGCGGACAGAAGGTTTGTGCCATTATTGCACACCACCATTTCTGGCTCCAGCCTGCCCCTATACAGCTGCAAGAATCTTCTGTCCCCTAGACACACCAGCTGAAGCACTGCATGGCACCTTTTAGCTTGACTCATCGAAAATTCCATTGAATGCTTAGGGGGTACTTGTGGTTCATAGAATAATTCAGCAGATGAGGGCATGGAGGAGGAGGAGGAGGGGCTGGAGCTGATAAATCTTGCATCATCACCACTAGCTGTATGGAGATGTAGCAGCACAACAAGCTGCAGCACTGAGCCCTGTCCTGCATTCTTGCAAGCAAAGTTACCTAGTGTGCTGTGAATTAAACATATTGTCACTGACCATACTTAGGGGACCACATGTCAGTAGTAACGAGGACCTTGTGGCTGACTGCCTTGTCAAAAAATTCCACAACATTGCCTTCCACGTAATGGTACAGCGCTGGAATGGCCTTACGTGAAATTAAATTGCGACTAGGAGCCTGTTATTGTGGTACAGCACATTCTGCAAATTCACGGAAGGGGCAGAATCCACCAGATGGAAAGGCAGGAGTTATAAAGCAAACAGCTTTAACAAGCTTGAATTTAGTTGTTGGGAACATGGGTAGCAGTGACTGTATTTTTTTTTCTGCTGCAGCAGGTGCTGCTGCAGCAGGTGGGGCAGAGAAATGTACCTGCTATAGTCTACAGCTGGCAGATGTGCTGCAAGGACCTGGGACACCCTGTGCTATACTATTATCCCTGTAAGTAGAGGCTGCTGAGAAGTCATGAGGTATAACGGGGGTAGACTGAGGTGTGAAAGAAGGAGGAATAGAATTGCATCCCTTTTGTGTGACTTTCAGGTGCTCTCAACGAGCTGAATGGTAAAAGGTTAAATGCCTTGTCGAGCATGTGGTACACTATTGGCTGGTGTTTTTGCCACACTTGATGTGCTTGAGGCAAAGTTTGCAAATTGCAACAGTGTGATCGGCTACACATGTGCTAAAAAGACCCAGACAGCTGTGGGGAGTGGTCTGGGAGATAAAAGCTCCACAATCTTGTTAATTAGGGTGGCTGCTCTCTACTCTTCCATGATAGCTGCCTCGTTGGGGCAGTGCCTCACCTTCATGTTCCTCCTCTGCTCTATCTTGCACCCAAATGGCCTCATCATCATCCCCTCCATCCTCATTATTCCTGGAGGCAACTTGGAAATATAATGTGACTTGGGGAACATAACTGCCAATTTTTTGTAACAGTGTTCTCCCCTCTCTGTAGGCTTATGTTCCTACCTTCCTCAACCTCAGAACCAACATCTGAATCAAATAATGGCTCTGCATCATCAAGGAGCAAGTGGCTGACTGTTCCAATATCTATGAGAAACTTACTGAAGCTGTTATTACATGCTAGACATTGTTGTTTCAAAGTATATATTGTTGAAAAGAAAAGGGAAGGCACCCTTTGCCTCCAGCTGTAGAAGTAGGTTGTAAAATTTGAGAATAAGAGAAGATAAAGTGACTGGTCGGTCCAAAAGAAATGGGAATAGGCTTGTCTGGAGTAATCTCAAGGATCAGGGATCCTATAAGATTAACCCCAATAGGAGGTAAGTGGCCATGGCTGTATACAGAAGCTGTATACAGAAGCATGGCATAGTTCTGCATATTCCAAACCTCTTTCTAAATGGGAAAAATTTACTAAACAGGAGACTAACCAGGACTGTAACAAAACCTCCGACCCACACTGTACTTGTGGGCTTCCGGCAGTATACAGCTTCCTACAGTCATGAACATATATAGAGATCCCAGCCGCACTACATACAAAAACTAGCCTTAACTCAGCTTGTATGTGTCTGAAAACATCAACTGTTTTATTGAACAAGAAACAAACTTTTATACACTTGAGAATTATGTCAGTCACTACATGAACAATGGCCCGCATATTTACCCAAACATCACACAATGATTAGATAACGACGTACAGCTGACTCATGGCTAATCCCATCTAGACAAGGTTATCATTCACATGCTAATTAACTCAGCGTACTTAAACCAGACTGGGATGACAAGACTGCCCGGCAACAAAGCTAAAACAAAATACAAAATTACACATTAACCTAATTATAAAAACAGAACATCTTATCATTAGGGATAGCCTTGCGGTTCGGCCGGCGGTCGGTTCGCATCGAACTTTGCTCGTTCGCAGCCCACCGATTTTGCGAACATATGGCGTTGTTCGCGGGGGCCATATTAGTTTACATTGGGGAGAACTTTGACCCTTGACACAGCCATCAGGTGGAACGGGACAGCCAATTGAGACATTTCAGAACATGGATATGCCCCCTACCTTATAAATAGAAGTGATCTGGCGGCCATTTAACATTCTGTTTTTTGTCAGTGTAGGGAGAGGTTGGCTGTGTGCACCAGGGACACAAATTGATCTGTTAAGGTCCACAAAATTCCTTTTAAGGGCTGGTATTTGGTATAGGTGTACTGTCTCTTCTGTCAGTTTAGGGAGAGGTTTGAGGTGTGCACCAGGAATAGATCGTCAATAACACACATTGAAGTGGGGTGTTATCTGAGTATACTTTTATAAGTGTATTTGTGTCCTGCAAAAATATTGCATCTTTTGCTGCAATAACTCTGCTACACACAGTGCCAAACTTACTGGCCAATTTTTTGTATAACTGATAAACCAGTGGCCCCCCAATACCATAGATTGAAGCGGGGTGTTATATATCTTGTTTCACATATACTGCGCTTCTCTAGAGACTTTTGTCACAGGGTAATTTAAAAAATGACAGGCATAGGAAGAGCCAGGCCCTTATGCAGGGGTGGTAGGGGTAGGGCAGGAGCAGTAGGCCGGAGCAAAAGTGTGACGTTTTAGAAGGTGTGTTCCATTACGTCAAAGGATGCACCAGACTTGGTTGAGTGGCTGACTCAGCCTTCCTCTTCTGCACCCTCCTCATCCTCTCTATCTGCACCCTCTTCACTCTCTGCTGTGTGCACCCCCAAAGACACCAACACCACCACCACCACCATATACCCTCCGCTTGAGTCACTGGAACTATTTTCTGATCCATCACAAGACATTTGTGATGAGCAGCCATTCTTGGCATCGGATCAGGAAGAGGAGGTATCAACAGCCGCCACTCAGCAGTCTGATGACATTACCCAAATCAGTCCAAGGAGGTTGGTCCCCGCTGTTGCTGCCTACTCCGAGATCTCGATTGTTAGTGGTGGGGGAGGTGACATCGATGATGACGTGTCTATGGATGTCACATGGGTACCTACAAGAGAGGAAGAGGAGGGGAGTTCAGAGGGAGAGACGGACCACCAGATAGGGAGGAGAAGCAGGCGGAAGTTACATTGCACAGGAGGGACAAAGCAGACTGCTAATGTATCAGGAGCAAGCCATCAACCATGTACGGTCACATGTGGCGCTCCCAGGACGCCGACACATGGCTCCGCAGTGTGGGCCTTTTTTAATGTGTCCGCTGCTGACAACAGTGTTGCCATCTGCAGCCTTTGCAGTCAACGCATAAGTCGCAGTAAGCCCAACACTCAACTAGGGACAACCACCTTAAGAAGGCACCTGAACTCCCATTACCGAGCCCGGATAACCCTCTTGCCCAATGGTTGACTGCTGGCTTGTCGGAACTGATAGCCCGCCAACTACTATGGCCATGTTCAGCGGCAAGTGAATGTATCTCTGGCACACAGTGTCGGTGCCAAGATACATCTGACCACAGACACATGGTCTAGCAAACACGGGCAGGGAAGGTATATAACTTTTACTGCCCGCTGGGTGAACCTTCTGACGGCCGTCAAGCATGTAACCCGTGGCACCCGTGTAGATTTGGTTTTACCACCACGGAATGCATGCAGGCCTGCCTCTTCTTCTCCTCCTCCTACTCCATCCTCCCTCTCCTCCTCGGCTGACTCCTCCTTTTTCGCTGCTACCGTCTCTTCCACTGCGCTGCCCAAGATCCCCAGAACCTATTCCACATGCCAGGTGAGACGTTGCCATGCTGTGCTGCGTCTGTTGTGCCTGGAAGCCAAGAGCCACACTGTTCCTGCACTCCTTTCAGCTTTGTGTTCACTGGCAGATCAGTGGCTGACACCGCTCAATTTGACAGTTGGTAAAGTGGTGTGCGACAACGGTGCCAATCTGCTGAGCGCACTTAAACAGGTCGAAATTACACACGTGCCATGCATGGCACATGTCCTGAACTTGGTCATGCAACGGTCGTTCTGGTGTCCAGGACATCTTGCGGCAGGCCAGGAAAATCTCGGGCCATTTCAGAAGATCTTACCCAGCCATGGCTCGCCTTGCTGACATTCAGTGGTGACACGACCTGCCCGTCAGGCGTCTTATTTGTGACTGCCAGACGTGATGGAACTCAACGTTGTATATGCTTGATAGGCTGCTCCAGCAGAAATGTGCAGTTAACGGCTACCTGTACGAACTCTGTGGCAGGACAGGATCTGGGGAGCTTGGGTTTTTTTCACCTCGCCAGTGGCTGCTCATGCACGATGCATGCAGACTTCTGCGGCCATTTGATAAGATCACCAAAGTGGTCAGTCACGGCCAGGGCGCCATCGGTGACATCGTACCTTACGCCTTCTTTCTGGAGCGTGCATTGCATTGTGTCATTGATCAAGCCGTCGAGGAGCAGGAAGAAGAGGAATGTTGATTGAATTCCCAGGGGGTGCTACTCCATCTGAGACAACAACAGGAGTCTGAAGAGGAGTCAGAAGAGGATGGTGCTGGAGCGGATGAGGAGGAGCAAGAAGAGCATGCTTTAAACCTTTCTGGGATCCCTGGTGTTGTCTGTGGATGGGGGGAGGAGAGCAAGGACGACATTATCCTGGATGGTGAGCTGGAGCCAGGCCACTACACCGCATCCAGTTTAGTGTGAATGGGGGCCTTCATGCTCCAGTGTTTTAATGGGGACCCTTGTATAAAAAGCATAAAGGGCAAGGACCAGTACTGGGTGTTAACATACTTAGACCTCCGGTACAAACAAAAAATGGCGGGAAGTGTTACCAGCATCACAGAGGGGGGATTAGAATGCAGCACTTCCAGGCCTTGCTGTGAGAAATGCTGCATTTTGCTTTTGCGTGCGCTGGCAGAGGAATTTCTACTCACAGAGAAACAGTTGTGGGTAGCAATAAAACAGCGCCTGCAAGAAGAGGGTGGTTTGAAGATGTCTTGGTCACTTCAGATATGAGATCCTTCTTTCAGCCGACCCATCGACAGCTGCACTCCGGATCCAGCATCAAGGAATGCCTAGACCGACAGGTGTCCGACTACATCGGGTTAACGGCCAATGTGGACGCTCTGAGGAGTGATGAACCCCTGGACAACTGGGTGGGCAGGCTTGATCTCTGGCCAGAGCTTGCACAATTTGCAATGGAACTGTTGGCTTGCCCCCCATCCAGTGTCCTGTCCGAAAGGACGTTCAGCGCAGCAGGGATGATCGTGAATAGGGTTGAGCAAACCCGGCCTGTATTGTTTGTGTTCGTACCGGACTTTTGGGTATTCGGTACCCGGACCCGAACCCGGACGTTTCACTGTATGTTCGTGTACTGTCCATTGTTCGGTAACGTTATTTTAATGTTTTGGCGCAGTTTTAATGCCGCGCTTTCAACAGGTGCAAGGCAGCCAATCAGCAAGCGTTTAACTAATGTGCCCTAGAAGCCATTACAGCCATGTCTATTAATGGCATGGCTTTGATAGGCCAGTGCAGCATGTGACCCAGACTCTATATAAGCTAGAATCACACAGCACTGCGCGTCACTCTGCTAATACTACTGTAGGGAGAGGTTCCTGACTGCTGCTGCTGAGAGAGAGATAGGATTTTACAATAGGGTGAGGCTGGAGAGATTGCTTGTAGGGAAAGCATAGGAGGAACAATCTGCTTTATCATACAGCGATCTACATTGATTGGATTTTGTGGGGTGCAGTGAACAGTGTTTTTGCCAGGAGGGAGAGATAGCAGTTTACTGTAGGGCCAGGCTGGAGAGATTGCTTTTAGGGAAAGCATAGGATAGGAACAATCTGCTTTAATTAGACAGCGATCTACATTGATTGTATTGTGTGGGGGTGCAGTAGAATGATCTTTATGCCTTGACCTGAGCCAATTGAGGAGGAGAAGGGAGAAACAAAAAAATTGTATCAGTCTGTTAAGCGTGCAGTGATGCATATTTCATGCAACCTCAGTGAATATGTGTGTGCTTAATCTGCATTGAAAAAAGAAAAAAAACATTTTTTCCTTCATATTTAACTTTAAAGACTGTATGTCAAACAGACATTGCTTTTCTAAAGTGCTCTTCAAAAAAGCACAAATGTGAGGGGAAAATAATTATTTTACAGTATTTAGGGTAAAAAAATTATTTTTCAGTTTTTCATTCATACATTACAGTGAGATACACCCATTGCATACTGTTGTATTGCGCTGTGCAATAAAAAAAACGATTTAGGGGCAAAAAAGTTGATTGTGGCCCGGTCTGCAGATGTTACAGTGACATGCACCCATTGCATACTGTTGAATTGCGCCTTGCAATAAAAAAAACTATTTAGGGGACAAAAAAAGTGGTTTGCGGCCCTGTCTGCATATGTTACAGTGACATACACCCATTGCATACTGTTGCATTGGGCCGCGCAATAAAAAAAACAATTTAGGGGACAAAAGAGTTTATTGCTGCCCTGTCCGCATATGTTACAGTGACATACACCCACTAGATACTGTTGTATTGCGCCTTGCAATAAAAAAAAAAAAAACATTTAGGGGCAAAAAAAGTTGATTGCGGCCCTGTCTGCATATGTTACAGTGACATACACCCATTGCATACTGTTGAATTGTGCCTTGCAATAAACAAAAAACTATTTAGGGGACAAAAAAAGTTGATTGCGGCCCTGTCTGCATATGTTACAGTGACATACACCCATTGCATACTGTTGTATTGCGCCGTGCAATAAAAAAACATTTAGGGGCAACAAAAGTTGATTGCGGCCCTGTCTGCATATGTTACAGTGAGATACACCCATTGCGTACTGTTGAATTGCGCCTTGCAATAAAAAAAAAAACATTTAGGGGCAAAAAAAGTTGATTGCGGCCCTGTCTGCATATGTTACAGTGAGATACACCCATTGCATACTGTTGTATTGTGGCTTGCAATAAAAAAAAACTATTTAGGGGCAGAAAGATATTAAATTGCGGCTTAGTCTGTATATGTAGGTGTGAGATACACTCATTGGATACTGTTGTTCTAGTCCACTATTCAATAAACACCCATTTAGGGAAAAAATATTACATTGCGGCTTAGTCTGTATCTGTACGTGTGAGATACACCCGTTGTATAGTGTTGTTCTAGTCCGCTATTCAATAAACACCCATTTAGGGAAAAAATATTAAATTGCAGCCTAGTCTGTATCTGTACGTGTGAGATACACCCGTTGTATACTGTTGTTCTAGTCCGCTATTCAATAAACACCCATTTAGGGAAAAAATATTACATTGCGGCTTAGTCTGTATCTGTACGTGTGAGATACACCCGTTGTATAGTGTTGTTCTAGTCCGCTATTCAATAAACATCCATTTAGGGAAAAAATATTAAATTGCAGCCTAGTCTGTATCTGTACGTGTGAGATACACCCGTTGTATACTGTTGTTCTAGTCCGCTATTCAATAAATACCCATTTAGGGAAAACATTAAATTGCGGCCTAGTCTGTATCTTTATGTGTGAGATACACGCGTTGTATACTGTTGTTCTAGTCCGCAATTCAATAAACACCCATTTAGGGAAACAATATTAAATTGCGGCTTAGTCTGTATCTGTACGTGTGAGATACACCCGTTGTATACTGTTGTTCTATTCCGCTATGCAATAAACACCCATTTAGGGAAAAAATATTAAATTACGGCCTTGTCTGTATCTTTACGTGTGAGATACACCCGTTGTATACTGTTGTATTGCGCCTTGCAATAAAAACCCATTTCGGGGAACATCCAAAATTCAATAAATATGAGGAGAAGGTCAAATAAGGGACATGGCCTGGGTCGTGGTGTTGCTGGTGGAGCTCCTGTTGCAAAGAGAGGACGTGGTCGATCTGTGCCAGCTACATGCACAGGTGAAACACCTTCCTCAGCTGCGAGTAGGCGACAGAACCTGCAGCAGTATTTGGCAGGGCCTAATGTGCCTCTAGAAATGTTGAGGCCAGAACAAGTACAGGCGATAGTAGACAGGGTTGCTGACGGTGCCTGCAGTTCCTTCACATTGTCTCCCACTGAGTCTTCAGCTGAAAGGTCAGAGTTGGCACCTACAGCCGATGTCCATCAAACTGTCACCGCACCCCCTTGCAAATCAGCCAAGCAGTCTGAGCCCCAATTCATGCAGCAATCTCTTCTTCTTTTTGATGACTCTGTTAGCATGGTTTGCCACGGCCATCCATCTAGCCCTGCCCCAGAAGAGGAAGAGATTGAGTGCAACAATGCCCAACCACTTATGTTTCCATATGAGTACATGGGAGGACCATCGCAGCACGTCTCAGATGATGATGAAACACAGGTGTCAACTGCTGCGGAATTCCGAATTGTGGAGACCGACAAGGGTTGCAGGAGTGAAGACTGGGTGGAAGACGATGTGGAGGACGATGAGGTCCTCGACCCCACATGGAATAAACGTCATGCAGATGACCTGAGTAGTTTGGAGGAGGAGACGGTGGTCGCACAGAGCCACCAGCACAGCAGAAGAGGGAGCAGGGTGCAAAAGCAGAGCGGCTGTGCCTTAGACACTATGCCTGCTACTGCCCAACGCAGCAAGGGACCAAGCACACCAAAGCCAGCTCACAGGATTTCCCTAGCGTGGCAGTTCTTCAGACAATGTGATAATGACAGGACACGAGTGGTTTGCATGCTGTGCGATCAGAGCCTGAGGCGAGGCATAAACCTTCTCAACCTGAGCACAACCTGCATGACCAGGCATCTTAGTGCAAAGTACGAGCTGCAGTGGAGTAGACACCTCAAAATCCAAGAAAGGTCTCTGGCTCCTCCTGCAGTCTCGGCCTCTTCATCCACCTCTGTAGTGACAGTGGCACCTGCCACCCCGCAAACAGAGGATCCACCAGCAACACCAACACCTGGGTCACCAACAACCATCTCCACAATGTCCTGTGGAAGCGATCAGCTTTCTATCTCCCAAACACTGGAGCGGAAGAGAAAGTAACCCCCAACCCACCCGTGATCCCTGGCCCTGAATGCCAGCATTTCAAAATTCCTGGCCTTTGAAATGCTGTCATTCTGGCTGGTGGAGACTCAGAGTTTTAAGTGCCTTATGGCGGTGGCTGTCCCACAGTACATCGTGCCACTACTTTTCCAGGCAAGCCATCCCTTCCCTGCACAACCAAGTGGGTGACAAAATTAGGTGTGCACTGCGCAACGCCATCTGTGGCAAGGTCCACCTAACTACGGATACATGGACCAGTAAGCACGGTCAGGGACATTATATCTCCCTAACAGCACACTGGGTAAATGCAGTGGTGGCTGGGCCTGAGGCGGATAGCAGTTTGGCGCATGTCCTTCCGCCACCAAGGATTGCAGGGGGCTTCAGTTTGCCTCCTGTTCCTAACTCCTCCTACTCTGCTTCCTCATCCTCTACCACTTCCTCTTCCACTCAGTGTAACAACTTCACCACCAACTTTAGCACAGCCAGGGGTAAACGACAGAATGCAGTTTTAAAACTTGCCTGTTACTTCCGGTTCCGGCGCCGGATGCTGTAGCAGCGTCTTCCCTCGGCTCCCGCGGCGGGACTTAAAAATCGGCTTGTAAAAGCAGCCCCGCGCCTCCACGGACCCCGACACTGCTCTCCGCCCCCCCCGGCACCCCTATCATGGACAAATTTCTGGAGAAGCCCGGATCGCGAGCGCCGCCGGGCCCTCCGCAAATCGAGGCCGCGGTCTCGGCCTACCCGCCGGAAGTGGCGGAGGTCCCAGGTATGGACACATCAGCTCCCGCACCAGCCGCGGTGCCCACCCTGGGGGATCCACAATCTGACCGGATTGCTCAGACAGTAGTCGCCCTCCTCTCCCCCACAATCACCACTGCTGTACAGGCAGCAGTGGCTGCAGGGATGCCGGAATTAAAAAAACAGCTCTCGGACCATGCCCTTAGGCTGCAAGAGGTGGAACACAGGGTCTCTAACGTTGAGGAAGAGATTTACCAGTCCCACCACTTCGAGGAAAATCAAGATAAAACCAACCAACTTATAATGCAGAAGTTGGAGGACTTGGAGAACAGATCCAGAAGGAGTAATCTCCGTTTTATTGGGATCCCTGAGACCATGCCTCCCTCCGCCATCCCCGAGTTATGTGCCAAAAAAATTCCAGAAGCTCTGGGTATTCAGGGTGTGTGTGTAGTGGAGAGGGCACATCGCATGGGAATGCTGTCATCTGATCGCCCCACCCCGCGACCGATCATTGCAAAATACCTTAACTATGCCGATAAATCGGCGATTCTTCAGCGATTCCGACAGTCCAAATCCTTCCAGCTCGACGGGATGAAGATCCTCATCTTTGCTGATTACTCGGTGGAGGTGGCCAAAAAGCGCAAAGCTTTCCAGTCTGTCTGTTCAAAACTTCACCATGCGCAGATCAAATTTACTCTGGCATATCCTGCCACCCTTCGCCTGCGATCCCCATCCGGCGAACAACTGTCCTTCCAGGACCCCTCGGAAGCGGAATTATTTCTACGCTCCCAGCATTTGAATGATTCTGGTTCTTCTGCATATAAACCCTCCTCAGTCCCTCGCCCCTTCGATCAACGGAGCCCCCGCAAAGAATCTCCTAAGCGGCAGAGATACTCGGAGGTGGTGTCAGGTCATCGCTCGCTTCCGCCACGCTGATCTCTTCCGACAGTAAGATCTAGACTGTACCTGTTTTACACGTTTTTCAGGGATGATTCTGGGCGCTGACCCACTGCATTTTTTGCAGAAAGGACCACCGTGGGCAGCCTGAGATACATCCACTGAAATTGGTTTGCACGCCGCAATGCGGCCGATTTGTTGTTATTTGTATGTATTCCTGCAATTCCTCACCGTTAAAGTTCTTTCTTTTTCCTTATTTCGTTTAATTTTATTGTTATGATATATCTGGCCTTCTACTGTTTACGAATGCTGTTTATGTGCCCCCCCCCCGGGTGGACCCCGTGTGGGCTAATCCACTCCCGACGCCATCCTTCTGATCATGGCGCTGGGGGAGAGCAGTCGCATGGACCTGCCTTAGTCTGGCCAAGGGTTAGTCGCCCCCCCCACATTACAGCGTCCGGAAAAAAGTGAAGTCGCAAAATGAGCTCTATATGTTTTTCATGTTGTCTGCTATGCTTCTGCATACAATTCTGTTGTTTCTCCTTTTCTTCCCATACTGCCCCGGATCCACAGTTGGATCCTTCTACCCCCTCTCCATGTCACCTGTCAGTATTATCCAATCCGCCCGCGGTCACATTTGGACTGCAGACCCCTGCCTCGGCCCCTGTACCTTTGGTCACCTTCATAATACCGACTACACACCCCACTTTATTTAAACCTCCATGAAAGTAGTTTCCTGGAATGTTAGGGGTCTGAGATCCCCCATTAAGAGGATGAAGATCCTGAGACACCTTAAGCGGCTTGGGGCCGACATAGCCCTCATCCAAGAATCGCATCTACCGGCGGAAGATTTTTTTCGCATGCGAAAGCTGTGGGTGGGTGAGGTTCTTGGATCAGCGGCGAGGGGGCGTAGAGCCGGAGTGCTTATACTGATCCACAAGCGTCTCTCCTGCGACGTTTTGTCCCACAACACTGACGACCAGGGTAGATTTATTTCCACTCATATCAAACTAGGTAATAGAGAGCTTTTGCTGTCAAACATATATGCTCCCAACAGCCCTGACCAGCCTTTTTACCGGGACCTGTCCTCTTTTCTTCTCCGATCACCGATGGTCCCTCACTTGATCGGCGGCGACTTCAATACCACCATGGACCCTTTACTAAGTCGAACGGCAGGCACGGTGCCCCGCGTCGATCTACGCCGTCGGTCTCTCCCTTAGCTGCATTGGTAGAATCACTGGGCCTTTCGGATATTTGGCGTCTTTCTCACCCCTGTGATAGGGACTATACTTTTTACTCCCATCCACATAATGTTTTTACGCGCATCGATTACTTGTTTTGCTCTGACGCTATCACCCCGCGGTTGGAAGACCCTACAATCCACGACATTGTAATCTCCGACCATGCCCCTATATCGCTGACGCTTGACCCCCCGGATAGACAGAGTGAGTCCCCTCTCTGGAGATTCCCTGGCTATCTCAACAAAAACGCAGACTTTCGCTCCTACTTGACCCAAGCCTGGTCCAAATACTCTACAGACAACGCCCTCCACGTCTCTGACCCTAACCTTTTCTGGGAGGCCGGTAAGGCCTTCCTGAGAGGGAAAATAATTTCCTATGCCTCGGCATATAAAAAAATCGACTAACAAGCAATATCGTTTAGCTAGCGAACGCCTACGCTGTGCCCAACGGGATCTCCTCTCACTTGACTCACCAGCCCATAAGGAGGAATGGAAAAATGCCAAAAACGCCTTTGACCTGTGGGCAGACAAACTCGAGTGTCTCAAACACGCACACTTTTCGGCCACCCTGCACAAATTTGGCAACAAGGCAGGGAAGCTGCTCTCGAGACTCTGCGGTGCCCCCTATAAACCCACCCATATCACCTCTCTTAGAGACCACACGGGTACGGTTACCTCGACCCCTTCAGGGGTGAAAGGTATGATACATAAGTTCTACACCTCTCTATATTCCTCTGACACCTTTGATGCTGCCCAAGCCAAATTTTTCCTGGATAAGGTGACGCTCCCCGCAGTCTCCTCAGGCCACCTGGAAATGTTGAATGCTCCCATCTCTCTCTCGGAAATCCAGACCACCATTAAAAATTTAGCCCCCAATAAGGCTCCTGGTCCGGATGGCCTTACAGGTGATTTTTATAAAACCGCTTTGGATAGCGTGGCGCCCACTTTACTGGAGGTTTACTCTTCCATCTGGTCGGGCGGTTCCTATCCCCCTACCGGTAACCAGGCGGTGATTAAACTCCTGGCCAAGAAAGGCAAAGACCCCCTAGAACCTGGATCCTATAGACCAATATCCCTTCTGAACCTAGATGTTAAGATCTTGTCCAAGATTGTTGCATCAAGATTGGCCCAAATCATGCCCTCTTTGATACACCCAGCACAATCGGGCTTCACCAAGGGCAGATCAGCTGCCTCAAACCTCCGCAAAGTGCTGTTAGCCCTGGACCAGGCTAGAGTTCAGTCGTTGGAGGACCTGGCGATCATAACCCTGGACGCGGAGAAAGCCTTTGACAACGTCAACTTTGAATGGCTGTCGATGGCTCTTACAGCCTTTGGCTTCTCTGGTCCTTTCACACATGTTGTCAAGGCCATGTATGCTTCTCCAGCCTCCAGGCTCTGGGTGGCCGGGTCCCTCACCGAAGAATTCCGTCTATATAAGGGCACGAGACAAGGCTGCCCCCTTTCCCCGTTGCTCTTTAACTTAGCCCTGGAACCCCTCTCCAGATACCTCCTTGATGTGGCCCCACTCCATGGGATTAGAATCGGCTCCCGAGAACTCCGCATATCTCTTTTTGCGGACGATATACTTATTTTTACCCGTAACCCCGCCTCAGATATGCGCACCATTATCTCTATTTTTGATCGATTTAAAACCTGCTCGGGCCTTAGAATTAATTATACCAAAAGTGAAATTCTCCCTTTAGGCCCCCACCCTACTCCAGCATGGGCATCTTCCTCCCCTTTTACTTTGGCGTCCTCGCATATAACCTACTTGGGTATAAAAATCGGCAAACTTCCTTCTTCCATCTATACCCTGAATTATCCCCCACTTTTTAAGAAACTCTGCCAAGAACTTGATAGTTGGATGGATCTGCCTCTTTCGCTCTTGGGTCGGTGTCACCTGGTTAAGATGGTCAGTTTTGCCCGTCTTTTATATCCGATGCAAACAATTCCTCTGCTGATTAAACATAAGGACATTAAACAAATCAATAAAGCCATTTCCAAATTTCTTTGGAAGGGTAAACGACCACGTATCTCTTTTCATAAACTACACCTTCCCAGGAGCGAAGGGGGCATAAACCTGCCAGATGTTAGGCTTTATAATCTCTCTTGTTTGCTCAGAATAGCCTTGGATTGGGTCTCTAAAAAGTCACAATACTCTAATTATGCATTAGAATCACAGATGTCAACACCCTACTTACTATCAGCACTATTGCACACCAAGTGGAAATCTATGCCACCCCATCTTCAGCATAACATCTTGTTGAGAGACACAGTGATAGCGTGGAGAGAAACCAGGAAGCTACTCCACCTCCCCCTACATGTCTCCAAACATTTGCCAATATTGGGAAACCCGGACTTTTTACCAGGTCTGCACTCCAAAATTTTTACAGACTGGTCCCGAAGGGGTCTGGTGAACTTCTCCGACATGTGCGACCCCAATTTAGGAACACCATTGGCGACTAAAGTCATACTGGATCGCTTTCATCTGCCAGCGTCCCAGACTTTTTCTGTCCTCCAATGCTTCAGCTTTCTTCACCCCTCTCACAAGGAATCCCCCCGGAGGTTCCAGGACCCTCTTACGGACCCACTCCTGGCCACGGGAAAATACAGTATATCGGATATCTACAAACCGTTTCAACGACTGTCTTCTTACCGACACGCCTCCTCTTCAGCAACCAACTGGACTAAGGACTTTCCGATAAAGGACATGGTACATAAGATCTTTGAGGGCTACAGAAAGACTCTACGTCTGACACCCAATGAAGCCTGGAGGGAAACTCAGCTAAAAATCCTTCATAGAGCACACATCCCTTTCCTCTCCACCAAAGACAACCCACAAGGCAGTATATGCCCGTACTGCAAAGCTACTAGGCCCAGCCTCCATCATCGTTTTTGGGCATGTTCGTATATATCCGTCTTTTGGGACCAAGTGCTCTCTTTCATTAAAAGTATTACCCTCATCCAGCTCCCGAAAGACCCTCTCCTCCTCATATTTGGATACTGGGACAAACAACTTCAGATATGGACAGACCGTTCACCACCACACCCTCGTTTGTGGATCCTTACGTGTTTACTTGTGGCTCGTAGAGCTATCCTAGCTAATTGGATTTCTCCGGTGAGCCCCTCTCTATCGCAGATCTCTCAGGAATTACAGAATCTTCTCCTCAAGGACCGTCTCAATACGGATTTTAATCTTGAATCATCCTCTGATCGCTTTAATCTTAAATGGCAGGACTATCAGAAATCGCTGCCCAGGGATGTGACCTCTGACCCCGTCAATACAACTTTTCGGTACACGCTCCCTGGTCAGGATTAGTAGCAATGAGCAGGTTGGGTTTATTGTCTAAACTCCACCCTCCCCCCCCCCCCCATTGTCCTAGTCCTTGTTCCAGGTTTTGCCCCTCCTCCTCCTTCCACTAGTGGGTTACACTTTTTAGGGGTTTACTATGGTCCATCCAACTAGGATTCTAGTATGTTTGTATTGTTGTACCGACCCTATAATGCTGTTATGATTAATTTCTGCATACAACCTCCTGAGTTTTGAAAGAAAAAAAAAAAAAAAAACTTGCCTGTTTGGGTGAAAAACCACACACCGCGCAGGAGTTCTGGAGGGGCATTGAACTGCAGACCGATGAGTCGTTGGTGCCATTGAGCTTCAAGCACGGCCTGGTGGTGTGCGATAATGGGCAAAATCTCTTTTTTGGCGCATGTGCTGAATTTGGTGGTGCAGAGGTTCCTTAGAAATTACCCCGATATGTCAGAGCTGCTGCACAAAGTGCGGGCCGTCTGTGCGCACTTTCGGGCATTCTCACCCTGCTACTGCTCGCTTGTCAGCGCTGCAGCGTAACTTTGGCCTTCTCGCTCACCGCCTCATATGTGACGTGCCCACAAGGTGGAACTCCACCTTTCACACGCTGGCCGGACTGTGCGAGCAGCAGCAGGCCATAGTGGAGTTTCAGCTGCAGCACGCATGCGTGAGTCGCTCTGCGGAACACCACCACTTCACCAGCAATAACTGGGCAACCATGCAAGACCTGTTTGCCTTGTTGTGCTGTTTCGAGTACTCCACCAACATGGCCAGTGCCGATGACACCATTCTCAGCTTAGCTATCCCACTTCTATGCCTTCTTGAAAAAACACTTTGGGCGATGATGGAAGAGGATGTGGCACAGGATGAGGAGGATGAAGAGGTAACATTTCCAAGGCTTCCAGGGCAGTAATTTGCAAGTGGCTCCATGGGTGGGTTCCTGCACACACAAACGCCAGGGACACATTTGTCCAGCAGGGGCACAGTTCTGGAGGATGATGAGGATGAGGAGGAGGAGATGGAGGAGGATATGGAACCATGTTCACAGCAGGGTGGCACCCAGGCCAGCTCATGGCCATCACTGGTGCGTGGCTGGGGGGATACGGAGGACACAGAGGATACACCTCCCACAGAGGACAGCTTTTCGTTGCCTCTGGGCAGCCTGCCACACATGAGCGATTACATGCTGCAGTATCTCCGCAATGACCGCCGAGTTTCCCACATAGTAACTTATGCTGATTACTGGGTGGCCACCCTGCTGGATCCCTGTTACAAGGACAACGTACCATCCTTAATTCCCTCACTGGAGCATGATCGCAAAAGATGCGCGAGTACAAGCGCACACTGGTAGACGCGCTGCTGGTGGCATTCCCACCTGACAGTGGGGGCACAGTGGAAGCACAAGGCCAAGGCAGGGGAGGAGGAGGAAGAGGTCGCCAACGCTGCCAGGGCACCGCCAGCACCTCAGAAGGCAGGGTTAGCATGGCCGACATGTGGAAAAGCTTTGTCAGCATGCCACAACAAGCAGCAGCACCAGCAGCTGACATGGAACATCTTAGCAGGAGGCAGCATTTCACTAACATGGTGGAGCAGTATGTGTGCACACGCCTAGATGTACTGAATGACGGGTCTGCCCCTTCAATTTCTGGGTGTCCAAGTTGGGCACATGGCCTGAGCTTTCCCACAGGACTTGTCTGTACCTTGTGCAGAATAGACATGTATACCGGCCTTACCCAGCCATTGCTGGATTTGATCTTTCTTACTCTTTTGGGATGTACCCGAATTAAATTTTTTTTAAATTAAAAACCAAAACCAGCGTTGGCTACCTCGTCCTCCTCCTACACTGCCGCCGCCGCTTCCACCTACACCGCCATATCCCCCGCCATATCCTCCTCCACCTCAACCTCCTACTCCATATGGGCCTCGTCTTCCTCCTACATCATTCAAGATGATTATTTTTTACTTTTATGTTTTTTATGTTCTCTTAAATTATTTCCCTTTCCACATTTGTTTGCAGAGCACTTGCCATGCTCTTAAGATGATTTTGCTGCCCTTTGCAACCCTCTAGCCCTTTAGGCATTTTAGTGCTCAAAAGTTTGGGTCCCCATTGACTTCAATGGGGTTCGGGATCGGGACAAAGTTTGGGTTAAGTCCGGGTAACGAACCCGGACTTTTTTTTTAAGTTCGGTCGATCCCGACGATCCCGAACATCCAGGTGTTCGCTCAACTCTAATCGTGAATGATAAGCGGCCGACTCGCCTTGCTCATGACAGTGTTAACTACCTCACATTTCTAAAAATGAATGAGGCATGGATCTCTGAGGAATTCAACCCATGTGACCAGTAGACCATGTTTGATTACAATTCCTCATGACAGTCAACAAATACCTGCCAGACCGCCATCCACACACAACAATTCATGGTCCTTGTCTTCGGTAAATACAGCGGCATAAAAGGCGTTTCATGTCCATTGAATGCCTAATTTTTGGAGCCTTTCATGGCCGACAATTATTTTTTCTGTCAATGCCTAATGTATCTCCAGCCACAGAATACAATGTTCTTAGCTGTCAGGTAAACCCATGTGGGCTAATTTTTGGGGCCAATACTGGCCGACCCTTACTTCTGTATCCTGTGAATACCTAATGTACCTTCAGCCACAGAATACAACGTTCTTTGCTGTTAGGTAAACCCATGTGGGCTAATTTTTGGGGCCTATACTGGCCGGCACTTACTTCTGTATCCTGTGAATGCCTAATGTACCTCCTGCCACAGAATACAACGTTCTTAGCTGTCAGGTAAACCCATGTGGGCTAATTTTTGGGGCCAATACTGGCCGACCCTTACTTCTGTATACTGTGAATACCTAATGTACCTCCTGCCACAGAATACAACGTTCTTAGCTGTCAGGTAAACCCATGTGGGCTAATTTTTGGGGCCTATACTGGCCGATACTTAATTATTTATCTTGTGAATGCCTAATGTACCTTCTGCCACAGAATACAATGTTCTTAGCTGTCAGGTAAACCCATGTGGGCTAATTTTTGGGGCCTATACTTGCAGACACTTACTTCTGTATCCTGTGAATGCCTAATGAACCTTCAGCCACAGAATACAACGTTCTTAAATGTCAGGTAAACCCATTTTGAGCTAATTTTTGGGGCCTATACTGGGCGACACTTACTTATTTATCCTGCGAATGCCTAATGTACCACCAGCCACAGAATACAACGTTCTTAGCTGTCAGGTAAACCCATGTGGGATAATTTGTGGGGCCTATACTGGCTGACACTTACTTCTGTATCTTGTGCATGCCTAATGTACCTCCAGCCCCAGAATACAACGTTATTAGCTGTCAGGTAAACCCATGTGGGCTAATTTTTGGGGCCGATACTGGCCAACACTTACTTATTTATCCTGTGAATGCCTAATGTACCTTCAGCTACAGAATACAACATTCTTAGCTGTCAGGTAAACCCATGTGGGCTAATTTTTGGGGCCTATACTGGCCGACACTTACTTCTGTATCCTGTGAATGCCTAATGTACCTCCAGCCACAGAATACAACGTTCTTAGCTGTCAGGTAAACCCATGTGGGCTAATTTTTGGGGCCTATACCGACCAACACTTACTTATTTATCATTTGAATGCCTAATGTACCTTCAGCCACAGAATACAACGTTCTTAGGTGTCAGGTAAACCCATGTGGGCTAATTTTAGGGGCCTGGAATGGCCGACACTTACTTCTTTATCCTGTGAATGCCTAATTTTTCAGACTGAAATTGAAAATCAATGGGTCTGTAAACGTTACGCCAAATTGTGGAACGGATGCAGACCCATTTTACAGATGTGTGAATGGACCCTATATGTATTTGACATGAATTTACCGGCTGCCGTCAGTTCTGGCTGATTTAGGAAAAAAATATATAAATTTGTTTTGCTTTAAAAATATTTTTAGGGCAACTTTTTCAATTGCAATACTTCTGTTATGACAGTGTCCATGTGGTGGGACTGTTTGTGCACAGCTAGTAAGTATTTTTTGACTGCAAATATGACCTAAAGGTTTTTAAAGTTCGCCTCCCATTAAAGTCAATGGGGCCCGCCGCAAACTTGCGGTTCGCAGACATTTGAGAAAATTTGCGGCTAACGTTTGCAAACCTCCCGAGGCTGATGTTGGTCCATCACTACTTATCATATAGACAATGGCAAGAGACCCCAGTATCAGCATGTAGTCTCCTAAGTACATGGAATACACATTATTAGAAGTCTAAACACAGAGTAAATCAGCATAATTACGACATGTGGAAGACAGGTGATTGAGCTGATGATATTATCTGCTAGGAGTCTGACTGTGTGAAGCCTTATTGGCAATAGGCAGCTAGGCTTAGAGTCCCAGAATCTTCATATATTCTTTGAGATATATTGTTGACAAATATTACTGTCCCACTTGAAGCAATCCATTAAGTATCTGTCTCTCACTGACAGTTACGGTGGGTACCGTCACAAGGACCATTTGATATTCAACAGTGGGAACGGTTTTTTCAAAAATGATGGGCCACAGCAAGTTAGAGATGGAAGTTGGCAGCAAGCAGAGAAACGGCTCAGAGAGAAAATGTATGGCAGAAATGGAACTAACTAAAATGCCTAATCCAACTACAGCAACTATATTCTATACTTGTCCTGATGAGAGTATAATACCTGATGATGATTATCCTCCTCTTTATGGAGTATATTTAACCACTTTGACCCTAAAGGTAAAACTTGTGCCTAAGCACAAGTTTTCAATTTTGACATGTGTTAGTAAAACCGTACATATCATCAAGACTACTTTGTGAATTCAGATGCATTATACATTGTTTTTTTCAGGACAAATTGGGCTTTCATTTGGAGGTAAATGGTAATGGATATCTCTTGATTTTGTTTTTATTAGCAAAGGAAAACCGGCCCAAAATAGTAAAAAAATATTAAATGAAAATTAGCTATATATTTCTTGTTTATACCATAACCTACAAGAACAAATAACAACCCAAAATAAATTCTCCTGCTCCGGGTGATCACATTGATACCATATATGTGTATGTTATTTAATGTATGTACCCGTAGTACAGCCCAAGAACAGTAGTGCACATTTTTTTTTAATCCTACCTAAAACACAGTAACACTAACTGACACTGATACCAATTTAAAAAATGCTTAAAAAAAACCCCTGCTTAAAATATACTGACCATGACCTTTGACCCTCACCTTGATCTGTACCCTTACTTAACCCAAACACTAACCCTGGCACTGACCTAGATCAAACTTTGGTCTAGCTATTTTTTATTTATTTTTTATTTTCCTTTGCATTATTATTATTATTTATTTATTTATTCATTCATTTATTTTTACACAAAGTTTTTTTTTATTTCTGCAAGGAGAGAGACACAGGGATGGGCTTCACAGTGACTGGTCACTGTGATAGCCAAACAGAGGTTATCACAACAATTCAGGTGACCCAGAACTGGATGTTCCAGGTACTGACCATTAGTACGGGACCCCGGGCTCCCGCTAAGACCCCAGTCTCTGTGCTGTAAGCACACTCTGAAGCACACTCACAGCACCAAGACAGGTACACTTATATGCGGCCCCACAGGAAAAAAAGCCCAGTCCAGTGGGGCCGCATATATGCATACTGTTGGTGTGAAAAGGTTAATGAAAAGTCTGAGAGTATGAGAGTCCAAAGGAACCCAAACAGTCTATATCAATTGAAAAATATCAAACAATTTTATTATGAGGATTGAGGAATCAGGCTCAGTATAGAATCCAAGATGACGGCCGCAAATTCACCGCATGTGAAGGATGAACAGATTGCAGGCACATCTCCTCACAGGACCCTCTAATCCTTAGCCCCAATTCAGTACCTTTAACATGATATCCGCTTCACCTGCCTCCACTGAATCCCTGATCAGGCACACCATGGATGATTTAATTCTTTCTCCCATGGAAGATGGGCCCTCACACTACAAAATCAATAAGGCCCAGTCAGTTCACTCCACAGAGTTCTCCCCTGACACTGCGGTCATGTTTACTAAAATTCAGCATTATTTAACAGCAGCCTGTCGCAAACAGCAGCCAAGATTACAGGGGACATTAAAGCAGAGCTACATAACCTGGGCACTCGCATAGAGGTAGTTGAAACAAAATTGGACACCACCATCTCCAGAACCATCCAAAACACAGATCTATTACAGGACCTTCAGGATCAACATGATATGGCTTTATCTAAAATAGATGACCTCGAAAATAGGTCAAGGAGGAAGTAAGTTATCCCAAAACCAGGGAAAGACTCAGGAGATATAAGCAATTATAGATCCATCTCATTGATAAATAATGACCTGAAAATTCCAACCAAGATCCTGGCTGATAGGTTGGCTTCTTTTATAAGCTTATATGTCCATAAAGGCCAAGTAGGCTTTACCCATGGCAGACAAGGCCCAGATAAAATCAGGAGAGCAATAGATATTATATCGTTGTTGCGATCAAATTGGGATGGGGGCACCCCACAAGAAGGACTTCTTTTGTCCATAGACCTTCAGAAGGCATTCAATTCAGTTTCTTGGCCTTACCTCTTTACCATTTTACAGCACTGGGGGTTCGGCCAGAACTTCTCTAATGTCTTATGGCCATTCAACCTCCTGAGGCCAGGGTGCATTTACAGGGATACTACTTGGAGACTTTCTTAATCACTAAAGGTACAAGACAGGGATGTCCACTCCTGCCCCTGATTTTCGCAATAGCAAAATCTCCCTAGCCATAGCGATCAGAAACCATCCAGACATTCATGGAGTCAGATGTGGTCCCCACACACACAAATGTGCACTCTTTGCAGATGATCTGCTCCTTTTTATTACATCTTCTCGTATCTCACTTCCAAATGCCTGCTGACTGTTAGACGAGTTTGGTGATATTTCAGGGCTTTGCGTCAATATGTCTAAATCACAAGTACTTAAGATTAATGTCCAAGATTCCCTGGTTTCTAGAGTGAAGAAACACTTTCCCTTTTCTTGAAATATATCATCCATATCCTATCTGGGAGTACATCTACCTTCCAGGATAGACATGGTTAGGTAGAATTCACTCAGGTAAAATGACGCTATTGCCACAAATCCTCTAACTCTTTCGTTCTTTACCCCTACTTATCAACAAAGACCATTTGCAACGTTTCCAAGCAAAGATTGTAGCATTCATTTGGGGTTCGAAGGGACACACACTGGCAAAAGGAGTCCTTTTCCGAGCCCATAACAGGGGCGGCCTGGGACTGCCGAACCTACTCCTATACTATCAAGTCGCACAATTAGTCAGATTTCAGTTATCTACTCGAAGAATTTTTTTTTTTTTTTTTTACTCGAAGAATGCTAAACCTGATTGGGAGCTTATGGAATGACAAGCAGTTCCACAATTCACAGTGGATTATCTGATGTGGTGCAACTCTAAAACCCGTTCAGCAATCCTTGCTCCTACACTCTCTTACTCTTTGACCCTATGGGACGGTCTCAAGAACCACAAGAATTTGGTTTCTCCCATTCAAATCCAGCCCACGTCTAACATAACCCCCAATTCCCCCCAGGAATGAGCATTAGGGCCTTCCAATGGTGGTTGGACAAGGGGATGTACAGAATTGGACCCTTTTTTTTTATTTGAAAGGGTCGCTAGTAAACTTGGGATGCCAATTACTGAAAAATGTAGGCTTCAACAAATTTCGCACTTCTTGCATTCTATCTGGATTCCCAAATCCTTAATACCTAGCATTTCGCCATATGAGTGATGGTGTAGACAAAGCCAGGAGAAAAAGGGGAGAGGATGTCGGTGATCTACCAGTCACTATCTACAGATAACACTAGAACTAACTATATGTTCACTTGGGAAAAATATCTTTTGCAGGTTTGGGACCTAGAGGACTGACATAAAGCAGTTCACAGTGCTTACAGGGGAATGATCAACATATCTCTAATGGAAGCAGACCTAAAAGTATTGACTCTCTAGTATCTAGTTCCCTCCAGGCTAACAAAATTATACCCATCATCCTCCCCCCTCTGCTTCAGAGGGTGTTCCTACTTAGGAACAATGCTACATATATGGTGGGAATGCCCCAGAATACGAGGGTTCTGGTATAGGATCTTTGCTATCATAAGGCAGTTAACAGGGTTGGTCATCCCCAGCACCCCTCAATTAGCCCTTCTGAACTTCCCGGTGGAAAGGGCCCTATAAAATACTAAACACCTTATACGCTTTATTCTCTTAGGAGCTAAACTGACAATAGCATAAGTGTGGAAACAGCCCTTGGTCTCCAGCAGCAAAGCAAAGTGGAAAATGTCTTGGATCATTGCCCAGGAGAAGATGGCCAGCATCCTATAGGACACTGTCATGAAATTTGAAGCGACTTGGGGACCATGGGCTGAGTGCATGCAAATACAACTGACAACCCTGTAACCTCCCATTGTAACACGCCAATTACCAGGCTCTGGCATTACTGCTTATTCCCTAAACCTATCTGGCCCTTTCTTTCCTCCTTTCTTCTCTTTCTACTTCTCTTCTTCTCTTTCCTTTCTACGTATTTCCTCCACCTAAGGAGGTTTACAGGTTAAAGGTTTTGTTATCTCTTCTAGAAGGGAGGGTATTCAGATTGCTGTCTCCCGCCTTGTTGGGACTATAATAGAATCTCAGGTTTCTTAGGTCAAGGTGGTAAGCAGTTTGGTAATTTTACACACTTTTAAACCACAGGGATATAGCTTGAAAGGAGCATCCTCAGAGTGTGTATGCAATCGTTTGCACTAGATATTCATCAATCACTACAGCTCTAACCCCCACAGGTTAAACTGAGATTCCTTCACATCTGTTATATTTTATATCTACGTGGGTTTTAGTGAGGGCATGTTTGATGACTTAATTTAACACCGGGCAGGAGGATTCTCTATCTCACTTTAGACTTTATATATGTGGAGTTTCTACTTCATAAACTCCCAGGGACTTGCCGGAGTTACCTGATCTCTCTATTGATACACCAGGACTCCGGGAGCACTCACCAGCTCAACAAAACATAGCACCTCGGGGTATATGATATCCTTCTTTTGTACTCTTGTTGTTTTCCACAATTTGTAAACTTACTTAACTTACCTTGTTGATTACCTCTTGGTTGATTGTACCTCTACCTTACCTGTGTCAGTTTGTTACATAGTTCAGTTACTTTCTGGATTTATTTGAACTGTACTATACCTGTTAACTGAATTGAAACTTCAATAAAAATGATTGAAAGTAAAAAAAGTGATCCCCCCCCCCCATCCTCAGACTAGTAGGCAACAGACTATAGCAGGAGACCTACTTACAATAAGCATATGGCAGGTTACCCCAGTGGTTTGAGCGGATTACTTTAACATCTACAGTCATTTCTGGTTTGAGGCATAGAGGCCCCAAATATGGATATGGAACCTCCAGTTCCCGGAGTCTGTGTGTTTTGCGGAGACATGAACTTGAATCAGAAGAAAGACCACTCCATGAAACCCCCAGGCATACACCACCCAAAGGGTGGCATTCACCTAAATTCAAAGGCATTCAAAGGTGGCATTCACCTAAATGCCAGGGTCCACACTCAGTAGGTAAGAGGCTTGTTCCCAGTCCTCTCCAAAAGCCCCTGTCCCGACTAGGTCAGTCACATTTAGTATCAACATTCACCTCCTAAAGACAACACTATTGGTGGAGTTTGTGAGCCTCTTGCAAACCGAACCCAGACGGAACCTTTTTGCAATTGTACAAAAAATAACATAATTTGTGCAAGACAATATTCCCAAATGTAAGCATATTTAATATTAGAGAACACTGAAAAAAAATTATTTGTAAAAAGTAAAAAGCCATATGTGGAGCATGTTGAACTGCACATGCATGTATATTTTTGCTATACACTGTAAGCACTCTATGACAAAAAAATGTTCAGGTTTTCTGACATGTTATTTAGCTTAGTACATGCACAATCTACTACAGAGAAAGCCACTCACATACTTTTATGTATTTATTTATTTTTTAAGGATTTCATCTTAAGTAAAGTGTTGATCCATATTATGTACTGCATTTTATAGGGACAAAATATCCAAAAGTATCAAATATTGGATGTACAACACTAATAAAAATAAAAATTATAATAATAATAATACTTTTACAATTATTACATTTATTCATTTGTATCTTATTACTATTAGCCTAAACTAGGTGGGTGAATGAATAGTTAAAGTGAAGGAGAGATAGTAAGACTTGTATGATGACAGTTTGTATTGGAAAGCAGATGAAGATCGGTAAATTCAGCGTCTGTTTCCTGGGGGAATCCGGCAGAAACTTTCATCCAATAAAATAATTAAAGTTTTTCTTTGGTGACTTAGTTGTTCTTTTGTTCTATTCTGAACAGAGCGGTCCCACCACTGTAATCATGTGTGGGTCTTGTGGTGTCTCTAGTGAGCGCTCAGCTCAGGTGTCAGTAGTCCCGGGAGAACGGCACACAGAAGGTTTACAATGACTCTAAAAATGAAGAATAATGTCACCGGCTTTACTATTCTCTACAATGCTGGAAATATTGTCATCATATGGTTACCAGCATCCAGAATATCACCTATCATCAGAATAAAAACACAACACGGATATTAAAGATTTTACTTTAAAAGACACAAGAAATACAAAAGTCTAAATGTGTCTCTAAACTTTCATCCAATAGAATAAACTTTGACTGTTCCCTGAAGAAGATGTCTAATAATGTTTTAATAAAGAACTGATTTTCAGTATCAGCAATGCTGAGAAATAAAAGTTATGAAGTTTAGTAGTTTATTTTGCTAGATATTCAGTATATATTATAGTTAAAATTCAGATGCAAATATACAAAATAATGTAATTGTTAAAAGCATGTAAAATATTAAGAAATATATATGACAAATAAAGATAAAATGTACTGTTCAATAAATATCAATCATAATAATGATTACAATAAATGCTATAAATAAAGGACTTATGATTTGTGAAGAAGGTTATGTAATATATACGGATGTTTTGTTCACGAAATACATCTATAGGGCCAAATAATATACACTGCTCAAAAGAAGTAAAGGAACACGTTGAAAACACATCAGATCTCAATGGGGAAAAATATCATGCTGGATATCTATACTGATATGGACTGGGTACTGTGTTAGGAACTAACGGATGCCACATCATTTACTGGAAATGAACATGATCATCCTACAGAGGGCTGAATTCAAAGACCCCCGAAAATCAAAGTGAAAAAATAATGCAGCAGTCTAGTCCATTTTGCTGAAATTTCATTGCAGCAACTCAAAATGATCCTCAGTAGTGTGTATAGCCCCCACATGCTTGTATGCATGCCTGACAACATCAGGGCATGCTCCTAATGAGACGATGGATGGTGTCCTGGGGTATTTCCTCCCAGATCTGGACCAGGGCATCCCTGAGCTCCTGAACAGACTGAGACGCAACCTGGCATTGTCGGATGGACCAAAACATAATGTCCCATTGGATTTAGGTCAGGGGAGCGTGGGGGCTATTCAGTGGTATCAATTCCTTCATCCTCCAGGATCTAGCTGCATGCTCTCACCACATGAGGATGGGCATTGTCATGCACCAGGAGGAACCCAGGACCCACTGCACCAGCGTAGGGTCTGACAATGGGTCCAAGGATTGTATTCCGATACCTAATGGCAGTCAGGGTGCCATTGTCTAGCCTGTAGAGGTCTTTGCATCCCTCCATGGATATGCCTCCCCAGACCATCACTAACCCACCACCAAACCAGTCATGCTGAACGATGTTACAGGCAGCATAATGTTCTCCATGGCTTCTCCAGGCCCTTTCATGTCTGTCACATGTGCTCAGGATGAACCTGCTCTAATCTGTGAAATAATGGCTCCACGGTGCTGAAGCAGGGAGCACAGGGCCCACTAGAGGAAGTCAGGCCCTCAGGCCATCCTCATGAAGTATGTTTCTAATTGTTTGATCAGAGACATTCATACCAGTGGCCTGCTGGAGGTCATTATGTAGGGCTTTGGCAGTGCTCATCCTGTTCCTCCTTGTATAAAGGAGCAGATACCGGTACTGCTGATGGATTAAGGACCTTCTACAGCTCTGTCCAGCTCTCCTATAGTATATGTATAAGTAATATAAGTATATGCAGCCACCCCCACCGCTCCTCTCATTCTCCTTTCTGCTGCCCACCCTGTGCTTTTCACCTTCCTGTGCTCTCTGCCCCCCCCTCATACTCTCTGGTCCCCCTGTGCTCTCCACCTTCCCCTGTGCTCTCCAGCCCCCCTGTGCTTTGTCTCCACCTTGTGCTCTCTGACCCCCTGTGCTCTCTGCCTCCCCCTTGTGCTCTCCACCTCCCCTGTGCTCTTAGACATCCCCAGTTCTCTCCAGCCCCCCCAGTGCTCTCCCCCTTCAAGTGTTCTTGCCCTTCAAGTGCTCTCCGCCCCACCCCATGTTGTTTCTTCCCCCTGTGCTCTCCACCCCCCCAGTGCTCTCCAGACCCCCCATGTGCTCTCCAGATCTCCCATGCTCTCTGCCCCCCTGTGCTCCCCTCTTGTGTTCTCTGCTTCTCCCCTGTGCTCTCTGCCCCCCATATTTTCCACCTCCCCTTGTGCTCTCCACCCCCTATGTCTCTCTGCCCCCCCTGTGCTCTCCACCCCCCAGGGCTCTCCACCCCCCCTCGTGCTCTCTACTCCTCAGGGCTCTCTGGCCCCCCTCCTGTGCTCTCCACCTCACCCCTTGTTCTCTGCTCCCCCTGTGCTCTCCACTTTACCATGTTTTCTCTGGCTTCCTCTCTGTGCTCTTCACCCCCCAAGGTCTCTCCTGGCCCACCTCACTCTCTGCAGCTCTGCCGGGTTCTCTACTGCCCTCTTCCGGGGGATCTGTCAGGATAGAGAGTGGGGAAAGGTCCAGCTAACATGTCATGGGATGCTCAGTCCAAAATGCCCAGGCCTATTTTTTGTTTCAGTCTGGGCCTGGCCATGATCTCCTGTAAGGTGTTGTTATCCTATGTGCCATGATCCCATGTAAGTTGCTCTGATCCCATGTGCCTGATCCTGTGTAAGTTGATCTAACACCATTTGCCCTAATTCAATGTAAGGTTGTCTGTTGTGTAGCCCAAAATGTGCCCCGATACTATGTAATATGCCCTGCTGTGTGCCATATAATGTGTTCTGCTCCCATATAAAGTGCCCTGCTTCCATGTATTGTGTCCTACTCTCTCTCTCTCTCTCTCTCTCTCTCTCTCCCTCTCTCTCTCAATGGGGGAGGGGTATGTCTCTATGTCAAATATAATGTAAGGGTGGTAGAGAGGAGTGACATTATGGAAGGGATGAATATGGAGTTAGAATCCATGTGGGTAGAACTTCATAGGGAAGAAGTAAAGGGGAAAGTAATAGTGGGGGTGTGTTATAGGCTGCCAACCAAAGGGAGGAGGTTGAGCTGGAATTTCTATCACTGTTGGGTAACGCGCCAAAGCTGGGGCCAGCCATCATATTGGGGAACTTCAATTATCCCGACATTGACTGGGAAAAGGGGATTGCACACTCAATAAAGGCCCATCTCTTCATGAATATTTTACAGGACAACTACTTGTCTCAGATGGTGGATTCTCCTACTAGAAAGAATGCAGTGCTAGATCTAATTATTACCGATGACCCAGATCTAATCTCAGATGTAGGAGTCTGGGACAACTTGGGTTCTAGCGATCACAGGATGATCACATTTAACGTAAATCACAAGATAGCACGCAAGAGGGGAACATAAGAACCCTAAACTTCAGAAAGGCGAGCTTTCCCAAACTGTGCTCAATGATAGAGAAAATAAACTTGGCCCAAACCCTAGGAAACTGACCACGGAGGAAAAATGGGAATGCTTTAGGTTCATAGTAAACAAAAGCACAGTGCATTCCTATGGGAAACAAATTTAGAAGAGCCAAGGCCAAACCAGGGTGGCTAAACCGTAATGTAAAAAAACTTATTTGGGGAAAAAATGGCCTTTAAGAGACATAAATCGGAGGGGACTTTATCGGCTTTCCACCAATACAAGGAATCGAATAAGAAATGTAAATACAAAATAAAAAAGGCTAAAATTGACTTCGAGAGACATGTAGCTGAGGAAATTAAAGGGAAACCTAAGAAATTCTTTAAATATATCAATAGCAAAAAAGCGAGGTCAGAGTATGTTGCACACATAATTAACAACGATGGGAGGATGGTTACAGAGGATACAGAAAAGGCAACTTTGCTAAATGCTTTTTTCTCCTCAGTCTTTACACAGGAAAAGGAGGGGTATACTGATCATGACTGTATGGCTAGCAGTGCTTCACAGGACATGTCTCTATGGCTAACAAAGGGTGAAATCATGAAAAATCTTGATAACATTAACACAAATAATTCACCAGGACCGGGTGGTGTGCATCCCGGAGTACTCAAAGAACTCACTAAGGTTACATCTAGACCACTGTTCCTGATCTTTGCAGATAGTATTTTGACAGGAAATCTACCAGGTGACTGGAGGAAAGCTAACGTGATACCAATATTCAAAAAAGGGCAGAGGCATATCCCAGGCAATTATAGGTTGGTCAGCCTGACGTCAATAGTATGTAAACTACTGAAAGGGATGATAAGGGACTATATCCAAGAATTTGCTAAAGTCAACAGTATTATCAGCAGTAATAAGCATGAGTTTACAAAAGGACGTTCTTGTCAGACCAATCTGTTAACATTGAGGAGGTGAGCTGTGAGGTAGAAAGGGGGAGACCTGTGGATGTGGTGTATCTGGATTTTGCTAAGGCATTCAATGCAGTCCCCCACAAATGATTAATTTACAAAATAAGGTCTGCAGGCTTAGACCACAAGGTTTGCCCTTGGATAGAAAACTGGTTAAAGGGGCATGTCCAAAGGGTGGTAATAAATAACGCCTATTCAGACTGGTCTGGAGTGATAAGTGGGGTGCCCCAAGGCTCAGTCCTGGAACCAATTTTGTTCAATGTATACATAAATAGCATTGAGGATGGGATCACTAACTCAATCTCAGTTTTTGCAGATGACACAAAATTGAGCAGGGCAATACCTTCACATCATGATGCAGAAATCTTACAGAACATAAATAACAGAGTTGGCAACTACCAAAGCAGGCAGAATATTGGCATGCATAAGGAAGGGGATATATTCCAGAGATAAATCTATAATCCTACCACTTTATAAAACTCTTGTCCAGCCACACCTGGAGTATTCTGTCCAGTTCTAATTGCCAATCCTCAGAAAGGATGTGCTGGAACTGGAAAGAGTCCAAAGAAGGGCAACTAAGCTAATTAGGAGATTGGAGTACCTAAATTATGAGGAGCGTTTACAAGCGCTCAATTTATTCTCCCTAGAGAAGAGACGCCTGAGAGGGGACAAGATAGCAATTTACAAATATCTCAACTGGGATCTCAGCAAGGAGTGCAAGAGGACACAAGGCCATTCAATCAGATTAGAAGAGAATCAATTTAACCTCAGGCTACGCAAGGTTTTTTTTACAGTAAGGGCAATAAGATTGTGGAACTCACTTCCACAAATGCTAGTAACTGCAGGGAGTATGGCTACTTTTAAAAGACTCTTAGACATACATCTCCAAGATCAAAACATTCAGAGGTATGGAAAATGAATATGTCCACACACACCTACACAGGTTGAACTGGATGGACTATTGTCTTTATTCAACCTCAACTACTATGTAACTATGTAAAAATGTTTGCCAAGATAATAGCGACGAGACTAGTTGACATCATGTCTCATTTTATCCACCCAGATCAATCATGTTTTACCAAAAAACTGCCAAACCACTGACGCTACCCGAAGATTGATCAATGTCATACATTTAGCAGAAGAGAGGAAAACGCCTTCTCTGCTCTTGGCATTGGATGCAGAGAAGGCATTTGACAGGATACATTGGACATACCTGGACCATACGCTATCTGCTTTTGGATTTCAGGGGCCAATTCATTTGGCTATCATGGCATTATATACGTCACCTTCTGCCCAAGTACTCGCATCTGGAGTTCTCTCAAAGTCTTTCCCTATTACGAATGGTACACAGCAGGGATGCCTTCTATCTATGATATACATGGATTCAGTGTCAAACAAAGAACCCACACCATAAGTTTATTCACAGAATTTTTTAATGTTAACTGACATGGAAAAATCCCTGGCTTCAGTACACGAAACATTGGTCCTGTTCAATCAGGTATCCTACTACAAGGTTAATGACTCCAAGTCCCACATTCTGAATATTGGTATTCCCATAGATGTTAGAGAGAGTCTGATGTCTACTTTTCCCTATGCATGGCAACCAACGGGGATTAAATACTTGGGAATAACACTCACACCTAATACAAAGGACTTAATATCGGCTAACTACCTCCCCTTTTTTAGACACACTAAAGCTAAAACTGCAAAAAAAGACAGGGGTGGAATTGTCCTGGTCGGGCAGATTGGCATCATTCAAAATGATGCTATTTTCTCAGTTGCTCTATCTATTTAGGAACCTACCAATATCGGTTCCCAACACCTTTTTCATGAGAGCCCAAACCCTTTTAAATCTTCACCTTTTGAGAGGCAGAAGAGCAAGATGCACATTTAGCAACCCAATCCTCAATAAAAAGGCAGGGGGAGTGGGGCCACATACTCATAAAAGACTACTACAAAGCCTCAGTTCTCGCTCAAATGAGACCATGGCTCCAACCCACGAACACAACCTTATGGGCAGAACTGGAAAGCTCCCAAATACCAGGAGGCAGCCTTTACAACTACAAAGTACCTACTCATGAGCAGATTTAACCCGCGCCCACCCCCTTTAGTGTCCCCAACTATCAAAGCAGCAGTGACAACATGGCTTCAACTATTAAATCTCCCCCCAGGTGACACACCACAGTCCACTATCCCTCTCCCTATAACTAGCTTACCCAATGTCATACCAGACCTCAACATCTCCACATGGCCATCCACAGGCCTAACCAATGTACAGGACCTTCTGATTGGGCCTGCAATAAAACCTTCTAGATCCTTGCAAATAGAATATGATATTCCCTCCCAAGACCACTATAAATAATCACAGGTAAGTCATTTCCTACATACAGTAGCAATAAAGACACAAACCTAAACCTACCATAGTAAAGAGTTCAATTTTTCACTACCAATGTTAACAAAACTAGAGGTATCTCCTTATTCTATTACACATTAAATCACAAAGGAAACTTTTTTAATCCACCCCTACCTCCAATGGGAAAAAGAATACAACAAAACATATCAAAAAGCAGAATGGCAAAAAGCACTTTCAGCTACACTTGCAGCTACCAGAAGCTCAAATCTCTGGGAAATTATTCAAAATATAAATCTAAGGTGGTATTTAACACCCCAGCGTGTAGCTACATTTTCGCTGCATCTGCCCCCAACATGTTGAAGGGGCTGCGGGGAGGTAGGCACCTTGGTACACATGCTGTGGAGATGCCCCAGGCTCTCCGCACTGTAGTCTGGGGTGTCGGGATTAATCTCCCAGACTATAGGAACCTAAGCTATACTATCCCCGGGATTGGCACTGTGCTCCCTTGAAATCGATAAAATTCCCTGCCACTTAAGAACAGTTTGACTCATATTTTATTAGCTACCTGCCTATCAATACTCAGGCATTGGAAATCAACTAAATCCACCAATATAGACTAAATAATCCAAATCTTTCAAACACACGCCACATACGAACAAATGATTGCCTCATCACTAGGCAAATTCCCCAAAACTTATAGTCATTGGGAACCATGGACAAAGTGGTACACCAGAACGCACCAAACCCCCACCAGGGCCATCTCGTGAAAACTGAGACTTTTATGTCCCACTCACTCTCCCCAAACCCAGGGTGTTAACTCAAGGGAATTTATCTGAAGTGTTAACTAGCACTGGAGCTAGGGGTCCTGGGATTTACGATTCGGCTCCTGCCCCATGGCACAGTGTGTCCCCAAATAGGTGTCTGGGAGGCAGGCTGAGCCCTGACCGCAGAATTAGCATACAGTGTTCATGTGTACTCGAGTCTACATTCTATAATTGTTGATGGCTTACAATGTTAGACAGAGGAAACCTGTGTTTTGGTTTCCTCTCCTCCTGCCTGTTGTACTTTTTTCAGTGGAACTTGATAAATTCATTGCAAGAAGGGTTATACGGCACATCTAACCTTCAGCTGTGCCAGATGTTCGTTCAACATCCTTACTGTTCATATACATGTTTACACTGCTTTGATAGGATATTACATATTTTCTGTATTATTAATGGCTGTGCCCACAAATTTACAATTTACAAATTTACGAATTGATACTTTGTATACCTTTTGACATCTCAAAATTATTAAAAATGTATTGAAACTAAAAAAAGTGTCTTTCTTGCTGTGGTGCAAACCTGTATGCTATTTCCATCCCTAATATCCAAAAAAAAATATATGGATGCAGAGGATCCCCAAATCCAGGTGTGAAAGACTTGTTGCATCTTTCCCAAAAAGACTCCTGGCTGTATTAGATCAAAAGGGGGCTTCTACTAAAAACTGAGCAAAGGGTCTGAATACTTAGGACCATGTGATATTTCAGTTTTTCTTTTTTAATAAATCTGCAACAATGCCAACAATTCTGTGTTTTTCTGTCAGTATGGGGTGCTATGTGTACATTCATGAGGAAGAAGAATAAACTTAAATGATTTTAGCAAATGGCTGCAATATAACAAAGAGTGAAAAATTTAACGGGGTCTGAATACTTTCCGTACCCACTGTATATATTGTGACAGGAAGTCAGGTAAATCTGTGAATGTAGTCACAGACAGGACCTCCACTTCCACCTGGGTTAGACAAATCACCAATTACTATTTATTTATGGATGGTCTCCATATTTGATAGTCATTTCTTTTGCATGGTTGCGCTATTCTTTTTTAATATACATGTTGCTTGGTCCATAGCTGCACCGGCTTTAGATATACATGTTCAGGGTTTGCTCCCCCAATTTTTTGCTTGTTTATTATGTATTCGGTCTGACCAGACTTATGAGGTTGAGCATCCCATCCCCCACACACACCTGTACTCTATTGGTGTCCTCTATCAAGTAGATATAGGAGGAGTCCCCTGCAGTGCATTAGCACACCTTCCCAGCAAGGAGCGTTGTCTCAAAGGGTAAGAGAGGCTGGATTCACCCCTTTTTATGGATAGTGTAGGACCCACCGATAATGGGGTACTTTGACGCAGTGGTGGGCTTGAGCACGATATGGCCATATGGTGGGACTAAACCCCCATTTTTATTTATGGATGGTCTCCATATTTGATAGTCATTTCTTTTGCATGGTTGCACTATTATTTTTTAATATACATGTTGCTTGGTCCATAGCTGCACCGGCTTTAGATATACACGTTCAGGGTTTGCTCCCCCAATTTTTTGCTTGTTTTATATATATATATATATATATATATATATTGTGACAGGAAGTCAGGTAAATCTGTGAATGTAGTCACAGACAGGAGCTACACTTCCACCTGGGTTAGACAAATCACCAATTACTATAGGGTGTCGGCTGCAGAGGTAGCCAGAACTGTCTAAGGAAGTTGAAAGGCCTTCAGCTGTTCAGAATGAGGAAATGAAGGCCTCTATAATTTGTCCAAAGGAAGTCTAATGGATTGCTGCCTCCTGTCGCCGTGTGGGCTGGGAGAGGAGGACAGACAGACGTGTGCCTCCCGACGCCGTGTGGGCATGGGAGAAGGACTGCTGCCTCCTGTCGCCGTGTGGGCTGGGAGAGGAGGACAGACAGATGAGTGCCTCCCGACAAGCTGGTGAGCATGGGAGAAGACCCCCTGAAGTGATGTGCGCTAAGGAGGGTAAACAAGTGTGAAGACTACTCGAAGTAAGGTCTTGGATCGTCTCAAGGTGAGAAGAGAAACTATTTCTATGTGGAAAGAAATAAATGCACTGCTTGCTATGTGGAGAGACAAGCAACTGAACTGTGTTCAATGTGAAGTGTGTGAAGAGCAAAGGGACATGTTCCATATGAAGAGGAAAAGGGACATGTTAAATGAACTGTTTGCTGTGGTGGAGAGATAAAACATGGACTATTGAGAGTCTGCTGTATGACCAGCCAAGTCTGCCCAACAGTAGGTTGGGGACAGACTTCATTAGATAGGTTCCAGTGTGTGAGAAGGTAGCCGCCCACAGTGGCAAGGATTTATTTTGTTTTATTTTATTTTGGCTGTTTTGAGGCTTGCAATTGTGTGAAGTAAATTGCATGAATAAAACAGTGTTGTTTGCAACCACTGCTCGGCTATCTCTCTGTGAAAACGCACCCCCAAAGGGGTCATCCACACCCGCCACCGAGCTAATCCCTCACAATATATATATATATATATATACATATATAGGCACTTCAGTTTATATCAAGCAATTCAGTATCTATCGCTCAGTTCCGTTTGGAGCAGCAGGGCAGTATATACCATAAATTACTATATATGTAAAGAATGTAAGAAAATACTGTGAAGAATACTTAAAATGGTATAGTCCAGTATAGTTAGCACTTAATCGCATCCAGCAGCTCTCAATATATCAAACATATATTAAAGATCATATAGTCCTCAAAACTGAGTAAAGGAAAAACTGTCTTTAAACTTGATCAAATGTTCATAAAACTGCCAGACAGTTCATATATTAGTGATTCCCGGTGTTTTGATGTATGCAATCAGGTTCCAACCTTCACCGCACCAAACGTGACCCCCAAAGAGTGGACACTCACCAGAAATACTATAAAGATACGCCTGTAAGCATTGGTTGCTTGGACCCTTGACACCCTTGGATATCTCCGTCAATACCAGATGACCTCCACATGCGTACTCCAATCAATGGATCAGATTGTGTCATGGAAATAAAATGGGGGCACAATAGTGTGATACAGTTTCAACATTTATTGCACAAATCACTCCAAAGTAAATCCCCCAAATCCAATATGCTTACATAAAAACAATTCTTTCAAGCAATTAGTAGTAACCCATTGGTTATGGCCGGCTCACCACTGCTGTATGATAATATTCCAGCCTCCTCTAGGGTGAGATCCGGATCCCAGCCAAAACTCCTTGTGGTTACCAGGGAAACAGCATGCCTGTGTCATGACGCGTTTCGTCCGTTTAGACTTCAACTGAGGACCTCAGTTGAACCATACATTGGTATCTATATATCTATATCTATATCTATATATATATATATATATGGCACTTGAATATATATTAGGCCATTCAGTATCTATCGGTCAGTTCAGTGTAGACCATACATTGATATCTATCTATCTATATTTATATATTTGGATTTTGCGGGTACCATGATGCAAAAGATACTTCAATTATAACATCTGTTTACAATCTTTTTGATCAGGGCACAGTGTTAAGTTTAGTGTTCAAGCGTACATTCCTCAACATGTTTCACTGAATTATCCACTTCTTCAGGAGGATATTAATATACGCACACTCTAGGGATAATAACACATGAGTGAATATTGTCCACATAGGAACAAAATAATAATACAAATCACAACAATACAATAATATAGAAAATCAATTGTAAAACAGTTAGTGGGGAAGGGTTTGGGCTCATCTGGAGATGGTGCCAATCACCAACTCCCATAGCTGGTCAGCCATCAAACACTCTCATCGGCGGTTAGGGGGGACACTGATTGATAATAGCTGGTAATGGCTGTTAAGAGTCAGAGCTGTCTTATATTCCCAATACTAAAGACACTGGAAAAGAAAAGGACAGAGAAAAAAATGAGATCAAAGGAAAATAGAAAGAAAAAAGAGAGGAGAAAAAAGGGAACAAAAATAGATAAGAGGGTAGGAGGAGGGAGGGGAAGAAAAGCAAAGAAAGATAAAGGGGATGAAAGGAAAAAAGGGAAAGGTGGGAAAGAAAAGGGGGATAGCAGGGAAGAAGACAAAAAAAGGGGGGGGGGAGAAACGGAAGAGGGAGGAAAAGGGCAGGGGGAAGGGAAGGAGAGGGAGAAAGATAGGAAAGATGGGAGAGGGGGAGGGAAAAAGGGAGGGGAAGAGGAGGGGAAAAGGGGAAGGAAGGATGAAGAAAGAAGGGAAGTAGCGGGGGGGGGGGTAAAAGAAAAAAAAAGAAGATAATAGAGAGGAGGAGAAAAAGAAAATGAGTGAATAGGAAGGGTATAGCAAAAGAACAAAGCATAGGGAATGGCTCGTAAATAGAGTGGAGCAGACACCTGGATGTCCGTGTTCAGCAGGTTCGGCCAAACTTGAAAAAAAAGTCAGTGACCCGGACTTTTTCCGAACTTTACCCGGACGCCGAACCCCATTGAAGTCAATGGGACCCGAACTTTCAGGCACTAAAATGGCTCTAAAAAAACAATGGGAAGGGCTAGAGTGCTGCAAATGGCAGCAAAATGTAGTTAAGAGCACGGCAAGTGCTCTGCAAACAAATGTGTATAGGGAAATAACTTAAAACAACAAAACAAACAGAAAAATAAAACAATTTTCTTCATCTGTGAAGGACGAGGCCCATATGGAGAAGGAGGGAGGTTGAGGTGGCGGTGGATGTGGCGGTGTAGGTGGAAGCGGCGGTGGAGGGGGACAAGGTAGCCAACACTGCTTTTTTTTAGTCATTTTAAATTAGGGTACACCCCAAAAGAGTGAGAAAGATCAAAAATATAACAATGGCTGGGTAAGGTCGGTATCCATCTCTATTCTGCACAAGGTATGGAAAAGTCCTGTGGGGTCCATGCCTGGTTCATTTTAATGAGAGCTTGTCCACATTGTATCTGGACAGGCGGCTGCGCTTGTCTGTGATAACGCCCCCAGCCGTGCTAAATACACGTTCAGATAATACACTGGCTGCAGGGCACGCCAGCACCTCAAAGGCGTAAAGGGCAAGCTCAGGCCATGTGCCCAATTTGGAGACCCAGAAGTTGAAGGGGGCAGACCCGTCATTCACTACATGCAGGCGTCTGCACACATACTGCTCCACCATGTTGGTGAAATGCTGCCTCCTGCTAAGACGTTCCATATGAGCTGCTGGTGCTGCTGTTTGTTGTGGCGTGCTAACAAAGCTTTTCCACATTTCGGCCATGCTAACCCTGCCTTCTGAGGTGCTGGCGGTGCCCTGGCTGCGTTGGCGACCTCTTCCTCCTCCCCCTCCTCCTCCTCTGCCTTGGCCTTGTGCTTCCACTGTGGCCCCGCTGTCAGGTGGGAATGCCAGCAGCATCGCGTCTACCAGCGTGCGCTTGTACTCGCGCATCTTGCGATCACGCTCCAGTGAGTGAATTAAGGACGGTACGTTGTCCTTGTAATGGGGATCCAGCAGCGTGGCCACCCAGTAATCAGCACGAGTTAGAATGTGGGCAACTCGGCGGTCGTTGTGGAGACACTGCAGCATGTAATCGCTCATGTGTGCCAGGCTGCCCAGAGGCAATGAAAGGCTGTCCTCTGTGGGATGTGTATCGTCTGTGTCCTCTGTATCCCCCCAGCCACGCACCAGTGATGGCCATGAGCTGGCCTGGGTGCCACCCTGCTGTGAACATGGCTCCTCCATCTCCTCCTCCTCATCCTCCTCATCCTCCAGAACTGTGCCCCTGCTGGACAATTGTGTTCCTGGCATTTGTGGGTGCAGGAACCCACCCTTGGAGCCACTTGTGAATGACTGCCCTGAAAGCCTTGGAAATGATCCCTCTTCCTCCTCCTCCTCCTCCTCCTCCTGTGCCACATCCTCTTCCATCATCGCCCAAATCATTTTTTGAAGGAGGTATAGAAGTAGGATAGTTAAGCTGACAACGGCGTCATCGGCACTGGCTGGAGTACTCAAAACAGCGCAACAAGGCACACAGGTCTCGCATGGAGGCCCAGTTATTGGTGGTGAAGTGGTGCTGTTCCGCAGAGCGACTCACGCGGCCTGCTGCTGCTTGCACAGTCTTTCCAGCATGTGCAAGGTGGACTTCCACCTTGTGGGCACGTCACTTATGAGGCGGTGAGCGGGAAGGCCGAAGTTACGCTGCAGCGCTGACAGGCGAGCAGCAGCAGGGTGAGAACGCTGAAAGTGTGCACAGACGGCCCGCACTTTCTGCAGCAGCTCTGACATATCGGGGTAATTTTTAAGGAACCTCTGCACCACCAAATTCAAAACATGTGCCAGGCTAAGGATGTGCATCAAACCGGCTAGGCCCAGAGCTGCTATAAGATTTCGCCCGTTATCGCACACCACCAGGCCGGGCTTGAAGCACGCTGGCAGCAACCACTCATCGGTCTGCTGTTTCATGCTCCTCCACAACTCCTGCGTGGTGTGTGGTTTTTCCCCCAAACAGGCAAGTTTTAAAACTGCCTGCTGTCGTTTACCCCTGGCTGTGCTTAAGTTGGTGGTGAAGGTGTTACGCTGACCGGATGAGGAGGCGGTAGAGGATGAGGAAGCGGAGTAGGAGGAGTTAGGAACAGGAGGCAAACTGAAGCGCCCTGCAATCCTCGGTGTTGGAAGGACATGCGCCAAATTGCTATCCGCCTCAGGCCCAGCCGCCACTGCATTTACCCAGTGTGCCGTTAGGGAGATATAATGCCCCTGACCGTGCTTACTGGTCCACGTATCGGTAGTTAGGTGGACCTTGCCACAGATGGCGTTGCGCAGTGCACACCTGATTTTTTCCCCCACTTGGTTGTGCAGGGAAGGGATGGCTTGCCTGGAAAAGTAGTGGCGGCTGGGCACGACGAACTGTGGGACAGCCACCGACATAAGGTTTTTAAAACTGTGCGTCTCCACCAGACCGAATGACAGCATTTCAAAGGCCAAGAATTTTGAAATGCTGGCATTCAGGGCCAGGGATCGCGGGTGGGTAGGGGGGTACTTCCTCTTCCTTTTGAAGTGTTTGGGAGATGGAAAGCTGAACACTTCCACGGGACATTGTGGAGATGGTTGGTGACCCAGGTGGTGGTGTTGCTGACAGATCGTCTGTTTGCGGGGTGGCAGGTGCCGGTATCACTATAGAGGTGGATGAAGAGGCCGAGACTGCAGCAGAAGAGGAAGCAGGATGAGCCAGAGACGTTTCTTGGTTTTGAAGGTGTCTACTCCACTGCAGCTCATGCTTTGCACTTAGATGCCTGATCATGCAGGTTGTGCTCAGGTTGAGAAGGTTTATGCCTCGCTTCAGGCTCTGATTGCACAGCGTGCAAACCACTCGTGTCCTGTCATCAGCACATTGTCTGAAGAACTTCCACGCTAGAGAACTCCTTTGACCTGGCTTTGGTGCACTCGGTCCCTTGCTGCGTTGGGCAGTAGCAGGCATAGTGTCTAGGGCACGGCCGCTCCACTTCTGCACCCTGCTCCCTCTTCTGCTGTGCTGGTGGCTCTGTGCGACCACCGCCTCTTCCTCCAAACTACTCAGGTCACCTGCATGACCTTCATTCCATGTGGGGTCGAGGACCTCATCGTCCTCCACATCATCTTCCACCCAGTCTTCACCCCTGCCCTCCTTGTCGGTCTCCACAATTCTGAGTGCCGCAGCAGTTGGCACCTGCGTTTCGTCATCATCGGAGACGTGCTGCGATGGTCCTCATCTTGAGAAATAAGTGGTTGGGCATCGCTGCACTCAATCTCTTCCACTTCTGGGGCAGGGCTAGGTGGATGGCCCTGGGAAACCCTGCTGACAGAGTCATCAAAAAGAAGAAGAGACTGCTGTATGGCTTGGGGCTCAGACTGCTTGCCTGATTTGCAAGGGGGTGAGGTGAAAGACGGTTGGACATTGGCTGCAGGTGCCAAGTCTGAGCTTTCTGCAGTAGACTGGGTGGGAGACAATGTGAAGGAACTAGAGGCACTGTCAGCAACCCAATCTACTATCGCCTGTACTTGTTCTTGCCTCAACACTTGATGCCCTACCAAATACTGCTGCAGGTTCTGTCACCTACTCACACTTGAGGAAGGTGTTTCACTTGTGCATGTAGCTGGCACAGATCGACCACGTCCTCTCCTTGCAACAGGAGCTCTACCAGCAGCACCACGACCCAGGCCACGGCCCCTATTTGACGTTCTCCTCATATTTCTGTAATTTATGATCTTGCCCTAGAAAGGTGTTTATTAAATAGCGGAACAAAACAACAACAGTATCGTACGGGTGTATCTCACAGTCAAATATGCAAAGTATGCCACAATTTAATTTTTTTCACCCCAAAAGGGTGTATATTGAATAGCGGAATAGAAAAAAAGGATATAAAACGGTGTATCTCACACGTACAAACACTGACTAGGCCCCGATTACAATTTTTTGTACCCTAAAGGGAGGATGAGGAAGAGGAAGAAGAGTAGGAGGAGTTCGGACCAGGAGGCAAACTGAAGCGCCCTGCAATCCTCTGTGGTGGAAGGAGATGCGCCAAACAAATTTAAAAGGTGTATCTCACATGTACCAATACAGACTATGCCGTAATTTAATTTTTTCACCCAAAAAGGGTGTATATTGAATAGCGGAATAGAAAAAAAGTATATAAAACGGTGTATCTCACACGTACAAACACAGACTAGGCCCCAATTACAATTTTTTGTACCCTAAAGGGAGGATAAGGAACAGGAAGAAGAGTAGGAGGAGTTCGGAACAGGAGGCAAACTGAAGCACCCTGCAATCCTCGGCGGTGGAAGGAGATGCGCCAAACAAATTTAAAAGGTGTATCTCACACGTACCGATACAGACTATGCCGTAATTTAATTTTTTTCACCCCAAAAGGGTGTATATTGAATAGCGGAATAGAAAAAATTATATAAAACGGTGTATCTCACACGTACAAACACAGACTAGGCCCCAATTACAATTTTTTGTACCCTAAAGGCAGGATGAGGATGAGGAAGAGGAGTAGGAGGAGTTCGGAACAGGAGGCAAACTGAAGCGCCCTGCAATCCTCGGCGGTGGAAGGAGATGCGCCAAACAAATTTAAAAGGTGTATCTCACACTTACTGATACAGACTATGCCGCAATTTAATTTTTTCACCCCAAAAGGGTGTATATTGAATAACGGAATATAAAAAAGTATATAAAAAGTTGTATCTCACACGTACTGATACAGACTATGACGCAATTTATTTTTTTTTTACCCCAAAAGGGTGTATATTGAATAGCGGAATAGAAAAAAAATATAAAAAGGTGTATCTCACACGTACCGATACAGACTATGCCACAATTTAATTTTTTTTTACCCCAAAAGAGTGTATATTGAATAGCGGAATAGAAAAAAGGATATAAAACGGTGTATCTCACACGTACAAACACAGACTAGGCCCCGATTACAATTTTTTGTACCCTGAAGGGAGGATGAGGAACAGGAAGAGGAGTAGGAGGAGTTCAGAACAGGAGGCAAACTGAAGCGCCCTGCAATCCTCGGCGGTGGAAGGAGATGCGTCAAACAAATTTAAAAGGTGTATCTCACACGTACCGATACAGACTATGCCATAATTTAATTTTTTTCACCCCAAAAGGGTGTATATTGAATAGCAGAATAGAAAAAAGTAAATAAAAAGGAGTATCTCACATGTACCGATACAGACTATGCCGCAATTTAATTTTTTTTACCCCAAAAGGGTGTATGTTGAATAGCGGAATAGAAAAAAGTATATAAAACGGCGTATCTCACACGTACAAACACAGACTAGGGCCCGATAACAATTTTTTGTACCCTAAAGGCAGGATGAGGATGAGGAGTAGGAGGAGTTCGGAACAGGAGGCAAACTGAAGCGCCCTGCAATCCTCGGCGGTGAAAGAGGATATGCGCCAAACAAATTTAAAAGGCGTATCTCACACGTACCGATACAGACTATGCCGCAATTTGATTTTTTTCACCCCAAAAGGGTGTATATTGAATAGAGGAATAGAAAAAGTATATAAAAAGGTGTATCTCACACGTACCGATACAGACTATGCCGCAATTTAATTTTTTTCACCCCAAAAGGGTGTATATTGAATAGCGGAATAGAGAAAAGTATTTAAAATTGGTGATTTTTCAATAGCACATGTGAACACAGCAGTGTCTTATGTTTTATGTCACGGTCAGCAGCAGGCTATGAAGGGGAAAAAAAAATTCCCCTTTAAATTTGTAATTTTTAAATAGCAGATTATAACAGCACTCTGTAGTAAAATATAGCTGAAAGCTGCACACAACAGACTGATAAAAATATATTTTTTTCTCCCTCCTCCTCCTCCTCCTCAGTGGGCTCAAGTGAGGGCAAAAAGATTGTTCACCACCCCCCACACAGCAAAATCTACGTAGATCGCTAACAGACGATTGTTCTGTCCTGTGTCTCCTAATCTCTCCCTGCCTACTCTCTCCAGCCTGTCCCTAAAATGCTCAAATATATTTTCCCTGCCTACACTCTGACCTGTCCCTGCATTCTTTTCGGGCACAATGTTTTTTTTCCTTGTCTGTCCCTAATCAGCAGCAGCCAGCACCGTTGTGTGTGCTCTCTCCCTACACTAGAACAGACTGACGCACAGCGCGCTGTGTCTCTAGCTTATAAAGACCTGGGTCACATGCTTCAGGTGGCCAATCACAGCCATGCCTTTAGTAGGCATGGCTGTGATGGCTTCTATGGCACACCAGTTAAACGCTTGTTGATTGGCTGTTGAAAGCCCGCCATTAAAACCGTGCCATTACATACAAAACAGGAAATAAAATTACCGAACACGGATTTTAAACTCGAACATACAGTAAAGTTTTCGGGTCCGTGTCCGGGTAACAAAAATCCAATTATCCGGTACGGACCCGAATAATACAGTCCGTGTTCACTACTCGTAAATAAATATATGCATGATCCATACCATAAGATAGTTAAAGGTATCCTCCACTGAAGGGGTGAGGAGAGAGGCTGGGGAGTAAAAAAGTGAACTCTTCTTGTAAGCTAAGATATGTATGGGTTTCAAAGCCACATTCCAGTTGGAGATCCCAAGACCCTGTGGGTCAGAATGGGACAGATAAATAAGGCTGCATGTATTGTAACATAAGAGGTTCACCACAACTGGAACTCACCTAGCATTAGCCTCATCCTCGAATATCCGAACTGGAGTGATTCCCTGTGCAAAAATCAGCAGACGCCGCCAGTTATGGTGGAGCCTGCTTTATGTGTCCCCTATCGGGTGACCACCCATCATGCCGGCATTGGCGTGTGACGTCACTCGATCTGATCTCCCGTATGGTGCAGGTACAATGTCGCGCATGCGCAGATGGGATGTGGCTCACAGGGAGCTGCACACTGCGTCATTGCGAGGAAGCTACAGAGCGGAAGATAACCCCCACACAGAGGATCACATGCCCGCTGGAAGAGCTAGACCCGACTTGGCCGTGGGAGCCATATCACCCAGGAATACCAAACCCTGTACAAAAAAGATGCAACATTAGTAGAATAAGGATACAATTGCCCATAATAAACAAAACAAAAAATTAGGACAAAAATAATAATAGTAAATAACTACAGCATGTGCCAGTATATTAGGAACATACAACAATGACACTTTTTTTAAAAGACCACATGAAATATAAGAAGAGGTCCCTATAAAAAAAAAGGGAGAGAACGAAGGGGAGGGGGGAAGGGAGAAGAAGGAGGACGGGGACAAATGGAGGTAGGGAGGGGAAGAGAAAGGAAGGAGCAGACAATGATGTGATGGGGAGGAAAACATCAAATAGCATTAATGAAGTCACAAAAAAGGTTTATATGTTAGTACCTCATTGAGGCCTGGTGGGACTTTGGCATTTAATTTTTCTATCCATAGAGTCTCCCGTTGTAGAGGTCTTCTTGTCCCAATCCCCACCACGTGGGTCCTCGGGAATCACCTCCAATACAAAGAACTTTGCCACTTCAGATTTAAATCTGTGGCAAAGGCCTATGTGGTGGCCCATAGATGTAAGTTTTCCACTACTGGAATAGTATAAGTCAGGGATCCTCAAACCACAGCCCTCCAGCTGTTACGGAACTACACGTCCCATGAGGCATTGTAAAACTCTGACATTCACAGACATGGCTAGGCATGATGGGAATTGTAGTTCCTGAACAGCTGGAGGGCCGTAGTTTGAAGACTCATGGCGTAGCTTGCGTCTTGTCTTTCCCACATAAAAGGCATTACACTCACATATCATGAGATATATCACACCTTTGGTGCTATAATTAGCATAAGTGAGTGGTGACAACAGCTCGCCACCCGGGAATCTATAGGTGGCACCCTCCAACACCCATGGACATCACGGGCACTCACCGCATTGATAGGTGCCCCTGGCACCGGGCGGCGGGTTGCTCCCCTCGGTGTAGTGGCTATGAATTATTCTGTCCCGTAAGGAAGTAGCCCTCCGAAAGACCAACTCTGGGGTATCTCTAACATATTTTTTGATAATTTGACGGTCCGTGAGGAGATTCCAATGGTGGGAAATAACAGTACAGAGTTGTTGGTTTTGAGCATAGAATTTTGTCACAAGTTTTACAGTGTCTGAATGTTTGGGTTTAGAGGAATGGTATAGTAAAGAGGCTCTGTCCTTGGCGAGTGCCCTGTTGAATGCTTTTTTCAGATTGGTACACGTATATCCCCTTTGAAGAAGGCGATCACATAATAGGTTGGCCTGAGCATGAAAGTCTTCCTCCCTAGAGCAGTTCCTGTGCAAATGCAGGTATTGCACATAGGGGATACTGTGGACTAGAGATTTAGGGTGTCCACTCGTAGCATGCTACAAGGTGTTGCAGACAGAAGGTTTACGATAAAGATCAGTAATGATGTTGCCATCAAGTAATTTAGTGATCATGAGATCCAAGAAATAGATCTGATAAACGCTAAAGGAGAAAGTAAATTGTAGATTTAGATCATTGGTGTTTAGCAGTCGCATAAAGTCATGTAACATATTTTCAGGGCCTATCCAAGCCAGGAACAGATCGTCTATGTACCTATACCAAAAGGGGACAAAATCAAAACCAAAATCATACAAAAATGTTTTTAAATTAAAAATTTTTTGTTCAATAAAATATCAATTTTTTATTCAAATTAGCTTTTGTGAGGTGTTGTTGTGCCATCAAAGTCCATTTTTTCTTTTTCCCAATTCCAACATATTTCAATACATTTTGAGTGGGTATCATTAAGAATAGAAGTAAGCTTTTTGTGAATCATGGTTCCAATGATACTTTGTTACACTTCTCTAAAAATTGAGGATGGTTCCAAGCTTCCACAATAACCTGGCATGTAGCAAGAAATATAAAGGATAATAATTTCCATTCTTCTTTAGTAAAACCAAAAATTAGTCTGTAAAAAAGAGCATCCCATGGAGCACAGGGTAAGGTTTTTTAAAATAATATTAATCAAAGTAAAAATATAAATAAAAATGATATACATAATATACATATAATGTACATATAATGAGATACAGTACCACGAGTGTTGCAACCAGGGAAGCACAGAGGGGAAAAAGATAGCGTAAATTTGGCCAGTAAAGCAGGAGCCATATACCAGCAGAACAATATCTTATAGGCATTTTCCTGTGCTAAGAAATAAATGGAACAATGGTAAATTTGCCAACCAAATTTACTCAGAGATTTGTAGTGATTCTCCCAGCTCAAGTTCCCAATTTCTAAAGGACAAATCAAGGCAGAGTACAAAAGAGAAATCAAGCCACTGGAATGTGAGGCATTCATACATATATTTCCAAAGGGGGGGGAGGGGGTGAGGAGAGTAGTAAAAGTCTGGACATTGCTGAGAAGGGTGTGGATAAAATCCAATGTCTGGATTAATCAAGAGGATTTTGAGGCAGGAAGTAGCAGTGTTCTTGGAGGTACAAAATTGATTTCACTCCATCAAATCTTAGAGGTTTGTGTATACAGTATATTTTATGTCTTTGTTCAACCACTAGAGAAAAGCTGAGGGATCTCTGTGCACAGGAGGGAACAAAGAATTTTTAGGTATACCCGCTAGTGGATGTGGAGATATTAAAGGAGTTGTAAAGGCAGAAGGTTTTTCAGCTTGTAGTTGGTTTTCCAGGCATTGAGCCTGATGTGGATCTGCCATTGTTAAAAGTTACCTCTCCAGCCCACGTGAGCTGCGACCCTTGGTGTGAGAACTGAGACATGGAAAACTCCGGAATCTTGGATTTGTGGTTTTTATTGTATTTAGGGGATGGGAGAAGGGAATGAGCGGGATACTCCTTTAGGCTCAACTAAATACACTTGGGACTTTATCCAGGAAAAAATTCCATGCTTTGACGCCAGCCGACGCCTGCCAATGCTCACTGACTCTCAGAACACACTGTAGCTTGATAGAAGTGCTGGATCCTCGACTTTAAAGTCCAGAAGATGCAGAACTGTGGATATTAGAACTTACTGACACCGCTGCAATGCAAAGTCACTGACTACTCCCCCCCCCCAGCCTGGCACTGGCTTGAGGTAGTTTGTTGTAGGTTCCTGTGTGGCTGCAACTCTCAACGGACACTCTGTACAATTCAGGGCCCAAACCACAGACGCCCCCTTTCACCTTCAGGGTCCACTGACCCCCTCTGTAACTTCAGGGTCCTCAACCTAGGTACCCCCTTCTCAGCTAGCTGACACTGGATCCCAGAACCTCTTCTGAAGTGGCCCCCTCTGACTTTAGGCAGACCCCCAGGGGCAATCCTCAGTACAAATGACCTGTGTAGACTTTCCTGGGACTGGACCCCTCTCGCTCTCCGCAGGTTCTCAGCACACTGGATCCCCTTAGCTCAACTCCGCACTCTCTAGATTCTCAGGCGACACCCTGAGACATCCGATCCCTCAGACAGGAGGAGAGACAGCCGTTCTCTCCCTCCTGGGACTCTGCTCCTGCCAAAGACACCGTGTCACGCACTTCCCCCAAACTTATACCCACTCCCAGAATCCTTTGCAGTATAATCTGCCTTCTGGGGTAATTACAAGCCTGGATGTGTCCCCTGATTGGGCTCCCTCCACTGCCCTATGAGAAGCCTCTCACAGGAGCCAGTGGGGAGACTTCCCCCTCAGCAGGCACATCTGGAACCCATGACACTCTAACTAAACAAATCGGCAACATTTGCAGGAAGCGGACCGAGGCGGACGTGCATGAGAGGAGTTCTGCCGGTTACATGAGATAATCCAGTGCAATCCTGCAAATATATTACCTTTGGAGGATCATTGCTTCCCTAACAAGTCTATCTAAACTATTGGGGACCCGCTCAGCCAAAAATTGTGAAAAACGAGCCACCGAGCACAGATTTCCAGACACGGCCTAGTCAAGCCAGATGCCGGGGACTTTCCTACAGTGGTGCCCCATCTGCGATCGGGGATCCGGTAAGGCCACCTTCCTCTTATATACCCCCCAGACTGCACAAAAGCGTCTTCACAGGCCAGTCAGAAGTTGTCATCCACAGCCCATTTACTGTGCAGAGAACTTACAGCTTTAGTTTATCCTGCATACACCACCATATTGGCCGCATGTCAGACTTACTGTGTTAAACATACAGTGCAGCATCTGTCCTCACAAGCAGTTTTTCTTATCGCATTAAGCTTGGTGTATATCCCTACATATGAACTGTGACTATTTTATTTCATGCTACTTTACCCCAGATGCACACCATTTTTTCACTGTATAAAAAGTATTCAGGGTGTGCGGCCCTGACATCAATGGCAGCACACATCTAAGAAGGATAGCCCTGCCATCCATCTGCCTAATCCACTTCATTTAGAGGCAATTATCAGCGCTATAATGGGGAAAAGTGACAGGGCTTCATCCTCCACCCGCTCTCGCTCTCCTAGAGATCGGGATCAATGCTCTGGGGTCCAGGTTCCAGACATGTTTAAGAGGCAGGCAGGAGAGGCATCCCACACTGCAGCACAGGCTGCATCCACCAGCATGGAGGTGAGAGAAGCACTCATTCCCCAAGGGACAAAACCTGCAACTGTGGGTGTCCCCACACCCCCTTCTCCTGCTCTCAGTGTACCTTATGACTCCCCTGGTCACTCAACATCCTCACACTGTGTATCACTACAGGAACTCAAGATTATAGCTGATAACATAAAATCCACCCTTTCAGCAGCCATTGCAGATTGCATAACATTTCTGGAAGGCTGGAAGAAGTTGAAGAAATAACGGACAGACATGATACAGACATATTGAGTGCACAGAGAGACATATCGGACCATTCTACACAACTCAGAGACCTCCACAGACATTTGGAAGACCTTGAAAATAGATGTCTCAGGAACAACATTCGCATCAGGGGCCTCCCGGAATCCATTGAACCTGCTCAATTAACACAGACTGCCCTTATCATATTCAACGACCTATTTGGAAGACCTCCTGACATCCCAATAGAGATAGAACGTCTTCATAGAGCACTGCGACCCAAAGGGAGAGAATCTGATCCTTCCAGGGACATTATCCGCTGTCTAGCACAATTTAAACTAAAAAAATAAATTCTCCATAACGCTAGGATCAGGGGTCGCATACTATTCCAGGGCTCCGAAATTAAATTATGCCAGGCTCTCTCTCCGATTACATTACAAAACTGAAAGATTTACGTCCACTACTAAATCTCCTTAGGGATAGAGAAATCCCCTACAAGTGGGAGTTCCTGTTTTGCTTGTTTGCTGGTTCCAGAGGACGCTTCGCTTCACTCAGACACCCTGAGGAAACTGTGACTTCCTGCAACACACTGGGCATACCTCTGATTGAAATCCCCGGCTGGTCCCATGTGAACAGACAACACCCTGACTCACATGTTGAAGATATGGATACTGTACACCAGGATGACTCTGTCTTTCTCAGAAGACGCAGGCTATCACCTAATCCATCTTCCTCACCAATGAACAGGCACAACCCTGGCCAGGGTAGTGTCCCTTCCTCTCCTGCCCACAGGAGACCATGTAGAAACTGAACAGGTTACTGTATTTCTATCCATATAGCAACAGGCCCGGATTCTACAGATTGCAATCTAAACCATCTTTGATTCTCTTAGACATGTATTGCATGTGATCAATAATTACCCCTCGAGTACAATCAATACCGAATGCTCAAGAAGAGCAACAGGGAAAAAGGGAAGAGGAGGGAGGGAGGTGGAAAAAAGAAGAGAAGAAGGAAAATGACTTATATGACTGACTGTATTCTGTATATCTGTTGGCCCTCTTGAACATGTATACAGACTCTTATGTGCTCACCGTTTTCCCTTTTTTTTTTTTTTACTTAGTGAAGGAGAATTCCCCTCCCTGCTAATAATGTAATTGGGAGAGACAACGTACCAATACACTAACCTACAAACAGCCTTATATGTCTTATAATATGCTGAACTAGCGCTGACAAATACTCTCTCTTTATTCCCTCTCCAAGCTATACTTCCAACATTCTAAGTGCTCAGTACCTTTTGGAGAAAAGTAACGTGTGCAGAATTCCTTGCTAGATCTGTTTTATTAGTTAGTTGTTCATTTAGATCTCGACATGTCCCACGGTTTATCCTCACTGAAGAATATTGGGGCACATACTGCCTTCCATCATGGAGCTTTAGAAACCTACTTTTTTTTTGTTGTTGTTTGTTGCTCCAATTCCAAATATTACCACTAGGGATGATCGAACTTTTGAAAAGTTTGGTTCGAACAGAACACCCGAATTTCCCGAAAGTTCGGTTCGGATTCCTGAACCCCATTGAAATCAAAGGACCCGAACTTCGGGAATCAAAAAACACCATTTTGAAGCCCTAAAACCCAATGAATGCCCCTAAAAAGTGCCTAGGGTCCTGGGTCATGCCCCAGGGACTATGAATCAGGCAAAAAAAAGTTCTTAAAAATTTAAATTTTTGATAGAGAGCCAATTATTGAAAAAATAATTGAAAAAAAAATGAGATTGCTTTGGATTTAGTGTCTGGAGGTCTGAAAAGTGTACCTGTGAAGTTTCAGCTTTGTAGCATTTCCAGAACCAGAATTATAGCATGCCAAACCTTCAAACATGACTTTTTGGCTTAACCGCGCCTTTCTTTTGCTCCTAATCAACTGCACAGCCAATGTGTATGATGGGGACAGTGCACTGGGAACAAGTTTTTTTTTTTAAAAAGGTGCTGTCTCTTTAAATGTGGATATAATTAACGGGTGTATTTTCACAATGGGGCTATTATTACCAAATGTTTTCAAGAAGTCAAAAGATGTATGTAGATGCACTTTATTTCATGTAAAATGGTGTTTGGTGCACTTTAACTTGAATTCTCACAAGAAACAGACATATATGCACGGATACATTGAGGGTTAGGGTTCGGGGTAGGGGCCACAATGTAGTGCACAGTGAACAAGATTAGAGATGTTTTGGATGAATACTGTTGTCTCTTGACTTTGAATAGAAGTAAAGGATGCTTAAAAATTGGGCCTTTGGTGGTGCCGACGATGCCTTGACACCATAACCCTATGAAAGTGCTGGTCATGAAAGCAATGATTGCCTTTGTAAGTAAAAAAATTGCAATGATATGCATCTGTGAAACAGGTGCACAAAAATTGTTGTTTGGGTGTTGGCGGAGCCATACCACTGTAAGCCCAAAGAGCTGGTGTTGAAGTAGGTGAAAAAATTAAGAAGATGTGTACCTGTGGATCAGGTGAGCAAACATTGTGTTTTGGGTGTTGGCGGAGCCTCCCCATCGTAAGCCCAAAGAACTGGTTTTGAAGAAGGAGTAAAAATTATGAAGGTGTGCACCTGTGGAACAGGTGCGCAAACATGGTATTTTTTGTGTTGGTGAAGCCTCCCCACTGTAAGCCCAAAGAGCTGGTGTTGCAGAAGACCAAAAAATTATGAAGGTGTGCCCCTGTGGAACAGGTGTGCAAACATGGTATTTTTTGTTTGGCGGAGCCTCCCCATAAGCCAAAAGAGCTGGTGTTGCATAAGGCCAAAAAATTATGAAGGTGTGCACCTGTGGAACCAGGCTTAAACTGAGGCTCAGCTGCCACATTGTAATGATAGACTAGTCTACAAGGTCTGCATCAGGTGCATCAAAGCTTGATATCCATGATTCATTTTAATGAATGTCAAACGGTCGACTGAGTCGGTGGAGAATCTCGTTTGATGGTCTGTGACGAATCCTCCTTCTGCACTGAATGCCCGTTCTGATAGGACACTGGAAGCAGGGCAGGCCAACAACTCCAAGGCATACTGGGCCAGTTCTGGCCAGTGGTCTAATCTTAAGACCCAGTATGCCAGCGGATCGGATTCCTCACATGAAAAGCCCTCTGTGTCACTTTGTGCCCTGACATAATCGTCCACCATGTGATGCAGACGCTGTCGATGTGATGTGGCAGCTGAGAGGCCTGGGTGGTGAGGACTAAAAAACGACCGAAAGGCATCCGTCAACTGCACGCCTTCTCCAACGCTCCTCTCGTGAACTGCAGTAGAGTGCATGGTAGGTTGTCCCCGCCCCTGCACCCTACGGGAGTCAGGGAACGTGTTCACCAGAATCCTCTTGAGACTGTCCTCAAGGGATTTGATCCTGTGGACTCTCTGGGTGGATGGGAAAAGCTCAGAAACTTTTGACTTGTACCAGTGGTCAAGTAGGGTGGCCAACCAATAGTGGTCAGTCTCTTTAATGGCCTTGATTCTGGGGGTCCTTTCGCAGGCTCTGAAGCATGATGTTTGCCATGCGTCACAAATTTGCAAAGGCCTGAGAAGCTGACTCCTCCGGGTCACTCAAAACGACATGATCTTGAACGTGCTCCTCCTCCTCCCAGCCACATACTACTCCAAAGTGTCCAAAGGGTGTAAAACTAGGCCTTGCAGATTGCCTCATGTCTTCCTCCTCCTCCTCCTCCTCAAGCCTGCAAAAGTTCCAGAAGAATTGTCCTCCTCCTCCTCCTCTTCCACCCCTGGATCCTGCTTGGGCCTCTGGGAGCTAGGCATAATGGAGTCAGGATTCTCAGGATAAAGGGGGCCTTGAGAGGCAAGGAAGTCCTCCTCTTCCTCCTGCTGCTCTGCCTCCAGTGCCCTGTCCATAATGCCATGCAGAGTGTGCTCCAACAAAAACAGCACCGGTAGGGTGTCACTGATGCATGCGCTGTCCCGGCTGACCATCCTTGTGGCCTCCTAAAATGGTGAGAGGACAGCGCATGCATCCTTAATCAAAAGCCACTGCCATGGGCGAAAAAAAAGCCCAGGCACGCTGAGCCAGTGCTGGTGCTGTACTCGCAGAAATATTCATTGAGGGCCCTCTGCTGCGTGTACAGGCACTGCAGCATAGCCAAGGTGGAGTTCCAGCGGGTGGGCATGTCACAGACGAGGCGGTGTTCCGGCAGGTGAAACTCACGCTGCACTTCGGCCAAATGTGCAGTGGCACTGTACGACCGCCTGAAGTGACTGCACACCCTTCTTGCCATCCTTAGCACATCCTGCATTCCCAGGTACGAGTTCAAAAACCGCTGTACCACGAGATTCAGGACATGCGCCAGGCATGGCACATGGGTTAACTTTCCCTGACGAAGGGCGGCCAGGAGGTTTGACCCATTATCAGTAACCACCATCCCTGGCTGCAGCTGGCGTGGTGTCAACCACCTCTGGGCCTGTGCCTGCAGAGCCCCAAGAATCTGAGGGGCAGTGTGCTGCCTGTCCCCTAGACACACAAGCTGCAGCACTGAGTGACACCTTTTGGCCTGAGACATAGAATAGCCCTTTGAATGCTTACATGGTACCTCATCATATTCAAAGGACCATTTTGCAGAGGAGAGCATGGAGGAGGATGAGGAGGAGCAGGAGGGGGTAGAAGTGATCGATCTACCCGGATCAGCCACACCACCAGCTGTTTGCAGATGTGGGGGCAATACTGGCTGCAGCACCGAGCTCTGGCTACAATCCCTTCCACTGGCAAGCAGTGTCACCCAATGAGCAATGACATAATGTACCGTCCCTGCCCATGTTTGCTTGACCAAGTGTCAGCCGTCAGGTGTATCCTACGGCTAACTGACTTGGCCAGGGATGACACTACATTGCCTTCCACATGTTGGTATAGGGATGGCAGGGCCTTACGGGCAAAGTAATGCGACTTGGTACCTGCCACTGTGGAACTGCACATTTTGCAAAGTCGCGGAAGGGAGCAGACTCTACCAGGTTAAATGGAAATAGTTGCAGAGCCAGTAGTTTTGCCAAACTACTGTTTAGACGCTGGGCATGTGGGTGGCCGGGAGTATACTGTTTTTTTCGTTCCAGCATGTGTGGAATCGCAATTTGCCATCTAGATGTTACAGCTGGTGGTGTGCTGGAGGTAGATGCGACACAGCCTGCTATATCATCATCCCTGTCAGTGGAGGCTGCCAACAGGTGACGAGTGACTATAGCAGGGACAGACTGATGTGCAGGTGGAGCACGAGGAGGAGCAGGAGGAGGACTAGGAGGCCGACTGTCCGATCTTCGGCCCTTTTGCGGGTTCTTCAAATGATCCTGCCAACGGGCCAAGTGGTGGGTTGTCAAATGAAGTGAAAGTGGATAGTAATGCGCTTCAATAGTAAATCAACAATATTAATGTGTAAAACAATCAAATCATGTAGGTGCAAAAATAGTGCACAAAATTGGAGGACTTCAGAATCATGTGTAAACAAAATACAGTTCATCAATTAAAGTCCATAATCAAACATGTGCAAATAATATGTTCAATGGTGAGTCCACATTTAAATGGTGACTGTGTTCAAATCCCAACGTAGTGAATGGCCTCTTACCATGTGTTAGACAAAACAGAGCCTCCAAATAAACTTGACAATGTGATAATAAAATAATGCCCAGTGATAAAGATGGACTCTTACCAGAGATGATGGAGGTAAAAACTTCAAGCAAAGTAGGTAGATGATCCCGTGTTAGCAGGACTGAAGAGGTGGAGCACTCTCCTTGAGGATCCTCCAAATAACATCCACCCACAGCATCCAGAAAAAAACTTGGTGCGGCTCAAGAGGAAATGGCCCAAAGATGCATTCCCAAAAGAAAGAAAGGGACTAATATTGCATTATCCTTTAAAACCAAATTTAATAAAGGCAAATACACTTACAGCAATCCAAGTTAAAAAGATGCAACAAGCTGAAGAACGTCACGGGCGTCTGCAGAACGGTATCGTGACAAAATGACAGCGCGACCAGCTCCTTCCGACACGTTTCCACACAAGGGGTCGTCTACTGGGAGTGGGTTGTCAAATGCCTGGTTAGGCAGCTTGTACCCAAGTGGTTAACATTTTTGCCACGTTTTATTCCCTTATGACAAATCTTGCAGATCGCAACTGTTCCATCTGCATGAGATGTCTAAAAAAAGGCCTAGAAAGAAGAGGTTTGTATAGTGGCCCAGGAGACAGCAGGTGTGGCCTTAGATGGAGTGGGCTGTCTGCTCTCCCCTCTTGCTTGCTCTGCCTCCTCCTCAACCTCAGACCCAACATCAGACTCCATAAAGAACTGAGCATCAGGCGTGGCCCGGGAGACAACAGGTGCGGCCTTAGATGGAGTGGGCCATCTGCTCTTCCCTCTTGCTTGCTCTGCCTCCTCCTCAACCTCAGACCCAACATCAGACTCCATAAAGGACTGAGCATCAGGCAGGAGTAGATGGCCAACACTGTGGTCAAACAGCTCAGCTGACTCCTCTGCCATGTCTGAAGTTGGGTCTAAGGGAGGACTTGAGGTGGACATGGACTCATCTTTATTTGCTCTGCCAACTGCAGAAGACTGACCACTTTTCTCTGCCTGGGTCACTGTGGTTGCTGGGGATGACGATAATGAGTGTTTGGTAATATAGTCTACCACCTCCTGGACGTACTGTGGACGTATAGCTTGGCCATTGAGGGAGAACAATCGAGATGGTGGCCTGGCTGAGTACTGACCCCCACATCCACCCTTGCCTCTAGACACCCTAGAAGCTGTGCCACAGCTGGGCCACGTATGCCTTTCCTTGGTCTACCTGACATAGTTGTCACTGAGGCTTTGGCAACTCTGTGCGGTGAAATTCACCTGCAAAACGCACACTGCTATGCGACCCAAAGTTGTTGCTAAATACAGAAGATATGTGTGTGACGCAGAGTAGCAAAGCCTTTTGCACAGTGGACTTAACGCTTAAAACAAGAACAGGGGGCGCATGCACGACGGCTCCCTGCATGGACGTGTGAGCAAGGAGCTCCGTCCCGCACCGACACTGCACAGCCCGCGGTAAATGGCTCACACCACCGATCGCATCCGGACAGACCTCCTCACTCCCAGCCAGGCATCAGGCATCCGATTTATGTCGGGGGGCTCCGCCATGAGGGACCTTTCCAGCGCATTTAGTGCGGCATCACTCCGGCCCTCACCTTCCAAGATGGCCGCGCCCGCCACGCCAGCGGGACGAGGCGGCGGGGAGGAGGATTTTGGAGACATCTCCGACCACTTGGACACCCCTCAGCCTTTACTTCAGCCCCCACAAACTGTGAGTACTCAGCCACTACATGACTACTCCCCTTCCTCCACCGAATCCTTCATCGGCCGGACCCTGGAGGAGCTTCTTCTATCCCCTATGGGGGGCCCTGATCCTAGCCCAGGCCCGCACAGCGTTCCCCCTTTGGGGGCTGCCATTCCTTCTGACACACACAGCCTTCTATCAATTTTCTCTAAAATGTTTGCTAGAGGCCTCTCTCATACTGCAGCCCAGATCACAACTACCATACAAGGGGATCTGCAAAATTTGGGCTCTCGCATTGAAGCAATTGAGCTTAAAACCGACCATACTGTCGCACGGTTGAATCAAAATTCTGCTAGAATTCATGATCTCCAGGACCAATTAGAGACTGCTCTCAATAAGATTGATGACTTGGAGAACAGATCCAGACGTTATAATTTTAGGATCCGAGGCCTCCCGGAATCCATTACAGATGTGAAGGCTGCTGTTCACGAATTCATTTCGGGTATCATCCCGGGCATTCCCACCCACCGCCTGGAATTAGACAGGGAACACAGATCCCTCCTACCACCACGTAAAGATGGTCTCCCCAGGGACATTGTGGTGAAGCCACATTTTTACTCTGTCAAGGAGGAAGTCATGAAACATGCTCGTTCTGCTGACCAACTCACATTACTGGGACACACCATTCAGATTTTTGCGGACATTTCGCCTACCACAATTCAACGGAGACGTACCGTCAAGCCCCTCCTTACCGTTCTCTCCCAGAAAAGCGTAAAATATCGGTGGTCGTTCCCTTTTCGCCTGAGCTTTTCTCATCAACAGAGGACATTTGGTTTTTCCTCCCTGGAAGAGGGGGAGAAGCTATTACTGAGACTGGGCCTCATATCCCAGGATCCAGCATCTGCATCTTCTCAAAGAGCTTCTTCAGTCAAGCGACCTACCCCTGGAAGTCCTCTGGTCCCACTTTGGCAAAAGCAACAATCTAAGAAATCCAAGGAGTCCAGGCCTCCATGATGAGCTCCCATCCCCCCTCCTGGGGACCCTGGTTCACTTATTTCCCTTTCACCCGGTGTGGTGGAATCCTGGCACTCTGCTCTGGAACTGTTCTCATTTTTGAGTTTTTCTTTTCCTGTTTTTTTTTTCTTTTTTCGGCTGCTGACTTTTTTCCCTCACGCTGGGGGGGTATTTTTTTATGCGATTACCTTCCCATTCTTGGTGATCTTCAAGAACTATCTGCACTCTCCCGATCCCTATTTTGGAACACGGACGATTTTTTCTGATGGGAATGGGTTTTTCTTTTTTCCTTTTTCTTTTTTTTATCTTGGTTTTTCATATGGGGACTCTTACTCTGTCCGCGTATTTATCACAATGTTTGATGTTGAGTGTTGTTTTTTTCTTTAATGACAGTCTCTATACTGGCCCTTTGGCTTTCTCAGGGGCCCTGTGGGAACCTCCCTGCCCTGTCGTTTACAGGCAGGGAGACTCCCGTTATAGTTTTTTCCTGTTGTCAGGTACTGTCTTTATGGCTCCCATCCTGTTTTTGGGATGGGTCTCTCCATGTCTACCCTACCGACTGCCTTGGTGTTCAAGGGGGGGAACACGGCGGGCAAATGGGGAATTTCTCTCCTTTCCCGCCCGTGTCTTTCCCCGTTCTCTTTTAGTGGGTGTCGGTGCGGTCCACATGCGCCTCCACTTGCTCTGGTAGACCCCACGAGACGGCTGTCTCGTGCCCTCCCGGAGCACTTGTTGGTTCCCCCTCGGGGGTTCCGATGGTGTTTTCCTGGGCCCCCGCGGGTGACGTAGCATCCCGTGGCTGGTCCAGGAGTGGCATTTTGCCACCATGTTTGTTTTTTTTGTTTTTCTCGCAGCTTTATATGCTAAGGTACGGTGTTTCTACATTGTTCATTTTGGAATGCACTAACATTGCCGTCCCCTCTCCCTTCCCTGATGTCTCTGTCTCTTTCTTAGCTCTCCTTCTCTCCTCTCTATTCCTCTCTCCTGCTCTTCCCTCCACAGGTCTCTCGGCCTTTTTGGCCCTGGTTCACCTCCTGGCTCCCTCTCCCCTTTGAGGAAGATTGGATCCCGTATTGACGTCTCTCTCTCCCGGGAAGAATGGTTCCGCCTGACACTACAAATCCCACTCTCCGAATAGCCTCACACAATGTCCAGGGCCTCAACTCACCAACCAAATGCAGTAAGTTATTTCAATATTACCATTCCATGCACCTAGACATTATATTCCTCCAAGAGACACACTTCCCTGCTTCCTACAATCCCTCCTTTATCCACCAGAAATATCCCCTATTCTTTTTTGTCCAACTCAGAAACTAAGACCAAAGGGGTGGGGATCTTCTTCTCCAGATCTGTCAAATTTACCCCCAATAAGGTTATTAAGGACCCGGAAGGCAGATTCCTCCTCCTAACGGGGGAAATTAATGGATCCCCCTATACCCTGCTGACTTATTATGCCCCCAATCAGGGCCAGACTCGCTTCTTTACGGCTCTAGCTAAGCTATTATCGGACTAAATGGTCGGTACGCTCATCATGGGTGGGGACTCGAACCTGGCCTTTGATCAGCGTCTCGATAAGTCTAAACCTCTAGCCCCGTCATATAAGCCACCTTCGAAACACAGTCTTCGTGTAGTCAGGCTCACCTCTTCCCTGGGTCTGGTTGATGTTTGGCGAGAGCTGAACCCGTGAACGCGGGATTATACCCATTTTTCCGCCCCTCACCATACGTACGCCTGTATTGACCATATTTTTATCCCCACCATGGCTGTCCCTCTTGTCTTGAAAGCTGGTATAAGAGATACCCCACTTTCTGACCATGCAATAGTACATTTTTCCTTAACTCCCCGAGCCCCCTCTCAGGGCCCTTCAGTCTGGAGGCTTAACGAAGCCCTTCTTTCGAACCCGGCCCACTGCTCCCTGATAGCGGCGGACATCAAGGAATACTTCCTCCTTAATAATGTTGGGGACATTTCCTCACCCACACTGTGGGCGGCCCATAAAGCCGTGATTAGAGGGAAGATCATTCAATTAGCCTCTAAACTCAAAAGGGAAAGGCAAGCCGATGTAAGAAAATTGGAGAGCTCTTTCCTTTCTGCCCGCCACGATCACAAACGGCATCCCACCAGAGACACGCTAGCCAGCCTAGATGCTGCCCGCCTCGCCTTGAACCTAGCCCTCACGACGGCACCCGAGAAACACCTCCGCTGGACCAAGGCCAAATTCTCGCATAGGATCTCGTCTAGCTCTTAAACTTACACCCAAACCACGCTCTGTAATTTTTCCCAAAATTAGATTACCCTCTGGTTCTTTGTCTCAGAACCCGGTCTCGGTGATGGAGGCTCCTTTTATCATAAATTGTATGCAGGCGGAGACTCACCTCCATCCTCTGCAGACCAGAAATTTCTGGATGATGTTCCTCTTCCCAGAATATCCGCCCAACACAGAGCGGAGATGGAGGCTCCCATCACGGAGAGGGAAGTTCTAGATGTCATTAAAAAGCTCAAGCTAGGCTCGGCCCCGGGCCCCGATGGGTTCCCGGCGCTATACTACAAGACCTTTGCCGATTCGCTCTCCCCATACCTCACTAAATTTTTTAATTCCTTAAAATCTGGGACTCCATTGCCTAGTGAACTTAACTCTGCCCTTTTGGCAGTTATCCCAAAACCCTCCAAGGACGCTAGCGATGTTTCTAACTACCGTCCCATTTCATTGATTAACAATGACGTCAAAATCCTCACAAAACTCCTCACAGACCGATTATCCTCTTTCATAGTGTGTTACGTTCACAAGGACCAATCCGGATTCATACCAGGTAGACAGGGCACGGACCATGTCCGTAGAGCTGTTGATATCATTTCCCTTCTGGGGTCTGCATGGGATGGGGAGCCTAAACGTAAGGGCCTCCTCCTCTCACTAGATCTCCAGAAGGCCTTTGATTCAGTCTCCTGGACGTACATTTTTAATATGCTTGAGAGATGGGGGTTTGGCCCCCGCTTCACAGGTACCCTCCGGACATTGTACTCCTCCCCGTCTGCTCGGGTCCGTCTCCAAGGTTGCTACTCGGACTCATTCCCCATCGCTAGGGGCACCCGACAAGGGTGTCCCCTGTCACCACTGATCTTCGCCATTGCGATAGAGACCTTGGCTATTGCTATACGTCAAAATCCTGACATTCGGGGAGTCCCTAGTGGAGATATTGAGCATAAATGCGTGTTATTCGCGGACGATATGTTGTTGTTTATCACCAACCCCCTAATCACGATACCTAACCTTCTCTGCACCCTTCGGATGTTTGGCAACTTATCAGGCCTCAAGGTCAATATGACTAAATCCAGCGCCCTTAATGTATCCCTATCCCCCCCTGAACTCCCTACGTTACAATCCACCTTCCCCTTTAGCTGGAGCTCTGGCTCTATCCCCTATTTGGGCACTCAACTCACCACCTCCATTAGCTCTCTGTTTTCCGCTAATTATCCTCCCCTTATAAAAAAAAACTCAAAGCGGACCTTTCCTCTTGGTCTTCCCATAATCTCTCCTGGCTGGGCAGAATTAATGCCGTTAAAATGACACTACTCCCCCGCATCCTTTACCTCTTTCGCTCCCTCCCAATCCCTGTCCCTTGCACACATTTGCAAGACTTACAATCCGCCATTGTTCGCTTCGTCTGGGGTGCCAAGGGGCATCGCTTTGACAAATCAACTCTCTTTCGTTCCCGCCAACAAGGTGAAATTGCTCTTCCCCACCTGCGCCGCTACTATCTTGCTGCCCAACTGGCACAATTCTCCACTATCTATCGCAGGGGAAGGAAACCGGACTGGGTCCACCTGGAACGTCAGGCGGTACCCCAGTTCACACTTGACTTCCTGGCCTGGTGCCCCCCGAAAAATAGGCCCCCTATACTTGCTCCTACCCTTTCCCACTCCTTCTCCCTCCATGATCAACTCATTAAACACCCTGCCCTAGTGTCTAAACTTAAACCCCTCACTCATATCTTCAATAACCCCAATTTTCCCCCGGGCCAAAATATTAAAACATTCCACTGGTGGCTCAATAAAGGTTTGTTCCGTATAGGACATTTTTTTAACTCCATGGGTCCTCTCTCCTTCCCACATTGTGTCTCTACCCTCAAGATGCCACTTACGGAAAGATTTAGGCACTCCCAAATATCTAATTTCTTACACTCTATCTGGTACAACAAGCCGGAACCCCCGCAGGTCACAGGCTACGAACGTTGGTGTGCCGAGGCTCAGGATACACGAGGTGGGATCTCTCTAATTTACTCTGCTCCAGCTAGCGCTGAGGTGATGCCTAAGTATGCCCTCGATTGGGAGAGGGACCTGGAGATGGACTGGGATCTGGACCACTGGGGCTCCTGTCTTCTTCGCTCTTATAAAGGTATCATGAACGTGTCTCTTATAAAAGCTAACGTTAAACTGCTCACAAGATGGTACTTGGTCCCTACTCGTATTGCTACTATGTTCCCTGGTGCCAGTCCCCTCTGTTATTGGGGTTGCGGTGCTAGGGGGGACTATTTACACACCTGGTGGTCTTGTCCTAAGCTTAGACCCTTCTGGAATAAATTGTTCCAGATTATTCGCAAAGTGCTTGACCGTCCTATACAGCAATCGCCCCTTATCGCACTACTAAATGACCAGGTTCCCAAGCTTCCCAAACCGGCCCGCATGGTATTACAGTTCATCCTCATCGGTGACAAAATCACTATTGCCAGGGCCTGGAAAAAGCCTAGAGTTTCTCTCCGGGAATGCAAACTAAAAATCTCTTGGATCATGTCACAAGAGACGCTCTCTAGTGTGCTAAACGACACGGTCCCTAAATATGAAGCGGTTTGGGAACCCTGGGCCAAATATGTGCAAGTATCTTTATAAACCCTGTACGGGACTGTTTTGCTCTTTCCTCTCATTCCTTCTCCTGCCCCCACTCTATCCCTTTTTTCTCTTTTGTTTCTTTTTCCCTCTGTGTCTTCCCCCCCTTCTGTCCTCCCCCAGACTCCCTTTGACCATCCCAGAGATTTTCGGACTGGCCCCTCGGAGGGGGACCGGACTGGACCCGGATGTATCGCCACCCTTGGGGAGCACGGCGTCCTTTCCTGTTCCTCCTGCTGGGGGGTACTCCCATATCTCGCTTGAATAAGTGTACCCTAATATGGGTTTGGTCTTTCCCGTTTATTCAATTGGGCATTGTATTGTTGTTTCCCTAATTTAAGTCTCTACCTTTCATGACCATGCCCACTCACCTGTTATGGCTTTTTACATTGATGCGATTTCCGTTGAGGGACAACACCCTCTTATCCACTTACTCTTCCGGCCTATTACTCCATGTATCACCATACCTACTCTGTTGCATTTATTGTTGTTTATTTTCGTTGATTTCTGTACTTGAAAATTTTCCAATAAAAACTATTGATAGTAAAACAAGAACAGGCGTTAAGTTGTCACTGAGGCTTTGGCAACTCTTTGCGGTGAAATTCACCTGCAAAATGCACACTGCTATGCGACCCAAAGTTGTCGCTAAATACAGCAGATGTGTGTGTGACGCAGAGTAGCAAAGCCTTTTGCACAGTGGACTTAACGCTTACAACAAGAACAGGTGTAAAGTTGTCACTGAGGCTTTGGCAACTCTGTGCGGTGAAATTCACCTGCAAAACGCACACTGCTATGCGATCCAAAGTTGTCGCTAAATACAGCGGATGTGTGTTTTGCTGAAATATATTTTGCACAATATCTGACTAGCAAGCATGTATACCTGCTGTAGATATATCAGCAGTGCAACATGCTCACTAGACACTAGAACCCTGACACTTAAAAGTATCCCTACAGAAACTAGTTTATTGAATCTAACTATAGTGGTATATAGTACCCTAACTACACTACATATCCCTGTCCTCACACTAAAAAAACAGCTCCATACAGCAGAAGATAATTGAAAAAAATGACACTGGAGCTTTACAAGCAATGCAGCAAACATTTTAACAAAGCATGAGAAACAGAAATGCTTCCACTCTCTTCAAAAGCCTCTGTATTACAGTGCTAGAGGTTAGGCGGGGCTATGTTATATACTGGGGGGCATATTCACTCCTGATTGGCCTAGTCACTCCAATCACGTTCCTAGCAGACTCCTGCCCCCTTATTGGCTTTTACTGACGTTTCTGGGCCAATCACGGGCTTTTAAAGCCCACTTCCTGACCCATTGCATTTTGGGCGGTTCTGGTGGCCGAATTCCAAACTTTTACTGCAAAAAGTTCTGAATTCGGCCTAATTTCGAACACCCAATGTTCGGGTGTAACTGATGGTCGACCCGAACCGTTCGATCATCCCTAATTACCACTAGTTGCCGATACTTACCAATTTATACACAAGAGTTTAAACTAGGATGTATTACTACTGAATTCTGCTAATTCACTTGATTCTTTCCTATATACTCAGAGCTCAAGTGAAAATCCAGTCTGCTCCAGTATTCGTCTTGAGATGTGGGTATGTTTTGACAGTTTTGTGGTTCTTATTTTTCTTTATTGGGCCTATATATGTTCAACCAGTTTCTGCTGTGTTTTCTTAAAGGAAAGTTAGCCTCCCTTTTCTCACAAGTTCATTTTATTTGTCACCTGCTATGTTTAATTGATTGTGATGCTCTGATTTTTTTTCTCACTAATATAATATCTACTCTGCTTAGGCTTTATTGCTAAAACCAATCCCCATTGCTTCCTATCACTCATAAATCTACACAACCTCCTTTGCTTACCCACTTATTAAGTTGCTGCTCGTGCAGATGGATGGGGGCACCTTTGGTCCTCTACACGATTAGAACTCACCACCTTTAATCCACCCTCATTTCTACTGACTTCTTGCCACAACCCCGAACAGCTCCTTTTGTTGTGAGCTGATAACAACCAGCGACTCCCACCCCTATAGCAGTTAATAGCGGGACTTTTTTCTGCTGCTGGTTCTCATCTTCTATCCCCCATAAGGGAAATGCTTTTCTTTTCTTCTTACTCATCTTAATCTCTGTACCCCCCTTCCTCCTTACCTATTTTCCTCCCTTCCCTCACCCGTCCATTAACATAGCCAACGCTATGGATATTTCTACACCCAAACCTTCCTTCAAAAATCTTAAAATTGTTTCTCTCAATGTCAAAGGTTTGAACGTCCCTGAAAAAAGATCCAAACTTATCTTCTATCTTCACTTACTCAAAGTAAATATAGTGTTTATACAGGAAACACATTTCACATTTTCACTTTTCAAGAGGGGTGTAATATTTATGGAGGAGATTTGAACTTAGCTCTCAACCTTGTGGAGGACACGTCCACCGTATCCTACTCACTCCCATATAAAGCATTGAAGCAGGTCAGGACCCAATTACAGGATCTCACATTGCACGATTAATGACGTTTACTGAACCCTACAGTCAGAGACTATTCCTTTTTCTCATCCCCACATAGCAGATACTCCAGGTTAGATTATCTATTTATCACACAAAAGACATCCACCTACTTAAAAAAACCTCCATTGAGCCAATGTGCATATCGGACCATTGCGCAATTTCAGCCACACTAGCTATACCTCAGGCTCACAAACAGGACAAAATTTGGCGTTTAGACCAATCCATCATCATGCATCCTCAAAATGCAGAAATAGTAAAAAAGCAAATCTCAGATTACTTTATAACAAACGATACCCCTGATGTGGAGACATCCTCTGTATGGGAAGCCCACAAGTGTGTTGTCAGGGGCACTCTCCTAAAAATGGCTGCTCATAGGAAAAAATTGGCCCAAAGAAATCTATCTGAGCTCTTTTCGCAAGCCAAAAAGCTTGAAACATTCGCATAAACGCTCGCACGCATTAAAAAATCTTGAAGACCTTGAAAAGGTAAGAGACTAGATCAGAGAAGTGTTCAACACTAAGATCAAAAACTGTCCTACGAATTTAGTAATAAAAGCAGTAAGTATTGTGCTAGGGCATTGGCTGCCAAGAGAGCTCAGAACATTATCCACCTCGTAGTGGACTCTACAGGCAAAAAAAGACATTCAAACTCTGAAATAGCCCAAGTCTTCACACAATATTACACATCTCTTTACAATTTACCGCCCAAACATAAACTGCAATCAATTAGCAATTCCCGAACCGAAAATATTAAGGAGTATCTCCATCTCAACGGTTTTAAACCGCTTACTAAACAACAATCCGCCAATATTGATGTTCCATTATCTGCAGATGAATTTAATTTGGCTTTAAAACAAATGAAATCCGGAAAAAGCCCTGGACCAGACGGCTTTTCCTTGGCATACTACAGAACCTTTGCGGATGCCCTAACAACACCATTCTTGAAAACATTCAACAGTCTGGATAACTCTAATTCTAAGCACTCCAAACTTCTTGAGGCGCATATCTCTGTTATACCGAAAACCAGGAAAAGACCAAACGGAAGTACAAAATTATAGGCCAATTTCCCTACCTAACCACTTGCCGACTGCCGTACGACTATATACGGCGGCAGTCAGCCCCTCACAGGCAAAGTGACGTAGGGGTGCGTCACTAGCCTGTGAGGTTTTAGGGAGCGAGCACGCGCCGCTGGTGGCGCACTCCCACTCGCTCACGGACCCCACCCCCCCGCGCGTGTGAGCAGCGGACTCGATGTCCGCCGCTCACTCGCGATCGTTGGTTACACTAGGAGAAAGGCAGGGGGCTAATGTAAACACAGCCACCTGCCATTCTCCCCTGTGTAACAGCAGAGATCATACGGTCCTGCTATGTAGGACCGTAGATCTCTGCTGTTACATGAAAACCACATCCAATCACAGTTAAAAGCACGCCCCTAGGGAAACACTTAACCCCTCCTTCTCAAATAAAGTTAACCCCTTCCCTGCCAGTGTCATTTTTACAGTAACAGTGCATATGTATAGCACTGATTACTGTAGTAATGTCACTGGTACCCCCAAAAGTGTCAAAAATGTCAGTCAAGGGTCCGATCTGTCTGCCGCAATGTTGCAGCCCCGCAAAAAAAAATGCAGATCGCCGCCATTACTCGTTAAAAAAAAAAAAAAACAATAAAAATGACAAAAATCTTTCCCTTAGTTAGTAAACGCAATAACTTTTACGCAAAGCAATAAAAATACGCTTCTTGTGATTTTTTTTTACCAAACATATGTAGCATAAAACAAATTGACCTAGAATGTTAAAAAAATTTAATTTTTACTTTTTTTGGGGGGAATTTCATATAAAAAATTTGAAAAATTTTGTTTTTTTTTCAAAATTGTTGCTCTTTTTTTGTTTATAGCGCATGATCAAAAAATTGCACAGGTGATCAAATACCACCAAAAGAAAGCTCTGTTTGTGGGAAAAAAAAAGACGTCAATTTAATTTGGGTACAGCGTCGCATGACTGCACAATTGTCTGTTAAATTCACGCAGTGCCGAATCGCAAAATAGGCCCTGGTCAGGAAGGAGGTAAAATCTTCCGGGGCTTAAGTGGTTAATTTAGACGTTAAAATATTCGCAAAAATTTTAGCCAAGAGTCTTCTAACGTTTATCCCTTCCTTAGTTGATTTGGACCAAGTCGGTTTTGTGCCTGGCAGGGAAGCTTGGAATAACACGCTCAAAGCACTTAATATACACCACATCCTTTCCTCCACATCTCAAAAGGGCCTGTTGCTGTCACTTGATGCGGAGAAGGCATTCGACAGGTTAGCATGGGACTATTTGGAGGCTGTCCTCAAATATCTGGGTTCCAGATTAATGGCCTTTGTTCTGGCTTTATAGCATGACCCCTCGGCAAGGGCCCGCGTTAATGGCACCCTGTCGAATGCCTTCACCATCAGCAATGGGACCCATCAAGGTTGTCCCCTATCCCCACTTTTATTCATATTGACACTTGAACCCCTCCTTAAAAGTATTAGATTAAACCCTTACATTACCGGTGTCTATTCTGCCACTAACCATTATAAAATTGCAGCGTACGCAGACGATGTCTTGCTCTTTCTTTCCAACCCCCTAATCTCACTACCCAACCTACAAAAGGAACTGAAAATATTTCAGTATATTGCAAATTTTAAAATCAAAAGAACTAAATCAGAAGCTCTTAACATATGACTACCTAGCAAAATTGTCGAACAATGTAAACAAGCTTTCCCCTATAAAACCCGATTCCATCACTTACCTAGGCATCGAAATCCCCACTAATCTGAATGCTATATTTAAGAAAAATTACCTCCCCATATCTCAGACAATATATCAGGACCTCAAGAAATGGAATAAGGCCAATTTCTCCTGGTTCGGCCGAGCTGCAATTGTTAAGATGAACATCCTTCCACGTATTTTGTATCTCCTACAAACACTCCCGATTCACCTACCACTCCACTTATTTTTTTTTCTCTGAAGAAAGCTATTAGACTATTAATTTGGCACAATAAAGCGCCGTGCGTCAAATTCTCGTTACTCTCCAGACCCAAATCCAAAGGGGGCATGGAAAATTGTGGAAGATTGGGAAGGAAGGATTTTCCAGGCACATAGATTACTTAAAAGACAATTTTATTCAAATTCCATAACATATAACATTGGGGAAGGAAAACAAATGATCACAAGACAAAAACTTGAAAATATATATGAAATAAAATTGACTGGAACCAAAATTGGCTGAACAGTCAAATGAGTAACATACAGCAGTTCTACTCGGTATAGTCATGCATAATTACAAAGCTATTAGTCAGAAAATGCAACTATAGATACATGTTTATATACTCAGATAATGGTGACAAAGAGTAGTGGTTCAATTGCTCAACATGTTTCGCCTCATATAGAGGCTTCGTCTGGAGCCTACTTGTAATTAGAATGGATAATTCTGTATATTTGTTATGCAGGACAAACGTCACCGCAGAAACATGATAGTTAATAACGAAGGGACATTCATGGATAGGTACAGAGCTCGGTATCATTAAAGAGGGACTAGCCCAGGGGTGGTAAAGCCTGGGTGCCACCAAACACTACAACTATGGAAGCATATCTCCCTGTCTTCAGTGGAAAAAGCCAGCAAAGTATACTAGCAGGTAATGGTGTATCGGTAGCCTTGTCTCAGCTCTGTCCTATGTCTCCATGATGTCCGCTCTGGATGGGGAACCGCCGCCATGGATTGGATCATCTTCAAGCATTCACAAGAGTACAACCAACTCGTCAACAGAAATGACGAATAAATAACATTATGCTTGGTTTTCCTTTCACAGAATTATTCCACTCACTCAAGGTGACTCTCCCTTTCCCCCTTCCCTATGGCCTTCCCGTCCCTGCCACCCCCTCTCCATTATTTCCTTGCTCTATTCTCTCTCTCTCTCTTACCCATCTCTTCTTTCTCTTCTCCTTTCTCTTCTACTGTCCCTATGCTGGTCACAGGGACCTCTCCTTGACCCCCGCTCAGGCTACATCATATTCTGAAATATAATAAAGCTACCCCCAATACCATTGAATTACTCTTTGTTGTTTGATGAACTGAATATTATTGCATTTATCTGAACTTTATCTTACATGTTTGATAACACATACTTAATGTTATTACTTTAACCTTCTGGTATCTACGACATCATACTCATTGTATAATGTTTGTTAATTGTTTGTTAACCATTATTTTCTTCAATAAACATTTTGGAAAAAAATAAAATAAAATCATGGCCCTGCTATTAGGCAGGCAAGGCCCACTATACATTTACCTAGCACCTACCTGTAGGGTGCTACACCCACCCCACACCAAAATGAGTCGGATCCCTCTGACTTTGAGGCAGCCGCCTCCTATCAAAAATTCTGTCAAAAATCAGGAGTATCCCACAAACCTGGAAAGGGGGAAAAGGGAAAAACAAATTTACAAATAAGTTAGCGTGGAAAAATATATCTTTACACTCTGCTGTACATGTATGATACACAGTTTAAGGTACATGGTAACTGATGCAATCCCCACCAAATAAACTCACCTGGTGGAGAACAACAAAGAAAAATACAGTGCAAATATCCATACTGTCTAGCTCTAAGGTGGTCCCACCTGTATAGAGAAAAGGAAGCAAAGGTTAGTCAACTGCATACACATATGGAATGCAAGCCTAACTATCTGAATAGTTGAGTGGAAAGACCCTACTTCATTAAATGTAAGGGCGACCTTTCCACTACCTCCCTGACTACCTCTGCCAACCAGTGTCTTGACATGCCGGGGTCCTGCTTCAACTGGAAGATCTTGCCCCCTAACACTAGCTGTCTAAACAGAGTCCTCTGTGTTGAAGTTAAATGCAGCACCCTCTTATGTCCCTTTGAGCACTTCAGTGAGGAAACAGGGCAGGTCAAAGTCTCTCATGACCTACAGTTCTGCTGAGTCAGGGAAATATCACAGGGGTCCAGCAGGGCACCCCACACCAAAGTTCTTGGACACTTGAGCATTTGTAGCAACATCTTCATCTGTAGAGACTGTGGATGAAGTCCCACACAGTCATTTGTAATACACAAAAGGTCCTGGCCGGATGGCCCAAGGGACCTAGCACACAAAAATAGCTTTCCAGAAGACCCGGACCCGATGGTCCCAAAGGGTCTAACATCACAACACTTGACTTTCTGACTTTTTTAACTTCAAACAGGTGTAAACTTGAATTCAGAATTATGTCACTTAACCACTTGCCGACCGCCGCACGACTATCTACGTGGGCGGTCAGCCCCTCACAGGCAAAGTGACGTAGGCCTACGTCGCTCGCCTGTGAGGGTTTAGGGAGCGAGCGCGCGCCGCTGGAGGCGCGCTCCCGCTCCCGAGTGGTCACGGACCCCCCCGCGCGTGTGACCGGCGGACCCGATCGCCGCCGGCCACTCTGCGATCGGCGGGGGAGAGGGAGAAAGTCAGGCAGCTTGTGTAAACAAGCTGCCTGTCATTCTCCTCTCTGTATGAGAGATGATCACATGGATCTACTATGTAGATCCATTGATCACTCTGCATACAGTTGAAGCCACAGCCAATCACAGTTAGAATCACGCCCCTAGGGACACACACAGCCCCTCCCTCTCAAATAAAGTTAACCCCTTCACTACCAGTGTATTTTTACAGTAACAGTGCATATATATAGCACTGATTACTGTAGAAATGTCACTGGTAACCCCAAAAGTGTCAAAAATGTCAGTCAAGGGTCCGATCTGTCCGCCGCAATGTCGCAGTACCGCAAAAAAAATCGCAGATCGCCGCCATTACGCGTTAAAAAAAAAAACAACAAAAATGACAAAAATCTTTCCCTTTGTTAGTAAACGCAATAACTTTTGCGCAAACCAATCAAAATACGCTTTTTGCGATTTTTTTTACCAAACATAGGTAGCATAAAACAAATTGGCCGAAAATATTAAAAAATTTTGATTTTTACATTTTTTTTGGGGGGAATTTCATATAAAAAAAAGGGAAAAATATTGCTATTTTTGCAAAATTTACGCTCTTTTTTTGTTTATAGCGCGTGATCAAAAAATCGCACAGGTGATCAAATACCGCCAAAAGAAAGCTCTGTTTGTGGGAAAAAAAGGACGCCAAATTCGTTTAGGTACAGCGTCGCACGACCGCGCAATTGTCCGTTAAAGTCACGCAGTGCCGAATCGCAAAATACCCTCTGGTCGTTTAGCAGCCAAATCCTCCGGGGCTTAAGTGGTTAAACATTTCCTTGGTCAGTTGTGGTAGCCGGTCGGCCACACACATTTTCCTTGCTCACACACAGTTTGCTCCTGAAACTCCTCCTTTTAATGAAACTCTGACAATTCTCAGATGTAATACTCTGGATGGGGCACTTGAACATACTCCCCGTTCTCATTTTTGACGCAGACGGACCAAGCATGTCTTGAGTAGGGATGATCGAACGGTTCGGGTCGACCATTGGTTCGACCCGAACATTGGGTGTTTGAAATTTGGCCGAATTCCGAACTGTTTGCTGAAAAAGTTCGGAATTCGGCAACCAGAACCGACCAAAATGCAATGGGACAGGAAATGGTCTTTAAAAGCCCGTGATTGGACCAGAACCATCAGTAAAAGCCAATTGAGGGGGCAGGAGAATGCTAGGAATGTGATTAGAGTGACTAGGGGGTCCAGAGGCCATTCATTAGTGAATACGCCCCCCCAGTATATAAGACAGCCTAGCATTGTAATACAGGGATGTATGTACAGGAATGTGGAAGAGAGTGGAAGCAGTTCTGTTACTTCTGCTCTAAAAGTGTCATTTAGCAATTATTAGTGTGAGGAAAAGGATATCTAGTGTAGTTAGGATGCTATTTTCCACTTTAGTTAGATTAAAAAATCTAGTTTCTGTAGGGAAAGTGTTAAGTGCCAGGGTGACCGTAGTGTAGTTTAGGGTGAACTGACTCTGACTGCAATGCCAGGGTGACAAAACCCTTCCATGTCAGGGTGACCGCTATAGAGAAAAGATTGTTTCTCTTGGGTCACTTATAGAACAAGGATATGGCTTCTCGCCGGTCACCCTGTTTTTTGCTGTAGGCGTTTATAGGGCTTTTTTGAGGACATGTTTGGAATCAGGCATGACATCTGAACTTCTGTATAGGGGTATATTTACACCCACACGTATATAAGTGTGAAAGGAGCAGAACACTATGCTTGCGCTAATGAAATAATTAACAGGCATAGGGCTCCGCTCCTATAACACCTGTAGATGTGTATGTGTATAAATACATATAAGTGTGTGCGTATATATACCCCTATACAGAAGTTCAGATGTTTTGCCTGCCTCCAAAGACCTAAAAAAAAATGCCCAAAAAAAATGCCTGCGCCAAAAAAAAAAACGCTCAGGTGTGTTATTGCAGGCGGGTTTTTTTTGGTCATTTATTTGGGGTCTTTGGAGGCAGGCAAAACATCTGAACTTCTGTATAGGGGTATATATACACACACTTATATGTATTTATACACATACACATATATAGGTGTTATAGGAGCGGCGACATATGCCTGTCAATTATTTCATTAGCGCAAGCATAGTGTTCTGCTACTTTCACACCTATATATGTGTAGGTGTATATATACATACATGTGTGTGTATATATACCCCTATACAGAAGTTCAGATGTCATGCCTGCCTCCAAAGACCCCAAAAAATGCCCAAAAAAAATGCTTGCAATAACACACCTAGGCGTTTTTTTTGTTTTTTTTTTTTGGCGCAGGCGTTTTTTTGGGCATTTTTTGGGGGTCTTTGGAGGCAGGCAAAACATCTGAACTTTGGTATAGGGGTTTATATACACACACACTTATATGTATTTATACACATACACATACACATACAGTATATAGGTGTTATAGGAGCGGAGACATATGTCTGTTAATTATTTCATTAGCGCAAGCATAGTGTTCTGCTATTTTCACACCTATATGTGTGTATGTGTATAAATACATATAAGTGTGTGTGTATATATATACCCCTACACAGAATTTCAGATGTTTTGCCTGCCTCCAAAGACCCAAAAAAAAGCCTGCGCCAAAAAAAAAAAAAAAAACGCCCAGCCAGGTGTGTTATTGCAAGCGTTTTTTTTGGGCATTTTTTGTGGGTCTTTGGAGGCAGGTAAAACATCTGAAATTCTGTATAGGGGTATATACACACACACACTTATATGTATTTTACACATACACACATATAGGTGTGATAGCAGAGAAGCCATATGGGTGTTAATTATTTCATTAGCACAAGTATAGTGTTCTGCTACTTTCACGCCTATATATGTGTATGTGTATATATACATATAAGTGTGTGTGTATATATACCCCTACACAGAAGTTCTAAAGTTATGCCTGCCTCCAATAACCCCCAAAAAATGCCCAAAAAAACGCTTGCTACAAAACCAGCAAGGTGTGAAAATAGCGGAGCCATATCCCTGTTCTATATTAATTCTAATACAAACAACCTTTTTTTTTTTTTTTTCTGGTTCTGGATATGCTACAGAGCTGAAACTTAACAGATACACTTTTTAGACCCCCCCAGACACTAAATCCAAAGAAATCTCATTTTTTTTCAATAATTTTTTCAATAATTGGCTCTCTATCAAAAATGACAATTTTTAAGAACTTTTTTGTGTGATTAATAGTCCCTGGGGCATGACCCAGAACCCTAGGCACTTTTTAGGGGCATTTATTGGGTTTTAGGGCTTCAAAATGGTGTTTATTGATTACCGAAGTTCGGGTCCCATTTTCAATGGGATTCTGAAATCCGGGCCGAACTTTCGGGAAGTTTGGGTGTTCTGGTCGAACCGAACTTTTGAAAAGTTCGATCATCCCTAGTCTTGAGCCGTCTGGACGGCGGACCTCACCCTGTCTATGTAGATTGAGCGCCCTTAATACCACTGAGCTTTAACTTTGTTAAATTTGTCTTTTAGTTCCTGCTCTGGGGAGTCCCTGTAAGGCTTAGGGACAAATAGGTAGTCCCAGATAAGTTTATTGCACCAAAAGTCCCTGAACTTCTCCACCAATAGTATCACTTTCCTTGGTGCATAAGGGTAGTCATAGCCGTATTCCAATGCAACCTTTTTCTGCATCCACCACTGCATTCTGGATAACCGGGGGAGGGTCCTTCAATTACCTTTCCCTGGTGGAGAAAATGGGGTGCATATTCTCTGTATTATCTCTTTGTATGCTATATTCTGGTCCCTGGCCCTAGCAATGTTCCCTGGTGGGGTGAGGTCTGGGACCCTTGTAACATAGACGTTGCAGAACCCTCATTTCTGGGCCAGTTCCCCCCTTTCAATGGCTTCCATGGCCTCCTGGTCTAAGGGTACAGTCACTTCGGGACCTGGGGAGCTGCTCCCAGCCTCTAATCCCCATTTCCATTCGGTCTCATCAATTGATCCCCAATCATCCATACCTTCTTCAAAGGGCCCATACTTCATGTAAAAGGATGGGGAATCAACTTTAACAGGGCATCTCTCACCCTTACTGCTGGTGCTGGAAGATGACACCCGGGTGGCTTCTGTCTTGACAGTCTGTGGAACATTAATAGCTGTCGATCCCGTTATGGCCTCACTGTAGGTATCTCTGGCCACTCTCCTCTGGTTTGGGTGGACACGGATCCCCTCCATATGGAGCTCTGCAGCCAAACTCCCTTCCCGCAGACTGTAGGCCCACCGACTGCTGGCAGGGCCTCCAGCTGCATCATCAGCCTGAACATGCCTCTTCCTGCTCCACAGAGGAACTTTGACTCGTTCCCAGTTACCTCCTGAGTGAGGCCGGTCTCCCACATAACAGTAAGCTTCCTGGGAGGGCCCTCACCCTTCTCTGCCCTAAGCAGCATATCGCCACATTGCCCACATTGAACCCACGCCTGCACTTTTAAAGTAATGGTGGCACATTGGGGACATACCATTTCAAGGAACTCTCAACCTCCTCCGATGCATAACGTGAGTCCGATGTCCAGCACCATCTGGATACTGGTATCCCAGACTAGGGGGGGGACTGGACAGGTGGATCTGCTCCTGGCTTTGCTCCGCAGGGTTTTCGCCCATGGTGGCAGTAATAGCGGGAACACTCTTCGCTCCTCTCATGAACGACATGCCTCCTTCTCCTACACGTGTATCCCGCATGGCCGCACACGAAGGAGGGGATATTAATAGGGTCCTCTGGATCCCTCCTGATTGGCCAGATGTTCCCGCTATCTCCACCCTTTCACCATATTGGGCGGATACTCCTCCCACTGGGCAGGCCTGCACGTGGCGCGCTTTCCTGCCCGGTACTGTAACTCTTCCCCTGCCATGCTGCTTTGCTGCAAACCTTTGAGGAGTAACTGCAAAGCGGATTGTGTCACTTGCTAGACACACATCCGCCCATCTCAATTGCACTAGGGCCTGCACTGCACTTTTCCTGACTAAAGCCAGCTGTCCCTTCTTGCTCGGCAAAAGTAGCATCCTGCTACCAGTTGCACGGACGATACTCCTCTTCCTTGCCACACACGTGCAATCCTCATCTTCCATACTGGCTCCGGGACAAGCCCCACTGCCCTTCTTGGTATGGCTGACTACAATCCTCACAGTATGTGTGCAGCAACTATAAGGAATAAATGTCCCACTGTCAAATGCACAGTCAACATCCTTCCACATAGCGTGCACCACCACCAGGCCCCTGGAACCTCTCTTCCCATGCCCCCTGCCTCCATGTTCACTGTCCACACTAGGACCTCCGGCGTCCACTTCTCTGTCCTCCCTGGAACCCTTGATGCCATCTTCACTGCCCACCCTGTTGAGCAGTTGCAGCACTCATACACCCGGACACACTTGCCTCCTGCTCTTCATTTCCTGACAGCAGAATACATTTCATAATCCATATGAAAAGTCTTGGTCAGTTTACAATCTCTCTTGGAGCATTTGCATTGCCACAAGCATCCCTCTTTGTGGGCTTCCAGCCTCTACCCACTCTCCCTTCCTCCCACAGTTGCAGTCTCACACCCGGCCTGGCGCTTGAATAGCAATTCCGGGCACAAAATTTTTTGGAGTTTTCCTTTTGCCGTTGCCAAGGGCAACTGGCCCAGTAACTAATGGCAAAATCACGGTCGAGCCCCCAAATGTAGCAGTTTTTCCAGGCATTGAGCCTCATGTGGGTCTGCCATTGTTACTGGATACCTCTCCAGCCTATGTGAGCTGCGACCCTGGGTTTTGTGTTTTTTATTGTATTTAGGGGATGGGAGAAGGGAATAAGTGGGATACTCCTTTAGGCTCAACTAAAAACACTTGGGACTTTATCCAGGAAAAATGCCATGCCGTTGGCGCTGCTTTGATGCCAGCCGACGCCAGCCAACACTCACTGACTCTCAGAACAGAATGTAGCTTGATAGAAGTGCTGGATCCTCGACTTTAAGTCCAGAAGATCCAGGACTGTGGATATTAGAACTTACTGACACTGCTGCAATGCAAAGTCACTGACTATCCCCCCCCCAGCCTGGCACTGGCTTGAGGTAGTTTGTTGTAGGTTCCTGTATGGCTGCAACTCTCAACTGACACTCTGTACAATTCAGGGCCCAAACCGCAGGTGCCCCCTTTCACCTTGAACTCTTCGGGGTCCACTGACTATGTACCCCCTCTGTAACTTCAGGGTCCTCAACCCCCTTTCTCAGCTAGCTGACACTGGATCCCAGAACCTCTTCCAGAGTGGTCCCCTCTGACTTTAGGCAGACCCCCAGGGGCAATCCTCACTCAGTATTAACGACATGTGTAGACCTTGCTGGGACTGGACCCCTCTCGCTCTCCACAGGTTCTCGGAACACTGGATCCCCTCAGCTCAACTCAGCACTCTCTTGATTCTCAGGCGACACCATGAGACATCCGCTTCCTCTGACAGGAGGAGAGACAGCCTCCTGGGATTTTGCTCCGCCAAAGACACCGTGTCACGCACTTCCCACAAACTTATACCCACTCCTAGAATCCTTTGCAGTATAATCTGCCTTCTGGGGTAGTTACAAGCCTGGATGTGTCCCCTGATTGGGCTCCCTCCACTGCCCTATGAGAAGCCTCTCACAGGAGCCAGTGGGGAGACTTCCCCCTCAGCAGGCACATCTGCAACCCATGACACCCTAACTAAACAAATCATGGCCCTGCTATTAGGCAGACAAGGCCCACTATACATTTACCTAGAACCTACCTGTAGGGTGCTACACCCACCCCACACCAAAATGAGTCAGGTCCCTCTGATTTTGAGGCAGCCACCTCCTATCAAAAATTCTGCCAAAATCAGGAGTATCCCACAAACCTTGAAAGGGGGAAAGGGAAAAACGAATTTACAAATAAGTTAGCATGGAAAAATATATATTTACACTCTGCTGTACATGTATGATACACATTTTAAGGTACATGGTAACTGATGCACCCCCCTCCAAATAAAAACACCTGGTGGAGAACAACAAATAAAAATACATGTGTCCCCTGATTGGGCTTCCTCCACTGCCCTATGAGAAGCCTCTCACAGGAGCCAGTGGGGAGACTTCCCCTTCAGCAGGCACATCTGGAACCCATGACACCCTAACTAAACAAATCATGGCCCTGCTATTAGGCAGACAAGGCCCACTATACATTTACCTAGCACCTACCTGTAGGGTGCTACAATCCGAATGCATTCTATGCATTAAGATAAAAAGCCTTCTATGTTTAACAGCCTCTCTAGCACCCCCTAATGCTTACCTGTGTCCCATCTCTATCCAGCGATGTCCACGAGTCCCTCGGCCCTCTGGGACTCTCCCACCTAATTGGCTAAGACACAGCAGCGGTGCTATTGGCTCCCACTGCTGTCAATCAAAGTCAGTTAGCCAATCCGGAGATGGAAGGGACGGGGGTTGTACAGCAGCTCCAAGTCTGAATGGACAACCGGAGCTGCAGCTCGGCTTGGGTGTCCCCATAGTGCTGTGGGGACACTCAACAGGAGGAAGGGGCAAAGAGGGACCCAAGAAGAGGAGGATACGGGCTGCCCTGTGCAAAATCAACTGCAAAGAGGAGGTAAGTATAATATGTTTGTTATTTAAAAAACTTTACAATCACTTAAATCTGCTGGAATATTTAGTAGAGTCCCACCATTTTAGGAACAGTTGCACAGTGGGGTCATCAATAGGAGAGAAGTTTTGTAGGGAACCAGATTAGGTAATAGATTGATATAGGAGAGAAGTTCAAAATGTTGAGATGAGTCCGAATTGGTGACTCGGAAGTATCGTGAAGAACTGCTTTTTAAGCAGCCCTGTAGTATTTAGAAATTAGGGGTACATTAATTTATTCACCCCTATTGGATATTCACTTTCCATCCTATGATGTGAAAATATCATATTAATAAAACAAATATTTTTACAGGAGAATATCTTGAAAATGAATAAATATAATTCTGAACTACTGAAAGCATACTCAGTGTGGAATAAAGAATAAACCAACTTTATTAGATCAGTTATATTTTCAAATATAGAGTTACATTTTCAGACTGATGTTATTATTATTCCGTTCTTTGTTCTGTAGTGTAAATCGGTGTCAGTCGATGTGTATAAAGCTCCGGTGATTGTGTCTCCTCCTGAGCAGAGCTGCCGGTGACTGAGAAGATCTGCTGTGTGACATGAAATGTTCTCCGCTGTTCTTTATCTGTGCCCTGCTGATTCTCTTCCTTCCCATCACATCCCATGGAGTAATATTGACCTGGAAAACAACACATCGTTGTAGACTTAATATGGTAATGCCATTGTTTGAGTATGAATATTACAAGGAGGGAGATGTCATTATCGGAGGATTGGTCTCTGCTCACTTGAACAGCATATTAGATGCAACTTTTAATAATAGATTTTTTGGTTGGCCTGATTTGCCTGTAAGCTTTTCCATGTGTGGCCTGTAAGTATCTTTTTCTCATCTTTGCTCTCTCTGTTTGACTCAACAAAGAGAAACATAATTCAATTTCACTGTAATATTTTATGAAAATGTACAAATGTTTCAACTGATGTGTTATATATTTTCTCATCGTTAAATTACAGTCTGTGTTTCACCAATATACATTGAATACATGAGGCTTTCATAATATTTTGTCTTCAGGCCATGCTGGGATTTCTGATAAGTAGTCATGTCCTTATAGACAGTACCTGCAAACTGGAAATCCATATGGTTCTGTTTCTGCCAGGGATGGAGGGAAATGGGATGTAATGTAATAGTTTGTGTGTGTGATCTCCTACTATTCAGGGCTGTTCACAATAAAGGCTATTCACAGCATAGTAATAGGTCAGCCTGTTGAAAACTTAGGGGTACTGTACTGTATATGTATAAAGCAGTCAATATGACATTCATCAAATATTAACTACAGATGAATATTCACTGCAGCCAAATGTGTTTTAAATGACAGTGACTGATTCACCAACAGGAAAAGTTTGTGAAAGTCATATATGTACTGCTTTATAAATATGGCTCTTAGGGGTTCCCACATGTTTATTATTTGCTGGCACTAGGGGTTCAGTTCATGTCTAGGTTTGGACCAGACTTTTGCCTGGTTGGCCAATTGTTCTACTGAAGCCAAGCATCATAAATAGAAGTTGTATTTCTACAGCTTTTACAGGTGCATCTCATAAACTTAGAATATCATCAAAAAGTTTATTTATTTCAACAATTCAAATCAAAAAGTGAAACATATATGTTTTTTATACAGAGGATGTGTTACACACAGGGTGATATATTTCAAGCATCTCTTTACTTTAATTTTTATGATTATGGCTTACAGCTAGTGAAAACCTGAAATTCAGTATCTCAGAAATATAGAATATTATATAAGACCAATAAAAAAAAGGATTTTTTTAATACATAAATGTTGGCTTACTGGAGAGTATAAAACAGGAAAAAAAATCAGCCCTAGGTCAAGCTAAAAGAACAAAAATATAAGCAGCCACCTAACCAACTATGATACCAGCTGTAAATGATCAATAAAAACAGGACATGGTGCTAAATCCTAATAGTGCAATCATGAATAATCATATGTAAATTGGTAAATAATGTGGCAAGAAAACAACAACATGCAGTGAATAAATTATGAGCAAAATATATCAATGAAAAAAATCAATCGTATGAAAGTGATATAATGAAATAGATGCAAAGTCCAGTGTTAGGTTAACATAAAAAAAGTCCTTTCAATGAATAAGTCATTTTCAATGTCCATAAAGTGCAAAAACGTGTATAAGTAACGTTAAAAGTACCTAAATAAAAAGTACCTTCAATAAGTTGTAAACATGCAGAAACAAATAACTGGAAGGCAAAAATTACTGCATGAAGGTGATCAGCCTGTGGCACTGCTGAGGTGTTATGGAAGCCCAGGTTGCTTTGATAGCGGCCTTCAGCTCATCTGCATTGTTGGGTCTGGTGTCTCCCATCTTCCTCTTGACAATACCCTGCAGATTCTCTATGGGGTTTAGGTCAGGCGAGTTTGCTGGCCAATCAAGGACAGTGATACTATGATCATTAAAACAGGTATTGATACTTTTGGCAGTGTGGGTAGGTGCCAAGTCCTCTAGAACTTCCTGGTAGAGAGCTGTGCTGACTTTAGACTTTGGACCAAAGTCAGCACAGCCCTCTAGTAGGAAATTCTAGAGCACTTCATGCTTCCCTCTGCTGACTAGCTTTATGGAGATCCTGATTTTATTTTCCAGCAGGACTTGGCATGATGATGGTGATCATGGCATCACTGTGCTTTATTGGCCAGCAAACTAGCCTGACCTAAACCTTTTGACATATTGTCAAAAGGTAGTTGAAAGACACCTGACCCAACAATGCAGATCAGCTGAATATATAAACAAAGGCGAATAAAAAGCTAAAGCTACACCTCAGTATTGGGTTTAGGGGAGAATAAGGATATTTCAAGTAGACTTAAACCAAAAATAAACTGACACATCTAAAAAATAATGGAAGGAGAGAGTGTGGTCCGCCAGACCGGTTGCAGCATATAATTAAAGAGGATTAGATCCACAAGAGTTTTGTCAAAGAGGGAAAAAAACGGTATATCTAATTAATGCAAAAATCTTTATTTAGAAATATAAATGCATAAAATTTCACCTCCACTATGACCAATATTAAAAATTACAATGTTGTCACCACAGACAGATGCTTCCATCCACACACATACCTAAATAGGTGATGAACGGGGCAATTCAGTGTTTGGAGATGGGAAATATTCCCCCAGTTCACATAAGCAGATCTGTTAGGGAAATCAATGGAAGGCCTATCCGAAAGAACAGAAGTTGAACACCCTTAATAGTAAAAATAGGTGAATGGGGACCTGCTCTAATCCCTTAGATCAGGGATCTCCAAACTACGGCCTTCCAGCTGTTGCAGAGCTACATGTCCCATGAGGCATTGTAAAACTCTGACATTTGCAGACATGTCTAGGCATGATGGGAATTGTAATTCCTGAACAACTGGAAGGCCATAGTTTTGAGACCTCTACCTTAGATGATTGATGAAGGTGAGTCAGACCCTCGGTCAAATAGTACAAAGTTTGGTGCTGCATAAAATGTTTGAGTCTTCCACTCAATACATAGCAGCACACGGAAAGGACCGGAGCAGTTGGTGGTGGATAACTGCGGATCCGGATGGTGCACAGGCATGGCAAGGTATTGGTAATGCTGTTTGGGGGTGGGATGCAGGTAAATGTGCAAGGCAGTGCTGTTTGAATCAGTTTCACCACTCCTCAGCAGTGTAGATGAATACACCAAATTAATCCAGGATCAGCCTCAGATGCACCTCGATTGCCACGTCCACACACCTTCAAGTACTCCGGATTGGTTAAGGGTGAAAAGCCTGTCTATAGACTCCTGTCTATGTCAGGGCATCACAGACATGAGAACATAAACTGACGCATTTCACTCATCACACAAGCTTCTTCAGAGATGAGCTGAAGGCCGCTATTAAAGCAACCTGGGCTTCCATAACACCTCAGCAATGCCACAGGCTGATCAACTCCATGTCACGCCGCATTGACGCAGTATTTCATGAAAAAGGAGCCCTAACCAAGTATTAAGTGCATACTATACTGTACATGGACATACTTTCCAGTAAGCTAACATTTCTGTATTAAAACTTTTTTTTATTGGTCCTATGTAATATTCAAATTTTCGGAGATACTGAATTTTTAGTTTTTACTGGCTGTAAGCCATAATCATCAAAATGAAAAGAAAGAAATGCTTGAAATATATCACTCTGTGTGTAATGCATCTATATAAAATATATGAGTTTCACTTTTTAAATTAGATTACTGAAATAAATTAACTTTTTAATGATATTCTAATTTTATGAGATGCATCTGTATATATGAGAGCTTCAAGCTGTCAATGGTTCCTAAGGAAGCAGAAGGTGCTGGCCCTTGCCACTTCCCTAAGAAGGGTTGATATTACCAGAACATTGTCTTACTTGCCCATGCCATGACCATATTTGTTGAAAGATGTAACCACTATCCTCGCTAATTCTCTCATACAGCTGATGAAAGCTCAGGGACTTGTTATTTAGTGAGGAGTAGCATCAGGATTCATTTTCTGTGCCAGGTCTGTCGGGTTTTCCTTTTTAATGAGTCAGCAGGAATCATGATTGATGATGAATTTACAGCAGGGAATATGTTTGGGGATTTTTATCTTTTTAATAAAGAACTTGTAAAATGTTTGGATGTCTTTATGTCTTTTGTAAATGACTCGGGGAACTATGCACCCCACCCCATACTCATTCAGATGGGGGGTAGCATCTTGGGGCCCCTTATTAATAAAAGTGGCTTCAGATTCTGATAATACCCCAGTCCACAAACCCCTAAAACCTCCGGGCCAGGGTTGTGGGGAAGAGACACTTCTCATTAACATCAGGACAAAATGCTTTGCTGGGGAGGGGGATCTTGGTATGGTAGGTATGGTATAGTTCAGGAGGGGGGTTCACCCCATTGCTGGCCACCCAGGCTGCATACTTAGTTTCGGGGTATGCTATGAGTTTTTTGGGGGGACCCCAATGCATTTTTTTCTGCATTAGACTCAAAAAACATTTTTTTTCATTCTTGCTGTAGGATGTATGATGCATTTACAAAGAAAACATGATACATAAAATAAATTAAATACATTGTGGGCAAATGACATTTAATTTCCAGATTTTATTTCAAATAGATTTTTATTGGGTTTTTCAAAAACATGTATTAAGAAAACACGCTCTCGGACGCAGCCGCAGAGCCAGATTGAACAAAGGTTGAGAACAAAAGAATAAGCATGAGTAACACGATCAAACAAACATACAAGCGGTCATGAGATACAGCCATGTACCAAAGTAAGCAGGGCAACAGTAATTAACAGGTAAGTATGAACATTAGTACCACTAATACTGAAGGAAGGGGGGTTAAGGACTTGCGGGGGTCTGAAGGGTGCAAACAGATGTGGAGGAGTGAGGGGTAGAGGGGGAGAAGGGGGCTCTACTCAATGAGTAGGAGTGTAAGGAGGAGGAGGACTGAGGCTTGCTGGGTGAGAAGCCCTGAGGCGGAAGCGGCGGCGGAGGGGATCCAGTCCGCCACTGCCACCAGGGGCTCCAGGTGGTGTTAAAGGTTTTGAAGGAGGAGGTTCTTAATGCTAGTAGGCGTTCATAGTGTCCATTAAGGTGGATCTGAACGATCACCTCAGAAGGTTTGGAAGGTGATAAACTGCGCCAGTGACATGCAATAGCTAGCATGGAGGCTAACAATATGTGTGAGGTCAGTGTTCTTGCCTTGGATGGAATTGTATCAATACCCAATAGGAGAAGTGCCATGGCTGGGTCGGGGTCAACCGTCATACCTGTGATCTGGGAAACAATGGAGAAGATTTTCTTCCAGTAGCTAGTCAGCGATTTACAAGACCAGAAGATATGGAATATGGTCCCGTTCTGTCCACATCCTCTCCAACAAAGTGGAGACAGGGAGGGGTAGAACCTGGCCAGTAGTTGAGGGGTCCTATACCATCTTGTCAGGAGTTTCTGGAACGTTTCCCAGTGGTTTAGGCAGTGGGAAGAGGAGTAGGCACATTTGAAAGTCTGGGCCCATTGGGCAAGGGAGAATTCTTTACCCAGATCTACCTCCCAATTAGACATAAAGGGGGTCTTGTTGAGTTGGGTCTTATGATGGAGCAGGGAGTAAAAGAGGGAGATGCCTCTTGTGTGTGGCTTTGGTTGAGTGAGGTGGTTCCAAGCTTGGAAATCAAAAGTAATAGTCGGAGAGGGGTGTCTAAGTAAGAAGGAAGAGATATGGGAGTGAGAGAACCTGGCCTTGGCCGGGAGATTATACTTGGTGGAGAGGGAATCAAAGGTCATTAAACGTGTGCCAGTATAGAGTTGGTCAACCCAGAGAATGTCTCCTGACTTGAGATGATTGAGGGACAGGTGGGAAATCAGTATTTCCAGGGTTGGGAGAGGTATTCTAACCTTGGTGGCGTTTAAGTCCAGTTTTGAGTGGGAGATTAGTGACCTCCAGGCAAGGATGGAAGCTTTTGTGGGGGTGGGAGGTTGGAGAGGTTAGTCGGGATCCATGAGTCCGCCAACAGTAGGAGGGAAAGATCGGGGGTAAATGAGCAGGAGGCCTCCAGTGAAGCCCAGCAGGAGCGATTCGGGTCCGCAAACCAGCATGGGAGTTGGGCGAGTATGGAGGCTGTATAGTAGTCCTCGATATCCGGAAGGCCGAGGCCACCCGCTCTCCTATGGAGAGAGAGGTATTTAGCAGCACATCTGGCCCTTTTTCCCTGCCACAGGAAGCATCTCATGCATGTGGACAGTCTGTTAAGTTGGAGGGCGGAAAGGGGGATTGGAAGGGTCTGAAAAAGGTAGAGGATTTTGGGTAGCAGGAGCATTTTAAAGGTGGCAACCCTGCCCACCCACGAAATTTCGTGTTTGGCCAGGGACGCCAAATCTTTGTTTAGTTGGGTTAAGAGGTTCTCCAGGTTAAGGGAGGGCATTTTGGGGACAGTAGGTGCAAGGAAGATCCCTAAATAGGGTATACTCTAATCCGTCCAAACGTAGGGCAGGGAGGTCGATAGGTGTTTCTTGGCTGGGGCCCCAACTCCCAGGTCGAGTATAACTGATTTGGTGAAGTTCACCTTGTAAAAGGAGACAGCACTAAATTGTTGTAGGAGGTCATGGGCGAAGGGGAGGGATACTGTCGGGTTTGATAGGGAAAGTATTATGTCGTCCGCGAACAAGTTGATAGTATGGGCTTGTCGGTTCAATTTGAAACCAGTGATATGCGGGTGCGACCATACAGCCTCAGCTAGTGGTTCTATGGCTAAATTGAATATGGAGGGTGAGAGGGGACAACCTTGACGGGTCCCATTTGTAATGGGGAAAATTTTTGAGAGCATGCCGTTAGTCAAAACTTTAGCCGAGGGACAGGAATAAAGGGCCAGGATGGACGACATAATTGGGCCTTGGAATCCAAACCTGTGGAGCACTGCTTTGAGATATCCCCAGTGGACTCTGTCGAACGCCTTCTCCGCATCTATGGACAGAAGGAGAGAAGGCGTCCGACTGGCCCTGGCATGGTGGATGAGATTTAGCATACGACGTGTAGCGTCTGATGGTTGTCTGCCTTGCATAAAGCCAGACTGGTCCGGGGCAATCAAAGAGGGGAGGATGCGTTGAAGTCTGAACGCCAAAAGCTTGGCATAAATTTTGACATCGACGTTGAGGAGGGAAAAAGGGCGGTAGTTGGAGGGAGAGTCCGGGGACTTACCAGGTTTGGGGATAGTGACCACATGGGCCATCAGCATTTCTTTGGGGAAGGAGCCACTGACAGCTGCGGCATGGAATGTCGGTAGGAGGTGCGGGGACAAAATGGGGAGGAAGGATTTGAAGTATTCCGAGGAGAGACCGTCCGGACCCGGAGACTTGCCAAGGGGCAAGGAGCGAACCACAGTCGAGATCTCCTCGGCAGTGAAGGGTTGGTACAGGGATTCCAATTGTGTGGAGGACAGGGAGGGAAGATGTAACTTGGACAGAAAGGAATCTATAGTGGCGTCTGTGGGTTGGGGCGTGGAAGTGCAGGACCCTAGATTGTACAGGGAGGAGTAATAATCTGTGAATGCATCAGCAATTGCTTGAGGGTTGGACAGAGTAGCGTGGGTATGCGGGTGGGTGAGGGATGGGATCTTAGTCTTAGTTCTACGGGTCCCTAGGCGGTTCGCTAAGAGCTTGCCAGCTTTGTTGTTGTTGGCGTAGTAGTTGAGTTTGAGTGTGCGCATGTAGCGGTCGTGCTGGGAAGTCAAGAGTTCCTTAAGTGAGTGGCGAACATTGGCAAGTTTGTCGGCCAAGGCAGGGGAAGGGGAGGTTTGATTCTGGGTATCAAGGGCACAGATGTCTGCAAGGAGGGTATCAAGTTTGGAGCGGAAGGATTTGCGGAGTCTGGAGTTAAATTTTAAGAGGATGCCTCTCATAAAGGCCATGTGGGCGCACCAATTATTAAGGGGGCTCGTGTCCGAGGGTAAATTTAGGGAAAATAACTGTTGTAGGTGTTGGGAGACCTCACATTGAGTAGTGGGATCATGGAAGAAAGATGCATTACATCTCCACACTCTCGCCGGGAAGAGGGAGTTACCATCCTCAAGTGTGATGGAAATCGGGGCATGATCTGACCACACAATGTCTTGAATGGAAGAGTCCAAGACTCTTTGCAGTAGCCATTTGTCCACTAGGAAGTAATCCAAGCTGGAGTAGGAATTGTGACACGGGGAGTAATAAGTGTACGACCTATCTGTGGAATTTAGACAATGCCAGGCATCATACAAATCCTCAGCCTCAAGCAGGTCCACTAGGGCGGAGGGTCTCCTGCTATGAGAGGAGGAGGAGGTGTCGAGGTCTGGGTTGACAGGCGCATTCAAATCCCCACACAATAACAGGTTGCCATACTTGGAGAGGGAAACTTTCTTCAACAAATTATGCAAAAATTTATTTTGGCGTAGGTTAGGGGCATATGCAACTACCAAAGTAAGAGGTATGTTATTAATGACACATTTCAAAATAATATACCGACCGTTCTTATCAATGGTGGAGTCCGTAAGGGTGAACGTAACAGTGTCTCTTATCGCTATGAGAACTCCTCTCTTCTTCTCTGTGGCGGATGCTCGGAATATGTGGGGGAGGGCTGGATGGGAGCACTTCAGAAATGCCTGGATGTTGAAGTGCGTTTCTTGAACTGCAAGGACATCCGCGTGAAGGTCAAGAGCTTCCTGCCAGAGGGATCTTCTCTTCGCCGGATGGTTGAGACCCCGGGCATTTATCGAAACTATTTAACACCCATGGAAAAAAGGCACCAAGGGATTTAGCAGCTAAAGGTGAAAGGAAAACATCCACTTGTAGCAAGGAGTAGTTTGCAAAGCACAGGGGAGACAGTCTAAGAAGCATCTTTGGACAAGAAGGGTGGCAGTCTGGTAGTGATGAGATACGAGCAGAGCTACAGTCCAGGAAATAGGGACATATGGTAGAGCACAGTCAACAAAAAGGAAAGTGGTACAGGAACTGCGATGGGTGGGATACAGGTGTGGGAGCAAGGAGCAGCCATAATGACCTTGTATGGTAGAACCAAGAAAAACTAGAAACAACAAAAAAAAAAAGAGTAAAAAAGTGGCCCTGGTGAGGCCAGAGCAGCAATTACTGCGTGCAGCGGGGGGAAACGGGTACAAGTACCCGCAAAACACTCAGGAGTCAGGTCGATGGCGGGAGGAAGGAAGCATTCCTAGACCCCTTGTTTTGTTTGGACGGTTTCTTGTAGGAGACCATATGCCATTCCTGGCGAAGATATTCAGGAGATGGAGCAACAGAGTTGTCACGGGCAGGTTGGTCTTCAGGCAGAATGTTCCAGGTCCGTAGTAGGCGGATGCCTTCTTCTAGGGAGGAAACATAATGTCTCGAGCCTTCACGAGTTATTTCAAGCTTGGCCGGGTATTTCCAGCGGTAGACAAGCTGGTGGTTCCGCAAGGCCTTCGTGATGGAGGAGAGGTTGCGGCGTCTTTGCAAGGTAAATTGGGAGAGGTCCGGCAGAACTTGGAGATTAGCAGCCTGGGGGGGGGGTAGATCCGTACGTTTGCGGAAAGCTGAGAGGAGATGTTCTTATACTTGAAAAAAGTGGACACGTAGCAGCACATCTCTGGGAATCTCAGACGGTAGAAAGGAGGGCTTAGGTACTCTGTGGACCTGTCAATCGTAAGATCTGTATTGGAGAGTGATGGGAGTACAGCTAGGAAGAGGTCCTTAGCAAAATGGGGAAGTTGATGAGGCAGGATGGTCTCAGGGACTCCCCTAATTTTCAGGTTATTCCTGCGGGACATGTCCTCTAAGTCCGCGATTTTTGCTTGCATGGAGGAGATGATGTTGTGGTGAGAGGAATGGGAGTCCACTAAGGTGTTGAAGGAAGAGGTGAATTCCCCCATTTGATTCTCAACAAGGTTCACCCTTTCTCCTAGTTGGGAGATGTCTGCCTTGCATTCCCTGATACAGGATTGCATATCTAGCTGAATGGATGATCTCAGGGTCCGCAGCATGTCCAGCATGAGGGTCACTGAGAGAGGCTTGTCAGATGGAGTGAAGTTCCCAAAGAGATCTGGTGAGGGGGCCGCAATAGTGTCCATGGGGGATGAGTAGGCCTCATGGAGGGGATGGTCGAACCGCGGCCTAGATTTGGCCGGGCTCCTCGATGCAGGGGATGAGGCTCTGACATGGGGGAAGGAGAGGAGGGCATAGGACTTGCCTGGGGTTGCTTATGCCATTGCTCCTGATCCGGTCTGTCCATGGATGTCTATGTCTGCGGAGCCAGAGGCGGAGGGCCGGCCGCGGCGCCATCTTGGCAGCGATCACGCTGCATGGGGGAGAAGAATGTTGAAAGCTTCGGTATGTGCGGTGGATCGAGGCGGCGTCTCCGCATATCCAGAGTCCTGGTAAGTGGAGGGTGTCAGGCAGCAGCAGAGGGCGAGATTTGCAGGGGCTGGAGGCTTGATATGTGCCGATGTGGTCCTGAGTGGAGCGGAGCTCAGAGACTATGTGGCCATGCTAGACGGCAGTCGCCACGCCCCACCATTCTAATTTCCAGCTTTTAAAAAAAAAAAAGCATACAGATCTGTGTGTGTGTGTTTTTAAACAAGCCGGAAATGCAATTTCATTTACCAGCAAATTTAAACACCTTTTATTTTGTAAATATCAGTGTGTCAATTCTTCCAAGAAAGTGTAGTGCAATCGGAGACCAAAGAGATCGCCACCACCAACACCCACCCAACACATAGTGAAGTCCATCAAACTCAGTAAAGTGCCACTTGGCTCGTCTCCTGTAGACATCATTGGTGACAAAACGCAACGTCATCACGTATGAAGAGCCGAGAACGAGCAGTGTTTGGAAGCCGACAGCTTGCTGAAACAACTTACCATCTGTATAAAAACAGACAAAAAATTAGACAAGTGGCGCAAGCTATTTGCACTACATAAAACAATAGTCCATATAATAGCACATGAAAGCTATGATAAAGTCTTTAGGTCAAATCAGGAAACAGTCTGTGTACCCAGGGCCAGCCTATTAGGGAGCGGAAGCGATCTCCAGACATGGAACCAAAACAGAAGAGAAAACAGGCACCTCTGAGTTAAGACTGCAGTTTAATTTAGCAAACAAATAGTAAAAACTTACATCAAGGTAAGTATTAGTAGTCAGTCTGACTTTGAAAAAGGAGCACGCGCTGGTATCCCATCACAGTACGCATGCTCGGAAACGCGTCGTCATTACATCGGAAGATCCTGTGGACGAGTATCACGGTCACCTTGCGTCCCATCCTGTGGTCCAAGCTTCAGTCTCATAGCCGTGACACCCTCCATTTCCTGCTGGACGGGAAGAGATGAGATGACCTCAGACTCTCAGCAGTGACCCTAAGCCCCAAGCCTCCACATGGACACCGGAAGGACCCACCTTGACTACTAATACTTACCTTGATGTAAGTTTTTACTATTTGTTTGCTAAATTAAACTGCAGTCTTAACTCAGAGGCGCTTCGGTTTTAACTTACCATCTGTGCCTGATTTTAACCTTTATAAGGTAATTGTAGCCATCTATTTTTTTTTTTTTTTTTTAAATAAACACTTTACTGAGTTTGATGGACTTCCCTATGAGAGCTTTTTTATTTATTTGTTTTTGAGTCCATATGGGATCCATTGCCTGTTGATAAGTCTTCCAACTGTGATGATTATCTTTTTTCACCTGCTTGCTTGAGCGCAATAGACCATTATAACTTATGGTCCTGCTGATCCGGTAAGAGGCGTGTGTTGGAGGGTGTTGGTGATGGCGATCCCCTTTATGGTCTCCGAAGGCACTGCACTTTCTTGGAAGAATTGATGCACTATTATTTGGATGATTTTATTTCCACTATATAGATTTTTATGCACTATTTATATTGCACTATTTGATAATATTCATGTGTTATACAGTATCCCTATAAAAGTGAGTACACCCCTCACATTTTTGTAAATATTTTATTATATCTTTTCATGTGACATTACTGAAGAAATGACACTTTGCTAGTGAGTGCACAGCTTGTATAACAGTGTATATTTGCTGTCCCCTCAAAATAACTCAACACACAGCCTTTAATGCCTAAACCGCAGGCAACAAAAGTGAGTATACCCCTAAGTTAAAATGTCCATATTGGGCCCAAAGTGACAATATTTTGTGTGGCCACCAATATTTTCCAGCACTACCTTAACCATCTTGGGCATGCAGTTCACCAGAACTTCACAGGTTGTCACTGGAGTCCTCTTCCACTTCTCCATGACAACATCACAGAGCTGGTGGATCTTAGAAACCTTGCGCTCCTCCACCTTCCATTTGAAGATGCCCACAGATGCTCAATAGGGTTTAGGTCTAGAGACAGGCATGGCCCGTCCAACATCTTTACCCTCAGCTTCTTTAGCAAGGCAGTGGCCATCTTGGGGTCGTTATCATACTGCCCTGTGGCCCAGTCCCCAAAGGGAGGGGATCATGCTCTGCTTCAGTATGTCACAGTACATGTTGGCATTCATGGTTATCGCAATGAACTGTAGCTCCCCAGTACCGGCAGTACTCATGTAGCCCCAGACCAAGACACTCCCACCACCATGCTTGACTGTAAGCAAGACACACTTGTCTTTGTACTTCTCACCTGGTTGCCACCACACAAGCTTGAAACCATCTGAAACAAATAAGTTTATCTTGGTCTCATCAGACCACAGGACATGGTTACTTTAAGAAATGTCCTAAGTCTGCTTGTCTTTAGCAAACTGTTTGCGGGCTTTGTTGCGCATCATCTTTAGAAGAGGCTTCCTTCTGGGATGACAGCCATGCAGACTAATTTGATGCAGTGTGTTGTGTATTTTATGAGCATTGACTGGCTGACCCCCCACCCCTTCATCCTCTGCAGAAATGCTGGCAGCACTCATACGTATATTTCCCAAAGACAACCTCTGGATGTGACACTGAGCATGTGTACTCAACTTCTTTGGTTGACCATGGTGAGGTCTGTTCTGAGTGGAACCTGTCCTGTTAAACCGCTGCATGGTCTTGGCCACAAGGCTGCAGCTCAGTTTCAGGGCCTTGGCAATCTTCTTATAGCCTAGTCCATCTTTATGTAGAGCAACAATTCTTTTTTTCAGACCCTTAGAGAGTTCTTTGTCATGAGGAGCCATGTTAAACTTCCGAGGACCAGTATGAGAAAGTGAGAGCGATAACACCAAATATTATACACCTGCTCCGCATTCACACTTGAGAACTTGTAACACTAACGAGTAACATGACAGCGGGGAGGGAAAATGGCTAATTGGGCCCAATTTGTACATTTGAACTTAGGGGTGTACTCACTTTTGTTGCCAGTGGTTTAGACATTAATGGCTGTGTGTTGAGTTATTTTGAGGTGACAGCAAATTTACACTGTTATACAAGCTGTACACTCACTACTTTACATTGTAGCAAAGTGTAATTTCTTCAGTGTTGTCACATGAAAAGATATAATAAAACATTTACAAAAATGTGAGGGGTGTACTCACTTTTGTGAGATACTGTATATTTATTGTTTTTATGTCACTTTAGTGCTGCTTTACTTTGTATTTATTTCTGTTCCACTGGTATCAGTTTTTAAAGTGGCTGCTTTTGTATTTTCACTGAGTGCAGATTTTTTTTAGCACTCTCTGTACATCACAGAGATGTGCCTCTTCACTAACAGGGTATACCCACCAGGAATGCTATCATGCTATTTTATACACCCTCTTGTCTATTGGCAGAAATAGTACTGCAGTAGAAGAAGGTACATTTTACCTTAAAAAGTAAGGGAGATCTCCTATCCCAGTGTGCACTCTTCAAGGATATAACATTTCTCTAGGGCTCCCACCTATCACCAACTAAAATGAGCCCTCACTGGGTGTTCATCCTTATATTCCTCCATCACTAGAGTTGAACGAACACCTGGATGTCGGGGTTCGGCGGGTCCGGCCGAACTTGAAAAAAAAGTCCGGGTTTGTGACCCGGACTTAACCCAAACCCCATCGAAGTCAATGGAGACCCGAACTTTTGAGCACTAAAAGTGCTCTGCAAACAAATGTGGATAGGGAAATAACTTAAAATAACATAAAAAACATAAAAATAAAAAAATAATCATCTTGAATGATGTAGGAGGAGGACGAGGCCCATATGGAGTAGGAGGTTGAGGTGGCGGTGGATATGGCGGTGGATAATGCGGTGTAGGTGGAAGCAGCGGCGGCAGTGGAGGAGGAGTACGAGGTAGCAAACGCTGGTTTTGGTTTTTAATTAATTTTTTTTTAATTCGGGCACACCCCAAAAGAGTAAGAAAGATCAAATCCAACAATGGCTGGGTAAGGCCGGTATACATGTCTATTCTGTACAAGGTACGGACAAGTCCTGTGGGATCCATGCCTGGTTCATTTTAATGAACGTGAGCTTGTCCAAATTGGCTCTGGACAGGCGGCTACGCTTGCCTGTGATAACATCCCCAGCGGTGCTAAATACACGTTGAGATAATACACTGGCTGCAGGGCAGGCCAGCACCTCCAAGGCGTAAAGGGCAAGCTCAGGCCATGTGCCCAACTTGGAGACCCAGAATTTGAAGGGGGCAGACCCGTCATTCAGTACATCTAGGCATGTGCATACATAATGCTCCACCATGTTAGTGAAATGCTGCCTCCTGCTAAGACGTTCCATATCAGCTGGTGGTGCTGCTGCTCGTTGTGGCGTGCTGACAAAGCTTTTCCACATTTCGGCCATGCTAACCCTGCCTTCTGAGGTGCTGGCGGTGCCCGGGCTGCGTTGGTGACCTCTTCCTCCTCCTCCCTTGCCTTGGCCTTGTGCTTCCACTGTGCCCCCGCCAGGGTGGGAATGCCACCAGCAGCGCATCTACCAGCATGCGCTTGTACTTGCGCATTTTCCAATCATGCTCCAGTGAGGGAATTAAGGACGGTAGGTTGTCCTTGTAACAGGGATCCAGCAGGGTGGCCATCCAGTAATCAGCACAAGTTACTATGTGGGAAACTCTGCGGTTGTTGCGGAGACACTGCAGCATGTAATCGCTCATGTGTGCCAGGCTGCCCAGAGGCAACGAAAAGCTGTCCTCTGTGGGAGGTGTATCCACTGTGTCCTCTGTATCCCCCCAGCCTTGCACCAGTGATGGCCAAGAGCTGGCCTGGGTTCCTTATCCTCCTCCATCTCCTCCTCCTCATCCTCCTCATCCTCCAGAACTGTGCCCCTGCTGGACAATTGTGTCCCTGGCGTTTGTGTGTGCAGGAACCCACCCTCGGAGCCACTTGCGAATGACTGCCCTGAAAGCCTTGGAAATGATACCTCTTCATCCTCCACCTCCTCCTCATCCTGTGCCACATCCTCTTCCATCATAGCCCGAAGTGTTTTTTCAAGAAGGCATAGAAGTGGGATAGTTAAGCTGAGAACGGCGTCATCGGCACTGGCCAAGTTGGTGGAATACTCGAAACAGCGCAACAAAGCACACAGGTCTCGCATGGTGGCCCAGTTATTGGTGGTGAAGTGGTGCTGTTCCGCAGAGCGACTCACTCGTGCGTGCTGCAGCTGAAACTTCACTATGGCCTGCTGCTGCTCACACAGTCTTTCCAGCATGTGCAAGGTGGAGTTCCACGTCACAAATGAGGCGGGGAGCGGGAAGGCCGAAGTTACGCTACAGCCCTGACAGGCGAGCAGCAGCAGGGTGAGAACGCCAAAAGTGCGCACAGACGGCCTGCACTTTCTGCAGCAGCTCTAACATATCAGGGTAATTTCTAAGGAACCTCTGCACCACCAAATTCAGCACATGCACCAGGAAAGGGATGTGTGTCAAACCGGCTAGGCCCAGAGCTGCTACGAGATTTTGGCTGTTATCGCACACCACCAGGCCGGGCTTGAGGCTCACTGGCAGCAACCACTCATCGGTCTTCTGTTCAATGCCCCTCCACAACTCCTGCGCGGTGTGTGGTTTTTCCCCTAAACAGGCAAGTTTTAAAACTGCCTGCTGTCGTTTACCCCTGGCTGTGCTGAAGTTTGTGGTGAAGGTGTCGCTGACCGGAAGAGGAGGCGGTAGAGGATGAGGAAGCGGAGTAGGAGGAGTTAGAAACAGGAGGCAAACTGAAGTGCCCTGCAATCCTCAGTGATGAAAAGACATGCACCAAACTGCTATCTGCCTCAGGCCCAGCATTTACCCAGTGTGCTGTTGGGGAGATACAACGTCCCTGAATGTGCTTACTGTTCCACGTATCCGTAGTTAGGTGGATCTTGCCACAGATGGCTTTGCGCAGTGCACACCTGATTTTGTCAACCACTTGGTTGTGCAGGGAAGGGATGGCTTGCCTGGAAAAGTAGTGGCGGCTGGGCAGGACGTACTGTGGGACAGCCACCGCCATAAGACTTTTAAGACTCTGCATCTCCACCAGCCAGAATGACAGCATTTCAAAGGCCAGGAATTTTGAAATGCTGGCATTCAGGGGGGGCGTGGCGACCCCCGAAAGAAATGGCCGCTTAGATTGAAAGCGCCAGCGTGTGCCCGGAACATATCCACTCCTACGCCCATCTACAGCGCACTTACTGCCGCAAGATCCCCCTGCCATGACGCCTGAGTGCCCGGACGACTCCATGGCTTACCGTAGGAGGCTGGCGGACGTGGTCCAGGTCAAGAAATTGTCCGATTTCTTCCCCACAGTCTCCTCCGGTCTCCGCCAACATGGCGGCGGAGACAAGCAAACGGCCAATGCTGTCAGACCTCTAGCGGCGGCTCCGATAGGCGCTCATGCAGGAAACACCTCGGAGCCCGCGCTGCAGACACAGGCACACATGTCAGCGGTTCACAGCACACAACGATCCAGGGACTCTTCACCTCCTACACCCTCCATGCAGAGCCCTGCAAAATCCAAGCCTCGGTGGGACATAGCACAGCCAGCTGCCTCAACTGTGTCTATGGAGGTAAGCCAGGATCAGCATCCTCCCATATCGCATCAGCCTGCACCGGATCCTTTCTCATCCTTTCAGACTACGGGGAAACCTGTATCCGACACTATGATTAGAGACATGCTGAAAATGTTACACTCCTCTCTACAAGCTAAAATTGACAACTCCATCGCCTCCTGTCAGCGTGAAATCACTGGTCTAGGGGAAAGGGTGGACACTGTTGAAAACAAAATGTGCGAATTCACCACATCTTACAATGCTCTAGTCGATTCCCACGCAGTGTACCAAGAAGATATGCACCGTGTTCAGGCCATGCTTGGGGATCTTGAGGATAGATCACGCCGCAACAACCTTAAAATTAGGGGAATTCCTGAATCTATCACACCTAACCAGCTGCCACACTATGTTAAAGATCTCTTTCACAAAGTGGTGCCAGATTTATCATCTGCTGATTTAACGATCGACCGAATACATTGCATCCCCAAGCCATCTTTCTTGCCGCAGGAAGTCCCACGAGATGTGCTGATGCGGATCCACTTTTTCCAAGCTAAGGAAAGGATCCTGGAAGCTTTTTGGCTTAAAGAGCATCTCCCTGAACAGGCTGTGCCCCCTCCAAGTACTACCCGACTATTCCCAATATACTCTGCAACTCAGGCGCAACCTCAACACCATCACTAAAGCGCTGCAAAACAGTCAGATCATTTACAAGTGGAAATACCCCGCCAAACTCTACGTGACACATCAAGGTACCACTTCTTACATTACAAGCCTTAACGAAGGTCTACAGCTTCTCCGCCAGTGGGGCATCATACCGGATTCACCCAATGTACCGATGGACCGGGTACCCCCCTCTCCACACCATGTTCAGCCGGATTGGCAGGTGGTATCCAGGAGGTCTAAAACCTCCCAAAGTCACACTTGAGAGTCGCATCGGCTTATGTTCCTGGGTACACCTGGCTTTTCTCACTTTTATGAGTACACTCTATCGTACTCTTCTCCCCGCAAATCTTGCAGTTCCTGCTGCTCGTACGGTCCCCTCTGACCCTTTTTAAGTACTTTGTTTTTGTTCTCCCCTTGTTGCTGGTTCCATCCCTTTTTTTTCTCTACAGTGCCTTCTATTGAACATTGACTTCGCTCGGCTTACCCAAGACTGGTCCAACGTATCTACTGGTCATTAGTGATGTCGCGAACATAAAATTCGCTGTTCGCGAACGGCGAACGCGAACATCTGCGAATGTTCGCGAACCGGCGAACATTGCGAACCGCCATAGACTTTAATAGGCAGGCGAATTTTAAAACCCACAGGGACTCTTTCTGGCCACAATAGTAATGGAAAAGTTTTTTCAAGGGGACAAACACCTGGACTGTGGCATGCCGGAGAGGGATCACACCAAAAAAAGTTCTTAAAAATTGTAATTTTTTGATAGAGAGATAATTATTGGAAAAATTTTAAAAAAATAAAAATAAAAAATTTCTTTGGATTTAGCATCTGGGGGGTCTAAAAAGTGTACCTGTGAAGTTTCAGCTCTGTAGCATGTCCGGAACCAGAAAAAAATACGAATTAGGGTTAGGGCTAGGGTTAGGGTTAGGGCTAGGGTTAGGGTTAGGGTTATTTTTATGGCTAGGCTTAGAGGGTTAGGGTTATTTTTATGGCTAGGCTTAGAGGGTTAGGGTTAAGGTTAGAGGGTTAGGGTTATGGTTAGAGGGTTAGGGTTAGGTTTAGTGTTAGGGGCTAGGGTTAGGGTTACGGTGAGATACTTAGGGTTAGAGTTAGTAGCCCTACCCCTACCCCTCTAACTCTAACCCTAAGCACTAGAAATAACCCTAACCTTAGCCCTGACCCTAACCATAGCCCTAACCTTAGCCCTGACCCTAACCCTAGCCCTAACCCTAACCCTAACCCTAGCCCTAACCCTAACCCTAATTCTATTTTTTTTCTGGTTCTGGACATGCTACAGAGCTGAAACTTCACAGGTACACTTTTTAGACCCCCCAGACAATAAATCCAAAGAATTTTTTTTTTTTTTTACGTTTTTTTTTTTTTTCCAATAATTGGCTCTCTATCAAAAATGACAATTTTTAAGAACTTTTTTTTGTGAAGTTTCAGCTCTGTAGCATGTCCAGAACCAGAAAAAAAAGATAATTTTTCAGTAGAGCAGGGACACCTGGACTGTGGCATGCCGGAGGGGGATCCATGGCAAAACGCCCATGGAAAATTACGTAGTTGACGCAGAGTCGGGTTTTGATCCATAAAGGGCATAAATCACCTAACATTCCTAAATTGTTTGGAATAACGTGCTTTAAAACATCCAGTGTGTGAATACGATCAGGTATGATGTTTTATCGGTCAAGTAGTGTAAGGGTTACGCCCGCTTCACAGTGACAGACCAAACTCTGACAGACCAAACTCCCCGTTTAACAACAGTCAGTCAGTCCATTTGCACAACCGCAAACTCCCCATTTGCACAAGGTTGGATACCAAGCTAGCCATGTCCCGTTCCTTGTCCTCACTGACATCATTGAAGGTCTCTTCCTCCACCCAGCCACGTACAACACCAAGGGTCCCCGAAAGGTGACAACAAGCCCCCTGGGACGCCTGCTGTGGCTGGTATTCCACCTCCTCAAAGCCACCTTCCTCCTCTGACTTCTCTTCTTCAGACTCCTCTCTCTGCCTTGCCACAGGTCCAGCAATTGACAACGACAAGGCTGCTTCTGGTGGTGATGGGGACCACAACTCTTCCTCTTCATGCTCATCTACAGCCTGATCCAGTACTCTTCGCAGGGCACGCTCCAGAAAAAACCCATATGGGATGAGGTCGATGATGTTGCCTTGGGTTCGACTGACCACCAGGGTTGTCACCTCCGCAAAAGGACGCATGAGCCTACAGCCATTGTTCATGAGCATTCAGTAACGCGGCCAAAAAATACCCAGCTCCGCAGAAAGAATGAAAGAAAATTAATGTTTTTTCTATGAAAAATTATCCTGCGGATCGCTTTTGGTCTGTTCACAATGAAGCAACGACCTTATCATCTGGGGTGTGCCAACACACTCCTAGAGGTGATCGCTTCATTGTGATACGCAAGCCCCTTCACCACGACAAGGTAACGATCACGAAGGGGAATTGACACATGTATGTGCCTTTTTTTTTGTTTTTTTTGCAGCCACAGTGTAGCACCAGAGGCCAGAAAAATTAGGCATGTACACATGCATGAAAAAGTAGGTATTGTTGCAGCCGCTGCTGTAGCAGCGGCCTGAAAAATTGAGGTTTTTAAGGCAGAAAGTGCACTAAAACATTGCATGCTTGAACCGTAGTTGGTGGCGGAGACGTCACGTAAGTCATCCGGCATGCAGAGAATGATTAAAGACAGCAGCGTGTGGACCATTTTTAGGCCAAGGCATCTCAGTCATCACCAGGCCTTTTTTAGTCAAATGCATCCCCCACTGTCAGTCCCTTCAGGATCCATGCCTCATTCATCTTAATAAACGTGAGGTAATCAAGACTTTTTTGACCTAGGCGACTTCTCTTCTCAGTGACAATACCTCCTGCTGCGCTGAAGGTCCTTTCTGACAGCACACTTGAAGCAGGGCAGGCCAGAAGTTCAATGGCAAATTGGGATAGCTCAGGCCACAGGTCAAGCCTGCACACCCAGTAGTCAAGGGGTTCATCGCTCCTCAGAGTGTTGATATCTGCAGTTAAGGCAAGGTAGTCTGCTACCTGTCGGTCGAGTCGTTCTCTGAGGGTGGACCCCGAAGGGCTGTGGCGATGCGTAGGACTAAAAAAGCTCTGCATGTCCTCCATCAACAAGACGTCTGTAAAGCGTCCTGTCCTTGCCGGCATGGTTGTGGTGGAAGGAGGAGGATTACTTTCACCTCTTCCCCTGTTGGATTCCCGTTGTGCTGTGACATCACCCTTATATGCTGTGTAAAGCATACTTTTCAACTTATTTTGTAGCTGCTGCATCCTTTGCGACTGCCGGTAATTGGGTAACATATCAGAGACTTTCTGCTTATACCGGGGATCTAGTAGCGTGGCCACCCAGTACAGGTCGTTCTCCTTCAGCTTTTTTATACGAGGGTCCCTCAACAGGCATGACAGCATGAAAGACCCCATTTGCACAAGGTTGGATGCCGAGCTACTCATGTCCAATTCCTCGTCCTCACTGATGTCATTGAAGGTGTGTTATTCCCCCCAGCCACGTACAACACCACGGGTACCAGATAGGTGACAACGAGCACCCTGGGATGCCTGCTGTGGTTGGTGTTCCTCCTCCTCAAAGCCACATTCCTCCTCTGACTCCTCTTCCTCACACTCCTCTTCCAGTGTTGCCGCAGGTCCAGCAAGCGATGGTAAGGCTGTTTCTGGTGGTGGTGATGGTGACCACAACTCTTCCTCTTCCTCTTCACGCTCATCTACGGCCTGATCCAGCACTCTTCGCAGGGCACGCTCCAGGAAAAAAACATATGGGATGATGTCGCTGATGGTGCCTTCTGTGCGACTCACTAGGTTTGTCACCTCCTCAAAAGGACGCATGAGCCTACAGGCATTGCGCATGAGCGTCCAGTAACGTGGCAAAAAAATACCCAGCTCCGCAGAGGCTGTCCTAGCACCCCGGTCATACAAATACTCGTTGACCGCTTTTTCTTGTTGGAGCAGGCGGTCGAACATTAGCAGTGTTGAATTCCAACGTGTCGGGCTGTCGCAAATCAAGCGCCTCACTGGCATGTTGTTTCGCCGCTGAATATCTGCAAAGTGCGCCATGGCCGTGTAGGAACGCCTGAAATGGCCACACACCTTTCTGGCCTGTTTGAGGACGTCCTGTAAGCCTGGGTACTTCTGCACAAAACGTTGCACAATCAGATTCAACACATGTGCCATGCACGGCACATGTGTCAACTTGCCCAAATTCAATGCCACCAACAAATTGCTGCCGTTGTCACACACCACTTTGCCGATCTCCAGTTGGTGCGGGGTCAGCCACTGATCCACCTGTGCGTTCAGGGCGGACAGTAGTGCTGGTCCGGTGTGACTCTCTGCTTTCAGGCAAGTCAACCCCAAGACAGCGTGACACTGTCGTATCCGGCATGTGGAATAGCCCCTGGGGAGCTGGGGGGGTGCAGTTGGTGTGGAGCAAGACGCAACAGCAGAAGAGGACTCAGCCGAGGAGGTTAGCAAAGAGGATGGAGTAGGAGGAGTAGAGGAGGTGGTAGCAGGCCTGCCTGCAAGTCGTGGCGGTGTCACCAACTCCTCTGCAGCAGAGCCACGCATTCAATGCTTGGCAGCCGCCAGCAGGTTTACCCAATGCGCTGTGTAAGTTATATACCTGCCCTGACCGTGCTTTGCAGACCAGCTATCAGTGGTCAGATGGACCCTTGCCCCAACACTGTGTGCCAGACGTGACATGATTTCCTTTTCCACAGGTTGGGGATTGCCTTTTGTGAAAAATAATTTCGGCTGGGTACCTTCCACTGCGGTGTCCCAATAGCGACAAATTTTTTGAAGGCCTCAGACTCCACCAGCTTGTATGGTAAAAGCTGGCGGGCTAAGAGTTCCGACAAGCCAGCTGTCAGACGCCGGGCAAGGGGGTGACTCTGTGAGATTGGCTTCTTACGCTCAAACATTTCCTTGACAGACACCTGACTGTGGGCAGGTGAGCAGGAACTGCTGAAGGTGAGAGGCGGAGGGGCGGGTTGTTGATAGGGGGCATGGAGGACAGCAGTGGTTGACGTGGCTGAAGATGCTGGACCAGGAGGAGGATGGTGGCTTTCAGTTTGTGTGCTGCTTTTACTCATGTGTTGATCCCATAGGCGTTTGTGATGTGAGATCATGTGCCTTCGCAAAGCAGTTGTACCTAGGTGGGTGTTGGACTTCCCACGACTCAGTTTCTTTTGGCACAGGTTACAAATGGCATCGCTGATATCAGAGGCAGACACACAAAAAAAATGCCACACTGCTGAGCTTTGCAAGGACGGCATTCTGGTGGTGGAAACAGCTTGCGTTGATTGGCGTGCTGTCTGGCTGACCCCGGATGCCGAATCTACATGCTGTCTGACTGCGCCACTAGCTCCTTGCGATGACCTCCTCCCCCTGCTTCCAACGCGTCTCCTCCTCCTCTCTGTCTCCCCATCTGAACTTTCCCCCTCTTCTTCTGCTCTTCGAGCAGGCACCCAGGTGACATCCACAGACACATCGTCATCATCAGCCGCTTCACTTGACAACTCAGCAAAGGCAGCAGCAGCAGGTACAACACCATCATCATCATCATCACAATGTACGTCCATGTGTATAATGCTGCCTGACTGAGACATATCCCCCTTATCTACATCCTCTGGCACTAATAGTTGCACATCACTTATTTCTTCCAACTCATGTGAAAATAACTCCTCTGACGGATCAAGTGAAGCGGCTGTGGTGCTAGTGTTGGTGTTGGTGCCGGCGGGCTGGCAAGTGGTAAATTGAGAGGTGCCCGAAGCTGAGCTGGAGGAGGATGGTGCATTAAGGTTCCGAGCGGAAGCTGTAGACGATTGGGTGTCCTGTGTAAGCCAGTCAACTATGGCCTCAGAATTTTTTGAGTTCAGGGTCTGTGGTGGCCTCTGAACGCTGGGCATTATTCTAGGGCCTAAGGAAATCACAGCACCACGACCATGACGGCCCTTGCGGGGTGGCCTGCCTCTGCCTGTCATTTTTTTTTTAATGTGTTGTTACTGTTGTACTATGAGTGCAAGGTGCTGTGCCACCCCTATAGGAGTGTTGGGCAGTGGGTACAGTACACTCTGTGGACCTGACAGTCACTGGCAACCAGGCAACTGCAATTAAAAAATATATATATTTTTTTTTACTTTGCAAGCTGCTGTGCCACCTTATATATCAGTGGTGGGTGGGCAGTGGCACAGTACACTCTCTGTGGACCTGACAGCAGTCACTGGCACCCAGGCAACTGCAATTAAAAAATATATATATATTTTTTTACTTTGCAAGCTGCTGTGCCACCTTATATATCAGTGGTGGGTGGGCAGTGGCACAGTACACTCTCTGTGGACCTGACAGCAGTCACTGGCACCCAGGCAACTGTAATTAAAAAATATATATATTTTTTTTTACTTTGCAAGCTGCTGTGCCACCTTATATATCAGTGGTGGGTGGGCAGTGGCACAGTACACTCTCTGTGGACCTGACAGCAGTCACTGGCACCCAGGCAACTGCAATTAAAAAATATATATATATTTTTTTTACTTTGCAAGCTGCTGTGCCACCTTATATATCAGTGGTGGGTGGGCACACAGTGGCACTGCAGTGGGCACAGTACACTCTGTGGACCTGATAAGTCACTGGCAGCCCAGGCAACTGCAATAATAAAAAATATATATTTTTTTCAATTTATTGCAACAAGATGCTGTGCCACCGTATATATATCAGTGGTGGGCAGTGCACTGCAGTGGGTACAGTGCACTCTGTGGACCTGACACAGCACTCACTGCAATTATGACAGAGGAAAAAAAAAATATTTTTTAAAATGCCAGGTACTGTGCCTGTGCCACCCGAAATGAGTGTGGTGTGCACACAGTACAGTCTGTGGTAGGTCTGTGGCCTCTCACACACAGCGGGCAGGCAACTGCAGTCACAGTGTACAATATATATATATATATATAGAAAAAACTATATTACCTTACCAGCCCTTAAAAGGGCTTTTGGGGACACTATAAGAAGAAACAACTCAATTACCAGCCCTTAACCACTTAAGCCCCGGAGGATTTGGCTGCTAAACGACCAGAGGGTATTTTGCGATTCGGCACTGCGTGACTTTAACGGACAATTGCGCGGTCGTGCGACGCTGTACCTAAACGAATTTGGCGTCCTTTTTTTCCCACAAACAGAGCTTTCTTTTGGCGGTATTTGATCACCTGTGCGATTTTTTGATCACGCGCTATAAACAAAAAAAGAGCGTAAATTTTGCAAAAATAGCAATATTTTTCCCTTTTTTTTATATGAAATTCCCCCCAAAAAAAATGTAAAAATCAAAATTTTTTAATATTTTCGGCCAATTTGTTTTATGCTACCTATGTTTGGTAAAAAAAATCGCAAAAAGCGTATTTTGATTGGTTTGCGCAAAAGTTATTGCGTTTACTAACAAAGGGAAAGATTTTTGTCATTTTTGTTGTTTTTTTTTTAACGCGTAATGGCGGCGATCTGCGATTTTCTTTGCGGTACTGCGACATTGCGGCGGAAAGATCGGACCCTTGACTGACATTTTTGACACTTTTGGGGTTACCAGTGACATTTCTACAGTAATCAGTGCTATATATATGCACTGTTACTGTAAAAATACACTGGTAGTGAAGGGGTTAACTTTATTTGAGAGGGAGGGGCTGTGTGTGTCCCTAGGGGCGTGATTCTAACTGTGATTGGCTGTGGCTTCAACTGTATGCAGAGTGATCAATGGATCTACATAGTAGATCCATGTGATCAGCTCTCATACAGAGAGGAGAATGACAGGCAGCTTGTTTACACAAGCTGCCTGACTTTCTCCTTCTCCCCCGCCGATCGCAGAGTGGCCGGCGGCGATCGGGTCCGCCGGTCACACGCGCGGGGGGGTCCGTGACCACGCGGGAGCGGGAGCGCGCCTCCGGCGGCGCGCGCTCGCTCCCTAAACCCTCACAGGCGAGCGACGTAGACCTACGTCACTTTGCCTGTGAGGGGCTGACCGCCGCCGTAGATAGTCGTGCGGCGGTCGGCAAGTGGTTAAAAGGGCTTTTGGGGACGCTAGATATATATATATATATGTATATATAAAAAAAAAAAAAATTACACAAATACCAGCCCTTAGAAGGGCTTTTTGGGGTGCTGTCCTTACAGCAGTAGTGGACCAAGAACACTGCAAGACCAGGAACACTGACTAACTGTCCCTAGCTTAACAGCAGCAGCAGCAGCAGCAGCAGCTCTCCCTACTCTCACTACACACACTGCTTCAGAATGATCTAAGATGGATGCTGCCCTTGCCTATTTATAGGAGGTGGGAGGGTGTGGGAGGGAGGTATGCTGATTGGCTGGAAATGTGCATGCTGACTGTAAAGTTCAGGGTCAAAGTTTGCCTCAATGATGTATTATGGGGGGCGGACCGAACATCGCATATGTTCGCCCGCAGCGGCGAACGCGAACATGCGAAGTTCGCCGGGAACTGTTCGCTGGCGAACAGTTCTATACATCTCTACTGGTCATCTCTTCTCTACTGAGACTCCGATTCAGAAAAACGACTCAAGCTACACTTCGCTGAACTACCTTGCTGCGCGGTTCTCCTATACTGCATCCTTACCCATTTACAGGTACTGTTCTCTTATACGTTAGGGACTGACCCGGGATCAACATAGTACTTCCTATAACACACTTACAGATCGGAGTATAACGGTTTTTATACCCCATTTTTTACTATGCCTCTTCAACTGATGTCATTAAATGTAAAAGGACTGAACCATCCAGCTAAAAGATACTCCCTTTGGTCGGAGGCCACTCGTTCTAGGGCGGACATCGTAGCGGTTCAGGAGACCCACTTTCAGCTGAACCGCACCCCCCGTTGTTCCCATCCTAAATATCCTCATGTGTTTTTAGCATCTGCTTAAGTGAAAAAAAGAGGGGTCCTGCTGGCATTTGCAGACTCTGTCTCCCTCTCCACTTCAACCGTGGTGACGGACACAGACGGCAGATATGTTGTTGTGTGTCTTATTGACAATTGCCCATATACAATTGTAAATGTTTATGCACCGAATACGCACCAGCTGCGTTTCTTACGTAAATTGTGGTCTAAAATTAATAAGGTGAAAGTCGGGAAGTTGGTGGTATGCGGCGACTTCAACTTGGTGGTGGACCATGCCGTAGATTCCTCTTCCAGGGGGAAATCTAGATTGCCAAATCTTGCCAATCTACTTCATACTGAAGATATGCACGATGTGTGGCGCTATCACCACGTTGAGGAGCGCGACTACACTTATTTCTCCCCTAGGCACAAAACGTACACCAGAATAGACATGTTTTTGGTAGATAAACTGGTACTTCCTACTGTGACTGACACCTCCATATCCCCTATTACATGGTCTGACCACGCTGCCATACATATGACCATCACGACTGGCCCCACCCAACCCTCAACATATATCTGGCGATGTAATAATCACCTCCTTTCGGACCCTGTCTCCTTGGCTTCTCTCAAATCACAACTCAAAGAATTCTTTGACCACAATGATACTCCGGGAATTCAACCGGCCCTCCTGTGGACCACCCATAAAGCCTTTATTAGGGTTGTATTGATCCAACTAGGTTCTAGACTGAAAAAGAAATATCCAACCAAACTAGATTCCTTATTACATGACATCCAAACATTAGACGCACTACACAAACAAACACCTAACCATACCTATGCCTCTAAATTGACTTCCCTCAGACTTGATCTCCGCAGGCTCCTCTGGGAGCGTCACGACAAACTACTAGCAAGGTTAAGACTCCAATATTATACTTCCCACAATAAGGCAGGGAAATTCCTAGCCTCTAGGCTCAAGACCAAACAGACCAAAACCAAAATCACCTCAATTAAACACCCTCATACCGGTTCCAAACTACTCCATCCTCAAGCTATAGCAGATGCCTTCGCGGACTATTACAATTCTTTATACAATCTCAATAGCGACACGGATACCCCCCAACCAACAGATGACAATATCCAACAATTCCTGCAGGGCTTACATTTGCCATCCCTATCTCCTACATCTTTGTCCTCCCTAAATAGTCCAATTACTCCCCAGGAACTCTCTAGAACACTGACTCAGCTTCCTTTCAATAAGTCCCCTGGTTCGGACGGGCTGACTAATGAATATTACCGCTCCCTACCAGACTTGTTAACCCCTCACTTACTTAAGCTGTTCTCCACTACAATACAGACCCAACACTTTCCTCCTGAAATGTTACAAGCCCACATCACCACCCTTCCTAAACCGGGGAAACCTCCAGACACCCCCGCCAACTTTCGACCTATTTCCCTCCTAAACACTGATGTCAAGATTTTTGCAAAAATTCTCGCAAACAGAGTAGCTGCAATTCTCCCTGAACTAATTGGCCCAGACCAAATGGGGTTTGTCAAAGGTCGTCAAGCTCCGGACGCAACCAGACGAGTGATCAATTTCATACACCAAGCGGAGCGCGCTCGGACGCCTTCTCTGCTCCTATCAATTGACGCAGAGAAGGCGTTCGACCGCGTACATTGGGGCTACATGAAAGCAGTCCTATCCAAATTTGTACTCGTCTCCTTCTGCCAAAGTCCTCTTGTCTGGTTTGCTCTCTAAAACTTTCTCGATCACGAATGGCACTCGCCAGGGTTGCCCACTCTCCCCACTTATATTTAATCTCCTCATCGAACCCCTAGCTGCATCGATCCGTACGCACCCCCTTATCACAGGCTTCCGTTTTCGACATACACACCATTCCATTACCCTGTTTGCAGACGATGTAATCCTAAGTCTCACAAACCCCGTCACTTCCCTTCCCGCAGTACACCAACTACTTCAAACATTTAGTAAGATATCATATTATAAGGTCAACTTTAATAAATCCCTAATTTTGAATATGGGTGTTCACCACCTAACAACTAAACACCTAAAAGATACTTTGCCTTACACATGGACAACGAATACTATCCCTTATCTAGGTCTACATCTTAGGTATCCAACCTCAGCTTTAACCGCCTCCAACCTAACACCCCTGATAGCTTCTATCTCAGCGGATACACAGAGGCTTAACAAAACTGAGCTCTTTTGGGCGGGCAGAATTGCTGCCTTCAAGATGATCTGTCTCCCTAAAATCCTCTATGTGTTTCGAACCCTTCCATTATACATTCCCTCACACTTTATTAATACTCTCTCCAAGCTCTTACGAGCCTTCATCTGGCAAAAAAAACGAGCAAGATGTAACTACGCCCACTCTATTCGGCACAAATCTGTGGGGGGTTTAGGCCTTCCCGATCTAAAAGACTACTACTTAGCATCCCAAATGGCCCCTTTTCATCAGTGGTTTCCACACCCTCTTCCCTCTCCCTGGACCCTTCTTGAATCAACGCTATCCAAAACAGACGACCTTCATCTCTTACTTTTGGCTGACCTCTGGAGACCCCTAGACCTGCACACGCTTCCTATCACTACTCCGTCCTCACTAAAAGCCTGGAGAACATTGATGACTCAACCCTTCTCATCACTCCCCACCAAGATAATCAATCTTCCTTTGCAGACTCAAGCAATATTACTTCCATGTATTTCACTCTCCAAATTTACCTCGGCAGGCATACAATCGATTGACCAACTAATACACCAGGGCTCCCTGAAAAGTTTTTGTACGTTGCAAACTGAATTCAAACTCCCTCAAACCTCCATCTACACGTATAATAGCATAATTAGTTTTTGTCACCAAATTCTTGCCCCTCAAATACGCATTCCCATGTCAGTGTGGAAGTTTTTCACTTCACCCCACCCCACCGTCAAAGGTATCTCCCTCTTTTATAACCTTCTTCAACTCAAGCTTGAATTCCAAAAGTCCAAACATATGTTGGCTTGGGAATCTGAGTTCCAGGAATCCTTCACAGATACCTAATGGCAATCGGCAATTATGAGCACTTACAAATTTTCTAAATGTGTAACATATTGGGAACAATCCCAAAAGATCTTGACGAGATGGTACCTGACACCCTTCCGCCTCTCTAAAATTTACGAACAACATGATCCCTATTGTTGGCGTGGATGCGGCCACTTGAGTACCATCTTTCATGTATTTTGGTCCTGCAGGAGCTTGACAGGCTTTTGGAAAAAAGTCTTTGAGATCCTTTCAACTGTCACGGGTTTACTAATGCCTCCCACCCCGACCTTAGCACTCCTTTCCTTAGGTATTGAAGATATCTCTCCTGACCTGCGGACGGTATACTCCCATACCCTACTGGCAGCTAGAACAGTTATCGCCAGACATTGGAAACAGTCCGATCCCCCGTCACATCTGGAAGTAATTTGTTTGGTTAACTTGAACCTTTCTCACGAAAAAGCATACCACTACTCTATCTCTCAGAGTAAAAGGTTCTTTAATTATTGGAAACCGTGGAATACTATACCTCTCTTTTCTGACAGGTTTCTCAACACCTTTATTAAAATGGTTATTATTTTTGTAACTTCTTTGTAACTCATTGGTTCAACTCAGCAAGAGCCCTATGTTTTCGCTTTCCCTAACCCACATGTATGTTTATCTTGTACCTTTCTTAGTAACTGTACTCCTATATATTGCTATATGTACTCATATTTCTTGGCACCAGCAATTGTTTGTTGTTTATGGTTTATTTGCAAAATCTCAATAAAAATATTGAAACAGAAATGCTGGCATTCAGGGCCAGGGATCGCGGGTGGGTAGGGGGTACTTCCTCTTCCGATCCAGTGTTTGGGAGATAGAAAGCTGAACGCTTCCATTGGACATTGTGGAGGTGGTTGTTGGTGACCCAGGTAATGGTGTTGCTGGTGGATCCTCTGTTTGCGGGGTGGCCGGTGCCACTGTCACTATAGAGGTGGATGAAGAGGCCGAGACTGCAGCAGCAGAAGAGGAAGCAGGAGGAGCCAGAGACCTTTCTTGGTTTTTGAGGTGTGCACTCCACTGCAGCTCGTGCCTGGTAATGCAGGTAAAGAAGGTTTATGCCTCGCTTCAGGCTCTGATTGCACAGCGTGCAAACCACTCGGTTCCTGTCATCAGCACATTATGTGAAGAACTGCCACGCTAGGGAACTCCTTTGAGCTGGCTTTGGTGTGCTTGGTCCCTTGCTGCATTGGGCAGTAGCAGGCGTAGTGTCTAGGGCACGGCCGCTCCGCTTTTGCACCCTGCTCCCTCTTCTGCTGTGCTGGTGGCTCTGTGCGACCACCGCCTCTTCCTCCAAACTACTCAGGTCACCTGCATGACGTTCATTCCATGTGGGGTCGAGGACCTCATCGTCCTCCACATCATCTTCCACCCAGTCTTCACCCCTGCCCTCCTTGTCGGTCTCCACAATTCGGAATTCCGCAGCAGTTGGCACCTGTGTTTCGTCATCATCCGAGACGTGCTGCGATGGCCCTCCTATGTACTCATCTGGAGACATAAGTGGTTGGGCATCGGTACACTCAATCTCTTCCACTTCTGGGGCAGGGCTAGGTGGATGGCCCTGGGAAACCCTGCTGACAGAGTCATCAAAAAGAAGAAGACTGCTGCATGACTTGGGGCTCAGACTGCTTGGCTGATTTGCAAGGGGGTGAGGTGAAAGATTGATGGACATAGGCTGCAGGTGCCAACTCTGACCTTTCAGCAGAAAACTGGGTGGGAGACAACGTGAAGGAACTGGAAGCACTGTCAGCAACCCAATCTACTATCGCCTGTACTTGTTCTGGCCTCAACATTTGTAGAGGCTTATTAGGCTCTGCCAAATACTGCTGCAGGTTCTGTCGCCTACTCGCCTAGCTGAGAAAGGTGTTTCACCTGTGCATGTAGCTGGCACAGATCGACCACGTCCTGTCCTTGCAACAGGAGCTCCACCAGCAACACCACGACCCAGGCCACATCCCTTATTTGACCTTCTCCTCATATTTATTAAAATGGGTTTTAATTAGAGTTGAGCGGACACCTGGATGTCCGTGTTTGGCGGGTTCGGCCGAACTTTAAAAAAAAGTTCGGGTCCGTGTCCCGGACTTTTACCGAACTTTTCCCGGACACCGAATCCCATTGAAGTCAATGGGGACCCAAACTTTCAGGCACTAAAATGGCTCTAAAACACCAATGGAAAGGGCTAGAGTGCTGCAAATGGCAGCAAAATGTAGTTAAGAGCATGGCAAGTGCTCTGCAAACAAATGTGGATAGGGAAATAACTTAAAACAACAAAAAAAAACAGAAAAATAAAACAATGTTCTTCATCTCTGAAGGACGAGGCCCATATGGAGTAGGAGGGAGGTTGAGGTGGTGGTGGATGTGTCGGTGTCATAGGTGTGCGCACAGGGTGTGCCGGGTGTACCTGGGCACACCCTAATCACCTAGGGCACATAGCATTATCGCTCTGTTTGCCAGTGAGGAGATGGGAAAGATCTCCCTCGGACCTGCTCTACTCTATTTCACTTTGCCAGCAGGGAGAGTAATGTATCGGGGCCATGTACATGTAGGCAAACACATGCATGTGTATTTCAACTTTGGGGTGCACACCCTAATGCAATAGGCTGCGAACACCTATGGGCGGTGTAGGTGGAAGCGGCGGTGGAGGAGGACCAGGGCTGGATTAGGAGCATCATGGGCTTGGTGCTGAGGATTTTGAAGGGCCTTAAGGGCCGTGCCTTGGCATGCACCCAGAGGAGGAAGGGTGCAGCCATGCATGCCTAATTCCACATGGGATGCTGTCTCTGAAGCCCATAAACACATCCATGCATCGGCAACTGTCCCTCCTTGTCCGGCCTTCGTGCTGTGTGGGGAGGTTCTGAGGGAGCTGCCTGGGGAAGTGAGCATAGAAGCCAGACTTCTGTGTTTACAAGTGACAGAAGAGCAGTAACAGTGAATATGGCCAACCTGGGGCCTATATAAAGGTAGGGGCCTGGAGCTGCAGCTCCAATAGCCCCTATGTTAATCCGGCCCTGAGGAGGACGAGGTAGCCAACACAGCTTCTTTTCACACATTTTAAATGAGGGTACATCCCAAAAGAGTGAGAAAGAGCAAAAATAGAACAATGGCTGGGTAAGGCCGGTATCCATCGCTATTGTGCACAAGGTGCGGAAAAGTCCCGTGGGATCCATGCCTGGTTCATTTTAATGAACGTGAGCTTGTCCACATTGTCTCTGGACAGGCGGCTGCGCTTGTCTGTGATAACGCCCCCAGCCGTGCTAAATACCCGTTCAGATAATACACTGGCTGCAGGGCACGCCAGCACCTCCAAGGGCAAGCTCAGGCTTAGAGACCCAGAAGTTGAAGGGGGCAGACCCCTCATTCAGTATGTCTAGGCGTGTGCACACATACTGCTCCACCATGTTGGTGAAATGCTGCCTCCTGCTAAGACGTTCCATATGAGCTGCTGGTGCTGCTGTTTGTTGTGGCGTGCTGACAAAGCTTTTCCACATTTTGGCCATGCTAACCCTTCCCTTCTGAGGTGCTGGCGGTGCCCTGGTTGCGTTGGCGACCTCTTCCTCCTCCTCCTCCTCCTCCTCCTCTGCCTTGTGCTTCCACTGTGGCCCCGATGTCAGGTGGGAATGCCAGCAGCATGGCGTCTACCAGCGTGCGCTTGTACTCGCGCATCTTGCGATCGCGCTCCAGTGAGTGAATTAAGGATGGTACATTGTCCTTGTAACGGGGATCCAGCAGCGTGGCCACCCAGTAATCAGCACAAGTTAGAATGTGGGCAACTCGACGGTCGTTGTGGAGACACTGCAGCATGTAATCGCTCATGTGTGCCAGGCTGCCCAGAGGCAACGAAAGGCTGTCCTCTGTGGGAGGTGTATCGTCCGTGTCCTCTGTATCCCCCCAGCCACGCACCAGTGATGGCCATGAGCTGGCCTGGGTGCCACCCTGCTGTGAACATGCTTCCATCTCCTCCTCCAGCTCCTCCTCCTCATCCTCCTCATCCTCCAGATCTGTGCCCCTGCTGGACAATTGTGTCCCTGGCGTTTGTGTGTGCAGGAACCCATCCTCGGAGCCTCTTGCGAATGACTGCCCTGAAAGCCTTGGAAATGTTACCTCTTCATCCTCCTCCTCCTCCTCCTCCTCCTCATCCTGTGCCACATCCTCTTCCATCATCGCCCGAATTGTTTTTTCAAGGAGGCATAGAAGTGGGATAGTTAGGCTGAGAACGGCGTCATCGGCACTGGCCATGTTGGTGGAGTACTCAAAATAGCGCAACAAGGCACACAGGTCTCGCATGGAGGCCCAGTTATTGGTGGTGAAGTGGTGCTGTTCCGCAGAGCGACTCACGCGTGCGTGCTGCAGCTGAAACTCCACTATGGCCTGCTGCTGCTCGCACAGTCTTTGCAGCATGTGCAAGGTGGAGTTCCACCTTGTGGGCACGTCACATATGAGGTGGTGAGCGGGAAGGCCGAAGTTACGCTGCAGCGCTGACAGGCGAGCAGCAGCAGGGTGAGAACCCCGAAAGTGCGCACAGACGGCCCGCACTTTCTGCAGCAGCTCTGACATATCGGGGTAGTTTTTAAGGAACCACTGCACCACCAAATTCAGCACATGCGCCAGGCAAGGGATGTGCGTCAAACCGGCTAGGCCCAGAGCTGCTATGAGATTTCGCCCGTTATCGCACACCACCAGGCCGGGCTTGAGGCTCGCTGGCAGAAACCACTCATTTGTCTGCTGTTCCATGCTCCTCCACAACTCCTGCGCGGTGTGTGGTTTTAAAACTGCCTGCTGTCGTTTACCCCTGGCCGTGCTGAAGTTGGTGGTGAAGGTGTTACGCTGTCCGAATGAGGAGGCGGTAGAGGATAAGCAAGCGGAGTAGGAGGAGTTAGGAACAGGAGGCAAACTGAAGCGCCCTGCAATCCTCGGTGGTGGAAGGACATGCGCCAAATTGCTATCCGCCTCAGGCCCATCCGCCACTGCATTTACCCAGTGTGCCGTTAGGGAGATATAATGCCCCTGACCGTGCTTACTGGTCCACGTATCGGTAGTTAGGTGGACCTTGCCAGAGATGGCGTTGTGCAGTGCACACCTGATTTTTCCCCCCACTTGGTTGTGCAGGGAAGGGATGGCTTGCCTGGAAAAGTAGTGGCGGCTGGGCACGACGTACTGTGGGACAGCCACCGACATAAGGTTTTTAAAACTGTGCGTCTCCACCAGACGGAATGACAGCATTTCAAAGGCCAAGAATTTTGAAATGCTGGCATTCAGGGCCAGGGATCGTGGGTGGGTAGGGGGGTACTTCCTCTTCCTCTCAAGTGTTTGGGAGATGGAAAGCTGAACGCTTCCACGGGACATTGTGGAGATGGTTGGTGACCCAGGTGGTGGTGTTGCTGACAGATCGTCTGTTTGCGGGGTGGCAGGTGCCGGTATCACTACAGATGTGGCTGGAGTGGCCGAGACTGCAGCAGAAGAGGAAGCAGGATGAGCCAGAGACGTTTCTTGGTTTTGAAGGTGTCTACTCCACTGCAGCTCGTGCTTTGCACTTAGATGCCTGATCATGCAGGTTGTGCTCAGGTTGAGAAGGTTTATGCCTTGCTTCAGGCTCTGATTGCACAGGGTGCAAACCACTCGTGTCCTGTCATCAGCACATTTTCTAAAGAACTTCCACGCTAGAGAACTCCTTTGAGCTGACTTTGGTGTGCTCGTTCCCTTGCTGCATTGGGCAGTAGCGGGCGTAGTGTCTAGGGCACGGCCGCTCTGCTTCTGCATCCTGCTCCCTCTTCTGCTGTGCTGGTGGCTCTGTGCGACCACCGCCTCTTCCTCCAAACTACTCAGGTCACCTGCATGATGTTCATTCCATGTGGGGTCGAGGACCTCATCGTCCTCCACATCATCTTCCACCCAGTCTTCACCCCTGCCCTCCTTGTCGGTCTCCACAATGCTGAACGCCGCAGCAGTTGGCACCTGCGTTTCGTCATCATCGGAGACGTGCTGCGATGGTCCTTGCATGTACTCATCTTGAGAAATAAGTGGTTGGGCATCGCTGCACTCAATCTCTTCAACTTCTGGGGCAGGGCTAGGTGGATGGCCCTGGGAAACCCTGCTGACAGACTCCTCAAAAAGAAGAAGAGACTGCTGTATGGATTGGGGCTCAGACTGCTTGCCTGATTTCCAAGGGGGTGAGGTGAAAGACGGTTGGACATTGGCTGCAGGTGCCAACTCTGACCTTTCTGCAGTAGACTGGGTGGGAGACAATGTGAAGGAACTGGAGGCACTGTCAGCAACCCAATCTACTATCGCCTGTACTTCTTCAGGCCTCATCACGTCTAGAGGCGCATTATGCCCTACCAAATACTGATGCAGGTTCTGTCGCCTACTCACACTTGTGGAAGGTGTTTCACTTGTGCGTGTAGCTGGCACAGATCGACCACGTCCTCTCCTTGCAACAGGAGCTCTACCAGCAGCACCACGACCCAGGCCACGGCCCCTATTTGACGGTCTCCTCATATTTCTGTAATTTATGATCTTGCCCTAGAAAGGTGTTTATTGAATAGCGGAACAAAACAACAATAGTATCGCACGGGTGTATCTGACAGTCAAATATTCAAACTATGCCGCAATTTAATGTTTTTTACCCCAAAAGGGTGTATATTGAATAGCGGAATAGGAAAAAGGATAAAAAAAACTGTGTATCTCACACGCACAAACACAGACTAGGCCCCGATTAAAATTTTTTGTACCCTAAAGGGAGGATGAGGAAGAGGAGTAGGAGGAGTTGGGAACAGGAGGCAAACTGAAGCGCCCTGCAATCCTTGGCGGTGGAAGGAGATGCGCCAAACAAATTTAAAAGGTGTATCTCACACGTACCGATACAGACTATGCCGTAATTTAATTTTCTTACATTCCAAAAGGGTGTATATTGAATAGTGGAATAGGAAAAATGTTATAATACGGTGTATCTCACACGTACAAACACAGACTAGGCCCGGATTACAATTTTTTGTACCCTAAAGGCAGGATAAGGAAGAGGAGTAGGAGGAGTTGGGAACAGGAGGCAAACTGAAGCGCCCTGCAATCCTCGGCGGTAGAAGGAGATGCGCCAAACAATTTAAAAAGGTGTATCTCACATGTACCGATACAGACTATCCCGCAATTTAATTTTTTACACTCAAACAGGGTGTATATTGAATAGCGGAATAGAACAAATTTTACAAAACGGTGTATCTCACACGTACAAACACCAACTAGGCCCCGATTACAATTTTTTGTACCCTAAAGGCAGGATGAGGAAGAGGAGTAGGAGGAGTTGGGAACAGGAGGCAAACTGAAGCGCCCTGCAATCCTCGGCGGTAGAAGGAGATGCGCCAAACAAATTTAAAAAGGTATATCTCACATGTACCGATACAGACTATCCCGCAATTTAATTTTTTACACTCAAACAGGGTGTATATTGAATAGCGGAATAGGACAAATTTTACAAAACGGTGTATCTCACACGTACAAACACAATCTAGGCCCCAATTACAATTTTTTGTACCCTAAAGGCAGGATGAGGAGTAGGAGGAGTTCGGAACAGGCAGGAGGCAGACTGAAGCACCCTCAAATCCTCGGCAGTATGAGATGCGCCCCAAAAATTGGAAAGGTGTATCTCACACGTACCGACACAGACTATCCCGCAATTTAATTGTTTATACCCAAAGATTTTGATTAAATAGCGGAATAGAAAATATGATCAATAAAAGTGTATGTATCTCACACGTACAGAAGCACACTAGGCCCCAATTACTATTGTTTGTACCCCTAAAGGCAGGATGAGGAGTAGGAGGAGTTTGGAACAGGCAGCACCCTCAAATCTTCAGAAGTATGAGATGAACCCCAAAAACTTGGAAAGGTGGATCTCACACGTACCAACACAAACTATCCCGCAATTTAATTGATCCCCAAAGGTTTTTATTGAATAGCGGAATAGGAAATATGATCAAAAAAAGTGTATGTATCTCACACGTACAAAACCACACTAGGCCCCAATTACTATTGTTTGTACCCCTAAAGGCAGGATGAGAAGTAGGAGGAGTTTGGAACAGGCAGCACCCTCAAATCTTCAGAAGTATGAGATGAACCCCAAAAACTTGGAAAGGTGGATCTCACACATACCAACACAAACTATCCCGCAATTTAATTGATCCCCAAAGGTTTTTATTGAATAGCGGAATAGGAAATATGATCAAAAAAAGTGTATGTATCTCACACGTACAGAAGCACACTAGGCCCCAATTACTATTGTTTGTACCCCTAAAAGGCTGAATGAGGAGTAGGAGGAGTATGGAACAGGCAGCACCCTCAAATCTTCAGAAGTATGAGATGAACCCCAAAAACCCCAAATATCATTCAGCTCTGCTGCAGGCCACAATTTAATTTTTTTTTTTTTTAACCCAAGGCTGTATATTGAATAGTGGAATAGAAAAAAAGTACATGATTTCTGAAACCACTCAATATTAGCACATGTGAACTGAACACAGCAGTGTATGATCAGTCACTCAGCACAGCACAGCTGAAGGAAAAATGCTGCACGCAGTGCCTGATAGAAAAATACTTTTCTCCCTCCTCCTCAGTGGGCAAAAAAGATTGTGTTCACTGCACCCCAAAAAGATTGTGTTCACTGCACCCCAAAACGATTGTGTTCACTGCACCCCAAAAAGATTGTGTTCACTGCAGCCCACACACAGCAACATGGATGTGGACCACTGACACCTGCCTATCTCCTATCCCACCCCACACAGCAATTTCGATTGTAGTTTGTAGAACACACTGACCCTAAAAATCAGCAGACTCTCTCCCTAAAAGGATTGATAAGATCATAGATTGGTCACTGCAAACCCCCCCCCCCCCCCCCCACACAGCAATATCGATTGTAGTTTGTAGAACACACTGTCTGACCCTAAAAATCAGTAGACTCTGTCCCTAAAAGGATTGCTAAGATCGTACATCGGTCACTGCAAACCCCACCCCACACAGCAATATCGATTGTAGTTTGTAGAACGCACTGTCTGACCCTAAAAATCAGCAGACTCTGTCCCTAAAAGGATTGCTAAGATCGTAGATCGGTCACTGCAAACCCCACCCCACACAGCAATATCGATTGTAGTTTGTAGAACACACTGACCCTAAAAATCAGCAGACTCTCTCCCTAAAATGCCTACAACTGGCCCTGCCTAACACTCTCCGACCTGTCCCTCAATTCTATCCGGACACAAATGTTTTTTTTTTCCTGTCTGTCCCTAATCAGCAGCCAGCACGTTGATGTGTGCTCTCTCCCTGAACTAAACAGCAGAATGACGCCGCAGCGGCGCTGCCTCGAACTTATAAAGACTTGGTCACATGCTTCAGACGGCCAATCACAGCTACTGATACATTTATAGGCATGGCTGGGATGGCTTAGGCACACCAGTTAAACGCTTGTTGATTGGCTGTTGAAAGCCCGCCATGAAAAGAGCGCCAAAGCATGCAAAACCCGGAAATAAAACGACCGAACACGGATTTTTACCCGAATATACAGTAAAGTTTTCGGGTCCGTGTTCGGGTAACAAAAATCCAATTATTCGGTACGAACACGAATAATACAGTCCGTGTTCGCTCAACCCTAGTTTTAATTGATAAGTGGAATACAACTGTATGCAAAGGCTCTATGTCACTGTAACATATACAGACTAGGCCGCAATTCATTTTTTATCCCCTAAATGGGTTTTTATTGCAAAGCGGAATACAACAGTATGCAATGGGTGTATCTCACTGTAACATATGCAGACTAGGCCGCAATTAACTTTTTTCCCCTCTAAATGGGTTTTTATTGAAAAGCGGAATACAACAACAGTATGCAATGGGTGTATCTCACTGGAGCGTATGAATAAAAATCTGAACAATAATTGTCCCCTTAATTGGTGCTTGTTGAATAGCAAATTTGAAATGCAGTGTCTGTCTAAACGCTGTAAGTCACAGTAAAATATGAAAGAAAAAAAAGTTTTTTTACTTTTTTAAATGCAGATTAAGCAGACACATATACACTCAGCTTGCATGAAATGGCCGCTAAACACTGCACGCCTATCAGGTTGGATACTGTTGTTGTTCTATTCCGCTATTGAATAAAAAAAAAATACATTTGAATGAAAAACTGAAAAATATTTTTTTCCCTAAATACTGAAAAATAATTATTTTCCCCTTACATTGGTGCTTTTTGTAGAGCAGGTTAGAAAAGCAGTGTCTGTCTAAACACTGTATGTCAAAGTAAAATATGAAGGAAAAAGTTTTTTCCTTTTTTAAATGCAGATTAAGCAGACACATATGCACTGAGCTTGCATGAAATGTGCAGCACCGCACGCCGCCCACCTAACAGAATGATAAAAGTTTTTTTTTTTTTCTCCTCTCTCCTCCTCACTGGGCTTATGTCAGGGCACAAAAATCGTGCACTGCACCCCAACACAATACAATCAATGTAGATCGCTGTCTGATTAACCACTTGCCTACAGGGCACCTTTATCCCCTTCCTGCTCAGGCCAATTTTCAGCTTTCAGCGCTCTCACGATTTGAATGACAATTGCGCGGTCATGCTACACTGTACCCATATGAAATTTTTATCATTTTTTTCACACAAATAGAGATTTCTTTTGGTTGTATTTAATCACCTCTGGGGTTTTTATTTTTTACAAAAAAAAAGAAAAAAGACAGAAAATTTTGAAAAAATTTTTTTCTTATTTTCTGCGAGTAAATTTTGAAAATAAATACATTTTTCTCCTTCACTGATGTGCGCTGATGAGGCGGCACTGATGAGGTGGCACTTATGGGCACTGATGAGGTGGCACTTATGGGCACTGATGAGAAGGTACTAATATGCCGCACTGATGAGCACTGATAGTCGGCACTGATAGGCGGCACTGATGAGCACTGATAGGCGGCACTGCTGGGCACTGAGAGGTGGCACTGCTGGGCACTGAGAGGTGGCACTGCTGGGCACTGAGAGGCGGCACTGACGGGCGGCACTAATGGGCACTGATATGCGGCACTGATGGACACTGATGGGCGGCACAGATAAGCACTGATGGGCAGCACCATCAGTGCCCACACTCAGTGCCCATAGTGCTGCCAGTCAGTGCTCATCAGTGCCTAGATGAGCAGGCACTGATGGGCACTGACTGGCAGCACTATGGGCACTGATTGTGGGCACTGATGGGGGGCACTGATGGCGGGCACTGTGGGCACTGATGGTGGGCACTATAAAAAAAAAAGGTAAGGGGCCATAGTGTACCCCTAAGAACGGCTGCACAAAGGGATGCTCAGACCAACTTATTGTGAATAATCAAATAACTTTATTGAAGATCAATTGACACATTGTCTAAAAATACCCCAGCATTGGGGAACAGTGTACAGATATTTAGAAGGTGCAAAGGTTAATAACCAACAACACACAAGACATGTAAAAACAATGACTCACACTCACAAGGCCGGCCACACACTCACACCAGAAGATCTGACCTGCAGATACATGGGCGTGCCGCATACATTCCTAGGACGGAATTTGTGAATGTTGCTGGCCCATGGGTCTGCTGGTCGGCATGCCACAATTTGGTAATATTACCGGGTATAATAAGTAACCAATAAAGCTACACCAAAAGATACACAAGGACTATGAATATCAAACAATGTGCTCCTGACTCGTATGTGCCCAGTACAGCCAGGTGTTCACTGCCTTTTCTCTATCCCCTTTGATTCAATGGTTATTTGCTCACCGTTCTCCTATGGCCTCTGATGGAGGAGCTTCTGTTGGACCACTTCGGGTGTTGTTTGGATGAAGGCCCGATGTTCAGGTTCCGCTCCGGCATACCACAAGAAGGCAGCGTGTTCCGTATAAGGCAAAGTAACAAAGTCGTGGGCGGGAGCTGGAACGCATTGGTGGCTCTTCCGGGTGACGTGTGGCCGGCGTGTGACGTTTGGTGAGCAAATAACCATTGAATCAAAGGGCAGGGCCAGATTAATATAGGGGCTATTGGAGCTGCAGCTCCAGGCCCCTACCTTTATATAGGCCCCGGGTTGGCCATATTCACTGTTACCGCTCTTCTGTCACTTGTAAACACAGAAGTCTGGCTTCTATGCTCGCTTCCCCAGGCAGCTCCCTCAGAACCTCCCCACACAGCACGAAGGCCGGACAAGGAGGGACAGTTGCCGATGCATGGATGTGTTTATGGGCTTCAGAGACAGCATCCCATGTTGAATTAGGCATGCATGGCTGCACCCTTCCTCCTCTGGGTGCATGCCAAGGCACGGCCCTTAAGGCCCTTCAAAATCCTCAGCACCAAGCTCATGATGCTCTTAATCCGGCCCTGTCAAAGGGGATAGAGAAAAGGCAGTGAACACCTGGCTGTACTGGGCACATAACATACTTAATGCAATTAAGTGAACGGCCATAGCTTGGCCAACGGCAAATTTTACCCACAGTGAACACAGCCTTATTATGGTGTGAGCCCGCGCAGTTACCAAGCTATACTGCGTCTCTCCCCAGCTCCCGTACCCACATCCATAAGATAAGGAGAGACTCTCTGTTGTATGGTGACTAATGTCGGTCTGAAATTGCTATCCCAAATTCCAGAGGGCTTTCACCTAACCCCTCCAAGGACATCAGTCACTGTCCATTTTGCAGGACTGGCTTTATACACAGCGCATTCAACTTGGCACGCAGACATTTCTCTGGACACCCTCCTCCCTCACAGTGGAGTTTCACTGGAAACCAAGAGCTATTAAGCATTCCAGTTATTAATGAGTAGAAGTGTCATGGTTCAGTCTGTTTGAATAGTCGATTAGTACTCTCTGTCTACATGATTGTCTGCTATGCGGACTCCAGAAACACTTCCATTTTGGTCACAAAGTACTAGGTTGACGAGTCAGGAGCACATTGTTTGATATTCATAGTCCTTGTGTATCTTTTGGTGTAGCTTTATTGGTTACTTATTACACCCGGTAATATTACCAAATTGTGGCATGCTGACCAGCAGACCCATGGGCCAGCAACATTCACAAATTCCGTCCTAGGAATGTATGCGGCACGCCCATGTATCTGCAGGTCAGATCTTCTGGTGTGAGTGTGCGGCCGGCCTTGTGAGTGTGAGTCATTGTTTTTACATGTCTTGTGTGTTGTTGGTTATTAACCTTTGCACCTTCTAAATATCTGTACACTGTTCCCCAATTCTGGGGTATTTTTAGACAATGTGTCAATTGATGTTCAATAAAGTTATTTGATTATTCACAATAAGTTGGTCTGAGCATCCCTTTGTGCAGCCGTTCTTAGGGGTACACTATGGCCCCTTACCTTTTTCTTTTATAGTGTCACATTGGCTGCAGTGGCTCCCCACTTACTATCTGAGACTATTTGGACTTCCAATAGGTCTCTTGACGGTTTTGTGCCCAGTACACATAGGGTACATCAGTCTCTTACTTGGGTGTCTCCCCCCTTTTCTGTCCAAACTGATGGTGGGCACTTTGTGTATGTTTTTTACCTTGTGTAATCAGGGCACTGGGGATCAGTGCCCTGATTACATTATTCTGTGTCCCCGGCGGCTGATCGGCTCTCCTCCTTCCTCACACTGCAGTCTCCGTGTGAGGAAGGAGCGCTGGCGATGAGAGATGATCTCATATGTTTACATATGAGATCATCTCTCATCGCACGGCCCGATCACATGGTAAATGGCCGCTGTGATTGGCCATTCACCACGATCTGTGATTGGCTGTGTCCAAGGGACACGGCCAACACAGATTTTCCCCGATGTGCGCTCGCGGGAGCGCGCGGGGAGCCTGTGTCTGGGAGGCCGTTTAAAGACGGCCTCCCGAAAATGTGAGTCCGCGCTGCAGCCGTCTTTCGGCTATAGCGCGGACCGGAAGTAGCTAAGGACTTTTTTGGAACTTTATTTATTTATTCATTTTTAAATTATTTATGCACCATTGTATGGTACTGTATATTGATTTGCTTTCTATCACGCATATGCATTTGCACTTGATTTCACAGCACTGTATGATTCAGATTAGGATGAATTATTTAATTTATTAATTTACTATTCATGTATTTTTTTGCAATTATTGCACAGTTTTCACCCACCTACACAAGAAATTTGGCACCAGTCACTTTATATATTCTGATTTGCGCTGTGTGTTCTTTGTCATTTTTTAATTACTTTTGAACAGTAGCATTTTACATTGATAGTGCAGTATTAGTACACATTTCACACTAGTTAAACGCTTGCTGATTGGCTGCCTTGCACCTGTTGAAACCACGCCATTAACACCGTGCCCAAACATCAAATACCATTACCAAACAACGGACAGTACCCGAACATACAGTGAAATGTTCGGGTCCGTGTCCGGGTATTGAATACCCAAAAGTCTGGAACGAACCCGAACAATACAGTCCGGGTTTCCTCAACCCTATCCACCACCATTGCCATACTTGGAAAATCGTTGATCTGTGATGTCATTGTGATGCACGCACCAGCTGCACATGCCCAAAGAAGATAGGGGCAGAAACAGATCTGCCCATTGTCTCTCCTAAGATGGTCCACTCCCTGGAGATCAGCTTACACTTCTCGCCTATCTAGAGTGGAGTGCCAGGCGAGAAACGTTGTTACTGTGGGTGGGAAGTGCATGCACCTGAGCAATGTCCAGTGTGTCCTCCTATAAGATGTAAAAGGGCCATTCTCAGTATCTACCACCACCTAGAGCAGGGATATTCAAACTATGGCCCTCCAGCTTTTGCGGGACTAAACGTCCCATGAGGCATTGTAAACTTTGACATTAACCGACACGACCAGGTATGATGGGAATTGTAGTTCCTGAACAACTGGAGGGCCGTAGTTTGAAGGTAAGTAAAACCTTTTCCAGCATCCAGCGATCTTCTTAGCGCTACCCCGAGTGTGACTCGGGGTTACCGCTTTTTGCTCTAAAATCTTACCCCGAGTCACACTCGGGAATACCGCTAGGAAGGTTAAACATTTATCTAAAGTTTGCTAAATCAAATCTAGTGTAGATAAAGGGGTCCATCAGTGCTTCCTTTAATAACTTCCTGTTTACTAATTGATAGGAGGGGTCAGGTGGAACTAGCAGATCACTGCAGTAACACCCGCTCAACAGTGATTGACATTTTTCAGACATCATGGCTATCTAAGTTATTACACAGTTTTTCCTAAAGCAGATGTTGGCAGTTTTCAGTCCAGATTAGGGAAGGGCCAAATGACTCCCTGTTCAGTTTGCTTAAAAACTTTCGAACATTGCGAGTTTGGAACCAAAAACTGAACCCCTTTGAAGTCTTTGGGACCCAAACTGGAAAAAGTGCCCATTTTGAAGGCTTATATGCAAGTAATTTGGCATGCAATGGTTATGGGGGTCCGGGTACTGCCCTAGGGGACACGTTTCAATGAAAAAATAATTGTAAAAAAACATCATTTTTAAATGTGCAGTGATCTACTGATGCTTAAACTGAAAGCATAAAAATTAGAAATATTAATAAAAATAAAAAATTCCTTTCAATATAGTGACGGTGGGGGGGGGGGGCTTAGTCTGCCTATAAAGTAGCACATCTGTGCCATGTAAAAAGCTGCTGCAGCAATAATGACATTTATAAAGCAAAAAAAAAAAAATTCCCTGAAAGCTTTCTTTATTTTAAATACCAATTTGGGGAGCCAGTCTTTATGATGAGGCCACAATGTAGTGCACTGGGAACAAGATTAGAGATTTTTTAGGCAAATTCTGGTGTCTCTTTTGCAGACTTTGGATAGAAGTAAAAGGTGCTGAAAATGTGTCTTTGGGTGTTGGGGGTGCCATCACACCGTAATCCTATAGAGATACTCTTGATGAAAGCAAGAGTTGGCCTTACTATCAAAAATTTAAATGATATGCACCTGTCAAACAGGTGCGTAAAAATTGGTCTTTGAGTGTTAATTATGCTCATGAAGCCTACACCAAAACATTTCTAGAAGATGAAAGCAACACCCACAAAGATATACCTAGAAGTCTTACACGAGATTCCACATTCATAGCTGCTGCTAATCCAGGACTGATTCATTTTGACAAATGATGCTGGTCCACAGACACGCTCTATTATAAGCAACAAAACCTCCGGCAGCACTTAATGCCAATTTGGAAAGCACGCTGGATGCAGGGCAGCCCAGCATCTCAATTGCATACTGGGCAAGTTCTAGCCAGTGAACTGGAAAGCTCTCCATATCCGTTTTTGGCCCTCGATAACATGTGAACTAAACATATCGTCCCTGACCATGCTTGCTGGACCACATGTCAGCAGTAACATAGACCTTGTGACTGACTGACTGCCTTGCCCAATGATGCCACAATATTGTCTTCCACGTGATGGTACAGAGCTGGAATGACCTTACATGAAAAGAAATATGAACTAGGAACCTGCCATTGTGCTACAGTACATTCTGGAAATTCACAGAAGGAGGCAGAATCCACCAGATTGAAAGGCAGGAGTTATAAAGCAAGCAGCTTTGACAAGCTTTAATTTGGGTGGCAGTGACTGTATTTTTTTCCCGCTGCAGCAGATGGGGCAGAGAAATTTGCAGCTTGTCACTTGCCACGTCACCTGCCACCAGATGCAGATTGTCACTTGCCACCATCACCTGCCACCAGATGTAGCTTGTCACTTGCCACGTCACCTGCCACCAGAGGCAGATTGTCACTTGCCACAGTCACCTGCCACCAGATTTCGCTTGTCACTTGCCAGGCCACCGGCCATCAGCTGCAGCTTGTCACTTACCAGGTCACCTGCTACCAGATGCAGCATGTCACTTGCTACTGTTTCTTGCCACCCAGATGCAGCTTGTCACTTGCCAATGTCGCCTGCCACCAGATGCAGATTGTCACTAGCCACCATCACCTGCCACCAGATGCAGCTTGTCACTTGCAATGTCACCTGACACCAGATGCAGCTTGTCACTTGCCACCATTGCCTGCCACCAGATGCAGCTGGTCATTTGCCACATCGCTCCCTCCAGATGCAGCTTGTCACTTGCCCCGTCACCTGCTACCAGACCAGATGCAGCTTGTTACTTTCCACGGCACCTGCCACCAGATGCACCGCGCCACTATCGCTTGCCACCAGAGCGAGGGCAGGGAGAGAAAGAGGGAGGGAGCAGAGAGAGGAGGGGGCAGGGAGAAAGAGGGAAGGGGGAGAGAAAGGGGGGCAGTCGGCTGCTTGTTTAAACTTCCCGTCCTCACATCCCCTCCACAGATGCAGCACACTGGCAGGGAGAGATGGGCAGGAGAAGGGATGTGAGTGACAAGCTCAGGTATGCTGGAAAAACAGTGTGCATATCCCCTCCTTCTAGGACAGCTGCACTGAGTTGGCTGTCACCCGCTGCCTGCACAGTAACACCAGGGATGATCGGGAGGATGGAGTGGCAATGGCTGTTTGGGGACTTCTGTCCCCACTCACCACCTATCAGACACCTATCACAGAGTGAAAGGAAGTGCTCCAAAACCCTGTTGGCTCTGTGCTACAGGTGGCGGGTGGTGGGTGGGTCAGCAGAGAGAAGAAGTCTGCAGCTTCGGCAGCAGCAGAGAAGCCCGAAGTTCCCAGAGCCCTGACGCTCCAAGCACACGCGCCTGTGCCTCTCTTCCGCATGCCGCCCGTACCTCTCTTCCAACATTGCGTCCGTACCTCTCTTCCAACATTACACCCATGCCTCTCTTCTGCATGTCGCACACAATATCCTCCGGCCCAGTCCGCCACTGATTTGCTGGCCCTATCAGAGTTCCACTTTTTTTAATTCAACCATTTTATTGTTTTCCAATACATTACATATTATACATATATACATTTCATATACATCATATACAATCACATCCCCACCACCCCTCTCCCCATCGCTGAGTTTACAAACAAAAACGCACAAAAAAAAAACCCACCTCAGTGCTTACTATAATTCCAATAACCACACTCTTGTGAACCCTCAATATGCCCTTGCTTGTTTCATCATGATACAATATAGAATAAACATGTACATCCCCCATAAACCCCTAAAAGAATAATTGCATTCCATAGTGTACTCTGACCTTCGGCCCGTAAGCACGAAAGGACACGCGTGCTGACAGTAACAACACACATAAAAAAAAAGAAATGGGGGGGGGAAACTCCCCCTACCCCAGTGCCATGTGCCACTTATCCTGTGCCCTCAGTGTCTCCTACATAGTCTCCCACATGGTGCTGTGCAGCCTGTTAACCCCAGGCTAGTCCAAAAATCATACCATATCCAAAATGCCCTCATCCTTCAAAATCTTATTAAGAAGGAGAGGGGGAAGAGAAAAAAAAAAAAACAAGAAATGGGGATAATCCTCCCCTTTCTTCGTCTCCTTCCTATAAAGAAGGGGGGGGGGGGCGATCTACCCACACATACATACAAATACCCCGAAACCCCACGACACAATGCACAGATATCACATATAGCCCTCCTGATCGTCAAAACCTACCCTCAGCTACTTCCTCCACTGTCACACCATTGAAGAGAGAGCTTGAGGGGGCAACAAAAAAAAGGGGGGGGGGGAAATATAAAGAAATCCCCCAACCACCCCCCAACCCCCCCTCCCTAGAACCTCCCCCCCGTCTTCTCTCCTGATCCTCTCCCCTCTCCCCCAGCCCTCAGTCTCTTCCTAACTCATCACCTGTAAATATTCATCTGAACATTGGATCTCCCTGATCTTAGCATACCATAATCTTAATGTTGGTGATTGTGTAAGTCTCCACAAAGCGGGTATACAAGCTTTAACCTCGTTCAATAGATGTATCAGAATAGAATTTCTATACCTCTTAATTGAATTGCTCGTACAATGTAGTAAGCACAATGCCGGGTCTTCTCTCACCCTATTTAATGTCAACTTCTCAACTATTCGGGCCACCTCATTCCAGTAGTCCCCAATAGCGGGGCATGACCAGAATATATGAACCAAGGTTCCCCCCACTTCTCCACACCTCCAGCATTTATCCGGATGTTTTTGATCCATTTTATGGAGGATCCTTGGCACCCGATACCATCTGGTTAGGATTTTATAATTAACCTCTTGGTATCTACTGGCTAATGAAGCCTTGTGCGCGAGTTTTAGAATTTTATTTACTTGCTGTTGATTAAAGGAGACCGCTAGGTCCTGCTCCCATTTTTGCACAAAACTCGGAGGGTGTGAATCCTGCGTTCCCCCCAACATTGAATACAAATAAGAAAGTACATGCAAAATTCTCTCTTCACCCCTGCACAAGGCCTCAAATGGTGATAATGGGCGCGGTGTATATCCCAAATTTTGTAACTGCTTACAGTAGTGTCTAAGTTGAAACGCACTAAAAATATCTGGACTTTGGACTGTCTCTGATTTCAAAATGGGGGTCCAGGGGGCCAATGGTAATGGGGTGTTCATAATTTCCCTTTCCATCTGTACCCACTGTTTGTGAGAGTGATTACAGTGCCAATCATACACTCGCATGAGATGAGCTGCCCTGTAATACCTAAGCAAGTCAGGCAAACCCATCCCTCCTTTTGCCTTCGGGATGGTTAGGGTCTGAATCCCTATGCGAGGGGATTTTTTCGCCCAGATGAAGGATCGAAACAATACATTTACCTGTTCAAAAAATACCATTGGTATTGCTATTGGTACAGCTTGCAGAACATACAGCAATCGGGGCAACACATTCATTTTCAAAGCGCTGCAACGGCCAAACCATGACAGCGCCAATGTCTGCCATTTTCGTACATCGCCCCTAAGTATCCTCAAAAGTGGAGAAAAATTTTCCTCATACAAATCCACAGGATTTGGAGGTGATATGTATCCCTAAGTATACTATTGATTGATTATTCCACTGAAAAGGGAAAAGGTACAGCAGTTTTTTACATTTTCCTATGGGTATGGACACATTCAATGCTAACCATTTTGAGATATTTATTTTAAAAAATGACACCTCCCCGTACTCTTTGATAGCATTCAAAATTTGTGGGAGCGATTTTTCAGGCTCTGTCACAAAGAATAGCAGATCATCTGCATAAGCTGCCACCTTATGTTGTCCTTTCACCAGTTTAGATCCCACTATTTCCGGATTTTGGCTGATCTTACAGAGCAAGGGCTCCAGAGCTAGGATAAAAATCAGTGGCGAAAGTGGGCAACCCTGGCGAGTACCGTTTTTTATCTGGAAGAATTCAGAATTCCACCCATTGACCCTCACCGCCGCTGTGGGACTAGAATATAATGACATGACATATGTCAGCATTCTTCCTCCTAGGCCTATATGTGACAGGGTGGCCCTAATAAAATTCCAGGCCACCCTGTCAAAAGCCTTTTCAGCATCAATGGACAAGAGCATCATCGGCACTTTTTGTCGTCGCATGTTATAGACTAGGTCAATTGCCCGAGTGGTATTGTCCCTCGCCTCTCTTGTGGGGACGAATCCTACCTGATCGAAATGGATTAGGTTCGGAATATGTGGGAGAATCCTATTCGCAATCACCCTTGCAAATAGCTTGGTATCCAAGTTTAGCAAGGAGATTGGGCGGTAACTTCCACATAGCGTAGGGTCTTTCCCTTCTTTATGGATCAGGGTGATATATGCCCGCAGAGAATCTACCGGCATATCGCCCCCGTCTCCAATATAATTTAGATGTGCTAACAGAGGCATTTTTAGGATCTTGAAAAACTGTATAGTATATTAATGAAAAGCCATCCGGGCCTGGGGCTTTGTGAGGTTTTGTTTGATCTAGTGCCAGTTTTAACTCTTCCTCTGAAATCCTCTCCTCCATTACTTTCACCTGATCTGCGTCTAGAGAGGGCATTTTGATCGATCGCCTCATCGAAGCCAGCACCCAATCCTTTAGCTGGCTCAGAGGAGGCGATGTCATATAAACCTTAATAGTATCTATAGAATTCTTCTGTTATTTCTGCCGTTTCATGTTTCTTTTGTCCGCCTCTTGCTTGTATCTGCGATATTACCGTACGCTTCTGTGGACCCCTTAAGGCTCGAGCTAGCATCGCACCTGGCTTGTCTGCGTATTCATAAAAGTGCCTCCTTTGTGATACTAAGGATCTCATCACTTTCTCATATAGCAATCCGTTTAATTTTTCCCTTGCCTTAGTGAGAGGCAACAAATGTATTTTCGCCACTGACTTTTTATGTACTGAGCTCAGAGTCTCTATCTGAGACATCAACTCTGAGATCTCTCTTTCTTTTTCGCGTTTACGTATTGGAGCCCAACCTGATCAATACTCCCCTAATAATGCACTTATGGGCCTCCCAGATATTCGATGGCGATGTTTGTGTGCTCGTGTTTTCCTGAAAATATCTTACCAATTCTGTCTCTATCTCCATCTTTGTGTCCATTGCCTGCACTAAAGATTCATTCAGTCTCCATGTCGGTGGTCTCATTAGACCCGCATCAAAACTTATTGTAACATGTATAGGAGAGTGATCCGACATGGAAAAGGAACCAATCTGAGAAGACATCACTCTGGAGAGATCTGCCTGCGAAATCATAATCCGGTCTATCCTAGAGTACCTATTGTGTATTGCCGAATAGTATGTATAATCTTTCTCCTCGGGGTTCATGATTCTCCAGGGATCGATTAAATTAAGGAGAGAGAGTTCCCAGTTTAATTTTTTCAATCGAGCATATGGTAGATGTGAGGTACCCATTGAAGTGTCCAACAGAGGCTCAGGGGCATAATTATAGTCTCCTCCCATAATTAACGAACCCTCCTGAAACTCCAATATTATTGGTGTCAGCATCATTAAGAACGCCACCTGGTTATTGTTAGGGAAATATATATTTATCATCGTGACCATCTTATTCCCTATCTTACCTTTTACTATTAGGTATCTTCCCTCTGGATCTACTCGTGAGTCTACATAAGACCAGGCTACCTCTTTTGCTATTATCGTACTGACTCCTTTAGACATGGCTACCGGCGAAGGGGCATGATATGCCCAAGGAAAGTCCCTGTTATGTAGCCTCGGGATTTTTTCACCTTTAAAATACGTTTCTTGAAAGAAGGCGATCTGCGTTCGGTTGCGACGCATGTCCAGCAACACCCTCGATCTTTTTTCAGGGGTAGACAGCCCCCTGACGTTTGGTGACGTAATCTTAGTTCCTTGCATTCTCCTCCCCGCTAGTTTGGCCCTTGGATATATTATAATATCTTCGCTTAAAAAGAAGGCGGAGAGTCCGGGACCATCCCAGAGAGACTGACCGGCGGGGGGAAGAGAAGGAGAGAGGAGGAGAGAAAGAAAGGAGAGAGAGAAAAAACACTAAAAAACAGAAAAAAAACCACCCCCCAAATTTTAACCCCCCCTTCCCTCCCCTCCCTCCCCCAACTCCCTCCGCTCTCTCTTTCACCGGTGTGACAGTGTGTTTTGACTAAATCTGGTCAAAACTTGACCTTGCGTAACAAGACGTCTCCCTTCTTTATCTTTATGTGAAATGGGTGTCCCCAGTGGTAAGTTGCTCCAGCCTTCTGAATTTCTTTGAGTAATGGCTTAACCATAGCCCGCATTCTTGATGTATTATTGGATAGGTCTGGCAGGATCCTAATCTTCGATCCGTCATATTCAAAGGGGCCCCTCTCCCATGCTTTCCGCATGATTAGTTCCCTCTGGGCAAAAAAATGAATCCTGGCCAAGACGTCCCGTGGGGAGTCCGCACCCATGCTGCGAGGAGCCCTAACTTTGTGGGCTCTGTCTATTTCCATGTTCTCTGTATGGGGTCGTTCCAGTAGGTCGTTGAAAATTTCAGTTATCTTGCCCCTTAACTCTGGCCCTAGTACAGCTTCAGAGAGACCCCTAAGGCGAACATTATTACGTCGTTGCCTGTTTTCACCGTCATCCTGCGGTAATTGGAGCATAATTAGCTGTTTAGACAGTGCTTTATGGGAATCCTCAATGTACTCCACTCTTTCCTCTAGCTGGCTTTGTCCACTCTCCACCACCTCAATTCTACTATCCAAATGATTAATCTGCCCCTTCAATGAATTTATCTCAATAGTTAAAGAACTTACTATATTTGCTGCAATATCGGTCAAGTCCTGCTTAGTGGGCATCAAGGATAGGAGCTCTTTCCATCCCTCTGGCTGTGTTTGCAGAGCTTGAGGTGGGGAGGGGTATACCGCCTGCTGTTCAGTGCCTGGTGTAGATGTCTCCTCCAGCGAGCTTGCCGTCGGTTGCTCTTGAGTTTCCCTGCTATTGCTGGTACCTTTGGTGTCTTTTTTGGTCATGGCTGCAGCGCTTGCTCCCGATCTCATCGGCGCCATCCTGGAGTGTTCTTCCACTCCTTCCCTCCGCTGCCCTCGGAGGAAGTAAGTGGATATGTCCGCTCTCCGGCCCGACAGTCCTTGACTCTTTCGGCCCGGATAGATCGCCAGTATGCATGGGCCGTATGTGGTTACTGCACGGTAACAGTCGCTGCTCCCTCCTCTGCCACCGGAGGTATTGGCAACCATCCGTCCCAGCCTGACGCCGCTGAAGCCTCGTGGGGTGAGTGTGAGAGTACGCCAAAGCGTGCTGCTACTCTCGCGGGGTTTCCGGGTCGGTGGATGCTACTCACTCGCTGTTACATGCGGACGCCTTCACAGGGAGCACGGATCACCAGTGAGCCTCCTCACGGCGTCATCTTCCGGCCACACCCTGCATCAGAGTTCTACTTGGGTCCAATGGACCCACCAGGACCCATGGTAGGACAGGGCCCTGAGTTAATAATCTCAGAGGAATGACCCACCACCCTCCCCTCTGTGGTTAACTAATTGGGGGTAGATTGTTATTTACAAGATTGATGGAGAGGGTCAATGATCTGCCAGTACTTCAATAAAGGAAGACCCTTTTGCAAAGATTTGACCACAAATGACTAGGGATGGGCGAACAGTTCGGCCCGAGTTCATGCCGAACATTGGCCGTTCACCTTTACGCTCGACCACCCACCATTTGCTCTTAGTCCCACCCCACACTATAAAAGTATTTTTTCAATAACGTTCATTTGGAGTGTGATATTGGCATGGAGAAAGATAGAACAGGGCTCTGTTCAGTGCTACTAGAGAGCTAGTGTGCTATTCTGATTCTATTGTCAGTGTAGAGTATGGTATCAGTTTAGTGGGAATCTAGTGATAGTACAGTCTGAGTTTAGTGACCATTCATTTTTACTTTAGTGTCACTTTAGTGTGAATTCAGTGATAAGTCAGTCAGTGTGAGTGTAATATGACCATTCATTTTAACATTAGTGTCAGATTATTTTGTCAGGGCAGGTTTACTGCAGTATACTTCAGTGCGTTAGTGCACGTTTAATGCAGTATATTTCTGTGCCTTACTGCACATTAACTGCAGTATATTGCTCTATAAAATCCATGCAAGCTGCTGTTGAGCAACTACCATATAGGTTAGTGATTGTAAAAACAAGTCTTTGAAAAGTAATACATAAGGTACTTATCAAGCAAGTGTCATTTGTTTGTAAATCCTCCTATCTGGGTGGTGCCTTGGATTCCAGGGGTCATGGGAGCAGGAGCAGGTAGCTGGATGATAATGGAGCCTGACTGGTTTTGCCGGGTCTTCCGGCTGCTTCAGAGGCTGCTACAAACATTCAGCTGCACTTCCTGTATTTTTCATCAAAATGTGCCCAACAAGGTGACCGATGGTGGTGCTACTGAGCATGTGCAGTGATCTCATCACCCAGTGTCCATCATCTTGGTTAGAAACAATAGGGGAAATGGCAACTTTTTTTTTTTTGTTGTTTTTTCACGCTTACATGGTTTTATTAAAGCTTTGCTCTCTATTCAGCTGGACTTGCACTGAGGATTGAAACTGGGCTGAGCAATCGTGTCCATATACAATAATAAACACGGCTTAATATATGCTAACATGCTGGATGCCACTCTTTTGGATGGTCCTGACACTGTGAAAAATACAATTTGATATATCTATTGCACTCCCTGAATGGATGCTCCTGCGAGGAAAGGCTTAATGTTAAATTTGAATTACTTAAACATTGAACCTACTCTAGACCAGAAAGCAGCGTATATACAATCAAGACTGCACAACTTATGCATGTGTGTGAAATCCTGGACTGTTTTCTCATTGAGTTTTTGTATGAACAATACAGATGGCACAATATAAGCTAAATGCTGCACCATTGGAAGGCTTCTGCATTATATAGGGTATGCCTTGATATATCATCTGCGTCTATTGAATGGATGTCCTTGCAAATATACTCGAATATGAGCTCTAATCTTATATATATATATATATATATATATATATATATATATATATATATATATATATATATATATATATATATATATATACAGTATATATATATACGACCTCCTCTGGATTAGGAGCAACGCATATTAAAGCCAAGATTGCCTAATATGCATATCTGTGTGAGGGAGGTTAAGTGCCATATACCCCAATGGGGATGACTCTTATATCTTCAGGTCACAGTTTACCTCCTCTGGACCACAGTGGACAATACAACCTTTTGTTTTCAACTTCGCTGTCCAATTTCATGGTGTTTTGACTTTTGAGTTCAAACTAACTGGCCAATTCTACAGTAAAATTGTTCTTGGATGTCAAGCGTTCACATATGCTGGACTGACACATTTCTTCATGGTGTATAAACATCAGTTGGGTGGCCACCCGTTACTATGTACATATCTTATATATATATATATATATATATATATATATATATATATATATATATATCTAAGGGGTTAACATATTGTTACAATATAGCTCTGTATTGAGTCAAAGTCAGATTAGGATATGAATTTAAGTTAAGAGCAGGAGCAGGTTAGCTTGGTCATATTTTTAAACATGTCCTGTGTTACATTTTGTTTATGTGATCAATTTTAACTTTTATAAGAAAGGCTTAGTTTTGTATGTGAATGAACTTATTCACACATTTCTGTTCACGGCTCTCTCTCTCTCCCTCCCCCTCACCGCTTATTGGGACACTAGAATAGTTAGACCTAGAGGGTGTCTAATAGACTGGTTTACCAAAATAATTAATTGAGTGGGGTGGTTGGGGTTGAGCCCATATCCACCCTGTTGTTAGAGTATTTGTGGTATAATAATCAGTGAAGGGCTTCCCCATTAGAACATGGTCAAACCTTGTAGGACCTAACTGTGTGATTTTGTCGTATACTGTATATTGGTTGCAGGGTGGTCGGTAAGTTGAGCAGGGAATTTCTCTGGTTTTGTTTTGTATGTGTTGCCCTTCCATGTGCTTTTTTCCTGCAAAGGCAAAAATTAGGTGAGGGTAGTGGCCATTTGTTTGTACTGTTAAAATACTGGGTAGGGAACACACTGGACACCCTTGTTGCCATAGTGCTATGTGCTGAGTGTCCAGTGCACTGCTGTGCCTTTAACCACTTAAGCCCCGGAGGATTTGGCTGCTAAAGGACCAGGGGTTTTTTTGCGATTTTTTACTGCGTGACTTTAACGGACAATTGCGCGGTCGTGCGACGCTGTACCTAAACGAATTTGACGTCCTTTTTTTCCCACAAACAGAGCTTTCGTTTGGTGGTATTTGATCACCTGTGCGATTTTTTGATCACGCGCTATAAACAAAAAAAGAGCGTAAATTTTGCAAAAATAACAATATTTTTCACATTTTTTTATATGAAATTCCCCAAAAAAAAAGTAAAAATCAAAATTTTTTAACATTTTTCGGCCAATTTGTTTTATGCTACCTATGTTTGGTAAAAAAAAATCGCAAAAAGCGTATTTTGATTGGTTTGCGCAAAAGTTATCGCGTTTACTAACAAAGAGAAAGATTTTTGTCATTTTTGGTGTTTTTTTTTTTAACGCATAATGGCGGCGATCTGTGATTTTTTTTCGGTACTGCGACATTGCGGCGGACAGATCGGACCCTTGACTGACATTTTTGACACTTTTGGGGTTACCAGTGACATTACTGCAGTAATCAGTGCTATACATATGCACTGTTACTGCAAAAATGACACTGGCAGGGAAGGGGTTAACTTTATTGGACAGGGAGGGGTTAAGTGTGTCCTAGGGGCGTGCTTTCTACTGTGTAGGGACATTCCTATTGGTGTAAAAGCAAAGATCAACCGTTCTACATAGTAGAACGGTCAGATCTTCACTTTTACACAGGGAGAACTGACAGGCAGCTTGTTTACACAAGCTGCTCTGTCTTTCTCCCTTCACAGGAGCGATCGTAGTGTGGCCGGCGGACATCGAGTCCGCCGGTCACACGCACTGACTTGCCTGTGAACGAGCCGCGGCGGGCGCGCGCCTCGGCGGGCGCGCGCCCGCCCGCGATAGGCTCGCAAGTCAGTGACAGGCGAGTGACGTACCGATACGTCACTCTGCCTGGCCGGGGCTGACCGCCGCAGTATATAGTCGTGCGGCGGTCGGCAACCGGTTAAGGAGGGATGGGCTCCCTCCAGGCTCACCTGCCCTCTGCCTATCTGTTATAATGCATGTGCTTCCACTGTGGAGGCTCTCAAAATTTAGAGCTAGAACTACAGAAAATACTGGGGAGCCCTGACGGGGCTCTGTATCTTATGCATGTTACATAGTTACATAGTTAGTCAGGTTAAAAAAAGACACAAGTCCATCTGGCTCAACCAATAATATAAAAAAAAAAAAAACAGTATTGAAAACCCAATCATAAAATCCCATATACACAATCCTATAACCACAGTTAATCCAGAGAAAGGCGAAAAAACCCCAGCAAAGCATGATCCAATTTGCTACAGCAGGGGAAAAAAAATTCCTTCCTTATCCCCCGAGAGGCAACCAAATATTCCCTGGTTAAACTTTACCTATAAATATTAGTACCCACTTATATTATGTACACCCAGGAAGGAATCCAGGTATTTTTTAAAGCAATCTAGTGAGCTAGCCAGAACCACCTCTGGAGGGAGTCTATTCCACATTTTCACAGCTCTTATGGTGAAGAAACCTTTCCATATTTGGAGACAAAATCTGTTTTCCTCTAGACGTAAAGAGTGTCCCCTTGTCCTCTGTGTTGTACTTAAAGTGAACAACTCAACACCAAGTTAACTATATGGACCCCTTATGTATTTATACATGTTGATCATATCCCCCTTAATCTCCTCTTCTCAAGAGAGAATAAATTCAGTTCCTCTAATCTTTTCTCATAGCTCCACTTTCTCCAGTTCCCCGATATCCTTTTTAAGAACTGGTGCCCAAAACTGAACTTCATATTCCAGATGAGGTCTTACTAATGATTTGTACAGGGGCACAATTATCTCTCTGTCCTTCTCTGTCTCTCTCTCTCTTTTAATACAATGTATTTGCAAATGTTTGCAGACTAAACTGTTGTTTTTAACACATACTGTTAGACAGGATAATTTGGTTGGTAGCAGGCTGGTCGGTAAGTTGAGCAGAGAATTTCTCTGGTTTTGTTTTGCATGTGTTTCCCCTTCCATGTACTCCGTGCAGCAAAGGCCAGTTACAGATAAGGGCAGTGGCTATTTGTTTATACTATGGTGAAATAGGTTGTCAATGGGGATGGGCTCTGTGTTCGCTGAACACACAAACAAATGGGGTGCTCATTGGGAAGTTTGCCCGCCGGTGAGTGTCCCATAATGCACTGGACTGTTGCACTGCAGTGATTGCAGATGATTGGCCAAAGCATGCACCTGACCTGTAATGGGGGAAATTGCTTGGTGCCTCAGGCCAAGAAGTGGGGTGGGACTTTTTCGGGCAAGTGAGTTACATACAATTTATAAAAAGTAATCAGAAATATTTATTTATATACAATGTTAGGATACAATTATTTGTACTTATATCCAGTGCATAAGTGTTTGGGTTATAGACCCAAAGTGTGTTTAGAGGAAGGTAAAGTTTTGGAAAATTATCCGTGACATAGGTGAAAAAGGGGTGACTTTTGTTTTTGGACGTTGTTCTCTGTTTTTTCCAGGCTTGTTGCTTGGAAAAATCTGTTCACAGAGTTCCAACTATAGGTCCAAAGCGTGTTTATCCAACGCGTTTCGGCTACTGTGTAGCCTTTTTCAAGGATTATATGGTTATCACCAGTTCTGTGGAGATAGTGATAATATTATTTTTATCCTTTATATATATTTTTAGTATATTTATTGTTTATTTATTTGTATATACATACTTTCTCTGTCTATTCTTGCGAGCCTCTTTTGTGTCTGGATGAGTTCGCAGCAGGAACCACTATGGTGCAGCCTGAGGAATATATTTGTATACATTATGTATAATGTATTTGGTAAGTTTCTATAGGTTTGATTAATATATCTGGCAACTTACTATATGGTGGTCTTCCAATGTTCTTATGGTTTTTTAAGTGCAAGGGTTGGTATCCTATTCTTTGCTGAATAGATCTAAGGATACATATATATGATATCAATGATTGTGTCGGGTATAGGAGCAGGTTTTTTGGTTAGTTTCCAGGTTACTTACAATCAAATTAGCCTGTTTTCACCTTAGTATAGATGTTTGGGATGTTTTCTTTTGGTGTGGGGTGCTGTAAGATATTCCCAGATCTTTTGTAAGAATACTTGTGTATATATACACGTATTTGTATATGCATATATATAGGTATAAGTATATAGGCTTACTCTTATGTAGTAGATACGTGATCAATGGGTGAAAAGGCCTTTATCCTCCCGCACAATCATTGAAAGCATAGTAGTCATAAGTATTCAATTTTGGTAGACTTTCTGTTGTGACATAAAATACATAAGTCCAATAAGCTTGTAAGTGCAAGTTTATTTGTAGGTGACTTGTGATGTTTACAATGGATGTATCATACTTAAGGGACCGGAGAAGACAGAACAGCAGCACGAGGAACAAACCACCTAAAAACAGTAAGTTTCTTCAAAGGATGATACATCCATTGTAAACATAAACAATAAATATACTAAAAATATATATAAAGGATAAAAATAATATTATCACTATCTCCACAGAACTGGTGATAACCATATAATCCTTGAAAAAGGCTACACAGTAGCCGAAACGCGTTGGATAAACACGCTTTGGACCTATAGTTGGAACTCTGTGAACAGATTTTTCCAAGCAACAAGCCTGGAAAAAACAGAGAACAACGTCCAAAAACAAAAGTCACCCCTTTTTCACCTATGTCACGGATAATTTTCCAAAACTTTACCTTCCTCTAAACACACTTTGGGTCTATAACCCAAACACTTATGCACTGGATATAAGTACAAATAATTGTATCCTAACATTGTATATAAATAAATATTTCTGATTACTTTTTATAAATTGTATGTAACTCACTTGCCCGAAAAAGTCCCACCCCACTTCTTGGCCTGAGGCACCAAGCAATTTCCCCCATTTTAGATACATAGGGACGGAGGCAAAAAACTACTGCTCTGCTACAGGATCAAAACAAACCCCTTCCTGCACCTGACCTGTATGCTTTGGCCAATCACAGCACAATGTCCTGTCAGAGCCCTGATTGGCCAAAGGGATGTCTTTAGTCAATCATGGCTCAGGGGCTAAGTCCACGCCCCACACTATATAAGGCTGCTGCTTACATGACAGCAGTGTATAGTGTGTGACAATAGAGATTAGGCAGGTAGTTAGTGGATAGTGTGTTAAGTCAGTTTAGTGCAGTCAGTGAAGTGTACAGACATACTCCACTTTTAAAATGTATGGATATGTTATAGCCCTGGGTCTCCTCTCAGTGCTCCCCAAGTTTTGTGTCCCTGTCACTTATAATTGGGGAGCAGTGTCATGCCAAGCTGACCAAGATTTCCCATAGATGCCAATGTTAAAGACGGCGAGCAGTGCCATGTGAAGCTGACAAATATTTCCCATAGATGCCAATGAGCGCTGAAAGCTGAAAATTGGTCTGTGCAGGAAGGGGGTGAAAGTACCCTGTATTTAAGTGGTTGAGGGGAACCCTATAACCAAACTTAAAAAAACAACGTAGGGTCCCCCCCCCCCAAATCCATACTAGGCCCTTTCGGTCTGGGGATGATTTTAAGGGGAACTCCATGCCAAAATTTAAAACCAAAACGGAGTGGGGTCCCCCCAAAATCCATACTAGACCCTTACCTGAGCATGCATCCTGGCAGGCCAGGAAAGGGGGGGGCAAGCGAGTGCCCCCCCTCTCCTGAACCATACCAGGCCGCTTGCCCTCAGCATGGGTTGGGTGCTTTGGGGTGCCCCCCAAAGCACCTTGTCCCCATGTTGATGTGGACAAGGGCCTCTTCCCAACAACCCTGGGCTGGAGTCCCCCCAAAATCCATACTAGACCTTTATCTGAGCATGCAGCCTGGCAGGCCAGGGGTCGAGCGAAATCCTGAACCATACCAGGCCACTTGCCCTCAACATGGGGAGAGTGCTTTGGCGTGCCATGTTGATGGGGACAAGGGCCTCTTCCCGACAACCCTGGGTTGTAGTTGTGGGGGTCTGTGGGTGGGGGGGTTTCGGAATCTGGAAGCCCCCTTTAAACAAGGGGGGCTCCAGATCCCAGCCCACCTCCTCATGTAAATGGGTACCCTACCATTCAAACAACAAAAAAGTATAAAAAAGTAAAAACTACAAAACACAGTTTTTGACAATTCCTTTATTAAAAAGAAAAAAAAATAGCGTCCCTCGATGTAAATGCATCCTCAATTATGCCGCTCGCTGGACACGAAAAATAGAAAAAAAATTAAAAACGCTTTGCCTCTTCAGAGTCTACCCTCCATCTGCCCGATCTACTTTGACAGCTCTTTTATAGGCAAGGGGCGGGGCCAACCAGTTACGTCGCCCTCTTCTGACGTTATGTGCCTAAGGGGGCTTCTAGACTGGAAGAGGCCCTTGTCCCCATCAACATGAGGACAAGGAGATTTGGGGTGGGGTTCCCCTTAAAATCTATACCAGCCCCAAAGGGCCTGGTATGGACTGGTGGGGACCCTATGCAGTTTTTATCATTTTTTTTTTTTTTATATCTGTATTGCCAGGAAACAGCAATATATTGCAGCTGCAAGTTTAAATTACATTTTTTCCTTTAGAAATGTCAGTATTGCTGCAGCTGGCTACATACATCATACAGATGCACCACTTTACAGGCACACTAAGGGGACACCCAGGCATGTTATTTAAAGGTTTTTTTTTTAATTTTTATTGTTTCACTTTAAGCATTATTAAAATTACTGCTCTCTTATGTTGCATTGATACATGTCCCCCAGGGCAGTACCCGGCTCCCCATACACTTTTTTTGGCAATACCTTGCATATAAGCCTTTAAAATGAGGACTTTCGATTTCTCATGTTCGTGTCCCATAGACTTTAATAGAGTTTGCATGTTTGCTAGAATTTCTCCCATGTTTGAGATCTTCTGGTGCGAATCTAACTGGGGGTTTTGGCCCATTACTAGTTGTCAACCATAAATGGACATACTTATTGGGGTTTTGCGGCATATACCAACAACTAGTAATCATAAACCCCAACTAGGCTAATTAGAATAAATCCCCACATAAACCAAACATCTCTGGAAAAAATGGAAACAGGAATAATATTTTTTTTTTCCAAAAATGTATTGAAGAATCAAAATAAAGCTTAATAATAAACAACAACTGTAGCATTACATCATGCTTGAATACAAAGAAAATTCAACCGTAAATTTCAACTGAAAAATAATTAAGCATTCTTAAATGGGTTGATCAGTGTGAGAAGAGAAGAAACTTTACAAGGTATACAGATCAGTTTCAAAAGTGGTCTAAGAGCTTATTTGAATTATAGTAACTAGTACAAAACATGAGTAACCATGTAGTAACCTGTCAATATCTGTATATTTACAGAGAATAGCGCACACATGCAAAAGAAGTGACTATCAAATATAAAGGCAATCAATAAATAAAAATGGGGATTTAGTCCCACCGTATGGCCATATCGTGCTCAAGCCCACCACTACGTCAAAGTACCCCATTTTCAGTGGGTCCTACACTATCCATAAAAAGAAGGATGAGTCCAACCTCTCAACCATTGGAGACACTTACTCCTTACTGGGAGAGATGTGCAACTGCACTATAAGGGACTCCTCCTATATCTACTTGCTAGTGGACACTAATAAGGTACAGGTGTGGGAGCATGGGGTGCTCAACCCCAGAAGTCTGGTCAGACAGAATACATAACAAACAAACAAGGATCTGGGGGAGCACACCCTGAACATGCATTTCTAAAGCTGGTGCAGCCATGAACCAAGCAACATGCATATTTATAGAGAATAACGCACACATGCAAAAGAAGTAACTATCAAATATAAAGGCAATCAATAAATAAAAATGGGGATTTAGTCCCACCATATGGCCATATTGTGCTCAAGCCCACCACTACATCAAAGTACCCCATTGTCAGTGGGTCTTACACTATCCATAAAAAGAAGGATGAGTCAAGCCTCTACACCATTGGAGATACTACTCCTTACTGGGAGAGATTTCCGCTATTCTCTGTAAATATTAATGTTGCTTGGTTCATGGCTGCACCAGCTTTAGAAATGCATTTTCAGGGTGTGCCCCCTAGCTCCTTGTTTGTTTGTCAATATCTGTAGCTTTAGATAACATGAAAAACTCTTTAACATGAAAGGGGTGTCCAACTTTTTAACTGACGGAATTGTCGGATATTAATTGGAAGGGAGAATGGTGATGTCACTTAGATGGGAAGAAAACAAATTCTTGCTCCAAAAGAGGGGGGGGAGGGGGAACTGCGGCCAGCACAGATCTCCTGAGGGTGAAGGGGAGGGAGGAAGGGGGGAGAAAAAAAAACCCAGGGAGAGGGGAAGAGGTGGAGACTGAGTGTAAGCCTGCTGTCCCCTTCCTTCTCTATCTTTGTTAGAAATAAGAGGCTAAGGGTGGAGAAGATAATTATATCAAAAAGAGATACGATTTTCTGAACTGTTCAAATATGGTTCATAATGTTTTGGCATTCCCTAGATGAGCGAAATTTTATCCAACCATACCAAGTATTGATAAATTTGTCAGGATTGTCATGCGCAATGGAAATCAGTTCTTCCATCTGAGCAATTTTGTTGTCAATTTGTTTGAACAAGTCGAAGACAGAAGGGATAGTGCATGTACCCCGCATTCTAGGAATACACAGTTTGGCTGCATATGTCATGATCATTGGAAGTGATTTATGGTATAATGGAGAAGAATCTAGTTGATGATGCAGTAAGAATTGTGCAGGATGTAAATTTAACGAATATGAGGATATTTGCGATATGTGAGAATAGGTCATGTTCCCCAACTTAGAAATCTTGGGACATGACCACCAAATATGTAAGATGTCAGCATGGGATTGTTTACAGCACCAGCATTGATCCAAGGTGCCATTTTTGAATTTGCTAAGGAGATGTGGGGTACGGTACCATCTAGTCAATATTTTGAAGTTGTTTTCCTGAATGGATACATATATTTTTTGAGCCTTTGTGGACTCTATGGTAAATTTTCCTCCATTGTTCTTCAGAAATCTCAAGATTTAAATCATGTGCCCAGTCATCGCTCATATATCCAGTTAAGGTTGGACATGTTGCCCATAATAGGTTGTGTATTTTGCATAGTAGGTGTTGTTGAGGGCACTGTGTAAGACACAGTTGTTCAAACGGCGTTGGTAAGATAGGTTTGTCTGCTTTTTTGAGGATAGGTGTAATGTAATGATGTAGTTACCTGTAATCTCAAAATGTTAATGCAGGATTATTTAGGTGTTGTTTGAGTGCTTCAAAAGTTGTGAGTTTGTCATGTATGAGTAAATGGAGTTTACGAAGGCCTATTTTATTCTCATTAATATATAGCGTGGGTGGAGACATTCTGGGAGCAAAATCAGGGTTATGTAAAAGCGGGTTGAGTATGTCCGGGGTGGGTGTCAGTTAGAGTTTGGTATTCACATTGTGAAAGCAGCGTAGAGTCGGGCCAATTAGGGGGAGTTGCCTAAGTTCCGCTTTTTTTTTCTAAACAAATTTTATTGGGAATTTTTCAAAACATACTTGACAAACAGTATATGGAAAGAAATATCCACATCAATAAAGAACATAGTCCATTGTAAAACATAGAGTTACAGTATATACTTCAAAACAAACAACCATATGCTGATACAAATAAAGGAGAGTATGAACCAACCTTTTGCGGCTGGGGGGGGGGGGGAGTAACGGGGGAAGGAATACCGTGGTGAGGAGGGTAGGGCAAGGAATAAACCAGGAATTACTCAGTTAAATTCACAGGTGTCGGTGATATTTCACAATATTAGCTAGGTCTGGGGATAGACTGAGGAAACTTAGCTAGGTAGGAATCCCATTTAGATTGGAAACGCAGAGAGGGTCCAGAGAGAAATTGCATATCCAAAAGTTCTTTGGTGAGTAATTTTGTAAATTCTTTCCACACTTCCTGTATTTTGGGAGGATGAGAGATTTTCCAATTCCTGAGTATGGTATGCCTAGCTATCATGAGGCATGTTGAGATCCAGGCTTTGTGGGGGTTCTGAAGTAATATCTGTTTGGGCTCCAATCCCAGGGAGGGACCGTCTAAGTTTCCAAAGACCAGGAGAAGTGGGTTGTTCATTGGGATCAAGTCTGACACAGTAAAGATTAATTGCTGTACCTCAAGCCAAAATTTGGAGATGACATGACCAAAGTCTGTGGGCTAGGGTTGGTCTTTGCATATGGCACAGGAACATAATTGAGCAGTAGGTGAGTCAGCAGAGGAGGAAAAAGGTGAGTAGGCCCTATGTAAGATTTTGAGCTTGTGTTCCCTCCAAAATTAATTTACAATACATTTGCAGGTTGTATTGTAACCTTGGAGTACACATTTATTTAGGTTTGGGAAATTAAAGTCTTTGTTCCATGGGGAGGGCGAGTCAAGTTTAGAATGGAGAGCTAAGAGCGGTTTGTACACATCCGATAGTTTAAGTTTCTTAATTTGTATTATCGTGTCCAACACCGACTCCTGAGAGCATTTTGTCTTGTCTGGGCATAATTCCATAGCAAATGTTATAGCTTGCTGGAGGTGTAGAAAATGATTGAGTGGAATGTTATGATCATTGCAAATTTCCAAATGGGGGTGTGGCAGGCCAGAGACCGTATCAAAGAGTTGGGCAAAATGTGTAAACCCACCAACAGACCAGGAAGAGAAGGGTAAATAGTGTCTGGTTTGAGAAAACATGGGGTGGCCCAAAATAGGGAGGTATTGTGAGGAATAGGGGGATAGTTTCAGTTTTTTGCTGACTTCCCTCCAGGTGATTATAGTGTCCCTCAGGAGAAGATTATTTTTAATGGTGGCCGGTAATGAAGACAGGGAACAGTGAAGAAGGGCTGCTAGGCTGAGAGGGGAAACCATTTGGGATTCAAGATCAACATTGGAAAACCTGGACACCCCTGAAACACAGTCCATACCCACCCTCAGGAGACATGATAAATTATATAATCTAATATCTGGAATGTTGGCTCTCTCCCGGTCTGGGCCTTTGGAGCTTTTTGAGTGAGATGCGTGGGCATTTATTTCGCCACAGTAAGGCTGAAAGTGCCTTGTAAAGAGTTTGGGGAATTTTTGTGCTTGAGCAGAAGCGGAATAGTCTGCATAGGATAGAGAAGTTTTGGATAGCTAACCATTTTGAAAAGGTGGCACCTGCCCAGAAGGGAGAGGGGTAATGCCGACCAAGACTCCAGTTGTTTCTTAATTGCTTCAATAACGGGAGGAAAATTTAGAGTGTAAATAGATGAGGGTAACCTGCCAATTTTAATGGCCAAAAATTTAAAGTGAGATTTAGCTATGGTAAATACAGGGTGGTCTAACTAATGAGGGGATCTGTAGAAGGAAAGAGGGAGAATTTTACTCTTGGCAAAATTAATCTTAAGACCTGTGCAGGCTCGGAAGTTGCTGAAAATGCTGTGGGTTAGGGCAAGATTTGAGGAGGAATTGGAAGTGAAGATTAAGATGTCGTCTGGAAAGAAGGCTGTACAAATTTCCTGATTTCCCATAGGTATGCCATGGAGTAGGGGATGTGCTGTGAGGTAGCGGGACAAGGGTTCTATTGTAATATTAAATAGCAGTGGGGAGAGGGGACAACCTTGCCTGGTCCCTTTATAAAGGGGGAAAGATTCCGATAAGTGTCCGCAGGTCACTGCGTTGGCACGGGGAGAGGAGTGCATTGGTGCAGAAAAGGGCCATGAAAACCAAATCTCTGAAGGACCAAGTGGAGCCAAGAGAAACTGACATTATCAAATGCCTTCTCTGCATCTAATGTAATAATGGCCATATCATTGAGGGGATCTATTTGTGCTCTATCTAGAACTGCCAAAACCTTCCGAGTATTTGAGGTGACCGAACAACCTTTGGTGAAGCCCGATTGTGATGGGTGGATGATGGTCAGCATAATATTGGCAAATCTACTGGCGATCAATTTTGAAAGAATTTTGGAATTGAGGTTCAATAGAGATATTGGGCGATAAGAGCTGGGTTCAGTAGGGTTTTTTCCAGGTTTCAGTATAAGTTTTATGTGAGCTTGGAAACCTGTTGGTAAGTAACTCCCACCTTCCATAATATGGGTGTATACCCTGGTCAAGATGGATGCTACTGTATTTGCGGCCAATTTGTAGAAATCTGAAATATACCCATCTGGGCCCGGGGCTTTTCCTGAGGCTATTGTCAATTGGACTACATCTGTGGTAATGGGAGCGTTAAGTTTGGAAATCACAGAAGAGTCCAATGTGGGAATGTTAACCTTATCAAGGAAGGCCTTGGCAGCTTCCAGGTCAATAGGGTCGGGTCCGTATAAGGTCGCAAAGAAATCTCTGATCACTGAGTTAATGTCTTTTGGGGAGGTAGTCTTTTCTTCGTTTGGTTTTTAATTTCTGTGATGTTGCGTAGAAGAGTGTGGCTCTTTACACAAGTGGGCCAAGAGTTTCCTGGATTTATTGCCAAATTTGTGCAGACGAAGGCCCAGGAGCGAACGATGGAAGCTCTCCCTGGCCTCCGCCCATAGATCAAAGTTTGATTTTGTCTCCTTCCAAGCCAAGCGATTAGACAGGGAGTTAGTATGGGAGAGGCAAACTTGAGCAAGACGCAAAGCCTTGCTAGCCTCTTGAAAGTGGGCATTGGTGGCTTTCTTGTGGGCAGAAGTGAAAGCTATGATCCTGCCTCGTATAACTGCTTTCCCTTTTTCCCAAAGAAGAAGCGGGTCATCAGAGTGGGCTTCATTGTCTTTTAGGAAATTGGTCCATGTGTCTTCTATAAATTTAAGAAGGTCATTATTGTCAGATAAATATGACGGAAAACGCCAAATAGGGGTTGAGGGGAGCATATTAGGATCCATGTTGATAATGGAGATTGGGGCATGGTCTGAGATTGCTATTTGGTCAATAGAGGGGTCTGAGGTATATTTCAGTAGAAGGTGGTTACAGAAAAGGTAATCAATGCGGGACAAACTATCATGGGGGGTGGAGAAAAGAAGCTATATTCCCTGCCCAGCGGGTGCACCACCCTCCAGGTGTCAGTGAGGTGGATGGCGGATGTAAAGTCTGATAGGTGGGTGGATGTAAGGTGAGGTTGGGGACGGGAGCGAGAATCTCTGGATTTGTTTTCAGTGGGATGCAAAATAGAGCTGAAGTGGGAGGTGGAAATAATGTGCTAATTTGGAGGCAAATTCAATAAAATATGTTTTTGAGGGTGAGTTGGGGGCATAGACATTCGCTACGGCTAGAGTGGATGATTGGACTTTAAGCGTTAGGATTGATAATCTGCCTAGAGTGTCGGATTCCTCCGAGATTAGTTCACAGGGTAAATTTTTGTTAATAAGTATGAGGACCCCTGCCTTTTGTTTTACCGAAGCTGAGCCAAATAACTGACCTACCCATAGCTTACGCATTCGGTGAAAGTTTGTGGACTCTAAGTGCGTCTCTTGAAGTAAAGCAATATCAGCCTTCAGTCTTTAAATGTCTAAGGATAGCCATCCTTTTGTTCGGGGATCTCAACCCCTTAACAATCCAGGAAATTATTTTCATATTATATGGGAGCAGAGGGGTGGGAAAAAATGTCAAAGGCATTGTATAGATTAAGTGGAGGTGTAAGGGATAGCAGCCTGTGTCTTGGAAAGTGGAATGCCAAGTAGTATGCCACCAGAGGCGGAGGGTAATGGGTGGTATTCCCAATAGGAGGGGGAGGGGAACCTAAAACTAACATCCTAAAGCAAACAAAAATAACAGAAATAACACATACCAGTGTAGTCCTGGACTTCACTTTTTTCCGATGAGTGCCATCTTCCCCGGAGGGGCAGAGATGACCGTTCCTCCCCCTCTCGGGAGGGGAGGGGGGAAGGATACTACCACAAAAGATAGACTGATTAGATGTAAAGTTCCTCAGGTTAGCAGACCAGGATGGGCATTCTGATGCGGCTCCGGTAAGGCTGTGAGGGCGTAATATTGAAAAAACAACAGGTAAGACATAAACCAAAGCAAGGGAAGCAAACATTGCAGCAATAAAAGAACCATAATGCATTAACCGTGAATGGTCAGGGAGAGTGCTCGCTTCCTAGCACCTAGCCTAATGATCTGGGCCTAGTGGGCTGCCGGGTGGAGGGGTGTGTATCTGCATAGGGATCAGTCCCTCAGAATAATCAGCGTGAATGGTCATTTATGGGACTTATGCGCATAGCAGGCCCTCTTGGGTGAATCCTTTCTCGGGCTGCGCAAGTCCCTGGTGCTAGGGGATCGGTAAGGAGATGGTGAAGCCTGGGTCTCCATCGGGATCTGCATATACGCCTAAAGATAATTTGCAGCTTTATCCGGGTATGCAAAGAATTTTGCTTCGCCTGCTGTTGTGGTGAAACGGAGAATCGCAGGATAGGCCAAAGTAAACGTTATCCCTTTTTGGAATAGCGCGGCACAGGTCGGTTGAAAAGCCTTTTGTCGTCCTGTGACCTCTTGCGAATAATCCAAAAACAGCAATAATTTATGGCCATCCAGTTGCAACAATTTTGCGTTACGGAATGACTTCAAAAGAGCCACCCTGTCAGCATAGTTGAGGAAACGGGAAATCACAGGGCGCAGGGAGTGTCGGTCTTTCAGGGCTCTTTCTACAGTGCATGGAGCAGGGATCCCCAGGGCCTGCGGGATCCATGTGGAGCAAAAGTCCTCCAAGGAAGCATTAATGACCGATTCTGGAACTCCTATAATACGGAGATTGTTCCGGGGTGAACGATTCTCCAGATCCTCCAACTTTTCTACAATGTATTGCTGAGTGTGAGAGTGGCGTTGGTCATTGGCCATATTAGCCTGGATTTCATCCTCCACATTAGAGAGGTGGTGTTCCAGGTCAGAAATCTGTTTGGATTGCTCCCCTATCTCCTTGCAGAGTTGTGATATTCCTGCAGTGACCGCCCTGTCAACAGCCGAGGTAATGGTAGGGGAGAGTAAGGCAGCCACAGCCTGGGCAATGCAGCTGTACTGCTCTTCCTCCTGGGGTGAGGCAGAAGGAGGGATTTGTGGTAATGCTGGCTCCACTGGTCCTGTAGGTAGGACATGTGCAGCGTCGGCCATGATGGCTGTCGGTGCGGCATGAGTGTCTGGCTCTGCGCAGGCATCTCCTGGTGGCCGAGTGCCATGAATCACATACCGGTCCATGCTGTGAGAGTGCCGGGAGAGATGCGGAGACAGAGCGATTGTTGTCCGCCGTCTGTGGGAGTTATAGGCAGGATTTACAGGCCAATTAGTCCGGAGCCGCCGCAGCCACGTCTACCTCATCAGGCGCCGGAACCGGAAGTCTAAGTTCCGCTTTAATGTTTGAAGTGCATGTCCAGTGGATACACTGAATATGAGTAGAGGAAAATGAATCCTCTAAATCTACCCAATCTTTGGAGTGTTGTTGAGTGTGCCATTCAACTATACATTGGAAATGGGAAGCTTGATAGTAATGTAGAATATCAGGGATGCCCAAACCTCCTTTAATTTTAGGTCTTGATAGAAGGGAGAATTTGATACGAGGTTGTTTATATTGCCAAATAAAATTCCTGAAGAGAGAGGAAGAATCCTGATGGGACCTGTATAGGCAATGTTTGAAGAATATATATAATTTGTGGTAAGATGTTCATCTTAATAATGGCCGCACGGCTAAACCAGGAAAAGTGTGCTATGTGCCATTTTTTAAGATCTTGTAGGAAATTTTGTAGGATTGGTAAGTGATTTTTTTGAATATAAGTCTTGAAAGATAACTGGGATTGGGATACCTAAATAGGTTATAGCCTCTTTTTTCCATATGTACGGAAAGGGTCTTTTGCAATGCTCAATCTGAGTCTTTGATAGGGAGATGTTTAGGGCTTCGGATTTTTTTTTATTAATCTTGAAGTTCGCAATGTATTGAAATAATTGTAATTATTTTTGTAGGTTTGGAATAGAAATTAGTTGGTTGGTCAGGAATAATAGAATATTGTCTGCGTAAGCAGCAATTTTATATTGTTTGGTCCCATTTTATACCCCGTTGATGTTGGGGTTTAGGTGTATGCTTGTTAGAAGAGGTTCCAAAGTGAGAATGAATAGGAGTGGGGAGAGTGGGCATCCCTGACTTGTGCCATTTCGTATGGAGAAGGCGTCTGACAGAGTTCCATTGACCCAATCTTTTGCAATCTGGAACCCAGGCCTATTGAGTGTAGGACAGCTGCAAGGTAATCTCATGCAAGTCTGTCAAATGCCTTCTCAGCATCTAATGAGAGCAAGAATCCAGCCTGTTTGGAGGTAGTAATTAGATGATGTAGGTTAATAGCTTTAACAGTTTTGTTCCTAGCCTCCCTGCCTGGAATAAAACCAACTTGGTCAATATTAATGAGAGAAGGTATAAAGGTGATCAGGCGAGAGGCTAGGATTTTTGCAAAGATTTTTAAATCCACTTTTAGTAGAGATATGGGACGGTAATTGTTAGTTTGTGATGGGTCTTTTCTGGTTTGGGAATCACAGAAATGTGGGCCTCTAACAGGCTTGAGTGTTGTGAGTCACTTAAAGATAAGCTGTTAAATGTTTTGAGTAACATCTGGATTAAGTTTGGCGGGTCCGGCCGAACTTATAAAAAAAGTCCGGGTTTGTGACCCTGGACTTAACCCGAAATTTACCCCGATCCTGAACCCCATTGAAGTCAATGGTGACCCGAACTTTTGAGCACTAAAATGGCTCTAAAAAACACATGGAAAGGGCTAGAGGGCTGCAAATGGCAGCAACATCTTCTTAAGAGCATGGCAAGTGCTCTGAAAACAAATGTGGATAGGGAAATAACTTAAAATAACATAAAAAACAGAAAAATAAAAAATAATCATCTTGAATGATGATGTAGGAGGAGGACGAGGCCCATATGGAGTAGGAGGTTGAGGTGGCAGTGGATATGGCGGTGTAGGTGGAAGCGGTGGTGGCAGTGGAGGAGTAGGACGAGGCCCATATGGAGTAGGGGGTTGAGGTGTCGGTGGATTTGGCAGTGAAGGTGGAAGCAGCAGTGGAGGAGGACGAGGTAGCCAACACTGTTTTTTGTTTTTTATTTTATTCCTTTTTAAATTAGGGTACACCCCAAAATAGTTAGAAAGATCAAATACAACAATGTAAGGCCAGTATACATGTCAAAAAACAGTATACATGTAAGGCCAGTATACATGTCTATTCTGCACAAGGTAGGGAGAAGTCCTGTGGGATCCATGCCTGGTTCATTTTAATGAACGTGAGCTTGTCCACATTGGCTCTGGACAGGCGGCTGTGCTTGTCTGTGATAACATCCCCCAGCCGTGCTAAATACACGTTGAGATAATACACTGGCTGCAGGGCAGGCCAGCACCTCCAAGGCATAAATGGCAAGCTCAGGCCATGTGCCCAATTTGGAGACCCAGAAGTTGAAGGGGGAAGACCCGTCATTCAGTACGTCTAGGCGTGTGCACACATACTGCTCCACCATGTTAGTGGGTCAGGGTGCTGCTGGTGGAGCTCCTGTTGCAAGGAGAGGACGTGGTCGACCTGTGCCAGCTACACGCAGGCATCAGCTGCAAGTAGGCGACAGAACCTTACAGCAGTATTTGGCAGGGCATCATGCGCCTCTACAAATGTTGAGGCCAGAACAAGTACAGGCGATAGTAGATTGGGTTTCTGGCAGTGCCTCCAGTTCCTTCACCTTGTCTCCCACCCAGTCTTCTTCTGAAAGGTCAGAGTTGGCACCTGCAGCCGATGTCCATCAATCTTTCACCTCACCGCCTTGCAAATCAGCCAAGCAGTCTGAGCCCCAAGTCATACAGCAGTCTCTTCTTCTTTTTGATGACTCTGTTAGCATGGTTTCCCAGGGCCATCCACCTAGCCCTGCCCCAGAAGTGGAAGAGATTGAGTGCACCGATGCCCAACCACTTATGTCTCAAGATGAGTACATGGGAGGACCATCGCAGCACATCTCGGATGATGACGAAACACAGGTGCCAACTGCTGTGGAATTCCAAATTGTGGCGACCGACAAGGAGGGCAGTGGTGAAGACTGGATGGAAGATGATGTGGAGGACGATGAGGTCCTCGACCCCACATGGAATGAACATCATGCAGGTGACTTGAGTAGTTTGTAGGAAGAGGCGGTGGTCGCACAGAGCCACCAGCACAACAGAAGAGGGAGCAGGGTGCAAAAGCGGAGAGGCCGTGCCCTAGACACTACGCCTGCTACTGCCCAACGCAGCAAGGGGCCGAGCACACCAAAGCCAGCTCTAAGGAGTTGCCTAGCGTGGCAGTTCTTCAGACAATGTGATGACAGGACACGAGTGGTTTGCACGCTGTGCAATCAGAGCCTGAAGCAAGGCATAAACCTTCTCAACCGGAGCACAACCTGCATGACCAGGCATCTAAGTGCAAAGCACGAGCTGCAGGGGGAGTAGACACCTCAAAAACCAAGAAAGGTCTCTGGCTCCTCCTGCTTCCTCTTCTGCTGCTGCAGTCTCGGCCTCTTCATCCACCTCTGTAGTGAGACCAGCACCTGCCACCCCGCAAACAGAGGATCTGCCAGCAACACCACCACCTGGGTCACCAACAACCATCGCCACAATGTTACGTGGAAGCGTTCAGCTTTCTATCTTCCAAACACTGGAGCGTAAGAGGAAGTACTCCCCCCCCCACCCACCTGCGATCCCTGGCCCTGAATGCCAGCATTTCAAAATTCCTGGCCTTTGAAATGCTGTCATTCCGGCTGGTGGAGACGCAGAGTTTTAAAAGCCTTATGGTGGTGGCTGTCCCACAGTACGTCGTGCCCAGCCACCACTACTTTTCCAGGCAAGCCATCCCTTCCCTGCACAACCAAGTGGGTGACAAAATCAGGTGTGCACTGCGCAACGCCATCTGTGGGAAGGTCCACCTAACTACGGATACGTGGACCAGTAAGCACGGTCAGGGACGTTATATCTCCCTAACAGAACACTGAGTAAATGCAGTGGTGGCTGGGCCTGAGGCAGATAGCAGTTTGGCGCATTTCCTTCCACCACCAAGGATTGCAGTGCGCTTCAGTTTGCCTCCTGCTCCTAACTCCTCCTACTCTACTTCCTCATCCTCTACCGCCTCCTCATCCGGTCAGCATAACACCTTCACCACCAACTTAAGCACAGCCAGGGGTAAATGACAGCAGGCAGTTTTAAAACTTGCCTGTTTGGGGGAAAAACCACACACCGCGCAGGAGTTTTGGAGGGGCATTGAACAGCAGATCTATGAGTGGTTACTGCCAGTGAGCTTCAAGCCCGGCCTGGTAGTGTGTGATAATGGGCGAAATCTTGTAGCAGCTCTGGGCCTAGCTGGTTTGACACACATCCCTTGCCTGGCGCATGTGCTGAATTTGGTGGTGCAGAGGTTCCTTAGAAATTACCCGAGCTGCTGCAGAAAGTGTGGGCCATCTGTGCGCACTTTCGGCATTCTCACCCTGCTTCTGCTCGCCTGTCAGCGCTGCAGCTTAACTTCAGCCTTCCCGCTCACCGCCTCATATGTGACGTGCCCATAAGGTGGAACTCCACCTTGCACATGCTGGCCAGACTGTGCGATCAGCAGCAGGCCATAGTGGAGTTTCAGCTGCAGCATGCACGCATGAGTTTCTCTGCGGAACAGCACCACTTCACCACCAATAACTGGGCCTCCATGCAAGACCTGTATTCCTTGTTGCGCTGTAACATATGCAGACTAGGCCACAATTGAATATTTTTTCCCTAAATGGTTGTTTGAATTGAATAGCGGAATAGAACAACAGTATCCAATGGGTGTATATTACTGTAACATATGCAGGCTAGGCCGGAATTAGCTTTTTGTCCCCTAAATGGGTTTTTATTGCAAAGCGGAATACATTAGTATGCAAAGGGTGTATCTCACTGTACCATATGCAGACTAGGCCGCAATTAACTTTTTATCCCCTAAATGTTTTTTTTTATTGCAAAGTGGAATACAACAACAGTATGCAAAGGGTGTATCTCACTGTACCATATGCAGACTAGGCCGCAAATTATTTTTTTCCCCTAAATGGGTTTTTATTACATAGTTACATAGTTACATATTAGGTGAGGTTGAATAAAAACAATAGTCCATCTAGTTCAACCTGTGTAGGTGTATGTGGCCGTAATCATCTCGCATACCCCTGAATGTTCTGATTCTTGAGATGTACGTCTAAGAGTCTTTTGAAAGCCACCATATTTCCCGCATAAACCACCTCTTGTGGTAGAGAATTCCACAATCTTGTAGCCCTAACAGTAAAAAAAAACCCACGTTGCCTGAGGTTAAAACGCTTCTCCTCTAATCGCATTGTATGCCCTCTAGTCCTCATGCAATCCTTCTGACTGAATAGCTTTTTTCTATGCTGAGATCACCATTGAGATATTTATAAATTGCTATCATGTCCCCTCTCAGTCGTCTCTTCTCCAGGGAGAATAAATCAAGCGATTGCAGACGCTCTTCATAATTAAGGTCCTCCAATCCCCTAATTAGTTTAGTTGCCCTTCTCTGGACTTTCTCCAGCTCCAACACATCCCTCCTGAGGACCGGCTACCAGAACTGGACAGAATACTCCAGATGTGGTCGGACCAGAGTTTTATAAAGTGGAAGGATTATAGTTTTATCTCTGGAATACATCCCTTTCTTTATGCATGCTAATATTCTGCTGGCTTTGGCAGCTACCACTTGACATTGCATGCTATTGCTTAGTCTATCCTCTACCAGGACTCCCAGATCTTTCTCCATTTTTGATTCCCCCAAAGATTCCCCCCCTAAAGTGTATTGTGCTTTTATGTTTTTAGTCCCCAAGTGCAAGACCTTACACTTCTCCACATTAAACCTCATTTGCCATGTCGTTGCCCACTCCGTTATTTTGTCCAGGTCATTCTGTAGGATATCTGCTTCATGCTGTGCAGTTATTGACCTGCCCAATTTTGTGTCATCTGCAAAAACTGATATAGAGCTACTGATCCCGTCCTCAATGCTGTTTATGAATAAATTGAACAAGGTTGGTCCCAGGACTGAGCCTTGGGGGACCCCACTTACCACCTCAGACCAGTCTGAGTATGCGCTATTTATTACCACCCTTTGGACAGGCCCTATTAGCCAGTTCCGTATCCAAGAGCAGACCTTGTGGTCGATGCCTGCAGACCTTATTTTATAAATTAAGCGCTTGTGGGGAACTGTATCAAACGCCTTAGCAAAATCCAGGTACGCCACATCCACTGGTCTACCCCTATCTAGCTCACATCTCACCTCCTCGTAGAATGTTAAGAGATTGGTTTGACAAGAGCGACCATTTTTAAACCCGTGCTGGTTACTGCTGATGATGTTGTTGTCTTGAGCAAACTCTACGATATAGTCCCTTATCATCCCCTCCAGAAGTTTACATACTATCGATGTCAGACTGACAGGCCTTTAATTTCCTGGGACATGCCTCTGCCCTTTTTTGAATATCAGTATCAATTTAGCTTTCCTCCAATCCCCTGCTATATTTCCTGTCATAATACTGTCAGCAAAGATCAGGAACAGTGGTCTAGATATAGTCTTACTAAGTTCTTTAAGTACTCTCGGATGTACGCCATCCGGGCCTGGTGATTTATTTGTGTTAATTTTATCCAGGCTTTCCCTAATTTCACCCTCTGTTAGCCATAGCAGCAAGTCCTGTGTATTACTACTAACCATATAGTCGTGGTCAGTGTACCCCTCCTTTTCCTAAGTAAAGACTGACGAGAAAAAGGCGTTTCTGCACGGTTGCCTTTTCAGTGTCCTCCCATCATTGTTAATTATGTGTGCAATATGCTCTGCTCTAGTTTTTTTGCTGTTGATATATTTAAATAATTTATTTGGGTTCTTTTTACTATCCTCTGCTATTTGTCTCTCAAAGTTGATTTTAGCCATTTTGATTTCGTATTTAATTTTCTTATTTGCCTCCTTGTATTGCTTGAAAGCCGATACTGTGCTCTCTGATTTATATTTCTTAAAGGCCATTTTTTTCCCTTAATACGTTTTTTAACATTACGGTTTAGCCAGCCAGGTTTGGCTTTGTCTCTTCTAAATGTATTTCCTATAGGAATGCAGTGCAAGATGCATTTGTTTATTATGTTCCTAAAGCAATCCCATTTTTTCTCCGTGGTCAGTGATCCCAGGGTTTGGTCCCAGTTTACCCTTTACATCATGGAGCACAATTTGGGAAAGTTTGCCCTTCTGAAGTTTAGGGTTCTTAAGTTCCCCACTTGCCTTGTTATATTGTTATTTACGCTAAATGTGATCATCCTGTGATCGCTTAAGCCCAGGTTGTCCTGGACTCCTACCTCCGAGATTAGGTCTGGGTCATTAGTGATCAATAGATCCAGGACTGCATTTTCTCTAGTAGGAGAATCCACCAACTGAGACATGTAGTTATCCTGTAAGGTTTCCATGAATAGACGGGCCTTCTGTGTGTGTATTCCCCTCTTCCCAGTCAATGTCGAGGATAATTGAAGTCCCCTAATATGATGACTGATCCCAGTTTTGCCACTTTTCCCAATAGTGATATAAGTTCCAGCTCTTCCTCCTCCCTTTGGTTGGGTGACCTATAGCAAACCCCCACAATTACTTTTCTCTTTTCTTCTTTCCTGTGGAGTTCTACCCATATGGATTCTAACTCCATACTCATCCCTTCCGTAATATCACTCTTCTCTATCACCCTTGCATTATTCTTGACATAGAGACATACCCCTCTCCCTCTTTTTTCTACCCTGTCCTTCCGGTACACCGAATACCCTTGGATATTGGCCAGCTAGTCATGTGAGGGGTCGAACCAGGTTTACGTTATTCCCACAAGGTCTGTCATCCTCATGTACTAACATTTCCAACTCATCCATTTTATTAGCTAGGCTCCTGGCATTTGCATATACCCCTCTCAGTTTTGTATAAGTTGATAGTTAATGGTGATTATTTTTATTCCTGCTCGGTTTGAGGTTTTCCAGCACAGACCCCCCCATTGACGTTATGGAACTACTGTCGCTGCTGACTTTAATACTGCCTTCTGTCCTTTGCTCCCTCCTGACTGACTCTACTTCTGAGCCCTCCCCCAGTCTCCTAGTTTAAGCCCCGGAAGATTTTACCCCCATTCCGACCAGGGGGTATTTTGCGATTCGGCACTGCGGGACTTTAACGGACAATTGCGCGGTCGTGCGACGCTGTACCTAAACGAATTTGGCGTCCTTTTTTTCCCACAAACAGAGCTTTCTTTTGGTGGTATTTGATCACCTGTGCGATTTTTTGATCACGCGCTATAAACAAAAAAAGAGCGTCAATTTTGCAAAAATAGCAATATTTTTCACATTTTTTTATATGAAATTCCCCAAAAAAAAAATGTAAAAATCAAAATCTTTTTACTTTTTCGGCCAATTTGTTTTATGCTACCTATGTTTGGTAAAAAAAAATCGCAAAAAGCGTATTTTGATTGGTTTGCACAAAAGTTATCGCGTTTACTAACAAAGGGAAAGATTTTTGTCATTTTTGTTGTTTTTTTTTTTAACGTGTAATGGCGGCGATCTGCGATTTTTTTTACGGTACTGTGACATTGGGGCGGACAGATCGGACCCTTGACTGACATTTTTGACACTTTTGGGGTTACCAGTGACATTTCTACAGTAATCAGTGCTATATATATGCACTGTTACTGTAAAAATACACTGGTAGTGAAGGGGTTAACTTTATTTGGGAGGGAGGGGCTGTGTGTGTCCCTAGGGGCGTGATTCTAACTGTGATTGGCTGGGGCTTGAGCTGTATGGACACTGATCAACGGATCTACATACTAGATCCGAGTGATCAGTATCCTAACAGCAAGGAGAATGACAGGTCGCTTGTTTACACAAGCTGCCTGACATTCTCCCTCTCCCCCGCCGATCGCCGAGTGACCGGCGGACATCGGGTCCGCCGGTCACACGCGCGGGGGGGTCCGTGACCACGCGGGAGCGGGAGCGCGCCTCCGGGGGCGCGCGCTCGCTCCCTAGACCCTCACAAGCAAGCAACGTAGTCCTACGTTAGTTTGCCTGTGAGGGGCTGACCGCCGACGTAGATAGTCGTGCGGCGGTCGGCATGTGGTTAAAAGCCCCCTCCAACTTGGTGGCCATCTTTCTCCCCAAAAGAGCTGTACCATCCCCATTAAGGTGCAGCCCATCCTTACTGAAGAGCCGTGAGCCGACTGAGAAGTCAGCCCAGTTCTCCAGGAACCCAAACCCCTCCTTCCTACACCAATTCCTCAGCCATTTGTTAAGTTCCCTAATCTCCTTCTGCCTCTTCTGTGTGGCTCGAGGTACCGGCAGTATTTCAGAGAAAACCACCTAGGAAGTCCTATTCCCCAATCTATTCCCTTAGTCCCTGAAATCGTTCTTTAGGATCCTCCACCTTTCTCTTACTTGGTCATTAGTGCCCACATGCACCATGACCGCTGGGTCATCCCCAGCCCCACCCAATAATCTGTCTACCCGATCCACGATGTGCCGAAATCGAGTGCCCGGTAAACAACATACTGTCCGGCTGCCGCAATCTTTTCAACAGATTGCCCTCTCTGTCCTCTTGATGATTGAGACCCCCACTACCACAACCTGTCTAACCTTTCCTGAATCTCGGCCCCCCTTCTTCCTGGAGCCGACCCTCCCCTGGCAGCTGGGGGAGGGCGCCTGCTCCAGCACTGCCACCCCTGAGTTGATATCCCCATTAACCTGCAACTTGGCAAATTTGTTAGGGTGTATCAACTCAGGACTGGCCTCCCTGGCACTCATCCCTCTACCCTTCCTAACGGTCACTCAACTGCCTACCTCTGATGCCTGCGTCTCCTCTACTCCTCCCACCTCTATGCTGGCCCCTGCCAGCGCCTGATGGGTAATGTCCAAACTCCTTTCCAGGTTGTTGATGCTACACAGTGTTGCCACTATGTTTTCTAGATCATCCCCAATCCTGTCGGACATTATTACCCTCTACTCTATGGGGATAATTAGTAACAACCTACTATTCCTTATCTACTCTACCTCTATCTGGTACTAAACCTGGGGTACTCACCAGTCGCTAAGATACTCACTAGTCACTAAGATACTCACCAGTCACTAAGATACTTACCAGTCCTCCCGAGTACTCAGTCGTAGAGCACGGTCAGTCAGTTGCAGAGCTTTGTCGGTCGCAGAGCACGTCGGTCAAAGTCGCAGAGCAGTCAGTCACAGAGGACTATCAGTCGCAAAGTACAGTCAGTCAAGGGGCACAGACAGTCAAGGGGCACAGACAGACAGTCGCAGAGCACAGTCAGAGTGTCGCCGAGCACAGTCAGTCGCTGAGCACAGTCAGTCACTGAGTATTGTCAGTCAGTCGCAGAGCACAGTCAGTCAGTTGCAGAGCACGGTCAGTCAGTCGCAGAGCACGGTCAGTCAGTCACAGTCAGTCGCAGAGCACAGTCAATCAGTCGCAGAGCACAGTCAGTCAGTCACAGGGCACAGTCAGTCAGTCGCAGAGCATGGTCAGTCAGTCACAGTCAGTCACAAAGCATGGTTAGTCAGTCGCAGAGCACGGTCAGTCAGTCGCAGATCATGGTCAGTCAGTCACAGAGCACCGTCAGTATTGATAAGCGGAATACAACAGTATGCAATGGGTGTATCTCCCTGTACCATATGCAGACCAAGCTTCAATTTATTTTTTTCCCTTAAATGGGTTTTTATTGCAAAGCAGAATACAACAACAGTATGCAATGGGTGTATCACACTGTAACGTATGAATGAAAATCTGAAAAATAATTTTCCCCTTAATTGGTGCTTGTTGAATAGCAGATTTGAAATGCAGTGTCTAAATGCTGTAAAACACAGTAAAATATGAAGGAAAAACGTTTTTTTTCTTTTTTTAAATGCAGATTAAGCAGACACATATGCACTGAGCTTGCAGGAAATGTCCGCTACACACCGCACGCCTAACAGGTTGGATACTGTTTGTTGTTCTATTCCGCTATTGAATAAAAAAAAAAAACATTTGAATGAAAAACTGAAAAATTATTTTTTTTCCCTAAATACTGAAAAATAATTATTTTCCCCTTACATTGGTGCTTTTTGAAGAGCAGGTTAGAAAAGCAGTGTCTGTCTAAACACTGTATGTCAAAGTAAAATATGAAGGAAAAAAGTTATTTTTTAAATGCAGATTAAGCAGACACATATGCACTGAGTTTGCCTTATATGTGCAGCACCGCACGCCACCCACCTAACAGACTGATGAAAGTTTTTTTTCTCCTTTCTCCTCCTCACTGGGCTCAGGTCAGGGCATAAAGATCGTGCACTGCACCCCCACACAATACAACCAATGTAGATCGCTGTCTGATTAAAGAAGATTCTTCCTCTTCTTTCCCTCAAAGCAATCTCCAGCCTGACCCTACAATAATCTCCTATCTATCCCTCAGCAGCAGCTTCAGGAACCTCTCCTTAGTATAGTTTGAGCAGAGTGACGCGCGTCGCTATGTGATTCCAGCTTATATAGAGTCTGGGTCACATGCTGCACTGGCCAATCACAGCCATTCCATTAGTAGGCATGGCTGTGATGGATTCTAAGGGCACACTAGTTAAACGCTTCCTGATTGGCTGCCTTGCACCTGTTGAAACCGCGTTATTAAAACCGTGCCAAAACATCAAATAACATTACCGAACAACAGACAGTAGCCGAACATACAGTGAAATGTTCGGGTCCGTATCCGGGTACTGAATACCCAAAAGTCCGGTATGATCCCGAACAATACAGTCCGGGTTCGCTCAACCCTAGTTTTGAGAAATGGTTCACTCAATTGTTCTGTAAAAGTTCTGTAGTAGGCTCGAGAAAAGCCATCAGGGCCTGGACTCTTCTAGCTTTCATCTATTTGAGAGCATTGAGGAACTCTTCCTGAGTCAAGGGGCCATCAATTAATGGGGCTTTTCGATTGGGAAGCTGTTTGAAGCCATTCTTTTTTAGAAAATCTGTAATAATTTCTGTCCTGGGTCTGAAATCTAACGGAGGGCGTTGTTTAGGTTGTAGATTGTATAGGCCTGCGTAGTATTGTGTAAATATACGGCAATGTCTTTATTAGCATGCATTTTTTGTCCCTATGGGGAGTTTAATGAATGGATGGTATTATTAGCTCTTTTGGATGCGACAGCTCTGGCAAGGAATTTGCAAATTTATTTCTGAACTCATAGAAGAGTTTTTGAGATAATATGAATTGTTTCTTTACCTTACGACCTAATTCTTCTTTTAGCATTCTCCTGATTTGTTCAAGTTCAGTTAGGTGTTTTTGTGCATTGGAGAGTTTATGTATCTTTTCTAATGTTTTGGCTCGATTTAGTAGGTCAGTAAACTTTTTTTTGGCTATGTCTTTTCCTAGTTGTAGCTAGTTTAAGTAAAGTACCACATATTACACATTTGTGAGCTTCCCATTGGGAGGTGGGGCGTATATCAGGGGTATCATTCAGTTTGAAGAAATCTGTGATTTGTTTCTTTATAAGGCCCGCATTGGTGGGATTCATTAATAAGGAGGGATCAAGTCTCCAAATTGTATTATGTTGGGTGTGATGGGGAATGGACAAAGTCAAGGTGATGGCACTATGGTCGGAAATGCACATTGGTTCAATGCTGACGCCGGCAAGAAGGGATATGTCTTTTTGTGATATGTATAGATAATCTATTCTAGAATATCGATTATGTGGAGAGGAAAAGAGTGTGTAGTCTTTGGTGGTTGGGTGTAAAAGATAACAAGCGTTAGTGGCATGAAAAACCAAAGAGAACTCTCTGGATGTCAGCTTAGGGATATGTCCTGTTTTAAAATGTGTTTCTTGTAAGAACATCACATCTGCTTTTAGAGTGTGCATACTGTATATAATAGTAATTGAGATTTTTTTTCTTGGATGTTCAAACCCTTAGCATTTAAAGAGATTAACTTGATTTGAGTGTAGGCGTGTCCTAAGTGAGAACTCCTCATGATGTTGAATATACTTCACAAGCAAGATACACATGAAGAAGAGAAAAAAAAGGGGGGGAGGGGTAAGAAAGGAAAGGTAGGTAAATGGGAAACGTAAACCACCTGCAGCAAAAGACCCATTTTTTCTGCCTTAGGAAGGATATGTTGTTGGTAATCCTGTGCTGTGATGAGAGGTGGTAGGGACTAAGTGGAGAGCTGAGGTATAATTCAAGAAACAAAGTTTGTAGGACTATGTCCAAGATCCAACACCCGTCCGCCTTTTAGGACATAAAATATAGTGTGTGGGTAGAGGGCTCAGAGAACATAAATGCCATTGCTTTGCTTTAAAGGATAACAAAAAACATTGGGAAACTAGCAACGGTGGTAAATGTTTTTAGTAGAGGGTGGAGCGAGTTATATAAGTAAGGCTTATTCCATTGCGATGTGGATCTGCCTGCTTCTTATGACATTAACTAATGACGATAAATCCAGCGTATATCATAAAGAAAGTAATCCTAATGAGCTGTGAGCCGGGTGGTAATACAGCAAGGTTAGTTAACATAAGAAAGGTATAATCAAAAATATTTTCTGTCTCATCCAATATAGAGAGTATTGCTGGTGATAACAAATATATGGGTAAATATAGACCATGTGCTCAGGGCTAGAGCACATTATTTAGGTAATTTATGTAGAAGGTAGTAACCAACAAGTAACTATGGAACAACTAATTTTAAGAGAAACCCATTAAATAACCAATGTATTAGGTATGCAATACAGGTGAGATAACGTTTTCACCTACACCATATAGTGGCATATCATGGGAGGTCAATTTGAGGTAATATGTGTGGGTACCAATATAACTCTCTCTTTCCGTTTTGACAAGTTTCACTCTTTGTTATTATGAGGAGGTTATCTCAGGCAAGCCATTATATTGTGGATAATGTCTCTTGGTTATTGTATAGTGGATTCATTGGTAAAAGCATATTTGACTTTTTCCACGTTTAGAAGAAAATCACAAAAACCTAATTTGAAGCAGAGCATAAACATGAGTTTTGAGAATAAAGGCAAAAAAATTCAGAAAGAGGTCAGGTAGAGAGAGAGAAAGCGAGAGAGAAGGGAGAAAAAACATGAGATGTTCATATAGAGGAGGGGACAATAGAGATTAGGAAATGGTATAATGAACTCAATAAGCCCAAACAATCTGTTTATGAAAACCCTACGATCAGATGATCTGGTAAGAAATTCATAGATCTTGATGAGACAGTCTGGGTTCAGCTGATGGTATCATTGAGGTGCATTTAATAGCCGGGAGTCTAACGCTGGCTGAAAAGCGGCTCAGGGATCATGTTGGCCCATTCTTTAAGTAGTAGGTTCCATATACTAGAGAGAAAGTTAGTGAGATACGAAGTACCTATAAAAACAAAAGTAGTTAGAGAACTTGTAGAAGCAACAATGTGATGACAGTAGATGGAAGCTTCCTGCTAAACAAACTGGAGTGAGGGAAAGTCTCAGTCTCTGGAGGGGGTCAGAGTTGAGGTGAGAGACAGCGTCTCCTGTATGCTGTGGCTTTTCTGGGATAGTGAACCTCTATTTCCTCATTTTGTTGTTTGTGGGAAGGTCTGTTGACATGTGACCAACCAGGGATTTCAATCAGGGGGAGATCTAAGGCATGGCAGAATGCTTTGGTGTCCTCTGGATTTCTGAGTGAAGCAGTGCAGCCCCTAGCGCCTGCAAACAAACAGAAAGGAAATTTCCACTTGTAAGGTATTTCTCTTTCACGTAATAAGTCCAGCAGGGGGCACAGTTCGTTACATTTCTGTAGAGTAATCTGGGAGAGGTCTTGAAAAAGTTTTATTTCAGTACCTTGAAAGAGAATTCTTTCTCTGGTTCTTGCTCTATGTAAAATCTCCTCTTTAGGTCTGAAATGTACTATACATCCCATAACATCTCTTGGTGGATCAGTGTCTCTTCGTTTGGGTCTCAATGCCCTGTGCAGTCTCTCCATTTCTATGGGGGTGTCTAAAGGTCTACCCAGTAGGTCATTGAATATAGAGAGCGCTGATTGTGAGAGATTGGTTGGTTCAATGGATTCTGGTAATCCTCTAATATGTTTGTTATGCCTGGGACCCCTGTTCTCAAGATCCTCTATGTGCCTATTAATATCTCCTAATTGGGAAGATTGTGCAGACTGTTCCCAGAAGATCAGCGTCATAGCTTTCTGTTATCTCCTCCACCAGCCCAGAGGACATGGTTTGCATGTCTCTCTTCAGATCTGCTATGGCAGCGGATGGGGTTGCTTTAATATCTGCAGCTATCTCTTTGAGGTAATTTAGACACAGATTATTTATCATTAAAGGAGCTGCTAGGGCAGCATCTGAGGATCTGAGTGTGAAAGGGTCGCCAGAGGGTCCGCTTACCTCATGGAGAGAGCTGGAGGCCTGAGGCGTGGGCTGTGTGGTATCCTTGGTATGTTGCCAGAATATCTCCGGAATTTGCCTCCCTTGGTGAGCCTCTGCATCCCTCGGTGACCGGGAATAGGTGGCAGAGGAGGAGCGATCGGGTTTCCCCATGTTTCAGCATGCTGATTATAAGGCAGTCGGGTGTTGGAGCGAGGCGTTCAAGCAGCCGTCTCCATCAGTGTCCAGGAATAATATAACCAGAGCACACAGGCAATAGGCACAACAGTGTCTCCTCAAACGGGCTAGATCCGGTCCACAATAATGCCCCACTGGGAAAGAACAGCCCGGGGGCGGACTATAAGGTGGGGAGAGCACATCAAAAGAGGCCAGGTACATTGTGTCCAAAAGAACACATGCAGGACGCATGTGCTCGCCCGGTGCCCAACCAGAGGACAGCCCCAGGAACCACTATAGAGAGCAAACTACATTACAATTGAACTATTTCAAAGCATATACAGAAAAATAAGAAATTTCAAATGACACAAAAAGAAAAAAGGGAAAGAAAAAGATACACACTATACATGGACACAGCAATCAAACTCAGCTGATGTAATTATTATATAGTATTTATATAGTGCCGACAGTTTACGCAGTGCTTTACGACTTGAGGGTAGACAGTACAAATACAATAAACTTTAATACAGTAGGAATCAGAGGGCCCTGCTTGTTAGAGCTTCCAATCTGAGAGGGACTGTCAAGGGATAGAAGAGGTAATAACTGTTGAGGATGGGCTGATGGAGAAAATAAAAGTACAGTTGTTAGGTGGTTGCCAGATAGGTTTCTCTGAAGAGATGTGTTTTCAGGGATCATCTGAAAGTAGACAAAGTAGGAGATTGTTGGACAGATGGAGGTAGAGCATTCCAGAGGATGGGAGAAGCTCGGGAGAAGTCCTGGAGGCGAGCATGGGAAGTGGTTACAAGGGAGCTAGAGAGCAGGAGGTCCTGGGAGGGATGAAGAGATCGAGTTGGTTGGTATTTTGAGACCAGATTAGTGATGTAGCTGGGCGCCAAGTTATGGATGGCTTTGTAAGTTATGATTAATAACTTTAATTTAATTTGTTGGTTGAGTGGCAGCCAATGAAGGGATTGGCAAAGAGGGGTAGCAGACACAGAGCGGTTTGCAAGGTGGATGAGCCTGGCAGAAGCGATCATGATGGACTGAAGGGGGGATAGTCTTTTTAAAGCTAAGCCAATGAGAATGAAGTTGCAGTAATTGAGAGGAGAGATGACCAGGGAGTGGATTAAAATCGTTGTGGCATCATTGGTTAGGAAGGGACGTATCTTGGAGATGTTGCAGAGGTTGAGGCGGCAAGCTTTGGACAGTGACTGGATGTGTGGCTGAAAGTATAGTTCAGAGTCCAGGATTATACCTAGGACCTTGGCATGGGTGGACGGGTTGATAGTTGTGCCGTTGATGTTGACAGAGAAATCAGGGGAAGAGAACCATGGGGGAAGAAATATCATGAGCTCGAATTTGGATAGGTTGAGTTTGAGGAAGTGATGTGACATCCAGGCTGATATATCTGTTAGTAAGCTGGTGATGCGTGAGGAGACTGAAAGAGTGAGCTGAGGGGTGGAGAGATAGATTTGGGTGTCATCAGCGTAGAGATGATATTGAAAGCCATGGGAGGCAATCAGCTGACCCAGGGAGGAGGTGTAGATTGAGAAAAGGAGTTGTCCAAGGACAGAACCCTGGGGGACCCCAACAGAGAAAGGAAGAGGAGAGGAGGTAGTGGATTTGTAAGTAGCACTGAAGGTGCGTTGGGATAGGTAGGATGAGAACCAGTGAAGAGTACGGTCACGGAGGCCAAAGGAGTGGAGTTTTTTTTTGAGGAGGGGGTTGTTTACTGTGTCAAAGGCAGCAGAGAGGTCCAGGAGGAGTAGTACAGTATAGTGTCCATTGGTGTTAGCGGTTAGTAGGTCGTTTGTGAGTTGAAGGAGAGCAGTTTCAGTGGAATGTTGAGGGCGAAATCCGAACTAAAGGGGATCAAGAAGATTGTTCTTAGTCAGATGGTCACTCAGTTGGTTGTAGACCAATCGTTCAAGGAGTTTGGAGGAGAAGGGGAGTAAGGAGATGGGGCGTAGATTGTGAAGGTTGGTGGGGTCCAGTGGATGGGAGTGACTAGCGCGTGTTTTAGAGAATTAGGGAAGATGCCAGAAGAGAGGGAGAGGTTGAAGATGTGAGTTAGAGATCGCAGAATAGAGTCAGAGGGTGAGCGTAGCATGTGCGAGGGAGCAGGATCCAGGGGGCATGTGGTTAGATGGGTGTTAGATAAAAGTACAGCAACCTCGTTAATACTAGTAGGGTGGAACAAGGTAAGTAATGATTGTACCTGTGGATATAGGTTGGTAAGTGGGGGAGGTTTCTGCAGATTGGAGATCTCCTCGCGAACGGTATCTATCTTATTTTTGAAGTGATTGTCGATCTCCTGGGCAGTGAGCGAGTTAGAGGGTGGAGTTGGTGGAGGACAGAGTAGAGAGTTAAAGGTAGAGAAGAGATGACGGGGACTAGAAGAGAATGTTTGGATGAGCGTGGTAAAATAGGTTTGCTTGGCCGTGAGGAGGCAGGAATAATATTTTAGAATGGCAGATTAACATTTGTTGAAGTCTTCCAGGGACTTAGTCTTATGCCACCGGCGCTCAAGAGCACGGCTACGTTTTCTGAGACTTCGGGTGTCAGCTGTTTGCCAGGGTTGTAGCGGTCGGGCGGAATTCTGCGAGTAGTGAGGGGAGCGAGTTTGTCTAGGGAGGATGACAGTGAGCTATTATAGATGGAAGTGGCTAGGTTGGGACTTGACAAGGGTGATATTTTGTCATATAGATGGTCAGTAGCAAAGTAGAGCATAGAAGAGTTGAGGTGGCAAAGGTTTCTACGGGTAACTGTTAGGCGGTTGGAGGGAGAGGAGGTGGAAGACAGGGAGAGTGTGAAAGTAATAAGGTGATGATCAGAGAGTGAGAGAGGTTTGTTGGAGAGGTTGCAGGGAGTGCATAGATAGGAGAAGACAAGGTCAAGGGTGTTGCCAGTGGAGTGTGTAGGAGCCTGTATCCATTGCTTCAGGTCAAGAGATGAGGTTAGGATGAGAACTTTAGAAGCAGTAGTAGTATTAGCATTAACTGGGATGTTAAAGTCACCAAGAATGATTGTGGAGATTTCTGAACAGAGAAAGTAGGGTAGCCAGGCAGAAAAGTCATCAAGGAATGTGGATACTGGTCCAGGGGGCCGGTAGATGACAGCGATTTTTAAAGAAACAGGAGAAAATAAACAAATGCAATGCACCTCAAAAGAGGAAAATGTTTTAGAGGGAGGTGGGTGAAGTACCTGATAGGTGCAGTATGGGGATAGAAGGATTCCCACTCCACCTCCCTTCTGTCTACCTGGTCTAGGAGAGTGAATCCAGAGGAGGCCGCCATGGGAGAGGGAAGCAGGAGAAGTAGTATCGGAATTATGAAGCCAAGTTTTAGTGATGGCGAGTAGGTTAAAGGAATTTGTGATGAAGAGGTCGTGGAGGGAGGTGAGATTGTTACAGATGGAGCGGGCATTCCAAAGGGCGCAGGAGAAGGGGAGGCTGGTATTGGGAAGAAGAGGAATGGAGACTAGGTTCTGTGGGTTGCGGCTGCTGGCAGAGGGTGTAGGGTGGTGGGAGAGTGGTGAAAAGCCAAATGGAGGCCCTGGGTTTGGGGATATGTCACCAGAGGCAAGGAGAAGGAGAAGGGTGAGGGAGATGCTTGTTGGTGTTTGCTGTGTATGTTCGTTTTGTGTAATCACTGAAGTGCAGAGCTTGAAGTGAGTATCACTTGTAAATCACTTAGAGAAAGAAGCCTTAATCACTTAAGCCCCGGAGGATTTGGCTGCTAAACGACCAGAGGGTATTTTGCGATTCGGCACTGCGTGACTTTAATGGACAATTGCGCGGTCATGCGACGCTGTACCTAAACGAATTTGACGTCTTTTTTTCCCCACAAACAGAGCTTTCTTTTGGCGGTATTTGATCACCTGTGCGATTTTTTGATCACGCGCTATAAACAAAAAAAGAGCGTAAATTTTGCAAAAATAGCAATATTTTTCCCTTTTTTTTATATGAAATTCCCCCCAAAAAAAATGTAAAAATCAAAATTTTTTAATATTTTCGGCCAATTTGTTTTATGCTACCTATGTTTGGTAAAAAAAATCGCAAAAAGCGTATTTTGATTGGTTTGCGCAAAAGTTATTGCGTTTACTAACAAAGGGAAAGATTTTTGTCATTTTTGTTGTTTTTTTTTTTAACGCGTAATGGCGGCGATCTGCGATTTTTTTTGCGGTACTGCGACATTGCGGCGGACAGATCGGACCCTTGACTGACATTTTTGACACTTTTGGGGTTACCAGTGACATTTCTACAGTAATCAGTGCTATATATATATGCACTGTTACTGTAAAAATACACTGGTAGTGAAGGGGTTAACTTTATTTGAGAGGGAGGGGCTGTGTGTGTCCCTAGGGGCGTGATTCTAACTGTGATTGGCTGTGGCTTCAACTGTATGCAGAGTGATCAATGGATCTACATAGTAGATCCATGTGATCATCTCTCATACAGAGAGGAGAATGACAGGCAGCTTGTTTACACAAGCTGCCTGACTTTCTCCCTCTCCCCCGCCGATCGCAGAGTGGCCGGCGGCGATCGGGTCCGCCGGTCACACGCGCGGGGGGGGTCCGTGACCACTCGGGAGCGGGAGCGCGCCTCCAGCGGCGCGCGCTCGCTCCCTAAACCCTCACAGGCGAGCGACGTAGACCTACGTCACTTTGCCTGTGAGGGGCTGACCGCCCACGTAGATAGTCGTGCGGCGGTCGGCAAGTGGTTAAGGAAAGATGCCCAGCGATGTGCTACCCCAGCAGTGTGCTTCCCATTAAGGGTGCACTAAATTTATACTTGTATAAGGGTGGGGGTGGAAATTGGTTAATTAATCATCATGAGTGGATATAAGGATGTCTAACAGAGTGGATCTTTCACTTCTAAAGTCAGACTGAAAAGGGGCAAGAATGACTATAAAGATAAGGCCTAATCGTAAAGCATTATTAGACACTTCAGAACAACATAAACATCATGGTAATGCTCACAGGGCAACAGATGAAAAAGGCCACATACCAAAAGCACAAATACACAGACAGAGTAAACAGGTTCCAGTTGAAGTTAAGGTTGGAGTTGCAGATAAGAGTGGATGTCTTTTAGCAGCTTACACATACCAAACAGTATATATCAAAAGAAGGAAAGTGACAAGCCCAAAATGAACAAATGGTCTCTCTCACCCAGCACTTATGATTAGTGTTGAGTGAACACGGACTGTATTATTTGTGTTCGTACCGAATAATTGGATTTTTGTTACACGAACACGGACACTTTACTGTATATTCGGGTAAAAATCTGTGTTCGGTCGTTTTATTTCCGGGTTTTGCATGCTTTGACGCGCTTTTCATGGCGGGCTTTCAACAGCCAATCAACAAGCGTTTAACTTGTGTGCCTAAGCCATCCCAGCCATGCCTGCAAATGTCTCAGTAGCTGTGATTGGCCGTCTGAAGCATGTGACCACGTCTTTATAAGTTTGAGGCAGCGCCGCAGCGGCGTCATTCTGCTGCTTAGATCAGGGACAGAGCACACATCAACGTGCTGGCTGCTGATTAGGGAAAGACAGGCAGGAAAAAAACATTTGTGTCCGGATAGAATTGAGGGACAGGTCGGAGTGTGTTAGGCAGGGCGAGTTGTAGGCATTTTAGGGAGAGGCTGCTGCTGAATTTTAGGGTCAGAGTGTTCTACAAACTACAATCAATATTGCTGTGTTGGGTGGGGTCTGTGCACGTAGTCCTCCTGATCTACGATCTCTTCTCAATCCTGTTAGGGAGAGGCTGCTGCTGAATTTTAGGGTCAGAGTGTTCTACAAACTACAATCGATATTGCTGTGTGGGGTGGGATAGGAGATAGGCAGGTGTCAGTGATCCACATCCATTTTGCTGTGTGTGGGCTGCAGTGAACACAATCTTTTTGGGGTGCAGTGAACACAATCTTGGTGCAGTGAACACAATCTTTTTGAGGTGCAGTGAACAAAATCCTTTTGGGGTGCAGTGAACACAATCTTTGTGGGGTGCAGTGAACAAAATCCTTTTGGGGTGCAGTGAACAAATACCTTTTGGGGTGCAGTGAACACAATCTTTGTGGGGTGCAGTGAACACAATCTTTTTTGGGGTGCAGTGAACAAAATCATTTTGGGGTGCAGTGAACGAAATCCTTTTGGGGTGCAGTGAACACAATCTTTGTGGGGTGCAGTGAACACAATCTTTGTGGGGTACAGTGAACAAAATCCTTTTGGGGTGCAGTGAACAAAATCCTTTTGGGGTGCAGTGAACACAATCTTTGTGGGGTGCAGTGAACACCATCTTTGTGGGGTACAGTGAACAAAATCCTTTTGGGGTGCAGTGAACACAATCTTTGTGGGGTACAGTGAACAAAATCCTTTTGGGGTGCAGTGAACACAATCTTTGTGGGGTACAGTGAACAAAATCCTTTTGGGGTGCAGTGAACACAATCTTTGTGGGGTACAGTGAACAAAATCCTTTTGGGGTGCAGTGAACAAAATCTTTGTGGGGTGCAGTGAACACTATCTTTGTGGGGTACAGTGAACAAAATCCTTTTGGGGTGCAGTGAACACAATCTTTGTGGGGTACAGTGAACAAAATCCTTTTGGGGTATAGTGAACACAATCTTTGTGGGGTGCAGTGAACAAAATCCTTTTGGGGTGCAGTGAACACAATCTTTGTGGGGTACAGTGAAAACAATCTTTGTGGGGTACAGTGAACACAATCTTTGTGGGGTGCAGTGAACACAATCTTTGTGGGGTACAGTGAACAAAATCCTTTTGGGGTGCAGTGAACAAAATCCTTTTGGGGTGCAGTGAACACAATCTTTGTGGGGTGCAGTGAACACAATCTTTTTTGGGGTGCAGTGAACAAAATCATTTTGGGGTGCAGTGAACGAAATCCTTTTGGGGTGCAGTGAACACAATCTTTGTGGGGTACAGTGAACACAATCTTTGTCGGGTACAGTGAACAAAATCCTTTTGGGGTGCAGTGAACAAAATCCTTTTGGGGTGCAGTGAACACAATCTTTGTGGGGTGCAGTGAACACCATCTTTGTGGGGTACAGTGAACAAAATCCTTTTGGGGTGCAGTGAACACAATCTTTGTGGGGTACAGTGAACAAAATCATTTTGGGGTGCAGTGAACACAATCTTTGTGGGGTGCAGTGAACACCATTTTGTGGGGTACAGTGAACAAAATCCTTTTGGGGTGCAGTGAACACAATCTTTGTGGGGTACAGTGAACAAAATCCTTTTGGGGTGCAGTGAACACAATCTTTGTGGGGTGCAGTGAACAAAATCATTTTGGGGTGCAGTGAACAAAGTCCTTTTGGGGTGCAGTGAACACAATCTTTGTGGGGTGCAGTGAACACAATCTTTGTGGGGTACAGTGAACAAAATCCTTTTGGGGTGCAGTGAGCAAAATCCTTTTGGGGTGCAGTGAACACAATCTTTGTGGGGTGCAGTGAACACAATCTTTGTGGGGTACAGTGAACAAAATCCTTGTGGGGTGCAGTGAACACAATCTTTGTGGGGTACAGTGAACAAAATCCTTTTGGGGTGCAGTGAACACAATCTTTGTGGGGTACAGTGAACAAAATCCTTTTGGGGTATAGTGAACACAATCTTTGTGGGGTGCAGTGAACAAAATCCTTTTGGGGTGCAGTGAACACAATCTTTGTGGGGTACAGTGAAAACAATCTTTGTGGGGTACAGTGAACACAATCTTTGTGGGGTGCAGTGAACACAATCTTTGTGGGGTACAGTGAACAAAATCCTTTTGGGGTGCAGTGAACAAAATCCTTTTGGGGTGCAGTGAACACAATCTTTGTGGGGTGCAGTGAACACAATCTTTGTGGGGTAGAGTGAACACAATCTTTGTGGGGTGCAGTGAACACAATCTTTGTGGGGTACAGTGAACAAAATCCTTTTGGGGTGCAGTGAACACAATCCTTTTGGGGTGCAGTGAACGAAATCCTTTTGGGGTGCAGTGAACACAATCTTTGTGGGGTACAGTGAACAAAATCCTTTTGGGGTACAGTGAAAACAATCTTTGTGGGGTACAGTGAACACAATCTTTGTGGGGTACAGTGAACACAATCTTTGTGGGGTACAGTGAACAAAATCCTTTTTGGGTGCAGTGAACACAATCTTTGTGTGGTGCAGTGAACAAAATCCTTTTGGGGTGCATTGAACAAAATCATTTTGGGGTGCAGTGAACACAATCTTTGTGGGGTGCAGTGAACACAATCTTTATTGGGTTGCAGTGAACAAAATCATTTTGGGGTGCAGTGAACGAAATCCTTTTGGGGTGCAGTGAACACAATCTTTGTGGGGTGCAGTGAACACAATCTTTGTGGGGTACAGTGAACAAAATCCTTTTGGGGTGCAGTGAACACAATCTTTGTGGGGTACAGTGAACAAAATCCTTTTGGGGTACAGTGAAAACAATCTTTGTGGGGTACAGTGAACAAAATCCTTTTGGGGTGCAGTGAACACAATCTTTGTGGGGTACAGTGAACAAAATCCTTTTGGGGTACAGTGAAAACAATCTTTGTGGGGTACAGTGAACACAATCTTTGTGGGGTGCAGTGAACAAAATCCTTTTGGGGTGCAGTGAACACAATCTTTGTGGGGTACAGTGAACAAAATCCTTTTTGGGTGCAGTGAACACAATCTTTGTGTGGTGCAGTAAACAAAATCCTTTTGGGATGCAGTGAACAAAATCCTTTTGGGGTGCAGTGAACGAAATCCTTTTGGGGTGCAGTGAACACAATCTTTGTGGGGTGCAGTGAACACAATCTTTATTGGGTTGCAGTGAACAAAATCATTTTGGGGTGCAGTGAACGAAATCCTTTTGGGGTGCAGTGAACACAATCTTTGTGGGGTGCAGTGAACACAATCTTTGTGGGGTACAGTGAACAAAATCCTTTTGGGGTGCAAAGAACACAATCTTTGTGGGGTACAGTGAACAAAATCCTTTTGGGGTGCAGTGAACACAATCTTTGTGGGGTACAGTGAACAAAATCATTTTGGGGTGCAGTGAACACAATCTTTGTGGGGTGCAGTGAACACAATCTTTGTGGGGTACAATGAACACAATCTTTTTGGGGTGCAGTGAACAAAATCCTTTTGGGGTGCAGTGAATGAAATCCTTTTGGGGTGCAGTGAACACAATCTTTGTGGGGTGCAGTGAACACAATTTTGGGGGGTAGAGTGAACACAATCTTTGTGGGGTGCAGTGAACACAATCTTTGTGGGGTGCAGTGAACACAATCCTTTTGGGGTGCAGTGAACGAAATCCTTTTGGGGTGCAGTGAACACAATCTTTGTGGGGTGCAGTAAACAAAATCCTTTTGGGATGCAGTGAACAAAATCCTTTTGGGGTGCAGTGAACGAAATCCTTTTGGGGTGCAGTGAACGAAATCCTTTTGGGGTGCAGTGAACACAATCTTTGTGGGGTGCAGTGAACACAATCTTTATTGGGTTGCAGTGAGCAAAATCATTTTGGGGTGCAGTGAACGAAATCCTTTTGGGGTGCAGTGAACACAATCTTTGTGGGGTGCAGTGAACACAATCTTTGTGGGGTACAGTGAACAAAATCCTTTTGGGGTGCAAAGAACACAATCTTTGTGGGTACAGTGAACAAAATCCTTTTGGGGTGCAGTGAACACAATCTTTGTGGGATGCAGTGAACAAAATCCTTTTGGGGTGCAAAGAACACAATCTTTGTGGGTACAGTGAACACAATCTTTGTGGGGTGCAGTGAACACAATCTTTGTGGGGTAGAGTGAACACAATCTTTGTGGGGTGCAGTGAACACAATCTTTGTGGGGTAGAGTGAACACAATCTTTGTGGGGTGCAGTGAACAAAATCATTTTGGGGTGCAGTGAACAAAATCCTTTTGGGGTGCAGTGAACACAATCTTTGTGGGGTGCAGTGAACACCATCTTTGTGGGGTACAGTGAACAAAATCCTTTTGGGGTGCAGTGAACACAATCTTTGTGGGGTACAGTGAACAAAATCCTTTTAGGGTGCAGTGAACACAATCTTTGTGGGGTACAGTGAACAAAATCCTTTTGGGGTGTATTGAACAAAATCATTTTGGGGTGCAGTGAACACAATCTTTGTGGGGTACAGTGAACACAATCTTTGTGGGGTGCAGTGAACACAATCTTTGTGGGGTACAGTGAACAAAATCATTTTGGGGTGCAGTAAACACAATCTTTGTGGGGTGCAGTGAACACAATCTTTTTGGGGTGCAGTGAACAAAATCCTTTTGGGGTGCAGTGAACGAAATCCTTTTGGGGTGCAGTGAACACAATCTTTGTGGGGTGCAGTGAACACAATCTTTTTGGGGTGCAGTGAACAAAATCCTTTTGGGGTGCAGTGAACACAATCTTTGTGGGGTGCAGTAAACACCATCTCTGTGTGGTACAGTGAACAAAATCCTTTTGGGGTGCAGTGAACACAATCTTTGTGGGGTGCATTGAACAAAATCCTTTTGGGGTGCAGTGAACACAATCTTTGTGGGGTGCAGTGAACACAATCTTTGTGGGGTGCAGTGAACACAATCTTATTGGGGTGCTGTGAACAAAATCCTTTTGGGGTGCAGTGAACGAAATCCTTTTGGGGTGCAGTGAACACAATCTTTGTGGGGTGCAGTGAACACAATCTTTTTGGGGTGCAGTGAACAAAATCCTTTTGGGGTGCAGAGAACGAAATCCTTTTGGGGTGCAGTGAACACAATCTTTGTGGGGTACAGTGAACAAAATCCTTTTGGGGTGCAGTGAACAAAATCCTTTTGGTGTGCAGTGAACACAATCTTTGTGGGGTGCAGTGAACCCCATCTTTGTGGGGTACAGTGAACAAAATCCTTTTGAGGAGCAGTGAACACAATCTTTGTGGGGTAGAGTGAACAAAATCCTTTTGGGGTGCAGTGAACACAATCTTTGTGGGGTACAGTGAACGAAATCCTTTTGGGGTGCAGTGAACACAATCTTTGTGGGGTGCAGTGAACACAATCTTTTTGGGGTGCAGTGAAAAAAATCATTTTGGGGTGCAGTGAACACAATCTTTGTGGGGTGCAGTGAACACCATCTTTGTGGGGTACAGTGAACAAAATCCTTTTGGGGTGCAGTGAACACAATCTTTGTGGGGTACAGTGAACAAAATCCTTTTGGGGTGCAGTGAACACAATCTTTGTGGGGTACAGTGAACAAAATCCTTTTGGGGTGCAGTGAACGAAATCCTTTTGGGGTGCAGTGAACACAATCTTTGTGGGGTGCAGTGAACACAATCTTTTTGGGGTGCAGTGAACAAAATCCTTTTGGGGTGCAGTGAACGAAATCCTTTTGGGGTGCAGTGAACACAATCTTTGTGGGGTGCAGTGAACACAATTTTTGTGGGGTGCAGTGAACAAAATCCTTTTGGGGTGCAGTGAACAAAATCCTTTTGGGGTGCAGTGAACACAATCTTTGTGGGGTGCAGTGAACACCATCTTAGTGGGGTACAGTGAACAAAATCCTTTTGGGGTGCAGTGAACACAATTTTTGTGGGGTACAGTGAACAAAATCCTTTTGGGGTGCAGTGAACACAATCTTTGTGGGGTACAGTGAACAAAATCCTTTTGGGGTGCAGTGAACACAATCTTTGTGGGGTACAGTGAACACAATCTTTGTGGGGTACAGTGAACACAATCTTTGTGGGGTACAGTGAACACAATCTCATATTTCTGAAGACTTGAGGGTGCTGCCTGTTCCATACTCTTCCTACTCCTCATCCATCCTTTTTGGGGTACAAACAATAGTAATTGGGGCCTAGTGTGCTTCTGTACGTGTGAGATACATACACTTTTTTGATCATATTTCCTTTTCCGCTATTCAATAAAAACCTTTGGGGAACAATAAAATTGCGGAATAGCCTGTGTCGGTACGTGTGAGATCCACCTTTCCAAGTTTTTGAGGTTCATCTCATACTTCTGAAGATTTGAGGGTGCTGCCTGTTCCATACTCCTCCTACTCCTCATCCATCCTTTTAGGGGTACAAACAATAGTAATTGGGGCCTAGTGTGCTTCTGTACGTGTGAGATACATACACTTTTTTTGATCATATTTCCTATTCCGCTATTCAATAAAAACCTTTGGGGATCAATTGAATTGCGGAATAGTCTGTGTCGGTATGTGTGAGATCCACCTTTCCAAGTTTTTGGGGTTCATCTCATACTTCTGAAGATTTGAGGGTGCTGCCTGTTCCATACTCCTCCTACTCCTCATCCATCCTTTTAGGGGTACAAACAATAGTAATTGGGGCCTAGTGTGGTGGTGTACGTGTGAGATACATACACTTTTTTTGATCATATTTCCTATTCCGCTATTCAATAAAAACCTTTGGGGATCAATTGAATTGCGGGATAGTCTGTGTCGGTACGTGTGAGATCCACCTTTCCAAGTTTTTGGGGTTCATCTCATACTTCTGAAGATTTGAGGGTGCTGCCTGTTCCATACTCCTCCTACTCCTCATCCATCCTTTTAGGGGTAGAAACAATAGTAATTGTGGCCTAGTGTGGTTGTGTACGTGTGATATACATACCCTTTTTGGATCATATTTCCTATTCTGCTATTCAATAAAAACCTTTCTAGGGCAAGATCTTAAATTACAGAAATATGAGGAGACCGTCAAATATGGGACGTGGCCTGGGTCGTGGTGCTGCTGGTAGAGCTCCTGTTGCAAGGAGAGGACATGGTCGATCTGTGCCAGCTACACGCACAAGTGAAACACCTTCCTCAAGTGTGAGTAGGCGACAGAACCTGCATCAGTATTTGGTAGGGCATCATACGCCTCTAGAAGTGAAGAGGCCAGAACAAGTGGAGGCGATAGTAGATTGGTTTGCTGCTGACAGTGCCTCCAGTTCCTTCACATTGTCTCCCACCCAGTCTACTTCAGAAAGGTCACAGTTGGCACCTGCAGCCGATGTCCAACCGTCTTTCACCTCACCCCCTTGCAAATCAGGCAAGCAGTCTGAGCCCCAAGCCATACAGCAATCTCTTCTTCTTTTTGAGGACTCTGTCAGCAGGGTTTCCCAGGGCCATCCACCTAGCCCTGCCCCAGAAGTGGAAGAGATTGAGTGCAGCGATGCCCAACCACTTATTTCTCAAGATGAGTACATGCAAGGACCATCGCAGCACATCTCCGATGATGACGAAATGCAGGTGCCAACTGCTGCGGCGTTCAGCATTGTGGAGACCGACAAGGAGGGCAGGGGTGAAGACTGGGTGGAAGATGATGTGGAGGACGATAAGGTCCTCGACCCCACAGGGAATGAACGTCATGCAGGTGACCTGAGTAGTTTGGAGGAAGAGGCGGTGTTCGCACAGAGCCACCAGCACAGCAGAAGAGGGAGCAGGGTGCAGAAGCGGAGCGGCCGTGCCCTTGACACTACGCCCGCTATTGCCCAACGCAGCAAGGGAACGAGCGCACCAAAGTCAGCTCAAAGGAGTTCTCTAGCGTGGAAGTTCTTTAGAAAATGTGCTGATGACAGGACACGAGAGCCATTACGCGTTAAAAAAAAAAAACCACCAAAAATGACAAAAATCTTTCCCTTTGTTAGTAAACGCGATAACTTTTGCGCAAACCAATCAAAATACGCTTTTTGCAATTTTTTTTTACCAAACATAGGTAGCATAAAACAAATTGGCCGAAAAATGTTAAAAAATTTAGATTTTTACATTTTTTTGGGGGAATTTCATATAAAAAAATGTGAAAAATATTGTTATTTTTGCAAAATTTACGCTCTTTTTTTGTTTATAGCGCGTGATAAAAAAATCGCACAGGTGATCAAATACCACCAAAAGAAAGCTCTGTTTGTGGGAAAAAAAGGACGGCAAATTCGTTTAGGTACAGCGTCGCACGACCGCGCAATTGTCCGTTAAAGTCACGCAGTAAAAAATCGCTAAAAAACCCCTGGTCCTTTAGCAGCCAAATCCTCCGGGGCTTAAGTGGTTAACGGTAAAACATATCAAATAAAAAAAATTATTACTTGTGCATCCACACATGTGACATACCTCCTCTCATGCCCTTGCGGGTTACAGTATGTTGGTAGGACCACCAGAGAGTTGAGGATAAGACTTAGGGAACATGTTTCAAACATTAGGAAAGGGTTTAAAAACCACAGTCTTTCCCACCATTTTAAACTGGTCCACCAAAGTAATCCCACCTTATTATCTTTTTGTGCAATTGACAAAATTGAACCTCATTGGAGAGGTGGTAACCTAAAGCAAGCAGTGTCACAAAACGAAACACACTGGATCCACCGGTTGGAAACACTCCAGCCTAAAGGTTTGAATGTGGATGTAGATGTGAACTGCTTTTTATCTGATTGGTAGAATAATTATGAAATATTACTGATTATTATTAATTTTTTACTCTCTTTTAAATAATTTTTATATATCTTAGTCTCCATAATAGTTTTTCTTATTTATCTGACTGGTAGAATAAATATGAAAAATACTGAATATTAATTATCTCCCACCCTCCTTTTAATTATATTTTAATATGCCTTTTAATTAAAAATATCTTACAGTCTGGCACTAATAATTTAATATAGATACATTCCTCTATGTTTATTCTTAATATAATATATAAGACCAATAACTCCCTCCTGCTCTTTAGAACTCTCCTCAATTAATCCTGCTCCATAAAACTCTCCTCAATTAATTAAAAATAGTTATTTATGTTTTCTGCTTCCTCTGGTTTTAATAAATTTATATTTTAATAAATATAATTAATTTTTAATAAAAGTTGTTTTTATAGTAATTTATTATACTCCTGACAATACAAATAGATTTTAATATTGTTGTTATTGCCAATTAATATATAGTTTTGTAATATAAATTACACAATATAATATAAACTAAATTTTAATATTAATGATATTGTCAATTACTTAACATTGTGCATATACTTTAATATAGTACAATATAATAATAATCTAAACTCAATATCACAAATAGTTCAAAAGCACCAGGAATCATAATAGTTTGAACTCTATAGGTCTTATTGCATATGAACATGATGATTGCTTATTGCGAGTGTACAATGGGATTTGATATTTGTAAACAGGAAGTGACGCCCGGATATAGTAACGTCCATGTAAATTTAAAATCACCAAATAAGTTTATTTATATCTTCTGGTATAGTTGATTAATATCGCTAGACCAATAGTGGACATATGACTAACGAATTTTAGATAATTAAAGTTACGTTCCTAAATTAATCCGGATATGATGTATGAGAGGCTATGGTATAAAGAGCCTCTGTCAACAGGAAGTGATGTCCTTTGAAGACGCTGTATGTGACGGCGAAACGCGTTGACGCACTTCCGGTTGCGGACGTAACGTCATTTCCGGTCGGGAAATTCCTGTATGTGGAACGCACGCTAATAGCGGCGCCACTTGCTTTGTTTGCTATATGTCATTTTTTCGTTTTTATCTTGTAAGTATAAAATTGCTTTTGGGGAAATAAAATACACCTTACGTACTTCACGATGTATGGCCTTCTTTTTCTTCAATGGTGATATCGGGGACGATTTCAACACGGAGGTTACATCGGAGGAATCCCACATCAGATCCTGGGCAAATGTGCAATAAAACCAAGGGCTTTCATACAATCTTATTCCGGTGAGTGGGGAACCAAGAGGACACCTTCACCTCACAAGCACCTTATTTATTCGGCACTTTGGCACCTTTTTGGATCACCAAGAAGGACTGTATTTCACTATTTATGCACTTTAAAATCTTTCACTTGGAAATTATATTTATTAATGCAAAATATATTTATTTATGCACTTTAAAATTTTTCACTTAGGAAATTACATATATTAATTTATTATTATAGAATATTTATGCACTTTAATGTGATTGATATATTTTTATATTGAATTTATATGATTAGTCTCATTATAATTAATTAATAATTTTATTCACTAATTTGTTGCTAGCGCTGCATAAATTTGCTTTTATCCATTTATTCTAAGAATTTTCTTAGTGTTTGCAGCAGCTGCACACTTTCACAGTTTCACCGATTAATTTATTATTATTGTGCAGCGCGGGTTTAAATTTGCTTTTTCACATCTGTAGTGATACCGGCACCTGCCACCCCGCAAACAGACGATCTGTCAGCAACACCACCACCTGGGTCACCAACAACCATCTCCACAATGTCCCGTGGAAGCGTTCAGCTTTCCATCTCCCAAACACTTGAGAGGAAGAGGAAGTACCCCCCTACCCACCCGCGATCCCTGGCCCTGAATGCCAGCATTTCAAAATTATTGGCCTTTGAAATGCTGTCATTCCGTCTGGTGGAGACGCACAGTTTTAAAAACCTTATGTCGGTGGCTGTCCCACAGTACGTCGTGCCCAGCCGCCACTACTTTTCCAGGCAAGCCATCCCTTCCCTGCACAACCAAGTGGGGGAAAAAATCAGGTGTGCACTGCGCAACGCCATCTGTCCCAAGGTCCACCTAACTACCGATACGTGGACCAGTAAGCACGGTCAGGGGCGTTATATCTCCCTAACGGCACACTGGGTAAATGCAGTGGTGGATGGGCCTGAGGCGGATAGCAATTTGGCGCATGTCCTTCCACCACCGAGGATTGCAGGGCGCTTCAGTTTGCCTCCTGTTCCTAACTCCTCCTACTCCGCTTCCTCATCCTCTACCGCCTCCTCATCCGGACAGCGTAACACCTTCACCACCAACTTCAGCACGGCCAGGGGTAAACGACAGCAGGCAGTTTTACAACTTGCCTGTTTGGGGGACAAACCACACACCGCGCAGGAATTGTGGAGGAGCATGGAACAGCAGACAAATGAGTGGTTGCTGCCAGCGAGCCTCAAGCCCGGCCTGGTGGTGTGCGATAACGGGCGAAATCTCATAGCAGCTCTGGGCCTAGCCGGTTTGACGCACATCCCTTGCCTGGCGCATGTGCTGAATTTGGTGGTGCAGAGGTTCCTTAAAAACTACCCCGATATGTCAGAGCTGCTGCAGAAAGTGCGGGCCGTTTGTGCGCACTTTCGGCGTTCTCACCCTGCTGCTGCTCGCCTGGCAGCGCTGCAGCGTAACTTCGGCCTTCCCGCTCACCGCCTCATATGTGACGTGCCCACAAGGTGGAACTCCACCTTGCACATGCTGGAAAGACTGTGCGAGCAGCAGCAAGCCATAGTGGAGTTTCAGCTGCAGCACGCACGCGTGAGTCGCTCTGCGGAACAGCACCACTTCACCACCAATAACTGGGCCTCCATGCGAGACCTGTGTGCCTTGTTGCGCTGTTTTGAGTACCCCACCAACATGGCCAGTGGCGATGACGCCGTTCTCAGCTTAACTATCCCAATTCTATGCCTCCTTGAACAAACAATTCGGGCGATGATGGAAGAGGATGTGGCACAGGATGAGGAGGAGGATGAAGAGGTAACATTTCCAAGGCTTTCAGGGCAGTCATTCGCAAGGGGCTCCGAGGGTGGGTTCCTGCACACACAAACACCAGGGACACAATTGTCCAGCAGGGGCACAGTTCTGGAGGATGAGGAGGAGGAGGAGGAGGAGGAGCTGGAGGAGGAGATGGAACCATGTTCACAGCAGGGTGGCACCCAGGCCAGCTCATGGCCATCACTGGTGCGTGGCTGGGGGGATACAGAGGACACGGACGATACACCTCCCACAGAGGACAGCCTTTCGTTGCCTCTGGGCAGCCTGGCACACATGAGCGATTACATGCTGCAGTGTCTCCACAACGACCGCCGAGTTGCCCACATTCTAACTTGTGCTGATTACTGGGTGGCCACGCTGCTGGATCCCCCTTACAAGGACAACGTACCGTCCTTAATTCACTCACTGGAGCGCGATCGCAAGATGCGCGAGTACAAGCGCACGCTGGTAGACGCCATGCTGCTGGCATTCCCATCTGACAGCGGGGCCACAGTGGAAGCACGAGGCAGAGGAGGAGGAGGAGGTCGCCAACGCAACCAGGGCACCGCCAGCACCTCAGAAGGCAGGGTTAGCATGGCCAAAATGTGGAAAAGCTTTGTCAGCACGCCACAACAAACAGCAGTACCAGCAGCTCAGATGGAACGTCTTAGCAGGAGGCAGCATTTTACCAACATGGTGGAGCAGTATGTGTGCACACGCCTACATGTAGTGAATGACGGGTCTGCCACGATATGACATGATTATGTGATTTCTCCTTTGTTAGTGAGAATACACCGTGCTGTCCGAGAAATCTCCCTGGATATGATAAACTTTACAAAACTTGCCCTCTTATTATTGTTTTTTGCTCAGTTGTATACTAATGAGAAGTAGGGATGATCGAACTTTTGAAAAATTTGGTTCGACCAGAACACCCGAACTTCCCAAAAGTCTTAGTGAACCGAATATCTGCAGGCCTACCTAATTTGATACACGCGGATCAGGTGGACTTTATCCCTTGCTTTGGGCCATACCTTAACATCTAACTGACACATCATTATTGGATTTCCAAACCAGGACATCTATACATTAGTGGTTCTATCAATTTTATTTTTCCATATCATTTCTATTAATTTCTCTTTCCTTTGTTTTCTGTGAAACACTTTTTGTGTTAGTTTTGTGGGATGTGGTCAAACTGTAATCTCATAAGTAACCATTTTGTGTTGTTTGAAAACCTCTCAATATCCTGCAGTGTTGACATTGAAGAGTACAAAAGCATTTTGCTGATGAAATTAGTTGTTAATGAAATTAACAAGAACCCCGATCTTCTGCCGAATGTTACCCTGGGCTATCATATATTTAGTACTTGTAATCATCCAATGAAAACTTTGGGTTATGCCATGAAGATATTGTCTGGAGAAAAGGAAGCCCCCAACTATTACTGCAAGGGACGTGGAGAAGTGGCTGGTTTTATTGGTGACAGTAATTTCCATTCAAGTCATGTGGTGGCTCAGTTACTTAGTCTGTATCGGTATACGCAGGTAAGTGATCACTTCAATTTATTGTGTGTATGTAATATGGTGTGTCCAATAGATGGCTCAGTACAGTCTAGGTGTTTTTTTTTTAGCCTTACTTTTCTAGTATGACTGCAAATCAGAATTAACAGAACTTTGAATATTTCAGTTACAAAGAACAAGTGGTGCCATTTGTTGAAGTCTTATTTAAGTAGTTGCCTTTAAACTTGTCAGCAATGTATGTATCTGCACATCTGCCAACATTACTGTATTGGACAGTACATGCCGGATCTGTGCAGGAAATCATTTTATTTTTTATTCCAAAGAATTCTATTGATTTTTAAGGACTACCAACAAAAACAAATATGAAGACAATTACACATTCAACATAGGTTAGTCCGGAGAGGACCAATCAAATAGGTGCAAAGCATTTGACAACTGTTTATATGAAAATGTACAAAGAACTTAAGAACATAATCTATTTCTGCTCATACTTGTCAAAAATAATGTGTCACAATAAATCAGTATCAAATATGGAGAGTGCAAAACCGCAACAAAGCAGTCATTGAGTATACCAAACCTAGCCTAAATCAGAGAACACGGGGGGGGGGGGGGGATGGGAGGCGAATGATATTAAAGGTAAAAATCCCATAGGGAAAGCGATAGAATTTGGGGAAAAGGGGGGCGTGGTCTGGACGCGCTGAAAGATGGCAGCCTGAGAATGGAGCTCCCGCCGCCTCGAGTCCTCACCAGCCTAGCTCAGAGTCTACACTGCCGCTAGAAAGCCGGTAAGGATGGCAACGACTGCCCGATCCTCCTCAGCCACCCGTTCCCGATCCCCGCGGGATCCGGCGAGCAAGTTGAGCCCCAGCATCCTGGAGCTCTTCCGCACCCAGGCCGCAACCATGTCCCAGCCCGGGCTCTCCTCCACATCCACCTCGCTCCCCTCATCCCCCGCCCGATCCTATGCGGCGGCCACGATAGGGGGAACGGAGTCGGCTTCCCCTCCTCCACCCGCTCCGAGGCAGCTCTGCATGGAGGATCTTCACCTCATCGCAGCGGACATTAAAAATACGTTGGGGGCGGCCATATTGGAGCTGAGGGGAGACATCCGCGCCCTGACAGGCCGGGTGCAGGAGTTTGAACATGCCACTGCTCAGCAGGATGTGGCCATAAGGGACTTGTACCTCAAATCTGACTCCCACCTCATGCAGATGAGGGACATGCAGCGCCACATGGAGGACTTGGACAATCGGGGTAGGCGCCATAATCTGCGGATCCGGGGCCTGCCGGAATCGGTGGAGGGGGAACACATCACCCCCACTGTGACTGCGCTGTTCAACTCCCTGCTGGACAGACCCCCACTATCCCCCATCGATATGGAGCGCATTCATAGGGCCTTACGGCCCCGGGGTCGGGAGGGCGACCCGCCACGTGATGTGGTGTGCTGCTTAGTGGATTATCGCCTCAAGGAGGACATTCTGTGGAAGGCCAGAGGTAGGCCACAATTAGAATGTGAGGGAGCACCCGTGCAACTTTATCAGGACTTGTCTGGAATAACCTTGCAACGCAGGCGTGAACTCCGGCCCCTGCTGGATGTCCTGAGAGCGCGAAACATTACATACAAGTGGAAGTTCCCTTTCTGCCTGGCTGCGTCCTTACAGGGCCGTACGGCTCTCCTTAGGGTGCCCGAAGACTTACCTCATTTTTGCTCCACTCTGGGAATTCCCTTCATGGCGCTTCCGAATTGGTACGCGGAATTCTGGAATGCAGCTGACCTTGAACCGCCTCAGGTGGGTGAACCGATGGATGCCCAGGAAGTGCGCTTTCGCAGACCCCGCTCGCCCTCTGGGAACAGACCGGCGAATGGTGGAGCTGGTCCCGCTAGCGCCCTCAGCCCTTCCAAACCTCCCCAACGGAGCAGGGCTCGGAGGAATAACTGACCTGCCGTAACGACTGTGGGTTGACACCCTCGGGTGCAGCACTTAGTTCAACACTGCTCCTTGCTACACTGCCCCTTTTCTGCCGTCCTCTTCCTTATCAAGCGCTGGATTGGCTACACTTTGTGCTGGTACCTCTCCCATATCGCTCAGGACTGCTGGCTAAGCCTAACGGAGCCTTGGGACGACACCATACCGTCTTCGCAACTGACAACGTGACTGGACCTGATCTACAGTTATCCACCTAGCTTGCTGATGGAACTGGTATCGTTTCCCTTCTACCTCTTTTTGCAATGTTTGCAGTACTTTGCACCCCCCTATGGCTCCTTGCGGACTTTGTAGTTGTAGCCTTCCGCCCTCTCCCTTGTCGTCACCTTGGGTCTGCAACCGTTGCTCAGGGACTTTTGCACCGGGCCTGAGGTGCAGACACGGAGCATAAGAGTCTTTGCTGCCCTCGGGTCGTCCCGGGCATTCGCCAGCATGCAGTGATTCAGTTTAGGTACTTTGGAACGAGCGGAAGATCACAATGGATCCTTCATGGGGTGGGTTGGTTGTACAGGGGTGCACTGACGTATTCGTTGTGGTTATGTCTTTATCTACCTATTTAACAGTTTTTGTTTCTCGGATATCACTACGTTAGTTTATGCTGGTGAACTATACGATACCACACGTTTGTCTGGACTGCGCGCTGCCGCCCACGATGCCTACTGGTGTGGCCGCGGTGGCGTGCGGGTTAGATGTTCGTGTCTTACACATGGACTGAATCGCCGGGGTGTGGTGTTTACATGTGCCTCCCCGGGGGTCTCACTCCGAATAGACCTTGTGTCTCTGCACCCTCCGTTGGCACTCGTTAATGCCCCGTGCCCGTGCCCCGTGCGGTACCTCCAGTGGCCTCTGTTTGCCTCCGCCTGATTCTGCGGGATGGGGGCGCTCTCGGGGCGCGGTGCACGGGTGGTTGCCCTGGGGGCTGCAGTTGCTTTCAGCACCTGCTACGTATGAGTTCTAACTCTTGGCTCATGTGAGCCAGCTCTGAGCACTTCGGTTATTGTTATCTGATCATTTGATGGTTTATCTGCTATGTGGTCCATATTCACGGTCCTACTGTGTTTCTAAATTTTTTTATTTTTTTTTCTCTTTCTTTTTTTAAAGGTTTCCATCGGGTTCCCCTCCTAGTCTCTCCATTATTAAACCCCCTTCAGGATCCCTCTAGCTCTAGACCTCTTCCTACCCGCCCCTTCCTCCTTCAGTTGGTAGATTGCAGTAGCTGGTTTACCAGGGGTTGGGAATCGGGAGGGGGGACCTCTGGAGGGCCGATAGCCACTCATTCCTAATTCATCCTCGCTGTTCACCTGCTCGAGCCCACTTCCCTTACCTTAGTTTGCGTTGGGCCATAAGGTTATCACATCCCTCGGGTGGGATGCCTCTCCCCGTCACTTTCTCGACATACTAGGCTGGGAACCCCCTTGGGAGGCGGCCTTGGCCGCAAGGTTGTCGACTCTATTTTTACTATTGTTATTATTGCACTTGCTGTTTTTTATGGTTGCCATGACCTCTGTTTGTTTTTTGTTTTTTTTCTTTTCTCCCCTTACTGGTCTCCGCATGTTGTAACACTCTCTGAACATGGGCTCCTGTTATTTTGGACTCGAGGACGGGCTCTTTTCGGTGAGTACTTGGTTTTCACTCCGTCTTCCGGTTTGTCCTACTCCAACCCCACTCAGCGGTTGTTGCTATATATCGATTTGTTTAACAGTAGTGCTACTTTCCCCTACTGCTGAATTTCTTCGTTTCTGATCTCCCACTTGACCACTTCCCCCGGTCTTGGTTAGTTGAGTCTGGTGGTGGTCCCCTCCCGAACCTACACCTTCTCATCCCACCCCCCCTCTTTTCCCCATTGTATACTTTCCTCCCCCCTTTCCCTACCAGTCGTGTCTGTTTGTCCACCCCATACGTCTTCCACTGTGATATTTCATCTCATACATCTCTGTCATGGATACTTCCCTGAAGGTTTACTCCCTTAACGTGAGGGGACTAAACATCCCTGAAAAGCGTTCAAAGCTTCTCCTTACCCTTCGTCGGACGAAGGCTGATGTGATTCTTCTACAAGAGACTCATTTTCGCTCGAATAATATCCAGAAACTTTCCACTAAACAGTATCCTACAGTTTATCATGCAACTTCTAAGGAGTCTAAGTCTAAGGGGGTCTCCATACTCCTGTCCAGGAACTGCCCCTTCGCTGTGTCTGAGTCCTTGGCGGATGAGAATGGACGATTCCTTTTCCTTACCGGCTCCGTCCATGGCAGGGCCCTGACGCTGGCCAATATATATGCGCCGAACAAACACATAGTCCCATTTTTCCGCTCTACCCTTCAACGGTTGACAGATTTTCACTCTGGCCAGATTATTCTGGGCGGGGACTTCAACGTTGCCTTGTCGCCTCTCTTGGACACTTCTCTGGGGTCCTCGTCCATTCCCTATGCTGCCTTGCGGTCTATTAAGACGTTGCTCACTACTCTGCTCCTCCACGATTCATGGCGTACCCTCCACCCGGGCGTCAAGGATTTCACCTTTTTTTCCTCGCCGCACAACCGGTATTCGCGTATCGACTGTATTTTCGTCTCCCAGGCTTTGTTGCCGGCTCTTTCTTCAGCGACTATCGACCCTATGCTCCTGTCGGATCACCACCCCATCAGTGCTACCCTCTCCTTCGCGGCTTTACCACATCGCTATGGAGCGTGGCGCCTGGACGGCTGCCTCCTAAATGACCCTACTTTTGTTAAGGCCCTCTCTGACCGACTAAAGCTGTACTTTTTGGAGAATGTGGCCCCGGAGGTCAGTCCTGTCAATGTGTGGGCAGCACATAAGTGTGTGATCCGTGGTGAACTAATTGCCCTAGCCTCTAAACGGAAAAAGGAGCGTGTGGCTCACTCGGAGACGCTCTTGTCCAAGATAGCTTCGCTAGAACGTTCTCATAAGCTGTCGTTAGCGTCTGATACCCTGGAGGAACTCACTAAGACCCGTCAGGAGTTGCTGGAGGACCTTGGTAGATCGGTTCGCAGGAACTTTGCTCTCTCTCAAGGCTTCTTCTACGAGCACTCCAACAAATCGGGTTAGCTCCTTGCCAGAGCTCTCAAAAAGAAAAGAGCGGCCAACACCATCCATTCCATTTCCGATTCTTCGGGCAAGGCGCACGCCTCTACCCCCGACATAGCGGCACAATTTGTCCGATATTACTCGGACTTATACAATCTGCCACGGGCAAACACGCCTGAACTTTTACAATCTAGGGCGTGTGAGATTCGCCAGTTCTTATCCCAACACTCTCCCCCACCACTTTCGGAGGAAATATTAGCTCCTCTCAACGCCCCTATATCTGCTATGGAAGTCTTGGTGGCCCTTAAGCAGTCCAAACCTGGGAAATCCCCCGGCCCGGACGGATTGACGGTTGGTTACTATAAGTCTTTCGCAGATCAACTGATTCCACACATGGTGAGGGCTTTTAACGCTTTCTCTGATATGCCTGCCTTGGGGCCGGACTTTTTGGAGGCACATGTCGCTGTCCTCCCCAAACCTGGGAAGGATGCGATGTTGGTACCGAATTACCGCCCCATATCTTTACTTAATGTGGACATCAAATTGTTTGCGAAAGTGTTGGCTAACCGCCTTCTTCCCTCCATCCCAGAGGTGGTGTCCCTTGATCAGGTTGGTTTTGTCCCCGGTCGAGAGGCCCGGGATAACACCACCAAGGCAATCCACTTGCACCATTGGTTGTCCACATCGCGTACGCCTGGCTTCTTTTTATCCCTCGATGCGGAGAAGGCGTTCGATAGGGTGGCTTGGGACTACATGTCTGCTACACTTGAAGCCCTTGGACTAAAGGACCGGTTCTTGCGATTTGTTTCTGTCCTCTACTCCAACCCCTCTGCCAGGGTCAAGGTGAATGGGTCCCTGTCGGACGCCTTCTCCGTGTCGAACGGTACCAGGCAGGGCTGCCCGCTGTCCCCCTTGATTTATATCCTCACTTTGGAACCCCTCCTGCGCCAGATCCGAGCTAGTCCAGATATCAAGGGGGTGACTTTGAAAGGCAAAACATACAAACTGGCGGCATACGCTGACGATATCCTACTCTTCCTCACCGATCCTCTGCTCTCAGTTCCAAATCTCTTATCTGTTCTGGCACGTTTTCAAGATCTCTCCAATTTGAAAATCAATTACTCTAAATCTCGGGCCCTCAACATTTCCCTCCCTCCCTCTCTCTTACAACTCTGCCAATCCAATTTTCCATTTGAATGGGACCCCCACTCTATCACGTATTTGGGTGTCCAATTACCTAGTTCTCTTTCCGACCTTTATTTCAAGAATCACTTGGCGATCTTGAACACGGTGGAAAGAGACTTGCACTCCTGGCTGCAGGGTCATTTTTCTTGGTTTGGCAGGGTCGCCATTGTCAAAATGAATGTCCTACCTCGCCTGCTCTATATCCTTCAAGCCCTACCCATACGTATACCGCCCGCCTTTTTTAAGTCTTTCCGGCTTATGTGCTCTAGATTTCTGTGGTCCTCTAAAAAACCCAGGCTTAGTTGGGATCTGCTTACACGTCCTAAACAGGAGGGCGGTTTAGGATTCCCGCATTTACTCAAGTGCTACCAGGCGTGCCATCTATCCAGAGTGGTGGATTGGCATGCCCACTCATTGTCTAAGGATTGGGTGTCTCTTGAGGGGGCCTTGGCTGCGTTCCCAGCACACCACTTGCCTTGGTCGGCTCTTTCCAAGATTCCACGCCCCACGTTAGCTAATCCCCTTACTGGAGCTACTGTAAGGGTATTTCATGCCCTTCGTGAGCAGCTGGATCTCTCGCCGCAGCGCAGCCCTCTGACTCCCTTACACTCCTCCCCCGATTTCCCCCCTGGCCTTCCATTTGTCCCTACCGAGGGCCCTTCCTCGGATATACCCTTTCAGGCTCGTCACTTTCTTGATGGCTCTAGCCTACTCTCCTACCAGGATCTCTGTCAGCGTTTTCCGAAAGGCTTCTATTCCCTTCTATTGCTATCTCCAAATTCGCCATTTTCTGACTCGCACGCAGCCACTGCCAGACTGGGGCCGCCCCCTGACCTCTCTGGAACGTATTTGTGATGCCCCTGGTCCGCACCGGCACATGGTTTCGATTTTGTATTCCATGCTGTTCCCCCCCTCACACGCCCCCACGGAAGCTCTTCGAGCGCAGTGGTCGCGTGAGTTGGGTGTGGACCTCACGGAGGAGGACTGGTCTCGGGTGCTTTTTCACATGCACAAGGGTTCCTTGAACGTGTTGACCCAAGAAACCGGCTATAAACTTTACTCTAGGTGGTATAGGACTCCAGACCTTTTGCACAAGTTTTCCGCCTCAAATTCCCCACAGTGTTGGAGGTGTTTGCAACATAAGGGGACTCTGCTGCACGTATGGTGGGATTGCCCAGTTCTGCAACCATTCTGGAAGGAGGTTCACGCCTTAATCTGTCGTATTACCACGTACACACCTGACTATTCACCGGCGCAATTCCTTTTGCACCACACCTCCCTCTCCTACGCCAGCTACAAAAAGTCCCTGACCTTGCATCTGATCAATGCAGCCCGGATGTGCGTACCATGCCATTGGCTGTCCACCACACCCCCGTCGGTTGCTGACTGGCTTCGCAGGGTTCAGCGGGTGGCGGAGATGGAGGACATCGTAGTCCAGGCCAAGGACACTCACCACCAGTATCGTACAACTTGGGCGCCCTGGACTCACTTTCAATCCTTGCCTGATTTCCAACGATTAAGCACCTGAGACTTATAGACCACTTTGTGGCTCTTTGGATCCTGTACTAGAGGTAAACCCCTTGTCCTGGGGTGCTTTCCTGGATGTTCGGTTCGTTCTGCCTTTCCTGACGCTTGTATTGTGCCAGAGTGTATTGCCCCTTTCCTCATGTTATCCTTTCCTTCCTCCTTTCGTGTATCCCCTATTTACCCTACCTGTCTCCTCCCTCATCCTCCTCCCTTACATCCCCCCCTTCCTCATTCCCTCCCTTTTATACCTTTCAACAAATTACTCAGGGTTCTTTATTTCGCACTCGGTGGTGGCTCGGCCTCCACCGACAACAGCTATGGCGCCCACGTTCAGAGATGTGTTTACCGGACCCCCACCTGTATGCGGTGGATCCCCCACTCCTTGACACAGATAGTTCCCTTTACGGGGTGTCGGGTATGGGGGCGCCACTATGCTTTATCATAGGTAGCTCCCTTGTTTCGGTTCTCATCAGGTGGATGGGCGCTCTACCCAGCGAACCCTTCCAATAGCTCTATGTCCACTTGGTGCTCCCACTGGCCCTCTGTTTTTACACCGAGTTACCACATGACACCTTGTGGGATTGCCTGTGATCTCTTGTTGCTCCATGCATGCATTGTACTGTTTATATGTATATCACTTTTTTGTATTTGATCACTTTTTGTGGGCTTTGTAACCTGCCCGTTACTGCTTTGTTCTTTTGTGTTATGTATGCTTTATTCCTTAATAAAATGTTTTTGGAAAAAAAAAGAATTTGGGGAAAAAGGTAGATAGAAATAGGAAGGAAGGTGTGGGGCATGATATGAAAAGAAACAAAGGACTGGTATAAGAGGGTGGCATCCCATCCTTCTCTACCTGCATACATAGGGATTATGGACCTTTTGTTATTCATTATTTTTTGGAAAATTCAGTGGAATCCACAAAGTTCAGCCAGCACACCCATATTTTTCAGAATTTCAAAGGGGTCTCCCTAGCCTGATGGACAAGATCCTTCATTTCAGCAACTTTTTTTTTTATATACTATACATTTTTATTGAAAATTTTGATGACAATGCAGAACATACATTTAAACACTGCAAATAAAGTGCCTAAGTTACAATAGTGTAGTAAATCTGAAGAGAGAAATTAGTATGGACCACTGAGGTGGTCAGTAGTGCCCAGGTGAGGGAAATCTCACAACAGTCTCACATGAGCACCTTTAAAATGTATATGCTAAGAAACAGTGGGGAAAGGGGTGGGAGGAGGGTGCTAGTAGGAAAAGTCTGTTATAAGAGAGAAAAAGGTGGTGTAGGGAGTTGAAAATTACAACCAAAAGAGACAGGAGGTGCTCTCCATACTTCCTGCTGTCCGGATATAACAAGTAAACAGAGAAGGGGGTAGTTATAGCAATGCAATGAAAGTGAAATTTGAAGGGTAATGTGTGTCAAAAATATTAGGGTAGGGGACAAGCTCTGGAATCTAGGAGCCAAGGATGCCAATTATGTAGGAATCTGGATGTAGCTAACTGGGCTTTAGCAAATAAGTATAAAGTATAAAAGAAGTGGGCATTGAGTATAGCAATAATTTCAGAGATGGACGGGGCTAACAGGTTTTTCCAGAGCCTAGCGATGGATAGGCGGACTTCTAAAAAGTTATGAGTTAAAAAGCTGTGAAAGTGGGGTGGCCACTGTTCAATTCCAATGCCAAGTAGAGCAAGTTTGGGATCCAGAGAACAGGATATACTGTATGTGTGACCGTGGTAATAAAATGAAAAACTTGTTTATAAAATGTAACAAGGAACGAGCATTGCCACAATATATGTATAAGAGTGCCCTGAAGTCCACAGTTGTGCCAGGAGGAGGAAAGACCCTGAAATCATGGATGTTTGGTTCCACAAACAGGTTTGGAAGAGAGGTGATGCCATTGTTGATCCAAGAGTGCAAGTTCAAATCTGAATATGCAAGTTCCAGTTAGAGGAGATGGAGACTCTGCAGTAGGATAGGGGGATAATCCATTTAGTGGAGAGGAAAGAGTTCCAGGCTCGCTGTGAGAGAACTGAGAAAAGGCTTGCATTGAATTTGGGAAATCAGCAAGGTCTCCAAGACTCATTTGGGGTTAGACCTAAGGGCTTGTGTCTCAATCTGAAGCTAGGTGTTAGAGCTTGAGGGCTTCCACCATTGCTTGGCTTGGGCCAAAATGTTGGCTTTATAGTATTTGGCCAGACAGTTTGTTGGGAGTGGCATCCTGAAGACGTGGTTTCTTTTTGTTCCAGATGAAATTGTTGAAGATAGCTTGTATCTGGTGCAGTTGTGCAGGAACAACTGGTAGTGGTAATGTCCGAAAGAAATATAATACATGTTGCAAGAGGAACATTTTATATAGAGCAATGCGGTCGCCCAGGAGGCCTGGGAGGTTCAGAAAGAAGTAGAGATGGATTTAAGCTTTGTTATTAGAGAGTCAAAATGATAACAAAGGATGTGGGTGCTAGGGGACATGAGCTGAACACCTAGATAAGTTAGAGTGGCTGATGGGGCCCAAGAGAACTAGGACATCTGAGAGCTACTAATTCTAGAGACTGGGTCTAGAGAAATGCCATGTGAGACTTGGTATGTTGACTCTGTATAGTGAGACAGAGCTAAAGTTTGTTAAAACATCCTGGATAGTCGGGAGAGAGCGGAGTGGGTCTTTGACATCTTTCTTAATACATTTAAACCAATCAGCTATGGTTGTACGGGTCTTTTTTTTTTTTTTTTTTTCAAATCTTTTTTATTTGGTTTTAAACAGAAATAACACAGTTGAATGAACTATAGAAACAGAGGAAAACACATCATAATTAATGGTGAGGTTACAAAAAAAGTATGCATAAAGGAAATGTCAACTCAATTGAAGACAATCAGGCTGGACTTAAACAAAGTCAAATATGTGTGATATATGGGGATATCAAGTAAAAAGGAAGAAAGATCCAGAGCACGGGTAAATAGTACAGACAGTATAAGTATGCAAGCGCCAACTACGCCCCTCGGGACACCCCATCGGGATCTCTTTACGTCCCAAGGGGGGAGCCAGCCTCGCCAAGTCACCGCCGCCAGGCCACCCAGGGGCACACCACTAAGACTTCTCAACCATAAAAAGTTCCCAAATTTGCCATCTAGCTTTAAATTTATTGGGGTTGGACAGCTAAGGACTAAGGAGTTTTTCATATTGGTAGGATTCTCTCACTATTTGAATTACCTCTCTCTGAGATGGGGGAGATGTATCTTTCCATTTGCGGGCAATCGCCAGCCGTGCAGCATATATAATATGCTGGACCACCACTCTGCACGAGGGCGGATACCAATCCACCCCAATGCCTAATAGCGCCTGCTCTACTTTCAGTTTATTTAATATACCTGTCATTTCAGCAATTAGACGGTTGATTGATGCCCAAAAGCTTCTTAGGGAAAGGCAGGACCATAGGATATGAAGGAGAGTGCCAACTTGGCCGCATCCTCTCCAGCATAAATTGGAGTGCCTGGTGTGGAACTTGGCCAATATGTACGGTGTTCTGTACCATCGTACGGGTCTGTTCTCACCAATGTAGAGGTAAACACTTTTTCACCACATTGATTAAGTGGAGAAGCAAGACCGGTGGCAAGTGGTGATAAAGAGCTATGGTGCAAGAGGAATTGAGCAGGGTTATAGTCTGATGTATGGGTCGTAATATTAGACATAAGGCGGTGAACCTCTTTTCAAAAGGGTTGTATATTCAGACAAGACCACCATATGTGAAGGAGCGTACCTGGCCCTTTATTGCAGCTCCAGAAAAGGGGGGAAATGGTGGGAGAAAACTTGTGGATTTTTTGAGGGGTTCTGTACCATCTGGAGTAAATTTAAACCTGTTTTCCTGTGCAGAAACGTTAGATGATTCTTTATGAATGTTGATGTGTATGCGTTCCCAGTCCTCTGTCGACAGGTCCAACGAGAGCTCCCGTTCCCATTGTTGGCTAGCCTTGTTTAATTTGGGGTCACTGCTGGAGAACATAATTGCATAGAGGTCGGAGATCAGGTGTCACTGAGGTTTGGTTCTCGTGCATATTGATTCAAAGGGGGTGCGATTTCAAGACCATGCAAAGAGAGCTTTAGTGTTAGTCAAGAAGTATTGTACATTCAGGTCTATATATATTGGGATATCAACACAATTGTAATATTTTTGGCTCTATACACCACCACAATGGATTTGAAATGAAACAAACAAGATGTGCTTTAACTGCAGACTTTCAGCTTTAATTTGAGGGTATTTACATCCAAATCAGGTGAACAGTGTAGGAATTACAACAGTTTGTATATGTGCCTCCCACTTTTTAAGGGACCAAAAGTAATGGGACAGATTAACAATCATAAAACAAACTTTCACTTTTTAATACTTGGTTGCAAATCCTTTGCAGTCAATTACAGCCTGAAGTCTGGAACACATAGACATCACCAGACGCTGGGTTTCATCCCTGGTGATGCTCTGCCAGGCCTCTACTGCAAATGTCTTCAGTTCCTGCTTGTTCTTGGGGCTTTTTCCCTTCAGTTTTGTCTTCAGCAAGTGAAATGCATGCTCAATCGGATTCAGTTCAGGTGATTGACTTGGCCATTGCATAATATTCCATTTATTTCCTTTAAAAAAACTCTTTGGTTGCTTCCGCAGTATGCTTCGGGTCATTATCCATCTGCACTGTGAAGCGCCGTCCAATGAGTTCTGAAGCATTTGGCTGAATATGAGCAGATAATATTGCCCGAAACACTTCAGAATTCATCCTGCTTCTTTTATCAGCAGTCACATCATCAATAAATACAAGAGAACCAGTTCCATTGGCAGCCATACATGCCCACGCCATGACACTACCACCACCATGCTTCACAGATGAGGTGGTATGCTTTGGATCATGAGCAGTTCCTTTCCTTCTCCATACTCTTCTCTTCCCATCACTCTGGTACAAGTTGATCTTGGTCTCATCTGTCTATAGGATGTTGTTCCAGAACTGTGAAGGCTTTTTTGATGTTGTTTGGCAAACTCTAATCTGGCCTTCCTGTTTTTGAGGCTCACCAATGGTTTACACCTTGTGGTGAACCCTCTGTATTCACTCTGGTGAAGTTTTCTCTTGATTGTTCACTTTGACACACATACACCTACCTCCTGGAGAGTGTTCTTGATCTGGCCAACTGTTGTGAAGGGTGTTTTCTTCACCAGTGAAATAATTCTTTGGTCGTCCACCACAGTTGTTTTCCGTGGTCTTCCGGATCTTTTGGTGTTGCTGAGCTCACCGGCACGTTTTTTCTTTTTAAGGATGTTCCAAACAGCTGATTTGGCCACACCTAATGTTTTTGCTATCTCTCTGATAGGTTTGTTTTGATTTTTTCAGCCTAATGATGGCTTGCTTCACTGATAGTGACAGCTCTTTGGATCGCATATTGAGAGTTGACAGCAAAAGATTCCAAATGCAAATAGCACACTTGAAATGAACTCTGGACCCTTTATCTGCTCCTTGTAAATGGGATAATGAGGGAATAACACACACCTGGCCATGGAACAGCTGAGCAGTCAATTGTCCCATTACTTTTGGTCCCTTAAAAAGTAGGAGGCACATATACAAACTGTTGTAATTCCTACACCTTTCACCTGATTTGGATGTAAATACCCTCAAATTAAAGCTGAAAGTCTGCAGTTAAAGCAGTTAAAGCACATCTTGTTTGTTTCATTTCAAATCCATTGTGGTGGTGTATAGAGCCAAAAAGATTAGAATTGTGTCGATGGCCAAATATTTATGGACCATTGGAATTAGTTGGACCATTGGACCATACGGAATATTTATGGATATATATATATAGTACTTTGTGGTATATACTGCACTGTTGAATACACTTCATTATCTAATCTCTTAAATTGTAAAAAGCACAAATTTCTCTCCCTGCCTAACTGACTGCTAGCAATGCCTTAACCTGGCCATGGAACAGCTGGCAGCCAATTGTCCCATTACTTTTGGTCCCTTAAAAGTGGGAGGCACATATACAAACTGCTGTAATACCCACACCTTTCACCTGATTTGGAAGTAAATACCCTCAAATTAAAGCTGAACGTGTGCAGTTAAAGCACATCTTGTTTGTTTCATTTCAAATCTATTGTGGTGGTGTATAGAGCCAAAAAGATTAGAATTGTGTTGATGTCCCAATAGTTATGTACCTGACTGTATTTGAGGTAAAGGTTGGGGTAAAGGGTACACTTGGTTTCATGAGTATAGCTATACCAGCTTTCTTAATACAATATCACCTGCATAAACTCAATATTAAAATAGGGTGCCTTTAGCCAATCATGGTTCAGGGGCTTAGTCCACGCCCCACACTATATAAGGCTGCTGCTTACATGGCAGCCATTGTAGTGTGTTAGAGTAGTGGTCCTCAACCCTGGTCATCAGGGCCCACTAACAGGCCAGGTTTTCAAGATAACTGAAATACATCCCAGGTGATATAATTTGCTGCTCAATTATTGCAGTACTCTAGTCTGCATCTCCCCAAGGTAATACTTAAAATCTTCAAAAAATTTGGGGGAGCATACCCATGTTTTTCTAAAGCTGCTGCAGCTATGAACCAAAAGACATGTGTATTAAAAAAGAATAGCGCGCAAATGCAAAAGAAATTACTACCAAATCTGAAGACAATCCATAAAATGGGGATTTGGTTCCACCATATGGCCATATCGTGCTCAAGCCCACTAATGCGTCAAAGTACCCCATTATCAGTGGGTCCTATTCTTTTTTAATATACATGTCTTTTGGTTCATAGCTGCAGCAGCTTTAGAAATACATGGGTATGCTCCCCCAAATTTTTTGCCTGTTTATTATGTATTCGGTCTGACCAGACTATCGAGGTTGAGCAACCCTCCCCACCCCCCCACACACACCTGTACTCAATCAGTGTCCACCATCAAGTGGATATAAGAGGAGTCCCCTGTAGTGCATTTGCACATCTTTCCCAGCAAGGAGTATTATCTCCAAGGGTTAGAAAGGCTGGATTCATCTTTTTTTCATGGATAGTGTAGGACCCACTGATAATGGGGTACTTTGACGCAGTAGTGGGCTTGAGCACGATATGGCCATATGGTGGAACCAAATCCCCATTTTTATTTATGGATTGTCTTCAGATTTGGTAGTAATTTCTTTTGCATTTGCGCGCTATTCTTTTTTAAAATACTTAAAATCTGGCCTGTTAGTGGGCCCTGAGGACCGGAGTTGAGGACCACTGTGTTAGAGGACGAGATAGGACTGAGATTAGGTATGTAGTTAGTGGATTGTGCATTTTATATTTTAATAGATCAGCCAGTGTAGTATATACTATATATATATTTATCAGTTATTGCAGTATATATATCAGATAGTTCAGTATATACAGTATATTTAATAGTTATTGCAGTGTATATGTCAACAGTGCAGTGTAGTGCAGGGCAGATTCTTAGGGTACACAGTGTACTGCAGTCAGTTTTGTGCTGTGCTGTGATTGTAGTGGGGCCACTGAAGTGTATTGTACTGTATACAACACGTCTGTGTCACCCCACTGATACCCTTTTTTATTTAATTGAGATTTATATATATATATATATATATATATATATATAAGAGAAAAAGTCCACAGGGATTGCTGCACAATTCTTTATTTATTGGAAAGATATCCAAAGTACATACCAGTACAATATCAAAGTATTTCACTCGTAACGTTTCGGACTCAAAGGTTAATGTCCTTCCTGCTGTTGTGCTGCTCACCAACCTTTTGTATATATATATATATATATTTTTTTTCAATTTTTTTTTCAATTTTTTTTTTACAGCATCAGGTTCTGTTGCTGCAATATTAGTTATCCCCCTTCTTTGTCGCAGGTGCTAGTGTGTCCTTCTGCGTCAGCAGAGATTTTTTTTTTTTTGCACAGCAGCACTAATAATAATAAGGGCATAATTGCTGCCCCCCTTGTGCATCTCAGACGCTATTCCTTCTGCTCCAGGCATGGGTGTCTTAGCAGATGTTTTCTTTTTTTTTTTTTTTGTGTTTATTAATTTTTTATTTATTAATAAAAGAAAATTAATAAAACGGTTTATAGTGCACCAAGCACAAAGTGTTGCACTCAAGCACCATATTCTCTTTCCACACCCTATTCTAAAAAGTTATAAAAATCCCCCCCCAAACAATCAAACACAATAATAAAACAGCTTATAGTGCACTAAGCACAAGCATGATATTTCCATCCCACATTCTATAATAAACAGTTATGAAAGCCACTCCAAAATCCCTATCATGTCTGTAAGGCCAGCAAGGAGAGGCAGACGCTCACAGGTCACTAAAGAAGGTAAGCAGCCTCTGTATCCACAGTGAAAAAAGGTGGCTCCGGACATGGTGCATCCTCTACAAGCAGGGCACGCTTGTCCTTTTTTTCCAGTGCTGGCCGTGTTATTGAGCCACAACATGCAGAAGAGTTGGTGGAGTGGATAACTAATCCATCCTCATCCTCCTTGTCCTCTGTCACACAGGCTCATACTAGATTGGGTGCAAGTATCTGTGGCACTCATTGCTATACCATCATCCCTCTCAGTGCAGGTTTTTGATAAGACATGAGTTATAGTAGGGGTAGAGATCCCAGATGAGGAGCAAGGTGAAGTTTTTTTTTTTTTTTTATGATGATGGTCTTTCAGGTGCTGTTGCCAATGGACTGCATGACAGGTCATTATATGTCTTGTCAAGCATGTGGTGCCCAAGTGGCTGGTGTTCTGGCCACGCTTGATCCGCTTCAGACAGAGATTGCAAACAGCAACACCGCAGCCTGCAGTCTAATGCACAGTGTTGAAAAAAGCCCACACCAATGAACTTTTGGAAGTCAGCGGGGAGTTAGCAGCGCCCTGCACCTGTGGAGCTCTGTGGTTTGATGCAATAGGGTGGCTGCCTTAAGGCGGCCCCTGGAGCACATCCTGCCTCGTTGGAGTTGTTCCACTTCCTCCTCCTTCTCCTCCTCACTTTCCTCCTCTATTCCCTCAGGCACCCAAGTACAGTCAGTGACCTCCTAATCCCCTCCCTCCTCATCACTGGAGCAAACTTGGCAGTATGCTGCAGCTGTGGGAACATGACTGTTAGTTTCTTGTCCATCATTGTCACCCCCTCTCTCTAGGCTCGCGTTATTCCCTTCCTAAACCTGGGAACCAACACCGGAGCATTCAAATTTCTGCACATCCTACAGCATCATGTAACTGACACTCTGATCAAATAATTCAGGTGACTCGATGGTGTGGCTGTGGAAGGAGTAGCTGTAGACAAGGAGCCTGTGGAACAGGCTATAAAAGTCTGTGGCCATTTCCGGCGGTCATACAATGCCAATGCTCGGCTACCTAACATTCAAAGGGAATTCAACCTGCCCACCAACTGCCTCATTTGTGACATGTGCAAAAAATATATAGATGTATGGCGCTCAACAAAACAAATCACAATGAAATTATAAATTAAACCACAAAACGTGCTGTTTGGTGAAGTGCTCAAAATAAAAATACCAATTTAAATCAAGGGATATAATTAAGGGGTCATATATTTCTAGTAAGCAGGTAATATTACTTGCACTGGGTGAACGTGTGGAGGTGGAGGCTTTAAGGAATACATTCCTATCAAGTCTGTGATTTTCCTTTAGCTGCTGTCACTTGGACTTTATTTATGATTTTCAGCACTAGAGACTTGATTTAAATTGGTATTTTAATTTTGAGCACTTCACCAAACAGTACGTTTTGTGCTTTCATTTATAATTTCATTGTGATTTGTTTTGTTGAGCACCATACCTCTATATATTTTTTGCATTTATCCACGTGTACCACGTTAATGTTGCAGCTCACAAGGTTGAAAGTAATTTCACAAATTCACGGTAATTTCACAAATTCAAGAAATCACATTTCATTTATTTGTACATATTTATCACATCCATTCGCGCAGGTTAAGTTGGTGGTCTACACCAACCCCCCTCTTTTCTCATTTGTGACATGCCCACCAGATGGAACTCAACATTGGCAATGCTGCAGCGGCAGCACACAAAGCAGAAGGCCATCAATAAGTACCTGTGTGTGAGTATGGCACAAGGACAGGCTCAGGGGAGCTTGGTTTCTTTTTGCCACGCCAGTGGCTTTTGATAAAGGATGCATGCACTGCCCTGTCACCATATGAGGAGGCCACAAGGATGGTGAGCCATGACAATGCATGCATCAGTGACACTGTCCCTCTAGTCTTCCTGCTGGAGCACATGCTTCATGGAATCATGGACAGGGCTTTTGAGGCAGAACAGCAGGAGGAAAAGGAGGACTTCCCTTCTTCATAAGGCCACCTTTATGCAGATATCATTCCTGCAGGGCCATAAAACACACAGGGGTACGAGTAAGAGGAGAAGGAGGATTTGTGGCAGCATGGATGTAGAGGATAACATACAGCAGTCTTCAAGGGATGGTTTTCATTCCCCAGAAAACCCAAGAGTTATACATGGCTTAGGAGAGGTTGCTCCTGACAACGCCTCTCTTAGTGACCAAAAGGACTCAGAATCGCATGCCTCCTCAAACTTATGCTGCATGGGCTCCCTGATTCTGCAAAGCCTGCGAAAGGGCCAGAGGATTTGTGGTATCAAGGAGAGGGATTATTATTGTTTCTAAACCCTTCTTGATCCACGTTACAAGGCTAAAGTTGCAGAGCTCATCCTGCCTTCACAGAGGGAGCAGAGGATGAAACATCTTGAGGACGCTTGAAGAAAAATTTGTGTAACACCTTTCCAGTCACTGGTAGGTTAATGTTCACTGGACGTGTTTCTGAGGCATTGTTCAGCCAAAGGAGGAGCGTTGGAGAAGGTGGCCGGCTGACCGATGCCTTTAAACAATTCTTCAATCCTCAGCACCCAGGGCTGTTAGGTTAAAGCAACCACCGGCATCGTCTTCATCATATGTTGCAAGGTTATCTAGGGGCAAGAGCAGACGTGGAGACCTTTCCAATTGAGCATCCACTGGGTCTTGAGGATGGGTCACTGGCCAGAACTTGCTCAATATGCAATTGAGCTACTGGCCTGTTCTGCTTCCAGCGTGCTTTCCAAATGGACATTCAGTGCTGCTGGAGTTTTTGCTACGGATAAAAGAGTGCGCCTGTCCACAGACCCTCTAGACCCTCTAGACCAGCTGACATTTATCAAAATGAATCAGTTCTGGATCAACAGCATCAAGCCCCTGATGCTGATGTATGTGATTGCATTTGCTAGAGGTCTGGCATCCCTTGAAGACTGCATATGCTGCCTATCCTATTCCTGAATCTTGATTATGCTAGCTTCCAACAATGTTTTTGGTTTAGGGCACCACCAACACCCAAGACCCAATTGTTCTGCACCTGTATGACAAGTACGTGCAATTTAAATTTTGCAAGGAATGTTTAACAGCAGGGCCCCTTCCTGCGCCCTGCAAGAGTAACTATGAGATGTTGCGTTGTTCAGGCACCACCAACACCCATGGCCCAATTTTTCTGCACTTGTATGACAAGTACATGCAATTTAAATGTTGTATGGAATTTTTAACAGGAGGAGCCCTTCCTGTGCCCAGTAAGAGTAACTGAGAGAGGTTGCGTTGTTCAGGCACCAACACACAAGGCCCAATTTTTCTGCAGCTGTATGGCAAGCGATTTAAAATTTGTATAGAATCTTTAACAGCAGGGCTCGTTCCTGTGCCTTGCACCTGCGCATTTTTTTTCTTTATAAAATTTGCATACCAGATCCAAATCTATACCAGACCTGAAGGTACTAGGGGGACCCTATGCCATTTTTTTCATGTTTTTTATCTTTATTGCCGGGAGGCGGGAGCCAGCAATACATTACGGCCACGAGCAAGTTTAAATTACATTTTTTTTCCTTTATAAATGTCAGTATTGCTGCAGCAGGCTCCATACATCGTACAAATGTGCCACTTTACTGGCACATTAAGGGGGGCCCCCAGGCACGATATTTAAAGGAATTTTTCATTTTTATTGTTTCACTTTACTGCTTGTTTTTTTCTCTGACAAATTTCTTCAATAAAAATGTTTTAAACAAAAAAAAAAAAGCATCTTCAGAATCACTGGTCCTTTAAAAATGATTGTTTTAAAAAAAAAATATGCATTGGTACACGTCCCTCGGGGCAATTACTGGACCCCCATACAATTTTTTTTGGCAATAACTTGCATTTAAGCCTTTAAAATGAGGACTTTTGATTTTTCATGTTCGGATCTCATAGACTTCAATGGAGTTTGAATGTTCTAACAAACTTTTCCCCCATTTTGAAGGCTTATATGCAAGCAATTTGCCATACAATGGTTATGGGGGTCCGGGTACTGCCCTGGGGCATGGTCAGTGTTTACTGAGCTTGTGATTTTATTACTAATAAACTTTTATTGCACAAGATCTATGATCTTCATCCCTTCCACTTTTGTTTTATGGTCTACATGCATTCCTTGTGCCATATCTGTATCAACTGAGGAGGATTATATAAACATTGCATTGCAACGGTGGAAGAAAATATTGGAAAAGTTGTATGTTCTATATAAACAAATTAAAGCAGAACTCCAGGCTCCCCAAAAATAAATGTAAAAGTCAATAACTACAAATACTGTAGCTGCTGATTTTTAATATAAGGACACTTACCTGTCCAGGGACCCAGTGATGTCCTCACTCGAGCCGATTCTTCAATGAGCTTTGGGTGCTGGCGCAAGCATTTTCAGTAAGGGATACTGGAAGTAAAGTCTTGCGGCTTCACAGCTGGTTTCCTACTGAGCATGCGCTAGTTCGCTGTGCTTTGTGAATGGGTTGTAGTCTTCTGGGACCTGTAAAGTGCCCCAAAAGGCTGCAGGGGTTAGGAGGGGGCCAAACTTACAGCTCAGATCACCATGCCCCCTCCCCCCAAAAAGTGCCAAACGTGGCAATGGAGGGTGGGAGGAGGAGGAGGACAAGCAGAACTTTAACTTTTGGGTGGAGTTCCGCTTTAAATACAGTATACTGTATATCGGGGTGGTCTCAATGTTTTACAGCAGCCCTGGGGTGAGAAACTGTTGTAGATGAATGAAAGTGTTTGTTACCCCAACATTTTATATTCCTGATATGGGTCTGTGGTATCATGTACTTCTGTTAAAAAGTATCATGTTATCTTTGTATAACTTATTTTGTGTTAAATGCCCGGTGATCCTTCCAGTTCCCCTGCTTTGCTATTGCAAGCTGACCACACTAGGGATGAGAGCACATTCAGCCCTGTGTAATCAGTTTTATGGCTGTGCTGGGAGAACAGACTGCCTGTCCTCTATGGGCAATGATTTGTGCTGATGTGCCCCCTTGCACAGCACTTTACAGGGAATATCAGCGCACTGCTGTCTTTCTACCTCTTGCTGACACATCCCCCGCAGCCTCCATCCCAAGCTCAATAAGCCGCTTATGCAGCAGACAACAGAGGTCAGGTGATCACTTATAGAGATCATTAAATGCCTTTTTTTTCTTTTTTTTTTATAAGTCATATAAAAAGAAGAGAAAAAAAATATGATAAGGAGACCTTTGTCCATCATTTATATATTACATTTCTCATATTTTCATTGTCTGAATAATATCATCCTAATAAAATATTTCCCAATGTATCATCCAGGTCAGTTATCGAGTCACTGACCCTCGTCTGAGTGATGGAAAATTGTATCCAACTTTATTCCGAGTGACACCAGACGACCGGATCCGTTATACAGCTATTATAAAATGTTTGCAGCATTTTGGGTGGAACTTGGTTGGAATAATAACATCGCAGGATGGCAGCGGGAATGAGGAGTCCCAAGAACTGAGTAAGATATTGAGCCAACATGGAATCTGCGTAGATTATATCATTCCACTCACTCTAGATAACATACATAATAATATAGGATTTAGGATTATTCGTAAATCAAAAGCTAAGGTTATCATAGCGTGTGAAACTTTCACATCAAACTTTTATTACTTTTCTGACCAAATGGCCTCTACTTTAGAAAATATTACATTCATTTTCGCACCTTCATGGAGTAAGATACGTAGTAGAAAATATGAGGACTTAACAGCAATCAACTGCAGCTTCATATTTCTGTGGGGACAAAAAATATACGTACATTTTGATAATTATGATCATGGTGTCAGCTTCTCCCGCTGCTTAATTGACCCAATAATGGAAGATCTTTGGATTTATTTGTTTCACTGCCTTTCCCCACACTCACGCAAAAATGACGTTTTTCAGTCATCCTATAACATTTCTGCAAAACCTTGCAGAGGTGTAAAACATTTTTGGAAGGCATTTGATGGTTATACAAGTCTGCCTTTCTATGCATACAGGGCTGTGTATGTTCTGGCCCATGCTCTACATGGAATGTACATGAAGAAATATAAATTGGACCAAAATAGATTCCAGCACAGAGTAAGTTGGATAATAAGTGTTTATATTACTATGATCCTATCCTATATTATATAATAATTATATGAATGGATGGCTATCTCTTCCCTCCCTCTCATTTCCTGGGCAATCACTAAAAATCTTTGATTTCTCTATACAGGCTTTATATATAGATAAATAAATGTTTTTTGTTTTTGTTTTTTAATTGGGAAAGGATTAATAGTATTTTACTAATTTCTTTTTTTTTTTTCACAAAAAAAGTGCTTTATTGAATAAAAAGTAATTTTAACACACGTTACAGTCAACTGTACAATAGTACAAAAAAATAGAATTAGCATATGTAACTGCTTATAAACAAACCAAATGGCTTTGAAATCGAGTAATACAATGTTTAATCATGGTCAAGCAATGAAATCCTATGAAGTTTGTATTACAGTAAAAGGCTTTTAAACTGATGGAAGTCTTGCATAATGAATAAAGAGGTGTGAACAAGTCAAGTGATTTAGGAAATCCAAGTTTCGATCACTAAATTGGTTCGGGGAGTAACCATGTATTAAGAAAATATATGTGCAAATAATCAGGTATATCACATTAGAATATCTCCAGTCCGGCCGAAGCGAGAAGAACGATTCGGACGGGGGCTGGAGAGAAGAAAAAGAAGAGAAGAGGAAGGTAAGAAAGGAGGTAACATACAAAGGGAAAGAAAAATGGGGGGGTGGGGGAGGGAGTGGAGAGGGAGAGGGTGTGGGATAAAGGAGTAGCAACATTCCAAAGAGACCCGCTCCCAAGGACGTTAGACTGGCATAGATCAAGATTAATGATCTAGAAAAGTAAATTCAGGATAACAACGCAAGGTACTCTGGGGAGACAGTAAATATTGCCCGTGGTGACCACATTTTTTCGGAATTTTTCAATTCTGTCAGATTTCATTGCTAGTGTCCTTTCCATGTCATAAATTTGATTTATTTTAGATAACCAGTCACGGATTCGAGGTGAATTGGCTGAGTTCCAATTTAGTGGGATAAGACTTTTTGCTGCGTTCAGCATGTGTCTAACTATTGATCGCTTGTATGAGGAGTAGGGCAGAGGGTTAATGTGCAGAAGGTAGGTTGGGATGTCAAAATCAAGATCGCGTCCGGAGATGTGCCTCACCAGGGAGGCGACCTCTCTCCAGAATCTCTCTATCCTGGGACATGTCCACCATACGTGGGTGAAAGTACCCTGAGAGGCCCCACATCTCCAACATTTATCGGAGTTATTAGGGAACCACTTTTTCAGTTTATCTGGGGTGTTGTACCATTGTGTCCTGATTTTAAAGGCATTTTCCTGTAATTTAGTACTAAGAGAACATTTATGCGTGAAGACACATGATTTCTTCCATTGAGCATCTGAGATCGATATGCCCAGACTGTCCTCCCATCTCTTTTTGAAAGGGTCTGACGAGTCTATTGGGGCATCATTGATCCATTTGTACGCTAAAGAGGTTACTTTCCTCATGGGGGTGCGGAGCGGACAACAGTTTTCAAATTCTGTCGGTGCTCTAAGAAACATTTTTTTAAGCTTGTTGTTTTGTAAGAAACCATGTATCTGAACGTAGTTCCAGAACGATAGACGATGTTCCGGTGAGCATATCGTTTGTAAGTTTTGAAAGTCAAGGATTTTGCCTTTCGAAAAGCAGTGTGCTGCTGTCAAGGGTACCATTTTGTCTCCCTGTTTAACTAGCAAGGATTTGTTCTGAATACCTGGTGGAAAGTCAGGATTATTGAATAAGGGTACAATTGGGCTCGGAGAGGAAGAGAGTCCAAATTTGGTCATTGATTTTTGGAAGATATGAAGCGTAATGTGTATAAGGGGGTGTTGCTTGATCTCATATGGAAGAGTACTAGCGTCCGACCATAGTAAGTGCTCTGTGTCGCAGAGGGACCAACGTTTCTCAATGATGACCCATTCTTTGGAGTCCGCATGGCAAAACCAGTCCACGATTCTCGTCAAATGCGTCGCAACGTAATAGTTATAAAAGTTTGGGATCCACATTCCACCACTTTCCCTGTTTCTTTGAATATATGAGAATTTTATCCTTGGATGTTTCCCAGCCCAAATGAAATTTCTTTGTAAAGATGCGAGGTAGCGAAAAAACGAGGATGGGACGTGGATCGGCAGGGTGTGAAACAAATAAAGCAATCTGGGAAGTATTGTCATTTTCACAATGGCTGCCCTGCCGAACCAGGAAAATCTGCCCCTATCCCATTTCTTAAGATCTGATGAAATCTTTTGAAGCAGAGGTGTAAAATTTGAGTGGAATAGTTCATTAGTGTGTGCTGTTAAATTGATCCCTAAATATTTCAGAGATTTGTCTTCCCAGCGGTACGGGCAGTTCTCTTTAGTCAGTTTAACCATCTGGGGGGAGAGGGTCAGATTAATTGCTTCCGACTTTGAGTTGTTTATTTTGAAGTTGGACAGCGCTCTATAATCTTTGAAGTGCTGGTTCAGATTTGGTATGGATATATGCGGCTGAGCAACATAAAAAAGTAGATCGTCCGCGTATGCCGATACCTTGTATTCTTTTTGCCTCGTTTTGATTCCCTGTATAGATGGGTCCAGGTTAATAGACCTGAGCAATGGTTCCAAAGACAGAATAAACAGCACCGGTGAGAGTGGGCATCCTTGTCTTGTACCATTGCGGAGATCCAGGGGGTCTGAGAACACTCCGTTTACTCTGACTATTGCTTGGGGTGAGGAATAAAGGGCCTTAATCCAGGACATCATGTTGGAACCCAACCCTATATGGGCACAAGTTCCAAAAAGGTAGTCCCCTGATACGTGGTCAAAGGCCTTCTCCGCGTCTGTGGACAGGAGAAGACCTTCAAACCCTAACTTCTTTGCACCATGAATTAGATTAATTGATTTAATAACGTTATCCCTGGCCTCTCTACCGGGCATGAAACCTACTTGGTCTGGTCCTATTATCTTTTCTAAGTGTGGCCTAATCCTTTCTGCCATAATTTTTGCTAGAATCTTTAAGTCTAAATTGAGCAAAGAAATAGGCCTATAGTTAGCGCAGAGAGTTGAGTCTTTATCTGGTTTTGGAATCACTGTGATATGTGCTGTTAGAAAGTCCCTTGAGGGAGAGTGGCCATCTTTAATTGAGTTTAGTGCTTTGGAAAGAATCGGAGAGAGGATATCGATATATATTTTATAATATTGGGCAGTAAATCCATCAGGGCCCGGGCTTTTTCCTGTCTTCATTGTCTTAATTGCAAGTTTTATTTCCTCAGTTGTTATCTCTGCGTCTAGACTATTTGTGATTTCTTGATTTAAGGTTGGAAGGCCACTTTTTAACAGATAGTCTTTGATAGCTTGGTGTCTAGTGGAGGTGCAATTCTCTGGTTTATTTTGGTTGGGTAAATTGTATAGTTTCTCATAGAAGTCCCTAAAGGAGTTGGCTATGTCCCTAGGTTCTTGGACTAGAAGGTTTTGGGGTGATTTAATCCCTGGGATAACATTAGAGGCCTGAAAGTCTCTTAATGCTCTGGCTAGGATCTTTCCTGCTTTGTCACCGTGTTCATAGAATATGGATTTCTGCCAAAACAAAATCTGTTTCGTGTCAGCATCTAAGATAGATTGGAGTTCTTTCCTGGTATTCATTAGTTCTTACCCAACTGAGCTAGCCAAGGATTGCTTGTGTTTGTTTTCCAAATCCCTGATTTTGGTCAAGAGCTTATCTTTAAAAGCCGTGCTTTCTCTCTTTTTCTTTGAACCTAAGCGGATCAATTCTCCCCTGACAACCGCCTTATGTGCCTCCCAGATTGTGAGCCGGGAGACCTCGTCAGTGTCATTTTCAGAGAAGTAATTGTCTAACACGGTTTGAATGTGCTGTTGGTTAGGCTGGTCCAGAAGCAGGGATGGGTTCAATCTCCATGCCTTATCTGCTTTTCGGGTCGGTAGGAAATTCATATGTAGGGAGATTGGGGCGTGGTCCGAAATGGTAATGGATCCAATATCTGCTCCACCCACCTCGGACAGGTCCCTCTGCGACACAAACACGTGATCAATCCTCGTATACCTGTCATGTGGGATTGAGTAAAAGGTGAAGTCTTTCTCAGCTGGGTGTAAAGTCCTCCAAGTGTCAACAAGTGTGAGTGATTGGAGTGACATTTTGATCTTTTTTAGAATAGCATATGAAAGGCAGGAATGCCCTGTGGAGGTATCACACAAGGGGTTTAGGGGAACATTAAAGTCTCCCCCCAGGATTATGCAACCCTTCGCAAAACTCTTCAGTTCGGATATCATTGAGTTGCAAAATGTTAAGTGAGCTCGATTGGGGAAATATATATTCGCCAGAGTTATCTGTTTGTCACCTAGTTTACCGGCAATGAAGACAAACCTCCCTTCCGGATCTGTGTGACTGAGGGACCCTGCGCTTATGGATATAAAGTGCAATTAACAATAAATAATGTGCATAAAAAGCTGCTAGCTGCAGTGAAAAGTGCTAGTGCTCTTTTAGGAATATGGTGTTGGGGATGCAGCGCTGCTTTAAATATATATAAATGCAAAAATCTCTTAATTAAATATTACATAACAGTGATATTCTTCAAAAAATGATAAATAATCGGATCATAAAATCATGAAATACATAAAACAAGTTGTGCTAAATAAAAATGTCCATTAGTGCATCTTTCCAAGGTGCTGTAACTTTTTTCCAATACTCAAAAGGTGCTTGCGTGCTCAAACTGTGTAATAAGCAGGGTTTCCCCCTTAAAGTATCTGCTTACCACCAAGTAGATGTAATCAGGCATGGAAAGAAAAAGGCTTTACACTCTGTTGCTCCAACCGATCAATCAGAGAGGGATATTGCTGGAACATCAAGATTTTTCCCCGTGTCCTCAAAGAAAGAAGCTTTTCATAGTGAAGTTCGTTCAAACAGCACATTTATTGAGTACACAACGGGGTTCATACTCACAAACATCACAAAGTATCATGCAAAATTGTATAGAGCGGCTCGGCGTTATACTGCTCCCGCAGCATACGATCCTGTAATCGCTCTACCTATCGCTATACGCGTTTCGCTGTGACACACAGCTTCATCTGTAGCTGACATGTGAGGCGTACCACTCAGTTAAGTATACTGCATTGCCACTCCTACTTTCTTTCAAGTCCGAGGACTTGATACATTTAATTTAATAGGTTGCAACTATGTGCTAGTGAAATGGATACATCGGAGTGGATGCTTTCTGGTCCAAACTGTGATAATAAACTAAAACACTAATTATCTTTAATTGATTAAAAAATATGTTTAAAAACAATAGCTCAATTTCAGTGTGTTAATTGTATGTACGGGGCTCTCCTTCTTACCCTCCTTAAAAGGAACCGGTTGTGTTAATGGAATAATGATTACTGATGGCCCATACATCTTGCGATTGATCATGAGCGATTCCATAAAAAATACTACATTTCTAAAATAACTCCTAATACAGATAAGATCTACTGCTTACAAGGCTAGAATACAATTGTGTCTAAAATTAAATAAATAAATGCAGGCTTATACATATGATTTAAAATTCCTAAAATCAATAAATATTAAAAAATGAAAATTTTTTTTAAAAATCATTAATAAAACAATTTATATCTATTTCAACATTCAAACCTTTGGGAATCATACTATCTAGTTTATGGATCCACCATGTTTCATTTTGAGAGATGGCTCTTCTCATATTAGTGCCTCTCCAATGTTTTTCTATCGTGTCTATTGCACAGAATTTCAATTTGCTAGGATCTTTGTTGTGTACAGTTCTAAAATGATTGGACAGACTATGCTTTTTGAAACCTTTTTTGATATTAGCAATATGCTCTCTGAGTCTGATCCTTAGTTCTCTAGTGGTACGTCCTATATACTGGAGTCCACATTCACACTCCAATAGATAGGTAACGTGGGTGGTCCTGCAGGTGATAAATTTTTCAATTTTATATTGTCGTTTGGTGACATTCGATTTAAAATGCGTTTCTTTTTTAGATTTATTGTTTTTTCTACATGTGCGGCATATGACACAATTGCCGCATCTGTAAAATCCTTTTTGATCTAGGAATGTCACTATTTTTTGCGGGGGATCGGGTATGTTTTTGGCAATTTTATCTTTAAGGATAGGAGGTCTTCTATAGATGAATTAGGGTTTTTTTGGTAAAATATTCTTAAAAATCGGATCTCTCATTAAAATGGGCCAGTGTGCTTTAAAAATGTTTTCTAATTGCTTATACTGCTGGTTAAAATCTGTACAAAAGGCGGTTTGATGGTTTCTTTTGTTAGTTTTCTTACTGGGTTTAAGTAATTCTTTTCTATCCATATTGACGACTTTTTGTTGGATCTGATTAAGATTTGCAGTTTTGTATCCTTTATCTTTGAACCTTTGCAGTAGCATGTTCGATTGCTCTAGATAATCGTTTTGGGATTGACAATTTCTCCTAAGTCTTAACAATTGTCCTTTTGGAATTGCTGCTAGCCAATTAGGGTGGTGATTGCTACTAGTTGGTATGTAGCTGTTTCTGTCCGTACTTTTAAAATACGTTTTTGTGGACATATGATTATTTGATTTAAAAATGGTGAGATCTAGGTAATTAATTTCTTGTTCATTTATCGATGCTGTAAAAGTGATTTGATATTTGTTTGTGTTCAGTGACTCTATGTATTTGGATAGGGATTCTTGCGATCCCTCCCATATGATTAAAATGTCATCAATGAACCTTTTGAAACCTTTCAGTTGGGGGTGGGGTTTGTTAAAAATATATTCAGCTTCCCATTTATTCATAAAAATGTTTGCTACTGTGGGGGCATACTTAGCCCCCATCGCTACGCCTTTAGTTTGCTTGTAAAAGTGCTTGCAGTGCCAAAAGTAGTTATTACACATAGCCCATTCTAAAATGTCTAATAAAAACTCAATTTGGGACGGAGGTAATTTCTTATCTGCCTTCAGTGCCCATTTGACTGCTGCTAAAGCGTCTTTTTGATTTATGTTGGTATATAATGAATTTACATCCACACTCGCTAAAATTGTATTGTCCGTTGTTTTAAAGTGCTCAATATAGTTTAACACATCTTTGCTATCTTTGAGGTAGGATGTTGTTTTCTGTGCTAATGGTTGGAGATGGAAATCTATATATTCGCCTACCCTTGCAAAGATAGATTCTATTCCGTTTATAATTGGACGTCCGGGTGGCTTCTCCAAGTTTTTGTGAATTTTTGGTACCTGGTATATAATTGGCATTTTTGGAGCTTCAGGTATTAAATATTTCATTTCCTTTTTATTCAAAATATCATTTTTATACGCTTTTTTTATTTTTTTAGTCAGCGTTGCTTTGAGTTTATTAAGTGGATTACCTCTTAATTTCTCATAAGTCTCACTACCATTTACTATTTTGTCCAATTCATCCATATACTGTTTTTTATCTAAGATTACAATTCCTCCTCCTTTATCCGCAGGTCTTATCACTATACTTTTCTTTTTTTCCAGGGATTCTATGCTTTTTTGTAATTTTTTACTTCCTGGAATTGGGTGGATTGAAATATTCTCTATATCTTGCTGTACCATAAGTTTAAATACGTCTAAACATTGATTATTAGTCGTTTTTGGATTGAATGTTGATCTGTTTTTAAGACCACTGTGTACAATGTCACTTTCTTGTGGCTGTTCTATTCTGTCATTTATTTTGTTAGCAAAGAATTTTTTGATGTTTAATGTTCTTACAAATTTGTGCAAGTCAATGAAAGCCTGAAATTTGTTAATATTTTTATGGGGGGCAAATTTGAGCCCCAAATCTAGAATGCGTAGCTCCTCATCGGTCAGAGTTACGCTGCTTAGATTGTAAATTCCCTCTCCTAGTTTGTTCGTTTTCTTTTTCCTTTTCCCCCCTCTGCATCCTCTTTTCTTTCTTTGTGTTGAGGTTGTAATGGAGGTCCTTGGTATGGGGGCTGTGCCTGATGATACCCTCGGGGTCTCCAATAATACGGGTTGCCCCTTCGCGGACCCCAATAGGAGCCTCTTCCTCTGTTCCCTCTCCAAGGAGGTCTGCCCTGTCCCCTGTTCCAAAAATCCCCCCGATACGAGGGTTGATGTTGGTAACCTTGCTGGTAATAAGGTGGGGGTCCTCCTGGTCTGGGGGATGGGGAGTGCTGATATATAGGTTCAAACCTATTATGTGTAGGTACATTATACTGAGGTGAATCAGCATACTGTTGGGGAGTTTTATTGGCTCTAGAGGTGCTTGGAGTCGGGGTGTTGGAGGGGAAAGGTGACGCTACACTTTCCCTTTCAGGTGACGATTCTCTTGAATGGATTATTTCCTCCTCCATTAACTCTTGCCATTTGTAGATATTACCTGCCTTGTAGTCAGTTAAGTCTCTTTGGAATTTTTTGATTTTTTTCTTTTGTGTATCTTTGTCCAATTTTGATATAAATTCTTGTATACTTTTCATTCAGTTTTTTTGGGCATTTTTTGGGTGTCTTTGGAGGCAGGCATAACATCTGAACTTGTGTATAGGGGTATATATACACACACACTTATATGTATTTATACACATACACATATATAGGTGTGAAAGGAGCGAAGTCCTATGGCTGTTAATTATTTCATTAGCGCAGCCATAGGGTTCTGCTACTTTCACACCTATATATGTGTATGTGTATATATATACATACATGTGTGTGTGTATATATACCCCTACACAGAAGTTCAGATGTCATGCCTGCCTCCAAACACATCCACAAAAAAGCCCTATAAACGCCTGTAACAAAAAGCCGGGTGTGAAAATACCCGGGGGGTAAATTCAATAAAGCTGCTGTGCCACTTTACTGGCCTTAATCTTTCTTGTTAATGTATTGAGCCAAATTCATTAAGTACTGTATTTGTGATACTTTAGGTTCTGACAGCGACTGGTGCACCACTTTTACATTTAGTCACATTCAATGCTGTAAAGTGTAAAAGTGGAGCTTATTAAGACCAACTTTCTTTTGGAGCACAAAGAGAAAAACTGGATCAGACAGCAAAAGCACTGAAAACTTCCAAATTGATTACTAACATACAGGACAATAAAAACAAAGATGGGGAGTGTGTCCAACATGGGGGACTGACCGGATGTTCATCTTGGAGCTCTGCTAGAGGAATCCTTTTCAGCACTTTTCTGGGCTATTGGGTGCTCCTAGACTGTGGAGGCCTTACAAATCCACTGGGTGTAGAAGAGGGGATAAGAAACTTTTGTTTTCCCCCAGGAAAACAAAGGAGGACTGAGGAGCCTGCAGGGTTCGTGCCAGGGATCCCTGAGCTGATGGCTGCTAAATAGAGTTGAGCGGACGCCTGGATGTCCGTGTTCGGCGGGTTCGGCCGAACTTTAAAAAAAAGTTCGGGTCCGTGTCCCGGACTTTTGCTGAACTTTTCCCGGACACCGAACCCCATTGAAGTCAATGGGGACCCGAACTTTCAGGCACTAAAATGGCTCTAAAACACCAAAGGAAAGGGCTAGAGTGCTGCAAATGGCAGCAAAACGTATTTAAGAGCATGGCAAGTGCTCTGCAAACAAATGTGGATAGGGAAATAACTTAAAACAAACAAAAAAAAACAGAAAAATAAAACAATGTTCTTCATCTCTGAAGGACGAGGTCCATATGGAGTAGGAGGGAGGTTGAGGTGGTGGTGGATGTGGCGGTGTCATAGGCGTGCGCACAGGGTGTGCCGGGTGTACCTGGGCACACCCTAATCACCTAGGGCACATTAGCATTATCGCTCTGTTTGCCAGTGAGGAGATGGGAAAGATCTCCCTCTGACCTGCTCTGCTCTATTTCACTTTGCCAGCAGGGAGAGTAATGTATCGGGGCCATGTACATGTAGGCAAACACATGCATGTGTATTTAAACTTTGGGGTGCACACCCTAATGCAATAGGCTGTGCACACCTATGGGCGGTGTAGGTGGAAGCGGCGGTGGAGGAGGACCAGGGCCGGATTAAGAGCATCATGGGCTTGGTGCTGAGGATTTTGAAGGGCCTTAAGGGCCGTGCCTTAGCATGCACCCAGAGGAGGAAGGGTGCAGCCATGCATGCCTAATTCAACATGGGATGCTGTCTCTGAAGCCCATAAACACATCCATGCATCTGCAACTGTCCCTCCTTGTCCGGCCTTCGTGCTGTGTGGGGAGGTTCTGAGGGAGCTGCCTGGGGAAGCGAGCATAGAAGCCAGACTTCTGTGTTTACAAGTGACAGAAGAGCGGTAACAGTGAATATGGCCAACCCGGGGCCTATATAAAGGTAGGGGCCTGGAGCTGCAGCTCCAATAGCCCCTACGTTAATCTGGCCCTGAGGAGGACGAGGTAGCCAACACTGCTTCTTTTCACAAATTTTAAATGAGGGTACACCCCAAAAAAGTGAGAAAGAGCAAAAATGGAACAATGGGTGGGTAAGGTCGGTATCCATCGCTATTCTGCACAAGGTACGGAAAAGTCCAGTGGGATCCATGCCTGGTTCATTTTAATGAACGTGAGCTTGTCCACATTGTCTCTGGACAGGCGGCTGCGCTTGTCTGTGATAACGCCCCCAGCCATGCTAAATACCCGTTCAGATAATACACAGGGCACGCCAGCACCTCCAAGGCGTAAAGGGCAAGCTCAGGACATGTGCCCAATTTGGAGACCCAGAAGTTGAAGGGGGCAGACCCGTCATTCACTACATGTAGGCGTGTGCACAAATACTGCTCCACCATGTTGGTGAAATGCTGTCTCCTGCTAAGACGTTCCATATGAGCTGCTGGTGCTGCTGTTTGTTGTGGCGTGCTGACAAAGCTTTTCCACATTTCGGCCATGCTAACCCTGCCTTCTGAGGTGCTGGCGGTGCCCTGGTTGCGTTGGCGACCTCTTCCTCCTCCTCCTCCTCCTCCTCTGCCTTGTGCTTCCACTGTGGCCCAGCTGTCAGGTGGGAATGCCAGCAGCATGGCGTCTACCAGCGTGCGCTTATACTCGCGCATCTTGCGATCGCGCGCCAGTGAGTGAATTAAGGACGGTACGTTGTCCTTGTAACGGGGATCCAGCAGCGTGGCCACCCAGTAATCAGCACAAGTTAGAATGTGGGCAACTCGGCGGTCGTTGTGGAGACACTGCAGCATGTAATCGCTCATGTGTGCCAGGCTGCCCAGAGGCTGTCCTCTATGGGAGGTGTATCGTCCGTGTCCTCTGTATCCCCCCAGCCACGCACCAGTGATGGCCATGAGCTGGCCTGGGTGCCACCCTGCTGTGAACATGCTTCCATCTCCTCCTCCATCTCCTCCTCCATCTCCTCCTCCTCATCCTCCAGAACTGTGCCCTGTTGGACAATTGTGTCCCTGGCGTTTGTGTGTGCAGGAAACCAACCTCTGAGCCCCTTGCGAATGACTGCCCTGAAAGCCTTGGAAATGTTACCTCTTCATCCTCCTCCTCCTCCTCCTCCTCATCATGTGCCACATCCTCTTCCATCATCGCCCGAATTGTTTTTTCAAGGAGGCATAGAAGTGGGATAGTTAAGCTGAGAACGGCGTCATCGGCACTGGCCATGTTGGTGGAGTACTCAAAACAGCGCAACAAGGCACACAGGTCTCGCATGGAGGCCCAGTTATTGGTGGTGAAGTGGTGCTGTTCGGCAGAGCGACTCACGCGTGCGTGCTGCAGCTGAAACTCCACTATGGCCTGCTGCTGCTCGCACAGTCTTTGCAGCATGTGCAAGGTGGAGTTCCACCTTGTGGGCACGTCACATATGAGGCGGTGAGCGGGAAGGCCGAAGTTACGCTGCAGCGCTGACAGGCGAGCAGCAGCAGGGTGAGAATGCCGAAAGTGCGCACAGACGGCCCACACTTTCTGCAGCAGCTCTGACATATCGGGGTAGTTTTTAAGGAACCTCTGCACCACCAAATTCAGCACATGCGCCAGGCAAGGGATGTGCGTCAAACCGGCTAGGCCCAGAGCTGCTATGAGATTTCGCCCGTTATCGCACACCACCAGGCCGGGCTTGAGGCTCGCTAGCAGCAACCACTCATTTGTCTGCTGTTCCATGCTCCTCCACAACTCCTGCGCGGTGTGTGGTTTGTCCCCCAAACAGGCAAGTTTTAAAACTGCCTGCTGTCGTTTACCCCTGGCCGTGCTGAAGTTGGTGGTGAAGGTGTTACGCTGTCCGGATGAGGAGGCGGTAGAGGATGAGGAAGCGGAGTAGGAGGAGTTAGGAACAGGAGGCAAACTGAAGCGCCCTGCAATCCTCGGTGGTGGAAGGACATGCGCCAAATTGCTATCCGTCTCAGGCCCATCCGCCACTGCATTTACCCAGTGTGCCGTTAGGGAGATATAACGCCCCTGACCGTGCTTACTGGTCCACGTATCGGTAGTTAGGTGGACCTTGGCACAGATGGCGTTGCGCAGTGCACACCTGATTTTTTCCCCCACTTGGTTGTGCAGGGAAGGGATGGCTTGCCTGGAAAAGTAGTGGTGGCTGGGCACGACGTACTGTGGGACAGCCACCGACATAAGGTTTTTAACACTGTGCGTCTCCACCAGACGGAATGACAGCATTTCAAAGGCCAAGAATTTTGAAATGCTGGCATTCAGGGCCAGGGATCGCGGGTGGGTAGGGGGGTACTTCCTCTTCCTCTCAAGTGTTTGAGAGATGGAAAGCTGAACGCTTCCATGGGACATTGTGGAGATGGTTGGTGACCCAGGTGGTGGTGTTGCTGACAGATCGTCTGTTTGCGGGGTGGCAGGTGCCGGTATCACTACAGATGTGGCTGGAGCGGCCGAGACTGCAGCAGAAGAGGAAGCAGGATGAGCCAGAGACGTTTCTTGGTTTTGAAGGTGTCTACTCCACTGCAGCTCGTGCTTTGCACTTAGATGTCTTATCATGCAGGTTGTGCTCAGGCTGAGAAGGTTTATGCCTCGCTTCAGGCTCTGATTGCACAGAGTGCAAACCACTCGTGTCCTGTCATCAGCACATTTTCTAAAGAACTTCCACGCTAGAGAACTCCTTTGAGCTGACTTTGGTGCGCTCGTTCCCTTGCTGCGTTGGGCAGTAGCGGGCGTAGTGTCTAGGGCACGGCCGCTCCGCTTCTGCACCCTGCTCCCTCTTCTGCTGTGCTGGTGGCTCTGTGCGACCACCGCCTCTTCCTCCAAACTACTCAGGTCACCTGCATGACGTTCATTCCATGTGGGGTCGAGGACCTCATCGTCCTCCACATCATCTTCCACCCAGTCTTCACCCCTTCCCTCCTTGTCGGTCTCCACAATGCTGAACACCGCAGCAGTTGGCACCTGCATTTCGTCATCATCGGAGACGTGCTGCGATGGTCCTTGCATGTACTCATCTTGAGAAATAAGTGGTTGGGCATCGCTGCACTCAATCTCTTCAACTTCTGGGGCAGGGCTAGGTGGATGGCCCTGGGAAACCCTGCTGACAGAGTCCTCAAAAAGAACAAGAGACTGCTGTATGGATTGGGGCTCAGACTGCTTGCCTGATTTCCAAGGGGGTGAGGTGAAAGATGGTTGGACATGGCTGCAGGTGCCAACTCTGACCTTTCTGCAGTAGACTGGGTGGGAGACAATGTGAAGGAACTGGAGGCACTGTCAGCAACCCAATCTACTATCGCCTGTACTTCTTCAGGCCTCACCACGTCTAGAGGCACATTATGCCCTACCAAATACTGCTGCAGGTTATGTCGCCTACTCACACTTGTGGAAGGTGTTTCACTTGTGCGTGTAGCTGGCACAGATAGACCACGTCCTCTCCTTGCAACAGGAGCTCTACCAGCAGCACCACGACCCAGGCCACGGCCCCTATTTGACGGTCTCCTCATATTTCTGTAATTTAAGATCTTGCCCTAGAAAGGTGTTTATTGAATAGCGGAACAAAACAACAACAGTATCGCACGGGTGTATCTGACAGTCAAATATGCAAACTATGCCGCAATTTAATGTTTTTTACCCCAAAAGGGTGTATATTGAATAGCGGAATAGGAAAAAGGATAAAAAAACGGTGTATCTCACACGTACAAACACAGACTAGGCCCCGATTAAATTTTTTTGTACCCTAAAGGGAGGATGAGGAAGAGGAGTAGGAGGAGTTGGGAACAGGAGGCTAACTGAAGCGCCCTGCAATCCTTGGCAGTGGAAGGAGATGCGCCAAACAAATTTAAAAGGTGTATCTCACACGTACCGATACAGACTATGCCGTAATTTAATTTTCTTACACTCCAAAAGGGTGTATATTGAATAGCGGAATAGGAAAAATGTTATAATACGGTGTATCTCACACGTACAAACACAGACTAGGCCCCGATTACAATTTTTTGTACCCTAAAGGCAGGATGAGGAAGAGGAGTAGGAGGAGTTGGGAACAGGAGGCAAACTGAAGCGCCCTGCAATCCTCGGCGGTAGAAGGAGATGCGCCAAACAAATTTAAAAAGGTGTATCTCACATGTACCGATACAGACTATCCCGCAATTTAATTTTTTACACTCAAACAGGGTGTATATTGAATAGCGGAATAGGACAAATTTTACAAAACGGTGTATCTCACACGTACAAACACCAACTAGGCCCCGATCACAATTTTTTGTACCCTAAAGGCAGGATGAGGAAGAGGAGTAGGAGGAGTTGGGAACAGGAGCCAAACTGAAGCGTCCTGCAATCCTCGGCAGTAGAAGGAGATGCGCCAAACAAATTTTATAAGGTGTATCTCACATGTACCAGTACAGACTATCCCGCAATTAAATTTTTTACACTCAAACAGGGTGTATATTGAATAGCGGAATAGGACAAATTTTACAAAACGGTGTATCTCACACGTACAAACACCAACTAGGCCCCGATTACAATTTTTTGTACCCTAAAGGCAGGATGAGGAGTAGGAGGAGTTCGGAACAGGCAGGAGGCAGACTGAAGCACCCTCAAATCCTCGGCAGTATGAGATGCGCCCCAAAAATTGGAAAGGTGTATCTCACACGTACCGACACAGACTATCCCGCAATTTAATTGTTTATACCCAAAGGTTTTGATTAAATAGCGGAATAGGAAATATGATCAAAAAAAGTGTATGTATCTCACACGTACAGAAGCACACTAGGCCCCAATTACTATTGTTTGTACCCCTAAAGGCAAGATGAGGAGTAGGAGGAGTATGGAACAGGCAGCACCCTCAAATCTTCATATGTATGAGATGAACCCCAAAAACTTGGAAAGGTGGATCTCACACGTACCAACACAGACTATCCCGCAATTTAATTGATCCCCAAAGGTTTTTATTGAATAGCGGAATAGGAAATATGATCAAAAAAAGTGTATGTATCTCACACGTACAAAACCACACTAGGCCCCAATTACTATTGTTTGTACCCCTAAAAGGCTGAATGAGGAGTAGGAGGAGTATGGAACAGGCAGCACCCTCAAATCTTCAGAAGTATGAGATGAACCCCAAAAACTTGGAAAGGTGGATCTCACACGTATCAACACAAACTATCCCGCAATTTAATTGATCCCCAAAGGTTTTTATTGAATAGCGGAATAGGAAATATGATCAAAAAAAGTGTATGTATCTCACACGTACAAAACCACACTAGGCCCCAATTACTATTGTTTGTACCCCTAAAAGGCTGAATGAGGAGTAGGAGGAGTATGGAACAGGCAGCACCCTCAAATCTTCAGAAGTATGAGATGAACCCCAAAAACTTGGAAAGGTGGATCTCACACGTACCAACACAGACTATCCCGCAATTTAATTGATCCCCAAAGGTTTTTATTGAATAGCGGAATAGGAAATATGATCAAAAAAAGTGTATGTATCTCACACGTACAAAACCACACTAGGCCCCAATTACTATTGTTTGTACCCCTAAAAGGCTGAATGAGGAGTAGGAGGAGTATGGAACAGGCAGCACCCTCAAATCTTCATAAGTATGAGATGAACCCCAAAAACTTGGAAAGGTGGATCTCACACGTACCAGCACAAACTATCCCGCAATTTAATTGATCCCCAAAGGTTTTAATTGAATAGCGGAATAGGAAATATGATCAAAAAAAGTGTATGTATCTCACACGTACAAAACCACACTAGGCCCCAATTACTATTGTTTGTACCCCTAAAAGGCTGAATGAGGAGTAGGAGGAGTATGGAACAGGCAGCATCCTCAAATCTTCAGAAGTATGAGATGAACCCCAAAAACTTGGAAAGGTGGATCTCACACGTATCAACACAAACTATCCCGCAATTTAATTGATCCCCAAAGGTTTTTATTGAATAGCGGAATAGGAAATATGATCAAAAAAAGTGTATGTATCTCACACGTACAAAACCACACTAGGCCCCAATTACTATTGTTTGTACCCCTAAAAGGCTGAATGAGGAGTAGGAGGAGTATGGAACAGGCAGCACCCTCAAATCTTCAGAAGTATGAGATGAACCCCAAAAACTTGGAAAGGTGGATCTCACACGTACCAACACAGACTATCCCGCAATTTAATTGATCCCCAAAGGTTTTTATTGAATAGCGGAATAGGAAATATGATCAAAAAAAGTGTATGTATCTCACACGTACAAAACCACACTAGGCCCCAATTACTATTGTTTGTACCCCTAAAAGGCTGAATGAGGAGTAGGAGGAGTATGGAACAGGCAGCACCCTCAAATCTTCATAAGTATGAGATGAACCCCAAAAACTTGGAAAGGTGGATCTCACACGTACCAGCACAAACTATCCCGCAATTTAATTGATCCCCAAAGGTTTTACTTGAATAGCGGAATAGGAAATATGATCAAAAAAAGTGTATGTATCTCACACGTACAAAACCACACTAGGCCCCAATTACTAGTGTTTGTACCCCTAAAAGGCTGAATGAGGAGTAGGAGGAGTATGGAACAGGCAGCACCCTCAAATCTTCAGAAGTATGAGATGAACTCCAAAAACTTGGAAAGGTGGATCTCACACGTTCCAACACAGACTATCCCGCAATTTAATTGATCCCCAAAGGTTTTTATTGAATAGCGGAATAGGAAATATGATCTAAAAAAGTGTATGTATCTCACACGTACAAAACCACACTAGGCTCCAATTACTATTGTTTGTACCCCTAAAAGGCTGGATGAGGAGTAGGAGGAGTATGGAACAGGCAGCACCCTCAAATCTTCAGAAGTATGAGATGAACCCCAAAAAACCCAAATATCATTCAGCTCTGCTGCAGGCCACAATTTATTTTTTTTTAACCCAAGGCTGTATATTGAATAGTGGAATAGTAAAAAAGTGTATGATTTCTGAAACCACTCAATATTAGCACATGTGAACTGAACACAGCAGTGTATGATCAGTCACTCAGAACAGCACAGCTGAAGGAAAAATGCTGCACACAGTGCCTGATAGAAAAATACTTTTCTCCCTCCTCCTCAGTGGGCAAAAAAGATTGTGTTCACTGCACCCCAAAAATATTGTGTTCACTGCACCCCAAAAAGATTGTGTTCACTGTACCCCAAAAATATTGTGTTCACTGCACCCCAAAAAGATTGTGTTCACTGCAGCCCACACACAGCAAAATGGATGTGGACCACTGACACCTGCCTATCTCCTATCCCACACCACACAGCAATATCGATTGTAGTTTGTAGAACACACTGTCTGACCCTAAAAATCAATGTTTTTTACCCCAAAAGGGTGTATATTGAATAGCGGAATAGGAAAAAGGATAAAAAAACGGTGTATCTCACACGTACAAACACAGACTAGGCCCCGATTAAATTTTTTTGTACCCTAAAGGGAGGATGAGGAAGAGGAGTAGGAGGAGTTGGGAACAGGAGGCTAACTGAAGCGCCCTGCAATCCTTGGCGGTGGAAGGAGATGCGCCAAACAAATTTAAAAGGTGTATCTCACACGTACCGATACAGACTATGCCGTAATTTAATTTTCTTACACTCCAAAAGGGTGTATATTGAATAGCGGAATAAGAAAAATGTTATAATACGGTGTATCTCACACGTACAAACACAGACTAGGCCCCGATTACAATTTTTTGTACCCTAAAGGCAGGATGAGGAAGAGGAGTAGGAGGAGTTGGGAACAGGAGGCAAACTGAAGCGCCCTGCAATCCTCGGCGGTAGAAGGAGATGCGCCAAACAAATTTAAAAAGGTGTATCTCACATGTACCGATACAGACTATCCCGCAATTTAATTTTTTACACTCAAACAGGGTGTATATTGAATAGCGGAATAGGACAAATTTTACAAAACGGTGTATCTCACACGTACAAACACCAACTAGGCCCCGATCACAATTTTTTGTACCCTAAAGGCAGGATGAGGAAGAGGAGTAGGAGGAGTTGGGAACAGGAGCCAAACTGAAGCGTCCTGCAATCCTCGGCGGTAGAAGGAGATGCGCCAAACAAATTTTATAAGGTGTATCTCACATGTACCAGTACAGACTATCCCGCAATTAAATTTTTTACACTCAAACAGGGTGTATATTGAATAGCGGAATAGGACAAATTTTACAAAACGGTGTATCTCACACGTACAAACACCAACTAGGCCCCGATTACAATTTTTTGTACCCTAAAGGCAGGATGAGGAGTAGGAGGAGTTCGGAACAGGCAGGAGGCAGACTGAAGCACCCTCAAATCCTCGGCAGTATGAGATGCGCCCCAAAAATTGGAAAGGTGTATCTCACACGTACCGACACAGACTATCCCGCAATTTAATTGTTTATACCCAAAGGTTTTGATTAAATAGCGGAATAGGAAATATGATCAAAAAAAGTGTATGTATCTCACACGTACAGAAGCACACTAGGCCCCAATTACTATTGTTTGTACCCCTAAAGGCAAGATGAGGAGTAGGAGGAGTATGGAACAGGCAGCACCCTCAAATCTTCATATGTATGAGATGAACCCCAAAAACTTGGAAAGGTGGATCTCACACGTACCAACACAAACTATCCCGCAATTTAATTGATCCCCAAAGGTTTTTATTGAATAGCGGAATAGGAAATATGATCAAAAAAAGTGTATGTATCTCACACACACAAAACCACACTAGGCCCCAATTACTATTGTTTGTACCCCTAAAAGGCTGAATGAGGAGTAGGAGGAGTATGGAACAGGCAGCACCCTCAAATCTTCAGAAGTATGAGATGAACCCCAAAAACTTGGAAAGGTGGATCTCACACGTACCAACACAAACTATTCCGCAATTTAATTGATCCCCAAAGGTTTTTATTGAATAGCGGAATAGGAAATATGATCAAAAAAAGTGTATGTATCTCACACACACAAAACCACACTAGGCCCCAATTACTATTGTTTGTACCCCTAAAAGGCTGAATGAGGAGTAGGAGGAGTATGGAACAGGCAGCACCCTCAAATCTTCAGAAGTATGAGATGAACCCCAAAAACTTGGAAAGGTGGATCTCACATCTTCAAAACCACAAAACCACACTAGGCCCCAATTACTATTGTTTGTACCCCTAAAAGGCTGAATGAGGAGTAGGAGGAGTATGGAACAGGCAGCACCCTCAAATCTTCAGAAGTATGAGATGAACTCCAAAAACTTGGAAAGGTGGATCTCACACGTATCAACACAAACTATCCCGCAATTTAATTGATCCCCAAAGGTTTTTATTGAATAGCGGAATAGGAAATATGATCAAAAAAAGTGTATGTATCTCACACGTACAAAACCACACTAGGCCCCAATTACTATTGTTTGTACCCCTAAAAGGCTGAATGAGGAGTAGGAGGAGTATGGAACAGGCAGCACCCTCAAATCTTCAGAAGTATGAGATGAACCCCAAAAACTTGGAAAGGTGGATCTCACACGTATCAACACAAACTATCCCGCAATTTAATTGATCCCCAAAGGTTTTTATTGAATAGCGGAATAGGAAATATGATCAAAAAAAGTGTATGTATCTCACACGTACAAAACCACACTAGGCCCCAATTACTATTGTTTGTACCCCTAAAAGGCTGAATGAGGAGTAGGAGGAGTATGGAACAGGCAGCACCCTCAAATCTTCAGAAGTATGAGATGAACCCCAAAAACTTGGAAAGGTGGATCTCACATCTTCAAAACCACAAAACCACACTAGGCCCCAATTACTATTGTTTGTACCCCTAAAAGGCTGAATGAGGAGTAGGAGGAGTATGGAACAGGCAGCACCCTCAAATCTTCAGAAGTATGAGATGAACTCCAAAAACTTGGAAAGGTGGATCTCACACGTATCAACACAAACTATCCCGCAATTTAATTGATCCCCAAAGGTTTTTATTGAATAGCGGAATAGGAAATATGATCAAAAAAAGTGTATGTATCTCACACGTACAAAACCACACTAGGCCCCAATTACTATTGTTTGTACCCCTAAAAGGCTGAATGAGGAGTAGGAGGAGTATGGAACAGGCAGCACCCTCAAATCTTCAGAAGTATGAGATGAACCCCAAAAACCCCAAATATCATTCAGCTCTGCTGCAGGCCACAATTTATTTTTTTTAACCCAAGGCTGTATATTGAATAGTGGAATAGTAAAAAAGTGTATGATTTCTGAAACCACTCAATATTAGCACATGTGAACTGAACACAGCAGTGTATGATCAGTCACTCAGCACAGCACAGCTGAAGGAAAAATGCTGCACACAGTGCCTGATAGAAAAATACTTTTCTCCCTCCTCCTCAGTGGGCAAAAAAGATTGTGTTCACTGCACCCCAAAAATATTGTGTTCACTGCACCCCAAAAAGATTGTGTTCACTGTACCCCAAAAATATTGTGTTCACTGCACCCCAAAAAGATTGTGTTCACTGCAGCCCACACACAGCAAAATGGATGTGGACCACTGACACCTGCCTATCTCCTATCCCACACCACACAGCAATATCTATTGTAGTTTGTAGAACACACTGTCTGACCCTAAAAATCAGCAGACTCTGTCCCTAAAAGGATTGCTAAGATCGTAGATCGGTCACTGCAAACCCCACCCCACACAGCAATATCGATTGTAGTTTGTAGAACGCACTGTCTGACCCTAAAAATCAGCAGACTCTGTCCCTAAAAGGATTGCTAAGATCGTAGATCGGTCACTGCAAACCCCACCCCACACAGCAATATCGATTGTAGTTTGTAGAACACACTGACCCTAAAAATCAGCAGACTCTCTCCCTAAAATGCCTACAACTCGCCCTGCCTAACACACTGCGGCCTGTCCCTCAACTCTATCCGGACACAAATGTTTTTTTTTTTCCTGTCTATCCCTAATCAGCAGCCAGCACGTTGATGTGTGCTCTCTCCCAGAACTAAACAGCAGAATGACGCCGCAGCGGCGCTGCCTCAAACTTATAAAGACTTGGTCACATGCTTCAGACGGCCAATCACAGCTACTGATACATTTGTAGGCATGGCTGGGATGGCTTAGGCACACCAGTTAAATGCTTGTTTATTGGCTGTTGAAAGCCTGCCATGAAAAGCGCGTCAAAGCATGCAAAACCCGGAAATAAAACGACCGAACACGGATATACAGTAAAATTTTCGGGTCCGTGTTCGGGTAACAAAAATCCAATTATTCGGTACGAACACGAATAATACAGTCCGTGTTCGCTCAACCCTACTGCTAAACCCTCTTGTCAGGCAGTGCTCACTAATAAAATTGAGGCTGTACACAGCTGAGGTAGGAGTGGGACATGTGGAGGACACTACTGCAGATCATACGGTGGTGATTCGCACCCTGCAAACTAAAGTAAAGGAGCTGGAATATCAGGACAAGGATGCTGAAAATAGATGTTGGCGCAACAACATCCACACTATCGGCCTAGCAGAGGAAGCGGAAGGAAAGAACTCCACTACTTTCTTAGAGGAGCTGTTAAAGACCCTCCTGCCTGCTGCCCAGCTGTCCCCCCACTTTACTGTGGAAACAGCCCATCACATGCCTCCACAGCTGGGGCCCCTCCTTGCACATTCATCTTGTGGCTTCTCAACTTCCGTGATCAGGACAAAATACTACAGGCTGCTAGACTGGTGAGCTCCTACGATCCTTTGACTCCATTAACCACTTAAGCCCCGGAGGATTTGGCTGCTAAAGGACCAGGGGTTTTTTTGCGATTTTTTACTGCGTGACTTTAACGGACAATTGCGCGGTCGTGCGACGCTGTACCTAAACGAATTTCACGTCCTTTTTTTCCCACAAACAGAGCTTTCTTTTGGTGGTATTTGATCACCTGTGCGATTTTTTGATCACATGCTATAAACAAAAAAAGAGCGTAAATTTTGCAAAAATAACAATATTTTTCACATTTTTTTATATGAATTTCCCCCCAAAAAAAAGTAAAAATCAAAATTTTTTAACATTTTTCAGCCAATTTGTTTTATGCTACCTATGTTTGGTAAAAAAAATCGCAAAAAGCGTATTTTGATTGGTTTGCGCAAAAGTTATCGCGTTTACTAACAAAGGGAAAGATTTTTGTCATTTTTGGTGTTTTTTTTTTAACGCGTAATGGCGGCGATCTGCGATTTTTTTTTCGGTACTGCGACATTGCGGCGGACAGATCGGACCCTTGACTGACATTTTTGACACTTTTGGGGGTACCAGTGACATTACTGCAGTAATCAGTGCTATACATATGCACTGTTACTGCAAAAATGACACTGGCAGGGAAGGGGTTAACTTTATTGGACAGGGAGGGGTTAAGTGTGTCCTAGGGGCGTGATTCTAACTGTGCAGGGACATTCCTATTGGTGTAAAAGCAAAGATCAACCGTTCTACATAGTAGAACGGACAGATCTTCACTTTTACACAGGGAGAACTGACAGGCAGCTTGTTTACACAAGCTGCTCTGTCTTTCTCCCTTCACAGGAGCGATCGCAGTGTGACCGGCGGACATCGAGTCCGACGGTCACACGCACTGACTTGTCTGTGAACGAGCCGCGGCGGGGGTGCGCCTCGGCGGGCGCGCGCCCGCCCGCGATAGGCTCGCAAGTCAGTGACAGGTGAGTGACGTATCGATACGTCACTCTGCCTGGCCGGGGCTGACCGCCGCAGTATATAGTCGTGCGGCGGTCGGCAACCGGTTAAAGCTGTTCTTCACACGAAGTGGATCAAATACAGTGTCCTCTTCCCAGCCAAGCTGAGGGTGGTGGATTTAGAAACATTAAGGTTCTTCCCCTCTCCGAAGGATGCTGCTTCATGGCTGAAGTCTCTCCCCCACTGGGATGAACCTTTGTCCTCATCATCGGATACTTACCCTTAAAGTATTTGTAAAGTCTCATTTTTTTTTAATAACAAACATGTTATACTTACCTGATCAATGCAGTTGGTTTTGCACAGAGTGGCCTTCTCTTCCCCAGTCCCTCTTCTGTGCTTCCCCCTCCTGTTGATTGCCCCCACAGCAAGCAGCTTGCTGTGGAGGCACCCGAGCCGACAGCCGACAGCTCCCTGTGTCCATTCAGACATGAAGGCATGACCCAGCCCTGTCCCCTCTGTCTTCTGATTGGCTAACTAACTTTGATTGACAGAAGCAGGAGCCAATTGCACTGGGCTGCTGTCTCAGACACTGAGGAGGGGAGTCCCAGGCAGCTGAGACACTCCTGAAACATCACTGGATAAAGATGGGCTCAGGTAAGTATTAGAGGGGCTGTTGCACACAGAAGGTTTTTTTTTTATCCTATTGCATAGAATTCATTAAGACAAAAAACCTTTTGCCTTTACAATCCCTTTAAAGCTGTGGCCTTTACTGCCCTATCTACTGTACTTACATCGTTAACTGTGAACTCCTGTTTGGTACAGTAACAACGGGCCAATCCGACCCCCACCCGGGGGTCATCATTCTGGAGACACAGTTATTTTAACAATACCACGGGGAAGGAAAGGGAATTTTAACACCAGGAGATCAACTCAGCAGTCCTATGAATGTCTAGGACGTGAGGATGTGACAACAATGGATATAGTTATCATACAGACACCGGGCGGTGTATGACCGGTGAGCCAAGCAACTGAGAGCATATGGGAAACCAAGGAAAGAGAAGTTGCATATGATGGCTCAAACACTGGTATAATGTAGATAAAAATTGGTACTTTATTGAAACATATGGACAAGTAATGCAGGCTGAAAAATGCAATTACATAAAATTCTTGAGCTCATGGACATTGGATAAAACCAAAAAATAGGGTACTTCCTCTGAAGTCACGCTGGTATCACCTCAAAAAGGGCTCCACCCTCCACCCAACCAACACACCAACCACCTAAACAGCCCACAGCCCCATCCACTACCCAGAACTGATTCCAAGGACTGCTTTAGACTTGAAATTGTCCCAATCAGTAAGTCTTGATAGAAGACTCATATAGGATGAGAAAACCACAAGAATATGTGGAGTGGATCCAGGGGCTGGGAAACAGGCTGTATAGAAGTATGAGAAGAAGCTTCAAAAAAGAGGGGAGGGCCAGAAAAAAGCTCCTTGGGTTGATATCCCTCCTAGTGTGATCAATGAAAGACTTAATTTCTCCACATCTACAGACTCTGGCATAGGGGCTCAATTCTCAAGTGGAAATCCTTAGCTGGCACATAATTCTGTCAAGGTAAGCAAATCAATAGCAAGGCAGACGATGCAAGGCAGTCCAGCAGCAAAGTGTGTAGCAAGCAAGCATAAAGTAAGGCAGTATGTGCACCTCTTCAACTCACAATCCCTCCTGGGTCATTAAATGGTGGGGTGTTTGATCCCACCACACGGTATAGGCAATTGCCAGAGTCCACACTCAATAGTAGGTATTGCAGCAGATAGCGTAATGTTCAAATATGTGGTATAGACAGTCCTTCCAGACCCGGATGATGAGATAGGGAAGAGGCCCACCAAGCAATAGCAAACAGGATAAAGCAGAATGCTGCGGCAGATTCAAGCTAATAAACAGAGCACACAGCTGGTAGCAGTATGTCACTCATTAATCTGAACTCACATACCAAACTGATGAGAAGTCCATAGAGTTCCGAGTGATGCATATCGAGGGTGCTTGACAAAAGTCTTGAAGGTGTCAGGATGACAGGGTGCCCGCCAGATGGATAGGAAGTTGCCGTGATCACTGGTATGATAGCGCAGTGGAACCGGCTTAAGCTGTGAAGAGCGGTAGTTATGGCGTGAAGGTCCGGGTGGTGGGTGGAGCCGGAGGCGTGACCGCGTGTAACGTCAACGCGTTTCGCGTGACGCAGCACGCTTCTTCAGGACCATTTTTTGGTTTTATCTAATGTCCATGAGCTCAGGAATTTTATGTAATTGCATTTTTCAGCCTGCATTACTTGTCCATATGTTTCAATAAAGTACCAACTTTTATCTACATTATACCAGTGTTTGAGCCATCATATGCAACTTCTCTTTCCTTAGTTTCCCACACAGTTAATTTCACCCTTGTTCTTCTCTGCTTTTGGAAGCTTGCAAGTTGTACCAGGTTATTAAGAGTAGTGCCCCTTGCAAGTTGTACCAGAACATAAATTCTGCTTATGCTCCGGCACCTCCTTTGGGTTTATTACCCTTTCCTACAGTTGTAGGACCCCAGGGATGTAGTCTATGATGGGTCAGTGGACACTCCACATCTGACTGCACCCCTCCCGGTTACTTGTTGCCTACGGGCAGGTTGTTGGGACTTAAGTGGTCTCAAGCTATTTGGGTCCTGCAGGGTGGGGGGAATGGGATGTCAGCCGTTGCTGACAACAGTTGGGCTTTTTTCAGTCATTGTTTTTGGTTTTTTTTTCAGTTTATATTTTTGATGAATATTCCTTTCTGGCATGGTATGCCCCTTTTTAATGCACAGGTTGACAATGCTCTGGGGGTATGGTAGTCCCTGGAGAACTGAAGTACGCATCACCTTTCTCTTTTATTCATTAACTTATTTACTTTCGCTACCATGGCTAAGATCTCCGTAGTATCCTAGAATGTACAAGGTCTAAACTCTGTGGTAAAGAGATCGTTCGTTTTCACTTATCTAATGAAATTTTCTTCCCAGATCTGCATATTGCAGGAGACCCATCTCCTAGGCTCTTGCATCTTAGGGCTTAAACGGGCCTGTGTGGGTTCCCACTACTACACAGTGTTCTCCAGCAACTCTAGGGGGGTCAGCGTCTTGGTGCACAGATCGCTTCCATTTCAGCTTCTGGATATCAGGACGGACCAAGGGGGCCACTATATTGTGTTACTTGCTATGATAGCCAATTTTAACTTTGTCTTAGCGGGGCTATATTTACTGCCTCATGCAGATGTCTCTATACTTTCCACCATTATGCAGTTAGTAATCAATTATGATGTTGAGGATGTGTTGTTAGTGGGGGATTTTACCCTTACCCCTTCCTCAGACCTGGGCAGACTCCACTCTACCTCACGTTGGTCTCCTGGCTTAGCTCACTGAGCGAACACATTCTCTCTGACATAAAGCGACATTTCCATCCTACAGTCAAAGAGTTAATGTGTCACTCTGCCTTTTTTCAAACACTATCGTGCATTGATTTTGCCTATGCAAGTCAGTCCATGCTTCAGAGATTCTCTGCGGTTAATGTTTTGCCCAGGGGAATTTCTGATCACACCCCTCTACTGGTGACATTGTCCTTGACCCCTCCTGGGGAGAGGTTGTGAAGGCTTTCCAGATACTGGGTAGAGGATCCTAACATCCAAGAGGCCACTCAGGAGGGGGTCTGCCAGTATTGGTTGACTAATGCGGAATCCACTACCCGCACAGTGAGCTGGGATGCATTTAAGGCTTGGGCCCGGAGGGAGCATGTTTCCGGCATTGTGGCTGTACACAGGGAGTCTGCGCAGTCCCTGGAGAGGTTGGAAGAGGAGTCTAGACTAAAAGAAGCTGTCTACGTTGATAACCCTGACCAGAGTAATTATGGGGCTATGCAATTTGCACTGTGGGAGGTTTCCCTACTATGTGTAGAGATGACCCAGAAGGCCCTTCTCATTAAGCTCAACTGGTCTTTGAATATGGTAACAAGAACAGCAGACTGCTGGCATGGATATCTAAGGGCCCGTTTGCTACCACACACATTAGTAGTATTAGGGACTCTATTGGGGAATTACTGAGCTTGCCAAGTGCCCCTAATGACAGATTCCTGCAATATTACTAACATCTGTATTTATCCCAGGTGGATTATACTCCTTCTGAATTGTCTTCCTACCTTGACTGTGTTAATTTCCCTACCCTTGAACTAGAGGTCAGCTCCAGACTAGGGATGATCGAACGGTTCGGGTCGACCATCGGTTCGACCCGAACTTTGGGTGTTCGAAATGCGGCCAAATTCCAAACTTTTTGCGGTAAAAGTTCGGTATTTGGCCACCAGATCCGCCCAAAATGCAATGGGACAGGAACTGGGCTTTAAAAGCCCGTGATTGGCCCAGAAACGTCAGCAACAGCCAATGAGGGGGCAGGAGTCTGCTAGGAAAGTGATTGGAGTGACTATGGGGACCAGAGGCCAATCAGGAGTGAATTCGCCCCACAGTATATAACATAGCCCCGCCTAACCCCTAGCACAGTGATACAGAGTCTGTTGAAGAGAGTGGAAGCATTTCTCTTACTCCTGCTTTGTTACACTACGTTTGCTGCATAGACGAGTGCTTCTAAAGCTCCATATAAGCAGAATTGCATTCAGCTTACAGACAGTCAGTGTAGTTAGAAATACAGTGATTGTGCTGTTTGTTTGAGTTAGAAAAAAAATAAAAAATTAAAGGGACAGTGTCAGTCTTCTGCTGTATGGAGCTGTTCTTTTAGTGTGAGGAAAGGGATATCTAGTGTAGTTAGGGTACTATATACCACAGTAGTTAGATTCAACAATCTAGTTTCTGTAGGGAAAGTAAAAGTGTCAGGGTTCTGTGTAGTGAGCACGTTGCACTGCTGATATATCTACAGCAGGTATACGTGCTTGCTAGTCAGCAAAATACATTGCCTCATTGACAACTTAAAGCCTATTCTTGAAAGCGTTAAGTCCACTGTGCAAAAGGCTTTGCTACTGTGCGTGACACGCATCTGCTGTGCTGTATTCAGTGACAACTTTGGGTCGCATAGCAGTGTGCGTTTTTCACCGCACAGAGTTGCCAAAGTCTCAGTGACAAGGCAGACCAAGGAAAGGCATACGTGGCCCTGCTGCAGAAAGGGGCACAGTTTCTAGGGTGTCTAGAGCCAGGGGTGGACGTGGTGGTCAGTCCTCAGCCAGGCCACCATTGCAATTGTTCTCCCGCAGTGGCCAAGCTATATGTCCACAGTACATACAGGAGGTGGTTGACTATATTACCAAACCCTCATCATCGGCATCATCTGCAACTACAGTGACCCAGGCAGAGAAAAGTGGTCAGTCTTCTGCAGTTGGCAGAACAAATAGAGATGAGTCCATGTCTATCTCACGTCCTCCCTTAGACCCAACTTCAGACATGTCAGAGGAGTCAGCTGAGCTGTTTGACCACAGTGTCGGCCATCTACTCCAGCCTGATGCTCAGTCCTTTATGGAGTCTGATGTTGGGTCTGAGGTTGAGGAGGAGGCAGAGCAAGCAAAAGGGGAGAGCAGACGGCCCGCTCCATCTAAGGCCACACCTGTTGTCTCCCGGGCCACGTCTGATGCTCAGTCCTTTATGGAGTCTGATGTTGGGTCTGAGGTTGAGGAGGAGGCAGAGCAAGCAAGAGGGGAGAGCAGACGGCCCACTCCATCTAAGGCCGCACCTGTTGTCTCCCGGGCCACTATACAAACCTCTTCTTGCTGGGCCTTTTTTGAGACATCTCATGCAGATCGAACAGTTGCGATCTGCAAGATTTTTCATAAGGGTATAAAACGTGGCAAAAATGTCAACCACCTGGGTACAAGCTGCCTAAACAGGCATTTGACAACCCACCACTTGGCCCGTTGGCAGGAACATTTGAAGAACCCACAAAGGGGCCAAAGATCGGTCAATTGGCCTCCTAGTCCTCCTCGCGCTCCTCCTCACGCTCCACCTGCACATCAGTCTGTCTTTGCTATAGTCATTCGTCACCTGTTGGCAGCCTCCACTGACAGGGATGATGATATAGCAGGCAGTGTCGCATCTACCTCCAGCACATCACCAGCTGTAACATCTAGATGCCAAATTTCGATTCCACACATGCTGGAACGAAAAAAAAATGTATGCTCCCCAGCGTCTAAACAGTAGTTTGGCAAAACTACTGGCTCTGCAACTGTTAACATTTAACCTGGTAGAATCTGCTCCCTTCCGCGACTTTGCAAAATGTGCAGTTCCACAGTGGCAGGTGCCAAGTCGGCATTACTTTGCCCATAAGGCCATGCCATCCCTATACCAACATGTGGAAGGCAATGTAGTGTCGTCCCTGGCCAAGTCAGTCAGCCGTAAGATACACCTGATGGCTGACACTTGGTCAAGCAAACATGGGCAGGGACAGTAAATTTCTGTCACTGCTTATTGGGTGACACTGCTTGCCAGCGGAAGAGATTGTAGCCAGAGCTCGGTGCTGCAGCCGGTATTGCCCCCACGTCTGCAAACAGCTGGTGGTGTCGCTGATCAGGGTAGATCGATCACTTCTACCCCCTCCTGCTCATCCTCCTCCATGCCCTCCTCTGCAGCATGGTCCTTTGAATATGATAAGGTACCACGTAAGTGTTCAAAGGGCTATTCTATGTCTCAGGCCAAAAGGTGTCACGCAGTGCTGCAGCTTGTGTGTCTAGGGGACAGGCAGCACACTGCCCCTGAGATTCTTGGGGCTCTGCAGGCACAGGCCCAGAGGTGGTTGACACCACGCCAGCTGCAGCCAGGAATGGTGGTTACTGATAATGGGTCAAACCTCCTGGCCGCCCTTCGGCAGGGAAAGTTGACCTATGTGCCATGCCTGGCACATGTCCTGAAGCTCGTGGTACAGCGGTTTTTGAACTCATACCCGGGAATGCAGGATGTGCTAAGGATGGCAAGAAGGGTGTGCAGTCACTTCAGGCGGTCATACAGTGCCACTGCACATTTGGCCGAAGTGCAGCGCGAGTTTCACCTGCCGGTACACCGCCTCGTCTGTGACATGACCACCCGCTGGAACTCCACCTTGGCTATGCTGTAGCGCCTGTACACGCAGCAGAGGGCCCTCAATGAATATCTCTGCGAGTACTGCACCAGCACTGGCTCAGCGCACCTGGGCTTCTTTTCAAGCAAAAAATTGGGGGAGCAAACCCTGAACATGTATATCTAAAGCCGGTGCAGCTATGGACCAAGCAACATTTATATTAAAAAAGAATAGCGCAACCATGCAAAAGAAATGACTATCAAATATGGAGACAATCCATAAATAAAAATGGGGATTTAGTTCCACCATATGGCCATATCGTGCTCAAGCCCACCACTGCGTCAAAGTACCCCATTATCAATGGGTCCTACACTATCCATAAAAAAGGGGTGAATCCAGCCTCTCTTACCCTTGGAGACAACACTCCTTGCTGGGAAGGTGTGCTATAGCACTGCAGGGGACTCCTCCTATATCTACTTGATAGAGGACACCAATAGAGTACAGGTGTGTGTGGGGGATGGGATGCTCAAGCTCAGAAGTCTGGTCAGACCGAATTCTTTTTGCCATGGCAGTTGCTTTTGATTAAGGATGCATGCGCTGTCCTCTCGCCATTTGAGGAGGCCACAAGGATGGTCAGCCGGGACAGCGCATGCATCAGTGACACCCTACCGGTACTGTTTTTGTTGGAGCACACTCTGCGTGGCATTATGGACAGGGCACTGGAGGCAGAGCAGCAGGAGGAAGAGGAGGACTTCCTTGCTTCTCAAGGCCCCCTTTATCCTGAGAATCCTGACCCCCATTATGCCTAGCTCCCAGAGGCCTGAGCAGGATCCAGGGGTGGAAGAGGAGGAGGAGGACGACGATTCTTCGGGAACTTTTGCAGGCTTTGAGGAGGAGGAGGAGGAAGACATTTGGCAATCTGCAAGGCCTAGTTTGACTCCCTCGGGACACTTTGGAGTAGTGCGTGGCTGGGAGGAGGAGGAGCACGTTCAAGATAATGTTGTTTTGAGTGACCCTGAGGAGTCAGCTTCTGAGGCCTTTGCTAATTTGCGACACATGGCAAACATCATGCTTCAGAGCCTGTGAAAGGACCCCAGAATCAAGGCCATTAAAGAGACTGACTGTGACGGTACTAACCGTCACTATGGGTGACGGATCACCCTGTCCCTGGATTGTAAACCCCTTTGTGTCATTTTCTTATGAGTTTGGGACATTGCATTTTATTTTCCCTTTATTCATCCTCTGAACAACTGACTCATGGCATTGAGTTAATGTAATGTAATGTTACAACCCATCCCCCCCTCCTGTTTCTGTGTCTAATTGTGTGGACAATGGTCTGAGCTGGAGACATCTCTCCGCAGGGGGTGTGTATTAAGAGACTGCTTCAATGTACAAATGTTCAGTTCCCTTTGGCTTGTTCCCTGTTCCCTTCCCCCGCTGTGGCAAGGCTAAAGGGAGTTTCCCTAACTGTGTGTAAAACTGGTGTCTTTGAATGTAATAAACAGTTTAAGCTCTGCATGTTTAACCCTCAACACTGTGTGGATTGTCTCGTGATTGAGGGGTTAAGGGCTGGTTATGGCTTCTCCGCAGGCTGTGGGTGCGTTTGGAGGACAGGAGACACAGATCCGGCGGATGTGCCCACCTGGGGTACAAAGATCCGTTGCATTGGTTGGCAGCGGTGGGATGTCTCCTGCAGTCCAGGACATCCAAACCACCACCAGGATTCAAGATCTGGGCAGCTGCCGAGGAGTGATACGGGGACCAGCCAGCATGAGAGCAGAGTTCGGGAGGAGGCTGCAAGGCATGCGGAAGCACCATTGGGGACCAGCGACAGAGCACACCAGGCTCGGCTGGGAGGATGTGATCCGCCGGCAACTCTGGCATGAGGCGCTAAGCCACGAGCGGCACCATCAGGGGAAGATCCTTCCCTCCTCCACAGAGATGTACCGGACGCAGTACCGTGCGCGAGAGGTGTTCCTGAGGGAACGACCGCGAGATGAAGGGAAGACGGAGCTCGGAAGATTGGTCCAGGAGGAAATGAGGCTGGACGCCAGCTACAGAGCCCTCCGGTGGTTCGCGGCTCAACTGTGGCCAGGTACAGCAGATGGCAGCCCGACAGAAGGCGTTGGCTATGGCGGCGTGGGACTGCTCCATCAAAAAATGTACGGAGACCCAGACTTTGGGAGCGATGAGGAGTGGCGGCTGGAACACATTCTGGATTTCCGAGATGAGGTGCTGGACCTCCCCGATGAGGTGTGTGACCTGGAGGAATTGGAGTTCCTGGTTGAGCAGGAATGGGAGCTCGAGATTGCCTACAAGCGGCTGTTTGACGGTAATCAGCAGCCTGGCATGGCTCCCGTTGCCTGGGACTGTCCGAGAGAAATATCAGACAGTCACGAAGATGAGAAGCAAATGGGGCCAGGGGTGACCCTGCGTTTTCCTGTACTAACTGCAATGGAAGGAGCAGCGATGATACAGAGGGCACTGCGAGCACTAGAATGCCGGAACGCACCGGAGGTCCCCCAGGCAGCGAGACAAGCTAATAGCATGAAGGTCTCAGAAAGGGGAGTTGAGACAGGCGCTGGAAGGCTGGGAAATGGTGATCAGCAGCAAGTCCAGAGTATCTCATCTGGTGCCCCAGCAGAAGCGCTGGCTACAGGGCAGAGTGCCCCTGGCATCTGCAAAGCAGCAGGAAAAGAGTTGGATCCGGAGAGTGTGAGAGAGGATCTGCGTGAGCTGTTTTCCCAACAGCAGATATCCCCACCGGGAGTAGAGGGAGCAATTCTCCCTCCCCAACAACTGGACACTTCCCCAATGTTCATCCCCACAGCAGAAGCGCTGGCTACGGGGCAGAGTGCCGCTGGCCTCTGCCCACCCTCAGAGGTAGATCCAGGGAGTCCGAGGGATGACCTCAGTGAGCCGTTTCCCCAGCACTTGGACACTACCCCAATGTTTATCCCCCCAGCAGAAGCGCTGGCTATGGGGCAGAGTGCCGCTGGCCTCTGCCCACCCTCAGAGGTAGATCCAGGGAATCTGAGGGATGACCTCAGTGAGCCGTTTCCCCAGCACTTGGACACTACCCCAGTGTTTATCCCCCCGGCAGAAGCGCTGGCTACAGGAGAGAGCGCTGATGGTCTCTGCCCAGCATCAGAACCAGAGATGAAGAATCCAGGAGACAGTCCCTGCAAGATACCTTCTCAACGGTTGGTAACTACACCAGGAGAAAAGCAAGTATCTTTTTCTCTCCAAATGCATAGCCCTACCAGCCTACATTCCCTACCAGCGGAAGCGCTGGCATCAGGGCAGAGAATTATTCAGCTCCCCCCAATATCTGCAACCCAGCCCCGGATCAGAGGAATGCAGACAGCTGTTCCCACTCTGCAGCGGCTGTTTTTATTCATGGGAGACCCTATGTGCAATTTTGCTCCCCAGCGCCAGAGTCGTACTTTTACTTTTCCTGGTTGCCTGGGGTGGAAGTTTGTGACTAACGCAGCTCCAGACCAGTTGAGGGTCAGGAACCTGGTTAGTCTGTTTTTAAAAGGGGAGAAATGTGACAGAACCCACTGTCACTGTGTGTTTTGGAGGGGACTGTGCGCAAGCCTCCTACCGACAGACTATGGGCCAGAAGCTACTGGAGTTTGGCACTGCAGCCTTTTGACTTTACCGTCCACTACTGCCCTGGGAAGCAAAACGGCAACGCCGACAAACTATCCAGGCAAACAGACATTGACTCTGTGGGACTTGTTACCCGACTAACTCAGGCACAGACCAGTTGGAGGTCTAGTTCCTGGATTAGTCTACCTTTGGGGGGAAGAGATGTGACGGTACTAACCGTCACTATGGGTGACGGATCACCCTGTCCCTGGATTTTAAACCCCTTTGTGTCATTTTCTTATGAGTTTGGGACATTGCATTTTATTTTCCCTTTATTCATCCTCTGAACAACTGACTCATGGCATTGAGTTAATGTAATGTAATGTTACAACCCATCCCCCCCCCTCCTGTTTCTGTGTCTAATTGTGTGGACAATGGTCTGAGCTGGAGACATCTCTCCACAGGGGGTGTGTATTAAGAGACTGCTTAAATGTACAAATGTTCAGCTCCCATTGGCTTGTTCCCTGTTCCCTTCCCCCGCTGTGGCAAGGCTAAAGGGAGTTTCCCTAACTGTGTGTAAAACTGGTGTCTTTGAATGTAATAAACAGTTTAAGCTCTGCATGTTTAACCCTCAACACTGTGTGGATTGTCTCGTGATTGAGGGGTTAAGGGCTGGATATGGCTTCTCCGCAGGCTGTGGGTACATTTGGAGGACAGGAGACACAGATCCGGCGGATGTGCCCACCTGGGGTACAAAGATCCGTTACACTGACCAATATTGGTTGGCCACCCTACTTGACCACCGGTACAAGTCAAAAGTCTCTGAGCTTTTCCCATCCACCCAGAGAGTCCACAGGATCAAATCCCTTGAGGACAGTCTCAAGAGGATTCTGGTGAACACGTTCCCCAACTCCCGTAGGGTGCAGGGGCGGGGACAACCTACCATGGACTCTACTGCGGGTCACGAGAGGAGCGTTGGAGAAGGCGTGCGGTTGACGGATGCCTTTCAGTCCTTTTTTAGTCCTCACCCCCCAGGCCTCTCAGCTAGCTGCCACATCGCATCGACAGCGGCTGCATCACATGGTGGACAATTACGTCAGGGCACAAAGTGACACAGAGGGCTTTTCATGTGACGAATCCGATCCACTGGCATACTGGGTCTTAAGATTAGACCACTGGTCAGAACTGGCCCAGTATGCCATGGAGTTGTTGGCCTGCCCTGCTTCCAGTGTCCTATCGGAACGGGCATTCAGCGCAGCAGGACGATTCGTCACAGACCATCGAACGAGACTGTCCACCGACTCAGTTGACCATTTGACATTCATTAAAATGAATCAGTCGTGGATATCAAGCTTTGATGCACCTGATGCAGACCTTGTAGACTAGTCTATCGTTGCAATGAAGCTGCTGAGCCTCAGTTTAAGCCTGGACCATGGTGCCACCCTCCAACCCGCCTCTCATTCTGTTTAGGTTCACAGAACCTCATTTTAGTTATACCAAAAATACCATGTTTGCTCACCTGTTCCACAGGTGCACACCTTTATAATTTTTTGGCCTCCTTCAACACCAGCTCTTTGGGCTTACGGTGGGGAGGCTACGCTAAACAAAAAATACCATGTTTGCGCACCTGTTCCACAGGTGCACACCTTCATAATTTTTACGCCTTCTTCAACACCAGCTCTTTGGGCTTACAGTGGTATGGCTCTGCCAACACCCAAACAACAATTTTTGCGCACCTGTTTCACAGATGTATATCATTGCAATTTTTTTCCTTACAAAGGCAATTATTGCCTTCATGACCAGCACTTTCATAGGGTCATGGTGTCAAGGCATCGTCGGCACCACCAAAGGCCCAATTTTTAAGCATCCTTTACTTCTATTCAAAGTCAAGAGACAACAGTATTCATCCAAAACATCTCTAATCTTGTTCACTGTGCACTACATTGTGGCCCCTACCCCTAACCCTAACCCTCAATGTATCCATGCATATATGTCTGTTTCTTGTGAGAATTAAAGTTAAAGTGCACCAAACACCATTTTACATGAAATAAAGTGCATCTACATACATCTTTTGACTTCTTGAAAACATTTGGTAATAATAGCCCCATTGTGATAATAGACCCGTTAATTATATGCACATTTAAAGAGACAGCACCTTTTTCCAAAAAAAAACTCTAATCTTGTTCCCAGTGCACTGCATTATGTCCCCATCATACACATTGGCTGTGCAGTTGATTGGGAGCAAAATAAAGGTGCGGTTAAGCAAAAAAGTCATTTTTGAAGGTTTGGCATGCTATAATTCTGGTTCTGGACATGCTACAGAGCTGAAACTTCACAGGTACACTTAGACACCTTAGACCCTCAAGACACTAAATCCAAAGAAATCTCATTTTTTTCCCCATCATTTTTTCAATAATTGGCTCTCTATCAAAAATGACAATTTTTAAGAACTTTTTTTGTGTGATTAATAGTCCCTGGGGCATGACCCAGAACTCTTGGCACTTTTTAGGGGCATTTGTTGGGTTTTAGGGCTTCAAAATGGTGTTTTTTTTATTCCAGAAGTTCGGGTCCCATTGATTTCAATGGGGTTCTGGAATCTGAACCAAACTTTTGGGAAATTCGGGTGTTCTGGTCGAACTGAACTTTTAAAAAGTTTGATCATCCCTACTCCAGACTAGACCAATACATTACTTTAGAGCAACTGGCTACGGGCCAGCTCCAATCTGGTAAGAATCCTGGAGCAGATGGTCTACCGACTGAATTCTATTTGCAACATCTAGACTTGCTTGCCCCTAGACTTACCTCTCTTCTTGAACAGTTATTTAGGTTGGGCTGATTTCCTAAATCTATGACTGGGGCGTTGGTGCTCAAACTAGGGAAAAATTCTGAGAAAATGCACCTCATATAGGCCGATCTCCTTGCTTATTGTGGACACTAAGATTTTGGCAAAAATGTTAGCTAATCGCCTATCCACAGTCTTAGAGGAGCTGATTCATGTTGACTAAATAATTTTTTTTTTTTTTTTTAAATAATTTATTTATTAATTTTTCTTTTGATGATATTCTAATTTTTTTCTGTTCAAACGGTTTTTATTAAGGCAGAAGGAATGTAGTACAAAACAATACCATTAGGTAACAGTGGTGCATAACAGATGAATACACGTCAAAATGACATCATGAACAGCAAGTAGTAGCATAACAGTCAGGTTTAGGAATAGGAAAGGGGCTAGCTGGGCGCCCGGTATACAAGTACAAAGGATAAACACAGTGCATAAGGGCGGCTGGGGGTAGGGCAAAAAAGGAGGCCGTAGTGCAGCAAAAGTTGGTGGTCCAGCCACAACAGGGAAACAAATTAGGTAGCGGCCAACTCGAGGCAATAGGGGGGGGAGGGGGAGAAAAAGAATGGAGTAAGAGGGGCAAGAAGGATAGGGGGGGGAGGAAGGGCAAAACAGTGGGGGGGGGGGTTATGCGGGGGAGGAAAGGTGCCCAGAGGGAGTCCCGGGCCACTGATGTGGTTCAGAGCGACAATACCAATAGGGAATCGGTGACCACAGGTCAAGCTAGTACAAGGGATTCATCAAAGCCTATCGGAAGGCAGTTGTCAATCCATGGTTTACAAAGCTTTTCGTAAGGTATGAGTTTATCCAGCAGGATAGCTTCAGTTTTAGCGTGGATCATAGCTTGAGTGACTCTATTTTTCATGGTAAGGAAACATAGGGAGGGAGTTTTCCAGGCCTTCGCTATGGTCTGTTTGGCAGCCGTGGTGACATACAGGAAAAGTTTAAACTGGCGACGCGTGAGGTCAGGTGGCTTGCAGTTCAGGAGCGCAGAAGGTTCAGGGGTAAGGGGTGTGTGGAAGATTGTAGATAAAACCCGATAGACTTCGGACCAAAAGGTACGGACCGTGGGGCATTCCCACCAAATGTGTGCATGGGTACCTAGGGACTCGCAACCACGAAAGCAACGAGGTGAGTACTGTGGCACATATTTGGAGACTCTGGCTGGGACCAAGTACCATCTGGTAAGGACCTTGTAATTTGTCTCCAGGGCTACAATATTTGGGGAAGCCAATTTAGTGGCTTGCCAAATTTGGATCCAGTCAGAGTCTTCCAAGGAGAGGTGTAGGTCCCTTTCCCATTTGGAAGCATATGCCGGGGGGGGGGGTCTCTTGAACCGATAGAAGTTGGGCATAGAGATCAGAGATGAGCCCCTGCCTATGCGGGTCTGTTTTGCAAGCCCGTTCAAAGGTGGAGAACGCATGGGAGCTATCGCGCGCCGGTGTGTTCTGGCTAAAGAAGTGTTTCAGTTGCAAGTAGCGAAACAATTCGCCAGGAGGGAGGTTGTGGGCCTCACGCAAGGCTGGGAAGGTTTGAAAAGCCCGGGGAGTGAAGAACTGGTAAGCACGTATCAAGCCAACCCTAGTCCACTCGGAGAAAGAAGTCCGGGAGGACCAGGCTGGGTGAAACGAGGGGTTGCGGAGAAAAGAAAGTAGGGGATTATGGGGGGACTGAAGGTGAAAACGACGTTTAAGTCTATCCCAAAGGGTTAGGCTGTGCTTAGTGATAGGATTGGTAACACATCTCCGTTGCGAGGGTGGGAGCCAGAGGAGGTTGGCCACAGAGAGAGGATCACAGTCCATTGCTTCTATGGAGACCCACAGTGGGACTTCCTTTGTTGCATGATACTTAGGGAGCTGAGCCAACTGTGCTGCATAGTAGTATTTGGAGAACTGTGGCACCCCAAGCCCGCCTCGGATACGTGGTCGATACAGCGTCGGTCGGGGTAAGCGGGGTTTGGCATTACCCCAAATGTATTCCAGAGCCCGTTTCTGTAAAATGCGTAAGAAGTAAGCTGGTACCCCAATCGGGAGAACCCGAAACACGTATAAGATCTTGGGTAAGATTGACATTTTGAGGACCGTAATTCTCCCCATCCAGGAAAGAGGTAGGGAGGACCATTTGTTCATAAGCGATGTAAGCGTTGATAGCATGGGAGGGTAATTTGCAGAAAAGAGCTCAAGAGGGTCAGCTGTGAACTTGACGCCCAAGTAGGGAATGTAGGAGTTGGCCCAAGGGAACGGGAGGGAAGACTTGAGGTGGTTAAGGACTTCGGCTGAGAGGGATACATTGAGAGCTAGAGATTTCTGTGGGTTGACAACAAGGCCCGAGAGTGATCCAAATTTAGTTAAGGTATCAAGGAGATTAGGGGCAGACGTGAGTGGGGCAGTAAGAAAAAGCAGGACATCGTCCGCAAAAAGGCAGAGTTTATGGTGGTGACCCCCCAGTTCAATTCCACGAATATTCGGGTTGGATCGTATGAGGATCGCAAGGGGCTCAATGGCCAAGGCAAATAGTAGGGGGGAAAGGGGACAACCCTGTCTCGTGCCACGCTCCATGGGGAAGGGGTCCGACCTGTAGCCTGAATAATAGACGTACGCTCTAGGGTTCTTGTAGAGGGCATTCACCCATTGCAGGAAGTGGGAGCCGAAACCCCAGCGATCAAGGATGGAGGTGAGGTATGGCCAAGACAGAGAATCGAATGCCTTGCTAATGTCTAGGGAGAGAAAGCAAGAGGGAATTCGGCGTTTCCTGGCAATGTGTGCCAGCAGGGTGGCCCGACGAATATTATCGCCAGCCTGGCGGGATGGGATGAAACCCGTCTGGTCAGCATGGACCAAAGTGCCTATGACCACATTGAGGCGAGAGGACAGGACTTTGGCGAGCAGTTTAATGTCAATGTTGAGTATAGAGATGGGTCTATAATTGGACCAGGAGGTGTCATCTGAATTGGGTTTGGGAATCATGGAAATGGCAGCCATGAGCGAATCCGTGTGAAAGGAGTGACCGTCCAGCAGGGAATTAAGTGCCCCAACCAACGGGGGGATAAGAACGGAGGCAAAGCGTTTATAGTATGTAGCAGAAAAGCCGTCAGGGCCCGGACGCTTACGTGGTTTCAAAGTCTTAATTGCCTGTAAGAGTTCCTCAGCAGTTATGGGTTTATCAAGATTCTCCCTGTGGGAGGCGGACAGTGCAGGGAGGTGGACAGAAGACAGGAGGGTGTCTAGGTGAGTGCGGTCAAATGTGGAGGGGTCCTTATAGAGCGTGGAGAGTTTATCACGGAAGGTGCAGAGAATTTTAAGGGGATTACAGGTGTATGTGTCCTTAGCCTGCTTAAGGCGTATAGGTTTGGGAGTATAATCGGCTTTGCGAAGCATCAAGGCAAGGAAGGTGTCAGGTTTGTTAGCTTTCATATATAAAGTATGTTTTGACTTTCGGAGTATTTGTTCCGCCGATTCCGAAAGGAGAAGATCCAGCTCAAGTCGAGCTTTATCAAGGGCTTGTTTCCTGGAGGGCGAGGGGGTGGCTTGGAAGTCTGCGGAGGCTTTATAGAAGGCAGCTTCTAAAGTTTGTAGTAAGAGGCGACGTTCCTTACGGAGGTGAGAGGTTTGGCTAATGCAAACCCCCCGTATAACTGGTTTGTGGGCTTCCCACAACATGAGTGGGGACGTGTCCGGATGAGTGTTGGTGGACAGATAGTCAGAAATTGCGTGCTCCAATTCGAGACAGCATACCGTCATTGATCTGCCAAGAGCGAAGGTTGGGTTTAGGTATCAAGGAAGAGAAGGAGGAGATGACCGCATCATGATCAGACCAGGCGCAGGGGATGATAGTGGAGGTGGAAAGGAGAGGAGATGTGCCAATGTGGATCAAGATGTGGTCAATTTGCGAAAACAGCTTATGTGGATGGGAATAGTGCGTGTACTGTCGTCGGCGTGGGTTGTGTTCACGCCACGTATCCACTAATGAATGTTGAGTTAGGAGTTGTTGGAAAGAGAGGCGCTGCGCGGATAGTGGAGCGGGAGATTTGTCCTGCAGGGGGTAGAGTACTTGATTGGAGTCGCCACAAAGCAAGAGGGTCCCCTGTTTGTGGGTGTCCGTGACAGACAATAGGTGGGAAAGGAAGACCTGGGGTTTCTTATTAGGAGCAAAGTATGAAACTATAGTGACATCCGAGTCAAGAAGCCGTCCTAGCAGTATGAGATAGCGACCCTCGGGGTCTTTTATTTCGTTCTGTAGAGTAAATGGGGTAGTTCTGTGAAAAGCTATCAGCACACCCCGTTGCTTCGTGGGAGCAGAGGCAGTGTAGACTTGTGGGTATTGGTGACCAAAGTATTTGGGAGTCGAGTGAGTGGAAAAGTGCGTTTCCTGAAGGCAAGCCACATGAACCGATAGCGAAGAGAATGATCGGAATGCCTTCACACGTTTGGAGGGGGAATTTAGGCCTTGTACGTTAAGAGTAAGAACATTTAAGGTGGACATAATGGAGCGCAAAAGTAGCATGGCAGGGGAAGGAGGCAGGAACGGCAGGCGGGGGACTCTCTCCGGGTGGGGATGGGAGACAGGAGGAGCAGGAGCAAGTGGGCGGGAAAGGGGGAGGAAGGGAAATGGGGGGGGGGAGAAAAAAACTCAAGAATGGAAGGGGAAGGAAGGAAAAAAGGAGAAAAGGATCCTCTGGAAGGAAGTAAACTTCCCGCCAGGAGGAGTCAACTCGTCCAAGAGATACCAGTCCAAAAAGGTCTGGTACTGAAGGACTACAAGTGGGGTGCAGTGAGCAGTCTCTGGGGCAGGGACAGCCTAGTAACAAGCATAACGCAAGTGGAGGTAACGAGTCAATAACATATCAGAGCACAAGCAGTAAAACAAATCAGGTCAATATGGTAGACCCAACAATGAGAAAAAAAAAAGGGAAGGGGACGTGGGGACTCCCACTGGGAAATGCGAACCAGGATGCTCAGAACAGGCCAATGGAAGCGCCCGTTCATCCCGTAAGCGTTTGCAGTGGTGGAGCAACCCAGGAAGGCCACAGCACCATTCATGGTGCAAGAAGGAACAACAAAATGATCCGCCATAAGTGCCTGGTATGAGCATAAATAGGGGTGCAGCAGATAACCAGTAGGAGTACCTGAAAGTGTATAATGTAGAGCTCTCACTCGGGTAAGGACCCGAGTCAAAATATAGCACTCAAGTGAGGGTGATGGCAGAGCGAGCTAAAAAATTTAAGAAAAAGTCCAATTTAGGGAAACTCCGCCACCAGTCTCACCTACAGTAGTGGTACGTCCTGGAGGGTACCCAAAAAGACAAAAAAAAAAAAAAAAACACATATGTATACATATAAAAAGCCATATAAAACAATATAGTTACGGTTCCAGGAGGATACCAAAAATGGTGGCATCAAAGAAAGGGATCAGCAGGGCAGCTATACAACCATCCTAGTAACAAAGAGCAGGTGAACACCGCGGGGTGTCCTCAGTCCATGGTGTCCTCAGGAGCCGGGGCTGGAGCTGGTGATGAATAGCGACCTCTCTTGTGGATCCCGTGCTGGGAGACACGATCCTGGTGAGCTTGGGTCTTCTGTGGAGAGGATGATGCAGCACGTCGCCTGGAGCCTTCAGGAGAGTGATCAGGGGGTGTCAGGTGGAGTTCACGAATAGTACCATGAAGATCCTCAGGAGATTTGCATTGGTAAGAGGAGCCTTTATAGGAGAAGCGGACAGCAAAGGGGAAGATCCATCTGTAGGTAATCTTGTGGTGTTGAAGAACAAGGAGATGTGGCTTCATTGCCTTACGTTTAGCCAGAGTAGCTTGGGTTAAATCTTGGAAGAGTTGGTAACGGTGACCCTGGAAAATTAGGGAATCCCTATTACGGGCAGCTACCATAAGTTGTTCTTTAGTGCGAAAAAAGTGAAGTTTCACTATGATGTCCCTGGGAGGACCGTCATCTGAGCGCGGGGCCAGTGATCTATGGATCCTGTCCATTTCCAAACGCTCTATAGGAATTGATGGGTCTAGTTCCTGAAATAAGGCAGTGATGGTGGATTGAAGGTCCTCCACAGACTCTGGGATACCTCTGATCCTGACATTGGATCTTCTGGCCCTGTTTTCAAAGTCCTCTAAGCGGGAGTGTAGGGATGAATTTTCCTCTCGAAGGGCTTCCAAGTCCTCAGAATGATTGCCTGCTGTGAGTTCTAGTTCCTCAGTGCGTTGCTCTAAGAGAGTAGTGCGGTGGCCCACCTCCCTGATTTCCCTGGTGAGCTTGTCAGTAATGGCATCTGAGGTGTTTTTGAGGGCTCTAGTGAGCATCCGCTCAAATTGCTGGAGCAGGTCTGGCTGCAGTGTGTCTCCCCTTAAAGTTAGAGGTGTGAGGCCAAAATCATAGTCTGTCTCACCATCTGGGTGCAGCGTCACAGGCTTGGTGTGAGGAGTTGCGTGAGGAGAGCGGGTAGACGGCGCCGCTGCCATCTTAGGAGCGGTTTTGAGGAGAGCGTCCCTGATGGATTTATTCCTAAATTTGTTCTTCGGTCCGCCGTAGACCATCGTGGGTAGACCCCAGAGGTCCCTGGCAGCCGGTGGGTCTGTAGTTGGTTAGGTTAGCAGCGGTGACTCGTTGCGGAGAGGCTGTAATGCCCCCAGAGATGCGGAGCACTAGGCGGACATGTCCTGCTCAGAGGGGCCAACGGTCATTCGGACCTTCCCAGGGTGAAGGTGAGGTCTGGGGTCCGGAGTCCTGGCCGGGGGATGGGGACCCAGGGGTGCCCAGCAAGCGTGAGGGGGCCGGTAAGATGGCGGCCGGGTGCTGACTGATAGGCTGCGACCGGCCGTGGAGATGGTCCCAGAGGCACAGCGGGGCAGATTAGGGCAGAGGGGGGTAGATCCGTAGGGCAGGATGGTGAGTGGGTACTTTAATAGTGCCTACCTCCCCTCTGAAGCGCTGGATGGTGGGCCACGGCGGCCGTGCAGGCCTCGGGTCCAGTTCGCAGGAAAGTCCCCGGCTTCAGGCCTAGTTAGGCCGTGAGCGGAAATCCTGGTCCGACAAAAGAAATTTTTAGTCCGGTGGGTCCCCCAGGGTCTGGGGAGTCGTGATGGGGTGCGGATGAGCCGTTGGGCTGAGCAGGGAAGGAGGATTGCGGACGATTGAATGTGAGCTGTGGAGCTCCTCACAAAGACATCCACCTCAGTCCGCTTCCGGTCACGCCCCGATCGACTAAATAATTTTTTTGCCTGAGAAGGGCACTGACATCAACCTCCGACGCCTCTTCCTGAATCTCTTGACCATGCTAACAGGGGACGTAGAATCATAGCCTCACTTGATGCCAAAAAGGCATTTGATTCAGTGAAGTAGGGGGTTTTATGGGATGTGTTTCATCATTTCAGATTCAGGCCTTAATTTCTTCTGTGGGTTATAATGCTGTACCACGCTCCCAGAGCTCATGTTCTGACTAATTATAGACTATCCACGTCCCTTCTGCTACAGGTAAGTACCTGACAAGGGTGTCCCTTGTCCCCCTCCCTCTTTGCCTTGGCCCTGGAACAGCTGGCTGTTCTTATTTGGGGATCTTTCCTAGTTGAAGGAATGCAGACTGGCTCACTAGAAGAGAAAATTTTGCTTTATGCCAATGACGCCCTCCTGTATCTACATGATGGCTCCTCATCCCTGCAGGCTGCCTTCAACCTCTCTAATGAGTTTGGATGTTTCACTGGGATATGTATTAATTGGTCCAAATCCACCATTCTCCCTTAGACCCCCAGGCCTGGACAGATGTGGCGGGTATCCCCTTGGTCTGGGTTGATCAATTTGGGTATACAGGTACAGCGGGATATTATGAGTTTCTCTGATCTTAAACTGGTTCCACTGCTTTCTCAGCTTCAATCCAAATTAAATTCTTGGGCTTCCTTACCATTGAATCTCATGGGACGTATTAACCCCCTTAAAATGATCATCCTCGGAGGGGGCGTGGCGACCGCGCACTAAGATGGCCACGATCTGAGCGAGCTCCGCTCTGAGCCCAGGGACTAACGCAGATCAACGGCCACCCGCCGCAGCTATGCGACACCCGCTGCCATCCCCGCACGTAGGAACCCTACCTGCACCTCCCGAGATGCGCAGGAACCACACGGACACCGTCCCGGTGAAGAAATTGCCAGCTTACTTCCCGGCGGTACCTCACACCGGTCTTCCACAAAATGGCGGTGGGAGACTGCCTTCTCCGCCGCATCCCTCACCTCTGGCGTCCAGCAGCCCGCAACCACCGGATTTGGACTCAATGGAAGCTACTGCTGCTGGGACACAAAGCTCTCCTTCCACATCCTTAGACTCGGGTGCCAGCCCTCCCTCCACAAGGAGCCCGCTCAAATCAAAGCCACGCAGGGACAATGACGTCCGCAGAGAAGCGATGGAAGCTGGACTTCATCCACAGTCTCGGGTACCTCTTGCTGTTTATAGCCCACAAAATGACCCCATCGCACAATTCCCTACTACCGGCCAGCTAATCTCTGACGTTACCATGAAAGAGATGATGCTTTCACTGAAAGCCTCACTACATGCAGACCTCTTTACTGCTGTCCACCAGTGCAAAGCTGAAGTACAAGAGCTGGGACAACGGGTACAATGTCACTGAGACGAAATTATCGGAGGTAGCTGTTTCTTATAATGTGCTTGTGGACTCCCATAACTCCCACAAAGACGACCTCCTCATGATCAAAAACAAACTGGCTGACCTGGAGGACAGGTCACGCCGCAATAACATCAAGATTAGAGGCGTCCCTGAGACTGTTACAACGCAGCAACTTCCCCATTATGTTCACTCGCTGTTTAAAGAGTTGTTTCCTTCTTTCACATCTGCCAACTTGACAGTGGACAGAGTCCACCGGGTTCCTCCTTGCTTTCAGCTGTAAACTGTCTTTTGAACTGGTTGACTCAATTCTGGACCATAACGGTCGGTATATTGTGCTGGTTGGCAAATTGAATAATGCTCTCTTTACAGTGGTTAATGCTTATGCTCCCAACTCGCACCAATCAAGATTTCTGACCCGTCTCTTTAAAGCGGAGTTCCACCCTGGAATACTTTTTTTTAATAAAAATACCCCCGGGACAGTCAGGGCTAGTAAATTCCACAATGGCTAGCCTCTGATCTGTCCCGGGTTGCACTTACCTTTTAGGACAAATACTTACCTTAAAAAAGTATTGTCCAGCGCTGCCATCTCAGGTTTGGGCAGCTTGAAGCCAGCGCAATCCTCTTCTGTGTCCTCTTCCGTCTTCTTCGGTCCCACAATGCACTGCACCGGCCCCGCCGTCACTTCCGGTGCGCGCGTCATCCCTCCACAGCTTCTGGGAATGCCCAGAAGCTGTTTAGAAGGGAATGACGTCGGGGCCGGTGCAGGCGCAATGATTCCTGGGAGCGATGACGTTCAGCTCCCAGGAATCATTGCAAAGCCAGGAAGTGACGACGGGCCGTGGCCGCCGAGGGGAGGAAGAAGGAAGTAAGGTAAGTACTTGGGCTCTTGGGCTTCCTTACCATTGAATCTCATGGGACGTATTAACCCCCTTAAAATGATCATCCTCGGAGGGGGCGTGGCGACCGCGCACTAAGATGGCCACGATCTGAGCGAGCTCCGCTCTGAGCCCAGGGACTAACGCAGATCAACGGCCACCCGCCGCAGCTATGCGACACCCGCTGCCATCCCCGCACGTAGGAACCCTACCTGCACCTCCCGAGATGCGCAGGAACCACACGGACACCGTCCCGGTGAAGAAATTGCCAGCTTACTTCCCGGCGGTACCTCACACCGGTCTTCCACAAAATGGCGGTGGGAGACTGCCTTCTCCGCCGCATCCCTCACCTCTGGCGTCCAGCAGCCCGCAACCACCGGATTTGGACTCAATGGAAGCTACTGCTGCTGGGACACAAAGCTCTCCTTCCACATCCTTAGACTCGGGTGCCAGCCCTCCCTCCACAAGGAGCCCGCTCAAATCAAAGCCACGCAGGGACAATGACGTCCGCAGAGAAGCGATGGAAGCTGGACTTCATCCACAGTCTCGGGTACCTCTTGCTGTTTATAGCCCACAAAATGACCCCATCGCACAATTCCCTACTACCGGCCAGCTAATCTCTGACGTTACCATGAAAGAGATGATGCTTTCACTGAAAGCCTCACTACATGCAGACCTCTTTACTGCTGTCCACCAGTGCAAAGCTGAAGTACAAGAGCTGGGACAACGGGTACAATGTCACTGAGACGAAATTATCGGAGGTAGCTGTTTCTTATAATGTGCTTGTGGACTCCCATAACTCCCACAAAGACGACCTCCTCATGATCAAAAACAAACTGGCTGACCTGGAGGACAGGTCACGCCGCAATAACATCAAGATTAGAGGCGTCCCTGAGACTGTTACAACGCAGCAACTTCCCCATTATGTTCACTCGCTGTTTAAAGAGTTGTTTCCTTCTTTCACATCTGCCAACTTGACAGTGGACAGAGTCCACCGGGTTCCTCCTTGCTTTCAGCTGTAAACTGTCTTTTGAACTGGTTGACTCAATTCTGGACCATAACGGTCGGTATATTGTGCTGGTTGGCAAATTGAATAATGCTCTCTTTACAGTGGTTAATGCTTATGCTCCCAACTCGCACCAATCAAGATTTCTGACCCGTCTCTTTAAAGCGGAGTTCCACCCTGGAATACTTTTTTTTAATAAAAATACCCCCGGGACAGTCAGGGCTAGTAAATTCCACAATGGCTAGCCTCTGATCTGTCCCGGGTTGCACTTACCTTTTAGGACAAATACTTACCTTAAAAAAGTATTGTCCAGCGCTGCCATCTCAGGTTTGGGCAGCTTGAAGCCAGCGCAATCCTCTTCTGTGTCCTCTTCCGTCTTCTTCGGTCCCACAATGCACTGCACCGGCCCCGCCGTCACTTCCGGTGCGCGCGTCATCCCTCCACAGCTTCTGGGAATGCCCAGAAGCTGTTTAGAAGGGAATGACGTCGGGGCCGGTGCAGGCGCAATGATTCCTGGGAGCGATGACGTTCAGCTCCCAGGAATCATTGCAAAGCCAGGAAGTGACGACGGGCCGTGGCCGCCGAGGGGAGGAAGAAGGAAGTAAGGTAAGTATTTTCTTCTCTACGAGGTAAGTAAAAAAAAATGCGAATATCCATTTGTTTTTCAGGTGACCCGGAGCGAGAAGATGGAGGTAAGTATCATTTTAGGGTGGAACTCCACTTTAAACTGATCTCGAGTGTGCGACAAGGTTCTGTGATTGTTTGCGGGGATCTAAATACAGTCCTTGACAATACGTTGGACTCATCTGCCCCTGGCAGGCAGGGTCCCACTCCACTTCGTGGGCTCCTGCAAGCCAAGGGACTAGATGACACGTGGAGATGTCAACACGCTGAAGAACTTACACCTTTTACTCAGCCAGACATAATTCTTTCTCTCGGCTGGACTATATCTTGGTGGACAGACTGTCTCTCCAGAAAGTCACAAAATCTGACATCCACAACATATTATGGTCGGATCATGCAACCATTACACTCTCTTTGGCGACAGGCACGACTGCGGGTCAAACCCGCTTGTGGAGATGTGACAGCTCTGTCCTCCAGATGTTGACTGCCGGGAACTATTATCAGCTGAACTACAGGGGTATTTTGACCAAAACCTACTGCATGACACCAATCCCTTTGTCAATTGGAATGCTCATAAGGCGTTTATGAGGGGACTGCTGCTGCAAGCTACGACCCGTAAAAGAAAAGCATGCACCGCTAAACTTGACTCTCTTCTTGCTGAAATTAGGGGAAAAGATGGTCTAAATCAGTCACATCCGTCCTCCTTACTGGCATCTCAGCTCTCCGAGCTGCGCCGCCAGCTCCGGGAGTTCTTCTGCCAGGAACACGACCTCTATATGCGAAGCCTCAGACTTAATTACTATGCCAACCACAACAAGGCCGGTAGATTCTTAGCACAGAGACTAAAAATCCGAAGGACAAAATCCACTATTCCCCACCTCTTCCACCACACTTCAAAAACTAAGATAGAGCACCCCCAAATTTTAGCAGACACCTTTGCGGAATACTATGGATCCTTATATAATCTCAGAGATGACCCTACTACCACCCCAACCCACAGAGCCAACAATTAATAACTTCTTACACTCCCTCAAGTTGCCCCACTTATTGGAAGCTCAATTGTCAATCCTCAATGGAGAATTCACGGACACCGAAATTCAATCTATCATTCGCTCCCTCCCGTCCGACAAGTCACCAGGTCCGGACGGGCTGACGAACGAATATTACAAAGTGTTTATGCCCACTATCCTACCCCATCTAAAATACCTCTTTACTATGGCCGTTACAATGGGTGAATTTCCTCAGGAAATGCTCACTGCCCATATTGTCACGCTACCCAAACCCGGTAAACCCCCAGATTCCCCCCCTAACTTTCGCCCGATATCCCTCCTAAATACTGACATCAAAATCTACACCAAGCTCCTAGCTAAACGATTGTATGAAGTAATCCCCAGTCTAATTAAACCCGACCAAACAGGATTCACCAAAGGGAGGCAAGCCCCGGATGCCACCAGGCGCATCCTCAATATTCTTCATCATGTCCGTGTTAACAAATCTCAGACCCTTTTGCTCTCCATCGATGCCAAAAAGGCATTCGATAGAATCCATTGGGGATATATGAAAGCCACCTTGAATAAATTTGGGTTTCGTGGCCCCGTAGTCTCCGCTATCCTGGCCCTTTACTCTAAACCCTCTGCGAGGGTGTTCACATCTGGTTTCCTTTCCAGTGAATTCCCGATTAGGAATGGCACGAGGCAGGGATGCCCCTTGTCTCCAGCCATTTTCAACTTAATGATGGAACCCCTCGCAGAGGCTATACGTTCAAACCCCCTCATCTCTGGAGTAACTATCAACTGTGTTCCACACGTTATAAATCTGTTCGCCGACGATGTTATCCTAATAGTAAACAACCCCCTGATATCCCGCCCTATTATTCATGACACCCTTACTCACTTTAGTTCCTTGTCCTATTACAAGGTGAACTTCCACAAATCCCTGGACTTAGGAATCAACACTCATACCAAACATCACTTGCAGCAGCAGTTCCCCTACGCATGGGCCAAACAATCTATTCCTTACCTGGTAATCCAGAGTGTCGCCGACACAGCTAAAATTGTGAACGTAAACTTCAGACCCCTAATTGCCAAAATTCGCCAAAACTTGTCTCTTATGGCCAAGATAGAACAATCCTGGTTGGGAAGAATAGCTTCCTTCAAGATGATGGAGCTGCCCAAGATATTGTACCTGTTTAGGACCCTACCCATTCCTATTCACCATAAATATCTCAAAGAACTGACGTCCATCCTGAAACAATATGTCTGGTTGGGGAAAAGACCCAGATGCTCACAATCCCACCTAGTGAAACACCAGAAAGCGGGTGGAGTACGCTGGCCAGTTATGTAGGACTACTACGCATCTTCGCTTCTTTCTTAGGCTAAAAAGTGGTTCCTCGACTCCCCGGAGGCGGTCTGGGTAGGGCTGGAGACCACCCTGTCTCAGTCTCCATCTCTGCACTTACTGCTTCTGGTGGATACATGGCGACAACTCACTATCCACTCGCTCCCTCCCACAACGCAGGCTACAATCCTGGCTTGGCGGAAATTGCTTGCATCCACCAAACCACAACCTACATCAACACCCTTACGTATCCCACTCCAAACTCTAGAAGTATTAATACCCTACCTAAAGACTACCACATGGAGAGACCAAGGAATTTTATGGGTGGATGAGCTACTCTCATCTGGTCTTGTTAAGCCATGGTCTGAACTCTCAGATAAATACCAGCTACCAAAGTCCTTGTCCTATTCCTACCTACAAATCCAGCGGTTTCTTCTAAAATTCCCACCGCCAATTATCCGCATGGACGACCATCTACATACCTTCTTTATCACCCCAGATGCTCCAGTGAAGGGCATCTCCCTAATTTATAATGCACTAGGTGACAAAATGTTGTTCTCCAAAACCTCACCTATGCTTAAATGGGAGAAGAATCTCAATGCTCAGTTCTCGCCCCTGATGTGGTCTAAATCATTTCGAGCGGTGACCGCTGCAACACATTGCACGAACCACTGGGACCTTGCCCAAAAAATTGTAGCTAGGTGGTACAAAACCCCGGTCATACTGTCAAAATTTTTACTGTCCTACTCTCCCCTGTGCTGGAGGGGGTGTGGCCAACCTGCCAATATTCATCACGTATTTTGGTCCTGTGTGGGTATCTCTAGCTATTGGAAACAAATCTTTGTTACTATGGCCACTATCTCGGGTATTCTCAAATCCCCAGAACCAGCATTGGCCATCCTCCACCTGGGTATCCACGAATATCCAAAAGATTACCGCACAATCCTGATCCATATCCTGCTAGTCGCAAAGCTCATCATAGCCAGACATTGGAAAAGCAGCATAGCCCTTAACCAATCAGAAGTATTGGCCCAAGTCAATCTTAACTATCAGTACGAACGTCTATTAGCATTAAGGGTTAAAGACTCTATAGCCACTTTTGACTCACAATGGGCAGCCTGGTCATCCTGGTACCCCAATCAAACATTGTCATGCTAACTTTGATGCTGTTGATGTTACTGTTTTTCTATGCAAGTTTATCTTTCACTGCATTTCTACATGTGTGCTAATGTCGTGATGACACGAGTTCTTTGTCACTGTTCAAACTGTGTTTTGAGTGCGAAATGTCCATAATTCACACTGCCTTCGTTATTTTCTTAGTTATGTTAAAACTTCAATAAAAACTATTTTGAAAAAAAAAAAAAAAATGATCATCCTCCCCAATTTTTTTTTCTCCAGAACTGCCCTACCTGATACCCAATTCCTTTTTCAGGGAGTGTTGGGTCCTTTATCTGGGGAGGTTCTCTTCCGTAACTGGCAAAGTCGACTCAATTCCTCCCTGTACGGTGAGGGGGTTTGGCGTTACTGGACTACCGGACATATTACTAGGCGGCTGCCCTTGTAACCATCCCTTGCTGGTTTGTACTCTCTCGGGCCAATATAGCAGTGTGTCTAGAAGCTGATGCTTTGGGCTCACTTCAAGAGCTGGGAAATCTGGTGTACAGAGGCCCGAGAGCATTACTCTGACCTCCCTCACCCCACTAGGATGACACTCAGGGTATGTGTTGCGGCTAGGCATAGATTTCCTCAGCCAGGTGGTCGATGTTCTGCCAACTTAGCGGGAATCCCAACCTCCTGCATTTCCACTCTCTCCCTGACCCTCAGCTTTTGGGCCATTTATGAGGTAAAAACCCTGTGGGACATGCTTTCGGCAGGGAGACTACTTCCCTTCCCTGACTTAAGGGCCACATTTAAACTCCCGGGGTGTATGCTCTTCACTACCTCCAACTAAGCCATGCAACCGCTCTCAGTTCCCTGCCCTTCCAAGCCTTGCCATGGAACCTATTAAGGAACCCCATGTTAGCTCTCCTAAAATGGTAAGGTTATGGAACTTATGGAAGGGTGACTTACCTGATCTCGATAGGGAGAATTGGGAGGACTGTTTTGAGGAAAGCATCCCACTGTTGATCTCTTCCTGGGACAAACACATCTAGACAAAGTTCTTACACAGGATTTACTATACCCCCCAGAGGCTACATAAAATATATCCTCAAAGGGCACAGAACTGCACATGATGTGTGGATGATATGGGCACATATCTCCATATGTTTTGGAGCTGTCCACGGGCCCAATTTTGGGGCGCAGTAGTTGAACTTATAAATGTCCGCCTCCTGCTGTCTCTCCCGATCTCACCAGAGCTGATATAACTAGGGATCCAGGATGATGAGCAGAGGCCTAGAAGCACTAAATTACTAATTCCGTAGCGGTTTTATTAAGCCAAGAGAGAAATTATTCTCAAATTGATCTTCTATCCCCCCTCCCCCCCCCCCTGTAGGTTCATGGGAAAAATGTATCAATGCTGCTCTTCCTCTCTATAAGTTAACCCATATTAACAGAAACTGCCCTAAAAACATTTGAGAAGGTATAGCAGCCATGGACAGCTTAATATAAGTGGCTCCCCCCCCCCAATCATTTTGGCTGCCTGTTGAAGGCTGTGATGTCTATTCCATATGTTTTGGGTGTGTTCTAGACTGAACATTGTTATTTTATTAAGCTTTCTCTGTGCTGTATGTATTCAAGTCTGCTGACGAAGCTCTGCTACTTCTGTTATTGTCAATGTGCACTATGCTTATTTTATTATTTCCATTTTGTTGATATTATACTATGTCTTGGGTTCAATAAAAGAACATTCTGTTTGTTAAAAACAAAGATGGGCAATTGGAACATATTACAGAAAAAATAGCCAAACAATTCCAAAGTTATACTCTAACCTATAGATCCTACTGATTCTGCCAAATACAGTCAAATTTCATTATTAACCACCTCTGAACCGGAAGGATTTACCCCCTTAATGACCAGGCCATTTCTTTGCGATACAGCACTGCGTTAATTGAACGGACAATTGCCCGGTCATTCATGCTCTTCCTAAATACAATCAATGTCCTTTTTTCCCCACAAATAGAGCTTTCTCCTGGTGGTATTTTTTACTTTTTTACTTTCTGCTACATAATATTAAACAAAAAACAAATTTAAAAAAACATGTTTTCATCCTCTCAGGCCACTTTGTATTCTGCTACATATTTTTGGTAAAAAAAAAAAAAAAAATCCTAATAAGCGTATTTTAATTGGTTTACACAAAAGTTATTGCATCTTCAAACTAGGGGAAAAAGTTGTAATTTTTTATTACTAGTTATGGCGGCGATCAACTTTTTAGCAGGACCGCGACATTGCGGCAGACAGATCGGACCCCTAACTGACATTTTTGACACTTTTGGGGGTACCAGTGACATTACTACAGTAATCAGTGCTAAAAATATGCACTGTTACTGTAATATTGACACTGGCAGGGAAGAGGTTAACCCAGGGGGGATCAAAGGGTTAAGTGTGAGTCTACGGGGTGTTTTATAACTGTGGGGGGAGGGCCTTTTGGAATCAACACAGAGACCTGTGATCCTAAACAGGAGGATCACAGGTGCTCTGTGTTCATTTCAGAGGGAACAACAATCAGCTGTGGTTACAACAGCAAACTGTTGTTCTCTCTCAGCGGGGAGTTGTTGTGGGTGCCCGGCGGCAATCATGGCCGCCGGTCCCGTGGATCGGAATCCCCACTGCCTAGTGGGGGAAGGCGCGCGCCACCGGCGGCGTGTGCTTGCCCCCCGAGGAGAGCTTCCGCGAACCACAGTACAGGTATGGCGGTTCGCACAGCCGAGCCAGCCTGCTGAAGTATGTTAGCGGCAGGCGGTCGGCAAGTGGTTAAACACTAACCTAAAATTGTTGGAAAAATGTAAATGAATCGTATAAAACTCTATTTGACTAAACATACAGGTCCAGAACAAGTTGGATTCATGCACGGGAGGGACACAAGAGATAATGTGATTAAAGCACTGAACCTAATCCATCATAAATCTCAGAGCACTGATGAAGGCCTTCTTCTGTCTACTGATGCAGAGAAGGCCTTCAACAAAGTAGCCTGGGATAATATGAAAGCCACCTTATCCCATATTGGCCTACAGCATAAAATTATGAATTGGATTTTCTTCTTATACTGACAACCAACGGGGTGGTGGTGGATGTGGCGGTGACATAGGCGTGCGCACAGGGTGTTCCGGGTGTGCCTAGGCACACCCTAATCACCTAGGGCACATAGCATTGCCAGTGAGGAGATGGGAAAGATCTCCCTCGGACCTGCTCTGCTCTATTTCTCTTTGCCAGCAGGGAGAGTAATGTATCGGGGCCATGTACCTGTAGGCAAACACATGCATGTGTATTTCAACTTTGGGGTGCACACCTTAATGCAATAGGCTGCGCACACCTATAGGCGGTGTAGGTGGAAGCGGCAGTGGAGGAGGACCAGGGCCGGATTAAGAGCATCATGGGCTTGGTGCTGAGGATTTTGAAGGGCCTTAAGGGCCGTGCCTTGGCATGCACCCAGAGGAGGAAGGTGCAGCCATGCATGCCTAATTCAACATGGGATGCTGTCTCTGAAGCCCATAAACACATCCATGCATCGGCAACTGTCCCTCCTTGTCCGGCCTTCGCGCTGTGTGGGGAGGTTCTGAGGGTGCTGCCTGGGGAAACGAGCATAGAAGCCAGACTTCTGTGTTTACAAGTGACAGAAGAGCGGTAACAGTGAATATGGCCAACCCGGGGCCTATATAAAAGGTAGGGGCCTAGAGCTGCAGCTCCAATAGCCCCTACGTTAATCTGGCCCTGAGGAGGAGGACGAGGTAGCCAACACTGCTTCTTTTCACAAATTTTAAATGAGGGTACACCCCAAAAGAGTGAGAAAGAGCAAAAATGGAACAATGGGTGGGTAAGGTCGGTATCCATTGCTATTCTGCATAAGGTACAGAAAAGTCCCGTGGGATCCATGCCTGGTTCATTTTAATGAACGTGAGCTTGTCCACATTGTCTCTGGACAGGCGGCTGCGCTTGTCTGTTATAACGCCCCCAGCCGTGCTAAATACCCGTTCAGATAATACACTGGCTGCAGGGCACGCCAGCACCTCCAAGGCGTAAAGGGCAAGCTCAGGCCATGTGCCCAATTTGGAGACCCAGAAGTTGAAGGGGGCAGACCCGTCATTCACTACATGTAGGCGTGTGCACACATATTGCTCCACCATGTTGGTAAAATGCTGCCTCCTGCTAAGACGTTCCATCTGAGCTGCTGGTGCTGCTGTTTGTTGTGGCGTGCTGACAAAGCTTTTCCACATTTCGGCCATGCTAACCCTGCCTTCTGAGGTGCTGGCGGTGCCCTGGATGCGTTGGCGACCTCCTCCTCCTCCTCCTCTGCCTTGGGCTTCCACTGTGGCCACGCTGTCAGATGGGAATGCCAGCAGCATGGCGTCTACCAGCGTGCGCTTGTACTCGCGCATCTTGCGATCGCGCTCCAGTGAGTGAATTAAGGACGGTACGTTGTCCTTGTAACGGGGATCCAGCAGCGTGGCCACCCAGTAATCAGCACAAGTTAGAATGTGGGCAACTCGGCGGTCGTTGTGGAGACACTGCAGCATGTAATCGCTCATGTGTGCCAGGCTGCCCAGAGGCAACGAAAGGCTGTCCTCTGTGGGAGGTGTATCGTCCGTGTCCTCTGTATCCCCCCAGCCACGCACCAGTGATGGCCATGAGCTGGCCTGGGTGCCACCCTGCTGTGAACATGGTTCCATCTCCTCCTCCAGCTCCTCCTCCTCCTCATCCTCCTCATCCTCCAGAACTGTGCCCCTGCTGGACAATTGTGTCCCTGGCGTTTGTGTGTGCAGGAACCCACCCTTGGAGCCCCTTGCGAATGACTGCCCTGAAAGCCTTGGAAATGTTACCTCTTCATCCTCCTCCTCCTCCTCATCCTGTGCCACATCCTCTTCCATCATCGCCCGAATTGTTTTTTCAAGGAGGCATAGAAGTGGGATAGTTAAGCTGAGAACGACGTCATCGGCACTGGCCATGTTGGTGGAGTACTCAAAACAGCGCAACAAGGCACACAGGTCTCGCATGGAGGCCCAGTTATTGGTGGTGAAGTGGTGCTGTTCCGCAGAGCGACTCACGCGTGCGTGCTGCAGCTGAAACTCCACTATGGCCTGCTGCTGCTCTTTCCAGCATGTGCAAGGTGGAGTTCCACCTTGTGGGCACGTCACATATGAGGCGGTGAGCGGGAAGGCCGAAGTTACGCTGCAGCGCTGCCAGGCGAGCAGCAGCAGGGTGAGAACGCCGAAAGTGCGCACAAACGGCCCGCACTTTCTGCAGCAGCTCTGACATATCGGGGTAGTTTTTAAGGAACCTCTGCACCACCAAATTCAGCACATGCGCCAGGCAAGGGATGTGCGTCAAACCGGCTAGGCCCAGAGCTGCTATGAGATTTCGCCCGTTATCGCACACCACCAGGCCGGGCTTGAGGCTCGCTGGCAGCAACCACTCATTTGTCTGCTGTTCCATGCTCCTCCACAACTCCTGCGCGGTGTGTGGTTTGTCCCCCAAACAGGCAAGTTGTAAAACTGCCTGCTGTCGTTTACCCCTGGCCGTGCTGAAGTTGGTGGTGAAGGTGTTACGCTGACCGGATGAGGAGGCGGTAGAGGATGAGGAAGCGGAGTAGGAGGAGTTAGGAACAGGAGGCAAACTGAAGCGCCCTGCAATCCTCGGTGGTGGAAGGACATGCGCCAAATTGCTATCCGCCTCAGGCCCATCCGCCACTGCATTTACCCAGTGTGCCGTTAGGGAGATATAACGCCCCTGACCGTGCTTACTGGTCCACGTATCGGTAGTTAGGTGGACCTTGGCACAGATGGAGTTGCGCAGTGCACACCTGATTTTTTCCCCCACTTGGTTGTGCAGGGGAGGGATGGCTTGCCTGGAAAAGTAGTGGCGGCTGGGCACGACGTACTGTGGGACAACCACCGACATAAGGTTTTTAAAACTGTGCGTCTCCACCAGACGGAATGACAGCATTTCAAAGGCCAATAATTTTGAAATGCTGGCATTCAGGGCCAGGGATCGCGGGTGGGTAGGGGGGTACTTCCTCTTCCTCTCAAGTGTTTGGGAGATGGAAAGCTGAACGCTTCCACGGGACATTGTGGAGATGGTTGTTGGTGACCCAGGTGGTGGTGTTCCTGACAGATCGTCTGTTTGCGGGGTGGCAGGTGCCGGTATCACTACAGATGTGGCTGGAGCGGCCGAGACTGCAGGATGAGCCAGAGACGTTTCTTGGTTTTGAAGGTGTCTACTCCACTGCAGCTCGTGCTTTGCACTTAGATGCCTGATCATGCAGGTTGTGCTCAGGTTGAGAAGGTTTATGCCTCGCTTCAAGCTCTGATTGCACAGGGTGCAAACCACTCGTGTCCTGTCATCAGCACATTTTCTAAAGAACTTCCACGCTAGAGAACTCCTTTGAGCTGACTTTGGTGCGCTCGTTCCCTTGCTGCGTTGGGCAGTAGCGGGCGTAGTGTCTAGGGCACGGCCGCTCCGCTTCTGCACCCTGCTCCCTCTTCTGCTGTGCTGGTGGCTCTGTGCGACCACCGCCTCTTCCTCCAAACTACTCAGGTCACCTGCATGACGTTCATTCCATGTGGGGTCGAGGACCTCATCGTCCTCCACATCATCTTCCACCCAATCTTCACCTCTGCCCTCCTTGTCGGTCTCCACAATGCTGAACGCCGCAGCAGTTGGCACCTGCGTTTCGTCATCATCGGAGACGTGCTGCGATGGTCCTTGCATGTACTCATCTTGAGAAATAAGTGGTTGGGCATCGCTGCACTCAATCTCTTCCACTTCTGGTGCAGGACTAGGTGGATGGCCCTGGGAAACCCTGCTGACAGAGTCATCAAAAAGAAGAAGAGACTGCTGTATGGCTTGGGGCTCAGACTGCTTGCCTGATTTGCAAGGGGGTGAGGTGAAAGACGGTTGGACATCGGCTGCAGGTGCCAACTGTGACCTTTCTGCAGTAGACTGGGTGGGAGACAATGTGAAGGAATTGGAGGCACTGTCAGCAGCAAACCAATCTACTATCGCCTCCACTTGTTCTGGCCTCATCACTTCTAGGGGCGTATGATGCCCTACCAAATACTGATGCAGGTTCTGTCGCCTACTCACACTTGAGGAAGGTGTTTCACTTGTGCGTGTAGCTGGCACAGATCGACCACGTCCTCTCCTTGCAACAGGAGCTCTACCAGCAGCACCACGACCCAGGCCACGGCCCTTATTTGACGGTCTCCTCATATTTCTGTAATTTAAGATCTTGCCCTAGAAAGGTTTTTATTGAATAGCGGAATAGGAAATATGATCCAAAAAAGTGTATGTATCTCACACGTACACAACCACACTAGGCCCCAATTACTATTGTTTCTACCCCTAAAAGGATGGATGAGGAGTAGGAGGAGTATGGAACAGACAGCACCCTCAAATCTTCAGAAGTATGAGATGAACCTCAAAAACTTGGAAAGGTGGATCTCACACGTACCGACACAGACTATCCCGCAATTCAATTGATCCTCAAAGGTTTTTATTGAATAGCGGAAAAGGAAATATGATCAAAAAAAGTGTATGTATCTCGCACGTACACAACCACACTAGGCCCCAATTACTATTGTTTGTACCCCTAAAAGGATGGATGAGGAGTAGGAGGAGTATGGAACAGGCAGCACCCTCAAATCTTCAGAAGTATGAGATGAACCTCAAAAACTTGGAAAGGTGGATCTCACACGTACCGACACAGACTATCCCGCAATTCAATTGATCCTCAAATGTTTTTATTGAATAGCGGAAAAGGAAATATGATCAAAAAAAGTGTATGTATCTCGCACGTACACAACCACACTAGGCCCCAATTACTATTGTTTGTACCCCTAAAAGGATGGATGAGGAGTAGGAGGAGTATAGAACAGGCAGCACCCTCAAATCTTCAAAAGTATGAGATGAACCCCAAAAACTTGGAAAGGTGGATCTCACACGTACCGACACAGACTATCCCGCAATTTAATTGTTCCCCGAAAGGTTTTTATAGAATAGCGGAATAGGAAATATGATCAAAAAAAGTGTATGTATCTCGCACGTACACCACCACACTAGGCCCCAATTACTATTGTTTGTACCCCTAAAAAGATGGATGAGGAGTAGGAGGAGTATAGAACAGGCAGCACCCTCAAATCTTCAGAAGTATGAGATGAACCCCAAAAACTTGGAAAGGTGGATCTCACACGTACCGACACAGACTATCCCGCAATTTAATTGTTCCCCGAAAGGTTTTTATTGAATAGCGCAATAGGAAATATGATCAAAAAAAGTGTATGTATCTCGCACGTACACCACCACACTAGGCCCCAATTACTATTGTTTGTACCCCTAAAAGGATGGATGAGGAGTAGGAGGAGTATGGAACAGGCAGCACCCTCAAATCTTCAGAAGTATGAGAAGAACCCCAAAAACTTGGAAAGGTGGATCTCACACATACCGACACAGACTATCCCGCAATTCAATTGATCCCCAAAGGTTTTTATTGAATAGCGGAATAGGAAATATGATCAAAAAAAGTGTATGTATCTCACACGTACACAACCACACTAGGCCCCAATTACTATTGTTTGTACCCCTAAAAGGATGGATGAGGATTAGGAGGAGGAGTATGGAACAGGCAGCACCCTCAAATCTTCAGAAGTATGAGATGAACCCCAAAAACTTGGAAAGGTGGATCTCACACGTACCGACACAGACTATCCCGCAATTCAATTGATCCCCAAAGGTTTTTATTGAATAGCGGAATAGGAAATATGATCAAAAAAAGTGTATGTATCTCACACGTACACAACCACACTAGGCTCCAATTACTATTGTTTGTACCCCTAAAAGGATGGATGAGGAGGAGGAGTAGGAGGAGGAGTATGGAACAGGCAGCACCCTCAAATCTTCAGAAGTATGAGATGAACCCCAAAAACTTGGAAAGGTGGATCTCACACGTACCGACACAGACTATCACGCAATTTAATTGATCCCCAAAGGTTTTAATTGAATAGCGGAATAGAAAATATGATCAAAAAGAAAGTGTATGTATCTCACACGTACACCACCACACTAGGCCCCAATTACTATTGTTTGTACCCCTAAAAGGATGGATGAGGAGTAGGAGGAGGAGTATGGAACAGGCAGCACCCTCAAATCTTCAGAAGTATGAGATTGTGTTCACTGCACCCCAAAAAGGATTTTGTTCACTGCACCCCAAAAAGGATGTTGTTCACTGCACCCCAAAAAGGATTTTGTTCACTGCACCCCAAAAAGATTGTGTTCACTGCATCCCAAAAAGGATGCTGTTCACTGCACCCCAAAAAGGATTTTGTTCACTGCACCCCACAAAGATTGTGTTCACTGCACCCTAAAAGGATTTTGTTCACTGCACCCCAAAAAGATTGTGTTCACTGCACCCTAAAAGGATTTTGTTCACTGCACCCCAAAAAGATTGTGTTCACTGTACCCCCCAAAGATTGTGTTCACTGCACTCCACAAAGATTCTGTTCACTGTACCCCACAAAGATTGTGTTCACTGCACCCTAAAAGGATGTTGTTCGCTGCACCCCACAAAGATGGTGTTCACTGCACCCTAAAAGGATGTTGTTCACTGCACCCCAAAAAGGATGTTCACTGCACCCCAAAAATATTGTGTTCACTGCACCCCACAAAGATTGTGTTCCCTGCACCCCACAAAGGATTTTGTTCACTGCACCCCAAAAATATTGTGTTCACTGCACCCCAAAAAGGATGTTCACTGCACCCCAAAAAGGATGTTGTTCACTGCACCCCAAAAATAATTTTGTTCACTGCACCCCAAAAAGATTGTGTTCACTGCACCCCACAAAGATGGTGTTCACTGCACCCCACAAAGGATTTTGTTCATTCCCCCCTCAAAAAGATTGTGTTCACTGCACCCCAAAAAGGATGTTGTTCACTGCACCCCAAAAAGGATTTTGTTCACTGCACCCCACAAAGATTGTGTTCACTGCACCCCACAAAGGATTTTGTTCACTGCACCCCAAAAAGATTGTGTTCACTGCACCCCAAAAAGGATGTTGTTCACTGCACCCCAAAAAGGATTTTGTTCACTGCACCCCAAAAAGATTGTGTTCACTGCACCCCACAAAGATTGTGTTCACTGCACCCTACAAAGGATTTTGTTCACTGCACCCCAAAAAGATTGTGTTCACTGCACCCCAAAAAGGATTTTGTTCACTGCACCCCACAAAGATTGTGTTCACTGCACCCTAAAAGGATTTTGTTCACTGCACCCAAAAAGATTGTTTTCACTGTACCCCCCAAAGATTGTGTTCACTGCACCCCACAAAGATTCTGTTCACTGTACCCCACAAAGATTGTGTTCACTGCACCCCAAAAAGGATGTTGTTCACTGCACCCCAAAAAGATTGTGTTCACTGCACCCCAAAAAGATTGTGTTCACTGCACCCCAAAAAGGATGTTGTTCACTGCACCCCAAAAAGGATGTTGTTCACTGCACCCCAACAAGATTGTGTTCACTGCACCCCACAAAGGATTTTGTTCACTGCACCCCAAAAAGATTGTGTTCACTGCACCCCAAAAAGAATGTTGTTCACTGCACCCCAAAAAGGATTTTGTTCACTGCACCCCAAAAAGATTGTGCTCACTGCACCCTAAAAGGATTTTGTACACTGCACCCCAAAAAGATTGTGTTCACTGCACCCCAAAAAGGATGTTGTTCACTGCACCCCAAAAAGGATGTTGTTCACTGCACCCCAACAAGATTGTGTTCACTGCACCCCACAAAGGATTTTGTTCACTGCACCCCAAAAAGATTGTGTTCACTTCACCCCAAAAAGGATGTTGTTCACTGCACCCCAAAAAGGATTTTGTTCACTGCACCCCAAAAAGGATGTTGTTCACTGCACCCCAAAAAGGATTTTGTTCACTGCACCCCAACAAGATTGTGTTCACTGCACCCCACAAAGGATGTTGTTCACTGCACCCCAAAAAGATTGTGTTCACTGCACCCCAAAAAGGATGTTGTTCACTGCACCCCAAAAAGGATGTTGTTCACTGCACCCCAACAAGATTGTGTTCACTGCACCCCACAAAGGATTTTGTTCACTGCACCCCAAAAAGATTGTGTTCACTGCACCCCAAAAAGGATGTTGTTCACTGCACCCCAAAAAGGATTTTGTTCACTGCACCCCAAAAAGATTGTGTTCACTGCACCCTAAAAGGATTTTGTACACTGCACCCCAAAAAGATTGTGTTCACTGCACCCCAAAAAGGATGTTGTTCACTTCACCCCAAAAAGGATTTTGTTCACTGCACCCCAAAAAGATTGTGTTCACTGCACCCCAAAAAGATTGTGTTCACTGCAGCTCACACACAGAAAAATGGATGTGGATCACTGACACCTGCCTATCTCCTATCCCACACCACACAGCAATATCGATTGTAGTTTGTAGAACACAGTTTCCCTAAAATTCAGCAGCAGCAGCCTCTCCCTAACAGGATTGAGAAGAGATCGTAGATCAGGATTGAGTGCAGAGTCACCCCACCCCCCACACAGCAATATCGATTGTAGTTTGTAGAAGACACTGACCCTATAATTCAGCAGACTCTATCCCTAAAATGCCTACAACTCGCCCTGCCTAAACACTCCGACCTGTCCCTCAATTCTATCCGGACACAAATGGTTTTTTCCTGCCTGTCTTTCCCTAATCAGCAGCCAACACGTTGATGTGTGCTCTGTCCCTGATCTAAGCAGCAGAATGACGCCGCTGCGGCTGCCTGGAACTTATAAAGACTTGGTCACATGCTTCAGACGGCCAATCACAGCTACTGAGACATTTGCAGGCATGGCTGGGATGGCTTAAGGCACACCAGTTAAACGATTGTTGATTGGCTGTTGAAAGCCCGCCATGAAAAGAGCGCCAAAGCATGCAAAACCCGGAAATAAAATGACCGAACACGGATTTTTACCCGAACATACAGTAAAGTGTCCGTGTCCGTGTTCGGGTAACAAAAATCCAATTATTCGTTACGAACACAAATAATACAGTCCGTGTTCGCTCAACACTAGCCACTTCAGCTCTGGAAAGTTTTACCCTGTTAATGACCAGGCCATTTTTTGTGTTACGGAACTGTGTTGTTTTCCTGACAATTGCGCGGTCGTACGATGCTGTACCCAAATAAAATTGATGTTATATTTTTATCACACATAGAGTTTTCTTTTGGTGGTATTTTTTTTTTTTTTGCGCTCTAAGAAAAAAAAGGCCGACAATTTTTAAAACAAAAACAACAATATTTTTTACTTTCTGCTATAAAACATTCCCAATAAAAAAAAATAAAAAAATGTTATTTCTCTTACATCCTCTCACCGCCCACTTATACAGTCTTCACAGTTGGGGTATTGGCCCTCTCCGCAGGAGCAAGCTAGGCAGTAACTTTGTTAGTACAAACAAACTTTAACATATAGACACACCTACAGGGGGCCGTCCCTCTGGCCAATATCCCACAGCCAGTTCCACTCTAAACCAGTTTTTTTTTTGCTGCCTAGCATCATGAGTAGGCTAGGTTTTCCCTGCTTGGACCTAGTGTCTCAGTTTTTTCTTTGTTTTATTTTGGAAAAGTGTTTTTTCTTTTAAGAATAGCTTTTATTTTTCTCACCTGCGCTAGTTAATCAGAATTTGGAAGACTACAAGCATCAGCAAAGCGGGGCCTTGCACTGGTTGTTATAGAACCTTATGGAGTCCCAGCCTGCCATCGAGCGTCGCAGGTTATTGGTTCGCCCAGGCCTCGCAACGACAGTTCCCCTGGAGATGGGGACGAGCCTGCGAAGTTCCTATCTTCTCTGGGATGTCTCAACTTCGGAACACCGGGTGTTGCTAGCATCCTTCCTGGCTGACGGCACCCCCACACAGAGTGGGAGGTCTCCCGTATCAGAGCGGTGCCCACGTTCTCTGGACTGGTGAGTACTACTACCCTTCTGTCCCTGGGACTATGTTATGAGGGGGTGTTATGTGGGCCCACTCTGGGGATGGCAGTACATGTACGTTTTCTGTAATATCCCCCTCATGGCCGTGGGATACAGACCCCAGTATTTTCCCTTCCCCACCCCTGCGGGGGTGCTCTCGCGGTACTGACCGCCATGCGGGGGGGTGTGGGGGCTTTCTATTTCCTGGGGGTGCTCTGCGAAGTTCCCAGTGAGGGCCAGTGTGGGCATTTGATGCTGCGTTTGTTGCTGTACCCCCGGCCGCCATTGCAGGTGAGGGCAGGCTGTTCTGGCCTCATAGTGAGGGCAGCAGCCATTTCCTATCATCGTTTTGGCACCGGTTGGGCGCAATCTTAAGTTTGGGCAAATGTCCTTTTCTGGGCAGTGGCCATTTTCTCAGTGCTTTCTCTCCATAGACTTCTATCAGGCACCATTTTTTGTGGCTCAGGGGTGGCTATTGCCTCTAGGGGCGTGAGGTCACTTCCTCCTTTACCTCAGCTTCTCGGCAACGTGGCAAGTATAAGGACAGTGTGGGGTGATTTTACTGTTTTCTCTGGCATATATTCCTACTAGCACTCATTTTTCCAGGTAACTTTAGCTGGGAAAAGGATCTCCACCTGTAGTGCAGTTTGCGGTGGGGGTCCGCGGGAACCGCCGTTTTAAAGGGCTAGCATCATTATCTTTTCACTTTGCTATTATGGAGTCCAAGGATAGCAAATTCCCCACAGACCTGGTTGGTGGTTCAGGTACTCCTGAATCTGCCTCCATAGCCTCTTTATCTGCTGCACTTGCAACTTTAGCGTCAAAAGTGGATCTGCTGATGTCTGACCGGGTTGCAAAGAAACGGCCTATGCCCTCTCAGTCTTCTGACTCAGAGCCTGAATTGGTGCCACGGACAATGTCCCCCCTGCGGGGTCCCTGTCCTCTCAGTCGCATGTGGAGGAGGGAGACTTGTCCTCTATAACAGCACGAGACCGCACTGCGGTGGACGCACTTATCAGCTCTGTTAAGGAGACTTTTAATCTTGATGATGAGCCCCCCCCCCTGTCTGGTAAGCAGGTTTCCTTCGGGACCCCCAAGGCCCAGAAGTCGGGTCAGGTTTTTCCTTGTCCCGAGGAGTTTCAAGAAGCAGTGAATGACCAATGGCGTCGCATTAAGCATACGCTGATGGTGCCTAAAAGATTTAAGTACAGCTATCCCTTTGCGGATTTGGTTGATTCTCGCTGGACCGTGGCTCCTAAGGTAGACCACACTGTTTTCAGACTTAATAAATCCACCTTGATGCTGTGGAAGACTCCCCTGTGTTTAAGGACCTGGCTGGTAGACGGGTGGAAACGCTTTTCCACCACATGTATTTGGTGGCGGGCTCCCTTCTAAAACCTGCGCTCGCTTCAGTGATGGTCTCTCAGGCTATTGCGGAATGGGCCAAGGTGCTTAGGTGCACATTGGTAGCAGATTTGGTCTCTGCAGCTGCACTGGATATGTTGGATCAAATGGCCCAGACCGTGATGTACCTGTGTGTTACGGCTTTGGACAAGACTCCTTTGGCCGCACTGCTGTCTGCGGTTGGGATTGCAATCCGCCGCATTATTTGGCTGAAAAGCTAGTCGGCCGACCACGCTTCTAAAAAGGCAGTGTCTGATATCCCTTATGCGGGGGATCGACTTTTTGGTGACACTCTGGATGAGCTGATCAAGGGGCTTACTGGGGGTAAGAGCACTCTCTTGCCCCAAGTCTCGAAGGGTAAATCTCCCGGCGCCAGGTCCCTTTTTTAACACTAACCGGGGGTTCTTTCGTGCTTTGGGGCACAGGAAAAGGGAAAGTCCTTCAAGAACTCCAGTGGTCACAAGAAATCTTGGGCGGGTAAGTCCAAAACTGGTCAAGCTGGCTCGGCAACCCAGTCCACCTCTGCCTGAAGGGACGCCCTCACCCGTATCAAGGGTGGGGCGTCTGCAATGTTTTCCCGAGCCCTGGTTGTCCAAGATTCAGGACAGGTGGGTTCACAAACTCATTCATTCAGGGTACAAGATCGAGTTTTGATCTCGCCCCGCAGACAGATTCTTTCCATCAAATCTCCATCTGACTCCCGATTGTTTCCGGGATCTCAAAAGGGCGGTTCAAGATCTTCTCGCCCAGGGGGTCATCATGCCTGTCCCTCCGCAGGACAGGTTTCAAGGGTTTTACTCCAATCTGTTCACGGTGCCCAGAAAAGAGGGCAAGGTGTGTCTGATTTTGGACCTAAAATTGCTGAACCGCTTTGTGCGGGTACAGAAGTTCCGGATGGAATCCATCCAGTCGGTAGTGGCATCTCTGAGTCCAGGGGAATTCAAAGATGCGTTTCTTCAGATCCCTATTTACGAGGGTCATCAGCGGTATCTCCGCTTCTCAGTCGCAGAGGAGCATTATCAGTTTGTGGCGTTGCACTTCGGTCTCGCTTCGGCTCCAAGGGTGTTCACCAAGGTTTTGGCTCCTGTTTTGGCTCTGCTGTGGGTGAAAGGGAATGGGGTCCTCGGTTATCTGGACGATCTCCTGTTAAGGTCGAGCTTGAGTGCCACCCTGTTGAGTGATCACGGTTCAGATGCTCCAGGCATTCGGGTGGACCATCAATTTTCAGAAGTCGGCTCTGTTCCCTTCGGTTCGTCTCCTCTACCTGGGGATGATCCTGGACTCAACTAGTTACTGGACTTAACTAGTTACTGTCCTGCGCGAACCAACATAGCTCTACCTGGGGATGATATTTTTTTTTTTTTAAATATTTATTTATTTAACTAGTTACTGTCCTCCGCGAACCAACATAGCTCTACCTGGGGATTATCCTGGACTCCGCTCAGACGAAGGTTTTCCTTCTGAAGGACAAATTCCAGACACTGCAGAACGAGATCAGGTCCCTCAGGGACGACAATCTCTCCTCGCTTCAGACCTGTATGCAGTCCCTGGGTCTGGCTTTCGAAAGCGGTCCCATTTGCGCAGTTTCACACGAGAACTCTGCAAGCAGAGATTCTTGCCAGGTGGGACAGACATCCTCAGTCTTTGCACAGGAGGATTTCTCTAAGCCTGCATGTGAGATCGGATCTTTTGTGGTGGCTCCAGTCACCGACTCTGACACAAGGCAAGTCCTTCCGGCCGTTATTGTGAATAGTGCTCACCACGGATGCCAGTATGTCGGGCTGTGGTGGAGTTCTGGGCACGCTTTGTCCTCCCTGCCGATAAACGTCTTGGAGCTCCGGGCGATCAAGCTCTGTTTGTTTCCTTGGTCGGCTCGGCTTCAGGGCTGCCCTGTTCGAGTGCAGATGGACAATGCCATGGCGGTTTCATTGTAACAGCATTCAAAGTGTAAAAAAAAAAAAAAAAATCCCTGATCAACCTTCAAGAGTTGTACAGTGTTCCTATGGAGACACTGAACTACTCCTATGAAAGTATGTAAAAAAATGTTTAAAAATATTTAAAAATGTCAAAAATTTAAATACTGTAATTGAATATTTTTTTTTAAAAAAATATTTATTTATTTAACTAGTTACTGTCCTGCGTGAACCAACATAGCTCTACGTCGGTCGCGCACCTGCAGCTAGGGGGCCAGCCCGCGCTGCCGCCGACGCTCCCACCACCACTCAGGAGCGGGGACTCTGATGCACAGGGCAGGCGGCTCCGATTGCCGCCTGCCACCCGCGATCGCTCCTCGCTGAGAAAGAAGAACGGTCAGCTGTTGTAAACACAGCTGAACGGTCTTCTCTCTGGAATAATCACAGAGCGCATGTGATCCTTCTAAATAGTCTTTATAGTCATTTCAAAAGCCCCTCCCCCATACAGTTATAAACACGCCCCTAGGTACACATTTAACCCTTTGATCACCCACTGTGTTAACCCGTTCCCTGCCAGTGTCATTATTACAGTTACAGTGCATATTATTAGCACTGATTACTGTAGTAATGCCACTGGTCCCCCCAAAAGTGTCAAAAATGTCAGTTAGGGGTCCGATCTGTCCGCCGAAATGTTGCAGTCCCGCTAAAAATCGCAGAATGCCGCCATTACTAGTAAAAAAATAAAAAATAAAAAATAAAAATGACATAAATCTTTCCTGTAGTTAGTAGACGCGATAACTTTTGCGCAAACCAATCAAAATACACTTATTGCAATTTTTTTAACCAAAACTATGTAGCAGAAAACAAATTGGCCTAAAATGTTAAACAATTTTGATTTTTTAATTCTTAATTTTGGGAATGTCATATAGCAGAATGTCATAAAATTATATTTTTTTCAGAATTGTCGCTTTCTTTTTTTTTTTATTAGCACAAGAAATAAAAATCGCAGAGGTGATCAAATACCACCAAAAGAAAGCTCTATTTGTGGGGAAAAAAAGGACATCAATTTTTTTGAGTACAGCGTCGCATGACCGCGCAATTGTCTGTTAAAGTAACGCAGTGCCGAATTGCAAAAAATGGCCTGGTCATTAATGCGGGGCAAATCCTTCCGGTCCAGAAGTGGTTAACATACTGCCTCCTGTCAGTATCCCTGAACACCACCACACCAGTTACAGTATATGATGACATTATACTGTGCTGGTGATGGTAAGTAAAAATAAACATTGTGAAAAATATGTATATAACAGAACTTTAATAAACATTTTTACAGAATGCAGTTGGTCAACACGCAAAAAACAATATTCAAATAAAGGAAAATACACATTCAACATCATAGATGAGCATAAAGAGCAATTTAAACCTATTTTCAATGCTAGTTTACTTTTGTACTATGGACCATGAAAAGAGGCAAAAAGCAAGAAAAGGAAAGAGAAGAAGGAACAGGGGAAAAAAAAGAAAGAAAGAAGGTTTGGAGACCATACCTTACGGGCTGTGCCATTCCAACATTTCGCATTTGAGTCAAGAAGTGAGCTGAATCATATAAAATGTCATGCCCCCCAGCTACATCACTAACCTAGTCTCCCAAAATCTCAGGATATTAGAGGTTGCAAAGCTTATCCACACATGCCATGCCCGCACCCCCCCCCCCCATGGTAGGCTCCTTCATTGACTTAATGGAAGAAGTACTATGGCGTTATATGCTTGATAAATTGGGGAAGTGGATATTCCATCTCCCCACTGCCATGTCCCACACCTTTAACCACTTAAGCCCCAGAAGATTTTACCCCCTTCCTGACCAGGGGGTTTTTTGCGATTTTTTTACTGCGTGAATTTAATGGACAATTGCGCGGTCGTACGACGCTGTACCTAAACGAATTTCACGTCCTTTTTTTCCCACAAACAGAGCTTTATTTTGGTGGTATTTGATCACCTGTGCGATTTTTTGATCATGCGCTATAAACAAAAAAAGAGCGTAAATTTTGCAAAAATAACAATATTTTTCACATTTTTTTATATGAAATTCCCCCCCCCCCCCCCAAAAAAAAAAAAAGTAAAAATCTAAATTTTTTAACATTTTCGGCCAATTTGTTTTATGCTACATATGTTTGGTAAAAAAAAATTGCAAAAAGCGTATTTTGATTGGTTTGCGCAAAAGTTATCGCGTTTACTAACAAAGGGAAAGATTTTTGTCATTTTTGTTTTTTTTTTTTAACGAGTAATGGCGGCGATCTGCGTTTTTTTTTTTTTTTTGCGGTACTGCGACATTGCGGCAGACAGATCGGACCCTTGACTGACATTTTTGACACTTTTGGGGGTACCAGTGACATTACTGCAGTAATCAGTGCTATACATATGAACTGTTACTGTAAAAATGACACTGGCAGGGAAGGGGTTAACTGTATTGGACAGGGAGGGGTTAAGTGTGTCCTAGGGGCGTGATTCTAACTGTAGTGGGACATGGCTTCTAGTGTAAAAACAGAGATCAACGGTTCTACATAGTAGAACCGTCTGATCTCCATTTTTACACAGGGGAGAATGACAGGCGGCTTGTTTACATAAGCCACCCGCCTTTCTCCCGCTGTACCGACAAACGTAGTATGACCGGCGGACATCGGGTCCACCGGTCACACGCCGGGACTCCTCTGTGAACGAGCCGAGGCGGGCGCGCGCCCGCCCGCTATTGGCTCAAAACCCGGTGACAGGCTAGTGACGTAGATCTACGTCACTCTGCCTGGCTGGGGCTGACTGCCGCAATAAATATACTGTGCGCAGTCAGCAACCGGTTAAAAAAGATTTGGTAAGATACAAAAGTGACTGTCCTGGTGGACGACATTGGCTATTTACCCATGGAAGAGAAGTCAGGGGTTTGTCAAGCCTCTGCAACCAGAGTAGGAGATAATCGGACAGATAGGGTTAGTGACTAGAGATGTACAGAACTGTTCGCCGGCGAACAGTTCCCGGCGAACTTCGCATGTTCGCGTTCGCCGCTGCGGGCGAACATATGCGATGTTCGGTCCGCCTCCTATACATCATCATTGAGGCAAACTTTGACCCTGAACATCACAGTCAGCAGACACATTCTAGGCCAATCAGCATACCTCCCTCCCACACCCTCCCACCTCCTATAAATAAGCAAGGGCAGCATCCATCTTAGATCATTTCTGTGTTACTGAGAGCAGGGAAAGTGCTGGTGCTGCTGCTGCTGTTATAGCTGGGGACAGTTCCCGGTCTTGTTAGCCAATGTTCTTGGTACACTCCTGCTGTAAGGACAGCACCCCAAAAAGCCCTTCCTAGGGCTGGTATTTGAGTTTTTTTTTGGATATATATATATATATATATCTATTGTCCCCAAAAGCCCTTTTGAGGGCTGGTATTTGTGTAATTTTTTTTGTTCTGTGATATATATATATATATATATATATATATATATATATATATATATATATATATATATATATATATATATATATATATATATTGTCCCCAAAAGCCCCTTTGAGGGCTGGTATTTGAGTATTTCTTTAATATATATATATATATATATATATATATATATATATATATATATATATATATATATATATATATATGTAGCATGTCCAGAACCAGAAAAAAAAGATCATATAGGTGTAAAAGGGGTTCCCACCATCCCTGCTCTACTGAAAAATTATCTTTTTTTTCTGTTTCTGGACATGCTACAGAGCTGAAACTTCACAGGTACACTTTTTAGACCCCCTAGACACTAAATCACACAAAAAAAGTTCTTAAAAATTGTCCTTTTTGATAGAGAGACAATTATTGGAAAAAAAAAAAAAAAAACTTAACAAAAAAAAAATTTCTTTGGATTTATTGTTTGGGGGGTCTAAAAAGTGTACCTGTGAAGTTTCAGCTCTGCAGCATGTCCAGAACCAGGAAAAAAAGATCATATAGGTGTAAAAGGGGTTCCCACCATCCCTGCTCTACTGAAAAATTATCTTTTTTTTTCTGGTTCTGGACATGCTACAGAGCTGAAACTTCACAAGTACACTTTTTAGACCCCCTAGACACTAAATCACACAAAAAAAGTTCTTAAAAATTGTCATTTTTGATAGAGAGCCAATTATTGGAAAACTTAAAAAAAAAAAAAAAAACTTAAAAAAAAAAAAATTCTTTGGATTTATTGTCTGGGGGGTCTAAAAGGTGTACCTGTGAAGTTTCAGCTCTGTAGCATGTCCAGAACCAGAAAAAAAAATAGAATCAGTGTTAGGGTTAGGGCTAGGGTTAGGGTTAGGGCTAGGGCTAGGGTTAGGGTTAGGGCTAGGGCTAGGGTTAGGGTCAGGGCTAAGGTTAGGGTTATTTTTAGTGCTTAGGGTTAGAGTTAGAGGGGTAGGGGTAGGGCTACTAACTCTAACCCTAAGTATCTCACCGTAACCCTAACCCTAGCCCCTAACACTAAACCTAACCCTAACCCTCTAACCTTAACCCTAACCCTCTAAGCCTAGCCATAAAAATAACCCTAACCCTAACCCTAACCCTAGCCCTAACCCTAACCCTAATTTGTAATTTTTTCTGGTTCCGGACATGCTACAGAGCTGAAACTTCACAGGTACACTTTTTAGACCCCCCAGATGCTAAATCCAAAGAAATTTTTTATTTTTATTTTTTTTTAATTTTTCCAATAATTGGCTCTCTATCAAAAAATTACAATTTTTAAGAACTTTTTTTGTGTGATCCCTCTCCGGCATGCAACAGTCCAGGTGTTTGTCCCCTTGAAACAACTTTTCCATTACTATTGTGGCCAGAAAGAGTCGCTGTGGGTTTTAAAATTCGCCTGCCTATTAAAGTCTATGGCGGTTCGCAATGTTCGCCGGTTCGCGAACATTCGCCGATGTTCGCGTTCGCCGTTCGCGAACAGCGAATTTTATGTTCGCGACATCACTATTAGTGAGTTCCATTGGATGGAAGTGGCTCAGGAAAAGTCCTGGAGATGAGAATGGGAGGAGGTGACAAGAGAGCTAGAGGTCTTGGGAGGAACGAAGAGAATGATTAGGTTGGTTTTCAACCAGGCCCCGGAAAGATTGCTGTGCAATGGCAACCTGCAATAGTGAATAGCATATGAAAAGTGTTTCCTGTTAGAAGCCTTTTGTGTAAAGATGTCTGCATGCAGTGTCTTTGTTGGATGTACACAGGTTGGCATTGTGCCCACTCACCAATCCTGATGATACCCAAGGTCAAGGGAATGGGATATCCCGGATCAGGCTCTTAAAGAATCTGTAACCAGTGAAGGGTGCCTGGCCATGCACATGGCAATGCTGGGATTCAGCTGGGTCTGTAATGGTGATGATGAGAGTGACCTGTGGCACTCAGCTGACAGGGAGCTGGAGATGGAAAATCTGCAGGTGTACAGCTCACCTGCTGAAGGCTCTCCATGCTGTCTGGGCCACAATGCCTGCTTACACTGTACAGAGCGGCTGGTCCCCTCCTCTCAGCTAAAGTGTGTGGTCCCAAGAGAGAAAATCTTTCCCTGGTTGAGCTATTTATCTCCTCTTCCAGCATACCTTCTTGTCCCCAGCCAGCTGGAACTTGTAGTTTACTGCAACACTGGCTCCATGTAAGACCCAGCTCTCTTTACTACATTTCCCATAATTCCCTGCTCTCAGTAGTGGTCTCTCTCTCTGTCTCGCTCTCTCTGATCCCAGGAAGTGATGTCACATTTACTAGGCTGAACAATAGAGTTAAACAAACTCAAGGCAGTCTTTTGTTAAGAATGTCCCACAATGACACGGGCAGACTAACCAGCATTTGGCTACACATTTTATGATTGTGCCATTCTGTTATGACCTACAGTTAAATGTGAATCCTATAAGAAATAAAAGAAAAATGTTTTGCCTGCTCACTCATGTTTTCTTTAACCAGTTCTTGCCCGGTCTATAGTAGATTTTTCGCCGGGCCGGACTCTTCTCCTTTTGAGTGGAATTCATATAAAGTCCTCCCAGTCAAACCGCTCGTGCCCGCCCCTAAGGGAACACAGTGTGGCGACTGGTGGTGAGCTGTGTCCCCTGGACACAGTGCATTACTGATCATGGTAACGAGCCAAAGAAATTGTGTCCAATCATGGGAGATCACAAATGTAAACCCTCAACGGTAACTTGCTGTTACTGGTTTCTCCTCTTTACATGCTGATCTATGTCAGCGCAGCCCATCAGTAGGAATGGGTGAATGGTGCGGCCCGAGTATGGGTCTGGGCCAAACATTTGCCTGTTCTGTCGTTCGTCGTACAACCAAATTCTCAGGGTGTTCGCCCCCCGACAAACACCCTGCAATGCACTGAGCACTGAACAGTGTATTTTGTGCCCTGATTGGGCAAAGCTTTGCTCAATCAGAGCACAGTGTAAGCTGGTTGTTAAGGTGTAGGGTCGGGAAGCCGGCCGTGGCGCCCTTAACAACTGATGAGTCATCAGCTGTCAATGAGCTTCCCCTGCTGAAATTTTTAAAAAAATGTGGCGTTAAAAAAAAAAAGAACAAACAACCCCAAAATCAAATAAAATAAAAACGGCCAAAATAAAATAAAAAAAAAAACAAAATCCATACCAGACCCTTATCAGAGCATGCAGCCCGGCAGGTCAGGAAAGGGGAGGGGACAGGAGACACTAGTTACCACACGTCACTAAAATATTAGTTCCCTTATTTTAACAGCCTGCCATTTCCCTGTTTCTAATATCTGTACTGATTATTTGCCTGCTGCCTTTATTGGCCATGCCTCTGCCTTCCACCTGAACTGACCATGGCCTGTTTATTGACAATGCTTCTGCCTGCCGTCTGGATTGTTTATCAACCCACGTTCCTGCCTTTCACATGCACTGACCTCGGCCTGTTAATCAACTAGGTTTTTTGCCTGCCGCTTGGACTGATACAGGGGTCTCACATATGTGAGGGGCTTCAGAGTAGTGTTCCAAGTAGAGAAAACCTGTTTCTAGTTTTCTCTGATATGACAGAACCTACCCACAGTGTGCTTCCATCAGTATACTGCTTCCTCCAGTCTTGAATATAGATATCAGATATTACAGCCACCCTACATGCAAAACTAGCCAACAAAAAGCTGGTATGAGATCTGGAACCATTTACTGAACAAACTCACGCAGAATATTTACCTCACCAGGTCGGGTGAACCTGATTACATTATTGTATGCAGATGAAATTGTATATAGAAATATAATTAACATAGCTAATGAACAACCAACACAAACAGTATTCTACTTCCCCACTAGCAGCAAATAATAGCTGACAGTGATTTAATTACCATGCTAATTATCTCAGCACTTAAAACAGCCTAGGTGACCAGACTTGCCGGCAACAAGGCTAAAACAAAGTACATTACACATTAACAGAAGTATAAATGCAGAACACCTTAAAAACTATAAAAAAAATTACCATGCATAGTTCAGAATCAAACAAAGAAGCAATAGACTTTAGGGCATGGCAACAGTCTACAACAGGGTATATGGTAAAGCTCATACAATGTTTCATCATTCTGATACAGTGGAATTAATGTATCGTAGATTTCTTTAGGGATATTGTGGATAAATATTAGTGTCCTATTTGAAGTAATCCAAACCATATTCTCAGCTTCCATTAAGTAGTTGTCCATCATTTTCTCAGTCGCCCTGTGCCCCTAATAGACACGGTGATTTACACATAAGAGGGACCTGGGGAGCTGAGACAGGGATTTCCCAACCTAAGGTAAGCTGAATTCCATGGATCCATCCATTCCAATGCACTCCCTAGGGGAGAGAGTGAACCACATAGAAAACTCTATGGAGGATATTACTACTATTGTGAATGATTTAATAGATGCCCATGATGAAAATATAGAGAAAAGGCAATGGTTGAAAGCAAAAATAGCGGACCTTGAAGATAGGTCAAGATGGAACAACCTAAAATAAGGAGGCTTTCCTGAAACCGTCCAGTCATGTGACTTCCTGCGTTATGTCCAGGAGATGTTCAGGTCTCTCCTTCCTGATGCAAATCCCCTGGATCTAACCATTATTCACACACACCACCTGCCCAAGCCTCCTCATTTGTCAGCCATTGTTCCACATGACGTTATCATGCGATGCCACCAGACATTTAATCAATGTCATACACTTCACAGAATGTACGGGAATGCCTTCTCTGCTTCTGTTTCTTGATGCAGAGAAGGCATTCAATGGGGTACACTGGGCATATTCAAAAGCTGTCCTCCAAAAGTTTGACTTTAGAGACCAAATTCTCTCAGCCCTCATGGCATTATATTCAAAACCTTCAGCACACGTTTTTGTCTCTGAGATGCTTTCTACCCTTTTCAACATAAACAATGGTACCAGACAGGGTTGTCCACTATCTCCCCTGATTTTCAATTTAGTTATGGAACCACTAGCTAAAAGCATCAGATTTTACCCCTCTATCCATGGCAACCAGATTGGCATACAGGAGCACAAAGTCAGTCTGTTCGCAGATGACATTATACCCATGCTCTCCAACCCCTCTACTTCCCTGGCTTCAGTACAGGATATGCTATCACAATTGAGCAATATTTCTTATTACATGGTAAACTCAACCAAATGCTACATTCTTGATCTTAATTTTGATGGCACAACCAGCAACTGATTGTGACTAACCTACCTCTATGTGTGGGATGAAACTGGTATAGGATACTTAGGGATTACTCCAACCCCTAAGGGGCTGTATAATGAGAATTAATGGTCCAGGATCATAACAAGTATGTACGCTCCTTCCGTCTGAAGTTCTATGCCCAACATAATAAGGCAGGAAAGTTCTTAGCCACCAGAATTAAAACACGCAAAGCTAAACCTAGAATCCCTTACCTATTCCACCCCTTTACTAAATCAAAATTACTTAACCCGCAGGACATAGCAGACTCATTGATGGATTATTATAGCTTCCTATATAACCTGAAAGAGGATAGGTCAATTCCCCAGCCATCAGAGGAGGACATTCCCTCCTTCTTAGCCAGTCTTCATCTTCAGACCCTCTGTGAATCCCAATTGGCAAATCTAAATTCTCCATTTACAATTACAGAGATAGAATCAATGCTAGATACCCGGGTAAATCGCCTGGCCCAGACAGCTTTACCAATGAATACTTAAAAGTTTTAAAATTACACTAGCCCCATACCTTCTGAGGCAGTTTCAAGAAGCTACATCCTCTGCAACCCTTCCAACTGAGATGCTGCTTGCTCACATAGGGACTCTTTGCCTAACCTGGCAAAGAAAAAGATACCCCAGCCAACTTCCCTCCTATTTCCCTGCTTAATTCCGATGTTAAAATATACCCTAGGGTGCTGGCTAGACGCCTCTTGAATATCCTTCTTACACTAATTAAACCCGATCAGATGGGATTTATGAGAGGTAGGCAGATATTAGATGGCTTACTTCTTCATTTTTTTGTTGACTGTGCATTGTAACTCTGACACTACATGTATTGGCTGTACCTTATACTGATGTAGTCTACTCACATGTTGTTTCTATGTTTTCTTTTTGTAAAATTCCAATAAAACTTACTGAAGTAAAATTTTTTATTTGGGTACAGTGTTGCACGACTGAAAATGCTTAAAATTGGCCTGGGCAGGAAGGGGGTGAAAATGTCCAGTATTGAGGTGGGTTAAGAGGTCACATAGAGCATTTAACAAAAAAGGGGGAAATATAGTAAAATGTACAATGATCACGGACAACTTCATAACCAAGAAAAAGTAGCATATCGGGGGAGATACTCCCTTACAGCAGTTGTTGTCCCACAGTCTCATTTTTTTCCCACTAGTAAAATTGACAAGTTTGAAATTGTTCAGTAGAAAGTTAAAGGATAAGTTCACCTTTTAAAAAAAAAAAAAAAAAATAATAAATACACATTTTTTTTGCAGGTACAAAAATATGCATTTATTATTATTTTTTCCTAGGAGCCTGGAAAGTACCGACAGCTACTAAGGCTGTCAGTAATTATAGTCTTCCCATTCACAGAATACTGAGAATGAATGACGCGGCTGGCCGGTTGGAGCCACCGCCACTTTTTTAAATTAGTGACAGCTAGCAGGGAGAAAACATCCCCCACTAGCTATCAAAATGGGGAATTCGGGGGAGCGGAGACCGGAGCATTTGTAACATGTTACACCCTGAATATGGATGTAACATCCAACATCTTACAAAAGGTGAACGTATCCTTTAAATTGGTATGATGGTAATGTGTGTATTTCTGTCTTCCATGAAAAGCTGCACAAATATGTGAGAAATGTTTATTACATGGAACCATCCGGAGACAAGATCTACTTCAATGAGAGAAGAGAAGTTCCAACTGATCTTATTTTGGAAAGCTGGGTTTTTATTAACAGTACATATTATTCCACTCATCGAATTACCATTATAGGACCAGACTTTGTGCCTGAAATGCTTACCAATATGAGTAATCCCATCTTCTGGAAAAGAGGCAAAGTAAGACATTACATGATTGTTCTCTGTTTGTATTGTTTGCTGCTGAGGAGGCTCATAATTAGGATTTATAGGGATTATTTAGTTTTATTTTATTATATACATAGGTACTTGCAAATATACAGCACCTCCTGTAAGTGAAAGGGGAAACTCATGGAGTCATTCTCTAGAATGTTATAATATAATATATACATACACACACAGCATATATACTATATATAGATAGATATAGATATATATCTTTATATATATATAGATATGGGCTTCGTGTTCGAGTCAAACCTAAGTTTGACTCAAACACAGCCCATTCGCCGAATGGCAAACAAATGGAGTTCCCGCATCCGTAATGCACTGTGCACTGGAAGTGCATTATGTGATTGGCCAAAGCATGAACTCTGCAACCACGTGCCATCCACCCCAAGTACATATACTGCGGCGGTCAGCCCCGTGCAGGCAAAGTGACGTACCGGTACGTCACTCACCCACAAGCCTATAGGGGGCGAGCGCGCACCGTGGGAGGCACACTCCCACCCCCGCTCATTCCCTGACATCCCCGCGCGAGTGGCTATCGGCTCCGATGTCCGCTGGCCACTTACGATCTCCCGCTGTAGAGGGAGAAAGGCAGGTGGCTGATGTAAACAAAGCCGCCTGTCATTCTCCCTGGTGTAACTGCAGAGACTATAAAATCCTTCTATGTAGGATCGTATGTCTCTGTGGTTATATCACAAGCCACGCCACTTGAAAGTTAGTATCACGCCCCTAGGGACACACTTAACCTCTTGATCACTAATAAAGTTATGATTCAATCCATATTTTATTAAAGTTCAAAGATTCAAAGATTACAAATAAGAATGTACAATAATATGGTGGACACAGCCACTTTAAACATGGGTAGTATCTTAACAGTCAACTTAAATTTCTTAAAGGTATAAAATCTTTTTGCAAAAGCATTTTATCCGGTACTTCTAAAGTTACATTCAGTTCATTTTCTATCCATTTCTCCACTATTATATTGTTATGCTATCCTCATTTATTTGAGGTGGAAGCGAGATACAACTAAATACAAATCCAAACCAATTATATATAGTTCATCCAAAAACCCTCTGTAATCTTACAAAGGTAGGGTGGGAAATCCCCCTCTTTATTATCATATTTAAATCCCTTCCCTATCCATAGGGAGAGATAGAGAGAGAGAAGAGAAAAAAAAAAAGGGAGGGGAGGAGGGGACGGGGTCACAGCCCCCCCACCTCCCTCCTCTATCACCTTGTGTTCTTTAATATCGTGTTAATCATATTTCGCTTTCCACCACCTATCTTAGAGGACTAACTCCATATATACATTTCTCGTGTGTGAACATATCTCATGAAACCCCCCCCCCCTACACCCGTATGTGTATTCCATATAACTTCTTATAACACAAAACCAAAATTATTCACCAATCCCACATATATATAAATGAAAACTTCATCATTCCATTAACACAGCCATACCCTGTGAAAAAAAAATAAATAAAAAAAATGTTTCATTCCATATATACATATCTCGTGTATTAACATATTTCGTGTGTAAATAAACACCCCTTATATTCCGTGCCACTTCTTATGACATAAAGCCCAAATAGTCTTCAACCTTTCACCATTCCCTTAAAATTACAACACTCCGTGAGAGAGAAAAAAAAAAAAAAAACAGAAAACCCCTCCCCTCCCCCCACACCCTCTATCCCTTCTTCCCCTTTCCCCTTCCTTCTTCCCCCCCCCCCCCTCTCTCTACTTCCCTCTTTCCCATTCCCATCGAGCAGCCAATATATTATTTCTGCTCATCCATCAATGTTCTGTACCAAATGGATCTCTCTCTTTCCAATATTTCTATTCTATTTTTAGTAAACCGGTAAGTGCTTTTGCTTTTACACTGTTGACCACATTTCAATATTACATTGTGTCAAGCATTTATAGTTTTAAAGTTTTACAGTCTTAATTTTCCAATGTAGCTAAGAATAAGATAACGAATAATAAAAAACAAAAAAAAAATCCAAAGTAAACAAACGAAGAAGGAGAAAAAGAAAAAAAACAAAAAAAACAAATGGGGAGGGGGGGAGGAACTCTCTAAGTTTATATTTCTTATATCATATCATATATGAAGCACCGGGTCGGATCTTACGTCTATAAGCTGGGCAAACCTATCTGAACATTGGAAGGTGTGCCATGGCCTCCATATTGATTGTAATTTATTTATTTTGTCTGAGGTTATGGCTATAGTCTCTTCCATATTATAGATATCTCTGACTGCAAACACCCATTCTCTAATTGATGGGGATGTGGTGGATTTCCAATGTTTCGGTATTAATAGTTTTGCCGCATTCAGAAGATGGCATACTATTGATTTTTTATACTTATGGTCTGCGACGTCCGTAATATGTAGCAAACAGCATTCAGGGGTTAAAGCGGAGTTCCGGGCACAAAAACGATTTTTTTTTTTGTGCCCCTCCGCTAGGTAGAGCTCACCTGAAAAGGAACTGGATAGTTATTTTTATTTTTTTTGTTTACTCACCTTTTTATTGAAGATCGTAAATACTCACCTATGACTGCTTCCTCCTCCAGCGCCGAGGCTCACCCCGTCACTTCCTGCCTCGCGATGATTCCTGGGAGCTAAACGTCATAGCCGCCAGGAATCAATGCGACGGCACGGGCCCCACTCGTCATTTCCGGGCAAAGCCGCATTCCCCTGCTAAACAGCTTCTGGGCATGCCCAGAAGCTGTTTAGGAATGCGGCGCCGCACCGGAAGTGACGAGAGGGGCCGGTGCAGTGCATTCTGGGACACGAAGACGCGGAAGAAGACAGAGAAGAGGACCACGCCGGCTTCAGCTGCCCCCAACAGAGATGGAAACGCTGTGGAAGAAATTTTCAAAGTAAGTATTTCTTCTAAAAGGTAAGTGCGAACCGGGACAGATCAGAGGCTAGCCATTGTGGAATGTGCTAGCCCTGACTGTCCCGGGGGTATGTTCATCAAAAAATGACATCTGTGCCCGGAACTCCGCTTTAATGGGATAGCTGTACCGACAATTTCCTCAATCAACTCTCTTATGTGGGTCCAATACTCATCAATTTTTGTACACTGCCACCATATATAGTATAATGTTCCCGCTGATTGACCACATCTCCAGCAGGTTTCAGATGTATTTGGGAACCACTTATTAATTTTCGCCGGGGTCATATACCATTGGGTGAGAAGTTTGTATGCATTTTCTTGGAATCTAGTGCTCCTTGAACATTTATGTGTCATAGTGCATGCTGTAGTCCATTTTTTATCTGAAATTGAAACTTGCAGCACTTTTTCCCAATTTTCTTTAAACTTGTCTGGTCTAATTTTTGCACTAGAAAGTAACAATGTATAAGCATATGATGTCGCTTTTTTAAATGGCGTTTGATCCAGACATATCTGCTCAAAGGCCAAAATTTGTCTCCAACAGGCCTCCTTCCTCAGGGGTTCATTTAAAAAATGATGCAATTGTAAATATGACCAAAAAGGCATAGGTAAAGCGTTTTGTGTGTGTTTAAGTTGGTCTTTTCTTATAAGAACACCTTCCTTAAAGAAATGTGCAGCGACTTTAAATTTGCTATTCTCTAGTGCATTAAGCCAGACATCCGAATAACCTGGCACAAACTCTGGGTTGTTTATCAACGGCGTAAGGGGTCCCGGTAAACTCGAAATACCATGGAGTTTAGTAACTCCATGGAACGTCGCTAATGTCTGTTTTGTTAAAGGGTGGGCCTTCACTGTGGCCGGGCATTTTTGCCATGCTATCCAAGGTAAATATCGTAGTGGGCACTCTATAATGTCTGATTCCAACTTTACCCATGCCTTTTTTGATTCATGGTAAACGAATGGCGTTAAGCGCCAAAAGTACCTGCGCTTGTTGGATAAAGTGCAAACGTGCTATATAAATAAATAAATAAATAATTTATATGTGCTAGTGAGTAAGTGAATTAATGGTTTGGAAATATAGGAATCAATAATAGTGTAAAGTGTGCACAATGTAATGGTGTAAACCAATAATCTAGGGAGCTGCAACTCAATCGTAAAAAACGTGTAGTAGATATATGATACACACAAGGTGTACTAAGCTGCGCTCACCTTTGAACGTGCAAATATGTGGTATAATAAAATTATCTTATAAAGTGCATAGTGACAAATCATCAACTATTTGAATAAAATAAATGCATAAATAATTAGAGTGCATCAATAAAGTGCAACAAAAAGTTCAAAGTGATAAGTCCCAATAAGCGGATGTATCAATAGAGATATATCTCCAAGGAAAAAACTCTTCACATGGTAAATCCTTGAACCCTTCACCATATAGGCACCACTGTGTGAGTGTGCTTACCAGAAAGCACAGACCCCTTAATTACAGGGGGTCAGTGCAAGCAGGATCAGTCAACGCGACCAAAATCCGGGTATGTAAGACCAAGCCCTCTGAAGTGGTCCCCTTCACAGCCTCCTGTACACCACAGGACTCCACACTCCTCCTCCTTATGCTCCTCAGCAGTATGAAAACAAAGGAATGACCAGGATAGTGAAGTACGTATTGACAGTTTAATGTAAAATAAGGTGGACACACTTACATCAGGGTCATAAAAACAGGCATATAAAACTTGAGATCCAAGATTGGACACAGGATGGTACCGCTTCCGCGTTCACTGGTCCTCTCCAGACAGTCTCAAAATGGCAGTGATAGCAGGGTGATCGTATCCCAATATTCCCGACCGGTTTCGTCGGCTCGTATGGCCGTCGTTTTCAAGGGAGCCGACGAAACCGGTCTGGAATATTGGGATACGATCACCCTGCTATCACTGCCATTTTGAGACTGTCTGGAGAGGACCAGTGAACGCGGAAGCGGTACCATCCTGTGTCCAATCTTGGATCTCAAGTTTTATATGCCTGTTTTTATGACCCTGATGTAAGTGTGTCCACCTTATTTTACATTAAACTGTCAATACGTACTTCACTATCCTGGTCATTCCTTTGTTTTCATACTGCTGAGGAGCATAAGGAGGAGGAGTGTGGAGTCCTGTGGTGTACAGGAGGCTGTGAAGGGGACCACTTCAGAGGGCTTGGTCTTACATACCCGGATTTTGGTCACGTTGACTGATCCTGCTTGCACTGACCCCTGTAATTAAGGGGTCTGTGCTTTCTGGTAAGCACACTCACACAGTGATGCCTATATGGTGAAGGGTTCAAGGATTTACCATGTGAAGAGTTTTTTCCTTGGAGATATATCTCTATTGATACATCCGCTTATTGGGACTTATCACTTTGAACTTTTTGTTGCACTTTATTGATGCACTCTAATTATTTATGCATTTATTTTATTCAAATAGTTGATGATTTGTCACTATGCACTTTATAAGATAATTTTATTATACCACATATTTGCACGTTCAAAGGTGAACGCAGCTTAGTACACCTTGTGTGTATCATATATCCTTTTTTGATTCATGACAATGCCAATCAATAATTTGTGTAAGATGAGTTGCCTGATAATATAGTCGAAAGTCCGGTACTCCCATTCCTCCCCTTTCCTTACGTCTAGCGATCAAATTGTGCCTTATTCGAGGTTGTCTATGTGCCCAGATAAATTGGGTCTGGATACTTCCAAGTTTAGCAAAATAGCTATTAGGGATCTTAATTGGCAAGGTATGGAACAAATAAAGCAGCCTTGGAAGAGTTACCATTTTAATAATGGCTGCTCTTCCAAACCATGAGAAAAACTTAGTATGCCATTGTTTCAGATCTAACTCAATTTGTTTAAGTAATGGGATGAAATTTTTAGAGTACAGAGTATCCAGACTCGGAGTTATCCAAACACCCAAATACTTCAGGGCCCCTGTAACCCATCTGAGAGAGCTTTTTTCTTTTATTTGTAACAATTTACTTTCCAAAACATTTAAGTTAAGTACCTCCGATTTCGAAAAATTTATACGGAAATTTGATACGTAACTATATTTTTCAAACGCTTTCATCAGATTCGGAATTGTAATCAAAGGTTGTGTTACATAAAATACTAAATCGTCTGCGTATGCCGATACTTTGTACGTGTTCTCCTTAACTCTCATCCCTTGTATTGATTCATCCGCCCTTACTTGTCTCAAAAAATGTTCTATCGTCAAAATAAATAATAGTGGTGACAGCGGGCATCCTTGTCGCGTCCCATTTCTTATATTAATTGGTTCTGACAAGAGATGGTTTATTTTGATCCTCGCCGTTGGACATTGATAGAGCGATACTATCCATCCCAGCATTTTAGGGGGGAAATTCACATGTCTGCAGGTTGCCATTAAAAAATCCCACGCTACTCTGTCGAAGGCCTTCTCTGCGTCTGTTGACACAAGAAGACCCTCGATATTTCGCTGTTGGGTATAATGTATCAAGTTCAGCTTCTTAATTACATTATCTTTAGTCTCTCCTCCCACTACAAAACCCACCTGATCTTCCATTATTATTGTCGACAAATTTGGTTTGATTCTATTGGCCAATACTTTGGAAAAAAGCTTTAAATCTGTATTTAAAAGAGAAATGGATCTATAGTTAGCGCATTCATATGTTGATTTCCCTATTTTAGGTATGACTGAGATATGCGCATGTAGGAATGCAGGTGAGGTTTGCAGTGGGTCTGTAAGGGAATTCAGGGCCGGTACTAATTGAGGTAAAAGAAGATCGGCATATTGTTTATAGTATATGGAGATAAATCCATCAGGTTCCGGGCTCTTATTTGGCTTAATTTCTTTTAGTGCAAGGCGCAATTCGGTCTCAGTAATGGGTTGGTCCAAGTCATTAGCTACCTCTTCTGTGAATTTTGGAAGCCCGCTACTCACCAAATAAGCTGCAATATTAGCCGCTCTATCTCCAGAAAAGTCCAGAGTTCTATGTTGTGGAGTAATATTATACAGGGATGAGTAGAACGTGTGAAATTGCGCTGCAATTTTTTCAGCTGCTAGTTCTGTTTTACCTGATGCGTTCCTAATGCCCATTATAATGTTAGAATTCTGGGTTGTTCTGAGCGCTCTTGCAAGGTATCTACCACTCTTATCTCCATGTTCATAGTAGACCCCTTTGCGTAAAAAAAATAACCGCTTAGCTTTCGCCTCAATTATTTGTTGGAGTTCTTTACATTTCTGTAACAACTCAGTTGCGACACTTATTGATAAAGATTTCTTGTGTGCTTTTTCTAAATTGGAGATTGAATGCATGAGAGTTTGAATCTTTTTTTCTCTTTCTTTTTTCCGTTGTGAGCCTAACTTAATAAGTTCTCCCCGTATGACACTCTTATGTGCCTCCCATCTGACCACTGAAGTGGTCTCTTCTAGCGTATTCATCCTAAAATAGGATTGTATATGTTGTATTATCTGAGTTTTAATGATTGGGTCCGCAATTAAATCTGCATTCAATCTCCAATTGAAAACTCTAGGAGTATTATTTGTTTTTAACTACTTGCCTTCTGTGCACTTATACCCCCTTCCCATCCAGACCAATTTTTAGCTTTCAGTGCTCTCACACTTTGAATGACAATTGCGCGGTCATGCTACACTGTACCCATATGAAATTTTTATAATTTTTTTCACACAAATAGAGCTTTCTTTTGGTGGTATTTAATCATCTCTGGGTTTTTTATTTTTTACAAAAAAAAAGAAAAAAGACAGAAAATTTTGAAAAAAAAAAGTTTTTCTTATTTTCTGCGAGTAAATTTTGAAAATGAATAAATTTTTCTCCTTCACTGATGTGCGCTGATGAGGCGGCACTGATGGGCGCTGATAGGCTGCACTGATGGGCACTGATGAGGTGGCACTTATGGGCACTGATGAGGTGGCACTTATGGGCACTGATGAGGTGGCACTGATGAGGAGGTACTAATATGCCGCACTGATGAGCACTGATAGGTTGCACTGATGAGCACTGATAGACGGCACTGCTGGACACTAAGAGGTGGCACTGCTGGGCACTGAGAGGTGGCACTGATGGGCACTGAGAGGTGGCACTACCGGGCAGCACTGATGGGCACTGATGGGCGGCACTGATGGGCACTGGTGGGCGGCACTGATGGGCACTGGCGGTGGCACTGATTGACACTGATGGGTGGCACTGATGAGCACTGATGGGCGGCACTGATGAGCACTGATGGGCAGCGCCATCAGTGCCCACACTCAGTGCCCATAGTGCTGCCAGTCAGTGCTCATCAGTGCCTAGATAAGCAGGCACTGATGGGCACTGACTGGCAGCACTATGGGCACTGATTGTGTGCACTGATGGGGGGCACTGATGGCGGGCACTGTAGGCATTGATGGTGGGCAGTTAGTGTGTTTTGGTGTACCTTGTGTAATCAGGGCACTGGTGATCAGTGCCCTGATTACTTTTTTCTTTGTCCCCGACGGCTGATCTGCTCTCTCCTTCCTCACACTGCAGTCTCCGTGTGAGGAAGGAGCGCTGGCTATGAGAGATGATCTCATATGTTTACATATGAGATCATCTCTCATTGGACGGTCCGATCACGTGGTGAATGGCCGCTGTGATTGGCAATTCACCAGGATCTGTGATCGGCTGTGTCCGCGGGAGCGCGGGGAGACTGTTTCTGGGAGGCCGTTTAAAAACGGCCTCCCGAAAATGTGAGTCCGCGCTGCAGCCGTACTTCGGCTGTAGCATGGATGGGAGGAGGTTAAGGTCACAGATATTGGTGCATGGTCCGAAAAGACCTGTGTCCCAATCCTTGCTTGTGATATATTATTTATATCATGTTGTGAGATGAATAAATAGTCGATACGTGCGTATCTATCATGTATTGCTGAGTAATGGGTGAAATCTCTACCTTCCGGGTGTAAAGTTCTCCAAGAGTCTACCAAAGTTAATGATTGAATTAATTCTTTGATACGGGCAAGGGTCTTATAGCGTACACATGAATTTTTATTTGAAGTATCTTGTAATGGATGAAGAGGAATATTCATATCTCCACCCATTATCACACGTCCCTTGGCAAATCCTAAAAGTATATTTATAATTTTTTGGCAGAACCCCAGTTGTGACCTGTTCGGGAAATATACACTTGCGAGGGTCGTGGGTATTCCCGCATATACTCCTCTCACGAATGCATATTTCCCATTCAGGTCCAACAAGGACATGTCGACCTGGAAGCCCGCCGTCTTGCTAATCAATATAGATACCCCTTTGTTTTATCCATTGGATTGGCTGCGTGGAAGGCCGTATGGAAATATGCTGACGTCAATTTCGGGACACTAATTTGTTTAAAATGTGTCTCTTGTAGGAATACAAAGTGTGGTTTAGCTTTTTTCAACTCCCTGAGTACAAAATGTCTTTTCTCTGGTATATTTAGACCTTGCACGTTATGAGATATTACCGTGGCATATTTGCCCACAGAATTATAAGTAATGGTAATTGCCTTGTATGTGCCACTTATATCCAACCTCGGTGCCTCACTATGCCCTCCAACCCCTCAGTAAGTGGTGTGGGGAAATCGGAAGGAGAGAAAAACAAACAAAGTGAAAAAAAAAAATGGAAAACGAAAAAGAAAACCCCACCGGAATAAACCAGTGTTAGGCAAAGTTTAATAGTAAGCAACACTCTGCCTTAAAGAGAAAGAATTTGGGTTCCAAATTCACAGACTAAACTAATTGTCTGTGATTAAGCTTAAAAATGGGGGTGTTACATGGCTCTTATTTTAGGGCCATGTAATACCCCGTATGGGGGTTAGTGGGAGTCTCACACGAGTAAGGGAACACTCAGTTTAGTGCTATTTTATATCTAGGTTAAGAAAACCAAAAATAAGTAATGTAAATCCATAAAGAAAAGAAAACCGATTTAAATACTAGATATTAGCACTGTATCACAATTTAAATTTATATATAATTATTATAGCACCTGGGGAACGCCCCCTTCAAAAATGCTTATTAGGAGGACAATGAGATAGGGGAAAAGTGGGCACAAACCCCAAAAAAAAAAAAAAAAAAGGGGGGGGAGGCCCCCCATAAGTCGCTTATTTGGGAGGTACTGCTCACCCTATTTGTACACCATCCCCCCTCTTTTCTCCTTAATCAATTAATCAATGCTGGGAAAAGAAACCTCTTTTTCCCTTTACACAAAATTCCATTAACATTTAGTACATCAAGAAGTTAATTTCATCTTAACTTATATATATATATAAAAAAAAAAAAAGTTTTTCAGCCTTGTAAATATATCATAATCAAAAAAAAAGCTTAGTAAACTAAACCAGAAACCCGGCATATTATAAACAAAAAAAAAAGGGGAAGGGGAGGTGGGTTTCCCACTCTCCTTCTCGTCTCCTTCCATGCTTGGCTATTTCACATTATTTTTATTTTTTTCCCCTTTTTCTCTTTTCTTTTATTCCCAATCTTGACTATAGTTATTTATCCTCCAGATGGACTGGCTTATTTCCCTTTATCCTTTATTTTCTGTTTTACTGTTCTTGCTGCAGATTGTTTTTACTTTTACTTTCCAGGTCTACTACTTCTGCTCTTCTTATTCAAAGGTCTTTTTTCTGGTGGTTGAACAGGTGAGCGCCTTAGACCCTCAGATAACCTGGGTAGCTTGTACTCCTGATACCATTCCGGAAGTTCCACTATTGGTATCTGTAAGCCTTCACAAAAATCTCTTAGATCGTTGGGCGATCTAAGAGTATGCATTCTACCCTGTAGAGTCACTGTTAAGGCAAAAGGAAACTGCCATTGATACTTAAGTTCTCTTTCCCGCAGCACTGTTAGGAGGGGGCGTAAGGCTCTACTATTTCTCAAAGTGATCTGAGAAAGATCCTGGAATATCTGAACCTGTGCGTCTTTAAATTTAATTTCTTCTTTTTGTCTTGCTTTAGACATAACCTCCTCTTTTAATTGAAAGTTTTGAAAACAACATATAATATCTCTAGGGGGTCCGCTGTCTATGCCCTTGGCCCGCAGTGCTCTGTGTGCACGTACAATATCAATCGTTGCATCCTCATGCTTCTCCAGCAATGAATTAAACATCTTTTGTAATGTTTGGGGTATTTGGTCTTGTGCTATATCCTCCGGAATGCCTCTAATTCTTAAGTTACAACGTCTCCCTCTATTATCCAAGTCCTCCAGACTTTTATTAATCTCAATTAAATGTGCCGCATGTGAAACAGCTATGTGTTCCAATCTCCCAATTGATCTGTCTCTCTGGGCACCCGCCTGCTCCTCTATCAAGAACTGTTCAGACAGTTTGAGGAAATCTGATTTTAATCAGTAATGGCCGCTGAAAGTGTTGACTTAATGTCCGCTGCAATGTTATTCATCGCGGTCAGTGTTAGGGGGGGGGGGTCCTCCACGAACCCTTTGCTTACCCCTTCCTCCGGTGAAAGTTGGGAGTTCTCACTGCTTTCCTCCTCTCCGTCTGTCAGCGCCATCTTGTCCATCCTCATGCCGCTCCTGGTGGCTGTTTGTGTTTTAAATAACTCCGAAATATTTTGGTTAGCCATAGCCGAGGATGTACGATGTTGCTTGCTACTCTGTGCGGGGTGATGTGTGTAGCGGGACACCCTGCCCATCATCCGCCGTCTCTGGAGCCAAGCCTCTGAAGCCAAGCCTCGTGCCTATGCTGTGGAGCCTTTCACTTCCCACAGCTCCGCAGTGTGCCACCTTCCGCATTGTGCGTCAAGCCACGCCCCCTAATAAAGTTAACCCCCTCCATGCCAGTGTCATTTTTACAGTAACAGTGCATATTTTTAGCACTGATTACTGTAGTAATGTCACTGGTACCCCCAAAAGTGTCAAAAAATGTTAGTCAGGGGTCCGATCTGTCCGCCGCAATGTCACAGTCCCACAAAAAAAATTGCAGATCGCGATTAAAAAAAAAAAAAACAAATTGGCCAAAAATTTTAAAAATTTTGATTTAAAAAAAAAAAAAAAAACAATAAAAATGACATAAATCTTTCCCGTAGTTAGTAAACGCAATACCTTTTGCGCAAACCAATCAAAATCCGTTATTATTGCGATTTTTTTATCAAAATATGTAGCAGAAAACAAATTGGCCTAAAATTTTTAAAATTTAGATTTTTACATTTTTTTTGAGAATTTCATATAAAAAATGTGAAAAATATTGTTATCTTTTCAAAATTGTCGCTCTTTTTTTCTTTATAGCGCAAAAAGTAAAAATTGCACAGGTAATCAAATACCACCAAAAGAAAGCTCTGTTTGTGGGGAAAAAAAAGACGTCAATTCACAGTGCCGAATCGCAAAATAGGCCCTGGTCTTTGAGCAGCCAAATACTCTGGGGCTTAAGTGGCTAAACTCACTACACACTCCCTGTAGGAATTCCACTTATAAATCATCCGCGTGCCAAGGGATTCAAACCCACAACTTCTCAATTGCAAGCCTTGTATTCTACCAACTACGCCATCGTCAAGCTTGCTTAGGCTGAACACACTCTCCCTGCCTAACTTCCAGAGATAGAAGTTACTTAGTTAGGCAGGGAGAGTTTGCTCAGCTTAAGCAGGCTTGGAAAGTGGCGTAGGTGGGAAACGACAAGGTTTGCAATTGTGAGGTTGTGGGTTCTGTTCCCTTGCCCCCTGGGTGATTCATAAGTGGAATTCCTTCAGGGATAGTGTAGTATAGTTAATAATACATTGCTGGCAGGGAGAGAGATTATTGCTCTTTACAGTTTGTTTAGATCAGATAGTGCAGTGTATACCACAAAGTTTTATATATACATATATATAGGCACTTCAGGTTATATCAGTTTATGTCAGTATTGCTGAAAAAAACAACGTGTCCCCCCCCCCCAGTCCATACCAGGCCCCTTGGGTCTGGTATGGATTTTTAGGCCGCACCAAAATATAAAAAAAAATGACGTGGGGTTCCCCCTAAAATCCATACCAGACCCTTATCCGAGCACACAGTCTGGCTGGCCAGGAAGGGGGTGTGGGCGAGCGAGCGCCCCCCCCCAAAACCATACCAGGCCACATGCCCTCAACATGGGGGGGAGGGTGGGTGCTTTGGGGCAGGGGGGGCTCAGGATGCCTGGACCCTATAGAGGTTGCACAGGCAGCCCAACTCCTCCAGGATGCCACATCAGTACGTGCCATTGCCAGAAGGTTTGCTATGTCTACCAGCACAGTCTCAAGAGCATGAAGAAGATTACAGGTGACAGGCAGTTACTCTAGGAGAACTGGACAAGGTCAAAGAAGGTCCTTCCCAAACCCATCAGTAGGACCGGTATCTGCTACTTTGTGCAAGGAGGAACACGATGAGTTCTGCCAGAGCCCTACAAAATGATCTTCAACAAGCCACTGGTGTGAATGTCTCTGACCAAACAATCAGAAACAGACTTCATGAGGGTGACCTGAGGGCCTGACCTCCTCTAGTGGGCCCTGTGCTCACTGCAAGAACTGGCAGGTCCACCACTGGTGCCCTGTGCTTTTCACAGATGAGAGTAGGTTCACCCTGATCACATGTGACATATGTGAAAGGGTTTGGAAATGCTGTGGATAACGTTACAAAAAAGAGATAAGTGCTATTCAGCACCTCACTCCTGCACTCAGAACCCGGTCCTCAGGCTGCCTCAATCCCGGAACTCGTACTTATACTTGCCATCCGTTATGGCTAGGCTTTGCTGCCCCTTACGACCGGGGCGGTCTACCAGACACTGTAGATACAAAACAAAGAAAGGGCGCACCAGTCTAGCGCATTATCCTCAGCGAGTTTATTGATAATATTAAGATAAAAATCAGCTACTCACAAACATTCGTGAAAATCAAGCACATCAATTCCATAGAGCCGCCTCATTGCAGGAGTCCGATATCTCATGAAAGCAGAGGGCTGACGCGTTTTGAGGCTGTGCCTCTTCCTCAGAGCCTGGAGGCCATGACCAAATCCAAGGCTTAAATATGGTATGGTAAACCAGGCCTCCACATGACCCTTAGGGATGTGGGAGGAGATACCGCCCAAATGGGCGTGGCTACACAGCTAATTGCCCAAAACATAACAGATTTTAATTAGCAAGTCCTATACATCTACTGGCTCAACTGGTATCCTAGCATTGAGTCAATAGCCAAGGACCCTGATGAGGGAGCCAGGTTTCAGAAGCTGTGTAGGAGAGAGTCATACTGGATCTTCACCCTAGGGTCTATGTCCCCTGGGGGATTGAATGAAGATCTCGAGATCCAGGGCGTGCTGTAATGTTATATAGCGCGTCCTCCCCCCTCTTCTGAGTGTGATCCTGTTCCCTTGGCCCCCGTACAGTTACACTCAGCCCTTCCCCTGTGGCTCCTTCTTAGGGTTGCCTATTACCTATTTTCTGCTTTCTCTTGAGGGGTTCACATGTGTATGCTTGCGTGCACATGTATATGTGAGTGTATATGCATGTGGTCCCCACACATATATGTATATGTATATGTATATATGTATACATATATATACACATGAGTGTAATTCTTACACCATCTCCTCTCCTTAAACATAAATTAATGTATGTGTTTTAATATAATACACACTCTCACACCAGATCCAATTGTTCTTGTTCCTTCCATTGGCTCTCTTTATGAGTAATAGCGTAGGTTCCCTTACATAGGGTCTCTCGAGAGATCACTGAGTTATTTTCTCCGATTTTTCAAGGTTTGTTTTTAGAGGAGGTACAGTACGCTTATTTTTGCGTCTAAGGTTTTACACACCACATTTAATAAGTGATATATATTTTTAAATATATTTTTTTATTAATTAATTTTTTTTTAATTATATTATATTATATTATATTTATATTCACCATTGTATTAATTATAATTGTATATTATGTGTGTTTTTACATGCCATTTTTACATATGTGATTTTAGGCTGGCCTACTAAGTAATATTATCAGTTTACAATCTTTTATTAATTCCACTATTTTAGTCTACTATATTTGATTCCCTGTATAGCAATATTATCTTCGACTTTTATTTGTCTCATACTGGTATGCTTCTCATGTAACTCCTATCTTGATAGATATTCATTTGGGTCCGGATACGGTCTCTATTACAAATTGAGTGTACGGATCGAGAAGGGATTGTAGAAATTCTTTATTTGATTCGTATATCCCGGCCTAGATTGCTTGGTTTTTGCTATTTCGGGGCGGAGCATTTATTCATCTTTCTCTCACTGTGACTGCGGGTGCGCTGTGGGGATAGCATGTTGTGTGTACTGGGACTGCCGTCAGATTGGATTGGTCCATCTTTTGTTTGGACAGCTTTCCCCTCCTTTCCGAATCCGGTGGTTGCGCCTCACCGCCCGGATATGTAGACGGGCGGAAGTCGTCACCATTCAGACGGGCGGAAGTGATGTCACACGGTGGAACGCACGGCAGTTCCGGGATGAACGGCGTGCGTTCCACTGTCGACTGGGTCACGATCGGTGCAATATTTTAGCGATGCTTTGATAATGATGGGCATTGTGACGTCCCCAGGTAAAGTGCTTAGTGCCACATCTTTTGTAAACATCAATGAGGGGTCTATTAGGTCGCCCCTGATGCTTTTACAGTTTGGTACTTCGGTCCTACATATTACTTCCCTGCAGTTACTAATCCATGATGCACACAGGCAGCAGTCTGATTAGGATCAGTAAGAATTGTGAACCATCATGCGCCATATTGATTTCCCATCCCCCGGTGGTGTGCATGTACCGTGAGAGGAGGATGAGTTGTTCCGTGCCACATTGACTGAGTCGTATACTGTATTGTCTTATTGCACTATCCAAAATGCATTATCCGAAATGTACAATTTTTGATGTAAAATTCAAAATGAGTTGGGAAGATGTTGTTGATTGGCTAGCATACCAGTTGAGCCAGTAGATATATAGGGCTTGCTAATTAAAATCTGTTATGTTTTGGGCAATTAGCTGTGTAGCCACGCCCATTTGGGCGGTATCTCCTCCCACATCCCTAAGGGTCATGTGGAGGCCTGGTTTACCATACCATATTTAAGCCTTGGATTTGGTCATGGCCTCCAGGCTCTGAGGAAGAGGCATGGCCTCGAAACGCGTCAGCCCTCTGCTTTCATGAGATATCAGACTCCTGTAATGAGGCGGCTCTATGGAATTGATGTGCTTGATTTTCACGAATGTTTGTGAGTAGCTGATTTTTATCTTAATATTATCAATAAACTCGCTGAGGATAATGCGCTAGGCTGGTGCGCCCTTTCTTTGTTTTGTATCTACTGTGGATAACGTTATGCTGCCTGTAACATCATTCAGCATTAGTGATGGACAAACATCGGATGGGGCGGTTCGCAAACTCCATCTGCGAACTTTCTCAAATGTTTGCGAACCTCAAGTTCGCGGCGGACCCCATTCACTTTAATGGCAGGCAAACATTAAAAACCTACAGGTCATATTTTCAGCCACAAAATACTTACTATCTGTGCACACACAGTCCCACAACATGGACACTGACATACCTGAAGTATTGCTATTGAAAAAGTTGCCATAAAAATATATATTTTTTTTTTTTACAGCCAAAAAATTATTCTTTTTTTTTTCAAAATCAGCCAGAACTGACAGCAGCCGGTAAATACATGTCAAATACATATAGGGTCCATTCACATGTCTGTAAAATGGGTCCACATCTGTTCCACAATTTAGCGGAACGTTTACAGACCCATTGCTTTTTAATTCCAGTCTGAAAAATTAGGCATTCACAGGATAAAGAAGTAAGTGTCGGCCAGTACAGGCACCAAACATTAGCCAACAGGCGTTCACCTGACAGCAAAGAACTTTGTATTCTGTGGCTAAAGGTACATTAGGCATTCCCAGGATACAGAAGTAAGTGTTGGCCAGTACTAGGGATGATCGAACTTTTCAAAAGTTCGGTTCGGCCAGAACATCCGAACTTCCCGAAAGTTCGGCCCGGATTTCAGAACCCCATTGAAATCAATGGGACCCGAACTTCGGTAATCAAAAAACACCATTTTGAAGCCCTAAAACCCAATAAATGCCCCTAAAAAGTGCCTAGGGTTCTTGAGAAAGGTGACTTGCTTCTCATTTGGGAAGTACAGGTTAGCCAGTGTAATTAGTCAGTTGACTAGATTCCCCTTCAAAAAGAGTAATCTTCCTTCGGGATCCCTGAGGACATCAGTTACAGTGATAGGGGAGTGTTTGGAGACCAGTATAGATACTCCTTTGGTCTTTGCTAGACTATTAGTGGCATGATTAGCTATTAGAAAGTGAAGGTTAGTCAATAGTCAACTAAGATATTTTATTGCCGTGGAAATTAGTTTCCTGGAATAAGACAATATCTGCCTTCATTATCCTCGCTGCAGTAAAAGTTGAGAACGTTTCTCTGGTTTATTCAGTCCCTGTGCATTAATTGAGATTATTTTCAGAGTCCTCTGCCTGAGTATGCCCTCTTTGAAATGAAAGTTGGTCAAGCCGCATACTACGTCTCTTGGCGGGTCTGTGTCTTTACCCCTAGCTCACAGTGCTCGGTGAATCTGCTCCATTTCAATTGTGGTGGTTCTGGATATGTCAAGGGGGGTCCTTAAATATGGCTGTGACCACTTGTTTTATCTGATCGTGTTCCATCGATTCAGGAACATCACAAACTCGAAGATTATTTCTACGGCCTTCATTGTCGAGGTCTTCCAGGTGTCTGTGCATGTCTCTCATTTGAAGGATCTGGGCATCCTGTGTTGTATATAGCTGTTGAATGTGTGACTCCTGATGGGATGTGGGCATTTCTACATCTTGTACTCTCTCTGCAATGTTCTGGAAAATCTTGTTTAAGGTTGTCAATGGCAGCTGAGAATGCAGAAGATAATATATGATGAATTTTTTACTTTCTTAACCACCTCTGGACCGGAAGGTTTTCCCACTTAATGGTTGGGATTCAAACCGATGACCCTTGGTGCTGCCTTTATTGGCTTTCTATTTGCCTATTAATAAGAACAGGAAATTGTACATAAAATCTAGTTTAAAAAAAGTATACGGAACGGCCCATGGTTTCTTATTTATATATACAGTATATAGTGCATTCATAAAGTATTTAGACCCCCCCCCTTCACTTTTTTCACTCATCTGGCACTACTAATTTGCCTACGGTGGGCACCCAGGGCAATTGCCCTGCATCTAGGTGGATGGAGAAGAAGAGGGGACATAGCCAGGTGGGGGAGGAGAGGACGGAGCCAGGTGGACAGAAGAGAGGAGGGGAAGATGGAGCCAGGTTGACAGAGATGAGGGGGGATGCTGCCAGGTGGAGGTGAGCACAGAGCAAGGTGGACAGAAGGGAGGGGAAGGGGGGATGCAGCCAGGTGGGGGGTGGAGGATGGAACCAGGTTGATAGAGGAGAGGAGGGGAGGATTGAGCCAGGTGGACAGAGGAGAGGGGGGTGCAACCAGGTGGAGGGAAAGATGGAGCCAGGTGGATAGAGGAGAGAAAGGGAAAAATGAGCCAGGAAGACAGAGGAGCGAGAGGATGCAGGCAGGTGAAGGGACCGATGGAGCCAGGTGGATAGAGGAGAGAAGGTGAGGGGAGGACTGAGCCAGGTGGACAGAGGGGAGGGGGGTGCAGCCAGATAGAGGTGAGGATAGAGTCAGGTGGACAGATGAGAGCAGGGGATGCAGCTAGGTGGAGGGGAGGACAGAGCCAGGTGGATACAGGAGAGGGGGGATGCAGCCAAGTGAAGGGGAGGACAGAGTGGATGCAGCAAGATGGAGGGGGCAGAGAGGATGCAGTCAGGTGGAGGGGTGGGCAGGGTAGATGCAGCCAAGTCGAGCGGTGGGAAGGATGGATGCAGTCAAATGGAGAGGTTGGTGGGGTGGAGGTAGCCAGGTGAACGGAAGGACAGAGAGGATGCAGCCAGGTGGAGGGGTGATCAGGTGGATGCAGCCAGGTAGAGGGGTAGGCAGGATGGATGAAGCCAGGTGAAGGGGTGGGCAGGGTGGATGCAGTCAGGTGGAGGGATAGGCAGGGTGGATGCAGCCAGGTGGAGGGGTGGACAGAGTGAATGCAGCCAGGTGGAGGGGTGGGCAGAGTGGATGCAGCCAGGGGGAGGGGTTGGAGGGGTGGATGCAGTCAGGTGGAGGGGTGGACAGAGAGGATGCAGCCAGGTGGAGGGGTGGACAGAGAGGATGCAGCCAGGTGGAGGGGTGGACAGAGAGGATGCAGCCAGATAGAGGGGTGGACAGAGAGAATGCAGTCAAGGGGAGGGGGGGCAGTGTGAATGCAGACAGGTAGAGGGGAGGACAGAGAGGATGCAGCCAGGTGGAGGGGAGGACAGGGTGGATTCAGTCAGGTGGAGGGGTGGGCAGGGTGGATGCAGCGAAATAGAGGGGTGGACAGAGAGGATGCAGCCAGGTGGAGGGGTGGACAGAGAGGATGCACCCAGATGGAGGGGTGGACAGGGTGGATGTAGCCCACCAGTGATAAGGTCCTGTCCCTCTATGGAAGCCTTCATACCCATCGCTCCCCTCACCTAAAAAGTTCCTACCTTGGGGGATAAATAATAGAATCACTGACATTTTCTCTCTGGCTCCCTCCATGTGTCAGTCAGCAGCAGTCTGTGTCACTGTGGCACCTGTATTAGGATGAGGGCAGACATGGGGTCTCCTCACAGGCTGTGAGTCACAGCTCATGCAGGAGAGACCTCTCTCAGCTCCTCCCCCCTGTCTGGGCAGATTAGCTTTGGGCCCCATATGAACAAGTGGCTCCGCTGCCCCGGCCCACCAAACAAATGCCCGGTATGCCTTATGGCCGGTCCAGAATTGTTCCATTACCATAGCAAATTTAAGGGAGGGGAGAGGGAAAACCAGGGTCTCATAAGCTGCACTAATTTAAATAGCAAGCCTAGGCCAAAATTTGCCAAAAAAGAACACAGGCTGGGGCACTACTGCAAGAATTAAAACATTAACTACTTGACCTCCAGAAGGTTTTACCCCCTTCATGACCAGGCCATTTTTTGCATTATGGCACTGCATTATTTTAACTGACAATTGGGTGGTCGTGCGACACTGTACCCAAATAAAATTGATGTCCTTTTTTTCCCCACAAATAGAGCTTTCTTTTGGTGGTATTTGATCACCTCCGCAGTTTTTATTTTTTGCGCTCTAAAGAAAAAAAGAGGGACAATTAAAAAAAAAAAAAAAAAAACAATATTTTTTACTTACTGCTATAAAACACATCCAATAAAAAAATTTGAAAAATCGGGGCGTGGCGACCGCCGCACGTGGTGGACGCCTGAGTGAGAAGCTCCAGCTCGTGTCCGGTTCTATCTCTATCTACGGCCCTTCACAGCGCTCCTACCTGCATACCATGCCTGGATCCTTTTAGGGGAACATCTGGGGTACATCGTAGCAATGACAAAGAAGAAAAGGAATGCAGCCACAGTCTGTAAACTTTCGTAAATCTTCAGCCCACAGACGCATGGTCTCTGCCAAAATGGCAGCGGGGCCGGAGCTTCACATCCGCCGCAGCGTCCTCTAGAGTCCGAGTCGCAGACTGATGACGTCATGGCGCCGACTCCCGCGGCGCAAACACAGGGAATGACACCAACAAGGCCTGCACGCTCTGCTGACTCTTCTCCCTCCACTCCCTCCATGCAGTGCCCAGCAAAATCGCGCCCCAGGTGGGAGGAAAAGCCGCAGATCAACAGCATGACTTCTATGGAGGTAAGCAACAATAACCCAGCACCATGCACCACTTGGGCCTACTCCCCACCGCCAGACCCATTTGCCAACATTGCTACCACAGGACAACCAGTTTCTGACACGACTCTAAAAGACATGCTATCCATGCTGCACTCTTCCATGCAGGCCAATATTATGGCCTCCATATCCTACTGTCAAAAAGAACTACACGGCCTAGGTGACAGAGTCCATACAGTGGAGAACAGAATGGAGGAATTCACTGTCTCCTACAATACACTGGTAGATGCCCACTCGTCCCACTAAGAAGACCTGCACCGTATTCAAGCGAAACTAGCGGACCTGTAAGACAGGCCGAGATGAAACAACCTAAAGATTCGTGGTATACCGGAATCGGTTCAACCGAATCAACTGCCAATCTTTGTCAAAGACCTGTTCCGCAAAACTGTACCTGACCTTTCTAATGAGGATCTGACCATTGACCGCATACAAGCCTACATTTCTCCCACAGGAAATTCCCAGAGATGTACTGTTAAGGGTGCATTTCTTCCAAGCCAAGGAAAAGATCCTGGACAGATTCCAACGCAAAGACCGCCTCCCTGAACAATTGGTATCTCTCCAAATTTTACCTGATTACTCTCAGTATACCCTCCAACTCAGAAGAAACCTAAATACCATCACAAAAGCTCTGCACAATAACAAAATCATGTACAAATGGAAGTACCCTGCCAAATTGTGCGTGACCCACTTGGGTACTACATCCAAAATCACCACCATGGACCAAGGCATTCGCCTTCTCCGACAGTGGCACATCCTTCCCGCATCCTACCACAACGTCTACAGTCCGAATAGCAAGTTGTTTCCAGGCCTTCCAGATCCTCTCATCGCCACAAATAGGGACCGCTGTACGATCCTGAACCGGTCACACCTGACCTCCCTCTGTTCATAGCACCCCGCTATCGTGCTTGTAGCCCCACCAACCACGCAGTTACAACTCCTCTTCTGGCCCACAAGACCATGTCTTTTTTACCGTTTTTTTGCATTTTTTATTTTTTTTGTTTTCCCTTTTTCTCTTGTTTCTTACCCTTCTCTCTCAGGACAGAACTCTTATACGAAAATTGGAACACCGAACCTTTATTCCTTCCGGACGTCCATGTATGACACGGCGATACAAGGATCAACAGCTCTATCAAGTTCAGACCATTCCACTTCTTCCCTGGACTTATATGCTGGTAACCACTCTCACAACTCCAACTGTCGCACCCGTAGGTGCACACCAGGTACCGATATGCCTTACACGAGCCACCTCTCCATCACTACGAACTGATCCCGACCTAGCATTAATCCTTAGCTGCCGCATTGACTTCATCTCCCAATACACACCGTCGTGTCTTTGCAACTACTATCGTTAAATGTTAAGGGTCTAAACCACCCTGTCAAATGCTTTTCTATGTGGAAAGAGGCTACGTCTTATAAGGGGGACATTTTAGCGATTCAGGAGACTCACTTCAAACAAGGACACACTCCCCGATGCTCTCATCAGGAATACCCCCATGTTTTTCTAGCATCCGCTTCCAAAAAGAAGAGAGGAGTACTCTTAGCTGTGCACAACTCTGTGTCCTTTGCCTACTCTAGGGTGGTGCAGGACACAGAGGGCAGATACATCATTCTTAATTGTACCATTGATAATTGTTTATACACTATAGTCAATATTTATGCTCCCAATACGCACCAACTACGGTTCCTTCATAAACTTTGTACCAAGGTCAATGAGCTGAAGGTGGGTAAATTGATTATGTGTGGGGATTTCAACTTAGTGGCTAATCACACCATGGACACTTCCTCTAGGCGCACAACCTCTGCACCCTCTCTGGCCGCCCTTATTCACTCAGAGGGACTCCATGATGTGTGGCGCTACCAGCATGGAGAGAAGAGGGACTACTCCTTCTTCTCTGCACGCCACAACTCTTACACCAGAATATGTTCCTGGTAGACGCCCAAACCCTCCTTCAAATTATTTACACTTTTATCTCCCCCATAACATTAACCTGGTCGGATCATGCTGCTATTCACATGTTTGTAGATGTGAGTTTGACATCGCCATCTACCTATATATGGCGGTGTAATACCTCCACTCTTTCTGACTCAGACTCCCTTAAATCTCTTCAATCTCAACTACAGGAATTTTTCTCCACCAACGATATGCCTGACATAAACCCTTTTACACTGTGGAACGCCCACAAAGCCTTCACCAGGGGTATCCTCATACAATTAACCTCCAGATTAAAGAAAAGATTCAATAAAAAACTTACCGACCTCATTGACTAAATCAAATCCCTAGATGATATTAATAAACATGCTCCTTCCCCTTCCACAGCCTCTAAACTCTCCTCCCTACGTTCAGACCTCCGTAGACTCTTTGCCGATAGACATGACAAAATGTTGGCCCGCCTCCGCCTACAATACTACTCTGCTCACAATAAGGTGGGCAAATTCCTAGCGTCCAGGCTCAAGGCACTGAGAGCTAAGCCAAAATCGAATACATGACCCACCCACACACTGGCATTAAACGGACTCACCCCCAATAAATTGCGGATGCGTTTGCAGATTACTACAGTTCCTTATTAGGGATGATCGAACGGTTCGGGTCCACCATCGGTTCGGCCCGAACATTGGGTGTTCGAGGTTCGGCCGAATTTAGAACTTTTTGCCCAAAAAGTTTGGAATTCGGCAACCAGAACCGACCAAAATGCAATGCTTCAGGAAATGGGCTTTAAAAGCCAGTGATTGGATTAGAACCATTAGCAAAAGCCAATTGAGGGGACAGGAGAATGCTAGGAATGTGATTGGAGTGACTAGGGGGTCCCTAGACCAATCATTAGTGAATACGCCCCCCAGTATATAAGATCGCCCCCGCCATATTCCTAGCATTGTTATACTGGACATGGAAGAGTGGAAGCAGTTCTGTTAATTTTACTTGAAAAGTGTCATTTAGCTATTTATTAGTGTCAGGAAAGGGATATCTAGTGTAGTTAGAGTGCTCCTTTACACTTAAGTTAGCTTCAAAAATTTAGTTTCTGTAGGGAAAGTGTTAAGTGTCAGGGGACCGTAGTGTAGTGTAGGGTTAACTGGCAGTGACTGCTATGGCAGGGTGACAAAACCCCTCCATAGCAGGGTGACCGCTATACAGAAATGATCATTTCTCTGAATTGCTTCGGGACACCCATATGGCTTCTCACCAGCCAAGCATTTTTTATGCTGCAGGGGCTGCCACTGCCAGTGCTTTTTTGAGGACATGTTTGATGTCAGACATGACATCTGAACATGTGTATAGGGGGTATTTATACACATATATGTGTATATATACCCCTAGACATATATAGGTGTGATAGTAGCAGAAATAAATGCTTGCGCTAATGAAATCATTTACAGTAATATATTTATGCTACTATCACACCTATATATGTCTAGGGGTATATATTCAGACATATATGTGTATATATACCCCCTATACACATGTTCAGATGTTTTGCCTGCCTCAAAAGAACCCAAAAAGAAATGCCAAAAAACGCTAGCGTCAAAAAAAAAAAAATGCCCAGGTGTGTTTTTGCTGGCATTTTTTGGGGGGTTTTGGAGGCAGGCAAAACATCTGAACTTGTGTATAGTGGTGTATATACACACATCCATATATTTATATACACACCTAGACATATATAGGTGTGATAGTAGCAGAAATATATTACTGTAAATGATTTCATTAGCGCAAGCATATATTTCTGCTACTATCACACCTATATATGTCTAGGTGTGTATATAAATATATGGATGTGTGTATATACACCACTATACACAAGTTCAGATGTTTTGCCTGCCTCAAAAGAACCCCAAAAAATGCCAAAAAAAACGCTAGCGTCAAAAAAAAAATGCCCAGGTGTGTTTTTGCTGGCATTTTTTGGGGGTTTTTGGAGGCAGGCAAAACATCAGAACTTGTGCACAGTACCACTATACACAAGTTCAGATGTTTTTCCTGACTGCAAAGAACCCAAAAAAATGCCTTCTATTAAACCGGCAAGGTGTTACAGCAGCGAAGCCATATTCCTGTGCTGAAAGTTTTCTAATACAAACAATCTTTTTTTTTATGGTTCTGGACATGCTACAGAGCTGAAACTTCACATGTACACTTTTTAGACCCCCCAGATACTAAATCCAAAAATCAAAAAATCTCTCTTTTTTTTTTTTTTTTAATTTTTTCAATAATTGGCTTTTTTATCAAAAATGACAATTTTTAAGAACTTTTTTTGTGTGATTTTGTGTCTGGGGGGTCTAAAAGGTGTACCTGTGAAGTTTCAGCTCTGTAGCATGTCCAGAACCAGAAAAAAAGATCATATAGGTGTTAAAGTTAAAGGAGGGTCCCACATCCCTGTTCTACTGAAAAATTATCTTTTTTTTATGGTTCTGGGCATGCTACAGAGCTGAAACTTCACATGCACACCTTTTAGACCTCCCAGATACTAAATCCAAAGTAAAAATCAACTTTTTTTGTGTGATTAATAGTTAATGGGGCATGACCCAGAACCCTAGGCACTTTTTAGGGGCATTTATTGGGTTTTAGGGCTTAAATATGGTGTTTTTTGATTACCGAAGTTCGGGTCCCATTGATTTCAATGGGGTTCTGAAATCCGGGCCAAACTTTCGGGAAGTTCGGATGTTCTGGCCGAACTGAACTTTTCAAAAGTTCGATCATCCTTATTCCTTATACAACCTCCGCTCGGACTCCAGTACTCCCCAACCAACAGATGCAGACATTCAAGCTTTCCTTCAAAAAATCAGTTTACCTTCTCTAACAACTAAATCCCTCGCTAGCCTTAATAGCCCTTTCACACCCCAGGAACTAGCCAGATGGGGTTTGTACGGGGACGTCAGGCTCCTGACGCTGCCAGAAGGGTAATAAATTTGATTCATCATGCAGAGAGTACAAAAACACCTTCTCTGATTCTTTCCATTGATGCAGAGAAGGCGTTTGATCGTATCCACTGGGGCTACATGGAATCAGTTCTCCAAAAATTCGGGTTTTCAGGCCCAATACTGTCAGCCATGTTGGCATTGTACTCCTCCCCCTCGGCTCAAGTCCTGTCGGCTGGCATGTTGTCCAAACCATTTGCTATAACCAATGGTACACGTCAGGGATGCCCATTGTCATCCCTCATTTTTAATTTGCTGATAGAGCCTCTGGCGGAGTTACTCCGCACAAGTCCTTTGGTTTCGGGCTTCAAATTTGGAAAGTCTGACCACATCATCACGCTATTCGCTGATAAAGTTTTACTTAGCCTGACGAACCCCATCGTGTCCCTCCCAGAAGCACACCAGATACTCCAAGACTTCAGCTGTATCTCCTACTATAAAGTTAATTTTAGCAAGTCTACGATACTCAATATGAATATACACGCGTCTTCACGCACGCATCTCCAATCGCAACTGCCCTACACCTGGGCTGCACAATCCCTGCAATATCTTGGAATTCAGTTGACATTCCCCACCGCAAGCCTACTGTCCTCTAACTTAAAACCCCTGATATCCTCCATTGCTGCAGACATCACAAAATGTAAACCTTCCGAACTCTCGTGGATGGGTAGGATAGCGGCCTTTAAGATGATATGCCTGCCGAAAATACTATATGTTTTTTGTACTCTCCCTATACACATTACTAAGAACTATACTACCTCCCTCTCCAAAATCCTCCGTACTTTTGTATGGCAAAAGAAGAGAGCACGTTGTGCTTACTCACACATGATACGACATAAACGAGTGGGAGGCTTAGGTTTCCCTGACATAGAAGATTACTTCCATGCATCCAGACTTGCACCCCTCCAACACTGGTTTTCTCACGCACAATCTCTCCCTTGGCTCCTGATAGAAGCCTTGATATCATGTGCGCCTAATCTCAGCCTGCTGCTATTAGCAGACCTATGGAGACCTTTAAATCTACACACTCTTCCTATTACCACCCAAGCGTCCCTGAGATCCTGGAGATTTCTTACTACCCATCTCGCCATGCACCAACCTTCAGTGACACTTCCTATGCCACTATCTATCCTGAATGTCCTCTTACCATACACAAACATGACCCAATTTGCCTCTACGGGCATTACCACAATATCCCAATTCTATCAAAACGGCTCCCTCAAATCTTTTACAGACCTACAAAAAGAATTCACGCTATCTTCGAAGGCCATTTACCCCTATAATAATATATCCAGCATTTTGACTAAATGCCCTCCGCCTGTAAAGCATATCCCCACCTCACTGTGGAAGTTTCTCACCGACGTCTCAACTCTGATTAAAGCGATATCTCTCTTCTACAATCTCCTTGGGCAAAAAAACCTTGTTCCAGAAAACCTTACACATGGTCAAATTGGAGAGGGAGCTCCAACTATCCTTCTTCGAAACTCAATGGAAACTGGCGATTCGATCCTCCCAAAGCACCACCCGATGTGTGAATCATTGGGAGCAATCACAAAAAATTCTAACTCGGTGGTACCTCACGCCATACCGCCTCTCCAAAATCTATTCTACCCATAGCCCATTGTGCTAGCGTGATTGTGAACAACCGGGCACAATCGCACACATATTTTGGTCCTGCAAAGGGCTGACGAGTTTCTGGAGAAAGGTATTTGAGTTCCTATCCAACCTTACCGGTATATTGACTAAACCGAACCCTGCCATGGCTCTTCTCACTCTGGGTCTGGAGACTATACCCCCCAATATGAGAACAGTCTATTTTCATGTACTGGTAGCAGCTAGAATGCTAATAGCGAAATACTAGAAGCAACCTGTTGTACCATCCCATCTAGAGGTGGTCTGGCTGGTCAACCTCCAACACTCCTTAGAAAAAGCTCATGCATACGCCACCTTTCGTGGAGCTAAATTCCATAACGACTGGCTCATTTGGACTCAAAGTATATATTATGCCCTAATTATATAGAGTTCTGTATGCTCACTCCCTCTACTACATATGACCATTTCTGGAAATTTCTACTTCCACTGTGGAATTATACATTTGTGATTTCCTACCTTTTACCTGTTCGAATTCTGTATTGGATACTTTGATACTCATAATACATTATGTACCATTTATTATCTGTACATTTCCAATCCTTCGATTTGTTGTTATACTTTAAAATTCAATAAAAATTATTGAAAGAAAAAAATGTGAAAAATCAAATTTCTTCATCAATTTAGGCCAATATGTATTCTGCTACATATTTTTGGTAGAAAAAAACCCAATAAGCGTATATTGATTGGCTTGCTATGAGATATATTTATGGAATTTTTTCATTTATTCATTTTTTTTTTACTATTAAAGGCAGCAATCAGAGACTTATAGCAGGACTTGCAAAATTGTGGCGGACAAATCCGACACCTAACTGACCCTTTTGAGGCTTTTTAGGAGACCAGTGACACCAATACAGTGATCAGTGCTAAAAATATGCACTGTCATTCTAATAATGGCACTGGTAGGAAAGGGGTTAACATCAGGGGAGATCAAAGGGTTACATGTGTGGCCAACATGTGTTACTGTGTGTGCTGTGTGAGGTGTTTTTACTAAACAGCACATTTCTGATATCAGAAGAGAGCCCTGTGTTTGTTTACCTACACAGGGCTCTCTTCGGTAATCCCCTGAAGCCGATCCTCGGGTGCACCCGCTGATTGGCTCATGCTGCAGCCAATCGCAGCACAACCGGGATGGTTGGGGTGCGCAGGCGCGCTCCTTAGCCCGGCGTGCGGATCACATACTAGGTACATGATCCAGCACAGGAGAGACACCATGCCGCCATATATGTACTGTATACGTTTGGCAAGTGGTTAAATCTTTGTTTTTTAAATTAAAATAACATACATGTTATACTTACCTACCCTGTGCAATGGTTTTGCAAAGAGCAGCCCCCGTCCTCTTCTTCTGGGGTCCCACGCTTGTGCTCCTGTCCCCTCCTCTTCGGTAGGTGCCCCCATGAAAATCTGCTTTTCATGGGGCACCCGTGTGGGCTCGCTCTCGAGCCACAATGTATGTGTCCATTGACACAGAGTGTGCGTCTTGGCCCCACCACCGGCTCCCTTGGTACAGCATTTGATTGACAGCAGCCGGAGCCAATGGCTCCCGCTGCTATCAATCTGCCCAGGGAGGAGGGAGACAGCAACAAGAGTCAGATCGGGCTCAGGTAAGAATAAGGGGGAGCTGGGGGTGGGGGATTGTGCCACACAGACGGTTTTCCACCTTTACAGTGGATGTAAACCCTTACATATATCCAGTGAAGTGAATAGCCTCAGATGATACACAGATATAAAACAAAAAGTTTTATTTGTATATCTGCTGTCTTCCCTTTTCTACTTCCTTTGAAAAGTGAAGATCATGTAAAAAATCTTTCTTCATCTTTCAGTAGTACATAGGGGTGGGGAGATTGGACTTACACTGTGTGAGAGCTGATTGGAGGAAAGGGACACACCCCCCTCCACATAGGCAGAAGAACAAAGGAACATGCAGGGCTGTATTCTGAATAGACAAGCTCCCTGTTTATCTGCCTCTAAGCTCCCTCCCCAACACACATTTTGAGCTCATGTTATCTCATGTGTTCTTGAACTTGTCAGAAATGCTGACAGCAGAGGAACGAAGCACCAGAGAGAAACGACACTTAGAGCTTTGGAGAGAGTTAAATAAACACTACAGATATATGTTCTTAGCTCAAATTTCATTGAATGCATTAAGGTGGGATACCTTAAGACTTTAGAAACATTTTAAGATGCTGCAGAGCATACAACAGGATAGTTTTATCAGGAATAAAAGGGCCCAATCATTGTATTCCTAACTTTTATTTTAACATCTTCATGCCTAAAGGTAAAACAAATCTACAGGTGCATCTCACAAAATTAGAATATCATCAAAATGTTAATTTATTTCAGTAATTCAATTCAAAAAGTTAAACTTTTATATTGTATATACAATATCTCACAAAAGTCAGTACACCCCTCACATTTATATAAATATTTTTTTATATCTTTTCATGTGACAACACTGAAGAAATTATACTTTGCTACAATGTAAAGTTGTGAGTGTACAGCTTGTATAAAAGTGTAAATTTGCTGTCCCCTCAAAATAACTCAACACACAGCCATTAATGTCTAAACCGTTGGCAACAAGAGTGAGTACACCCCTAAGTGCAAATGTCCAAATTGGGCCCAAAGTGTCAATATTTTGTGTGGCCACCATTATTTTCCAGCACTGCCTTAACCCACTTGGGTATGGAGTTCACCAGAGCTTCACAGGTTGACACTGGAGTCCTCTAACTCTCCTCCATGATGACATCACGAAGCTGGTGGATGTTAGAGACCTTGCGTTCCTCCACCTTCCGTTTGAGGATGCCCCACAGATGCTCGATAGGGTTTAAGTCTGGAAACATGCTTGGCCAGTCCATCACCTTTACCCTCAGCTTCTTTAGCAAGGCAATGGTCGTCTTGGAGGTGTGTTTCAATCGTTACCATGTTGGACTACTGCCCTGCAGCCCAGTCTCCAAAGGGAGGGGATTATGCTCAGGTTCAGTATGTCACAGTACATGTTGGCATTCATGATTCCCTCAATGAACTGTAGCTCCCCAGTGTCGGTAGAACTCATGCAGCCCATGACCATAACACTCCCACCACCATGCTTGACTGTAGGCAAGACACAATTGTCTTTGTACTCCTCACTAGGGATGAGCTTCAAGTTTGAGTCAAATGTAAGTTTGACTCGAACATTGGCTGTTCACTCGTTCATCGAATGACAAACAAATGTGCTTCTTTGAGGAAAATTTGAGCGCCAGCATCCATAATGCACTACACGCGCTGCACTTGCAATGCATTATGTGATTGGCCAAAGCATGCACCCTAACCTCCATGCTTTGGCCAATCAAATCATCTCTGCCATGATTGAACAAAGATAGGCTGCCTTTAGCCAATCATGGCTCAGGGGCTAAGTACACTCCCCACATTATATAAAGGCTGCTCGCACAGCAGCCGCATGTAGTGTGCCTGTGCAGGCAAGATAGCAAGTGATTGAGACAGGGATAGGAACGTGATTGAGGCAGGGAGAGGACAGTGATTTGCAGTCTATCAGACAGTGCAGTGTAGTCTAGTTCAAGACATTGCTAGCAGTGAGTTAGGCAGGGACAGAGATTTGTGATTTTTACAAGTTAAGAGATCAGCTAGTGAAGTATATTCAGTAGTGCAGTATATACCATAGACCATATACCATATATTGATCTCTATCTACAGTATATATATATATATATATATATATATATATATATATATATATATATATATATGACAATTGATTTGATATCAAGCCATTCGGTATTTATCAGTAAGTTCAGTATACCCTATATTGATCTCTATCTATATATTGGACAATTGATTAGATATCAGGCCATTCAGTATCTATGTGTCAGTTCAGTATACCTTATATTAATCTCTCTCTCTATATATATATAGATATCTATATCTATATATATATATATATATATATATATATATATATATATATATATATATATAGGACAATTGATTAGATAGCAGGCCATTGAGTATCTTTCGGTCAGTTCAGTATATCCTATATTGATCTCTATCTACATATAGGACAATTGATTAGATATCAGGCCAGTGAGTATCTATCGGTCAGTTCAGTATACCCTATATTGATCTCTATATATATATATATATATATATATATATATATATATATATATATATATAGGACAATTGATTAGATATCAGGCCATTCAGTATCTATCGGTCAGTTCAGTATACCCTATATTGATCTATATCTATATACAGGACAATTGATTAGCTAGCAGGCCAATGAGTATCTATCATTCAATTCAGTATACCCTATATTGATCCCTATCTATATATAGGACAATTGATTAGATATCAGGCCATTGAGTATCTATCGGTCAGTTCAGTATACCCTATTTTGATATCTATCTATATATAGGACAATTGATTAGATATCAGGACATTGAGTATCTATCGGTCAGTTCAGTGTACCCTATATTGATCTCTATCTTAATATAGGACAATTGATTAGATATCAGACCATTCAGTATATATCACTCAGTTCAGTACATATCAGCAGTGTAAATTGTATATTGATCAATCAGTAATAAAACCCTCCCAAAATCCACATCATGTCCAAAATGCCGACAAGGAGAGGCAGATGCTCACAGACCACGAAAAGTGGGCAAGCAGCCTCCTAGTCCAGAGTGAAAAGTGGTGGTCACAGTTGACATGGTGCATCCGCTGCAGGCGGGCACGCCTGTCCTTTTTTTCGGTGCTGCCTGTGTTATTTAGCCACAACATGTAGAAGAGTTGGTGGAGTTGATAAATAAGCCATCCTCATCCTCCTCGTCCTTTGACACCCATTCTCACACTAGTTTGCCTTCCACTGCAGATGCCAAAGCAGCCCATTCCACAGGCTCCTTCTCCACAGCTACTCCATCTGTCGCCCCACCATCATGCACAGGGGAGTCATCTGAACTATTCGTCATAGTGTCAGTGACATGCTGCTGGAGGATGTGCAGCAATTTGAAAGCTGTGATGTTGGTTCAAAGGTTGATGAAGGGAATAACGTAAGCCTAGAGAGAGGGGGTGACAATGAAGGACAAGAAACTAGCAGTCATGTTCCCACAGCTGCAGCATACGGCAAAGTTTGCTCCAGTGACGAGGAGGGAGGGGATGATGAGGTCACTGACTGTACTTGGGTGCCTGACAGGATAGAGGAGAAAAGTGAGGGGGAGGAGGGGGTTGAGGGGGAGGAGGGGGAGGATGAGGAGGAGGAGGAGGAGGAAGGCACAACTTCAATGAGGCAGGATGTGCTCCAGGGGCCGCCATAGGAGTAGCCAAACTATTGCATCACATCACAGAGCTCCACAGTTGCAGGGTGCTGCAAACTCCCCATGGACTTCCAAAAGTTCATTAGTGTGGGCTTTTTTCAGCACATGTGCAGTAGACCGCAGCATTGCTGTTTGCAACACCTGTCTGAAGCGGATCGAGCGTGGCCAGAACACCAGCCACTTGGACACCACATGCTTAACAAGACATATGACGACCTGCCATGCAGTCCGTTGGCAACAGCACCTGAAAGAGCCACAAGATAAAAACAAGCATACTTCACCTTGCTCCTCATCTGGGATCTCTAACCCTACTATACCTCATGTTTTCTCAAATGCCGGCATTGAGAGGGATGATAGTATAGCAATGTGTGCCACAGATACTTGCACCCAATCTGCTAGCAGTTCACCACCGCTTGATTTGAGCAGCAGGACAATTTCACTACCCCAATTGCTGAGCCGTAGAAAAACTGTCCCAGCCATCCAAATGCTCAGTGTCTTAATGCTAGTTTGGCCAAATTGCTAGCATTACAATTGCTGCCTTTTCATCTGGTAGACTCTGCTCCCTTTTGCAAATTTGTGAAATATGCTTTACCACAGTGGCATGTACCAAAAAGGCATTTCTTTTCATGTTAGGCCATTCCGGCTCTCTACCGTCATGTGGAAGGTAGTGCTTTGACCACGTTGGACAGAGCAGTCAGCAGGAAGGTTCACATTACTACTGACTCTTGGTCCAGCAGGCATGGACAGTGACGTTACATTTCCTTCACGGCACACTGGGTAACTCTGCTGGCAGCTGGGAAGGATGCAGGACAGGGTTCAGTGTTTCAGCTTGTTTTGCCTCCAAAAAGCTGGTGCTGGTTCTGTCACATCTGGCTACTCCACCACCTCCTCCTCCTCCTCTTCTTCTTTCTCCATGTCCTCTTCTGCTCAATTGTATCCTGAAGCAGCAGTGCTCCCTAGGCGTTCAAGGGGCAACGCAAGCAGTCAGGCTAAAAGATGCCATGCCGTGCTTCATTTGGTCTGTCTAGGGGATAGGAGTCACACCAGGGCCAGAAATTCTATCAGCTCTGCAGAGGCAGGCTCAGAGATGGTTGACACCTTCCATGACAGCTTGAGCCAGGAATGGTTGTATGCGACAATGGCACCAACCTTCTCTATGCCCTCCGACAGGGACACGACACATGTTCCATGCTTGGCACATGTCCTGAATCTGGAGGTGCAGCATTTCTTGACCAGATACCTGGGCTTCCAAGACCTCCTGAGGCAGGCTAGAAAAGTCTGTGGCCATTTCCAGCGTTCATACAATGCCAGTGCTTGCTTATCTGACATTCAATGGGAATTCAACCTGCCCACCAACCGCCTCATTTGTGACATGCCCACCAGGTGGAACTCAATATTGGCAATACTGCAGTGGCTGCACATGCCGCAGAGGGCCATCAATGAGTATCTGTGTGAGTATGGCACAAGGACAGGCTCAGGGGAGCTTGGCTTTTTTTTTCGCAAAGCCAGTGGCTTTTGATAAAGGATGCATGCACCGTCCTGACATCATTTGAAGAGACCACAAGGATGGTGAGCTGGAATGATGCATGCATCAGTGACACTATCCATCTAGTCTACCTGCTGGAGCACACGCTTTGTGGAACAATGGAAGGAAACTTGAGGCAGAACAGTGGGACAGTGGGAGGAAGATGAGGACTTCCTTTCCTGACAAGCCCCCCTTTATGCAGATATCATTCCTGCAGGGCTACAAAACACACAGGAGGAAGAGGAAAAGGAGGAAGAGGATTGCGGCAGCATGGATGTAGAGGATAGCATACAGCAGTCTTCAAGGGATGGTTTTGATTCCCCAGAAACCCTAGGAGTTGTACATGGTTGGGGAGAGGTTGCTCCTGACAATGTCATCCTTAGTGACCCAGAGGACTCAGAAGCTCATGCCTCCTCCAACTTACATTGCATGGGCTCCCTGATTCTGCAAAGCCTGTGAAAGGACCCAAGGATTTGTGCTATCAAGGAGAGGGATAATTACTGGTTGGCAACTCTTCTTGATCGACGTTACAAGGGTAAAGTTGCAGAGCAGAGGATGAAACATCTTGAGGAGGCCTTGAAAAAAAAAATTGTGTAACACCTTTCCAGACACTGGGAGGTTAACATTCTCTGGACGTTTTTCTGAGGCATCGTTAAGCTAAAAGAGGAGCAGTGGAGAAGGTGGCCTTCTGACCGATGCCTTTAAACAGTTCTTTAGTCCTCAGCAGCACCCAGGGCTATTAGGTTTAAGCAACCATCTGGAGCGTCTCCATCATATGGTGCATGGTTATCTAGGGGCAAAAGCATACTTGGAGTCCTTTCCAACTGAGCATCCACTGGGTTACTGGGTCTTGAGGATGGACCACTGGCCAGAACATGCTCAATATGCAATGGAGCTACTGGCCTGCCCTGCTTCCAGTGTGCTTTCCAAACGGTCATTCAGTGCTGCTGGAGGTTTTGTGATGGACAAAAGTGTGCATCTGTCCACAGACCCTGTTGACCAGCTGACTTCTGGATCAACAGCAACTATCAAGCCCCTGATGCTGATGTAAATGATTGAATTTGCTAGGGGTCTGCCATCCCTTGATGACTGCATATGCTGCCTATCTGATTCCTCAACCTTAATTCTGCTAGCTTCCAACAATGTTTTTGGTTTAGGTCACCACCAACCCCCAAGGCCTAATTTTTCTGCACTTGTATGACAGGTGCATACAATTTAAACTTTGCATGTGATTTTTAACATCAGGCCCTGTCCCTGTGCCCTGCACCCAGCAAGAGTAACGGTGAGGGGTTACGGTGTTCAGGCACCACCAACACCAAAGGCCCAATTTTTGGCACCTGTATGACAAATACATGCAATTTCAAATCTGTATGGAATTCTTACCAGCAGGTCCCATTCCTGCACCCAACAAGAGTAACTTTGAGGGGTTGGTTACATTGTTCTGGCACCACCAATATCAAAGGCCCAATTTTTGACACCTGTATGACAAGTACATGCGATTTTAAACTTTTATGTAATTTTTACCAGCAGGTCCCCGTTCCTGCACCCAGCAAGAGTAATAACTGTGAGGTGTTAGTTATGGTGTTCAGGCACCACCATCAACAACGGCCCAACTCTTTGCACCTGGATGACAAGTACATGCCATTTCAAATTTGTATGGAATTCTTACCAGCAGGTCCCCTTCCTGCACCCAGGAAGAATAACTGTGAGGAGTTGGTTACGGTGTTCAGGCACCACCAACACCAAAGGCCCAATTTTTGGCACCTGTATGATAAGTACATGCAATTTCAAATTTATATGGAATTCTTACCAGCAGGTCCCATTTCTGCGCCCAGCAAGAGTAACTGTAGATGAGTTACACACAAAGTTAAATATTTCAATAATTTCTTTCCTTTAAGTTTGATGATTATGGCTTACAGCTAGTAAAAATGCAAAATTCAGTATCTCAGAAAATTAGAATATTACATAAGACCAATAAAAAAATATATATTTTTAATACAGAAATGTTGACTTACTCAAAAGTATGTCCATGTACAGTATATTATGCACTCAATACTTGGTCAGGGCTCCTTTTGCATGAATTACTGCATCAATGCAGCGTAGCATGGAGGCGATCAGCCTGTGGCATTGCTGAGGTGTTATGGAAGCCCAGGTTGCTTTGATAGCAGCCTTCAGCTCATCTGCATTGTTGGGTCTGGTGTCTCTCGTCTTCCTCTTGACAATACCCCACAGTTTCTCTATGGGGTTTAAGTTAGGCAAGTTTGCTGGCCAGTCAAGCATAAAGATACCATGATCATTAAACCAGGTATTGGTACTGTTAGCAGTGTGGACAGGTGCCAAGTCCTGCTGGAAAATTAAATCAGCATCTCCATGAAGCTGGTCAGCAGAGGGAAGCATGAAGTGCTCTAGAATTTCCTGGTAGAGGGCTGCGTTGACTTTGGACTTGATATAATACAGTGGACCAACACCAGCAGATGACATGGCTCCCCAAATCATCACTGACTGTGGAAAATGTTGAATTTCATTTGGAAATCAAGGCCCCAGAGTCTGGAGGAAGAGTGGAGAAGCACAGAATCCAAGTTGCATGAGGTTCAGTGCGAAGTTTCCACAGTCAGTGATGATTTGCGTAGCCATGTCATCTGCTGGTGGGGGGCACATATTTGGGTACAGTTGGTGTGAAGGGGTTAACTAGGAAAATAGGGATGATGTAAATGTGAGGCATATACCGCGAGGTGGTTTAGCTGCACTCTATGCTTGTATTTTGTTTTTCTTTCTTTCTAACTATGCAGCAGTGTGCTGTGAACAAAAAGGCAACTTCAAGTACAGATCCGGTCAGAAACAAGTGAATGTTGTGCTCTGAGCCCCCTAAATTTAAAGCCCTATAATCAGAAAACAAAAATAAAAAGATAACAAAAGAAATTCTGAAAACCCCAAAACACCACCCATGAAACCAAAATCCTCTATTTTTAAAGGATAGCCTTGAAATAAAAGAGCAATTCAACCTAAAATAGATGCCACCATACAATTGAGATGAATAAACACCCAAAATGAATGAAAGCCCCCAAAATGTTGCACCTTGAATGGATTTCAAACCTGCATAGTTCACCTTGATCTCATGGTAGAGGCAAACCAGAACCTCATCCCTATTTGTTACATTTAGTTTGTATAACCTCATGGGATATGATGGATCTTTACAAAATAATAATAATAATAATAATAATAATAATATAAATATCTGATTTCAGATTCCGGTATCTCGATGCTCAGATTCCTGTTTACCTGGCAGCAGAAAAAAGTTTGGATCTTCAATTCATAAATGTTGCTATGAGTGTGTCTTGTGTTCAGAAGGAGAGATATCCAACATTACCGGTAGATTTTGTATTTGTTAGTAAGTTATTTTTGGACTGGGCAGAAGTTACCTCTGTAGTTAAAGTGTGTCAGGAAAAAATTTAGTACATCTCTTCCATGTGTGCACATCTCCCTATGCTTTATTCTTCTAAAGACCCTGAAAGTACAGAAAGATACCTGTTGATCCTGCCAGGAATATACTCAGCTCCCAAGTTCTGCTATGTTGCCATCCACCGTGAATTATGGCACCCCTGGACTGCCACTCCAGGGGCACATACACCACAGGCATTTTAGAATCCGGTCCCTTTCAAGACCAGTGCAGCCCCGTCCCTATTAGGAAGGCCTCAGAACTTAGACAGCTTTGGGGGACAGCTAGTGTATTATCTGAACGTGTATTTAGCACGACTGGGGGCGTTATCACAGACAAGCGCAGCCGCCTGTCCAGAGCCAACGTGGACAAGCTCACGTTCATTAAAATGAACCAGACACCGATCCCACAGGACTTGTCCATACCTTGGGCAGAATAGACATGTATACCGGCCTTACCCAGCCATTGTTGTATTTTTGATCTTTCTCACTCTTTTGGGGTGTACCCTAATTTAAAAAGAAATAAAATTAAAAACAAAAACCAGTGTTGGCCACCTTGTCATCCTCCACCGCCGCTTCCACCTTCCCCGCCACATCCACCGCCACCTCGACCTCCTACTCCATATGGGCCTTGTCCTCCTAGATCAAGATGATTATTTTTTATTTTTATGTTTTTTATGTTATTTTAAGTTATTTCCCTATCCACATTTGTTTGCAGCACACTTGTGATGCTCTTAACAAGCTTTTGCTGCCATTTGCAGCCCTCTAGCCCTTTCCATGTTTTTTTTAGAGCCATTTTAGTGCTCAAAAGTTCGGGTCACCATTGAATTCAATGGGTTTCGGGATCGGGGTCAAGTTCGGGTTAAGTCCGGGTCACGAACCCTGACTTTTTTTTCAAGTTCTGCCGGACCTGCCGAACCCGAACATCCAGGTGTTCGCTCAACTCTAGTAGTAAATTCACCCCATTACATGTATTAAATCCCCCGATTACATGTAGTAAATCCACCCAATTACATGCAGTAAATCCAATCTATGACATGCAATTAATTCCCCTATTACATGTAGTAAATCCACCCCTAAACATGCAGTAAATCCACCATTACGTGTAGTAAATCCACCCCATTACATGTAATAAATCTCCCATTACATGTAGTAAATCCATCCCATTACATTTAGTAAATCCCCCTATTACATGTAGTAAATTTCCCCATTACATGGATCAGAGAAAGACTACTATAGATCTAAATTCAACCTGATGAAGACACAAGGTCCCTGTCTCGTCACGCGTAGGGGAGGGGCAAGGGTGGATGGAATGCTGCACTGACCGAGCCTGTCTCTGAGAGGCTGTCGGATGCTGCTGCTTTCGCTAGGCTGTTGGTCTCACCGCACCACCACAAAACCCACCTGCTAATAGATGCCTGTGATAGATTGGTGCACTGTAGCACCTTCTAAATGTGAGTAGTTTGATACATTCATTTAATAAAATTTTTAAATATCTCAGCACTAGCTAGTTTATTTTCTTTCTATATATGATATGATTGCTGTGTACCTGAAGGAGCAATTCCCTATGAAGGATCCCCATCTGGGGGGATTTAATAGATTCCATCCAAGGAGATATTAAGTGCTCTTTGACTGAGCTTAAGTGCAAAGTCACACTTATCAAGGTGAGCGCCCAATCACAAGGGTGTGCACAGATTTCTGGGAGAGATCTTCACTGTGTCACCTTTGGAGCACTTGTCACGTTATGTGGCTTTATATCTGCACATATTCAGCACTACTGGCACTTTTGAAGAATTAAATTTTAAGTGGCTACACCTTTTATATTGGGACTTTTTTGCACAAAACTGACTTTACACACGTGTGTCCACATTAATTATATTTATTTATATATTTTTAATATTTAATTATTTATTTATTTATTTGTGATTATTCCACACAATGGTATTTATTTTTATCACAAATTTCTCCACTTCTATAATATTAATTTATTGAGTCACATTTGCATTTGACCACTGATTAATTCACTATTAATTGCACAGTATTTTTAGATATATTGTCATTGCACTTGTGGGAAAGTGGAGTGCTTGCAGCAATTGATCATATAGAAAAAAACCGGGGTTGGTCTAACTTAAGAGTTTTGCATAGTACCACTGGGATCACCATAAATATGGCGGTCCTTTCCTTGGCTCTGAAACCATATGCATAAAAAGTGTACTGGGACAGACCAGTAGACAAGAAAGAGAGCCTTTCAGGGATGGAAAGAATGAAACCACAGGGCGATGATGAACAAAATAAAGTGTATTTTATTCTGATTGAAGATTGATCAATACAGGTTACAGTTGTGGTTCAGACAGGGAAGTGCAGACGTATGTGGTACACTCACAGGATACAGAAGTAAGTGCCGGCCAGTATAGGCCCCAAAAATTAGCCCACATGGGTTTACCTGACAGCTAAGAATATAGTATTTCGTGGCTGGAGGTACATTAGGCATTCACAGGATACAGAAGTAAGTGTTGGCCAGTATAGGCCCCAAAAAGTAGCCCACATGGCTCCTCTTCAGACTCCTGTTGTTGACTTGTCTCAGATGGAGTAGCACCCACTGGGAATTCATCCAACATTATGACTTCCTCATCTTCCTGCCCCTGCTCCTCAAGGGCTTGATCAATTATATGACGCAATGCACGCTCCAGAAAGAAGGCGTAAGGTACGATGTCACTGATGGCGCCCTGGCCGTGACTGACCGGTTTGGTGATCTCATCGAATGGCCACAGAAGTCTGCATGGGTCGCGCATAAGCAGCCACTGGGGAGGTGAAAAAAACCCAAGCTTCCCAGAACCTGTCCTGCCGCAGATCTTGTACAGGTAGTCGTTAACTGAACGTTTCTGCTGGAGCAGCCTATCAAGCATATGTAAAAATGGGGATATTGCTGCGCTAAAATGTAAAGATAAAAACATACATGAATAAAAAGTCAACAGACCAAATGAAAGCAGCCAGCACCTGATCTAGAATCAGAAATACCAGATCTAAATAGCAATATAGAATGGGATTGGTGCAGCGCTAACACAATTGAATCCACAGTCCATACAAATGTTCAAATGGATCAAATACAAAAGTGCAGTAAACAAAAGTTCATCAGAGAGTGCTCCAATAAAGAAGGGAAACTGTCCACCACTTCAAACTTGGAAAAAGCCCCGAGTGCAGGAACCGCCACCAAGATAATAAATGGCCTCTTACCAAATTGCAATGACCCCCATTACAAGGATCAAAGACAGCCTGTGTGATCAAATCAGTGCCCAGATCGACATGTATCGATTCCCAGTGTTCCCTCAGCAGCTCCGACCGGAACAAGTGAACATAAGGAAAAGAGGGACAACTCCAATAGTGAAGTACGTTCACAGGTTTATTCAGTAAAAGCAGAGTGGCAACTCACGTTTGCATGAAGAAATCACAGCATGTCTCGGAGCTATACTCTCAGAACCTTTGTTTCCAACCAATAAAATGGCCGCCGTGTCTCCTTGCTGGCCTCAGCACGACGAACCGTGCAAACGTGAGTTGCCACTCTGCTTTTACTGAATAAACCTGTGAACGTACTTCACTATTGGAGTTGTCCCTCTTTTCCTTATGTTCACTTGTTCCGGTCGGAGCTGCTGAGGGAACACTGGGAATCGATACATGTCGATCTGGGCACTGATTTGATCACACAGGCTGTCTTTGATCCTTGTAATGGGGGTCATTGCAATTTGGTAAGAGGCCATTTATTATCTTGGTGGCGGTTCCTGCACTCGGGGCTTTTTCCAAGTTTGAAGTGGCGGACAGTTTCCCTTCTTTATTGGAGCACTCTCTGATGAACTTTTGTTTACTGCACTTTTGTATTTGATCCATTTGAACATTTGTATGGACTGTGGATTCAATTGTGTTAGCGCTGCACCAATCCCATTCTATATCAAGCATATGTAACGTTGAGTTCCAACACGCTGGACAGTCACAAATAAGATGCCTGACAGGCAGGTTGTGTCGCCGCTGAATGTCAGCAAGGAGAGCCATGGTTGTGTAAGATCTTCTGAAATGGCCCGAGATTTTCCTGGCCTGCCGCAAGACGTCCTGGACCCCAGGGAATTTGGCAACAAATCACTGCACGACCAAGATCAGGAAGTGTGCCATGCATTGTTTTGTGTGTTATTTTGCCCTGTTTCAGCACGCTCCGTTGTCACACACCACTTTACCAACTGTCAAATTAAGCGGTGTCAGCCACTGATCTGCCTGCAAACGCAAAGTTGAAAGGAGTACAGGACCAATGTGGCTCTTGGCCTTCAGGCACAACAGACGCAGCATAGCATGGCAACGTCTCACCTGGCATGTGGAATAGGTTCTGGGGAAGAGACGGTAGCAGCGGAAAAGGAGGAGTCAGCCAAGGAGGAGAGGGAGGAGGAGGAGAAGAAGAGGCAGGCCTGCATGCAATCTGTGGTGGTACAATCAAATCTACACGGGTGCCACGGGTTACATGCTTGACGGCCGTCAGAAGGTTCATCCAGTGGGCAGTAAAAGTGATATACCTTACCTGCCCGTGTTTGCTAGACCATGTGTCTGTGGTCAGATGTATCTTGGCACCAACACTATGTGCCAGAGATATATTCACTTGCCACTGAACATGGCCATACAGCTCTGGAATGACCTTCTGAGAGAAAGATTTCCTACCTGGGACCTTCCATTTTGGTGTTCCAATGGCCACAAATTTACAAAAGGCCTCAGAATCCACCAATTGATATGGCAGTAGTTGGCAGGCTATCAGTTCCGACAAGCCAGCAGTCAAACATTGGGCAAGAGGGTTATCCGGCGTCATCGTTTTTTTCAGCTCCAACATTTGGGCCACAGAAGCCTGCCTTTTTCCAGAACAACGTGACGACGGCATGATGGAAGGTGGAGTGGAGAACAATTGTGAGGAGAGAGGAGAAGGAGAAGAGGCTGGACAGTGAGAGCCTGGAGTGTGGCTTTGTGGGTTCTGACAGTGTTGCTCCCACTAGGCTCGGTGATGGGAGTTCAGATGCCTTCTTAAGGTGGTTGTCCCTAAGTGAGTGTTGGGCTTACCGCAACTTATGCATTGACTGCAAAGGCTGCAGTTGGCAACACTGTTGTCAGCAACAGACACATTGAAAAAAGCCCACACTGCGGAGCTATGTGCCGGCGTCCTGGGAGCGCCAGATGTGACTGTACATGGTTGATGGCTCGCTCTTGATACTTTTGCAGTCTGCTTTGTACCTCTTGTGCAATGCAAGTTCTGCCTGCCTCTCCTCCCTATCTGCCGATTCGTCTCTCCCTCTGAACTCCCCTCCTCTTCCTCTCTTGTGGCCACCCACGTGACGTCCATAGACACGCATCATCCACGTCACCTTCCCCACCACTAACATTCGAGATCTCGGAGTAGGCAGCAACAGCGGGGACCAACCTCCTTGGGCTGATCTGGGTACTGTCATCAGACTGCTGAGTGGCGGCTGTTGCTACCTCCTCTTCCTGATCGAAGGCCAAGAATGGCTGCGCATCGCAAATGTCTTGTGATGGATCGGAAAATAATTCCAATTACTCAAACGGAGGGTATGTGGTGGTGGTGGTGTTTGTGGAGGTGTCTTTGGGGGTGCACACAGCAGAGAGTGAAGAGGGTGCAGATAGAGAGGATGAGGAGGGTGCAGAAGAGGACGGCTGAGTGAGCCACTCAACCAAGTCTTCTGCATCCTTTGACATAATCGAACGCACCTTCTGAAACTTCACACTTTGGCTCCGGCTTACTGCTCCTGCCCTACCCCTACCACCCCTGCGTTAGTGTCTGCCTCTTCCTCTGCCTGTCATGTTTTTAAATTACCTTGTGACAAAAGTCTCTAGAGAATTGCATTATATCTGGAAAAAGGTATATAACACCTCGCTTCAATCTGTGGTATTGGGGGGGCCACAGGTTTATCACACCAGTTCTACAAATAATTGGCAAGTAACTGTTGTCACTGTGTGTAGCACAGTTAACACAGCAAAAGAGGCCAACTTTTTGCAGGACTAAAATACACTCTTAGAAACGTATAATGTTAAATAACACCCCACTTCAATATGTGGTATTGAGGGGCCACTGGTTTTTCACACCAGTTGTTCAAAAAATTGGCCAGTGAGTTTGGCACTGTGTGTATCAGAGTTAACGCAGCAAAAGAGGCAATATTGTTGCAGGACACAAATACACTTATGAAAGTATACTCAGATATTCTCCTGGCAGGAGACTCAAATACAGTACTGAATCCAGCGCTGGATAAATATCCTCCTGAGAGAGTAGCTTCTTCATCTGCTGCCAAATGCTTTGCTTCCTCCTTACGATCCTCTGATCTTGTGGACCTGTGGCGAGAATTGCACCCAAGCAGTAGGGACTATACACATTTTTCTCACCCTCACTACTCCCACTCCCGTATAGACCATGTCTTCATGTTAAGAAAACATCCCCCCCTGGTTCAATCAGTCTCTATCTTGGCTGTCCCCTGGTCTGATCATGACCCGCTCTTGGTGGAATGCAAGTCAATTTTATGTTTGCCCCACCGCTCCTCTTGGATAATGAATGACTCCCTTTTGTCTTTTAAGGATATTCAAACTGAGCTCTTACAGGCGTCCAAGGAATATTTTGACCTCAATAAGGGCTCGGTTTCCTCCCCAGTGACGCTATGGGAATCTTATAAGGCAGTATTGCGGGGCCTCTAAAGAAAGACCAGGTTGGTTTTGTGCCCCGGCGGCAGGCAGGGGATGCTATTCGGCGGATCATCCAGTTACAACATTTCGCTCATCAACGCCGCATACCTGCTATGTTACTGTCCTTGGACGTGACTAAGGCTTTTGATACCCTGTCCTGGCCTTATCTTATGACGGTCCTACGCCGCTATGGTTTTGGTCCCTCGCTTTTGACCTGGCTGTCTGCTCTCTATGACTCTCCTCAGGCCCGCATTAAATATTATGGGTTCAAGTCACTCCCTTTTTCTATTGGCCGGGGTCAGGGGCAGACTGGCAACGTTCGGCCCAGGAGGCAAGTACATACCAGAGGCCCATGGTGCAGAGATACAGCCCCCCTCCCACTCCCTCTCTTCCCGTCCTCCTCCTGACCCCCATTCCAAGCTGAAGCCCTGCTCCAGATATTCTCCACTTACCGACTGAATCTGGGTTCCCGACCTGGCCAGCAGGGGGTGTTTGGGTAGAGCTGGGACAGGTTGGTCGGGGATTGCCGGTGGGGGGGAGGAGAGTCCCCAGTGGGGCATGGAACCGGACTCTGCTCAGACACAGTTTCTACCATCCATGCTGGGGGAGAGAGGCCTGTGATCTGTGCTTGTCTTCAACCCACACTTAGTAGGTCAATGGCAGGGACTTTTTACTTCTCTTCACCAGGAATCCTTTAGGCATGTCTGTGGCAAAAGTGGTGCAGCCTTGTTATGGAGCATCAGAGCAGCCCAGGGGGCAATTGCCCCCCTGCCCCCTGGCCCAGTCCTCCCCTGGCCGGGGTACCCGACAGGGTTGCCCGTTATCCCCCCTCCTATTTTTTTTGGCTTTAGAGCCCTTAGCCGAAGCGATATGCTCACATCATGACATCTTGTGCATCGAAGTTGCAAGCTCACAACATAAAATATCTCTATTCGCGGACGATATCTCGTTGTCTCTTACTTCACCTAGGATCTCGTTGCCCAATCTTTTGGCCCTTCTGGACTCGTTTGCTGTCTTTTCTGGTCTGCGTATCAATCCTGCTAAATCTAAGGCGATGTCCGTCACTCTACCCCCCGCTGAGGTGGCCCTCCAGACAGCCTTTCCTTTCCAATGGCACCCCGCTCTGCCCTACCTGGAAGTTAAGCTGTCCCCCACATATGACGATCTTTATGCTGTTAACTATCCACCTCTCTTCCGCCACCTGACAGACCTGCTTTCCTCTTGGTCTCACCTATCTTTATCCTGGTTTGGTAGGATCACTGCTGTCCACATGACTTATCTCTCTAAACTGCTGTACTATTTTCACGTGTTACCGGTTCCAATCCCTTACCATATCTTGCGTATTCATCAGCGTAAGATTCTGAAGTTCATTTGGGGTTCTTCCAGACCCCGCATTAACAAATGCATCCTGTATGCTCGCAGGAGGGTTCTCAGTCCTGAACCTACGTGCGTACTACACTGCAGCGTCCATACCCCTCTCTCTCATCTGCATGACACGTTTCAAATGCCATTATGGGCCACAATTGACCTGATGGACGCCTGCCCGATTCCCCTCTCCTCTATCCCTTGGCTCCCCCCGAAATATCGTCCACCGAACCTGCGCCCATGCCTTCTTCATTCTCTTCGCCTTTTGGATTCTGTTAAATATTCGGCCAATTTGATTTCTCCCCTTTTGCCCCTATTACGACTCTTTCCTTGTCTTATGTTTCAACCCAGCTTTGATAACCCACAGCAATTTTCTTGGTGGGTAGATCACGGCTTTGTGGATGTTCACTTGTTATTCACCCCCACGAGGATACTCCCTTTTGGGTCCCTTCGATCCTCCCATGATATCCCCTTGCGGGAACACTACCGATACATGCAACTCCATAATTTCCTCCAACAACTCATTAAACACAAGCCTTTACCCTATACGCTTACACCTTTTGAAAGTCTCTGCAGGGCATGACCCCACTCGCCGGGACTCATATCTCTCCTATATGCCTCTATTGTCTCTTGCGATACGCCCCCATTTACTGCCTATCATTCCAACTGGGAACTGGAATTGGGGGGTGGGCTGGATAGGGAAGACTGGAGGCACATGACAGCAGCTCTCTCAAAATGTTCTCGCAATGTCTTAATTTTAGAAAATGCATAAAAGGTGTTTTACAGATGGTATTATACCCCAGCTAGGCTGGCCAAATTTATACCTGCATATTCTCCTTTGTGTTTTCGAGGTTGCACTCAGGAGGGGACCATGGCGCATATTTGGTGGACATGCCCTAATGTGCGCAGACTATGGATCAGGATTTATGCTTTGCTCCGTAATATTTTTCAGGTCACTTTGAAAAGGGACCAGTATGAGGCGCTTCTATGCAAACCTATACCTGACCTATCCCATAGGTAACGCCAGTTGGCCCAGCATTTGTTTACAGCTATAAAATTGACAATAGCCTGATCCTGGAAGACCCCGTTGCTTAGCTTTGAGGTGGTCAAAAATCGTATGAATGATATCCTAATCAATGAAAAACTGACCGCTATAGCCTCTGATTTTCATGACAAATTTCTTAAGGTTTTTTTTTATTTTTTTTCCTTTATATGTTACTGTGAGATAAAGCCTTTAGACACTGCTGTGTTCTAATCTGCTCTTCAAAAATCACCAATTAAAGGGAAAAATAAAAAAATTTCATTCATACGTTACTGTGAGATACACCCTTTGTATACTATTGTTCTATTCCGCTATTCAATAAACACCCATTTAGGGAAAAAAAAATTGCGGCCTAGTATGCATATTTTACTGTGAGATACACCCGTTGGATACTGTTGCTCTATTCCACTTTTCAATAAATACCCATTTAGCGAAAAAAAATTTAATTGCGGCCTAGTCTGCATATGTTACTGTGAGATACACCCATTGGATACTGTTGTTCTATTTCGCTTTTCAATAAAAACCCATTTAGGGAAAAAAATGTAATTGCGACCTAATCTGCATATGTTACTGTGAGATACACCTGTTGTATACTGTTGTTCTATTCTGCTATTCAATAAACACCCACCGAGGATTGCAGGGCGCTTCAGTTTGCCTCCTTTTGCTAACTCCTCCTACTCCGCTCCCTCATCCTCATCCTCTACCGCCTCCACATCCGGAGCAGTGATCATTTCCAAGGCTTTCAGGGCAGTCATTTACAAGTGGCTCTGAGGGTGGGTTCCTGCACCCACAAACGGCAGGTACACAATTGTCCAGCAAGGGCACAGTTCTGGAGGATGATGAGGTGGAGGATGAGGAGGAGGAGATGGAGGAGGAGGAACCATGTTCACAGCAGGGTTGCACCCAGATAACAGATAACAACAGATACTACACTTGATGTTAGGCAAAAGGTCGAGAAGCGATGCTGGTGGCATTCCCACCTGACAGCGGGGGCACAGTGGAAGCACAAGGTGAAGGCAGAGGAGGAGGTCACCAACGCAGCCAGGGCACCGCCAGCACCTCAGAAGGCAGGGTTAGCATGTATGAAATGTGGAAAAGCTTTGTCGGCACGCCACAACAACCAGGACCACCAGCTGTTTTTTGGGTTTTTTTTAAGCCCCTGGTGTGTGAACACACTCAGACTATCACCCGGTGGGTGCATAAAAAAGTGCACACCAAAAAAGTGAAACACAAAAAGTGTACAGGGTGTACACATGGTCCCTGCCCCTGATCCCCCAGGGCGCAAGGCTCCTGACAGGGACTGGGGTACTTACACTGGCTAACCTGGCCAAAACCAGGCAGCCCGGTTCTTTAGGATGTCTGTTGAAACAAGAAACCCCTCCCAAGACTTTCAGGGACAGGCCCAAGCACCTACACCCTAATAATCACGCTGTGCAAAAGTAAAGTGTACCACCACAATAAAAAACACAAAACGTGAGACACACAACACATAAAAGTGAGGAAAGGGATAGTGGAGAAGTGCAAGGTTAGTGCCACACTGCAATACTATGGCAGACCCTTCGGCCAGGAATAAAAAAATTCCTCTGGTCCTGACTCCTGACCAAAAGGCCCGGCCCTAGAGGCAGGTGTGAAAAATGTTTGTAGGAAGTGCAGTGTCTGCCACTCCAGGGGCACATACACCATAGGCTTTTCAGAATCCCGGTCCCTGGCAAGACCAGTGCAGCCCCGTCCCTACCAGAAGGCTTTAGAACTTAGACAGCTTTGGGAGAGCCCGGCTCACAACCAGGGACACATACCTTTTCCAAGGCCAGACTCAACCCAGAAGGGAGGAAAAAGCCCCCCTGCCGCCATCACCGTTCCTTGCCATATACCATATGCAGTTCCTTATCATTCCTTAGGTACTATACACGTACTGAATGATGGATCTGCCCCCTTCAACTTCTGGGTCTCCAAATTGGGCACATGGCCTGAGCTTGCCCTTTACTCCTTGGAGGTGCTGGCCTGCCCTGCAGCCAGTGTATTATCTGAACGTGTATTTATTACGACTGGGGGCGTTATCACAGACAAGCGCAGCCGCCTGTCCAGAGCCAATGTGGACAAGCTCACGTTCATTAAAATGAGCCGCGCATGGATCCCACAGGACTTGTCCGTACCTTGTGCAGAATAGACATGTATACCGGCCTTACCCATCCATTGTTGTATTTTTGATCTTTATCGCTCTTTTGGGGTGTACCCTAATTTAAAATTAAAAACAAAAACCAGTGTTGGCTACCTCATCCTCCTTCACCACCGCTTCCACCTACACCGCCACATCCACCGCCACATCCACCGCCACCTCAACCTCCTACTACATTTGGGCCTTGTCCTCCTAGATCAAGATGATTATATTTTAGTTTTATGTTATTTTAAGTTATTTTGGGTCACGAACCTGGACTTTTTTTTTTTCAAGTTCGGCCTAACCCGCCGAACCCGGACATCCAGGTGTTCGCTCAACTCTAGTTATAATACATTAAAAGTGCTTTTGTCACTGATCTATATTACAAAATATATTATACCGTGGAATACACCCCTATATAGTGCACTGCACACCTATACCGTTGTGGACATTAACAGAGCGATTTGTGTCACTGCTGATCTGTCCCTGGAGCACACTGAATACCTGTCCCTAAACTGAAAAACTGCACACCTATACCAAATAAATACCAGCCCTTAAATGGACTTTTGTGGATATTAACAGAGTGATTTGTGTCACTACCGATCTGTCCCTGATGAACACAACATACCTGTCCCTAAACTGAAAAGAGACTGTAGTAGACCTATACCAAATACCAGCCCTTAAAAGGACTTTTTTGGATCTTAACAGAGCGATTTGTGTCACTGCCGATCTCGATCTGTCCCTGATGAACACAGCATACCTGTCCCTAAACTAAAAAGAAAGTGTAGTAGACCTATACCAAATACCAGCCCTTAAATGGACTTTTGTGGATCTTAACAGAGCTATTTGTGTCTGGCAATCTGTCCCTGATGCGCACAGCCAACCTCTCCCTATGCTGACAAAAAGCAGAATGTGAAATGGCCGCCAGGTCTGGTCTATTTATAAGGTAGGGGGGCATTTCCATGTGCTGAAATGTTTCAATTGGCTGTCCTGTTCCACCTGACGGCTGTGTCATGGGCCAAAGTTCTCCCCAATGTAAACTAATATGGCCGCCGCGAACAACGCCATGTGTTCGCAAAATTGGCGGGTAGCGAACAAGCAAAATTTGCCGCGAACTGACCGCTGGGCGAACCGCAAGGCCATCTCTAATGAACACAGCATACCTGTCTCTACACTGAAAAGAGACTGTAGACCTATACCAAATAACAGCCCTGAAAAAGACTTGTGGATCTTAACAGAGCTATTTGTGTCTGGCAATCTGTCCCTGATGCACTCGCCAACCTCTCCCTATGCTGACAAAAAGCAGAATGTGAAATGGCTGCCAGATCTGGTCTATTTATAAGGTAGGGGGTATGTCCATGTGCTGAAATGTTTCAATTGGCTGTCCCATTCCACCTGACGGCTTTGTCATGGGTCAAAGTTCCCCCCAATGTAAACGAATATGGCCGCCACGAACAACGCTTTGTGTTCGCACAATTGGCGGGCTGCGAACAAGCAAAATTTGCCGCGAACCACCAGGCCATCCCTATTCTTAATCTTCTAAAATTTTATGAAAAAATATTACAACTCCAAATAAACCTCCATCCCTCTTACTAAATACCTTGGACTGTCTGCTTTCCAAAAAGAGGTCATTTTGGGGGTATTTCTACTGTCCTGGCATTTTCAGGGCTCAAGAAATGAGTCAGGACATCAGGATTGATCAGTTTTCAGATATATACCATATTTATGGCCTCTATAACTTTAAAGCAAAAAAAAGGGAAACTATATAGAAGTGGGGCTTTAAATATGTCTTTAAGAACACAGCACACAGAATGTATAAAAATATTACACATTTTTATTAGTACTACATATTTAAAAAAAATACATTAAAACATAAATACATATACCATACAGTACAGAGCATCATGGTAAGTTTGTAGAGAGCTTGAATCTCATGTATCTCTTCAATAGTGGAGTGGTCACCATGTTTCTCAGGAGCCCTGGCTTCTTCAGGACCACATTATCAGATACAGTGTACAGCAATGGCTGAAAATAGATGTTTATATCATAATGAGAAAAACAACAAGACAAAAAAATATACATCAAGATTTATTCAATATCATCATGTAACATTATATATCAACGTCTAATAGATTGGAAAACACAGGTGGGAGCAATAGTTATATTGAATCAATGACTAGTATATAAAACATAAATCATATATGTAATTGTGATTGATAGCCACCATATACGACATCAACCAAAATCAAGGAACAAAGTTTAAAATGTCTCCAGTGAGGGTTATGCCTACTGGCCCATGTGACTTGCACAATTCTACATAAACCAAACAAAAGGAGTAATGAGCCATCTATAGAGACCATAGTAGATGAGAAGAAAGAGAGGAAGTATTTATTATTTTTTTTATATTCTCTTTTCCTCCCCCCACAATGCACTGATAGAAATCCCATTGCTAGCTGTGAGACAACACAAGACAATTCATTTTCTCAGAAGCTCTGACCCAGATGCTCATTGTGTTTGTATTGTTCTTCCTGCAGACAGTGAAAACTGCATGAAATGTCCGGATGAAGAATGGCCAAATGAGAAGAAGGATCGGTGTGTTTCTAAATTGATGGAATTTCTCTCCTACACTGATGATACAATTGTTGCAGTATTTTCAGCTGTCTCCATTCTCTGTTGTCTTCTGACTGGTTTAATATTGAGGATATTTATACATTACCGGGACACCCCCATTGTTAAAGCTAATAACCGGAACCTGAGCTATCTTCTCCTGGTCTCCATCATGCTGAGCTTCCTCTGTGTCTTCTTGTTCCTTGGCCATCCAGTAGATGTGACCTACATACTGCGTGTCACCTCTTTTGGTGTCATCTTCTCAGTTGCCGTCTCTTCTCTACTTTCCAAAAGTATCATGGTGTGTATTGCTTTTAAAGCCACTAAACCTGGGAGTCCCTGGAAGAAATGGATGGGAGCCAAACTGCCCAATTTGATCATTTGTGTCTTCTTACTGGTCCAAGTCATAATCTGTGTCACTTGGTTGTCTATTTCTCCCCCCTTCCAGGATCGGGACAATAACTCTTATCAGGGGAAGATCATCATTCAGTGTAATGAGGGTTCAGTTATCGGCTTCTACTCTGTCCTGGGCTATATGGGGCTTCTGGCAGCTGTGAGTTTCATTATTGCTTTTTTAGCCAGGACATTACCGGACAGTTTTAATGAGGCCAAGTACATCACCTTCAGCATGCTGGTGTTCTGCAGTGTCTGGATTGCCATGATACCAGCCTATCTGAGCACCAGAGGGAAATACATGGTGGCTGTGGAGGTTTTTGCTATAATGGCATCAAGTTTTGGACTTCTTGGCTGTATATTTTTCCCAAAATGTTACATAATTCTGTTCAGACCTGACCTGAATACAAAAACATGTATCCACTAATATGTATGGATCAACATTGGGTTACCAGTAGTTGTAGCATTATCTTTATTATTGTTAATTTTAGTATTTTGTTAGTGTATTGAGAATGAACATATATAAACATTTAATAACTAAAGTGGTTGTAAAGCCCATTCATGAAAGTTAAACTAAGCACGTATATAAATGCAGTGTTTACTTATCTCTCTCCAAAGCTCTAAGTGCCGTTTCTCTCTTGTGCTTTGTTCCTCTGTTATCAGCATGAGTCACTTCTGACAAGCTCTCCACCAACACATGAGATAACAGTAGCTGAAAATTTGTGTTGGGGAGGGAGCTTAGAGTACGGAGCTTGTCTATCCAGACTACATCTCTGCATGTTCCTTTGTTCCTCTGGCTATGTTGAGAGGGGGTGTGTCCCTTTCCTCCAATCAGCTCTCACACAGTGCAAGTCTTTTCTCCACACCAACCCCTATGTTCTGCTGAAAAAGAAAGAAGGATCTGCACTTTCCAAAGCCTGTAGAAAGCTGAAGACAGCAGATATACAGGTAAAACTTATGATGGACAATTTGTTTCATCTCTGTGTATCTGAGACTATTCACTTCACTTGGTATATGTGAGGGTTTAAAACCACTTTAACTCCCTTGGATGGTGAGTGTATTTTTGCACTGGAAACCACTGGTTTCAGACACTTGGGGTTTGTTGGAAACCTTGTCCCCTGCTGGGTGTAGTGGTTCCTCCAACCAACTTTTATGTCACTACAAAACAATGCATTCACTTAGTAATGAGAAGGGGACAAAGTATCCAAATCATCCTAAAGTGTCAGATACCAAAGACACCCATCACTCTTCAAGAGAGGAAGGATTTCACTCACCACCTAGCAGACAGATTTTATAAACTTATTGTAATGTATATTTAGTGTCAGGGTCACTTTATTACATTATACAGTATGTAGATGTATCCAGATTTATTAATAAATGCATTTAGTTTGGTGTATTCTAAATATTTAAAAAATATTTTAATATTAGTTAAAGTTGATGAGAGCATGTTCTCATTAAGTTCATATATTAAGTCATACATCAAGTTCATTTTAAAGTACATTTTCTTTATAGGACCTAATAAAAAAAAAATATCTCTCCTTGTATATATTCCTTTGTAAACTGCTGTCACAAGGGCAAGGGAACGTTTGTCTTCCCCATACAATGCTGCAGGGACAACACTCCTACACCAACCCTTGCCAGATCCTGATAGGAAAACATCTAAAGCAAAAAACAGGTTCCAGGTGCTCATTGATCAATCAGAGGTTTTATTCTGAAGAAGACATTAAACATTAGAAATACGTTTGCTTAATTTGTTTTAAAATTAATGTTCCTACTCATAAGGGCCCCATAATTTGGTATTTCTGCCACCTCCCAGATCTTCTAGTCAGACGTATCAAAGAAAAAGCAAAAAAGATTAAGAAGTAACAATCCCCCAGATCCCTTCCTTTAAGTATTTAAATCATATACACTATAAACAACTAAAAATACTTAATGTGTATAATCAGTGCAAAAATAAATAAAACTTTGTGTAGAAAATCAGTGTTCAAAATGATTACAAGTTAATACCAACTAACTCTGTGATCAACGCAGTACACACACCTAATCACAACTGCTCAAAAATATCAAAAACTCAGAGCAAAACAATTTATACATGCAAAATTATATAGATACTGTATTTGTGATTGCTGCCAGCACTTATGAAAAGGTGTCCACCTGTAACTTTATATCAATAATAAAAATATCACATCAAGTGTAGCGCACTGGATATACCTGGACCCAAATAGACTCCTCTTCAGATATCCATCAATCATGTATAACCAGAAAATAAAGAGAAACCATAGTGCTCTCTATTTCAAGCAATTTATTGTACTAAAAATAGGGATATAAATACTCATAGAAATGTGAAAATAAAACACATCATCAGCTCTCCCAGCTGACACTTTAACATGGAAATCCTGAACAGAGGCTCCCTCCACCTGTATGCATTATGCTTCCAAATAAGCTTCCTCAGCAAGTGTGGAGCCTTCCATACTCTAAACAGTTTAAATACCATCCTCAATTCTAATTGCTATCTGGGTGTGGACACCTGTGCAACCGATTAAGAAAGGTGGGGTTACCCGATAGTGATACAACGGGTGTCCTTGGTTCATAGTTCCTTTCCTTTTCATTTCCATGCAGACCTAGGACACGTCTGCCCTTATCTCTCAACCCAGAAGTGACATCTATATCCTTTAAGCCCATCTCCAATGGGCCAAACATGACGTCACCGGAAATTATTGTCCGGACCTTCGTTATAACGGAACTGGCATATAACGAAAAAACATGGAGGGCATCTTGTATACTTCCACCCTTCCCCAATGCTAATTAGATAATTGGATCCTTTTGCTGTCAAAAATTTAAATGATATGCACCTGTCAAACAGGTGTTGAAAAATTGGTCTTTGGGTGTCTGTGGCGCCTTCACACCATAACCCTATAGAGATAAGATTACTTGATAAAAGCAAGAATTGGCCTTGTTGTCAAAATTTTTAATTATATGGACCTGTCAAACAGGTGCAGAAAAATTGGTCTTTGGGTGTTAATTGTGCCCATGAAACCTACAGCAAAAAAATATCTTCTAGATGAAATCTACACCCAAACCACTAGGCAGCCTAGAAGTCTTGCAGAGATTCCACATAAAAAAAAAAAAACACTTAATCAGTGACATAGGCATCAGGGGTTTCATAGCTGTTGGTAATCCAGGACTGATTCATTTTGATAAATGTCAGACGGTCCACAGAGTCTGTGTACAGACGCGTTCTATTATCAGTAACAAAATCTCCAGCAGCATTGAATGCCTGTTCGGAAATCATGCAGCCCAGCAGCTCAGTTGCATACTGGACAAGTTCTGGCCAGTGGTCTATTCTCATGACCGAGTAACCCAGTGGATCGTCAACTGGAAAGCTCTCAATCTCTGTTCTCACCCCTAGACAATCATCCACCATATGATGCAGATGCTGATGATGGGATGTGGAAGCTGAGAGCCCTGGGCAGTGAGGACTAAAAAAAGCTTTAAAACTATGTTTTCCATAACACTGCAACCTACCATGCTCAGGAAAAGCATTAGATAAACTTCTCTTTAAGGTGTCTACAAGAGATTTCATCTTCTGCACCCACTGTGGGGACGGAATGAGTTCTGAGACTTTCCCCTGTAACTGTGGTTAAGGAGGGTTGCCAACCAATAGTGATCCTTCTCCTAGACGCCACATATTCTTGGGTCCTTTCACAGGTTTTTTTTTTAAGAACATTTTTATTTGTATTTCAAAAGTTAACAACTTCGCACAAGACAGCATGCATTTACAGAAAACTCAAAAACAGTATATGTAACGAGTCATGGGGTATCACTGACGTTCCGTAAAGCATTATGAAACAAGTAAGCAGTAATCATAGAAAGAGGATCAGGGGGGGGAGATGATTTTTAAGGTGGGGGGGAGGGGAAGGAGGGGGGGATAATCATATGGATGCACTAGGGCATCCCTTCCTAGTAGCAGATTGCCAGCAAATGTGCACCTCCCCACGATGCGGTGAGTGGGAGTAGATATAGAATATTAGGAGCGATGAGCAAGTGTTAAAGTGAGGGGGGGGGAATGGTGGGAAGGGAAAAGGGGGGAGGGGTAAGGAAGACCGAGTGAGCAGAGACTGAGAAAAGAAATGACCTAATAATAGAGCTAAACGTTAGGCATACATCTAAGTTGTAAACATTGAATGCAAGCTGAGTACACATCTCAAATAACTGGGCAAAACTAAAGCATTGTTGATGGGCTGGGTAAAGGTGAGTGGAATGTGGGAGGGGAGGATGGCCTCCCAGCTGTGTCATCTAGAGAGGTTCCGTTTGGGCTACGTGGGAGATGAGTAGGCTATAGTTCCATGTAGGCAGACCATTTTCTCCAAAACTGGTCAGGGACGGTTTTGTTTAAGGCCAAATCCAAGTGTTCTCTTTGAAGGAGGGCGGTAAGATCCGACCTGACTACTCCCACCCGGGCGGGGGGGGGGGGCGTGGGAGACACCCAATGGCAAAGTAGAACCCTTCTGGAGACCATGAAGCAGGTGACTAGCCAGGGTTTGTGCTTACGGATAATCGATGCCCTTTGTTGAAAGTCAATCCCTGGAGCTGGCTTGGGTGTCCCATTCAAGTATCCAAATAAAAGGGGGAGAGGGTCCCTGGAGGGTCGGAGGGAGGCGACCCTAAGGGCCATAAGTTCCACTTGGTCCCAGAACTTGGATATATGTGGGCGCGACCATAATTTATGCAGCAGTGTGGGACGAGGGGACAAACACCAGGAACAAGCCTGATAAGGGGAATCCAACCGGGATGAGGAGAAGAGAGCGTAGGCATGGTGGAGTATTTTGAGTTGTTGCTCTCTCCAAAAGGCATTGCAGATGTAGGTGCAAGTGGTGTTGAATCCAGCTAACAGAAGAGGTTTTGTGGCCGTGAGCGATAATGCTTTATCCCAAGAGGAAGTGAGGTCGTCCTTGGCTTTGGCTTCCAATGCAAGCTGAAGTGGGCGGTAGATCTGCGATAGCTTCAGGGGGGTTTCCAGGTTCAAAGAGTCCAGAGGGTCAAGGGCAAAGCGTCCAGTCGGTTTAGAACAAAGAGAGTTGACAAAGCCATGTAGCTGGTGTATATAGAGGTATTCAACAGCAGGTATTCCAAAAGAAGACTGGAGGGTAGAGAAGGAAAGTGGAGATCCAGAAACAGGGTCATAGAGTTGATAAAGGAATTTTAGACCACGGGTTGCCCAGAGAGAGTAGATCCGTTCCAGGTTGAGGTGAAAGAGAGCAGGATGGCCTCCAATATGCAAACATCTGGAAAAATATTTAGGACAACCAAGCTTCTTGCGTATTTCCTTCCATGCAGCCCCAGTGTCTCTGAGTAGGATATGCTGTCTTAGGTGCATAGGTAGGTCGCCCAGTTTGCAATGTAGAATAGCACCGAGACTAAATGGTTGTGCAATTTGTGATTCCAATAAAAAATTGGAGACAGTGGAGGTGCCATGGATCCAGTCTAGGCCTACCCTAACAAGACTACACAAATTATATAACCTGATATCAGGGAGATTCATGCCGCCTCTGGGTCTTGGGGGGTATAACTTGTGTAGGGCAATGCGGGGTTTCTTAGAGGACCATAGGAAGGCAGTGAGAGATTTGTGGAAAGCCATCAGATCTTTGTGTTTAATCAGAAGGGGCAGGGTCTGTATCACATATAACAATTTGGGGAAGGAAACCATTTTATAAAGGTGACATCTCCCAATGAGGGATATGGGAAGCTTGGACCACCCGGATAGCTCTTTGGTGATTTTCTGGAAGAGTGGAGTGTAATTCAGGTTGTATAGGGCCAACGGTGTCTTACCAATGTGGATCCCCAGGTATTTGATGAGGGATTTTGCTAGTGGAAAAGGAGAGGACTGTGACCAAGGAGGTGACTGAGTGTATTTCAGGGATAAGATCTCGCTCTTGGTGTAGTTTATGCGGAGTCCAGAGCATAGTCTGAACCTATCAAAAATAATTTTAACCCTACCCGCATCTTTTGCCAGGTTGGAAGTGAACAGTAGTATATCGTCTGCGAATAGTACCGAGCGCAATTCCATATTGCCAACCCGAACTCCCGATAGAGTTGCATGGTTCGCGAGATAACGGGATAGGGGTTCTAGGGCCAAATTAAAAAGGAGGGGCGAAAGGGGGCAGCCTTGGTGAGTACCCTTGTGGAGGGGGATGTTGTCAGACAGGACATTCGAGGTGACCACTTTCGCAGTGGGTGATTTGTACATGGCGGTGATGAGGTGTAGGAAGGGGCCCGCGAAGCCAAATTTTTAGAGGAGTAGGCGTAACCATTGAAAGCTGACGTTGTCAAGCGCCTTTTCGGCGTCAAGTGTAAGTATGGCGATATCCGACTGTGGGTTAAGTTGTTGCTGGGATAAGACGGCTAGTACTTTTCGAATGTTGGCTGTGGCAGATCGGCCTTTGGTAAAGCCTGATTGAGAGGGATGGAGGATCGTGGGCATTATGTGTGCCTGTCTGCGGGCTATGATTTTCAAAAGCATTTTGGCATCAAGGTTGATCAAAGAAATGGGACGATATGACCCAGGTTCGGACGGATCCTTACCCGGTTTAGGGATCAGTTTTATGTAAGCTTGGGACCACCATCTAAAATAAATTGAAAAAGGGACAATAGAGAGGGGGACAGGGCCTGTGACATTAATTTGAAAAATTCGGAGGAGAAGCCGTCAGGACTGGGGGCCTTACCAGGGGACAGGGAAGAGATGGCTTCGAAGACCTCCGAGATGTCAATGGGGGCATTGAGTTGCGAGAGCTGGGAGTCAGAGATCGTGGGCAAAGTCACTTCCCGAATGAAGGAGGAGGCCTCGGCCTCGTCTATGGGGTCCTCACCATAGAGTGAGGCATAACATTTTTCCATGACCAAATTAATGTCTTTGGGGGACGAAACTAGGGAACCCGTATGATCTTTCAGTGATTTGATCGGTGCGACTGTGTGTGGACCCTTGCAGAGACGCGCGAGGAGTTTGCCCGACTTGTTCCCAAATTTATGGAATTGTAAGTCATGTACCGACTTATGAAATTGTTCCTGTGACAGTACCCATTTATCAAAATCTTGTTTAGCTTCCTTCCACTGTGCTACGTGTGAGGGTGTGTGATGCTGCTGGAGACGAGCGCGTGCAGTCGCTTTCCTTTTATATGCCGAGGCGAAGGCGATGATACGTCCTCTGAGTACAGCCTTGCCCGTCTCCCACAGCAACACCGGGTCATCAGCGTGTTGGGCATTATCTGAAAGGAAGGTCCGCCACCTGTCCTCCAGTATGCTGCGTAGTTCAGCATTGTTTGCCAAATACGAGGGGAATCGCCAAGGTTTATATGAGAGCTGCGGAGTGGAAATCGAGAGGGTGACCGAAAGGGGGGAATGATCAGAGATTACCATATCATGGATCTCAGGGGAGTGTGCTAAGCACAGACTCGGGTGGTTGCCAAGGAAGTAGTCAATGCGAGAAAAGGAGTCGTGTGGTGATGAATAAAAGGAGTAGGATTTATCAATGGGGTATGTCAGTCGCCAGAGGTCTTGGAGCTGGAGACTATCAGCAAAGCTAGCAAGGAGGGAAGGGGAGACATCCATCGTGCGTTGTGTTTTGGGGATGGGAGTTGACCTATCCATGAGGGGGTCCATCACTGCATTTAGGTCACCCCCCAGTAGAAGAGGCAAGTGAACGTGAGGGGCCAGGAGGCCCGTCAGCTGCTGTAAAAAGGATGCGGAGGGGGGGATGGGGGCATAGACATTAGCTAAAATTACGGATTCAGAATGTAGAGTCAGTTGAAGGATCAGTAATCTACCATCCACATCTGAGTGGAGATTGGATATGTCGATGGAGACCCGTTTATGGACTAGGATCAGTACACTAGCCTTACCCTTGGGGGATGGAGAGCCATATACCCGACCCACCCATGACTTCTTCATGCGATCTATGTCAGACTGGGACAGATGTGATTCTTGGAGGAGAGCTATGTCAGTGTTTAGTCTGCGTAAGTGACGTAATACAGCCATGCGTTTATGGGGAGAACATAAACCCTTCACATTCCATGAGATTATGCGTAAATCAAGGTGGGCGTAACATGAGGACTAGGAGCTTGCGAGAAGGTAGCAAAATAGGATGAGCAGTGTGGGTCACTCGAAATGGGAATACAGGGACAATATAGGGAGGCAGAGGGACGGCATGAAGGACGGGGGTAACCAGGGGAAAGGTGTCGTACCGTTCCCACTCAGCATAGCCAGTGGGGGAAGGGACGAGACAAACAGAAAAGTAAACAAAACAATAGAACGTACCATAGGGAATGCGGACTTCACTTTTTTCCATATGGAAACATACCTCCAACAGCGTTACCGAGTAGTGGCTGAGTCCGCTCGCTCTAAGATGAGATGAGATGTGCTGCAGAGAAGGATGCAGAATATATGCCAGGCATAGCATCCCACTGGGGAGGCGAGAAGGCATCAGTACTCCGGTAAGGCTGTGGATAGGAGGATAACAAACAAAGTAGCATAGACATTATTACCGTAATAATGGCAAATAGGCAGAAGCATTCAAATGGCAACATGAGTATGGAGCAGCAGAGGGCTCGAGTCAAGTCAGAGAGCTAGTTAAACTGTGGATCCAAGAGTTTAGATTGGGCTTGGTGGAAGTGGTACGATAGCTCACTGAGTCAGAGACAGGCTAACATGACAGAGCCAGTGAAAATAAAAAGAAATAGGTCAGCGGCGTCTGTCTCTGTGTGAGGAGTTGGAAGAGAAGCGACCCCTCTTAGGGGACTCTTTGCGGGGACTGCGAAGGTCTCTATGGGAGGGCGAAGCAGACGATGCTGCAGGGGGTTGTGTATCCATTGAGAGGTGAAGGTGGGTCTGGATGTATTCCGTGGCTTCTTCCAGAAGGGAGAAGGCTTTTGATTCGCCAAACTGGTCCATGAACCGGAGAGTGGCTGGATAGGCTAGGGTAAACTTTAGGCCTTTTTGGAACAAGGCGTTGCAAGCTGGCTGGAATGCTTTGCGGCAGCGTGTCACTTCTTGGGAGTAGTCCACGAATAGTAGTAGTTTATTGCCATCCAAGACAAGTGACTTGGCATTCTTGAAGGAGCGAAGTATGGACAGTCTATCAGCATAGTTTAAATACAGTAGCGGACAATGACCGGGCGGGGGGTCTTACGGTCATTGGAGGGCGCTCCCAAGTGATGAGCTCGTTCAACAGTGCATGGGGCAGAAAGACCAAGTGCCTGGGGGATACGAGTGGAGCAAATGTCAGGGAGGTGACCCGCATTAAGTGATTCCAGCAGGCCGATGACCCGTAAGTTGACCCTACGAGACCTGTTCTCAAGGTCATCAATTTTATCCAGTAGATATTGCTGAGTCTGTGCTGTTTTGGCTTCATTGGCAAATGAGGATTGGATCTCCTCTTCCAGGTCAGAGACTCTGGATTCCACCTCCGTAAATCTCTTAGCCTGATCCCCGCAGTTACCGCCCGCTCCACTGCCTCAGTGATGGTAGGAGTGATGATAGCAGCCACCGCTTGTGCCATGAGCTGGTATTGGGGGTCTGTGGCTACGTGCGGTGGAAGAGCTGAGTACTGCAGATCCGCGCCATCCACTACAGGCTCGGCGGCCATATTGCCAGGGGATGGGGAGCGGCCTGGAGCGGCGGGTCAGGAGGTAGCGCGGCCGTATTGCTGGAGGCTCCGTGGACTAGGAACCGATCCATTGGTGTGGGTTGGTGTGGGGAGACTCACCGGCACTAGATGGGGTGCTGTCGGCGAGCGGTGTGAGCGGATTTTATAAGCGAGGCTTGTCGAAGCCGCTGCACTTACACCCTCTCCATCCGGCGCCAGAACCGGAAGCCCTTTCACAGGTTTTAAGGATAAGGGAGCCCATGCACCTCAAGTTTGCAGCAGCATGAGATGCAGACTCCTCTGGGTCACTGAGGACTACAGTATCTGAAACTGTCTCCTCCCAGCCACGTGCTACTCCCAAGGGTTCTGGGGATCGAAAACTATCTGTTGAGGGTTAACTTATGTCTTCCTCTGCATCAATGCCTCCAAAACTGACAGAATTCTCCTCCTCTTCCTCCTCCTCCTCCTTCTACTCTTGTGCATTCTGTGGTGTAGAAAGAATGGTGTCTGCATAAAGCGGGCCTTGAGAAGAAAGAAAGTCCTCCTCTTCCTCCCGTTGCTCTGCCTTGAGTGCCCTGTCCATAATGCCTTGCAGAATCTGCTCCAGCAGGAACACAACAGGGATTGTGTCACTGATGTATGCATTCTCTTGGCTCACATCCTTGTGGCCTCCTCGAATGGTGACAGTACAGTGCATGCATCCTTTATCAGCAGCCGTTGGCATGGGGAAAAAAAGCCGAGCCGGCCTGAGGCTCTCGTTGTCTCATACTCATACAGCTACTCGTTGACAGCCCTTTGCCCTCATGTGCAGCCACTGCATTGGCAAATTTGAGTTCCACCTGGTGGGCATGTCACAAATCAGTCGGTTTACGGGCAGGTGCAATTACCGCTGAATTTCAGCCAACCAAGCACTGGCTGTGTATGACCGCCTGAAATGGCTACAGACTCTTCTGGCCTACTTTAGCGGATCTTCCAACCCTGCGTACCTATTTAGGAAACAATGCCCCACCAAATTGAGGACATGTGTCAAGCATGGCTTTCCCTATCTAAGGGCGGACAGAAGGTTTGTGCTATTATCGCACACCACCATTCCTGGCTCCAGCCTGCCCCTATACAGCTGCAAGAATCTCCTGTCCCCTTGACGCACCAGCTGAAGCACTGCATGGCACCTTTTAGCTTGACTCATCGAAAATTCCATTGAATGCTTAGGGGGTACTTGTGGTTCATAGAAGAATTCAGCAGATGAGGCTATGGAGGAGGAGGAGGGGCTGGAGCTGATAAATCTTGCATCATCACCACTAGCTGTATGGAGATGTAGCAGCACAACAAGCTACAGCACTGAGCCCTGTCCTGCATTCTTGCAAGCAAAGTTACCCAGTGTGCTCTGAATTAAACATATTGTCACTGACCATGCTTAGGGGACCACATGTCAGTAGTAACGAGGACCTTGTGGCTGACTTCCTTTGCATAAAAATTCCACAACATTGCCTTCCACGTAATGGTACAGAGCTGGAATGGCATTACGTGAAATTAAATTGCGACTAGGAGTTTGTCATTGTGGTACAGCACATTCTGCAAATTCACGGAAGGGGCAGAATCCACCAGATGGAAAGGCAGGAGTTATAAAGCAAACAGCTTTGACAAGCTTGAATTTAGTTGTTGGGAACATGGGTAGCAGTGACTGTATTTTTTTCTGCTGCAGCAGGCGGGGTAGAGAAATGTAGCTGCTATAGTCTACAGCTGGTTGTGTGCTACTGGCAGATGTGCTGCAAGGACCTGGGACACCCTGTGCTATACCATTATCCCTGTAAGTGGAGGCTGGTGAGAAGTCATGAGGTATAACGGCGGTAGATTGAGGTGTGTAAGAAGGAGGAATAGAATTGCGTCCCTTTTGTGTGACTTTCAGGTGCTCTCAACGAGCTGAATGGTAAAAGGTTAAATGCCTTGTCAAGCATGTGGTACACTATTGGCTGGTGTTTTTGCCACACTTGATGTGCTTGAGGCAAAGTTTGCAAATTGCAACAGTGCGATCGGCTGCACATGTGCTAAAAAGACCCAGACAGCTGTGGGGAGTGGTCTGGGAGATAAAAGCTCCACAATCTTGTTAATTAGGGTGGCTGCTCTCTACTCTTCCATGATAGCTGCCTCGTTGGGGCAGTGCCTCACCTTCATGTTCCTCCTCTGCTCTATCTTGCACCCAAATGGCCTCATCATCATCATCCCCTCCATCCTCATTATTCCTGAAGGCAACTTGGAAATATAATGTGGATTGGGGAACATAACTGCCAATTTTTTGTAACAGTGTTCTCCCCTCTCTGTAGGCTCATGTTCCTACCTTCCTCAACCTCAGAACCAACATCTGAATCAAATAATGGCTCTGCATCATCAAGGAGCAAGTGGCTGACTGTTCCAATATCTATGAGAAACTTACTGAAGCTGTTATTACATGCTACACATTGTTGTTTCAAAGTATATATTGTTGAAAAGAAAAGGGAAGGCACCCTTTGCCTCCAGCTGTAGAAGTAGGTTGTAAAATTTGAGAATAAGAGAAGATAAAGTGACTGGTCGGTCCAAAAGAAATGGGAATAGGCTTGTCTGGAGTAATCTCAAGGATCAGGGATCTTGTAAGATTAACCCCAATAGGAGGCAAGTGGTCATGGCTGTATACAGAAGCTGTATACAGAAGAATGGCATAGTTCTGCATATTCCAAACTTCTTTCTAAATGGGTAAAATTTACTAAACAGGAGACTAACCAGGACTGTAACGAAACCTCTGACCCACACTGTACTTGTGGGCTTCCGGCAGTATACAGCTTCCTACAGTCATGAACATATATAGAGATCCCAGCCGCACTACATACAAAAACTAGCCTTAACTCAGCTTGTATGTGTCTGAAAACATCAACTGTTTTATTGAACAAGAAACAAACTTTTATACACTTGAGAATTATGTCAGTCACTACATGAACAATGGCCCGCATATTTACCCAAACATCACACAATGATTAGATAACGAGGTACAGCTGACTCATGGCTAATCCCATCTAGACAAGGTTATCATTCACATGCTAATTAACTCAGCGTACTTAAACCAGACTGGGATGACAAGACTGCCCGGCAACAAAGCTAAAACAAAATACAAAATTACACATTAACCTAATTATAAAAACAGAACATCTTATCATTAGGGATAGCAACGAACTTTGCTTGTTCGCAGCCCACCGATTTTGCGAACATATGGCGTTGTTCGCGAGGGGCCATATTCGTTTACATTGGGGAGAACTTTGACCCTTGACACAGCCATCAGGTGGAACGGGACAGCCAATTGAGACATTTCCCAAAGTGACCTGGCGGCCATTTAACATTCTGCTTTTTGTCAGTGTAGGGAGAGGTTGGCTGCACCAGGGACACAAATCGCTCTGTTATGGTCCACAAAATTCCTTTTAAGGGCTGGTATTTTGTATAGGTGTACTGTCTCTTTTGTCAGTGTAGGGAGAGGTTTGCTGTGTGCACCAGGAATAGATCGTCAATAACACACATTGAAGTGGGGTGTTATCTGAGTATACTTTTATAAGTGTATTTGTGTCCTGCAAAAATATTGCATCTTTTGCTGCATTAACTCTTCTACACACAGTGCCAAACTTACTGGCCAATTTTTTGTATAACTGATAAACCAGTGGCCCCCCAATACCATAGATTGAAGCGGGGTGTTATATATCTTGTTTCACATATACTGCACTTCTCTAGAGACTTTTGTCACAGGGTAATTTAAAAAATGACAGGCATAGGAAGAGCCAGGCCCTTATGCAGGGGTGGTAGGGGTAGGGCAGGAGCAGTAGGCCGGAGCCAAAGTGTGAAGTTTTAGAAGGTGTGTTCCATTACATCAAAGGATGCACCAGACTTGGTTGAGTGGCTGACTCAGCCTTCCTCTTCTGCACCTTCCTCATCCTCTCTAGCTGCACCCTCTTCACTCTCTGGTGTGTGCACCCCCAAAGACACCACCACCACCGCATACCCTCCGCTTGAGTCACTGGAACTATTTTCTGATCCATCACAAGACATTTGTGATGAGCAGCCATTCTTGGCATCGGATCAGGAAGAGGAGGTATCAACAGCCGCCACTCAGCAGTCTGATGACATTACCCAAAAAAGGTCCAAGGAGGTTGGTCCCCGCTGTTGCTGCCTACTCCGAGATCTCGATTGTTAGTGGTGGGGGAGGTGACATTGATGATGACGTGTCTATGGATGTCACATGGGTACCTACAAGAGAGGAAGAGGAGGGGAGTTCAGAGGGAGAGACGGACCACCAGATAGGGAGGAGAAGCAGGCGGAAGTTACATTGCACAGGAGGGACAAAGCAGACTGCTAATGTATCAGGAGCAAGCCATCAACCATGTACGGTCACATGTGGCGCTCCCAGGACGCCGACACATGGCTCCGCAGTGTGGGCTTTTTTTAATGTGTCCGCTGCTGACAACAGTGTTGCCATCTGTAGCCTTTGCAGTCAACGCATACGTCGCGGTAAGCCCAACACTCAACTAGGGACAACCACCTTAAGAAGGCACCTGAACTCCCATTACCGAGCCCGGATAACCCTCTTGCCCAATGGTTGACTGCTGGCTTGTCGGAACTGATAGCCTGCCAACTACTGCCATATCAACTGGTGGATTTGGAGGCCTTTTGGAAATTTGTGGCCATTGGAACACCACAATGGAAGGTCCCAGGCAGGAAATATTTATCGCAGAAGGGCATTCCAGAGCTGTATGGCCATGTTCAGTGGCAAGTGAATGTATCTCTGGCACACAGTGTCGGTGCCAAGATACGTCTGACCACAGACACATGGTCTAGCAAACATGGGCAGGGAAGGTATATAACTTTTACTGCCCACTGGGTGAACCTTCTGACGGCCGTCAAGCATGTAACCAGTGGCACCCGTGTAGATTTGGTTTTACCACCACGGAATGCATGCAGGCCTGCCTCTTCTTCTACTCCTCCTACTCCATCCTCCCTCTCCTCCTCGGCTGACTCCTCCTTTTTCGCTGCTACCGTCTCTTCCGCTGCACTGCCCAAGATCCCCAGAACCTATTCCACATGCCAGGTGAGACATTGCCATGCTGTGCTGCGTCTGTTGTGCCTGGAAGCCAAGAGCCACACTGTTCCTGCACTCCTTTCAGCTTTGCGTTCACTGGCAGATCAGTGGCTGACACCGCTCAATTTGACAGTTGGTAAAGTGGTGTGCGACAATGGTGCCAATCTGCTGAGCGCACTGAAACAGGGTGAAAATACACACGTGCCATGCATGGCACACGTCCTGAACTTGGTCATGCAATGGTTGTTCTGGTGTCCAGGACATCTTGCGGCAGGCCAGGAAAATCTCGGGCCATTTCAGAAGATCTTACACAGCTATGGCTCGCCTTGCTGACATTCAGCGGCGACACAACCTGCCCGTCAGGCGTCTTATTTGTGACTGCCCGACGCGATGGAACTCAACATTGTATATGCTTGATAGGCTGCTCCAGCAGAAATGTGCAGTTAACGGCTACCTGTACGAACTCTGTGGCAGGACAGGATCTGGGGAGCTTGGGTTTTTTTCACCTCGCCAGTGGCTGCTCATGCACGATGCATGCAGACTTCTGCGGCCATTTGATAAGACCACCAAAGTGGTCAGTCACGCCCAGGGCGCCATCAGCGACATTGTACATTACGCCTTCTTTCTGGAGCGTGCATTGCATTGTGTCATTGATCAAGCCGTCGAGGAGCAGGAAGATGAGGAAGTCGCAATGTTGAATGAATTCCCAGGTGGTGCTACTCCATCTGAGATAACAACAGGAGTCTGAAGAGGAGTCAGAAGAGGATGGTGCCGGGCGGATGAGGAGGAGCAAGAACAGCATGCTTTAAACCTTTCTGGGATCCCTGGTGTTGTCCGTGGATGGGTGTAGGAGAACGAGGACGACATTATCCTGGATGATGAGCTGGAGCCAGGCCACTACACCGCATCCAGTTTAGTGTGAATGGGGGCCTTCATGCTCCAGTGTTTTAAGGGGGACCCCTGTATAAAAATAATAAAGGGCAAGGACCAGTACTGGGTGTTAACATACTTAGACCCATGGTACAAACAAAAAATGGCGGAAGTGTTACCAGCATCACAGAGGGGGGGTTAGAATGCAGCACTTCCAGGCCTTGCTGCGAGAAATGCTGCATTTTGCTTTTGCGTGCGCTGGCAGAGGAATTTCTACTCACAGAGAAACAGTTGTGGGTAGCAATCCAACAGCGCCTGCAAGAAGAGGGTGGTTTGAAGATGTCTTGGTCACTTCAGATATGAGATCCTTCTTTCAGCCGACCCATCGACAGCTGTACTCCGGATCCAGCATCAAGGAATGCCTAGACCGACAGGTGTCCGACTACATCGGGTTAATGGCCGATGTGGACGCTCTGAGGAGTGATGAACCCCTGGACAACTGGGTGGACAGGCTTGATCTCTGGCCAGAGCTTGCACAATTTGCAATAGAACTGTTGGCTTGCCCCTCATCCAGTGTCCTGTCCGAAAGGACGTTCAGCGCAGCAGGGATGATCGTGAATAGGGTTGAGCGAACACGGCCTGTATTGTTTGTGTTCGTACCGGACTTTTGGGTATTCGGTACCCGGACCCGAACCCGGACATTTCACTGTATGTTCGGGTACTGTCCATTGTTCGGTAACGTTATTTTAATGTTTTGGCGCGGTTTTAATGCCGCGCTTTCAACAGGTGCAAGGCAGCCAATCAGCAAGTGTTTAACTAATGTGCCCTAGAAGCCATCACAGCCATGTCTATTAATGGCATGGCTTTGATAGGCCAGTGCAGCATGTGACCCAGACTCTATATAAGCTAGAATCACACAGCGCCGCGCGTCACTCTGCTAATACTACTGTAGGGAGAGATTCCTGACTGCTGCTGCTGAGAGAGAGATAGGACTTTACAATAGGGTGAGGCTGGAGAGATTGCTTGTAGGGAAAGCATAGGAGGAACAATCTGCTTTATCATACAGCGATCTACATTGATTTGATTTTGTGGGGTGCAGTGAACGATTTTTTTGCCAGGAGGGAGAGATAGCAGTTTACTGTAGGGCCAGGCTGGAGAGATTACTTTTAGGGAAAGCATAGGATAGGAACAATCTGCTTTAATCAGACAGCGATCTACATTGATTGTATTGTGTGAGGGTGCAGTAGAATGATCTTTATGCCCTGACCTGAGCCAATTGAGGAGGAGAAGGGAGAAATAAAAAAATTGTATCAGTCTGTTAAGTGATGCAGTGATGCATATTTCATGCAACCTCAGTCCATATGTGTGTGCTTAATCTGTATTGGAAAAAGAAAAAAAACATTTTTTCCTTCATATTTAACTTTAAAGACTGTATGTTAGACAGACATTGCTTGTCTAACCTGCTCTTCAAAAAGCACAAATGTGAGGGGAAAATAATTATTTTACAGTATTTAGGGTAAAAAAATTATTTTTCAGTTTTTCATTCATACATTACAGTGAGATACACCCATTGCATACTCTTGTATTGCGCCTTGCAATAAAAAAAACTATTTAGGGGCAAAAAAAGTTGATTGCGGCCCGGTCTGCAGATGTTACAGTGACATACACCCATTGCATACTGTTGAATTGCGCCTTGCAATAAAAAAAAAACATTTAGGGGCAAAAAAAGTTGATTGCGGCCCTGTCTGCATATGTTACAGTGACATACACCCATTGCAAACTGTTGAATTGTGCCTTGCAATAAAAAAAAAACTATTTAGGGGACAAAAAAAGTTGATTGCGGCCCTGTCTGCATATGTTACAGTGACATACACCTATTGCATACTGTTGTATTGCACCTTCCAATAAAAAAAAACATTTAGGGGCAACAAAAGTTGATTGCGGCCCTGTCTGCATATGTTACAGTGACATACACTTATTGCATACTGTTGAATTGTGCCTTGCAATAAAAAAAAACTATTTAGGGGACAAAAAAAGTTGATTGCGGCCCTGTCTGCATATGTTACAGTGAGATACACCCATTGCATACTGTTGTATTGCGCCATGCAATAAAAAAAACTATTTAGGGGACAAAAGAGTTTATTGCTGCCCTGTCCGCATATGTTACAGTGATATACACCCATTGCATACTGTTGAATTGCGCCTTGCAATAAAAAAAAAAAACATTTAGGGGCAAAAAAAGTTGATTGTGGCCCTGTCTGCATATGTTACAGTGAGATACACCCATTGCATACTGTTGTATTGTGCCTTGCAATAAAAAAAACTATTTAGGGGACAGAAAGATATTAAATTGCGGCTTAGTCTGTATATGTATGTGTGAGATACACTCGTTGGATACTGTTGTTCTAGTCCACTATTCAATAAACACCCATTTAGGGAAAAATATATTACATTACGGCTTAGTCTGTATCTGTACGTGTCAGATACACCCGTTGTATAGTGTTGTTCTAGTCCGCTATTCAATAAACACCCATTTAGGGAAAAAATATTAAATTGCAGCCTAGTCTGTATCTGTATGTGTGAGATACACCCGTTGTATACTGTTGTTCTAGTTGCTATTCAATAAACACCCATTTAGGGAAAAAATATTAAATTGCGACCTAGTCTGTATCTGTATGTGTGAGATACACACGTTGTATACTGTTGTTCTAGTCCGCTATTCAATAAACACCCATTTAGGGAAACAATATTAAATTGCGGCCTAGTCTGTATCTGTACATGTGAGATACACCCGTTGTATACTGTTGTATTGCGCCTTGCAATAAAAACCCATTTCGGGGAAGATCCAAAATTCAATAAATATGAGGAGAAGGTCAAATAAGGGACATGGCCTGGGTCGTGGTGTTGCTGGTGGAGCTCCTGTTGCAAGGAGAGGACATGGTCGATCTGTGCCAGCTACACGCACAGGTGAAACACCTTCCTCAGCTGCGAGTAGGCAACAGAACCTGCAGCAGTATTTGGCAGGGCCTAATGTGCCTCTAGAAATGTTGAGGCCAGAACAAGTACAGGCGATAGTAGATTGGGTTGCTGACAGTGCCTGCAGTTCCTTCACATTGTCTCCCACCCAGTCTTCAGCTGAAAGGTCAGAGTTTGCACCTACAGCCGATGTCCATCAAACTGTCACCACACCCCCTTGCAAATCAGCCAAGCAGTCTGAACCCCAATTCATGCAGCAATCTCTTCTTCTTTTTGATGACTCTGTTAGCATGGTTTCCCATGGCCATCCATCTAGCCCTGCCCCAGAAGAGGAAGAGATTGAGTGCAACGATGCCCAACCACTTATGTTTCCATATGAGTACATGGGAGGACCATCGCAGCACGTCTCAGATGATGAGGAAACACAGGTGCCAACTGCTGCGGAATTCCGAATTGTGGAGACCGACAAGGGTTGCAGGGGTGAAGACTGAGTGGAAGACGATGTGGAGGACGATTAGGTCCTCGACCCCACATGGAATGAACATCATGCAGGTGACCTGAGTAGTTTGGAAGAAGAGACGGTGGTCGCACAGAGCCACCAGCACAGCAGAAGAGGGAGCAGGGTGCAAAAGCAGAGCGGCTGTGCCTTAGACACTACACCTGCTACTGCCCAACGCAGCAAGGGACCGAGCACACCAAAGCCAGCTCACAGGATTTCCCCAGCGTGGCAGTTCTTCAGACAATGTGATAATGACAGGACACGAGTGGTTTGCATGCTGTGCGATCAGAGCCTGAAGCGAGGCATAAACCTTCTCAACCTGAGCACAACCTGCATGACCAAGCATCTAAGTGCAAAGCACGAGCTGCAGTGGAGTAGACACCTCAAAATCCAAGAAAGGTCTCTGGCTCCTCCTGCTTCCTCTTCTGCTGCTGCAGTCTCGGCCTCTTCATCCACCTCTGTAGTGACAGTGGCACCTGCCACCCCGCAAACAGAGGATCCACCAGCAACACCACCACCAGGGTCACCAACAACCATCTCCACAATGTTCTGTGGAAGCGTTCAGCTTTCTATCTCCCAAACACTGGAGCGGAAGAGGAAGTACCCCCCTACCCACCCGTGATCCCTGGCCCTGAATGCCAGCATTTCAAAATTCCTGGCCTTTGAAATGCTGTCATTCTGGCTGGTGGAGACGCAGAGTTTTAAGAGCCTTATGGCGGTGGCTGTCCCACAGTACATCGTGCCCAGCCGCCACTACTTTTCCAGGCAAGCCATCCCTTCCCTGCACAACCAAGTGGGTGACAAAAGCAGGTGTGCACTGCGCAACGCCATCTGTGGCAAGGTCCACCTAAGTACGGATACATGGACCAGTAAGCACGGTCAGGGACGTTATATCTCCCTAACAGCACACTGGGTAAATGCAGTGGTGGCTGGGCCTGAGGCGGATAGCAGTTCGGCGCATGTCCTTCCACCACCGAGGATTGCCGGGTGGCTTCAGTTTGCCTCCTGTTCCTAACTCCACCTACTACGCTTCCTCATCCTCTACCACTTCCTCTTCCACTCAGCATAACACCTTCACCACCAACTTCAGCACAGCCAGGGGTAAACGACAGAAGGCAGTTTTAAAACTTGCCTGTTTGGGTGAAAAACCACACACCGAACAGGAGTTCTGGAGGGGCATTGAACTGCAGACCGATGAGTGGTTGGTGGCAGTGAGCCTCAAGCCCGGCCTGGTGGTGTGCGATAACGGGCAAAATCTCTTTTTTTGGCGCATGTGCTGAATTTGGTGGTGCAGAGGTTCCTTAGAAATTACCCCGATATGTCAGAGCTGCTGCACAAAGTGTGGGCCGCCTGTGCGCACTTTCGGCATTCTCACCCTGCTGCTGCTCATTTGTCAGCGCTGCAGCGTAACTTTGGCCTTGTCGCTCACCACCTCATATGTGACGTGCCCACAAGGTGGAACTCCACCTTTCACATGCAGGCCAGACTGTGCAAGAAGCAGCAGGCCATAGTGGAGTTTCAGCTGCAGCACGCACACATGAGTCGCTCTGCGGAACACCACCACTTCACCAGCAATAACTGGGCAACCATGCGAGACCTGTTTGCCTTGTTGTGCTGTTTCGAGTACTCCACCAACATGGCCAGTGCCGATGATGCCATTCTCAGCTTAACTATCCCACTTCTATGCCTTCTTGAAAAAACACTTTGGGCGATGATGGAAGAGGATGTTGCACAGGATGAGGAGGAGGAGGAGGATGAAGAGGTAACATTTCCAAGGCTTCCAGGGCAGTAATTTGCAAGTGGCTCCGAGGGTGGGTTCCTGCACACACAAACGCCAGGGACACAATTGTCCAGCAGGGGCACAGTTCTGGAGGATGAGGAGGATGAGGAGATGGAGGAGGATATGGAACCATGTTCACAGCAGGGTGGCACCCAGGCCAGCTCATGGCCATCACTGGTGCGTGGCTGGGGGGATATGGAGGACACAGAGGATACACCTCCCACAGAGGACAGCTTTTCGTTGCCTCTGGGCAGCCTGCCACACATGAGCGATTACATGCTGCAGTGTCTCCGCAACGACCGCCGAGTTTCCCACATAGTAACTTGTGCTGATTACTGGGTGGCCACCCTGCTGGATCCCCGTTACAAGGACAACGTACCGTCCTTAATTCCCTCACTGGAGAATGATCGCAAAAGGTGCGCGAGTACAAGCGCACGCTGGTAGACGCGCTGCTGGTGGCATTCCCACCTGACAGTGGGGGCATAGTGGAAGCACAAGGCCAAGGCAAGGGAGGAAGAGGTCATCAACGCTGCCAGGGTACTGCCAGCACCTCAGAAGGCAGGGTTAGCATGGCCGACATGTGGAAAAGCTTTGTCAGCATGACACAACAAGCAGCAGCACCAGCAGCTGATATGGAACGTCTTAGAAGGAGGCAGCATTTCACTAACATGGTGGAGCAGTATGTGTGCACACGCCTAGATGTACTGAATGACGGGTCTGCCCCCTTCAACTTCTGGGTGTCCAAGTTGGGCACATGGCCTGAGCTTTCCCACAGGACTTGTCTGTACCTTGTGCAGAATAGACATGAATACCGGCCTTACCCAGCCATTGCTGGATTTGATCTTTCTTACTCTTTTGGGGTGTACCCGAATTAAATTTTTTTTTTTTAATTAAAAACCAAAACCAGCGTTGGCTACCTCGTCCTCCTCCTCCACTGCCACCGCCGCTTCCACCTACACCGCCATATCACCCGCCATATCCTCCGCCACCTCAACCTCCTACTCCATATGGGCCTCGTCTTCCTCCTACATTATTCAAGATGATTATTTTTTATTTTTATGTTTTTTTATGTTCTCTTAAATTAATTCCCTTTCCACATTTGTTTGCACAGCACTTGCCATGCTCTTAAGATGATTTTGTTGCCATTTGCAACCCTCTAGCCCTTTAGGCATTTTAGTGCTCAAAAGTTCGGGTCTCCATTGACTTCAATGGGGTTCGGGATCGGGACAAAGTTCGGGTTAAGTCCGGGTAACGAACCCGGACATTTTTTTTAAGTTTGTTCGATCCCGACGATCCCGAACATCCAGGTGTTCGCTCAACTCTAATCGTGAATGATAAGCACACTCGCCTAGCTCATGACAGTGTTAACTACCTCACATTTCTAAAAATGAATGAGGCATGGATCTCTGAGGATTTCAACCCATGTGACCAGTAGACCATGTTTGATTACAATTCCTCATGACAGGCAACAAATACCTGTCAGACCGCCATCCACCCACAACAATTCATGGTCCTTGTCTTCGGTAAATACAGCGGCATAAAAGGCATTTCATGTTCATTGAATGCCTAATTTTTGGAGCCTTTCATGGCCGACAATTATTTTTTCTGTCAATGCCTAATGTATCTCCAGCCACAGAATACAATGTTCTTAGCTGTCAGGTAAACCCATGTGGGCTAATTTTTGGGGCCGATACTGGCCGACCCTTACTTCTGTTTCCTGTGAATACCTAATGTACCTTTAGCCACAGAATACAACGTTCCTTGCTGTTAGGTAAACCCATGTGGGCTAATTTTTGGGGCCTATACTGGCCGGCACTTACTTCTGTATCCTGTGAATGCCTAATGTACCTCCAGCCACAGAATACAATGTTCTTAGCTGTCAGGTAAACCCATGTGGGCTAATTTTTGGGGCCTATACTGGCGGATACTTAATTATTTATCTTGTGAATGCCTAATGTACCTTCAGCCACAGAATACAATGTTCTTAGCTGTCAGGTAAACCCATGTGGGCTAATTTTTGGGGCCTATACTTGCCGACACTTACTTCTGTATACTTGCCGACACTTACTTCTGTATCCTGTGAATGCCTAATGTACCTTCAGCCACAGAATAAAACGTTCTTAGTTGTCAGGTAAACCCATGTGGGCTAATTTTTGAGGCCTATACTGGCCGACACTTACTTCTTTATCCTGTGAATGCCTAATGAACCTTCAGCCACAGAATACAACGTTCTTAAATGTCAGGTAAACCCATGTGAGCTAATTTTTGGGGCCTATACTGGGCGAGACTTACTTATTTATCCTGTGAATGCCTAATGTACCTCCAGCCACAGAATACAACGTTCTTAGTAGGGTTGAGCGGACACCTAGATGTCTGTGTTCGACGGGTTCGGCCGAACTTTAAAAAAAAGTCCGGGTCCGTGTCCCGGACTTTTACCGAACTTTTCCCGGACACCGAACCCCATTGAAGTCAATGGGGACCCGAACTTTAAGGCACTAAAATGGCTCTAAAACACCTAAGGAAAGGGCTAGAGTGCTGCAAATGGCAGCAAAACGTAATTAAGAGCATGGCAAGTGCTCTGCAAACAAATGTGGATAGGGAAATAACTTAAAACAACAAAAAAAACAGAAAAATAAAACAATGTTCTTCTTCATCTCTGAAGGACGAGGCCCATATGGAGTAGGAGGGAGGTTGAGGTGGTGGTGGATGTGGCGGTGACATAGGCATGCGCACAGGGTGTGCCGGGTGTGCCTGGGCACACCCTAATTACCTAGGGCACATAGCATTGCCAGTGAGGAGATGGGAAAGATCTCCCTCGGACCTGCTCTGCTCTATTTCTCTTTGCCTACAGGTACATGGCCCCCGATACATTACTCTCCCTGCTGGCAAACACATGCATGTGTATTTCAACTTTGGGGTGCACACCTTAATGCAATAGGCTGCGCACACCTATGGGCGGTGTAGGTGGAAGCGGCGGTGGAGGAGGACCAGGGCCGGATTAAGAGCATCATGGGCTTGGTGCTGAGGATTTTGAAGGGCCTTAAGGGCCGTGCCTTGCCATGCACCCAGAGGAGGAAGGGTGCAGCCATGCATGCCTAATTCAACATGGGATGCTGTCTCTGAAGCCGATAAACACATCCATGCATCGGCAACTGTCCCTCCTTGTCCAGCCTTCGCGCTTTGTGGGGAGGTTCTGAGGGTGCTGCCTGGGGAAGCGAGCATAGAAGCCAGACTTCTGTGTTTACAAGTGACAGAAGAGCGGTAACAGTGAATATGGCCAACCCGGGGCCTATATAAAAGGTAGGGGCCTGGAGCTGCAGCTCCAATAGCCCCTACGTTAATCTGGCCCTGAGGAGGAGGACGAGGTAGCCAACACTGCTTCTTTTCACACCCCAAAAGAGTGAGAAAGAGCAAAAATGGAACAATGGGTGGGTAAGGTCGGTATCCATTGCTATTCTGCATAAGGTACGGAAAAGTCCCGTGGGATCCATGCCTGGTTCATTTTAATGAACGTGAGCTTGTCCACATTGTCTCTGGACAGGCGGCTGCGCTTGTCTGTTATAACGCCCCCAGCCGTGCTAAATACCCGTTCAGATAATACACTGGCTGCAGGGCACGCCAGCACCTCCAAGGCGTAAAGGGCAAGCTCAGGCCATGTGCCCAATTTGGAGACCCAGAAGTTGAAGGGGGCAGACCCCTCATTCACTACATGTAGGCGTGTGCACACATACTGCTCCACCATGTTGGTAAAATGCTGCCTCCTGCTAAGACGTTCCATCTGAGCTGCTGGTGATGCTGTTTGTTGTGGCGTGCTGACAAAGCTTTTCCACATTTCGGCCATGCTAACCCTGCCTTCTGAGGTGCTGGCGGTGCCCTGGTTGCGTTGGCGACCTCCTCCTCCTCCTCCTCTGCCTTGTGCTTCCACTGCGGCCCCGCTGTCAGATGGGAATGCCAGCAGCATGGCGTCTACCAGCGTGCGCTTGTACTCGCACATCTTGCGATCGCGCTCCAATGAGTGAATTAAGGACGGTACGTTGTCCTTGTAACGGGGATCCAGCAGCGTGGCCACCCAGTAATCAGCACAAGTTAGAATGTGGGCAACTCGGCGGTCGTTGTGGAGACACTGCAGCATGTAATTGCTCATGTGTGCCAGGCTGCCCAGAGGCAACGAAAGGCTGTCCTCTGTGGGAGGTGTATCGTCCGTGTCCTCTGTATCCCCCCAGCCACGCACCAGTGATGGCCATGAGCTGGCCTGGGTGCCACCCTGCTGTGAACATGGTTCCATCTCCTCCTCCAGCTCCTCCTCCTCCTCATCCTCCTCATCCTCCAGAACTGTGCCCCTGCTGGACAATTGTGTCCCTGGCGTTTGTGTGTGCAGGAACCCACCCTCGGAGCCCCTTGCGAATGACTGCCCTGAAAGCCTTGGAAATGTTACCTCTTCATCCTCCTCCTCATTATGTGCCACATCCTCTTCCATCATCGCCCGAATTGTTTTTTCAAGGAGGCATAGAAGTGGGATAGTTAAGCTGAGAACGGCGTCATTGCCACTGGCCATGTTGGTGGAGTACTCAAAACAGCGCAACAAGGCACACAGGTCTCGCATGGAGGCCCAGTTATTGGTGGTGAAGTGGTGCTGTTCCGCAGAGCGACTCACGCGTGCGTGCTGCAGCTGAAACTCCACTATGGCCTGCAGCTGCTCGCACAGTCTTTGCAGCATGTGCAAGGTGGAGTTCCACCTTGTGGGCATGTCACATATGAGGCGGTGAGCGGGAAGGCCGAAGTTAAGCTGCAGCGCTGACAGGCGAGCAGCAGCAGGGTGAGAACGCCGAAAGTGCGCACAGACGGCCCGCACTTTCTACAGCAGCTCTGACATATCGGGGTAGTTTTTAAGGAACCTCTGCACCACCAAATTCAGCACATGCGCCAGGCAAGGGATGTGCGTCAAACCGGCTCGGCCCAGAGCTGCCATGAGATTTCGCCCGTTATCGCACACCACCAGGCCGGGCTTGAGGCTCGCTGGCAGCAACCACTCATTTGTCTGCTGTTCCATGCTCCTCCACAACTCCTGCGCGGTGTGTGGTTTGTCCCCCAAACAGGCAAGTTGTAAAACTGCCTGCTGTCGTTTACCCCTGGCCGTGCTGAAGTTGGTGGTGAAGGTGTTACGCTGTCCGGATGAGGAGGCGGTAGAGGATTAGGAAGCGAAGTAGGAGGAGTTAGGAACAGGAGGCAAACTGAAGCGCCCTGCAATCCTCGGTGGTGGAAGGACATGCGCCAAATTGCTATCCGCCTCAGGCCCATCCGCCACTGCATTTACCCAGTGTGCCGTTAGGGAGATATAACGCCCCTGACCGTGCTTACTGGTCCACGTATCAGTAGTTAGGTGGACCTTGGCACAGATGGCGTTGCGCAGTGCACACCTGATTTTTTCCCCCACTTGGTTGTGAAGGGAAGGGATGGCTTGCCTGGAAAAGTAGTGGCGGCTGGGCACGACGTACTGTGGGACAGCCACCGACATAAGGTTTTTAAAACTGTGCGTCTCCACCAGACGGAATGACAGCATTTCAAAGGCCAATAATTTTGAAATGCTGGCATTCAGGGCCAGGGATCGCGGGTGGGTAGGGGGGTACTTCCTCTTCCTCTCAAGTGTTTGGGAGATGGAAAGCTGAACGCTTCCACGGGACATTGTGGAGATGGTTGTTGGTGACCCAGGTGGTGGTGTTGCTGACAGATCGTCTGTTTGCGGGGTGGCAGGTTCCGGTATCACTACAGATGTGGCTGGAGCGGCCGAGACTGCAGCAGAAGAGGAAGCAGGATGAGCCAGAGACGTTTCTTGGTTTTGAAGGTGTGTACTCCACTGCAGCTCGTGCTTTGCACTTAGATGCCTGATCATGCAGGTTGTGCTCAGGTTGAGAAGGTTTATGCCTCGCTTCAAGCTCTGATTGCACAGGGTGCAAACCACTCGTGTCCTGTCATCAGCACATTTTCTAAAGAACTTCCACGCTAGAGAACTCCTTTGAGCTGACTTTGGTGCGCTCGTTCCCTTGCTGCGTTGGGCAGTAGCGGGCGTAGTGTCTAGGGCACGGCCGCTCCGCTTCTGCACCCTGCTCCCTCTTCTGCTGTGCTGGTGGCTCTGTGCGACCACCGCCTCTTCCTCCAAACTACTCAGGTCACCTGCATGACGTTCATTCCATGTGGGGTCGAGGACCTCATCGTCCTCCACATCATCTTCCACCCAGTCTTCACCCCTGCCCTCCTTGTCGGTCTCCACAATGCTGAACGCCGCAGCAGTTGGCACCTGCGTTTCGTCATCATCGGAGACGTGCTGCGATGATCCTTGCATGTACTCATCTTGAGAAATAAGTGGTTGGGCATCGCTGCACTCAATCTCTTCCACTTCTGGGGCAGGGCTAGGTGGATGGCCCTGGGAAACCCTGCTGACAGAGTCATCAAAAAGAAGAAGAGACTGCTGTATGGCTTGGGGCTCAGAATGCTTGCCTGATTTGCAAGGGGGTGAGGTGAAAGACGGTTGGACATCGGCTGCAGGTGCCAACTGTGACCTTTCTGCAGTAGACTGGGTGGGAGACAATGTGAAGGAACTGGAGGCACTGTCAGCAGCAAACCAATCTACTATCGCCTCCACTTGTTCTGGCCTCATCACTTCTAGGGGCGTATGATGCCCTACCAAATACTGATGCAGGTTCTGTCGCCTACTCACACTTGAGGAAGGTGTTTCACTTGTGCGTGTAGCTGGCACAGATCGACCACGTCCTCTCCTTGCAACAGGAGCTCTACCAGCAGCACCACGACCCAGGCCACGGCCCTTATTTGACGGTCTCCTCATATTTCTGTAATTTAAGATCTTGCCCTAGAAAGGTTTTTATTGAATAGCAGAATAGGAAATATGATCCAAAAAAGTGTATGTATCTCGCACGTACAAAACCACACTAGGCCCCAATTACTATTGTTTCTACCCCTAAAAGGATGGATGAGGAGTAGGAGGAGTATGGAACAGACAGCACCCTCAAATCTTCAGAAGTATGAGATGAACCTCAAAAACTTGGAAAGGTGGATCTCACACTTACCGACACAGACTATCCCGCAATTCAATTGATCCTTAAAGGTTTTTATTGAATAGCGGAATAGGAAATATGATCAAAAAGAAAGTGTATGTATCTCACACGTACACCACCACACTAGGCCCCAATTACTAGTGTTTGTACCCCTAAAAGGATGGTTGAGCAGTAGGAGGAGGAGTATGGAACAGGCAGCACCCTCAAATCTTCAGAAGTATGAGATGAACCCCAAAAACTTGGAAAGGTGGATCTCAGACGTACCGACACAGACTATCACGCAATTTAATTGATCCCCAAAGGTTTTAATTGAATAGCGGAATAGAAAATATGATCAAAAAGAAAGTGTATGTATCTCACATGTACACCACCACACTAGGCCCCAATTACTATTGTTTGTACCCCTAAAAGGATGGTTGAGCAGTAGGAGGAGGAGTATGGAACAGGCAGCACCCTCAAATCTTCAGAAGTATGAGATGAACCCCAAAAACTTGGAAAGGTGGATCTCACACGTACTGACACAGACTATCACGCAATTTAATTGATCCCCAAAGGTTTTAATTGAATAGCGGAATAGAAAATATGATCAAAAAGAAAGTGTATGTATCTCACACGTACACCACCACACTAGGCCCCAATTACTATTGTTTGTACCCCTAAAAGGATGGTTGAGCAGTAGGAGGAGGAGTATGGAACAGGCAGCACCCTCAAATCTTCAGAAGTATGAGATGAACCCCAAAAACTTGGAAAGGTGGATCTCACACGTACCGACACAGACTATCATGCAATTTAATTGATCCCCAAAGGTTTTAATTGAATAGCGGAATAGAAAATATGATCAAAAAGAAAGTGTATGTATCTCACACGTACACCACCACACTAGGCTCCAATTACTATTGTTTGTACCCCTAAAAGGATGGTTGAGCAGTAGGAGGAGGAGTATGGAACAGGCAGCACCCTCAAATCTTCAGAAGTATTAGATGAACCCCAAAAACTTGGAAAGGTGGATCTCACACGTACCGACACAGACTATCACGCAATTTAATTGATCCCCAAAGGATTTAATTGAATAGCGGAATAGAAAATATGATCAAAAAGAAAGTGTATGTATCTCACACGTACACCACCACACTAGGCCCCAATTACTATTGTTTGTACCCCTAAAAGGATGGTTGAGCAGTAGGAGGAGGAGTATGGAACAGGCAGCACCCTCAAATCTTCAGAAGTATGAGATGAACCCCAAAAACTTGGAAAGGTGGATCTCACACGTACCGACACAGACTATCACGCAATTTAATTGATCCCCAAAGGTTTTAATTGAATAGCGGAATAGAAAATATGATCAAAAAGAAAGTGTATGTATCTCACACGTACACCACCACACTAGGCCCCAATTACTATTGTTTGTACCCCTAAAAGGATGGTTGAGCAGTAGGAGGAGGAGTATGGAACAGGCAGCACCCTCAAATCTTCAGAAGTATGAGATGAACCCCAAAAACTTGGAAAGGTGGATCTCACACGTACCCACACAGACTATCACGCAATTTAATTGATCCCCAAAGGTTTTAATTGAATAGCAGAATAGAAAATATGATCAAAAAGAAAGTGTATGTATCTCACACGTACACCACCACACTAGGCCCCAATTACTATTGTTTGTACCCCTAAAAGGATGGTTGAGGAGTAGGAGGAGGAGTATGGAACAGGCAGCACCCTCAAATCTTCAGAAGTATGAGATGAACCCCAAAAACTTGGAAAGGTGGATCTCACACGTACCGACACAGACTATCACGCAATTTAATTGATCCCCAAAGGTTTTAATTGAATAGCGGAATAGAAAATATGATCAAAAAGAAAGTGTATGTATCTCACACGTACACCACCACACTAGGCCCCAATTACTATTGTTTGTACCCCTAAAAGGATGGTTGAGCAGTAGGAGGAGGAGTATGGAACAGGCAGCACCCTCAAATCTTCAGAAGTATGAGATGAACCCCAAAAACTTGGAAAGGTGGATCTCACACGTACCGACACAGACTATCACGCAATTTAATTAATCCCCAAAGGTTTTAATTGAATAGCAGAATAGAAAATATGATCAAAAATAAAGTGTATGTATCTCACACGTACACCACCACACTAGGCCCCAATTACTATTGTTTGTACCCCTAAAAGGATGGTTGAGCAGTAGGAGGAGGAGTATGGAACAGGCAGCACCCTCAAATCTTCAGAAGTATGAGATGAACCCCAAAAACTTGGAAAGGTGGATCTCACACGTACCGACACAGACTATCACGCAATTTAATTGATCCCCAAAGGTTTTAATTGAATAGTGGAATAGAAAATATGATCAAAAAGAAAGTGTATGTATCTCACACGTACACCACCACACTAGGCCCCAATTACTATTGTTTGTACCCCTAAAAGGATGGTTGAGCAGTAGGAGGAGGAGTATGGAACAGGCAGCACCCTCAAATCTTCAGAAGTATGAGATGAACCCCAAAAATTTGGAAAGGTGGATCTCACACGTACCGACACAGACTATCACACAATTTAATTGATCCCCAAAGGTTTTAATTGAATAGCGGAATAGAAAATATGATCAAAAAGAAAGTGTATGTATCTCACACGTACACCACCACACTAGGCCCCAATTACTATTGTTTGTACCCCTAAAAGGATGGTTGAGCAGTAGGAGGAGGAGTATGGAACAGGCAGCACCCTCAAATCTTCAGAAGTATGAGATGAACCCCAAAAACTTGGAAAGGTGGATCTCACACGTACCGACACAGACTATCACGCAATTTAATTGATCCCCAAAGGATTTAATTGAATAGCGGAATAGAAAATATGATCAAAAAGTAAGTGTATGTATCTCACACGTACACCACCACACTAGGCCCCAATTACTATTGTTTGTACACCTAAAAGGATGGTTGAGCAGTAGGAGGAGGAGAATGGAACAGGCAGCACCCTCAAATGTTCAGAAGTATGAGATTGTGTTCACTGTACCCCACAAAGATTGTGTTCACTGCACCCCACAAAGATTGTGTTCACTGCACCTCAAAAAGGATTTTGTTCACTGCACCCCACAAAGATTGTGTTCACTGCACCCTAAAAGGATTTTGTTCACTGCACCCCAAAAAGATTGTGTTCACTGTACCCCCCAAAGATTGCGTTCACTGCACCCCACAAAGGATTTTGTTCACTGCACCCCAAAAAGATTGTGTTCACTGCACCCCAAAAAGGATGTTGTTCACTGCACCCCAAAAAGGATTTTGTTCACTGCACCCCAAAAAGATTGTGTTCACTGCACCCCACAAAGATTGTGTTCACTGCACCCCACAAAGGATTTTGTTCACTGCACCCCAAAAAGATTGTGTTCACTGTACCCCCCCCAAAGATTGTGTTCACTGCACCCCACAAAGGATTTTGTTCACTGCACCCCAAAAAGATTGTGTTCACTGTACCCCCCAAAGATTGTGTTCACTGCACCCCACAAAGATTCTGTTCACTGTACCCCACAAAGATTGTGTTCACTGCACCCCACAAAGGATTTTGTTCACTGCACCCCAAAAAGATTGTGTTCACTGCACCCCAAAAAGGATGTTGTTCACTGCACCCCAAAAAGGATTTTGTTCACTGCACCCCAAAAAGATTGTGTTCACTGCACCCCACAAAGATTGTGTTCACTGCACCCCACAAAGGATTTTGTTCACTGCACCCCAAAAAGATTGTGTTCACTGTACCCCCCAAAGATTGTGTTCACTGCACCCCACAAAGGATTTTGTTCACTGCACCCCAAAAAGATTGTGTTCACTGTACCCCCCAAAGATTGTGTTCACTGCACCCCACAAAGATTCTGTTCACTGTACCCCACAAAGATTGTGTTCACTGCACCCTAAAAGGATTTTGTTCACTGCACCCCAAAAAGGATGTTGTTCACTGCACCCCAAAAAGGATTTTGTTCACTGCACCCCAAAAAGATTGTGTTCACTGCACCCCACAAAGATTGTGTTCACTGCACCCCACAAAGGATTTTGTTCACTGCACCCCAAAAAGATTGTGTTCACTGCACCCCAAAAAGGATTTTGTTCACTGCACCCCAAAAAGGATGTTGTTCACTGCACCCCAAAAATATTGTGTTCACTGCACCCCACAAAGATTGTGTTCACTGCACCCAACAAAGGATTTTGTTCACTGCACCCCAAAAAGATTGTGTTCACTGCACCCCAAAAAGGATGTTGTTCACTGCACCCCAAAAAGGATTTTGTTCACTGCACCCCAAAAAGATTTTGTTCACTGCACCCCAAAAAGGACATTGTTCACTGCACCCCAAAAAGATTGTGTTCACTGCAGCCCAAAAAGATTGTGTTCACTGCAGCTCACACACAGAAAAATGGATGTGGATCACTGACACCTGCCTATCTCCTATCCCACACCACACAGCAATATCGATTGTAGTTTGTAGAACACAGTTTCCCTAAAATTCAGCAGCAGCAGCCTCTCCCTAACAGGATTGAGAAGAGATCGTAGATCAGGATTGAGTGCAGAGTCACCCCACCCCCCCCACAGCAATATCGATTGTACTTTGTAGAAGACACTGACCCTATAATTCAGCAGACTCTATCCCTAAAATGCCTACAACTCGCCCTGCCTAAACACTCCGACCTGTCCCTCAATTCTATCCGGACACAAATGTTTTTTTCCTGCCTGTCTTTCCCTAATCAGCAGCCAGCACGTTGATGTGTGCTTTGTCCCTGATCTAAGCAGCAGAATGAAGACGCTGCGGCTGCCTGGAACTTATAAAGACTTGGTCACATGCTTCAGACGGCCAATCACAGCTACTGAGACATTTGCAGGCATGGCTGGGATGGCTTAAGGCACACCAGTTAAACGATTGTTGATTGGCTGTTGAAAGCCCGCCATGAAAAGAGCGCCAAAGCATGCAAAACCCGGAAATAAAACGACCGAACACGGATTTTTACCCAAACATACAGTAAAGTGTCCGTGTCCGTGTTCGGGTACAAAAAATCCAATTATTCGGTACGAACACGAATAATACAGTCCGTGTTCGCTCAACACTAGTTCTTAGCTGTCAGGTAAACCCATGTGGGCTAATTTGTGGGGCCTATACTGGCCGACACTTACGTCTGTATCCTGTGCATGCCTAATGTACCTCCAGCCACAGAATACAACGTTTTTAGCTGTCAGGTAAACCCAGGTGGGCTAATTTTTGGGGCCTATACTGTCCGACACTTACTTATTTATCCTGTGAATGCCTAATGTACCTTCAGCCACAGAATACAACGTTCTTAGCTGTCAGGTAAACCCACGTGGGCTAATTTTAGGGGCCTGGAATGGCCGACACTTACTTCTTTGTCCTGTGAATACCTAATTTTTCAGATTGAAATTGAAAATCAATGGGTCTGTAAACGTTCCGCCAAATTTTGGAACGGATGCGGATCCATTTTACAGATGTGTGAATGGACCCTATATGTATTTGACATGAATTTACCGGCTGCCGTCAGTTCTGGCTGATTTAGGAAAAAAAATTATAAATTTTTTTTGCTTTAAAAATATTTTTAGGGCAACTTTTCCAATTGCAATACTTCTGTTATGACAGTGTCCATGTGGTGGGACTGTTTGTGCACAGCTAGTAAGTATTTTTTGACTGCAAATATGACCTAAAGGTTTTTAAAGTTCTCCTCCCATAAAAGTCAATGGGGCCCGCCGCAAACTTGCGGTTCGCGGACATTTGAGAAAATTTGCGGCTAACGTTTGCAAACCTCCCCGGCCGATGTTGGTCCATCACTACTTATCATATAGACAATGGCAAGAGACCCCAGTATCAGTATGTCCGTCTTCTAAGTACATGGAATACACATTATTAGAAGTCTAAACACAGAGTAAATCAGCATAATTACGACGTGTGGAAGACAGGTGATTGAGCTGATGATATTATCTGCTAGGAGTCTGACTGTGTGAAGCCTTATTGGCAATAGGCAGCTAGGCTTAGAGTCCCAGAATCTTCATATATTCTTTGAGATATATTGTTGACAAATATTACTGTCCCACTTGAAGCAATCCAAACCATTAAGTAGCTATCTCTCACTGACAGTGACTGTGGGTACCGTCACAAGGACCATTTGATATTCAACAGTGGGAACGGTTTTTTCAAAAATGATGGGCCACAGCAAGTTAGAGATGGAAGTTGGCAGCAAGCAGAGACACAGCTCAGAGAGAAAATGTATGGCAGAAATGGAACTAACTAAAATGCCTAATCCAACTACAGCAACTATATTCTATACTTGTCCTGATGAGAGTATAATACTTGATGATGATTATCCTCCTCTTTATGGAGTATATTTAACCACTTTGACCCTAAAGGTAAAACTTGTGCCTAAGCACAAGTTTTCAATTTTGACATGTGTTAGTAAAACCGTACATATCATCAAGACTACTTTGTGCATTCAGATGCATTATACATTGTTTTTTTCAGGACAAATTGGGCTTTCATTTGGAGGTAAATGGTAATGGATATCTCTTGATTTTGTTTTTATTATCAAAGGAAAACCGGCCCAAAATAGTAAAAAAATATTAAATGAAAATTAGCTATATATTTCTTGTTTATACCATAACCTACAAGAACAAATAACAACCCAAAATAAATTCTCCTGCTCCGGGTGATCACATTGATACCATATATGTGTATGTTATTTAATGTATGTACCCGTAGTACAGCCCAAGAACAGTAGTGCACATTTTTTTTTTAATCTTACCTAAAACACAGTGACACTAACTGACACTCATACTAATTTAAAAAATGCTTAAAAAAACCCTGCTTAAAATATAATGACCATGACCTTTGACCCTGACCTTGATCTGTACCCTTACTTGACCCAAACACAAACCCTGGCACTGACCTAAATCAAACTTTGGTCTAGCTATTTTTTTTTTTATTTTTTTTTTCCTTTGCATTATTATTATTATTATTTATTTATTTATTCATTCATTTATTTTTACACAAAGTTTTTTTTTTCTTTCTGCAAGGAGAGAGACACAGGGATGGGCTTCACAGTGACTGGTCACTGTGATAGCCAAACAGAGGTTATCACAACGATTTAGGTGACCCAGAACTGGATGTTCCAGGTACTGACCATTAGTACGGGACCCCCCGCAGTCTCTGTGCTGTAAGCGCACTCTGAAGCACACTCACAGCACCAAGACAGGTACACTTATATGCGGCCCCACAGGAAAAAAGCCCAGTCCAGTGGGGCTGCATATATGCATACTGTTGGTGTGAAAAGGTAAATGAAAAGTCTCACATGAGAGTCCAAAGGAGCCCAAACAGTCTATATCAATTGAAAAATATCAAACAATTTTATGATGAGGATTGAGGAATCAGGCTCAGTATAGAATCCAAGATGACGGCCGCAAATTCACCCCATGTGAAGGATGAACAGATTGCAGGCACATCTCCTCACAGGACCCTCTAATCCTTAGCCCCAATTCAGGGGCCCACCTGAGTACCTTTAACATGATATCCGCTTCACCTGCCTCCACTGAATCCCTGATCAGGCACACCATGGATGATTTAATTCTTTCTCCCATGGAAGATGGGCCCTCACACTACAAAATCAATAAGGCCCAGTCAGTTCACTCCACAGAATTCTCCCCTGACACTGCGGTCATGCTTACTAAATTTCAGCATTATTTAACAGCAGCCTGTCGCAAACAGCAGCCAAGATTACAGGGGACATTAAAGCAGAGCTACATAACCTGGGCACTCACATAGAGGTAGTTGAAACAAAATTGGACACCACCATCTCCAGAACCAACCAAAACACAGATCTATTACAGGACCTTAAGGATCAACATGATATGGCTTTATCTAAAATAGATGACCTCGAAAATAGGTCAAGGAGGAACAACTTTAGGATCAGAGGCCTTCCAGAGAGTGTTATGGATGCTCCTACAGCAGTGCAGTCCCTGATCCAAGCACTCATCCCGGATATGCCCCCACACAAACTGGAGCTGGATAGAGCTCACAGAGTGCTGGGGCCCCCTCGATCAGATGGCCTCCCAAGGGACATTGTGGTAAAACCCCACTACTACTCAACTAAAGAGGAGGTCATGAAGAAGGCCCGTCTAACTCCACAACTTAAAATTGGAGAACATCCTATACAGGTATTTACAGATTTATCTCCATCCACCATCCAAAAGCGGACGTCCCTTAAATCTCTCCTCTCGGTCCTTTCCCAAAAAGAGATAAAATATTGGTGGCTCTTCACATTCAGCCTTAAATTCACATATAAGAACACATAATACATGTTCTCAAAATATGTGGAGGGGGAAAAACTACTACTGCACTTGGGACTCATCACCCAGACGCCTACATCCCCATCTTCTGAATTCAATGTTGGAACCTCCAAACGTCAAATGTCTACCAGCCCCATCACACCTGTATGGCAGAACCCAAAAGCAAGAGATCTAAAGAATCTGGACTTACATGGTAAGAATATGAAAGAAAAGACGCCCCCAGCTCAGAGAGCCCTTTACAATTCAATCTCCCCATTGAGGGACTGGTCCTGATACTGACTCACTGGAGTTTGTGGAACCCTAGTGGACTCCCACCCCTGCCGGCTTCATTTCTACAGCAATACATGTTAATCTCACTGCACTCTTAGTTTAATTATCTACTTTGGTTGCGCTGTTATTTTAAATTGTTTTTGTTCTACAAGATTTTGAATTATGTACTTTTTAAGGTTGGAGAGGTACACTCGTGCCTTCACCTGACCCAGACACAAGGTTACTCCCTGTTTGTGGGCCAGGGAACCTTCTACTCTGGTTAGAAGAAGAACCCACACAAGGGTCAGAGGGTCAGATGACACCAGTCACATCCGCCCCGAGGAGACATTACCTCTCCCTCTCTTCTACTTTATTATTTTCTCCCACTACTCTTTCTTTTTCTACCTCTTCTCTAGGAGTCCTGCCAGTAACGTACATACCACAACTATTCCTACTCGTATAATTGGCCTGGCAGAAAAGGGACTTAGAACCTCAATTAAAGACCTAAAGGTGAGTGACTGTTCATCTCTAGTTATACCTCCCTACTTGCTCGATGGCTGACAATGCAAAGCCACCCCCCCGGCTATGGATTGTTTCCCATAACATGCAGGGATTAAACTCTTTAACAAAAATACAGAAAACCTTTCAGTATTATAACACCCAAAAGATTGATGTGATCCTGTTGCAGTAAACGCACTTTCCAAGACTGCACACTCCCAAGTACATCCACCCAAAATTTCCTAACTTTTTCCTCGCAAATGCTGAGGACAAGACAAATAAAGTATCAATCTGCTTCTCCCATAAGTGCAAGTTAGTACTTAAATCTGAGCACAAAGACCTTGAAGGGAGATTCATTCTTATCAAGGTTGTATTGGATGATCAACTCTATTCCTTAATTACCTATTATGCACCCAATCGAGGTCAGGTAAAATTCTTTGACTCCGTGTTCCGGACGCTGGGGCCAATGCTTGAGGGCATGGTTATATTTGGGGGGGGGGCTCCAATTTAGCATTTGATACAGGATTGGGCAAAAAAAGACCCCCAGGTGCTCAAAAGATCTGCCCCACTAAGCAAAGCCTTCATCTAGCTAAATTAATGTACCATCAAGGGCTTATTGACGTTTAGAGGGAATTAAACCCTCAGACCCAGGACTACATACATTATTCTCACCCACACAAGGTTCAATGTTGGCGGCGGGAATAACCCCCAGACCTCACTCTTCCTCGTATATCTCTACCGAATGGTACAAGAACCTATAACCCCATAAAATTATGGGAGCATTTCATGACTTCTATAAAAAGCTTTATAACAGCAACTCAGGAGAGACCAATATAAACTCCAATTCTTTTCTAGAATCCCTCTCTCTCCCAAAACTAGAAAATCGTCACTTAAACAGAATGGAAGCCCCAATAACAGAAGAGGAGGTTATCTCTGTCATCAAAACCCTAAAGACTGGTTCCACTCCTGGTCCAGATGGCTTTTCAAACTCATACTACAAAGTTTTTGCACCCACTTTATCCCCTTACCTAACCCATTTATTTATTGCACTACCATATGGAGCCTCTCTAGATAGATTGCTCAATTCATCATTTGTCACGGTTATCCCAAAACCAGGGAAAGACTCAGGAGATATAAGCAATTATAGATCCATCTCATTGATAAATAATGACCTGAAAATTCTAACCAAGATCCTGGCTGATAGGTTGGCTTCTTTTATAAGCTTATATGTCCATAAAGGCCAAGTAGGCTTTACCCATGGCAGACAAGGCCCAGATAAAATCAGGAGAGCAATAGATATTATATCGTTGTTGAGATCAAATTGGGATGGGGGCACCCCACAAGAAGGACTTCTTTTGTCCATAGACCTTCAGAAGGCATTCAATTCAGTTTCTTGGCCTTACCTCTTTACCATATTACAGCACTGGGGGTTTGGCCAGAACTTCTCTAATGTCTTATGGCCATTCAACCTCCTGAGGCCAGGGTGCATTTACAGGGATACTACTCAGAGCCTTTATTAATCGCTAAAGGTACGAGACAGGGATGTCCACTCCCGCCCCTGATTTTCGCAATAGCAAAATCTCCCTAGCCATAGCGATCAGAAACCATCCAGACATTCATGGAGTCAGATGTGGTCCCCACACACACAAATGTGCGCTCTTTGTAGATGATCTGCTCCTTTTTATTACATCTTCTCCTATCTCACTTCCAAGTGCCTGCCGACTGTTAGACGAGTTTGGTGATATTTCAGGGCTTTGTGTCAATATGTCTAAATCACAAGTACTTAAGATTAATGTCCAAGATTCCCTGGTTTCTAGAGTGAAGAAACACTTTCCCTTTTCTTGAAATACATCATCCATACCCTATCTGGGAGTACATCTACCTTCCAGGATAGACAGACTTTTTTCACTTAATTTCCCCCCATTTACCAAAAACTAGACAAGGACTTGCAGTCTTGGTCTCGGCTTAATCTCTCATGGTTAGGTAGAATTCACTCAGGTAAAATGACGCTATTGCCACAAATCCTCTAACTCTTTCGTTCTTTACCCCTACTTATCAACAAAGACCATTTGCAACGTTTCCAAGCAAAGATTGTAGCATTCGTTTGGGGTTCGAAGGGACACAGACTGGCTAAAGGAGTCCTTTTTCGAGCCCATAACAGGGGCGGTCTGGGACTGCCGAACCTACTCCTATACTATCAAGCCGCACAATTAGTCAGATTTCAGTTATCTACTCGAGGAATGCTAAACCTGATTGGGAGATTATGGAATGACAAGCAGTTCCACAATTCACAGTGGATTATCTGATGTGGTGCAACTCTAAAACCCGTCCAGCAACCCTTGCTCCTACACTCTCTTACTCTTTGACCCTATGGGACGGTCTCAAGAACCACAAGAATTTGGTTTCTCCCATTCAAACCCTAGCCCACCTCTACCATAACCCCCAATTCCCCCCAGGAATGAGCATTAGGGCCTTCCAATGGTGGTTGGACAAGGGGATGTACAGAATTGGACCTTTTTTTTTAATTTGAAAGGGCCGCTATCCCCAAATCACTGCATCAATAAACTTGGGATGCCAATTACTGAAAAATGTAGGCTTCAACAAATTTTGCACTTCTTGCATTCTATCTGGATTCCCAAACCCTTAATACCTAGCATTTCGCCATATGAGTGATGCGGTAGACAAAGCCAGGAGAAAAGGGGAGAGGATCTCGGTGATCTACCAGTCACTATCTACAGATAACACTAGAACTAACTATATGTTGACTTTGGAAAAAGATCTTTTGCAGGTTTGGGACCTAGAGGACTGACGTAAAGCAGTTCACAGTGCTTACAGCAGAATGATCAACATATCCCTAATGGAAGCAGACCTAAAAGTATTGACTCTCTGGTATCTAGTTCCCTCCAGGCTAACAAAATTATACCCATCATCCTCCCCCCTCTGCTTCAGAGGGTGTTCCTACTTAGGAACAATGCTACATATATGGTGGGAATGCCCCAGAATAAGAGGGTTCTGGCAGAGGATCTTTGCTATCATAAGGCAGTTAACAGGGTTGTTCATCCCCAGCATCCCTCAATTAGCCCTTCTGAAAACTCTGGTATGACCGCATCTGGAGTATTCTGTCCAGTTCTGGTCACCAGTCCTCAGGAGGGATGTGTTGGAGCTGGAGAGAGTCCAGAGAAGGGCAACTAAACTAATTAGGGGACTGGAGGACCTTTTTTTTTTTTTTTTTTTTTTATTTAAAATTTTCAAGTTTGACAAAATGCAAAACAGAGATAGACAAGTATCGAGAGACAATAAAATCAACAGCATATAAGGATTAACTGGGGCAAGGATATCGCCTAAGGCAGGAGGGAAGGGGGGGGGAAGTGGGGAGGGGGCGCGGTCAGAACTCAATGATCCAAGCATAGGTGGGTCTGGGGATAGCGGAGATCACTTAGGGCGGAGGATTGCATATCGTGAAAGTAAATCCATCAAGGGGGTAGTCCAAGGTTTTAGACAGATGCTGAAGAAAAACGTTCCATTTAGCCTGAAAGGCGTTGGTCGCCGAGGGCGATGTAAAGTCTGTGTTTAGGCGGTCAATGGAAAGGAGTTTGGTTAGCTCTGGTTGTAACATAGAAATGTGAGGAGGGGTAGTAGCAATCCAGTGCTTCAATATCAGTCGTCTGGCAACGAGTAGAGTTGTAAGTATCCATAGACGAGGAGGCTCGATCGATACACTTGACCATTTCTGAAGACGCTTGTCCCAGTAGCCAAATAGCAGAAGAAGGGGGTCTTTCGGAGCAGATAAGTTAGTAACAGATTCGATGAAAGCAAGGACTTTTTCCCAAAATGACGAGATATCTGCACAGTCCCAAAACTTATGAAAAAGGGAGGGACGTACAGTAGAGCAAAAAGGGCATTTTTGAGCTTCCGGGATCGTCTTGTCAGATAGGAAAGGGATATGTGCTCTGTGAAAGATCTTGAGCTGGGTTTCCTTCCAGGCAGAGTTTGGGGTAAGGCTGAGAGTGGTCCGGAGTCCGCTGATGATCTTGGGCAGGGTGTCTTCCCCAGGGAAATCCTTAAGCCAGTTCTTAGCGGAGGAAGTAAACGAAACCGGTGGGCATGTCTGCAAAAGAGGTTTGTATATGTCCGATATGGTAAACTTGCCTGAGTCTAGAAGGGTATCAATGAGTGAAGGACGGAACCTTTGTTCAGGTTTAGTCGAAGTATTACGAATAAAGTGGCGACATTGGGCTAAATAGAAAGAGTCCGAAGGCGGCAGTTCGTATGCCCCGGATATGTCCGGGGTTGAAAGCGGGAGTCCGGTTTGTACATCACAGAGGTGGGCAAAAGTGACTATCCCTTTTAGTTTTACCGGGGGGGAAGGCAGGAGTACCTCTAATCGGCAGATATTTCGAAAAATATAACGGTAATTTCAAAAGTTTCCGCACTTCCCTCCACGCGATAACCGTATCCCTTAGGAGCAGGTTATGACGCAGTTCGGGTTGGAGTTGTGCCCATCTGACATGAAGCAAGGCTGACAGCGAGAATGGGCTGGACATCTGAGATTCCAACTCGTGATTCGAGAAATGAGAGGTCTGAGATATCCAGTCCATGGCCACCCTCAATAAACAGGATAAATTGTACAAACGCAAATCAGGGAAGTTGATGCCGGCATCTCCCCTGGGGAGGGACAGTTTTTTAGAGGAAATGCGGGGTCTCCTCCCTCTCCACAAGAAACAGGAAAAGGCTCGGGAGACCTCTTGGACGTCTTTATGTTTGATCAATAATGGTAGGGTTTGCAGGAAATACAATATACGTGCAAAGCTCACCATTTTAATTAGGTGGCATCTCCCCAAGAGAGACAGCGGCAGTTCCCTCCAGTTTTCCAGTTCTCCTTTGATTTTGGCAAACAGCGGGGGGTAATTGAGGGTATAGATGGAGGCGGGGGTCCTCCCAATTTTTATCCCGAGATAGGTTATAGACTGCGAAGCAATTTTGAAGGGGGAACCTATTTCCCAGGCGCGATGGTTGCCTGACCCCAGGGGAAGAATCTCGCTCTTGGAGTAATTTATTTTTAGGCCCGAGCATTTCCGAAAAGCGTCGAAAGTAGAGACAATCGTGGGAATGTCGGCAGAAGGGCAGGAAGTGAATAGGAGGAAGTCGTCTGCGAACAGGGAGATCCGTAATTCCTGTGTACCCAGACTGATACCATGTAGGGGTGCTTTAGTCGAAAAAAACCGAGACAAGGGTTCCATTGCCAAATTAAAAAGTAGCGGGGACAGGGGACACCCTTGACGTGTACCCTTGAACAGTCTGAATTCCTCGGTCAGGGATCCTCCTACACATAGTCTGGCAGTCGGGGAAGCGTACATAGATGTTATCAGACGCACAAACGGGCCTTGAAACCCCATAACATCAAGGACCTTGCGCAGCCAAACAAAATTAACATTGTCGAATGCCTTTTCGGCATCCAACGTCACTATCGCCAGGTCTTTGGTGGGGTGAATACGCGCTTGTTCCAGTACTAGCAATACCTTTCGGATATTTGCTGTGGCCGAGCGTCCCTTTGTAAAGCCGGATTGGGCCGGGTGTATCAAATGTGGCATGATAAGTGCTAAGCGCGAGGCAACAATTTTCGATAATATTTTCACATCCAGATTAAGTAATGAGATCGGACGATACGATCCCGGTTCTAGGGGGTCTTTCCCTTTTTTCGCCAGCAATTTAATTATGGCCTGGTTACCCGTCGGCAAATAGGGCCCACCTTCCCAGATGTGGGAGTAGACCTTTACAAGTGTAGGAACCAAGCTGGCTGGGATGGATTTGTAAAATTCCCCTGTGAGACCGTCAGGTCCAGGTGATTTATTGGCTGCCAAGTGCTTTATCGTACGTTCGACTTCTTCCGCCGATATCGGGGCGTTTAACATGGCTAGCTGCTCTGGGTCAATAATAGGAAGTCCCGTGTCCGACAGGAACATGTCACCCGCCGCATCCTCTACATTTTCCGGCCCATATAACGTGGAATAAAATTCTCTCATGATGCGCTGCACGCCGAGGGGAGAAGAGTCGACGGCGCCCGCTGGATCTCGCAGTGACCCAATATGCGTGGGAGATGGCCTACCCTTGCACATCCTCGCCAACAGTTTGCCAGCCTTATTGCCGAACCTGTGCAGGGACGCGGCACAGTGAGCCATGCGAATATGCTCAACTTTATCAGCCCAGTCGTCAAAGTTTTTCTTGGCTAGGAGCCAAGTTTCCGTGGCTGCTGGGGTATCTGACAGAAGCAAATTCCGCTGTGCCGTGCGAAGGCGATCACTCGCTAATTTATACCCGCCGTTAGCATGTCGCTTGTAAGCCGCCGCATATGAGATTATACGACCTCTCAAAAACGCCTTGCCCGCTTCCCAGAATAGATGGGGGGACGTGGAATGCGCTGCATTGGAATCTGAATATTCCTGCCACGCACGATCTAGATATGATTGGAAGTCAGCATTTTTGGCTAAAAAGGAGGGGAACCGCCAAGTCCGGAGTCCGAGCAGAAAACGTAGTCAATTCTCGAAAAAGTTTTATGAGGGTGGGAGTAAAAGGAGTACTCCCAGTCAGTCGGGTGAAAGTGGCCCCAGGTGTCCGTCAGTGATAGAGAGTCTACGAACGTGGCTAAAGGCGTAGTAGTGCCGACCGTGCGGGGATATGACGACGAGGGGGACAGTGATTTGTCAAGAACTAAGTCCATAACCGCGTTGAAATCGCCCCCCACCAGACGCGGAAGATGTGGAAGGGTTAAAGCTCGCGTTGATAACGCCGAATAAAAGGACTGATCATAGACATTAGGGGCATACACATTAGATATCACGAGTTCTTTGCTGTTAATGCGTACGTGCGCCGAAACATATCTGCCTTCCGCATCCGCGTCCACCGAGAGGATATCTACTGGGAGGCGTTTATGAAATAGAATGAGAACACCAGCCCTGCGCCCTATCGCCGCCGATCCAACTACCTTACCCACCCAAAGTTTCTCCATACGGGCCATATCTTCTGCTGGAAGGTGTGATTCCTGGATAAGAGCGATATCAGCCCGGAGGCGTTTGAGGTGCCTCAAAACTTTCATCCTCTTAGCCGGGGATCTGAGACCCTTAACATTCCAAGATATAAACGTCATAGCTTACCTAGAGCGCAGAGATTTGCACAGTGCCTACAACATAGTCTACCAATAGTTACAGAGAGCGTTGTGGTCGAACACTCCAGTTTTTGCCGCCAAGTGATCAGGAGGGTACGCCAAGCGGTTTTCGCAGCCTGGGGAAGATTGATCTCTGAGGGGGAGAAGAACAGGGTGACAGGGAATAGGAAAACTGGGGGGAAAACATAATAAACAGTACAAGCACAACAACATAACATCAGTGTCTTCACTTTTTTCCGCATGTGTATGCGATAGAGCACAGCTCCCCACGTGTGACTCCAGAGACGAAGCAGAGCCACAGAGGCCCAACTAGAGATCGTGTCTGCAGAAACCTGGGACGCGACCTACGACAGAGCGTGGTGCAGCCATGGCATATGATGCGTTCCAAAGGAAGGAGCACAATAGCAATAAAACAAAAGTATAGCAATGATTAAGCAATACACAATTATCAGACTCTAATAACAGAGGATGATCTTACGGTTTCCGCCGACCAAGCGGCAGGAGCCACCCGGGACATAGCCCGGAGAAAACCACTCCTGTGGCCCACTTAGGCAAAAGGGAGCGCCGAGAGGACCTGAGGATGTTCAACGGGGGGGACCAGAGCGGCCAGAGCTAACCACCTCCGCGTATCGTTGCCGTTTAGGGGATTCCTTCCTGGGGCTGTGGTGGACGTCCAGTCTGGGAAAAGAAAGGGTTTTTGAAGCGGTAGAGTGACCTGAGTCGCCTTTGTGTAGAGAGCGGACAAATTTTTCAGCTTCAGAGGGGTCCTGAAAGGACAATTGATTGCCGTTCGGGGCGCGAAGGCGTAACGTCGCCGGATAGGCCAGGGTGAATTTCAGACGTTCTTGGTGGAGTTGTGAACAGACGGTCTGGAAAGCCTTGCGTCTTTTTGCGACGTCAACCGAATAATCTGCAAAAATTAGAACTTTCATACCTTCGATCTGAAAATGGGGAGTTTGGCGAAACTTCTGCAAGATGGCGGATTTGTCCGCATAGTTCAGATACTTCGCTATAATGGGGCGAGGGGTCTTACGTTCTTCAGAATAGAGACCCATTCTGTGAGCCCGTTCTACTACGCAAATCCCTTGCAGACCCAGTGCAGCTGGTATTTTCCGTGCGCACAATTCAGGGATGGCTGAGGGTGCAACAGTCTCCGGGATCCCTATGAAACGCAAGTTGCTCCGCCGAGATCTATTCTCTAAATCCTCAAGTTTGTCCATAATTATGCGGTTTAGCTTATCCTGTGACTGCTCAGTACCTTGCATTTGGTAAAGTTCATCCTCCATACTAGAGATCCGACTTTCTGCTTCGTTTAGGCGGTGTGAGTGAGACTCCAGCTCCTTCCTAATGCAGGCCATGCCAGCAGCCACGGCCTGTTCCACAGAGGCAGAAATGGTGGGGGTGAGCAGGTCCATCACTGCCTTAGCTATTCTGTCCGTGGAGGGGTCTGATGCCGAGGTAGGTGGCATGGGGGGCATCCGGGAGGTCTCCTCTGGCTGTCTGGAGGTGTCCATGTCCGCTGGTACGGACGAAGCTCCGGAGCAGGCCGCGACCGCGGCCTCGATTTGCGGCGGACCCGGCGGAGGTCGCGCCGCCGTTTTTTCAAGAAATCGCTCCATAGCGAAACTTATGGGGTGCAGTCACCGGGTCCTGGGAGGTTCCGAGGGCAGGTGGGGGGTTGTGGAGGCAGGCAGGAGGCTTTGGGCCAGTTTTATATGCCGTTTTAGGTGGTCACACTGCGGGAGCTGCTAAGTGCCCAGCTAGTGCATGCGGCGCCGGAACCGGAAGTGACTGGAGGACCTTAATTATGAGGAGCATCTGCAATCGCTTGATTTATTCTCCCTGGAGAAGAGACGCCTGAGAGGGGACATGATAGCAATTTATAAATACCTCAATGGTGATCTCAGCATAGAAAAAAAGCTATTCAGTTGAAAGGATTGCATGAGGACTCGAGGGCATACAATGCAATTAGAGGAGAAGCGTTTTAACCTCAGGCAACGCAGGGGATTCTTTACTGTTAGGGCTACAGGATTGTTGAATTCTCTACCACAAGAGGTGGTTTCTGCGGGAAGTATGGTTGCTTTCAAAAGACTCTTGGACGTACATCTCATTGATCAGAACATTCAGAGGTATGAGAGATGATTACGGCCACACACAACTACACAGATTGAACTGGATGGACTATTGTCTTTATTCAAGCTCAACTACTATGTAACTATGTAACTTCCCAGTGGAAAGGGCCCCATAAAATACTAAACACCTTATACACTTTATTCTCTTAGGAGCTAAACTGACAATAGTAAAAGCGTGGAAACAGCCGTTGGTCTCCAGCAGCAGAGCAAAGAGGAAAATGTCTTGGATTATTGCCCAGGAGAAGATGGCCAGCATCCTACAGGACACTGTCAATAAATTTGAAGTGACTTGGGAACCATGGGCTGAGTACATGCAAATACCACTGACAACCCTGTAACCTCCCATTGTAACATGCCAATTACCAGGCTCTGGCAGGACTGCTTATTCCCTAAACCTATCTGTCCCTTTCTTTCCTCCTTTCTACTTCTCCTCTTCTCTTTCCTTTCTACATCTTTCCTCCACCTAAGGAGGTTTACAGGTTAAAGGTTTTGTTATCTCTTCTAGAAGGGAGGATATTCAGATTGCTGTCTCCCCCCTTGTTGGGACTATAATAGAATCTCAGGTTTCTTAGGTCAAGGTGGTAACCAGTTTGGTCATTTTTTACACTTTTAATCCACAGGGATATAGCTTGAAAGGAGCATACTCAGAGTGTGTATGCAATGGTTTGCGCTAGATATTCATCAATCACTACAGCTCTAACCCCCGCAGGTTAAACTGAGATTCCTTCACATCTGTTATATTTTATATCTACGTGGGTTTTAGTGAGGGCATGTTTGATGACTTAATCTAACACCGGGCAGGAGCATTCTCTATCTCACTTTAGACTTTATATTTCATAAACTCCCAGGGACTTGCCGGACTTACTTGATCTCTCAATTGATACACCGGGACTCCAGGAGCACTCACCAGCTCAACAAAACATAGCACCTCTGGATATATGGTATCATTCTTTGGTACTCTGGTTGTTTTCCACAATTTATAAACTTACTTAACTTACCTTGTTGACTTACCTTTTGGTTGATTGCACCTCTACCTTACCTGTGTCAGTTTGTTACATAGTTCAGCTACTTTCTGGATTTATTTGAACTGTACTATACCTGTTAACTGATTGGAAACTTCAATAAAAATGATTGAAAGTAAAAAAAGTGATTGCCCCCCTCCTCAGACTAGTAGGCAACAGACTATAGCAGGAGACCTACTTGCAATAAACATATTATGGCAGGGGACCCCAGTGGTTTGAGCAGATTACGTTAACATCTACGGTCATTGCTGGTTTGAGGCATAGAGGCCCCAAATATGGATATGGAACCTCCAGTTCCCTGAGTCCGTGTGTTTTGGGGAGACATGAACTTGATTTAGAAACAAGACCACTCCACGGATCCCCCAGGCATACACCCCCCAAAGGGCAATATTCACCTAAATGCCAGGATCCATAGTCAGTGGGTAAGAGGCTTGCTCACAGTCCTCCCCAAAATCCCCTGTCCCGGCTAGGTCAGTCACATTTAGTATCAACATTCACCTCCCGAAGACATCACTATTGTTGGAGTTTGTGAGCCTCTTGCAAACCGAACCCAGACGGAACCTTTTTGCAATTGTCCAAAAAATAATATAATTTGTGCAAGACAATATTCCCAAATGTAAGCTTATTTAATATTAGAAAAAAAAGAATTTGTAAAAAGTAAAAAGCCATATGTGGAGCATGTTGAACTACACATGCATGTATATTTTTACTATACACTGTAAGCACTCTATGACAAAAAAGTGTACAGGTTTTCTGACATGTTATTTAGCTTAGTACATGCATAATCTACTACACAGAAAGCCACTCACATACTTTTATTTATTTATTTATTTTTAATGATTTCATCTTAAGTAAAGTGTTGATCCATATTATGTACTGCACCTTATAGGGACAAAATATCCAAAAGTATCAAATATTGGATGTACAACACTAATAATAATAAAATAATAATAATACTTTTACAATTATTACATTTATTCATTTGTATCTTATTACTATTAGCCTAAACTAGATGGGTGAATGAATAGTTAAAGTGAAGGAGAGATAGTAAGACTTGTATGATGACAGTTTGTATTGGAAAGCAGATGGTGATCGGTAAATTCAGCGTCTGTTTCCTGGGGGAATCCGGCAGATACTTTCATCCAATAAAATAATTAAAGTTTTTCTTTGGTGACTCAGTTGTTCTTTTTTTCTTGTATGAATGGAGCGTTCCCAGCACTGTAATCATGTGTAAGTCTTGTAGTGTCTCTAGTGAGCGCTCAGCTCAGGTGTCAGTAGTCCCGGGAGAACGGCACACAGAAGGTTTACAATGACTCTAAAAATGAAGAATGAAGTCACCGGCTTTACTATTCTCTACAATCTGCTGCAATGTGTGAGATATTGTCATCATATGGTAAGCAGCCTCCAGAATATCACCTATCAGGGGAATAAAAACACAACAGTGATATTAAAGATTTTACTTTAAAAGACACAAGAAATACAAAAGTCTAAATGTGTCTCTAAACTTTCATCCAATAGAATAAACTCTGGCTGTTCCCTGAAGAAGATGTCTAATAATGGTTTAATAAAGAACTGATTTTTAGTATCAGCAATGCTGAGAAGAAAAAAGTTATGAAGATTAGTAGTTTATTTTGCTAGATATTCAGTATATATAATAGTTAAAATTCAGATGCAAATATACAAAATAATGTAATTGTTAAAAGCATGTAAAATATTAACAATTAAAGATAATATGTACTGTTCAATAAATATCAATCATAATAATTAGTGTTGAGCGAACACGGACTGTATTATTCGTGTTCGTACCGAATAATTGGATTTTTTTTACCCGAACACGGACACGGACACTTTACTGTATGTTCGGGTAAAAATCTGTGTTCGGTCGTTTTATTTCCGGGTTTTGCATGCTTTGGCGCTCTTTTCATGGCGGGCTTTCAACAGCCAATCAACAATCGTTTAACTGGTGTGCCTTAAGCCATCCCAGCCATGCCTGCAAATGTCTTAGTAGCTGTGATTGGCCGTCTGAAGCATGTGACCAAGTCTTTATAAGTTCGAGGCAGCCGCCGCAGCAGCGTCATTCTGCTGCTTAGCTAAGGGACAGAGCACACATCAATGTGCTGGCTGCTGATTAGGGAAAGATAGGCAGGAAAAAACCATTTGTGTCCGGATAGAATTGAGGGACAGGTCGGAGTGTTTAGGCAGGGCGAGTTGTAGGCATTTTAGGGATAGAGTCTGCTGAATTATAGGGTCAGTGTCTTCTACAAACTACAATCGATATTGCTGTGTGGGGGGTGGGGTGAATCTGCACTCAATCCTGATCTACGATCTCTTCTCAATCCTGTTAGGGACAGAGTCTGCTGAATTTTAGGGAAACTGTGTTCTACAAACTACAATCGATATTGCTGTGTGGTGTGGGATTGGAGATAGGCAGGTGTCAGTGATCCACATCCATTTTTCTGTGTGTGAGCTGCAGTGAACACAATCTTTTTGGGCTGCAGTGAACACAATCTTTTTGGGCTGCAGTGAACACAATCTTTTTGGGCTGCAGTGAACACAATCTTTTTGGGCTGCAGTGAACACAATCTTTTTGGGGTGCAGTGAACAAAATCTTTTTGGGGTGCAGTGAACACAATCCTTTTTGGTGTGCAGTGAACACAATCTTTGTGGGGTGCAGTGAACAAAATCCTTTGTGGGGTGCAGTGAACACAATCTTTTTGGGGTGCAGTGAACAAAATCCTTTTTGGGGTGCAGTGAACAACATCCTTTTTGGGGTGCAGTGAACACAATCTTTTTGGGGTGCAGTGAACAAAATCCTTTGTGGGGTGCAGTGAACACAATCTTTTTGGGGTGCAGTGAACACAATCTTTTTGGGGTGGAGTGAACAACATCCTTTTTGGGGTGCAGTGAACAAAATCATTTTTGGGGTGCAGTGAACAAAATCATTTTTGGGGTGCAGTGAACACAATCTTTTTGGGGTGCAGTGAACACAATCTTTGTGGGGTGCAGTGAACACAATCTTTTTGGGGTGGAGTGAACAACATCCTTTTTGGGGTGCAGTGAACAACATCCTTTTTGGGGTGCAGTGAACACAATCTTTTTGGGGTGCAGTGAACACAATCTTTGTGGGGTACAGTGAACAGAATCTTTGTGGGGTGCAGTGAACACAATCTTTGGGGGGTACAGTGAACACAATCTTTTTGGGGTGCAGTGAACACAATCTTTGTGGGGTGCAGTGAACACAATCTTTTTGGGGTGGAGTGAACAAAATCATTTTTAGGGTGCAGTGAACAACATCCTTTTTGGGGTGCAGTGATCAAAATCCTTTTTGGGGTGCAGTGAACACAATCTTTTTGGGGTGCAGTGAACAAAATCCTTTGTGGGGTGCAGTGAACAGAATCTTTGTGGGGTGCAGTGAACACAATCTTTGGGGGGGTACAGTGAACAAAATCTTTTTGGGGTGCAGTGAACACAATCTTTGTGGGGTACAGTGAACAGAATCTTTGTGGGGTGCAGTGAACACAATCTTTGGGGGGTACAGTGAACACAATCTTTTTGGGGTGCAGTGAACACAATCTTTGGGGGGTACAGTGAACACAATCTTTTTGGGGTGCAGTGAACACAATCTTTGTGGGGTGCAGTGAACACAATCTTTGGGGGGGTACAGTGAACACAATCTTTTTGGGGTGCAGTGAACAACATCCTTTTAGGGTGCAGTGAACACAATCTTTGTGGGGTGCAGTGAACAACATCCTTTTAGGGTGCAGTGAACACAATCTTTGTGGGGTACAGTGAACAGAATCTTTGTGGGGTGCAGTGAACACAATCTTTGGGGGGTACAGTGAACACAATCTTTGTGAGGTGCAGTGAACACAATCTTTGTGGGGTGCAGTGAACACAATCATTGTGGGGTGCAGTGAACTCAATCTTTGTGGGGTACAGTGAACACAATCTCATACTTCTGAAGATTTGAGGGTGCTGCCTGTTCCATACTCCCCCTACTCCTCATCTAGCCTTTTAGGGGTACAAACAATAGTAATTGGGGCCTAGTGTGGTTGTGTACGTGTGATATACATACACTTTTTTTGGATCATATTTTCTATTCCGCTATTTAATCAAAAACCTTTGGGGATCAGTTAAATTGGGGGATAGTCTGTGTTGGTACGTGTGAGAGAGATCCACCTTTCCAAGTTGTTGGGGTTCATCTCATACTTCTGAAGGTTTGAGGGTGCTGCCTGTTCCATACTCCCCCTACTCCTAGCCTTTTAGGGGTACAAACAATAGTAATTGGGGCCTAGTGTGGTTGTGTACGTGTGATATACATACACTTTTTTTGGATCATATTTTCTATTCCGCTATTTAATCAAAAACCTTTGGGGATCAGTTAAATTGGGGGATAGTCTGTGTTGGTACGTGTGAGAGAGATCCACCTTTCCAAGTTGTTGGGGTTCATCTCATACTTCTGAAGGTTTGAGGGTGTTGCCTGTTCCATACCCCCCCTACTCCTCATCTAGCCTTTTAGGGGTACAAACAATAGTAATTGGGGCCTAGTGTGGTTGTGTACGTGTGATATACATACACTTTTTTTGGATCATATTTTCTATTCCGCTATTTAATCAAAAACCTTTGGGGATCAGTTAAATTGGGGGATAGTCTGTGTTGGTACGTGTGAGAGAGATCCACCTTTCCAAGTTGTTGGGGTTCATCTCATACTTCTGAAGGTTTGAGGGTGCTGCCTGTTCCATACTCCCCCTACTCCTCATCTAGCCTTTTAGGGGTACAAACAATAGTAATTGGGGCCCAGTGTGGTTGTGTACGTGTGATATACATACACTTTTTTTGGATCATATTTTCTATTCCGCTATTTAATCAAAAACCTTTGGGGATCAGTTAAATTGGGGGATAGTCTGTGTTGGTACGTGTGAGAGAGATCCACCTTTCCAAGTTGTTGGGGTTCATCTCATACTTCTGAAGGTTTGAGGGTGCTGCCTGTTCCATACTCCCCCTACTCCTCATCTAGCCTTTTAGGGGTACAAACAATAGTAATTGGGGCCCAGTGTGGTTGTGTACGTGTGATATACATACACTTTTTTTGGATCATATTTTCTATTCCGCTATTTAATCAAAAACCTTTGGGGATCAGTTAAATTGGGGGATAGTCTGTGTTGGTACGTGTGAGAGAGATCCACCTTTCCAAGTTGTTGGGGTTCATCTCATACTTCTGAAGGTTTGAGGGTGCTGCCTGTTCCATACTCCCCCTACTCCTCATCTAGCCTTTTAGGGGTACAAACAATAGTAATTGGGGCCTAGTGTGGTTGTGTACGTGTGATATACATACACTTTTTTTGGATCATATTTTCTATTCCGCTATTTAATCAAAAACCTTTGGGGATCAGTTAAATTGGGGGATAGTCTGTGTTGGTACGTGTGAGAGAGATCCACCTTTCCAAGTTGTTGGGGTTCATCTCATACTTCTGAAGGTTTGAGGGTGCTGCCTGTTCCATACTCCCCCTACTCCTAGCCTTTTAGGGGTACAAACAATAGTAATTGGGGCCCAGTGTGGTTGTGTACGTGTGATATACATACACTTTTTTTGGATCATATTTTCTATTCCGCTATTTAATCAAAAACCTTTGGGGATCAGTTAAATTGGGGGATAGTCTGTGTTGGTACGTGTGAGAGAGATCCACCTTTCCAAGTTGTTGGGGTTCATCTCATACTTCTGAAGGTTTGAGGGTGCTGCCTGTTCCATACCCCCCCTACTCCTCATCTAGCCTTTTAGGGGTACAAACAATAGTAATTGGGGCCTAGTGTGGTTGTGTACGTGTGATATACATACACTTTTTTTGGATCATATTTTCTATTCCGCTATTTAATCAAAAACCTTTGGGGATCAGTTAAATTGGGGGATAGTCTGTGTTGGTACGTGTGAGAGAGATCCACCTTTCCAAGTTGTTGGGGTTCATCTCATACTTCTGAAGGTTTGAGGGTGCTGCCTGTTCCATACTCCCCCTACTCCTCATCTAGCCTTTTAGGGGTACAAACAATAGTAATTGGGGCCCAGTGTGGTTGTGTACGTGTGATATACATACACTTTTTTTGGATCATATTTTCTATTCCGCTATTTAATCAAAAACCTTTGGGGATCAGTTAAATTGGGGGATAGTCTGTGTTGGTACGTGTGAGAGAGATCCACCTTTCCAAGTTGTTGGGGTTCATCTCATACTTCTGAAGGTTTGAGGGTGCTGCCTGTTCCATACTCCCCCTACTCCTAGCCTTTTAGGGGTACAAACAATAGTAATTGGGGCCTAGTGTGGTTGTGTACGTGTGATATACATACACTTTTTTTGGATCATATTTTCTATTCCGCTATTTAATCAAAAACCTTTGGGGATCAGTTAAATTGGGGGATAGTCTGTGTTGGTACGTGTGAGAGAGATCCACCTTTCCAAGTTGTTGGGGTTCATCTCATACTTCTGAAGGTTTGAGGGTGCTGCCTGTTCCATACTCCCCCTACTCCTCATCTAGCCTTTTAGGGGTACAAACAATAGTAATTGGGGCCCAGTGTGGTTGTGTACGTGTGATATACATACACTTTTTTTGGATCATATTTTCTATTCCGCTATTTAATCAAAAACCTTTGGGGATCAGTTAAATTGGGGGATAGTCTGTGTTGGTACGTGTGAGAGAGATCCACCTTTCCAAGTTGTTGGGGTTCATCTCATACTTCTGAAGGTTTGAGGGTGCTGCCTGTTCCATACCCCCCCTACTCCTCATCTAGCCTTTTAGGGGTACAAACAATAGTAATTGGGGCCTAGTGTGGTTGTGTACGTGTGATATACATACACTTTTTTTGGATCATATTTTCTATTCCGCTATTTAATCAAAAACCTTTGGGGATCAGTTAAATTGGGGGATAGTCTGTGTTGGTACGTGTGAGAGAGATCCACCTTTCCAAGTTGTTGGGGTTCATCTCATACTTCTGAAGGTTTGAGGGTGCTGCCTGTTCCATACCCCCCCTACTCCTCATCTAGCCTTTTAGGGGTACAAACAATAGTAATTGGGGCCTAGTGTGGTTGTGTACGTGTGATATACATACACTTTTTTTGGATCATATTTTCTATTCCGCTATTTAATCAAAAACCTTTGGGGATCAGTTAAATTGGGGGATAGTCTGTGTTGGTACGTGTGAGAGAGATCCACCTTTCCAAGTTGTTGGGGTTCATCTCATACTTCTGAAGGTTTGAGGGTGCTGCATGTTCCATACTCCTCTTCCTCATCCTCCCTTTAGGGTAGGAAAAAATTTAATCGGGCCTAGTCTGTGTTTGTACGTGTGAGATACACAGTTTTTTATCCTATTCCGCTATTCAATACACACCCTTTTGGTGTAAAAAACATTAAATTGCGGCATAGTTTGCATATTTGACATTTGCATATATTGTGCCTTGTTGCGCTGTTTTGGGTACTCCACCAACATGGCCAGTGGCAATGACGCCATTCTCAGCTTAACTATCCCACTTCTATGCCTCCTTGAAAAAACAATTTGGGCGATGATGGAAGAGGATGTGGCACAGGATGAGGAGGAGGAGGATGAAGAGGTAACATTTCAAAGGCTTTCAGGGCAGTCATTCGCAAGGGGCTCCGAGGGTGGGTTCCTGCACACACAAACGCCAGGGACACAATTGTCCAGCAGGGGCACAGTTCTGGAGGATGAGGAGGATGAGGAGGAGGAGGAGCTGGAGGAGGAGATGGAACCATGTTCACAGCAGGGTGGCACCCAGGCCAGCTCATGGCCATCACTGGTGCGTGGCTGGGGGGATACAGAGGACACGGACGATACACCTCCCACAGAGGACAGCCTTTCGTCGCCTCTGGGCAGCCTGGCACACATGAGCGATTACATGCTGCAGTGTCTCCACAACGACCGCCGAGTTGCCCACATTCTAACTTGTGCTGATTACTGGGTGGCCACGCTGCTGGATCCCCGTTACAAGGACAACGTACCGTCCTTAATTCACTCACTGGAGCGCGATCGCAAGATGCGCGAGTACAAGCGCACGCTGGTAGACGCCATGCTGCTGGCATTCCCATCTGACAGCGGGGCCACAGTGGAAGCACAAGGCAGAGGAGGAGGAGGAGGAGGTCGCCAACGCAACCAGGGCACCGCCAGCACCTCAGAAGGCAGGGTTAGCATGGCCGAAATGTGGAAAAGCTTTGTCAGCACGCCACAACAAACAGCAGCACCAGCAGCTCAGATGGAACGTCTTAGCAGGAGGCAGCATTTTACCAACATGGTGGAGCAGTATGTGTGCACACGCCTACATGTAGTGAATGACGGGTCTGCCCCCTTCAACTTCTGGGTCTCCAAATTGGGCACATGGCCTGAGCTTGCCCTTTACGCCTTGGAGGTGCTGGCGTGCCCTGCAGCCAGTGTATTATCTGAACGGGTATTTAGCACGGCTGGGGGCGTTATAACAGACAAGCGCAGCCGCCTGTCCAGAGACAATGTGGACAAGCTCACGTTCATTAAAATGAACCAGGCATGGATCCCACGGGACTTTTCCGTACCTTATGCAGAATAGCAATGGATACCGACCTTACCCACCCATTGTTCCATTTTTGCTCTTTCTCACTCTTTTGGGGTGTACCCTCATTTAAAATTTTTGAAAAGAAGCAGTGTTGGCTACCTCGTCCTCCTCCTCAGGGCCAGATTAATGTAGGGGCTATTGGAGCTGCAGCTCCAGGCCCCTACCTTTTATATAGGCCCCGGGTTGGCCATATTCACTGTTACCGCTCTTCTGTCACTTGTAAACACAGAAGTCTGGCTTCTATGCTCGCTTCCCCAGGCAGCACCCTCAGAACCTCCCCACACAGCGTGAAGGCCGGACAAGGAGGGACAGTTGGCGATGCATGGATGTGTTTATGGGCTTCAGAGACAGCATCCCATGTTGAATTAGGCATGCATGGCTGCACCCTTCCTCCTCTGGGTGCATGGCAAGGCACGGCCCTTAAGGCCCTTCAAAATCCTCAGCACCAAGCCCATGATGCTGTTAATCCGGCCCTGGTCCTCCTCCACCGCCGCTTCCACCTACACCGCCCATAGGTGTGCGCAGCCTATTGCATTAAGGTGTGCACCCCAAAGTTGAAATACACATGCATGTGTTTGCCAGCAGGGAGAGTAATGTATCGGGGCCATGTACCTGTAGGCAAGGAGAAATAGAGCAGAGCAGGTCCCAGGGAGATCTTTCCCATCTCCTCACTGGCAATGCTATGTGCCCTAGGTGATTAGGGTGTGCCCAGGCACACCCAGCACACCCTGTGCGCACGCCTATGTCACCGCCACATCCACCACCACCTCAACCTCCCTCCTACTCCATATGGGCCTCGTCCTTCAGAGATGAAGAAGAACATTGTTTTATTTTTCTGTTTTTTTTTGTTGTTTTAAGTTATTTCCCTATCCACATTTGTTTGCAGAGCACTTGCCATGCTCTTAATTACGTTTTGCTGCCATTTGCAGCACTCTAGCCCTTTCCTTTGGTGTTTTAGAGCCATTTTAGTGCCTTAAAGTTCGGGTCCCCATTGACTTCAATGGGGTTCGGTGTCCGGGAAAAGTTCGGTAAAAGTCCGGGACACGGACCCGGACTTTTTTTTAAAGTTCGGCCGAACCCGTCGAACACGGACATCTAGGTGTCCGCTCAACCCTAATAATAATGATTACAATAAATGCTATAAATAAAGGACTTATAATTTGTGAAGAAGGTTATGTAATATATACAGATGTTTTGTTCACGAAATACATCTATAGGGCCAAATAATATACACTGCTGAAAAGAAGTAAAGGAACACTTTGAAAACACATCAGATCTCAATGGGGAAAAATATCATGCTGGATATCTATACTGATATGTACTGGGTAATGTGTTAGGACATAAAGGATGCCACATCATTTGATGGAAATTAACACGATCCTCCTAAAGGGGGCTGAATTCAAAGACCCCTGAAAATCAAAGTGAAAAAATGATGCAGCAGGCTAGTCCATTATGCTGAAATTTCATTGCAGCAACTCAAAATGATACTCAGTAGTGTGTATGGTCCCCACATGCTTATATGCATGCCTGACAACATCAGGGCATGCTCCTAATGAGAGGATGGATGGTGTCCTGGGGTATTTCCTCCCAGATCTTGACAAGGACATCACTGAGCTCCTGAACAGACTGAGGCGCAACCTGGCAGTGTCGGATGGACCAAAACATAATGTTCCATTGGATTTAGGTCAGGCGAGCGTGGGGGCTATTCAGTGGTATCAATTCCTTCATCCTCCAGGAACTGGCTGCATGCTCTCGCCACATGAGGATGGGCATTGTCATGCACCAGGAGGAACCCAGGACCCACTGCACCAGCGTAGGGTCTGACAATGGGTCCAAGGATTGTATTCCGATACCTAATGGCAGTCAGGGTGCCATTGTCTAGCCTGTAGAGGTCTGTGCATCCCTCCATGGATATGCCTCCCCAGATCATCACTAATCCACCACCAAACCTGTCATGCTGAACAATTTTATAGGCAGCATAATGTTCTCCACGGCTTCTCCAGACCCTTTCTCGTCTGTCACATGTGCTCAGGATGAACCTGCTCTCATCTGTGAAAAGTGGCTCCATGGTGCCGGGCAGTGGGCACAGGGCCCACTAGAGGAAGTCAGGCCCTCAGGCCATCCTCATGAAGTCTGTTTCTGATTGTTTGATCAGAGCCATTCATACCAGTGACAGTCATTTTGTAGGGCTTTGGCAGTGCTCATCCTTTTCCTCCTTGCATAAAGGAGCATATACCGGTACTGCTGATGAGTTAAGGACCTTCTACAGCTCTGTCCAGGTCTCCTATAGTATATGTATAAGTAGTATAAGTATATGCAGCCACCCCCACTGCTCCTCTCATTCTCCTTTCTGCTGCCCACCCTGTGCTCTCCGCCTCCCCCTCATGCTCTCTGGTCCCCCTGTGCTCTCCACCTCCCCCTGTGCTCTCCAGCCCCCCTGTGCTTTGCCTCCACCTCATGCTCTCTGATCCCCTGTGCTCTCTGCCTCCCCCTTGTGCTATCCACCTCCCCTGTGCTCTTAGACATCCCCAGTTCTCTCCAGCCCCCCTGTGATCCCCACCTCCCCCAGTGCTCTCCCCCTTCAAGTGTTCTTGCCCTTCAAGTGCTATCCGCCCCCCATGCTCTGCACTCCACCCCATGTTGTTGCTTCCCCCTGTGCTTCCCACCCCCCCCCCAGTGCTCTCCAGACCCCCCCCCTGTGCTCTCTAGCTCTCCCGTGCTCTCTGGCCCCCCTGTGCTCCCATCTTGTGTTCTCTGCTTCTCCCCTGTGCTCTCTGCCCCCCCCCCATATTTTCCACCTCCCCTTGTGCTCTCCACCCCCTATCTCTCTCTGGCCCCCCTGTGTTCTCCACCCCACAGGGCTCTCCACCCCCCCCCCCTCGTGCTCTCTACTCCTCAGGGCTCTCTGGCCCCCCTCCTGTGCTCTCCACCTCACACCTTGTTCTCTGCTCCCCCTGTGCTCTCCGCCTTACCATGTGTTCTCTGGCTTCCTCTCTGTGCTCTTCAGCCCCCAAGGTCTCTCCTGGCCCACTTCACTCCCCACAGCTCTGCCAGGTTCTCTACTGCCCTCTTCCAGGGGATCCGTCAGGATGGAGAGTGGGGAAGGGGCTAGCTAACATGTCATGGGCTGCTCAGTCCAAAATGCCCAGCCTATTTTTTGTTTCAGTCCGGGCCTGGCCATGATCTCCTGTAAGATGTTTTTATCCTATGTGCCATGATCCCATGTAAGTTGCTCTGATCCCATGTGCCTGATCCTGTGTAAGTTGATCTAACACCATTTGCCCTGATTCAATGTAAGGTTGTCTGTTGTGTGGCCCAAAATGTGCCCTGATACTATGTAATATGCCCTGCTCTGTGCCATATAATGTGTTCTGCTCCCATTTAAAGTGCCCTGCTCTCATGTAATGTGCCCTACTGACTTCCAATCTGCTTTGAACTGCTGACCTCCGTACACCAATTCTCTCTCCAAGTTTCACAATACAAAAGGTACATTTGACATCTCTCTCTCTCTCTCTTTCTCTATTCCCCTCCTCCTCTCTCTCCCCCTCCACCCTGCCTCTCTCTTCCCCTGTCCAAAAAGACAACACTAGTTACAGCATACTCAAAAAGACTGTCTGTGGTGAAAACCTGTATGCTATTTCCATCATTGGGGTCCTAAAAAGATACATTTTGCTGAAGAATTGCAGCCTGTCCAAAAATGTTTATTTTTTTTTTGTTGTTGCTTTTTAGTTGTGGTGCAAGCTTATACTGTATGTTCTTTCAATTGTTGGAGTCCAAAAAATATATATATTTTTCAGATTCTGAATGCTTGCTCATTCTCTCAAAGAAGCTAGCATGTTTTTAAAAAAAGTATTTCTGAGGGGTGTGGCCAGCCGGGAAAACCAAGGACACAAGCGGCCCGTACAGGCGATCTTGCTACCCGAGCAGACAGCCAAGTGAACATTCCAGGTCCCTAGGCTTCAGAGACCACAGTGGCAAGGACTAGGAAGAGGAAGGAGGACGGAAGGCCGCAAAAGTTAACATTATTCATACAACAGCTGCACTTTCACACTACTCACCATGCCAAAACTCCCCTGAGAGCTGTAGCAGCCATGTAAACTGGCAACAGCATACCCTCAGCTCCACACCAGTATTAGGAAGCCCAGAAAAAAGCAAGATTCTGGCTGGATGGCGACCACAGGAGACAGGAGGTAAGTCCTGGGGGTGATACAGGGGAAGACACCAGACACTTGCCTGAAAATACTGAGCTATTCCCCACTAATAACAAACCTGTCATGGATACAGTTTTAAAAGACATGCTGATGTCCATCTCTACAATCTGATCTAGCCTCATTTAATGAATACATTTGGTACTTATCTGCAATCTGTTGCAAATAGAGTGGACCATGTGGAGACCAACATGGGGAATTTGCTACCACAATTAATGACCACGTAGACGCAAACGACAGAAAAGAGGACGAGATGGAGTGAGTTAAGGCAAAATTAGTGGATATTGAAGACCGGTCAAGACGTAATAACTGAACACATCCCTGAACACATCCATCAGGACAACCTGCGCACTTACGCCACTGACCTATTCAGGGCTATCCTTCCAGAGGCCTCAGATCTTGGCATAACTATTGACAGAATTCAGTGCTTTAATCCAATGCAGGCAAACCGCTCAGGTGAGATGTGGCTCAAGTGCAGGTCGGATCTGCCATCCAGATTGTAAGCCAAACACAAAAATGGTGACCGCACTCTGATGTAGATCAAAACAAATGGAGTGGTTTATTCTTCATCACAAACATCAAAGCAAGACTGATATGACACAGGACAGGTAATTGGTTGACGCGTTTCACAACAATTCCAGTCGCTTACTCATAACCATACAAATAATGTCAATGGAATAACCATGCAATATAATAAAATAAATCAATTGCACTAAAACAAAAGTCCATTCGGCATATATAGATGGTGGAGAGTCCACTAGAGGGTGAAGATCCCAAGATGTGAAAGAGCAATGGAAATAAAACAGTCACCCGTGCGGATAGGCAAGATGGCAGCTTACCGCAATGAGTGGGCCTCCAAATTAATGGATGGGCCACTAAGAGCATAAGGTAATAACTCCTATGGACTGGGTTCTCTCCTCTGCATGAACGGACCAAGTATCACTAGACTGCATTAAACCCTCACTCGCTCATAGATCCAGACACGACTCCAATATGTATGGCAATATGTGGAGGATAAAAGCAGTCATAGCGTAATCCCGTTTGGCGGTATAAAAACATTTTGTTTTTGTTTTGTTTTTATACCGCCAAACGGGATTACGCTATGACTGCTTTTATCCTCCACATATTGCCATACATATTGGAGTCGTGTCTGGATCTATGAGCGAGTGAGGGTTTGATGCAGTCTAGTGATACTTGGTCCGTTCATGCAGAGGAGAGAACCCAGTCCATAGGAGTTATTACCTTATGCTCTTAGTGGCCCATCCATTAATTTGGAGGCCCACTCATTGCGGTAAGCTGCCATCTTGCCTATCCGCACGGGTGACTGTTTTATTTCCATTGCTCTTTCACATCTTGGGATCTTCACCCTCTAGTGGACTCTCCACCATCTATATATGCCGAATGGACTTTTGTTTTAGTGCAATTGATTTATTTTATTATATTGCCTTGTTGTCAATTGTATATTAATTTATTAACTTTTTAAGCACAATTAATTTTGCTGTTCATAGCGCTGCACTACTTGACACACAATATGAATGGGATTACTACGAATCCAGTGTTCTAGCTGCTACCTTGTTTTATGTTAATTTATCATATACTTTTTTATTCACTATTTAAGCGCAGGATATCCCCCTTGATTTTATTTAATGGAATAACCATGGATAAAGGGGCAATAACAGCTGAAGCGGATGAATGGTAATTGTTCCACCTTAAAAATGCCTCCATCACCTGTGGCTAATGATTCCACTGACACATAAAAACAACAACAATCTGTCACATATTCTTATATAACCAAAAAATAGAGTAGAAAAATAGTACATTCAAAGCATCAAAAAAACACAGGGATCTTAAACAATTATTTAAGGACATCAGAAGACACAATTAGACATTTAAACATTGAACCAATATATATATATATATATATATATATATATATATATATATATATATATATATATATATAGTGATGCTCCAAATATCTATACCATGTGATGTGAATGTACTATAAAATGTAATACATGGTTAAAGAAGAAAAGTCAACCATCTCTCGTGATTAATAAGAATTCCGACATAAAAAAAATAAATATATGTCAGTCTCTAATGCTTCCCACATACTGAGAAAACTGTGTATATGTGTGTATATATCAAAAATTTCATTAAATGTGAAAACGATAATAATGATAAAAATTAAAATAAAAATGAAATAATTGAAATTAATTGTAATCTGTTTGTCAATTATACATATGTGTGTATATATACATCATTAAAGAAAAGAAAGACAAATTTAAAAACGAGAAAAGGACTGAATATGAATGTTGTTGTATAGGATCTTCATAGATAAGGAAGTGCTAATATACTCAGACCAAAAAAAAATGATCGTTGTGTGAGTGGGATCAAAATCTGTATAGTTTTATGTATGTCCGAATCATATGTATAATTATATATTATAATGAATTCCCATAACTCAAACAAGAGAAATAGAAACATGAATAAACGGACACTTGAAAAATGCATATATACATAGACTCAAAATAAATGAATACAATTAGAACAATTAATAACGATCCCAGCTCATATTGAACTATGATACAGCAGTCGGAATACAAAGAGTTCAGACCCAAAAAGGAGAAACCGGTAACAAATTATAATCAAAAATATACATACCAATGGCCAAAGAAAAAGTAAAAACCAAAATAACCAAAAAGAAAGCAAATTTAGAAATAATCAATCAAAAATAATATAATTTGCTGAGAAATATTATGACTGAAAAATATTATTGCAAAAATACCGGAAAATATCTGAAAATCCCATATGCAGACAAAAAATGTGTATCGATTTCACATAATAGGATTAAACGCTCAAATCAAATACATGTGGCATCATAGTCATCCACACACATAATCTATCCATACATAAATCCATTGAAGTATTAATGGCTGTATACAAAAAGATAAGAGAATCGTGGTAATCCTTTTCAATCCTAATTAGAAAAGACCGACAATTCATTTCCCTGAAAAAAGGAGGTCAAAAGAGGGAGGTCCAAAAGATCTCAATAATCTCCTATCAGTTATACAATGTGTAAAGAGAAGATTCTATGCGGGATGTACATGTAAATACAGAACCACACATGACAGAAGATTGATAGACCCAAAGTATATAAACCTTATTAAATTGCTTGTGTAAAAACTCATATTATATAAATCTTTCATAAAAAACATTTTATATTTATCCAGTCGTGTGGATCCCGTAAGCATCTACATCCCCACAAATGGCTATGTACCCAAATCCTCAGAATAAACACCCATTGGACATATACATAAAGGAATATAGAGTGGAATAAATGAAATTACATTCAATTCAATTCATGAAAGTTCCACTCAAACCCTCCACTGACTAAGGAGAAACAACTAAATTTTATGCATAAAAGTGTGTTACGTCCCATTCAAAGTTTAACCCCTTTGGCAGGCGAGTTTGGAGATTAAAAATCCAAAATACTTCTGTTTTGCAGAGAATTTGAAAAATGTCACCCCCTCTTATTGGTGTATTGATTTTTTCTATGACTTGTACCATAACTAGGGATATGTCACCCTTATGTTGGTTATTAAAATGACGGGTGATGTTGGTGGATTTTAAATTCCTGATGTCACTCAGGTGTTCTCTAAACCTGTCTTTTAGTTTCCGTGTCATCCTACCTACATATTGAATGGAACATGCTTTGCATGTGATAACTTAAATTAAATATTGGGTATTACAATAACAAAATCTATTTCTGTTGTAGGTTTTATTGTACGCAGAGGATGTAAATACATTACCTGACAGAACATGGGGATAAGTCGGACAATCTCGCATACCACATCTCTAGTTTCCCTTACAGTGAAACCATGTATGAGACTTAGGTTTAATTTTAGATGAAAAGAGGCTCGGTGATAAAGTATTGCCTAATGTTACCGCCCTTTTGGCCACAATATTGATGCCCTGATCCAAAATCTCAGCACAAATATCATCCGTGTATAGAATTGGAAGATGTTTTTTTTTTTTTTAAGAGGAAATCATCTGCATATAATATAATCTTGTCTTCTAAGGCCCCTCTTTTAAACCCCTTCACCTTATCTGAGGCTCTCAAAGCTATTGCCAGTGGTTCTATTGCAATGGCGAAGAGGAGGGGCGACAGGGGACAACCCTGCCTTGTTCCTCTCTTCAGGCCAAATTTTCCAGAAGTTTCATTATTTACCATGACTCTGGCTTCAGGAGTCTTATATAGCATTTTAATCCATTTAATAAAGATTGGACCAAACTGTGTCCCTTCCATTATTTTCCATAGGTACTGCCACTCTAAACTGTCGAAGGCCTTGGCGGCATCCAATGACAGGATAGCCTTCTCACCTCCTCCTTTTGTTGGTATCTGGAGGTTCAAAAATACCCGTCTAATATTTATACTTGTGGTTCTTCCAGGTATGAACCCCGATTGGTCAGGGTAGATAAGCCCCGCTATGACTTTATTCAGCCGAGCTGCCAAGACCTTCGACAGTATTTTCATATCGGCGTTCAACAGTGCGATGGGCCTATATGAAGCGACGTCCAGCGGATCCTTACCCTCTTTATGTATATTTATTATAATCGAGTCTGACATTGATGGGGGAAGCTCTCCACCTGCCAATGACCCATTCAGTACTCTCAAAAGTTCGGGCAGCAGAACCTTCCCATAATGTTGGTATATCTCCGCTGGAAGCCCATCTGGACCTGGAGATTTCTGTTTCGCCATTTCATTCGTAACCTGCTGTATTTCTTCCAATGTTATAGGGGCATCTAGTTCCATTCAATCCTTCTCTGAAAGAGAAGGAAGGCACTGGTCTTTAAAAAATTATTTTCAGGCTGTCTCTCATCCTATCCTGTCAGGAACTATACAAATCTTCATAGAATTCTTTAAACCTGTCCGCTATTTCTGGTGTGTGTGAAGAAATTCTTCCATCTCTCATAGCGATCGCAGGTACCGTGGACTTAGGGGAGTTTGCATTAGCCAGCTGTGCCAACATTCGGCCCACACTCTCTCCTTCTCCAAAGCTGGTTTGTCTCCGGAAGAGGGATTTGTTCTACACCCTCCGGAGAGTCACCAACTTATAATTCTGCTGTTCTTCCCTTTAAATCTTGAGTCTATCAGGTGTCGGTTCATTTATATATTTTTCTTCCGCCATTGTAACCCTCTGCCCAATTTGTCTCTCCCATTCTTTTGACTGCTTTTTAATTTTTGAAATTTGTTGTATCATTATTCCTCTTAAAAATGCTTTTAGAGTGTCCCATATTATTCCTACTGAGGCAGTGCCCTTATTCAGGTCTATAATCTCTCCCAGGGATGTCAATACCTCACTCCGGTTTCCCATCATTTCAATCAGAAAGGGATTTAACTACCACCCTCCAGTATACCTACGCTCTCCCAAGTCTACCCCCACCAACACCGGAGAGTGATCCGACAGACCTCTGGGTCTGTAGCTCACATTTGTAATCATAGGCGCCATCTCCTCACTCCCCAGGACCAAATCAATCCTGGAGAGTGTGGAGTGCATTCCAGAAAAACATGAGTAATAACGCACCCCTAGATTCCGTGTTCTCCAGATTTCCCTCAGCCCAAGATCCCCTAAGAGATCTGCCCTCCAGTTACCTTTTGCGTTGTTTGTGGTCAGCCCTGTGGGGAATCTATTCAGTTTCTGGTCTATTACTATATTAAAATCCCCCAATATGATCACAAGTATCCCTGCTTTATCCAACAAAAACTCAGCCAGGGCACACAGAGTTGACACTTCAGCGGGGGGGGGGGGGTCAGGTAGAAATTTGCCAGTACACAAACTCTATTCTCAGTTTTACAAGACAAAAAAACATACCGTCCTAAGTTGTCTACCTTAGTCTGCATACAGTCAAAAGGTTACCCCTGATTTAATAAAAATGCTTACCCCCCTAGGATAGGAGGTGTAGACTGAATGGAATTGTACACTATAGTTCGCCATCTCAATTGAGAGGTTGAAGCAGTTGTAAGGTGTGTCTCCTGTAAACAGAGGATGTCTACTTCGTGTGTTTTAGCAATCAAAAGAATAGCTGCCCTTTTCTCAGGAGCTCCCATTACCTGAACGTACCAGGAGCATAAAGTTATTTTCTTATTCTGAATACTATTAACCATTAACTAACAAATTTACCTTGAGAATCTGACCTATACTTCTTCCCATTGGTGAAAAAATTCCATTTCGATTTTGTGACCCTACCGTGTTTAATCTTTCTATTGTTTTTGATTTCAATCAATCTTAGACACCAGAAGGACCACACAACCCATCTCAAACACCCAACAACCATTAGCTACAATGGAGAGGGGCAAAGTGTGACTTTAACGGTGCAAAATGATGGAGAAAAATCTGAATTCTCAAAAATTGTACATTTTATTACACATAGGAGGTGAGGACAAGACAGTACATCAATATAAAATGATAAAATCAAGAAAATGCACTCGAAAATATCAACTCTACATGTTTCGCCATCTTCATAATAGCTTCTTCAGGAGTTTTCATAGACATTTCTCGAGAGTGAACATTTCTAGGTAACAAAAGGAAAGAACATAAAAGACATAGCATGTGTATATACATAGGGCTTATCTCAATGGTCCTAAAGTTGAGTGCCCAATTGATTTACATATTAGAAAGACAATGATACCAATAAAAGTACCTTAAGATGACCTGAACCCTTTCTTATGCCGAAGGTGGAGGCAATAAAGGTGACGCCACCCAAGCGAGCACAGAGGGGGAGGGGAACCGAGACATCCAACCTCTTAAAGTTGACCCATAGAGAGGGTGACAGCCAAGCTAGGAATGATGGGTAGAAATAATGAGACCAGAGCATGGAAATACACTTCAACCCAAAATTGCTATATCTCCAGTTGTATAGGACTAAATATCAGGTTGAAAAATTGCTAAAATATTCACCTGATTATAATGAATGTGCTGTTGATTCACTAGGTACCCCAATGTAAAAAAGGCAGGGAGGGAAAACAAAGTTTCCTTAGTATCCCCAAATGGGAGGTATCCCTTAAAGAGAAAAATGGAGTTTATTAATAACAATGACAAACGCAATGCGGGTCTGTCAAGTGTTGAGGGTATGCATACTTACCCAAAATTGGCAAAATTGGGCACATGGATTATCATGCAGTATTCAAAAGTTCACCGCCATTGTAATTGAACAAATTTTCCAATAGTACGCTCAAAATGAAAGAGACTGCATGGGAGGAGAAAGAAGAGAGAGGCATGGAAGGACATAGTCAGCATCTAATATACAAAAGATGTAAGGAGAGAAGCAGGGTTTAGAAGATTTCATTTACCGCAAATGGTCTCGAAGCTCATATGTCGTTCCCCGGTGGTCTGGTGTAATACTGACCGTATTGCGCCGGCATTTATACACCCTCTCCACTCCCTCGGCGTCTGACGTCACCGAGGGAGTGAGAGAGAGATACGCCCAGTGGTCCAATGGAGACCAAAGAGGAAGTGCGTCATCAAGACGCAACCGCATCGCATTGTTCCGCCGGAACCGGAAGGTCGGGGATGGCAACATCCGGTCCGGACATAATGTATGCAGAGGAGGTAACAGATCGCCAGAGACAATCTGAAATGGATCCAAATGAAACTGACAGCATTATTAAAGGCCGGATTTCAAAAGATATATCCACAATGCCTGTATAATGGGGAAAATCTAAAGACACAAAAGGTCATAAAGAAGAAGATTAACCCAATTAGTAAATCAGTCAGTATTGTGATAGAAATGAAAATTAGAAAGAAGAGGTTTTATGAAACTCCAATGAAGGACACCTGGGAGTTTGAAAGCGGTGCTGCTACTGACCAGGTTGGACCAATTTTCCTGGAAAATAAGTGTAGGGCACCGCGGGTGTCCATATGGGCAACAAGGACAGAGGCTGGAAATAGGCTCGGATACAATGGGTCCCCCAATGTGCTCACCTTAGGGTCTGCCACCCACAGTCGCATCCACATGACGGCAGGGGTCAGGAAAAAATATCCAATGGGCAAATCACAAAATGTTCTTGTTCTTTGAAAGGTAGATGAACTACAACTGAAAAAATAAACATATAATTGTTGTAAGGCAATTTTATCGAAATATATGTCATGTGCCAATATAGGCACCTAGAAAAAGGGGACTTTGTAACAAGGGTTCAAAATCCAAAATGCTGGCCAGCATCAGAAATCCTGTACTGAATCAGCAATAAATACAATTGACATTACCTAGCCAAGAAAGGGTTTGAAACTAATGGATTCATTTATACCAGGATACTGAATAGCCGATAAATTAAATATCCACTTGGTTTCACGTTGCAATAAATTTCTATATACACTTCCACCTCTTTCATTGAGTGGGATGTGTTCCGAAGCAAAAAAGGTCATCATCCTATCATCAAAGCCATGGTATAAACCCATATGTCGGCTAATGGGACTTTCAAACTTTTTGTTCTTGACAAGTTTGACATGGTCACGAATTCGATTAAAAAAAGGCCTTTTTGTTTTGCCTATGTAGAAGGCTTTACAACTGCAATACATTATATAGACAATTCCTACTGTTTGACAGTTTGCATAGAAATTCGGTCTATACAATTTTCCATTGGGAAGAATAATTTCACTTAAATTAGGCAGATATCTGCAGAAATTGCATTCTCTGCAGGAATATGTGCCTGTAAGTGTTTTTTTACATTTATTTGAAGGAGCATAGTGACTATGAACCAATTGGTCCCTTAAGGAGCGAGACCTTTTAAAAGTTATCTGGGGGCGGGCATCAATAAATTTATATACCTTTTCATCTGCCTCTAAGAGGTACCAAAAATTTTTAAGAATTGACCGTACCTGGTCATGTTGACCAGAATATCGTGTAATTAGACGTACCCCATAAGTATTGGTTTTATTCTTTGTCTTTTTGCCAAAAATCAAATCAGTCCTGTTCCATTTTTTCGCTCTATGATAAGATTTTTTCAAACAGGCCCTAAATAGCCTCTACATAAAAGTCTCCTCTGTAAGTTTTTGGCTTCTCTCTCGAAATCTTCAGATTTCGTACAATTACGCTGTAATCTCAAATACTGGCTATATGGTATACTAGATACCAAAGGTTGAGGATGGGAACTGTCTGCCCTCAGTATAGTGTTACCTGCAGTGGTTTTACGGAAGAGGGTGGAACCCAAAATGCCATCTTCATCTACATAAATGGTAATATCCAAAAAGTCCAAAGACCTTTGGCTATAAGTGTAGGTAAATTTGAGATTGAAGTCATTGACTTTCAACACCTCAAAGAATCTCAACAGCATGCTTAGAGAACCTGTCCAAATCATAAAAATGTCATCAATCAATCTTCTCCAAAGGAGTATACAAGATAAAAGAGACTCCAGGTTATCCCTGGAAAAAAGGTCACGCTCCCATCCCCCCAGGTGCAGGTTGGCATATGAGGGGGCACACTTGGTCCCCATAGCCACACCCTGCACCTGGAGGTAATGGGAGCCATTGAACAAAAAGACATTGTTGGACAAAATAAATCTAAGGAGTGAGATGACAAAGGCATTATATTCCACTGAAGAACCTCCTCTTTCTGATAGGAAGCCCTCCACAACTCGAACCCCACAATGATATGGGATGGAGTTGTAGAGGGCCTCTACATCAAGGCCCACTAGCCATGCCTCCTCAGGGACTTGGATGCCATCAATGGCTTTGATGAGATCACTGGTGTCCCTAATGTAGGAAGGCAAAGCCAGTACATGGAGACGCAGGTAATCATCCACTAATTGGCTCGCTCGTTCCGTTAAACAGCCATTGCCAGAGACTATTGGTCTCCCTGGGGTTTTAAGGTTTTCGTGAACCTTAGGTAAGGCATACATAGTAGGGGTTTTAGGATCCTTGATATTCAAAAATTCCCAAGTTTTCTTGTCTATCAAGGCTCTAGAATAGGCTTCAAAGATAAGCTGACGATATTTGATGATTATTCTTGCTAGGAAACATTAGGGACACCAGTGATCTCATCAAAGCCATTGATGGCATCCAAGTCCCTGAGGAGGCATGGCTAGTGGGCATTGATGTAGAGGCCCTCTACAACTCCATCCCACATCATTGTGGGGTTCGAGTTGTGGAGGGCTTCCTATCAGAAAGAGGAGGTTCTTCAGTGGAATATAATGCCTTTGTCATCTCACTCCTTAGATTTATTTTGTCCAACAATGTCTTTTTGTTCAATGGCTCCCATTACCTCCAGGTGCAGGGTGTGGCTATGGGGACCAAGTGTGCCCCCTCATATGCCAACCTGCACCTGGGGGGATGGGAGCGTGACCTTTTTTCCAGGGATAACCTGGAGTCTCTTTTATCTTGTATACTCCTTTGGAGAAGATTGATTGATGACATTTTTATGATTTGGACAGGTTCTCTAAGCATGATGTTGAGATTCTTTGAGGTGTTGAAAGTCAATGACTTCAATCTCAAATTTACCTACACTTATAGCCAAAGGTCTTTGGACTTTTTGGATATTACCATTTATGTAGATGAAGATGGCATTTTGGGTTCCACCCTCTTCCGTAAAACCACTGCAGGTAACACTATACTGAGGGCAGACAGTTCCCATCCTCATCCTTTGGTATCTAGCATACCATATAGCCAGTATTTGAGATTACGGCGTAATTGTACGAAATCTGAAGATTTCGAGAGAGAAGCCAAAAACTTACAGAGGAGACTTTTATGTAGAGGCTATAGTAGGGCCTGTTTGAAAAAATCTTATCATAGAGCGAAAAAATGGAACAGGACTGATTTGATTTTTGGCAAAAAGACAAAGAATAAAACCAATACTGATGGGGTACGTCTAATTACACGATATTCTGGTCAACATGACCAGGTACGGTCAATTCTTAAAAAATTTTGGTACCTCTTAGAGGCAGATGAAAAGGTATCTAAATTTATTGATGCCCGCCCCCAGATAACTTTTAAAAGGTCTCGCTCCTTAAGGGACCAATTGGTTCATAGTCACTAAGCTAATTCAAATAAATGTAAAAAAACACTTACAGGCACATATTCCTGCAGAAAATGCAATTTCTGCAGACATCTGCCTAATTTAAGTGAAATTATTCTTCCCAATGGAAAATTGTATAGACCGAATTTCTATGCAAACTGTCAAACAGTAGGAATTGTCTATATAATGTATTGCAGTTGTAAAGCCTTCTACATAGGCAAAACAAAAAGGCCTTTTTTTAATCAAATTCGTGACCATGTCAAACTTGTCAAGAACAAAAAGTTCGAAAGTTCCATTAGCCGACATATGGGTTTATACCATGGCTTTGATGATAGGATGATGACCTTTTTTGCTTTGGAACACATCCCACTCAATGAAAGAGGTGGAAGTGTAGATAGAAATTTATTGCAACGTGAAACCAAGTGGATATTTAATTTATCGGCTATTCAGTATCCTGGTATAAATGAATCCATTAGTTTCAAACCCTTTCTTGGCTAGGTAATGTCAATTGTATTTATTGCTGATTCAGTACAGGATTTCTGATGCTGGCCAGCATTTTGGATTTTGAACCCTTGTTACAAAGTCCCCTTTTTCTAGGTGCCTATATTGGCACATGACATATATTTCGGTAAAATTGCCTTACAACAATTATATGTTTATTTTTTCAGTTGTAGTTCATCTACCTTTCAAAGAACAAGAACATTTTGTGATTTGCCCATTGGATATTTTTTCCTGACCCCTGCCGTCATGTGGATGCGACTGTGGGTGGCAGACCCTAAGGTGAGCACATTGGGGGACCCATTGTATCCGAGCCTATTTCCAGCCTCTGTCCTTGTTGCCCATATGGGCACCCGCGGTGCCCTACACTTATTTTCCAGGAAAATTGGTCCAACCTGGTCAGTAGCAGCACCGCTTTCAAACTCCCAGGTGTCCTTCAATGGAGTTTCATAAAACCTCTTCTTTCTAATTTTCATTTCTATCACAATACTGACTGATTTATTAATTGGGTTAATCTTCTTCTTTATGACCTTTTGTGTCTTTAGATTTTCCCCATTATACAGGCATTGTGGATATATCTTTTGAAATCCGGCCTTTAATAATGCTGTCAGTTTCATTTGGATCCATTTCAGATTGTCTCTGGCGATCTGTTACCTCCTCTGCATACATTATGTCCGGACCGGATGTTGCCATCCCCGACCTTCCGGTTCCGGCGGAACAATGCGATGTGGTCGCGTCTTGATGACGCACTTCCTCTTCGGTCTCCATTGGACCACTGGGCGTATCTCGCTCTCACTCCCTCGGTGACAACGGACGCAGAGGGAGTGGAGAGGGTGTATAAATGCCGGCGCAATACGGTCAGTATTACACTAGACCACCGGGGAACGACATATGAGCTTCGAGACCATTTGCGGTAAATTAAATCTTCTAAACCCTGCTTCTCTCCTTACATCTTTTGTATATTAAATGCTGACTATGTCCTTCCATGCCTCTCTCTTCTTTCTCCTCCCATGCAGTCTCTTTCATTTTGAGCGTACTATTGGAAAATTTGTTCAATTACAATGGCGGTGAACTTTTGAATACTGCATGATAATCCATGTGCCCAATTTTGCCAATTTTGGGTAAGTATGCATACCCTCAACACTTGACAGAACCGCATTGCGTTTGTCATTGTTATTAATAAAATCCATTTTTCTCTTTAAGGGATACCTCCCATTTGGGGATACTAAGGAAACTTTGTTTTCCCTCCCTGCCTTTTTTACATTGGGGTACCTAGTGAATTAACTGCACATTCATTATAATCAGGTGAATATTTTAGCAATTTTTCAACCTGATATTTAGTCCTATACAACTGGAGATATAGCAATTTTGGGTTGAAGTGTATTTCCATGCTCTGGTCTCATTATTTCTACCCATCATTCCTAGCTTGGCTGTCACCCTCTCTATGGGTCAACTTTAAGAGGTTGGATGTCTCGGTTCCCCTCCCCCTCTGTGTTCGCTTGGGTGGCGTCACCTTTATTGCCTCCACCTTCGGCATAAGAAAGGGTTCAGGTCATCTTAAGGTACTTTTATTGGTATCATTGTCTTTCTAATATGTAAATCAATTGGGCACTCAACTTTAGGACCATTGAGATAAGCCCTATGTATATACACATGCTATGTCTTTTATGTTCTTTCCTTTTGTTACCTAGAAATGTTCACTCTCGAGAAATGTCTATGAAAACTCCTGAAGAAGCTATTATGAAGATGGCGAAACATGTAGAGTTGATATTTTCGAGTGCATTTTCTTGATTTTATCATTTTATATTGATGTACTGTCTTGTCCTCACCTCCTATGTGTAATAAAATGTACAATTTTTGAGAATTCAGATTTTTCTCCATCATTTTGCACCGTTAAAGTCCCACTTTGCCCCTCTCCATTGTAGCTACTTTAAACAAAGGGATGTGGTGCTTTCTACTTCATCTCTAGCAATATTTCTTTAAAATACCCAACAACCATTCTTTGTCACCACAAACAACTGACAGACCATCTCATGTACCCAAACTTCCCTTTCACTGGCCCTCTGGGCCTACTTAGGGGCATACTATAGTGACCGTTACATATTCCAAGCTTTTTGTGACTTATAATTTTCTTTAAATTTAAGTTTTTACACTCTTCCCTCCCTCCCACACCCTCCCTCCCTCCCACCTTCCTCCAACCATCCTAAAAAAACAATAAACAAAACCAAACATAACCCAAAAAACAATATTTGAGGGAACTCTTCACCATTCCCTCCAGTAACCTGGGGTAAATAGCTCATTATTCCCTCCAACTTATACTCCGCCAACCCCCCCACCCCCCCCCCCCCGCACCACCACCATTTTGTGGTCTATAAATGAACTGTGTTTTTTTTTTTCTTGTTTCTTTTTTTATTTAAAATTTTTAAGCATAACAAAGTATAAAACATGTATAAGCAGATACAGCGAACCAACAGAAATACATTTGGAAGAAAGGGGGTAAAGGGCACGCCCAGGGGTGGGCAGGGGTGTGAGGGAAGGGATGAAGGAGCGGTCAGAACTCGATGACCTAGTTGAGGGCGGGGGCAGGGGTCGTAGAGGTCGCATGGATAAGGGGATCTCTTACTCGAAATGTGAAATCGTCCGGGGCAAGTCCAAGTCCTTTGATATGAAATTGAGGAAAGTGTTCCATTTGACGTGGAAGGACTGGGCTGCCGAGGGGGCCGTAAAGTCTGTGTTAAGGCGGTCAATAGATAGGAGTGTGGTTAGCTCTGATTTCATCATACAGATAGGGGGTGGTGTGGAAGAGATCCAATGTTTCAATATCACTCGTCTGGCAACCAGTAGGCTGGTGAGGATCCAAAGACCATGAGGGTCGGCCGGGGTGCTCGACCATTTTTGTAGACGTTTGTCCCAGTAGCCGAACAAGAGTGGAAAGGGGGTCTTTTGGAACGGATAAATTAGTGACATCTTTGATGAGGGCTAGGGCTTGATCCCAGAATAGCGAAATGGGCTTGCAGTCCCAAAACTTGTGATAGAGGGAGGGCCTCTCGGCAGAGCAAAGAGGACATTTATGGGCGTCCGGGATTGTCTTGTCCGAGAGGAAAGGGATGTGAGCTCTGTGGAAAATCTTGAGCTGGGTTTCCTTCCAGGTAGAGTTAGGTGTTAGGGTGAGAGTGGTCCGGAGACTGCTGATCATATTAGGCAAGGTGTCTTCTCCAGGGAAATCTTTCAGCCAGTTCGAAGCAGAAGACGTGAAGGAAGCAGGTGGACACGACTTAAAAAGGGGTTTATATATATCCGAGATGGTGAATTTGCCAGATTCCAGGAGATTGTCAATGAGAGATAGCCGGAATCTGTTCTCAGATTTGTCTGAGATAGTAGTAATAAAATGGAGACATTGGTTCAGGTAGAAAGAGTCTGACACCCGCAGGTTGTATTTAGCCACAAGATCGGAAGTAGGAAGTAGTGCCCCAGTTTGGGGGTTGCATAGGTGAGCGAAGGTCTGCAATCCTTTATTGTCCCACACCTTGTATACTGCATGATCTATACTCGGGGGGAATGCAGGGTTGCCCCTGAATGGGAGATATTTGGAGAAATAAAGAGGCAATTTCAAAAGCTTACGTACTTCCCTCCATGCAATAACCGTGTCCCTAAGGAGCAGGTTATGGCGGAGATCGGGTTGCATTTGGGCCCATCTGACATGCACGAGAGCAGACAAAGAGTAGGGACTGGACATCTGACACTCCAACTCCAAAACTGCGAGGTCTGAGATATCCAGTCCAGGGCCACCCTCAAGAGGCATGATAAGTTATATAAGGGCAGATCAGGAAAATTAATGCCAGCATCACGCCTGGGGAGGCTCAGTTTTTTAGAAGATATACAAGGTCTCCTGCCCCTCCATAGAAAACGGGAGAAGGCTCGAGAGTAGTGTTGAGCGAACACGGACTGTATTATTCGTGTTCGTACCGAATAATTGGATTTTTTGTACCCGAACACGGACACGGACACTTTACTGTATGTTCGGGTAAAAATCCGTGTTCGGTCGTTTTATTTCCGGGTTTTGCATGCTTTGGCGCTCTTTTCATGGCGGGCTTTCAACAGCCAATCAACAATCGTTTAACTGGTGTGCCTTAAGCCATCCCAGCCATGCCTGCAAATGTCTCAGTAGCTGTGATTGGCCGTCTGAAGCATGTGACCAAGTCTTTATAAGTTCGAGGCAGCCGCAGCGGCGTCATTATGCTGCTTAGATTCAGGGACAGAGCACACATCAACGTGCTGGCTGCTGATTAGGGAAAGATAGGCAGGAAAAAACCATTTGTGTCCGGATAGAATTGAGGGACAGGTCGGAGTGTTTAGGCAGGGCGAGTTGTAGGCATTTTAGGGATAGAGTCTGCTGAATTATAGGGTCAGTGTCTTCTACAAACTACAATCGATATTGCTGTGTGGGGGGTGGGGTCTGCACTCAATCCTGATCTACGATCTCTTCTCAATCCTGTTAGGGACAGAGTCTGCTGAATTTTAGGGAAACTGTGTTCTACAAACTACAATCGATATTGCTGTGTGGTGTGGGATTGGAGATAGGCAGGTGTCAGTGATCCACATCCATTTTTCTGTGTGTGAGCTGCAGTGAACACAATCTTTTTGGGCTGCAGTGAACACAATCTTTTTGGGCTGCAGTGAACACAATCTTTTTGGGCTGCAGTGAACACAATCTTTTTGGGGTGCAGTGAACAAAATCTTTTTGGGGTGCAGTGAACACAATCCTTTTTGGTGTGCAGTGAACACAATCTTTGTGGGGTGCAGTGAACAAAATCCTTTGTGGGGTGCAGTGAACACAATCTTTTTGGGGTGCAGTGAACAAAATCCTTTTTGGGGTGCAGTGAACAACATCCTTTTTGGGGTGCAGTGAACACAATCTTTTTGGGGTGCAGTGAACAAAATCCTTTGTGGGGTGCAGTGAACACAATCTTTTTGGGGTGCAGTGAACACAATCTTTTTGGGGTGGAGTGAACAACATCCTTTTTGGGGTGCAGTGAACAACATCCTTTTTGGGGTGCAGTGAACAAAATCATTTTTGGGGTGCAGTGAACACAATCTTTTTGGGGTGCAGTGAACACAATCTTTGTGGGGTGCAGTGAACACAATCTTTTTGGGGTGGAGTGAACAACATCCTTTTTGGGGTGCAGTGAACAACATCCTTTTTGGGGTGCAGTGAACACAATCTTTTTGGGGTGCAGTGAACACAATCTTTGTGGGGTACAGTGAACAGAATCTTTGTGGGGTGCAGTGAACACAATCTTTGGGGGGTACAGTGAACACAATCTTTGTGAGGTGCAGTGAACACAATCTTTGTGGGGTGCAGTGAACACAATCATTGTGGGGTGCAGTGAACTCAATCTTTGTGGGGTACAGTGAACACAATCTCATACTTCTGAAGGTTTGAGGGTGCTGCCTGTTCCATACTCCCCCTACTCCTCATCTAGCCTTTTAGGGGTACAAACAATAGTAATTGGGGCCTAGTGTGGTTGTGTACGTGTGATATACATACACTTTTTTGGGATCATATTTTCTATTCCGCTATTTAATCAAAAACCTTTGGGGATCAGTTAAATTGGGGGATAGTCTGTGTTGGTACGTGTGAGAGAGATCCACCTTTCCAAGTTGTTGGGGTTCATCTCATACTTCTGAAGGTTTGAGGGTGCTGCCTGTTCCATACTCCCCCTACTCCTAGCCTTTTAGGGGTACAAACAATAGTAATTGGGGCCTAGTGTGGTTGTGTACGTGTGATATACATACACTTTTTTGGGATCATATTTTCTATTCCGCTATTTAATCAAAAACCTTTGGGGATCAGTTAAATTGGGGGATAGTCTGTGTTGGTACGTGTGAGAGAGATCCACCTTTCCAAGTTGTTGGGGTTCATCTCATACTTCTGAAGGTTTGAGGGTGCTGCCTGTTCCATACTCCCCCTACTCCTAGCCTTTTAGGGGTACAAACAATAGTAATTGGGGCCTAGTGTGGTTGTGTACGTGTGATATACATACACTTTTTTGGGATCATATTTTCTATTCCGCTATTTAATCAAAAACCTTTGGGGATCAGTTAAATTGGGGGATAGTCTGTGTTGGTACGTGTGAGAGAGATCCACCTTTCCAAGTTGTTGGGGTTCATCTCATACTTCTGAAGGTTTGAGGGTGCTGCCTGTTCCATACTCCCCCCTACTCCTAGCCTTTTAGGGGTACAAACAATAGTAATTGGGGCCTAGTGTGGTTGTGTACGTGTGATATACATACACTTTTTTGGGATCATATTTTCTATTCCGCTATTTAATCAAAAACCTTTGGGGATCAGTTAAATTGGGGGATAGTCTGTGTTGGTACGTGTGAGAGAGATCCACCTTTCCAAGTTGTTGGGGTTCATCTCATACTTCTGAAGGTTTGAGGGTGCTGCCTGTTCCATACTCCCCCTACTCCTAGCCTTTTAGGGGTACAAACAATAGTAATTGGGGCCTAGTGTGGTTGTGTACGTGTGATATACATACACTTTTTTTGGATCATATTTTCTATTCCGCTATTTAATCAAAAACCTTTGGGGATCAGTTAAATTGGGGGATAGTCTGTGTTGGTACGTGTGAGAGAGATCCACCTTTCCAAGTTGTTGGGGTTCATCTCATACTTCTGAAGGTTTGAGGGTGCTGCCTGTTCCATACTCCCCCTACTCCTCATCTAGCCTTTTAGGGGTACAAACAATAGTAATTGGGGCCCAGTGTGGTTGTGTACGTGTGATATACATACACTTTTTTGGGATCATATTTTCTATTCCGCTATTTAATCAAAAACCTTTGGGGATCAGTTAAATTGGGGGATAGTCTGTGTCGGTACGTGTGAGAGAGATCCACCTTTCCAAGTTGTTGGGGTTCATCTCATACTTCTGAAGGTTTGAGGGTGCTGCCTGTTCCATACCCCCCCTACTCCTCATCTAGCCTTTTAGGGGTACAAACAATAGTAATTGGGGCCTAGTGTGGTTGTGTACGTGCGAGATACATACACTTTTTTTGATCATATTTCCTATTCCGCTATTCAATAAAAACCTTTGAGGATCAATTGAATTGCGGGATAGTCTGTGTCGGTACGTGTGAGAGAGATCCACCTTTCCAAGTTGTTGGGGTTCATCTCATACTTCTGAAGGTTTGAGGGTGCTGCCTGTTCCATACTCCCCCTACTCCTCATCTAGCCTTTTAGGGGTACAAACAATAGTAATTGGGGCCCAGTGTGGTTGTGTACGTGTGATATACATACACTTTTTTGGGATCATATTTTCTATTCCGCTATTTAATCAAAAACCTTTGGGGATCAGTTAAATTGGGGGATAGTCTGTGTCGGTACGTGTGAGAGAGATCCACCTTTCCAAGTTGTTGGGGTTCATCTCATACTTCTGAAGGTTTGAGGGTGCTGCCTGTTCCATACCCCCCCTACTCCTCATCTAGCCTTTTAGGGGTACAAACAATAGTAATTGGGGCCTAGTGTGGTTGTGTACGTGCGAGATACATACACTTTTTTTGATCATATTTCCTATTCCGCTATTCAATAAAAACCTTTGAGGATCAATTGAATTGCGGGATAGTCTGTGTCGGTACGTGTGAGAGAGATCCACCTTTCCAAGTTGTTGGGGTTCATCTCATACTTCTGAAGGTTTGAGGGTGCTGCCTGTTCCATACTCCCCCTACTCCTCATCTAGCCTTTTAGGGGTACAAACAATAGTAATTGGGTCCAGTGTGGTTGTGTACGTGTGATATACATACACTTTTTTTGGATCATATTTTCTATTCCGCTATTTAATTTAACTGGGCCTCCATGCGAGACCTGTGTGCCTTGTTGCGCTGTTTTGAGTACTCCACCAACATGGCCAGTGGCAATGACGCCGTTCTCAGCTTAACTATCCCACTTCTATGCCTCCTTGAAAAAACAATTCGGGCGATGATGGAAGAGGATGTGGCACAGGATGAGGAGGAGGAGGAGGATGAAGAGGTAACATTTCCAAGGCTTTCAGGGCAGTCATTCGCAAGGGGCTCCGAGGGTGGGTTCCTGCACACGCAAACGCCAGGGACGCAATTGTCCAGCAGGGGCACAGTTCTGGAGGATGAGGAGGATGAGGAGGAGGAGGAGCTGGAGGAGGAGATGGAACCATGTTCACAGCAGGGTGGCACCCAGGCCAGCTCATGGCCATCACTGGTGCGTGGCTGGGGGGATACAGAGGACACGGACGATACACCTCCCACAGAGGACAGCCTTTCGTTGCCTCTGGGCAGCCTGGCACACATGAGCGATTACATGCTGCAGTGTCTCCACAACGACCGCCGAGTTGCCCACATTCTAACTTGTGCTGATTACTGGGTGGCCACGCTGCTGGATCCCCATTACAAGGACAACGTACCGTCCTTAATTCACTCACTGGAGCGCGATCGCAAGATGCGCGAGTACAAGCGCACGCTGGTAGACGCCATGCTGCTGGCATTCCCATCTGACAGCGGGGCCACAGTGGAAGCACAAGGCAGAGGAGGAGGAGGAGGAGGTCGCCAACGCAACCAGGGCACCGCCAGCACCTCAGAAGGCAGGGTTAGCATGGCCGAAATGTGGAAAAGCTTTGTCAGCACGCCACAACAAACAGCAGCACCAGCAGCTCAGATGGAACGTCTTAGCAGGAGGCAGCATTTTACCAACATGGTGGAGCAGTATGTGTGCACACGCCTACATGTAGTGAATGACGGGTCTGCCCCCTTCAACTTCTGGGTCTCCAAATTGGGCACATGGCTTGAGCTTGCCCTTTACGCCTTGGAGGTGCTGGCGTGCCCTGCAGCCAGTGTATTATCTGAACGGGTATTTAGCACGGCTGGGGGCGTTATAACAGACAAGCGCAGCCGCCTGTCCAGAGACAATGTGGACAAGCTCACGTTCATTAAAATGAACCAGGCATGGATCCCACGGGACTTTTCCGTACCTTATGCAGAATAGCAATGGATACCGACCTTACCCACCCATTGTTCCATTTTTGCTCTTTCTCACTCTTTTGGGGTGTACCCTCATTTAAAATTTTTGAAAAGAAGCAGTGTTGGCTACCTCGTCCTCCTCCTCAGGGCCAGATTAATGTAGGGGCTATTGGAGCTGCAGCTCCAGGCCCCTACCTTTTATATAGGCCCCGGGTTGGCCATATTCACTGTTACCGCTCTTCTGTCACTTGTAAACACAGAAGTCTGGCTTCTATGCTCGCTTCCCCAGGCAGCACCCTCAGAACCTCCCCACACAGCGTGAAGGCCGGACAAGGAGGGACAGTTGGCGATGCATGGATGTGTTTATGGGCTTCAGAGACAGCATCCCATGTTGAATTAGGCATGCATGGCTGCACCCTTCCTCCTCTGGGTGCATGGCAAGGCACGGCCCTTAAGGCCCTTCAAAATCCTCAGCACCAAGCCCATGATGCTGTTAATCCGGCCCTGGTCCTCCTCCACCGCCGCTTCCACCTACACCGCCCATAGGTGTGCGCAGCCTATTGCATTAAGGTGTGCACCCCAAAGTTGAAATACACATGCATGTGTTTGCCAGCAGGGAGAGTAATGTATCGGGGCCATGTACCTGTAGGCAAGGAGAAATAGAGCAGAGCAGGTCCCAGGGAGATCTTTCCCATCTCCTCACTGGCAATGCTATGTGCCCTAGGTGATTAGGGTGTGCCCAGGCACACCCAGCACACCCTGTGCGCACGCCTATGTCACCGCCACATCCACCACCACCTCAACCTCCCTCCTACTCCATATGGGCCTCGTCCTTCAGAGATGAAGAAGAACATTGTTTTATTTTTCTGTTTTTTTTTTGTTGTTTTAAGTTATTTCCCTATCCACATTTGTTTGCAGAGCACTTGCCACGCTCTTAATTACGTTTTGCTGCCATTTGCAGCACTCTAGCCCTTTCCTTTGGTGTTTTAGAGCCATTTTAGTGCCTTAAAGTTCGGGTCCCCATTGACTTCAATGGGGTTCGGTGTCCGGGAAAAGTTCGGTAAAAGTCCGGGACACGGACCCGGACTTTTTTTTAAAGTTCGGCCGAACCCGTCGAACACGGACATCTAGGTGTTCGCTCAACCCTACTCGAGAGAGCTCCTGAACGTCTTTATGTTTGATCAGTAAGGGTAGAGTTTGAAGAAAATACAGGAGACGGGCAAAGCTGACCATTTTTATCAGGTGGCATCTCCCCAAGAGAGACAGCGGCAGTTCCATCCAATTTTCCAGTTCCCCTTTAATTTTAGAAAACAGCGGGGGACAGTTAAGAGTGTAGATAGAGGAGGGGGTCCTCCCAATTTTAATACCGAGGTATGTGATGTGTAGTTGCGATTTTAAACGGAGAATGTTTTTCCCAGGAGCAGGACATAGCTACCCCCAGGGGGAGAATCTCGCTCTTGGAATAATTAATTTTGAGGCCCGAGCATTTCCGAAATGAATCGAAAATAGAGACAATCATAGGTACGTCGGCGGAGGGGTGAGAAGTAAACAAAAGAACATCATCCGCGAACAGGGAGATCCGTAGGTCTTGAGAACCCACCCGTATCCCATGCAGGGGAGCTTTACTGGAGAGATGGGGCTCTATCGCCAAATTGAATAGAAGTGGGGATAGGGGACAGCCTTGGCGTGTACCTTTATACAGTCGGAAGTCTTCGGTCATGGAGCCACCCACACACAGTCTGGCAGTCGGGGAGGTATATATGGAGGTTATGAGATTGAAAAATGGGCCGTGGAACCCCATGGTCGTCAGGACCTTACGCAACCAGACAAAATTGACATTATCAAATGCCTTTTCGGCATCCAGGGTAACTATGGCTAGGTCGTGTTTAGGGTGTATCCGTGCTTGGTCGAGAACCAGCAGCACCTTTCAAATATTAGCAGTGGCCGAACGGCCTTTGGTAAAGCCTGACTGGGCCGGGTGTATCAGGTGAGGCATGATGAGCGCTAAGCAAAATGCAATGATTTTTGACAAGATTTTTACGTCGAGGTCTAGTAATGAAATAGGGCGATATGATCCCGGTTCTAGTGGGTCCTTGCCTTTTTTCGCAAGGAGTTTGATTATTGCTTGATTGCCAGTTGGCGAGTAAGGCCCACCCTCCCAAATGTACGAGTAAACCGTGACGAGCGTGGGGACTACGCTAGGTGCGATGGATTTGTAGAATTCACCAGAGAGACCGTCAGGACCTGTAGATTTGTTAGACGTGAGGTGTTTAATCGTGTGCATGACTTCTTCCGCCGAAATTGGGGCATTTAACATAGCTAGATGGTCAGTACTAATGACGGGGAGTCCCGTGCCCGACAAGAATACGTCGCCTGCCGAACTGTCCACCTCATCAGGGCCATAAAGAGACAAATAAAAGTCCTGCATGATACGCTATACGCCGTGTGGAATCAACAGTACCCTTGGGGTCTCGCAGAGAGCCAATATGAGTAGGAGATGACTGGTCCTTGCACATTTTCGCCAAAAGTTTGCCAGCCTTATTGCCAAACCTGTGCAAAGTCGCAGAAAGGTGTGCTTTGTGGATGTGTTCCACTTTGTCAGCCCAATCATCAAAATTTTTCTTGGCTAGCAGCCAGTCCTCCCTAGCCGCAGGGGAATCGGTCAGTACCAAGTTGAGCTGGGCCAGTCGCAAACGTTCGCTAGCCGATTTATACCCGCCGTTAGCATGTCTTTTGAAAGCCACCGCATATGAAATGATACGACCTCTCAGGAAAGCCTTGCCCGCTTCCCAAAACAGGTGGGGGGAGGTGGAGTGAGCCGCATTAGAATTTGAATATTCCATCCATGCACGCTCCAGGAAAGTCTGAAAGTCAGAATTATTAGCCAGGTAGGAGGGGAACCGCCAAATAAGTGGGGCAGACAGAACACCAGCTAATTCTAGGGAGATGGAGAGTGGAGAGTGGTCTGAGGTTGCCATGTCATGAATGGTAGCGTCTTGAGTCAATGGGAGAAGGGAATCGGAACAAAAAAAGTAGTCTATTCTCGTAAAAGTCTTATGGGGGAGGGAGTAGAAAGTATATTCGCGATCTGCCGGATGGAGATGGCGCCATATATCGGACAGTGAGAGAGATTCAATTAGTGAGGCCAAGGAGGTGGGGTTCCCGATCATATGGGGCAAGGATGCCGGGGGAGAGGAGGATTTGTCCAAAACTACGTCCATGACAGCGTTAAAGACGCCCCCTACCAGGCGTGGGACATTCGGTAATGTCAGTATATGGGCAGAAAGCGCGGTATAAAATGACTGGTCAAGGACATTAGGTGCGTATACATTGGAGATGGCAAATTCCTTGCAGCGAAGTCAGACATGAGCCGAGACATAGCGGCCGTCTGAATCCGTATCCACCGAAAGAATTTCCACTGGGAGGCGTTTGTGAAATAATATAAGCACACTAACTTTACGGCCTAACGCTGCCAAACCCACTACCTTTCCTACAAAGAGCTTTTCTATTCGCGCCATATCATCGGTCGGAAGGTGAGATTCCTGGATAAGAGCGATGTCTGCCCGGAGGCGTTTAAGATGCCATAAGACTTTCATCCTCTTAGACGGGGATCTGAGACCCTTAACATTCCAGGTCACTATCGTCATAGTAAAGGGAAAGAGGGTACGTGAGTGCAGAAACGTAAATAAAGCTTACCCATACCAAAGAGAAGAGTGCAATATGTATTGTATGTTCAGGCCAGCCGAGTGATCATACAAACATGTCGAGAAGGAAGCATTGCCGCCGTGACATTGACCTCTGAGGGAAGGAAACCGGGAGGGGGATACACAGGAAAACTGAATGGAAAAAAAGCAAACAAAATGAACAAAACAATAAAGTCTCAGGGACTTCGCTTTTTTCCGCATGTGTATGCTACAGAGCGCAGCTCCACATGTGTGACTCCGGGGACGAGAAGGGATGAGTAAGGCCCACACGGAACACGTCACCGCAGTTACCTGGGTCGCGGCCCACGACAGACCATAAGGCAGCCATGGCATACGTGTCAAACATGGGAAAAGGAGCATGTACATAACAGTAGATCAACAAGTCACTAACATACAATAAACATATAGATTAACTCTACATGTGGAGGGCGAGCTTAAGCACCACTCTGTGCCAGACGGCAGGGACCTACCGGGCACTAGACCCGGAGGAAACCATTCCAAGGCCCCTCAAGGTAAGACAAAACAGTTCTAGGGACAGAGATGATTCAACGAGGTGGTCCAGAGCGACCAGAGCTAACCACATCAGAGTACCTTTGCCGTTTAGGGGATTCCTTCCTGGGGCTCCGTTGAACTAAGGGTCTGGAAAAAGAAAGGGATTTAGCAGATGATGGGTGACCAGTATCACCGTGTTGAAGAGAGTGGACAAAATTCTCTGCCACTTCCGTATCTTGGAAAGATAGTTGATTGCCGTTCGGGGCGTGAAAGCGTAGTGTTGCCGTATAGGCCAAGGTGAATTTCAAACGTTCCTGATGAAGTTTGGAGCAAACTGTCTGGAAAGCTTTGTGTCTTTTTGCGACATCAACCGAGTAGTCAGCAAATATAAGAATTTTCATACCTTCGATCTGGAAGTTCGGGGTTCGGCGGAATTTCTGTAAAATGGCAGATTTGTCCACATAATTTAAGTACTTTGCGACAATGGGGCGAGGGGTCTTGCTTTCTTCAGAGTACAGACCCATTCTGTGAGCCCGTTCCACTATGCAGGTTCCCCGGAGGCCCAAGGCGGCTGGAATCTTCCTCGCACACAGTTCAGGAATGGCTGAGGGCACAATATTTTCAGGGATCCCATTAAATCTCAGGTTGCTCCGGCGTGACCTGTTCTCCAAATCTTCTAATTTATCCATAATAACATGGTTCAATTTGTCCTGAGATTGCTCCGTGCCCTGGAATTGATAAAGTTCATCCTCCACATTAGAGAGGCGACTTTCCACCTCTGTGAGGCGGCGAGAGTGTGCATCCAGCTCCTTTTTGATGCTGGCCATGCCAGGAGCGACAGCCCGCTCCACAGAGGCTGCAATGGTGGTGGTAAGCAGGGCTACTACAGCCTGGGCTATTTTCTCTGTGGAGGGGTCTTGTGGAGAAGGAGAGGCAGTGTGAGGCTGCTGTAGGTTGTCTGCTGGCATTAGTGATGTGTCCATAGCTGCAGCGTCCGGGGGGGGGGGGGTGCCGGTGCTGAGCCCGGCGGCGGCCGCGGCGCCGCTTTTTCCAAGAACCGCTCCATCGGAGCAGAAGATGAGGGTCACCGCCGAGTCCGGGGGGTTCCACAAGCCGGTGTGAGCGAGTGGAGGCAGGCAGGAGGCTTCGGGCAGATTTTATATGCAGGGTTTGAGGAGTCACACCGTGGGAGCTGCTAGAAGCTCAGCTACTCCATGCGGCGCCGGAACCGGAAGCATGAACTCTGTTTTATTAATTATGTTATTCTCAGGTAATAGCAATAAATAACTATATGATTTCTTCTTATAAGTAATAATCCAATTTTCTGCTCTCTCTGGGGACTCAAAAAAGACAGTTTCTTTTGATGTTTTTATGCGCAATCTTGCCAGGTACAATAGGGCATAGTTTGATTTTAATTGTTGTAGTTGACATTTGATATCCCCGAACTGGGCCCTCTTCTTTTGTAGATCTCGCGAAAAATCTGGGTATAACGATATCCTTATGCCGTTGTAAAGGATGCTACCCATTTCTCTAGCTTTATTTAATAGTGTCACTTTGTCCTTATAGTTTAAGACTTTTGTCATGAGCAGTCTTGGGGGAGCCCCAGACTGAGGTGGTCTGGTCGGGACCCTGTGGGCTCTCTCGATTGCAAAAAATGGCGAGAATGACTGTTCTCCAAACAGGTCTTTAAACCACTTTTCTAGAAACACCGTAGGCTCTGTACCCTCACTGCGTTCTGGTAGTCCCACTATCCTCACATTCTTCCTGCGTGATCTATTCTCCATTTCATCCAGTTTAAGCTGGGCTTTAGTCATCTGTTCCTTTATAAGTCACATTTCCTGTTTAAGGGGGTTAAGTTCATCCTCTATTTGAGAGACCCACCCTTCAAGGGCTTTGGTCCTTTTGCCCACCTTTTGCATATCTTATCTGAGTAAAGACAAATCTTCCCAGGTCAGTTTAAGCTGGTCAGACATTTCATAAATTGATAGTTTACAGGAGTTAATAGCTGACAATACAGCCTTCAATGATGGTTCAGATTCTCATTTATCAGGCTTTTTGGGTGATAGATCTGGTTGGTTTTGGGCGATTTCCTTCCCCTCCCCCAGTAAGTCTGGTAAAGTAATATCCCTGGAAGCGTTTGCTATTTTCTCAGGAGATAGTTGACAGTGTCCCTGGCTCTTTCTTATAGCCGAAACCCCTGACTGAGGTTTAGACAGCATGTTGTTTCCTTGGTTCTTATTTTTTGGGGGAGTCTGGTCCAGGGACTGCGCCAGAGTATGTGCAAATTTCCTGAATTTAGTAGCGGCTGCCTGGCTTACTTTAGTAGTGCGTTGTGATGGCATAGCCAAAAAGAAAGAAAAATGCAAAGCTTCAATGGTATAATATAAACCTTTGAATAATAAAGTAAAAGGAGAGAGACACTAAGAGAAAACTTAGTCCGCCAGGTTACTTAAAGTAACTCTTATCCAGGGTCCAACCTCAATTTTCACACCAGGAGGAAGCTTTGCAACAAAAGCCTGGGATTTACACTATTGTATATGCAGAAAAAAAAAAAAAAAAGCTGGGGAAAAGAAGAAAAAAAAAGGGCAAATCTCACCCATCTGAAGTCTGCAGCACACGATCACAGGGGAGGGGGACAGATGGATAAAAGGGATATCCAAGCTTCAATTATCCTTGTCCATGTCATTAATATATTGTGAGTGCAGTTAGGCTTGATCGCCATTTGGGGGAAGCAAAGGATCACTTCATGACTGCATCCATGCCAGCGTCTGTCAGGGAAACTTCATAGAGCCTCTGCATACCTCCGTCACTCCTTATCTCTCTGACACCGAGCGGAGACCTCTCTTACCGGTCTCTGCTGCCTCGGTCAGCTTTGGTCAGCTTCGGGCAGCTTCGGTCAGCTTCGATCAGCAGGCCCTTCCAGGTGCACAGCGGTGCAGGTAAGCAGGGAAGGGACAAGGAAAGGAGTCAGCTGGATACTTTCCCATTGCGCGCTCTCACCTCACGCCCGCATCCTCTTCCGGTCAATGTTTTTTAATAATATACTTGATTTGGTTAAACTCCAAACTATAAGGAAATGATAAAGTAATGGAGGGACATCAAGCTGATCTTCTTCATCCAAAACCAGTTAGTGTACAAGAAATAGATAATCTTCCAAAGAATATAGCTAAAGCTAATAAGAGGAAAAACCTTGGTAACAAAAATTGTACCTCCATTACTTTATCATTTCTTTATAGTTTGGAGTTAAACCAAATCAAGTATATTATTAAAAAACATCTTCCAATTCTATACACGGATGATATTTGTGCTGAGATTTTGGATCAGGGCGTCAATATTGTGGCCAAAAGGGCGGTAACATTAGGCAATACTTTATCACCGAGCCTCTTTTCATCTAAAATTAAACCTAAGTCTCATACATGGTTTCACTGTAAGGGAAACTAGAGATGTGGTATGCGAGATTGTCTGACTTGTCCCCATGTTCTGTCAGGTAATGTATTTACATCCTCTGCATGCAATAAAACCTACAACATAAACATATTTTTTAATTGTAATACCCAATATTTAATTTAAGTTATCACATGCAAAGCATGTTCCATTCAATATGTAGGTAGGACGACACGGAAACTAAAAGATAGGTTTAGAGAATAAAATATGGGTATAGTTGCGCTAAAAAACTTAAAAGGTAAGCGATTAAACGCACAATAAAATAATTAACAAAGCAGCTACACTCAAATCATACACTGAGCATATGTATATAACAAAAAAGAAATAAAATATGTAGCGCTAAAACATTATGAACAAAGTCCATAAATAAAGTCCATTTCCACCGGTGATATTGCACGGCACCAATTTGCAGTAAAGTGAAAGGAATCCACCACCAAAAGGAGTGTTCAAAACACGCTTACCAGATAGTTATATGCATTGGGCCTTGAACTATCATAGAACTGCAACACACTCGGTGACGAATTGGACCAGACCTCTTCACAAAGATGAATCCCAGAATTGATACCTTGACAGTATACCTTAAGGGAGCCACTCAAAAGAAGGAAATAAAACCCCTCATAGTGCAGTAATTTCCATAAACTTTATTGGATGTAAAGCAAAGATATATAGCACTCACATTTGAGAAGGGTATAGTGTGCGAATCACACGCCGACCTGCGTGGTTCCAAATCGGTTAGCAAGGTAGCAGCCAATGTCCTCTATTGCATGTAGGCGTCCAGCAAGGGCGGCCCGACGCGGCCTTTCGTCACATATGACTGACTTCGCCCCTGAAGACGTCAGGAATTTAAAATCCACCAACATCACCCGTCATTTTAATAACCAACATAAGGGTGACATGTCCCTAGTTATGGTACAAGTCATAGAAAAAATCAATACACCAATAAGAGGGGGTGACATTTTTCAAATTCTCTGCAAAACAGAAGTATTTTGGATTTTTAATCTCCAAACTCGCCTGCCAAAGGGGTTAAACTTTGAATGGGACGTAACACACTTTTATGCATAAAATTTAGTTGTTTCTTCTTAGTCAGTGGAGGGTTTGAGTGGAACTTTCATGAATTGAATTGAATGTAATTTCATTTATTCCACTCTATATTCCTTTATGTATATGTCCAATGGGGGTTTATTCTGAGGATTTGGGTACATAGCCATTTGTGGGGATGTACATGCTTACGGGATCCACACGACTGGATAAATATAAAATGTTTTTTATGAAAGATTTATATAATATGAGTTTTTACACAAGCAATTTAATAAGGTTTATATACTTTGGGTCTATCAATCTTCTGTCATGTGTGGTTCTGTATTTACATGTACATCCCGCATAGAATCTTCTCTTTACACATTGTATAACTGATAGGAGATTATTGAGATCTTTTGGACCTCCCTCTTTTGACCTCCTTTTTTTCAGGGAAATGAATTGTCGGTCTTTTCTAATTAGGATTGAAAAGGATTACCACGATTCTCTTATCTTTTTATATACAGCCATTAATACTTCAATGGATTTATGTATGGATAGATTATGTGTGTGGATGACTATGGTGCCACATGTATTTGATTTGAGCGTTTAATCCTATTATGTGAAATCGATACACATTTTTTGTCTGCATATGTGATTTTCAGATATCTTCCGGTATTTTTGCAATAATATTTTTCAGTCATAATATTTCTCAGCAAATTATATTATTTTTGATTGATTATTTCTAAATTTGCTTTCTTTTTGGTTATTTTGGTTTTTACTTTTTCTTTGGCCATTGGTATGTATATTTTTGATTATAATTCGTTACCGGTTTCTCCTTTTTGTGTCTGAACTCTTTGTATTCCGACTGCTGGATCATAGTTCAATATGAGCTGGAATCGTTATTAATTGTTCTAATTGTATTCATTTATTTTGAGTCTATGTATATATGCATTTTTCAAGTGTCCGTTTATTCATGTTTCTATTTCTCTTGTTTGAGTTATGGGAATTCATTATTATATAAAATTATACATATGAATTGGACATACATAAAACTATACAGATTTTGATCCCACTCACACAACGATCATTTTTTTGGTCTGAGCAGGGGCGGACTGACAATTCGGGCATTTCGGGAACTGCCTGAGGGCCCCCTGGCCAGTAGGGGGCCCCATGAGCTGGGACAGATCCCACTTCTAGAAAGGTGTCCCACTACAGCTCATTCAGGGGTTTGTCAGCAGCAGTGTTGTCGCCCGGCCGTGTATGTATTTAGAAGTTCTGTATCTCCTTTCTGTCTCCCCAGCCAGCAGTCTGCACGCTCGCTCTATGCCTCTCTCACTCAGATCCCCCCTCCCATCTTCAGTGCCGTGTGATGGTAGAACCCGGGGGGAGGGGCATAGCTACTGCACTCTCACACTTAAAGAGGTTGTAAACCGAATAACAATTTTTTTTTTCTTTCCATCCTGAAAGAGAAAGACATAATGAGCTAGTATGCATCGCATACTAGCTCATTATCAAATACTTACCTTAGAACGAGCCCCCGCCGTGCCGCTCGCTTACCTCTATGACGGGCGACATGTCCAGTCGCCCGTCTTCCGGGATCGTCACTCCCGCGCACACGCGCGGAAGCCGATGGTCACGGCACGGAGCTCTGAAGGAACGGCACCAGCGGCCGTTCCTTCAGAGCGCATGCGCCAGTGACGTCACTGGCTGCATGCAAAGTAAATATTTCCTAAACAGTACATGTTTAGGAGATATTTACAGTACCTATAGGTAAGCCTTAATATAGGCTTACCTATAGGTAAAAGTGTCAGAGGAGGGTTTACTTCCTCTTTAATGCAGTGAGAGAGTTTGTCTGTATGGGGAGGAAAGCTGCACACAATGCCTGGAAAAGTGTCATGTCAGGAGGGAAGTTTTTATGTTATCATGTGAAGAGTTAAGGTAACAAGAAGGGGGACAATAGCAGCCCGAGTGTGAGTGGGCAAAGTTTGCAGCCCCCCCCCCCCCCCCAGCTGAAAGACATCTACTAAGCAGGCACACATCATATCCCTATCTACATAACATTCCGCAAGCACTCTCTATGTCCAGATAATGTGAAGTTTATTTTTGACCTTTCAATTTATCCTGTATTATCCAAACTCTGTACAGTGAAAAGTGTAAACCCACCAAATAAACTTAACACACTATATACAAAATAATAATCCCCAATAATCATATCATCATGATTTTCAAGGCTATATGCATGAAAGTACATTCATATGAACACTGACCATTTAGAGAATTATTTATGTTTATTGAGGTTTGTTATTTTTATGTACTCAGGGTTAGGCTTGGTTCACAACTACAGGAGCAACCAAGTGTGAGCATGTTTTTCACACGAGCAACATGGAAAAGTCATGAAAAAGTCCAGTATGGAGCGCACATTTGCAGATGCATGGGGGTGCCCTTAACAATTAGCTGTGCATCTGCTAAACTGCAGCACATTTCTGTGCCTGTTGGGAAGGCATGCAATTTTACATGCATTCCTCACATGCATAGCTGTGAATTTAGCTTTAGGGTCCTTTCACACGGGCAGTGCGCTCAGTGGACTCCGATTTTTTTCAGCTGGGATCGATCCACCGATCCCAGCTGAGTGGGCGGATGACAGCTGTAAATCCGCTTACTTACCAGAGACAGAGCTGTCAAATCCCCACTTTCCTCCATGGGAGATCGAATGATAACTGACCGCCTTTCCATTTGCATCTGATCTTATCCTATCAGATCCGATCCTCCAGACGGATGGAAAATAGGGTTTCCCTCTGTCCAAATTTCACAGACCACATCGTATTGGATTGCAGCGGGTGTGAGTGGAGAGGTCACCGCTGACATTGGATGTTCCATAAAGGTACATGGAGCATCCGATCAGGTCCGCCTGAAAAACTGACAGGCGGACCGGATCGGAAATCCCGTGTGAAAGGGGCCTAAGAGGGTTTACTTTATGTGCTGAGTAGAGTTGAGCGGACACCTGGATGTCCGTGTTCGGCGGGTTTGGCCGAACTTGAAAAAAAAGTCCGGGTCCGTGTCCCGGACTTTTCCCGAACTTTACCCGGACACGAACCCCATTGAAGTCAATGGGGACCCGAAATTTCAGGCACTAAAATGGCTCTAAAACACCAATGGAAAGGGCTAGAGTGCTGCAAATGGCAGCAAAACGTAGTTAAGAGCATGGCAAGTGCTCTGCAAACAAATGTGGATAGGGAAATAACTTAAAACAACAAAAAAAACAGAAAAATAAACAATTTTCTTCATCTGTGAAGGACGAGGACCATATGGAGTAGGAGGGAGGTTGAGGTGGTGGTGGATGTGGCGGTGTAGGTGGAAGCGGCGGTGGAGGAGGACGAAGTAGCCAACACTGCTTTTTTTCAGTCATTTTAAATGAGGGTACACCCCAAAAGAGTGAGAAAGATCAAAAATAGAACAATGGCTGGGTAAGGTCGGTATCCATCTCTATACTGCACAAGGTACGGAAAAGTCCTGTGGGATCCATGCCTGTTTCATTTTAATGAACTTGAACTTTTCCACATTGTCTCTGGACAGGCGGCTGCGCTTGTCTGTGATAACGCACCCAGCCGTGCTAAATACACGTTCAGATAATACACTGGCTGCAGGGCACGCCAGCACCTCCAAGGCGTAAAGGGCAAGCTCAGGCCATGTGCCCAATTTGGAGACCCAGAAGTTGAAAGGGGCAGAACCGTCATTCACTACATGTAGGCGTGTGCACACATACTGCTCCACCATGTTGGTGAAATGCTGCCTCCTGCTAAGACGTTCCATATAAGCTGCTGGTGCTGCTGTTTGTTGTGGCGTGCTGACAAAGCTTTTCCACATTTCGGCCAAGCTAACCCTGCCTTCTGAGGTGCTGGCGGTGCCCTGGTTGCGTTGGCGACCTCTTCCTCCTCCTCCTCTGCCTTGGCCTTGTGCTTCCACTGTGGCCCCGCTGTCAGGTGGGAATGCCAGCAGCATTGCGTCTACCAGCGTGGGCTTGTACTCGCGCATCTTGCGATCGCGCTCCAGTGAGTGAATTAAGGACGGTACGTTGTCCTTGTAATGGGGATCCAGCAGCGTGGCCACCCAGTAATCAGCACAAGTTAGAATGTGGGCAACTCGGCGGTCGTTGTGGAGACACTGCAGCATGTAATCGCTCATGTGTGCCAGGCTGCCCAGAGGCAACGAAAGGCTGTCCTCTGTGGGAGGTGTATCGTCTGTGTCCTCTGTATTCCCCAGCCACACACCAGTGATGGCCATGAGCTGGCCTGGGGGACACCCTGCTGTGAACATGGTTCCATCTCCTCCTCCATCTCCTCCTCCAGCTCCTCCTCCTCATCCTCCAGAACTGTGCTCCTGCTGGACAATTGTGTCCCTGGCGTTTGTGGGTGCAGGAACCCACCCTGGGAGCCACTTGCAAATGACTGCCCTGAAAGCCTTGGAAATGTTACCTCTTCATCCTCCTCCTCCTCATCCTGTGCCACATCCTCTTCCATCATCGCCCGAATCGTTTTTTGAAGGAGGCATAGAAGTGGGATAGTTAAGCTGAGAACGGCGTCATTGCCACTGGCCATGTTGGTGGAGTACTTAAAACAGCGTAACAAGGCACACAGGTCTCGCATGGAGGCCCAGTTATTGGTGGTGAAGTGGTGCTGTTCCGCAGAGCGACTCACGCATGCGTGCTGCAGCTGAAACTCCACTATGGCCTGCTGCTGCTCGCACAGTCTTTCCAGCATGTGCAAGGTGGAGTTCCACCTTGTGGGCACGTCACATATGAGGTGGTGAGCGGGAAGGCCGAAGTTACGCTGCAGCGCTGACAGGCGAGCAGCAGCAGGGTGAGAACGCCGAAAGTGCGCACAGACGGCCCACACTTTCTGCAGCAGCTCTGACATATCGGGGTAATTTTTAAGGAACCTCTGCACCACCAAATTCAGCACATGCGCAGGCAAGGGATGTGCGTCAAACCGGCTAGGCCCAGAGCTGCTATGAGATTTTGCCCGTTATTGCACACCACCAGGCCGGGCTTGAGGCTTGCTGGCAGCAACCACTCATTTGTCTGCTGTTCCATGCTCCTCCACAACTCCTGCGCGGTGTGTGGTTTTTTACCCCAAACAGGCAAGTTTTAAAACTGCCTGCTGTCGTTTACCCCTGGCTGTGCTGAAGTTGGTGGTGAAGGTGTTTCGCTGACCGGATGAGGAAGCGGTAGAGGATGAGGAAGCGGAGTAGGAGGAGTTAGGAACAGGAGGCAAACTGAAGCGCCCTGCAATCCTCGGTGGTGGAAGGACATGCGCCAAATTGCTATCCGCCTCAGGCCCATCCGCCACTGCATTTACCCAGAGTGCCGTCAGGGAGATATAACGCCCCTGACCGTGCTTACTGGTCCACGTATCGGTAGTTAGGTGGACCTTGGCACAGATGGTGTTGCGCAGTGCACACCTGATTTTTTCCCCCACTTGGTTGTGCAGGGAAGGGATGGCTTGCCTGGAAAAGTAGTGGCGGCTGGGCACGATGTACTGTGGGACAGCCACAGACATAAGGCTTTTAAAACTGTGCGTCTCCACCAGACAGAATGACAGCATTTCAAAGGCCAAGAATTTTGAAATGCTGGCATTCAGGGCCAGGGATCACGGGTGGGTAGGGGGGTACTTCCTCTTCCTCTGAAGTGTTTGGGAGATGGAAAGCTGAACGCTTCCACGGGACATTGTGGAGATGGTTGGTGACCCAGGTGGTGGTGTTGTTGACAGATCGTCTGTTTGCGGGGTGGCAGGTGCCGGTATCACTACAGAGGTGGATGGAGAGGCCGAGACTGCAGCAGAAGAGGAAGCAGGAGGAGCCAGAGACCTTTCTTGGTTTTGAAGGTGTCTACTCCACTGCAGCTCGTACTTTGCACTTAGATGCCTGATCATGCAGGTTGTGCTCAGGTTGAGAAGGTTTATGCCTCGCTTCAGGCTCTGATTGCACAGGGTGCAAACCACTCGTGTCCTGTCATCAGCACATTTTCTGAAGAACTTCCACGCTAGAGAACTCCTTTGAGCTGGCTTTGGTGCGCTCGGTCCCTTTCTGCGTTGGGCAGTAGCAGGCGTAGTGTCTAGGGCATGGCCGCTCCGTTTCTGCACCCTGCTCCCTCTTCTGCTGTGCTGGTGGCTCTGTGCGACCACCGCCTCTTCCTCCAAACTACTCAGGTCACCTGCATGACCTTCATCCTCATCGTCCTCCACATCATCTTCCACCCAGTCTTCACCCCTGCCCTCCTTGTCGGTCTCCATAATTCTGAGTGCCGCAGCAGTTGGCACCTGCGTTTCGTCATCATCGGAGACGTGCTGCGATGGTCTTTCCATGTACTCATCTTGAGAAATAAGTGGTTGGGCATCGCTGCACTCAATCTCTTCCACTTCTGGGGCAGGGCTAGGTGGATGGCCCTGGGAAACCCTGCTGACAGTCATCTGAGTCATCAAAAAGAAGAAGAGACTGCTGCATGACTTGGGGCTCAGACTGCTTGCCTGATTTGCAACGGGGTGAGGTGAAAGACGGTTGGACATTGGCTGCAGGTGCCAACTCTGACCTTTCTGCAGTAGACTGGGTGGGAGACAATGTGAAGGAACTGGAGGCACTGTCAGCAACCCAATCTACTATCGCCTGTACTTCTTCTGGCCTCATCACTTCTAGAGGCGCATGATGCCCTACCAAATACTGCTGCAGGTTCTGTCGCCTACTCACACTTGAGGAAGGTGTTTCACTTGTGCGTGTAGCTGGCACAGATCGACCACGTCCTCTCCTTGCAACAGGAGCTCTACCAGCAGCACCACGACCCAGGCCACGGCCCCTATTTGATGGTCTCCTCATATTTCTGTAATTTATGATCTTGCCTTAGAAAGATGTTTATTGAAAAGTGGAACAAAACAACAACAGTATTGCACGGGTGTATCTCACAGTCACATATGCAAACTATGCCGCAATTTAATTTTTTTTACCCCAGAAGGGTGTTTATTAAATAGCGCAATAGAAAAACAGTATACAAATACAACGGGTGTATCTCACAGTCAAATATGCAAAGTATGACGCAAATTTAATTTTTTTCACCCCAAAAGGGTGTATATTGAATAGCGGAATAGAAAAAAGTATATAAAACGGTGTATCTCACATGTACAAACACAGACTAGGCCCCGATTACAATTTTTTGTACCCTAAAGGGAAGATGAGGAAGAGGAGTAGGAGGAGTTCGGAACAGGAGGAAAACTGAAGCGCCCTGCAATCCTTGGCAGTGGAAGGAGATGCGCCAAACAAATTTAAAAAGGTGTATCTCACATGTACCGATACAGACTATGCCGTAATTAAATTTTTTACACTCAAAAAGGGTGTATATTGAATAGCGGAATAGAAAAAATTTTATAAAACGGTTTATCTCACATGTACAAACAGAGACTAGGCCCAGATTACAATTTTTTGTACCGTAAAGGCAGGATGAGGATGAGTAGAAGGAGTTCAGAACAGGAGGCAAACTGAAGCACCCTGCTATCCTCGGCGGTATAAGATGCGCCCCAAAAATTGGAAAGGTGTATCTCACACGTACCGATACAGAGTATCCCGCAATTTAATTCTTTTTACCCCAAGGGCGTAGATTGAATAGCGGAAAAGAAAATATGATATCAAAAAGTGTATCTATCTCATACGTACAGACCCAGACAAGGCCCTGATTACTATTTTTTGTACCCTAAAGGCAGGATGAGGAGTAGGAGGAGTTCGGAACAGGCAGGAGGCAAACTGAAGCACAATGCAATCCTCGGCGGTATAAGATGCGCCCCAAAAATTGGAAAGGTATATCTCACACGTACCGATACAGACTATCCCGCAATTTAATTCTTTTTACCCCAAGGGTGTAGATTGAATAGTGAAATAGAAAATATGATATCAAAAGGTGTATCTATCTCATACGTACAGACCCAGACTAGGCCCTGATTACTATTTTTTGTACCCTAAAGGCAGGATGAGGAGTAGGAGGAGTTCGGAACAGGCAGGAGGCAAACTGAAGCACCCTGCAATCCTCGGCAGTATAAGATGCGCCCCAAAAATTGGAAAGGTGTATCTCACACATACCGATACAGACTATGCCGCAATTCAATTCTTTTTACCCCAAGGGTGTAGATTGAATAGCGGAATAGAAAATATGATATCAAAAGGTGTATCTATCTCACACGTACAGACCCAGACTAGGCCCTGATTACTACTTTTTGTACCCTAAAGGCAGGATGAGGAGTAGGAGGAGTTCAGAACAGGCAGGAGGCAAACTGAAGCACCCTGCAATCCTCGGCGGTATAAGATGCGCCCCAAAAATTGGAAAGGTGTATCTCACACATACCGATACAGACTATGCCGCAATTTAATTATTTTTACCCCAAGGGTGTAGATTGAATAGCGGAATAGAAAATATGATATCAAAAGGTGTATCTATCTCACACGTACAGACCCAGACTAAGCCCTGATTACTATTTTTTGTACCCTAAAGGCAGGATGAGGAGTAGGAGGAGTTCGGAACAGGCAGGAGGCAAACTGAAGCACCCTGCAATCCTCGGCGGTATAAGATGCGCCCCAAAAATTGGAAAGGTGCATCTCATATGTACCGATACAGACTATCCAGCAATTTAATTATTTTTACCCCAAGGGTGTAGATTGAATAGCGGAATAGAAAATATGATATCAAAAGGTGTATCTATCTCACACGTACAGACCCAGACTAGGCCCTGATTACTATTTTTTGTACCCTAAAGGCAGGATGAGGAGTAGGAGGAGTTCGGAACAGGCAGGAGGCAAACTGAAACACCCTGCAATCCTTGGCAGTGTAAGATGAGCCCCAAAAATTGGAAAGGTGTATCTCACACGTACAGATACAGACTATGCCGCAATTTAATTATTTTTACCCCAAGGGTGTAGATTGAATAGCGGAATAGAAAATATGATATCAAAAGGTGTATCTATCTCACACGTACAGACCCAGACTAGGCCCTGATTACTATTTTTTGTACCCTAAAGGCAGGATGAGGAGTAGGAGGAGTTTGGAACAGGCAGGAGGCAAACTGAAGCACCCTGCAATCCTCGGCGGTATAAGATGCGCCCCAAAAATTGGAAAGGTGTATCTCACACGTACCGATACAGACTATCCCGCAATTTAATTATTTTTACCCCAAGGGTGTATATTGAATAGCGGAATAGAAAATATGATATCAAAAGGTGTATCTATCTCACACGTACAGACCCAGACTAGGCCCTGATTACTATATTTTGTACCCTAAAGGCAGGATGAGGAGTAGGAGGAGTTCGGAACAGGCAGGAGGCAAACTGAAGCACCCTGCAATCCTCGGCGGTATAAGATGCGCCCCAAAAATTGAAAAGGTGTATCTCACACGTACCGATACAGACTATCCCGCAATTTAATTATTTTTACCCCAAAAGGGTGTAGATTGAATAGCGGAATAGAAAATATGATATAAAATTGGTGATTTTTCAATAGCACATGTGAACACAGCAGTGTCTTATGTCAGTCAGCTCTGCTGCAGGTTATGAAGGGGAAAAAAAAGAAAATTCCCCTTTAAGTATTGTAATTTTTAAATAGCTTAGTACAGACTATGCCACAATTTATTTTTTTTTTAACCCAAAAGGGTGTATATTGAATAGTGGAATAGAAAAAAGTGTATAATATTGAAAATCACTTGCACATGTGAACACAGCAGTGTCTTATGTCAGTCAGCTCTGCTGCAGGCTATGTAGGGTGAAAAAAAAGAAAATTCCCCTTTAAGTTTGTAATTTTTAAATAGATTAGTACAGACTATGCAACAATTTAATTTTTTTTAACCCAAAAGGGTGTATATTGAATAGTGGAATAGAAAAAAGTGTATAAAATTTAAAATCACTCAATAGCACATGTGAACACAGCAGTGTCTTATCACAGTCAGCACTGAAGCAAAAACGCTCACACAACTGACTGATAAAAATAGATTTTTTTCTCCCTCCTCCTCAGCGGGCAAAAAGATTGTGTTCACTGCACCACCCCACACACAGCAAAATCGATGTAGAACACTGACCCTGCCTATTCTCCAGCCTCGCCCTAAAATGATCGATAAGATTGTTCACTGGCACTGCACAACCAAATCGATGTAGAACACTGACCCTGCCTATTCTCCAGCCTCGCCCTAAAATGCCCTAATAACTCGCCCTGCCTGCACTCCGACCTGACCCTGCATTCTTTTTGGACACAATACAATTTTTCACTGTCTGTCCCTAATCAGCAGCCAGCACGTATGATGTGTGCTCTCTCCCTAATCTACAGCAGAATGAAGTGGCGCGCTGGGGCTCTCGAACTTATAAAAACATGGTCACATGCTTCAGATGGCCAATCACAGCTACTAATACATTAGTAGGCATGGCTTGGATGGCTTAAGGCACACCAGTTAAACGCTTGTTGATTGGCTGTTGAAAGCCCGCCATTAAAAGCGCGCCATTACATACAAACCCGGAAATAAAATGACCGAACACGGATTTTAAACCCGAACATACAGTAAAGTTTTCGGGTCCGTGTTCGGGTAACAAAAATCCAATTATTCGGTAAGAACACGAATAATAATACAGTCTGTGTTTGCTAAACACTATCTATGAGCAATGGCAAGAACAATATCAAGGTAATATAGTTGTATCTATAAAGAAGGGCCTATATTGGTACATTTGTAGTGGTTGCTACTTTAATAATGTAATAGCTAAAGGACCAAGATTGTTCGCCACACGTAGTGAAAGGGTTAGTTTAATTAACCGACACTCCCCTAGGAATTAATACATATTATAATAATACCGACTGTCTAGTTTGATTAAACAGAAAAGCTACTCATTATTAATAAACAGGTCATTTATGTACATAGCACTATTTGTCAAACATAATCGTTCTATGGTTCTTACATATGGTAATAATAAAGCTGGATAAGTCTAATTTGTGATGTAATCCATCTAGCGAAGAAGACCTCCTCTATAGTCTATGCTGACAGTTGATCAAAGCAAGCCAAGAGGAATTAAGGCCAGTGGACAAACCTCTATCTGTGCAGTATTAGTACCAATATTTCTGCCCAACCTTCGTATGCTTACCGAAGGTATATGTTAGATTTGGGTATCCTTCTTATCCCCTCAGTGCATATATATCTCTGCCCAGCACACCACGCCGCCAACAATGCGGCTCTCCTATCTGAGTCCCTTCCTGTTTGCCCTAAATGTGCCCCAACCAAGGCGTCCAAGCCGGTGAGAGTGACGGCGTGCGACGTCATTTGGCCCGGCCAAAGGATCCATGCCCCCTCGTCAGCACGCGTGCTATGCAATCAAGCTGCGCTTGCGCAATACGGCACTGCAACTAGTAGACAAAGGAGCATGGTCTTGGGATTCCAGTGTGCAGGCTGTCACCCCCCATTAGTTCCCAAGAGCGTCGTCACCCACCCACGAGAGAGCCAAGGCCAAAGTATGACCAAGCCTCAAGGTGTCAATAAACGGCGCTACAAGCCGTACCTCCACCATGGAATAGGGGTCCACTCGCCCTCCAGCTTTCAAGAACCTCCCTCCAATCACCTGTATACAACAAGAAAAAAGAAGAAAACGTCTTATTCTTTTCAGGAATGACAACAATTATATATATATACACATGGCCAATAATGAACAATTAATATATATATATATATATATATATATATATATATATATATACACATGGCCAATAATGAGCAATCATACAATGTTGTAGGTGCATATTTACATTTCAGGGTATATAGACAATTTTATTTATAATCAAAATGTGTTCACTAACTTTCATAGAGGTCATACTGAAGAGGAAAGGGAAAAAAAGGAAAAAAGGGAAAAAAAGGGTAAAAAAAGGGGAGGGGGAAGGGAAAAAAAGAGAAAAAAGGTTTTGGATCCTTTCTGCCTACCAGAAGGATTGCCAGATAAATCTATATTGTTCTCTGCCTACCAGAGAGCAGGGTCTGCTAGTGAGGTATACTCAATGTGCTCAGGTACAACTCAGTTTGTCTGAAGTGTTTCACACTGGTCCAATAGGTAGGAATAATAGACAGTGGGAGGAAACCTGATAAATGAGTGCACAGGCATTTAGTACAGCCCTGGTGATTGGCAGAGGAAAGTTCCTCTGTGCATGCTGGGACACTGTATAAATGCTAAGAACACATGTGCTAGGGGTCTTTCAGCTGGAGAGTCCATAGGGAGGGGGTGGCTGACTCCTCCTCTGTAGAAGTTACAGTGCAGCCTCAGGTAGTCAACCTGAAGAGCTAGAGAGGAACTGAACCCAGAGGTCCTGTAGAGCTGATGGGAAGGGAGGCACTGAAAGGATCAGATTCTCCTCCATACAGTGAGTACAGATCTGTGTCAAGGGGCCTGACCGAAGGGGGACATCCCTGCAGCTAGAAGAGTTAGTGGATGGGTGTCAGTAAAAGGAATGCTAGAGAGTGTTCTGAAGATAATGTAGTTTACCAAGTCTGTTGCTGGAGAGAGAGAAAGGAGACTTTCCATACTTGTATAGTTAAAGCAGTGTGTCTTCTTACAAAAGTAACCTGGTAAGGCCAAGTGAGAGTTGTCCTTATCAACTGTATATATTTCCAGTTGGAGTATCCCACTATTCCCTTCTTCCATTCAAGTTCCACAATAAATATAAAAAAACCAACACTTCTGGACTGTTATTGAGTACTGAGCCATTGGGAGTAAGGATGCATGTGTGAACCGTACCCTAAGTGACTGCCTGCAGGTAATCAGAGGAGGCCCACCAAGTCATTATACAGCAAGCCCTACGGGGACAGTGCTACAGTGGCTACAGGTAATTTTGTTTAATTAGTCTGGGGAGAAGGGAGATTTTAATAGAGGCAATCCGTCCCAAAAGGGAGATAAGGTGTTTCTTCCACTGATGCAGGAGGGATCTGATTTGATGATATAGAGGGGGGAAATTTTATTTACATAATGTGGTATAGGTTGGGGTTATGTAAACTCCCAGATACTTGAGAGCAGTGGTTTTCCGAGAATAAGAGAAGCAGGATGAGAGGTGTGTAATTTAATCTTTGGGAATGTTAACAGGGAGAGACTCTGATTTAGACGTATTGATTTTTTATCCTGAGAGAGCTCCGTAGCGGTCCAACTCAGCATGCAAATTGGGCAGGGAGGTCCTGGGATGTGTCAGGGTAAGGATAATGTCATCTGCAAATAACGACATTTTAAACTCTCTCCCCCTAACCGGTATACCCGGAATATCCTGATTATTTCGGATAGATGCCGCTAAGGGTTCGACACATAATGCAAACAGTAAAGTTATATGAAAAGAAGAAGAGAGGGCATAGGGAGTTTTCACCTGAGAGGTGGAATTGCAGTAGAGACATGCTCCATGAAATCTGATATGGCGTATTGTAACAAACATAAAGGGCCAGCCTAAGCGGTCAAAGGCCTTTTCTACGTCAAAGCTAAGTATTAGAGGCGCCGTACCCTCTCGATTTGCCACATCAATTAGATTGATGACTTTCCGAGTGTTGTCTTCCGCCTGCCGGAGGGGGACAAAACCCACCTGGTCCTTGTGGATTAGGGACAGAAGAACAGTGTTTAATCTGAGGGAGAGGAGTTTGGCAAGTATCTTCAGATCCAAATTTAGCAGGGTTATGGGTCAATAAGGGATACTAGATCCAGATCAGAGGGCTGGAGTCGGGAAACCCCACTCTATTCAAGATATTGGTGCATAAAGTCTAAAAGAGCTTGAGAAGAAGGGTCATGAGGGATATTGTGGTCATTATAAAGATGTGTGTAGAAGTCCTCAAAGGCACAGACAATATCTTGGGGGTGGGAGAGTAAGCAATCTGAGCTATTTTTAATCTGATGTGGGGTCGTCAGAAGCACGTGGTCGCGCAACTTCCTGGCCAGGAGAGAGTGGGCCTTATTGCCCTTATCGTAATACAACTGCTTTTAACGAATTAGGACTTTCTCAACCTGATTTAGAGCTAAGTCCTTAAAGCCTTGTACACACGATCAGATTATGGAACGATCTGTCGTCCCTTTTTTGTTGCATGCTAGTCTCTTGTCGAAAGTGAAGAGATTACTTTCATACGAAAATTCCCGTACGACACAATTCAACTTCAGAAGTGATGTCATGTGTTGAATTGTTTTGTATGTGTTCTTTAGTTTCTGAGCATGCCTAATCTTGCTCTTACAATTTTTTTCAGACGAAAACTGTACTGATAAACGAAAATCGGACGTTGTGCTGACATACAATAAAAATTTTATAGCCTGCGCATCCAGTTTTTGTCATCCGAAAATTCGTAATCGGCTGTTGAAAGCACTACACTAACATCCTGAAAATCAGCAGATCGTTCTTCAGGCGAAATTTTCCTTACGATTTTCGTATCGTGTTAACGTGCCTTAAGAGTCATGCACAGGTGGATGATTCGCTTGAGCAGGGGTAGAGACGGGGTAGATTGTAGCTGATATTCTAAGTCTCTTAGCTGTCTTTCAGTGTGTAATTTGGTGGCCAGGACATCTCTCTTCATGGCCGAGGAAATAGCAATACACTTTCCTTGGATGACAGCCTTGTGGGCCTCCCAAATGTTGGACAGAGAAACATCTGGGGTAGAGAAGGTTTGCGTTGAGGAGTGCCCAGGGATAAGGTAAGCATAATGGGGGCATGATCAGACCAGGAGATAGGGAGCACACTCGCAGAGTGCGCATTATGCAGCATAGAGTTGTTGACAAAGAAATAGTCTATGCGAAAGTGTGTGCAATGAGGGGCAGAGTAAAATATATACGGTCGATCCCCCGGATGGAAAACCCTCAAGGTATCAAACAGGGCAAATCTCCTGGTCAATTGATGAAAAAGCTGCGAGTCTCTAAGGGGATGGGATTGTGAGCCCCAGGGTTTTTACCACATGGCGGTCAACAACAGTCGAGTGGGATAGGTTAAAGTCCCCTCCTATAAGAAGGTATTCGTGATCTGAGCGAAAGAGGCGATTGAGGACTCTGGTTAGGAAACTAATTTGCCTAACGTTCAGGGTGTACAGGGTGCAAAATGTGATTGTTTGTGTCTGCCAGGTACCTCAGAGGATAATAAAATGTCCCTGTGGGTCTTTATAGGATTCAGGTAAAGGGGGAACCCCGTTTCAAGAGTATAGCAACACTGGTGCGTTTACGTAGGTTAGAGGCTTGATAGACATGGGAGTAGTGTTTGGATGCGAATGCGAGGAAGCCCCCCTTGTCCAAGTGGGTCTCCTGGACCATTATAACATCAGCTCCTGACTATCGAAACTCCTGATATGCCAGATGTCACTTTCTGTTGGAGTTCAGACCATGAATATTCAGAGATAAGACCTTAACCACAGTGTGGGATATAAGCAGAGAAAACAATACTTATCTGATCAAGGGGCAGTGTAGGAGGAGGCCGAAGGGATACAATCTCTGTGAAGCAGGCAAGGATTGGCAGCTTCAGGACGGGGCAAGGGAAGGAGAGAAAAGAGAAGGTTAGAGAGGAAATAAAAGAGCAATCAAAAACAAAGTAGAAAACAATTAAAACAAAATAGAACAGGCCTTTGAGGCCGTTAACTGCACATGTTCCTAAATGTCCGCTGATCCAAATGGGGAGCAGAGGGACATAAGAGAAAAGAAGGAATGGTAGCTAATTAGCTTGAGGGGAAGAATGAGAGAAAGGCCGACCACTCTCAAAGCTCGCCCCAGACCAGCCCAAGTTGTCGGTCTATCCAAATGCAAAATAACAAAGAAAACATAACAATGAGCAACATACAAATGTCTATGTAGACAAATCCAGAGGTATGGTGGAAAAGTGAGAAAAACACTGTAAACAAATATGGGTTGGAAAACAGTTCACCCAGGCTTGTGCTTTGTAGACTTGCGGGGGGTATTTAGGACCCCTGGTGCTCTTAGTTGGAGAGATCTTCTGCCAAACCGCAGGTGGTGCTGGCGGGGGTTGACACAAGGTCCCACTCAGGGAGCTGGAGGACTCGTAGTTCTAACTCATCGCAGAATGCAGACAAATCTTCTAGGTAGCGCAGAACCGCAGATTTGCCTTGCCATTTTGCAATAAGACTAAAAGGGAAGCCCCAGCGGTAAGGGATATCCGCCTCTTATAGGGAGCGCAGGAGAGGATGAAGAAGCCTGCATTTTGGAGGGTGATCCAGGAGAGATCGAGAGAGTTGAACCTGTATGCCAGCAAAAGTCACAGTACGGGAGGAATGGGCTTTGTGCATAACGTCCTCTTTCAGCGGGAGTGAGTGGATTCTGCATATGGATAAAGAGAAGTTATATTGGTGCAAACATAGAATAAAATCAGAGCTGCTGAACACCCAGGTACAAAAAACAACACCAGATCAAATGCAATGGAGAAAATATGGTGCAGCGCTGCATACACAATAAGGATAAATAAATAAAATGTTCCTAAAAGTCCATAAATAAATGAGGCATAAATTGATGAATAAATAAATAGCTGGAATCTCCAATAAACAAGAGAAAGTCCATCCAGGTTTAATAGAACCTAAAAGTGTACAGTGCTGTAATCTAGTCCAAAAAGGTGCTCACACACAGTGAATAACCTCCACCTGTCAAACCAGCCTCTCACCTGAGAGCTGTGTCAACACAGCATATAGTAATATTCAGCCACACTGTGAAAACCTGACTGAGCTGACAGGTTTTACATACCGATATGCTTTTGATCGTCTTTATGCAAATAAGAGGCTTTTAACCTTATAATAAAGTCGCATAGTTTGACAATATTACGCTATGTTTTTGCCTTATTTTGCATTTTATGGGGGATCTGCTGACTTACAAGAGAATTAAGGAGTCCATTGTTGGAAAGTGGATATCTGTTTATCTCATCATCCTTAGTGTCACATCCAGAGGCCAGTGTGTGGATATTACTATATGATGTGTTGACACAGCTCTCAGGTGAGAGGCTGGTTTGACAGGTCGAGGTTTTTCACTGTGTGTGAGCACCTTTTTGGACTAGATTACAGCACTGTGCACTTTTTGGGTTCTATTAAACCTGGATGGACTTTCTCTTGTTTATTGGAGATTCCAGCTATTTATTTATTCATCAATTTATGCCTCATTTATTTATGGACTTTAAGGAACATTTTATTTATTTATTTATTTATCCTTATTGTGTATGCAGCGATGGATTCTGCATATGACATCCCGTGGCTGGGAGGGGGAACCCTTTTCTCGGAGAGCTCAGTGAGCACGGTCCATTTTAATATGTTTTGTGGAGGGCTAGCCCAACAAGTTGTTAAACAGGGTCTGCAGGGTAGTATCTAGGTCTTTGGGGCCATCCGGCTCAGGAATGCCTCTGATGGCGTTGCATGTCCCACAGCAAGAGGTGATGGTCAGCGCTCTGAAGTTGGGTGCGGTGAACTGCCAGTTTGGTCTCCTGTATTTCCTCCTCCGCCATTAACACCCTGTCTGCAAGGTATTTAAGGCCCGTGTGGAGAGCTTGAATCTCAGTGTGGCACTTGGATTTAACATCTTCCAACAGTTGTTTAAAGTCCTCTTTAGTTGGGATAAATTGAAGATAAGATTGCCAGGATGGGGGCGGCTGAGGAGGAGGACTGGTTGCTAGCATTTGCATAGGCAAATGGGGAGGAGGGGGCATCTGTCGGGGCACCCATAGAGAGACCTGTGGGGCTTGGGGTGCAGGCATCGCAGGGTGGTCCCAGGGTTCATACCATGCCGGGGAACATGGGGATGAAGATGCAGATGGCATAGGACCAGTCCCTTGAGATAGTTCAGTGAGACCCCCAATGTGGACAGGAGGAGTGGGGTTCCTCATAGAGTTCCTGGAGTAACTAGGATTGTGGGACCGTGGTAGCCGCTGCTATTTGGGGGAGTGTGGTCCCCCAGGTCTCCCTCCACGTATGTATGAGGCCCCAATCATTCTCCTGCGGGGGGGGGGGGGGTTCGGAGTCCATGAAGCAGATTGAGGAGGCAGAGGAGCCAATGCCCCCTCCACTGGGGAGTGGGTACAGGCATGGCTCCGAGGAAGGCCGCAGCAAGTGTGTGAGGGAGCCGGGGGCCAGAAAGCACAAGGCCTGTGCCTTTTGCGGTGTGCTGGTGAGTGAGGGCGGCAGGGGAGGAGCACTCACCAATGGAGACTGCAGGCATCCACCATTCGACCACTTTATGGAGGAGTCCAGGGGAGCCTGATCTGACACCTGGGGAGACGGTGAGAGCCACGGCAAAGCATGTGGAAGAGGAGCAGAGGCCTCCGGCACCAACTTGTCCCCACCACGGTGAGGCATGTCGGCAGTGGTGAACAGGGCCGCCATCAGGGGGGTACAGCCAGTACTCATGTATGGGGCCCGGCACATAGGGGGGCCTGGACAGCAGGAAGATCGGTAGGATGACAGCATACCTCCCAACCTGGGCAGACCTGTCCCGCTGTATAGAGGCTTTGTCTGGCATAATTCTGGTGATAAATGTTACCTTCTAGCTCAGAAGGACCTGCAGCAGTGGGAACATTTAGAACAGCCAGGGATTGGCTAACAAACCAGCTGGGTGTGCACTATGCAGAGACTGCACCTGTCAAATTCATGCTGTGATGTCGGTAATGGGCGGGACTGCTACTAAGACTCGCCCCCTGTGTCAAGCAACACCTGCATAGGGAAGAAGGAGAAGGAAGATATGGCAGCCAGCAACAGAAAGGTATTTTAGAAAGGTAATTATGTGGAAGATGGGGGACCTTTGGGGAAGATAAGGGCAGAGGAGAGGTGTGTGTGTTGCAGAAGTTGTAGCAGCTGGGAAGAGGTGCATTACAGAGGTATTTACGTACATTCGCTACTATGTACAACTTGGTATGGCACTACTCCTGCTTTTTAACATTGGCCTCAATGGGAAATCTTGGTCACCTTGGTATAGCACTACTCCCGATTTTTAACATTGTCCTCAATGGAGAATCTTGGTCACCTTGGTATAGCACTACTCCCAATTTTTAACATTGGCCTCAATGAAGAATCTTGGTCAATTTGCATCTATGGGAAATCTTGGTCAGCTTAGTAAGACACTACTCCCTATCTAGCACTCTCCTGAACCCTGTGCATAATGCACTCCAGAACCCTGCATTCTGTATCTAGCATTCTCCTGAACGTATTCCTGACCCCTGCACTCTGTACATAATGCATTCCTGACCCCTGCACTCTGTACGGGGATGGGGTTGTGAATTTGTGGAGGAATTTGGGGGGTTGCGCTGTGAGGGGTGATTGGGAGGGATTTCTGCTAGGAAGCTAGGAAGAGGGATTGGGGGAGGGGGTGATAATATAATTTTGATACTATCGGTGGAGGGGGGGGGGGTCCTGTCAGGTAGGCTGTATGGGGCCCCAGGATTTCTAGCGGCAGCCCTGGTGGTGAAGAAGGTATGTAGGGTGGCGGTGGAGCCGAGGGGAGGCTGAGAGGATCCCCTAGACTTAGAAGAGTGGGTGGATCTGGATTTTCCCATGTAGCGGAGTGGAGGAGACCAGAAAAGCAGGGTGTAGCTGCTGGCTGGGTGAGAGCAGAGCTCCTAAGCTTCCATGCAGGTTGGCTTCCAGACACGCCCCATCCATTTTTTCTTACCCCCATTCCAACATATTTCAAGGAATTTTGAGTGTGTATCATTAACAATAGAAGTAAGCTTTTCGTGAATCATGGTTCCCATGATACTTTGTTTCACTGCTCTAAAAAGTGAGGGTGGTTCCCTCCAAGCTTCCACAATAACCTGGCATGTAGCAAGAAACATATTGGATATTAATTTCCCTTCTGATTTAGTAAAACTAGAAATTGGTCTGTAAAAAAGAGCATCCCATGGAGCACAGGGTAAGGTTTTATAAATAATATTAATCAAAGTAAAAATGTGCCTCCAGGGTGATTGAACGATGGGACATTGCCACAACAGATGATACAATGTACAGTACCATGAGTGTTGCTACCAGGGAAGCACAGAGGGGAAAATGATGGCCTATATGTGGCCAGTAAAGCAGGAGCCATATACCAGCGAAATAATATCTTATAGGCATTTTTCTGAGCTAAGACATTAAGGGAACAATGGTCTATCTAGTGATTCCCCCAACTCAAGTTCCCAAGAGAGGACATATTCAGGCTTAGAAACTTCTAAAGGACAAATCAAGGCGTAGTACAAAACAGAAATCAAACCACTGGAATGTGGTGAATTCTTACATATATTTTCAAGTGTGGGGGGGGGGTCGCGGGGGTGTGAGGAGAGTAGGAAAGGTCTGGACATTGCTGAGAAGGGTGTGGATAAAATCCAATATCTGGATTAATCAAGAGGATTTTGAGGCAGGAAGTTGCCAGTGTTCTTGGAGGTATGAAAATTATAAAATTATTTTACTTCATTAAATCTTAGAGGTTTTTGTATACAGTATATTGTATGCTTTTTTTTGACCGCCAGAGAAAAGCTGAGGGATCTCTGTGCACAGAAGGGAACAAAGGATTATTAGGTATATCCACTAGTGGATATGGAGATATTAAAGACAGAAGGTTTTTTATCTTAATGCATTAAGATAAAAAGGCTTCTGTGTTTAGCAGCCACCCTCAGCTCCCTAATACTTACCTAAGCTCCATATCTATCCAGCGATGTCCACAAGTCCCTCAGCCATCCGGGACTCTCCCTCCTGATTGGCTAAGACAGAGCAGCCCTGCCATTGGCTCCCACCGCTGTCAATCAAAGTCAGTTAGCCAATCAGGAGAGAGAGGGGACGGGGTTGTATGACAGCTCCGTATCTGAATAGACACACAGAGCTGCAGCTAGTCTTGGGTGCCCCCCTAGCAAGCTGCTTGCTGTGGGTGCACTCAACAGGAGGGAGGAGCAAAGAGGGACCCGAGAAGAGGAGGATCCGGGCTGCCCTGTGCAAAACCAACTGCACAGAGGATAAGTATAACATGTTTGTTATTTAAAAAAAAAAACACAAGACTTTAAAATCACTTTAATCTGCTAGAATATTTAGTAGAGTCCCACCATTCCAAGGACAATTTCAGAGTAGGGTCATCAATAGGAGAATGAAGTTTCAGGGGGAACCAGATTAGGTAATATATTGATATAGGAGAGCAGTTCAAAATGTTGAGATGAGTCCAAATTGGTGACTCAGAAGTAAAGTGAAGAACTGCTTTTTAGGCAGCCATGTAGTTTTTAGAAATTTGGGGTACATTAATTTATTCACCCCTATTGGATATTCACTTTCCATCCTGTGATGTAAAAATATCATATTAACAAAAAAATACATTTTTACAGGAGAATATCTTGAAAAGGAATAAATATAATTCTGAACTGCTGAAAGCATACTCGGTGTGGAATAAAGAATAAACCAACTTTATTAGATCAGTTATATTTTCAAATATAGAGTTTATATTTTCAGACTGATGTTACTATTATTCCGTTCTTTGTTCTGTAGTGTAAATCGGTGTCAGTCGATGTGTATAAAGCTCCGGTGATTGTGTCTCCTCCTGAGCAGAGCTGCTGGTGACTGAGAAGATCTGCTGTGTGACATGAAATGGTCTCCGGTGTTCTGTTTCTGTGTCCTGCTGATCCTCCTCCTTCCCATCACATCCTATGGAGTAATATTGAACTGGAGAACAACACATCGTTGTAGACTTAATATGGTAATGCCATTGTTTGAGTATGAATATTACAAGGAGGGAGATGTCATTATCGGAGGATTGGTCTCTGCTCACTTGACCAACATATTTGATACAACTTTAAAGAGAATTTTTGGTTGGCCTGGTTCACCTGTAAGCTTTTCCATGTGTGGCTTGTAAGTCTCTTTTTCTCATCTTTTCTCTCTCTGTATGACTCAACAAAGACAAATATAACTCTTCAATTTCACTGTAATATGTTATGAAAATGTACAAATGTTTTAACTGATGTGTTATATATTTTCTCATCGTTAAATTACAGTCTGTGTTTCACCAATATACATTGAATACATGGGGCTTTCATAATATTTTGTCTTCAGGCCATGCTGGGATTTCTGATAAATAGTCATATTATAGACAGTACCTGCAAACTGAAAATCCATATGGTTCTGTTTCTGCCAGGAGAGAGGGAGGAATATGTGATGTAATTTAATAGTTTGTGTGTGTGATCTCCTACTATTCAGGGCTGTTCACAATAAAGGCTATTCACAGCATAGCAATAGGTCAGCCTGGTGAAAACATAGGGGTACTGTACTGTATATGTATAAAGCAATCAATATGACAATTATCAAATATTAACTACAGATGAATATTCACTGCAGTCAAATGTGTTTTAAATGACAGTGACTGATTCACCAGCAGGGAAAGTTTGTGAAAGTCATATATGTACTGCTTTATAAATATGGCTGTTAGAGGTTCCCGCATGCTTACTATTTGCTGGCACTAGGGGTTTAGTTCAAATCTAGGATTGGACCAAACTTTTGCTTTGTTGGCCACCTGTTCTACTGAAGCGTCATAAATAGACATTGTATTTCTACAGCTTTTACAGGTGCATCTCATAAAATTAGAATATCTTTAAAAAGTTAAATTTATTTCAGTAATCCAATTCAAAGCGTGAAACTCATTTTATATGCAGAAGATGAGTTACACACAGGGTGATAGATTTCAAGCATTTCTTTATTTTCATTTTGATGATTATGGTTTACAGCTAGTGAAAACCCCAAATTCAGTATCAAAGAAAATTAGAATATTACATAAGACCGATAAAAAAAAAAGTATTTTTAATACAGAAATGTTGGCTTACTAGAAAGTATAAAACAGGAAAAAATCTGTTCTAGGTCAAGCAAAAAGAATGAAAAGTTAAGCAGCCACCTAACCAACTATGATACCAGCTGTAAATGATCAATAAAAATAAGAAGTGGCGCTAAATCCTAATAGTGCAATCATAAATAATCATATGGTAAATCATGTGGCATGAAAACAACTCAACATGCAGTTAAGAAATTATGAGCAAAATGTCTTATTGAAAAAAATAAATGATATGAAAGTGATATATTGAAATAGATGCACAATCCAGTGTTAGGTAAACATAAAGTCTTTTCAATGAAAAAGTAATTTTCAATACTAAACAAGAGTGTCCATAAAGTGCAAAAAAGTGTATAAGTAATGTTGATTGATGAAATCCACCACCAAACACCAACACTTAGCATACCCTTCTTATCAGAAAGTATAGACCATAAATTATAATGGTCATAAATACACAAAATACTCCGGCATCTGAGATAGGCGGTGATACTATGATCATTAAACCAGGTATTGATACTTTTGGAAGTGTGGGCAGGTGCCAAATCCTGCTGGAAAATAAAATCAGCATCAACATAAAGCTGGTCCACCTCCACCATGACCAATATTAAAAATGACAATGTTGTCACCACAGACAGACAGACAGACAGACAATTGCACTAGACACGCTTCCATCCACACACTTACACCTATAGGTAGATGTTTAGCCCTCCTCTTATGTTAGGGTCAGAACCGACCCGTTTCAGGTTTTGAATGTCTATAAGTATCGCATAAATTTGTTTATTGCATCAAGATTTTTTTACTTTGTCAGGAACCTCTATTTAAACAATGTAATAGAAAAAGAATCCTTTTCACTAAATTATAAAATACTGTGGTGAAAATTAAGACGTTCATGGTGTTAGGGTCAATTCTGACCCAGTTATAATATAGGATTTTAGGACACTAATAAGTTCCAAAACTGAAATCATAAACACTCTCTCTGCTTAGTAACACTGACAGCCAATCATCTCTCAACTCTGTGAGCTGTAGTTAGGGAGGGGCCTATCTATTTTCCTGCTTGTCTGGTTCTCTAAATAAAGTGAAGAAACATAGGACCAATACATTTCAGAGTTGCTGACTTTATTTTACCATTTTTTAAATTTGACAATGAGAGGTATGCTATCAAAAGAAAGGTCTAAGGGGTCACACCAAAAATATTAAAACCAATCTTTTCAAGGATAAAGAAGCCTAACAAGGTAACCAAGAGGTAAGAAACAAATTTGATGATAAATAATTATTCAGAGGGTATTTTATGGCTGATTTAAAACACGGGTCAAAACCGACCCTAACATCATGGATAGTAACAGAATTCTAACATAAGAGGAGGGTTAAGCGATGAACAGGGTGATTTGGTGTTTGGAGATGGGAAATATTCTCCCAGTTCACAAAAGCAGATCTGTTAGGGAAATCAATGGAAGGCCTATCCAAAAGAAAATAAGTCAAACACCCTTAACCACTTAAGCCCCGGAAGATTTTACCCCCTTCCTGACCAGACCCCTTTTTTCAACTTGGCACTTTGTGACTTTAACTGACAATTGCGCGGTCATGCAATGCTGTATCCAAACTAAATTTACGTCCTTTTTTTTCCCACAAACAGAGCTTTCTTTTGGTGGTATTTGATCACCTCTGCGCTTTTTATTTTTTGCGATATTAATAAAAAAAGAGCAAACATTTTGAGAAAAAAATGACATTTTCAACGTTGTTTTTTTAAAAAATATCCAATATTCTCAATTTATGTCATATTTTTTGGCCAAAATGTATTTAGCTACATGTCTTGACAAAAAAAATTTCAATGAGTGTATTTTTATTGGTTTGCGCAAAAGTTATAGCGTCTACAAACTATGGTGTAAATACTGAAATTTACGCAGCTTTAATTTCTGACTGCCTATCTCATTTCATGAAGTGCTAAAATGGCAGGACAGTACAAAACCCCCACAGATTACCACTTTTTGGAAAGTAGAGATCCTAAGGAATGTCCTGAGAGGCATGTTGAGTAGGGATGATCGAACAGTTCGGGTCGACCATCGGTTGGCTGTTCGAGGTTTGGCCGAATTCCGAACTTTTTGCTGAAAAAGTTCAGAATTCGGCAACCAGAAACGACCAAAATGCAATGGGACAGGAACTGGGCTTTAAAAGCCCGTGATTGGACCAGAACCATTAGTAAAAGCCAATTGAGGGGGCAGGAGAATGCTAGGAATGTGATTGGAGTGACTAGGGGGTCCAGAGGCCAATCATTAGTAAATACTCCCCCCAGTATATAAGATAGCCCCCGCCAAATTCCTAGCATTGTAATACAGGGACATGGAAGAGAGTGGAAGCAGTTCTGTTACTTCTGCTTTAAAAGTGTCATTTAGCAATTATTAGTGTCAGGAAAGGGATATCTAGTGTTGTTAGGCTGCTATTTTCCACTTTAGTTAGATTCAAAAATCTAGTTTCTGTAGGGAAAGTGTTAAGTGCCAGGGTGACCGTAATGTAGTGTAGGGTGAACTGACTCTGACTGCTATGGCAGGGTGACCAAACCCTTCCATGTCAGGGTGACCACTATAGAGAAAAGATTGTTTCTCTTAGGTGACTTATAGAACAGCTATATGGCTTCTCGCCGGTCAGCCTGCTTTTTGCTGCAGGCATTTATAGGGCTTTTTTGAGGACATGTTTGGAGTCAGGCATGACATCTGAACTTCTGTATAGGGGTATATATACACACACATGTATGTATATATACACCTGCACATATATAGGTGTGAAAGTAGCAGAACACTATGCTTGCGCTAATTAAATAATTAACAGGCATATGGCTCCGCTCCTATCACACCTATATATGTGTATGTGTATATATACATATAAGTGTGTGTGTATATATACCCCTATACAGAAGTTCAGATGTTTTGCCTGCCTCCAAAAAAATGCCTGCACCAAAAAAAAAACGCCCAGGTGTGTTATTGCAGGCGTTTTTTTGGGGCATTTTTTGGGGTCTTTGGAGGCAGGCATGACATCTGGACTTCTGTATAGGGGTATATATACACACACATGTATGTATATATACACCTACACATATATAGGTGTGAAAGTAGCAGAACACTATACTTGCGCTAATGAAATAATTAACACCAATATGTCTCCGCTTCTATCACACCTATATATGTGTATGTGTAAAATACATATAAGTGTGTGTATATATACCCCTATACAGAAGTTCAGATGTTTTGAATGCCTCCAAAAACCCCAAAAAAATGCCCAAAAAAACGAAACTCATTTATTTATTTTTTTCCTCAATAATTGGCTCTCTATCAAAAATGACAATTTTTAAGAACTTTTTTTGTGTGATTAATAGTCCCTGGGGCATGACCCAGAACCCTAGGCACTTTTTAGGAGCATTTATTGGGTTTTAGGGCTTCAAAATGGTGTTTTTTGATTACCGAAGTTCGGGTCCCATTGATTTCAATGGGGTTCTGAAATCCAGGCCGAACTTTTGGGAAGTTCGGGTGTTCTGGTCGAACCTAACTTTTCAAAAGTTCGATTATCCCTAATGTTGAGCTCATGGAATATTTCATTTTTTTTTTACACAAAGTTGTCATTGAAATAATATATTGCTTACACATGCCATGGTTATATGTGTAATTACACCCCAAAATATTTTCTGCTGCTTCTCCTGAGTACAGGGATACCACATATGTGAGACTTTTTGGGAGCCTAGCAGTGTACGGAAGCCCAAAATAAATCACCACCATCAGAATTTCAAAGGGCGTACATTTTTTGATTGCATTTTCTCACTACCTATAACGGTTTAGGAGGCCCTGAAATGTCAAGATACCACAAAACCCCCCCAAATGACCCCATTTTGGAAAGTAGACACCCCAATATGTTTGCTGAGAGGCATGGTGAGTCCATGGAATATTTTATATTTTGCCACAAGTTTTGGGAAAATTACAATTTTATTTTTATTATTTTATTTTTTTTACACAACGTTGTCACTAAAAGATACATTTCTCACACATGACATGGGTATATGTGAAATGACACCCCAAAATACATTCTGCCGCTTCTCCTGAGTATGGGGATACCCCATGTGTGAGACTTTTTGGGAGCCTAGCTGTGTACGGGACCCCGAAAATCAATCACCATCTTAAGGTTTTCTAATGGCGTAAATTTTCGATTTTACTCCTCACTACCCATCACTGTTTCGGAGGCCCTGAAATTTCAAGATAGCACAAAACCCCCCTAAATGACCCCATTTTGGAAAGTAGACACCGCAATCTATTTCCTGAGAGGCATGGTGAGTCCATGGAATATTTTATATTTTGCCATAAGTTCCGGGAAATATATATATATATATATATATATTTTATTTTTTTTATGCCATAGGTATATGTGGAATGACACCCCAAAATACATTCTACTGCTTCCCCTGAGTACAGGGATACCCCATGTGTGAGACTTTTTGGGAGCCTAGCTGTGTACAGGACCGCGAAAACCAATCAACACTCTCAGGTTTTCTAATGGCGTAAATTGTGTATGTCACCTCTGCACTACCTGTCACAGTTTCGGAGGCCCTAAAATTACAAGATAGCACAAAACCCCCCAAATGACCCCATTTTGGAAAGTAGACACCCAAAGCTATTTGTTGAGAGGCATGGTGAGTCCATGGAATATTTTATATTTTGCCACAAGTTCTGGGAAATATTATATATATATATATATATATATATATATTTTTTTTTTACACAAAGTTGTCAGTAAATGATATATTGCTCACACATGCCATGGGTATATGTGAAATGACATCCAAAATACATTTTGCTGCTTCTCCTGAGTACAGGGATACCCCATGTGTGAGACTTTTTTGCAGTCTAGCCGAGTACAGGACCCCGAAACCAATCCCCACTTTCAGGCTTTCCAAGGGTGTAAATTGTTGATTTCACTTCTGACTACCTATCACAGTTTCAGAGGCCATGAAATGCCAAGACAGCACAAGCCCCCCCCCCCCAAATGACCCCTTTTCGGAAAGTAGACACCCTAAGCTATTTGCAGAGAGGCGTGTTGAGTGTTTTGCAGATCTCACTTTTTGTCACAAAGTTTTGGAAATTAAAAAAAGAGGAAAAGAAATGCATTTTCCTGTTTTTTCTTCATTTTCAAAAAAAAAATGAGAGCTGCAAAATACTCACCATGCCTCTCAGTAAATAGATTGGGGTGTCTACTTTGCAAAATGGGGTCATTTTGGGGGGGGGGGGGTTTGTGCCATCTTGGCATTTCATGGACTTCAAAAGTGTGATAGGTAGTAAGGAGTGAGATCAACAATTTACGCCCTTAGAAAGCCAGAAGGTGCGGATTGGTCCTGTACACGGCTAGACTGCAAAAAAGTCTCACACATGTGGTATCCCTGTACTCAGGAAAAGCAACAGAATGTATTTTGGGGTGCCATTTCACATATTCCCATGGCATGCGTGAGCAATATATCATTTATTGACAACTTTGTGTAAAAAAACAACAAAAAAAAGAAAAATAATAATTTTCCCGAAACTTGCCTATCAGCAAATAGCTTTGGGTGTCTACTTTTCAAAAAGGGGTCATTTGGGGGGTGTTTGAACTGTCCCGGCATTTTATGCTCAATCTTATCCACACATCACTCACTCTCCTAACCACTTGAAAACCAAGCCTTTTCTGTGACTTTTAGTTTACATGAAAAAATATTTTCTGTTTACTAGAAAATTACTTTGAACCCCCAAACATTATATATTTCTTTAAAGCAGAGGTCCTATAGAATAAAATGGTGGATGTTGCAATTTTGTCACACGGTATTTGCGAACAGATTTTCCAAATGCAATTTCTGCGAAAAAAATACATTTATTTAAAATTTATTGCACAAATACACTATATAATTCCAATTTGTTTGGTAAAATTTAAAAGATGATCTTATGCCGAGTACATAGATACCAAACATGACATGCTTTAAAAATTGCGCAAGCCTGTGCAGCGGCAACAAACTACGTACATTTTTAAAAGCCTTTAAAAGTCTTTACAGGTTACCACTTTAGACTTACAGAGGAGGTCTACTGCAAGAATTACTGCACTCGACCTGGCATTCGCGGCGATACCTCACATGCATGCTGCAATTGCGGTTTACATATGACACTAGACCAACACTTGTGTGCGTCATTACGCGCAAGCACGGGGTGACAGGGGGGGCTTGGTTTTTTATTTTTTTTTATTTTGCTTTTTTATGTTATTTTGACATCTTTCCTTTCCTTTCATTTTTTTTTTTTTTTTTATCATTTTTATTGTTATCACAGTGAATTTAAATATCCCCTATGATAGAATTCTGTAGTGACAGGTACTCTTTTTTTAAATAATTGGGGTTTTTTAGACTCTAGATCTCTCCTCTGACCTTAACGCATCTGACCACACCAAAATTGGTGTGATAAAATATTTTCCCAATTTCCCAATGGCGCTGTTTATTTCTGGCGAAACAGAAGTCATGAAATGCTCGTAGCTTCCGATATCTTAGGCCATAGAGATGATTGGAGCCATTCTCATCTCTAATCAGCTCTATGGTTAGATAATTGAACCACCGGCTGCACTCTCGGGTTAACCAGTGGGACAGGAGAGCCCGAGAAAAACCACGGAAGGTGGCGGTGGGGGGGGGGGGAGAGTCCCCTCTCACTGCATGTAAAAGCAGTCTAGCGGCCAATTATCTGCTAGGATTGCTTTTACATGTAAGCCGACCGCTGGCTGTTAAAAACTATACCAAGATGATGCCTAAATCTGCAGGCATCATCCTGGTATAACCACTCAAAGTCCAGCAACGTACCAGTGCATTGCTGGTCCTTGTTTTGCATATAGTGTAGGTTTTTTTTTTTTTTCATGCAGCCTGTGGGCTGAACAAAAAAAAAAGAGAACCTATCAGAAATCAGCACAGGAATAATGTGTAGTATGACTCATCATTAACCGCCCAAACAGCCACCCACTGAATTTAATAACGGGTATACACGACACTATCCACGTATACCTAAATAGGATTTTAACTGCAGTGCTGAAATCAGAAAATCACCACAGCTGCTGCCAGCAAAGGTATCCATATATGCTGAGTGCAAACGCTGTTGGTGTCAGAATATATAAAATCAATGTGGCAGCCGACGAGTACCTGCAAGAGAAACAGGTCACAAAAGAATGAAAAACAAAGTACAGTAAAAGTACAGTAGGAAGTGTAGAAGAACATAAAAAATGGACTGACACGACAACTGTTTTTGGATTTTTTTATTTCTTTTGGAACACTTTTTTTTCTGTGTACTGCGATTTTCCAGCTTGGGTCTCTCAAAATGTCGATAGCCATCGAACATCTTTCGAGAATCTGTGTTTGTGTGCCCTACACTGTGTCGTGCTGTACCCTACACTAATACTAATACTCTACTAGTGTATGGTAGCGCTCTAAACATTCCCCGATGCAGAGACCAGGTTGGTCAGGACATCTGGGACAATAATAGCGGGTGTCATGCCTAAATCCGCGCCTGCTACAGACATGACATCTTCTTTGGGGGTGTCTTTGGGTAGGGGTATGTGGGAGGACATGTGGAAAATGTCTCTCATGCAGCCGGCTCACTGCATCTGGAAGGGGAAGTTGGACAGGCATGCCTCCTGGGTACAGGCAGGCAAGGATGATCGCTTCCTGGAATTCCCGGAAGGATCCAGTTCGTCCTGACGCCCTGTATAGGACAAAGGCGTTCAGCATAACCAATTGGTATAAGTAAACAGACACTTTTTTGTACCAGCATCTGGCTTTATGGGCAACTAAATACGGCGCCAAAAGCTGGTCATTAAGGTCCACCCCTCCCATATTAAGGTTATATTCGTGGACACAGTGGGGTGTCTCCATAATGCCAGTTGCCGTAGGAATTTTGATCGTCGTGTCTGCGTGAAGGGAGGACAGAACATAAACATCCCGTGTATCCCTCCACTTCGCTGCAAGCAATTTGTCCGTTTTCAAGCAGGCTCTCCCCCCGACTAAGATGGGAATTTACAAGCCGTTGGGGGAAGCCCCGGCGATTAGGTCGCACGGTGCCAATTTGTAATTCAGAAAGATGACTAAATAGTGGCACGCTTGTGTAGAAGTTGTCCACGTACAAATGGTACCCCTTTCCGGATAAGGGTGACACCAAGTCCCAAACTATCTTGCCGCTGCTCCCTATGTAGTCTGGGCAGTTTGGGGGCTCCACAGTGCTATCTTTTCCCTCATAGACCCGGAAACTAACTCTATAACCTGTGGCCCTGTCACACAGTTTATACAGCTTGACCCCGTACTTGGCACGTTTGCTGGGGAGGTACTGTTTCATAGCAAGGCGGCCAGTAAATTTAATCAGGGACTCGTCAAAGCAGACAACTTGTTTGGGCGTAAACAAGGCTGAAAACCGCTGATTGAAGTGGTCTATGAGGGGCCGAATTTTGTGGAGCCGATCATATTCAGGGTCTCCCCGAGGACGACAGATTTCATTGTTGCTGAAATGCATAAATCGCAGAATTTGCTCATATCTCGCCCTGGACATGGAGGCAGAGTACATACGCATATAGTGAAGTGGGCTAGTGGACCAATATAGCCGCAATTCACTCTGTTTGGTTATGCCCATGTGGAGGGAAAGGCCCAGAAAGATTTTAAAATCGGGAACCGTTATAGGTTTCCAGCCGAATGGTCAGGCAAGGGGCGAATTTGGGTTGGCGGCGATAAATTGTTGTGCGTATAAATTTGATTGGTCCACAATAGATCTGAAAAGATCTTCCGTGAAGAACAGCTCAAAAAAGTTCAGGGGCGTAAAACCAGCTGTCTCCACGTGGATTCCAGGTTGGGCAGTGAATGGGGGAAGTACTGGCGCTGTAGAATCAGTGGGTTGCCAATTGGGATATGCCAGCGCATCAGGGAGGGCACTATGGGCTCTACGGGCCTGTCTTCGAAAACGCGGTGGCTGCGGGCCACTACTCGTGCTAGCCACCGCACCAGCTTCAACTGCACTTATGGGACTCGCCACATTACCAAGTGTTCCTGCAGGGCTGGTTGTACTAGGTCCAGGGTGTACTAGGTCGCTGGTGCTTGCCAGGTCACCAGAAAAATGAGCGGCACTAGTAACCACACTCTGCTCCATACGAGCACCCTGCGATTCCTGCATCTCAACAACTCCAGAATGGGGTCGGGTACGCCTGGGTCTAAATGGGACCCATCTGTCGTCGGAGCTATCTGTCAGGGAGCCGCTGCCGTCATCTGGTTCGTATACTGACAGTAATTCGGTCAGTGTAGCTTCCCCATCGCTATCATCTGACACAGCCAGTATACTATAAGCCTCTTCACCACTGTACAAACGTTTGGTCATTTTGGTAGCTAAATTTACCGGTACAGTAGTGTGACTCACAGGTAATAAAAGCACCTGGTTGTCAAGGACTATTTCAAGCGCTACCAAAAAAAACTGCTAATGCTAGCAGGGATCAGGCCTGACTCTGCTAATACAGCAGTTTTGTGTGTTGTGTTTTTTTGTAAGTGACAGTAATCTATTGATTACTACACTTGCCTGGGTGGGGTGGACTGAGCAGAGTGGTTAAACGCAGGTGCTGGCAGGAATCAGTGCTGATCGTGCAAACACCGCGTTTTGGGAACCCTAAACTATGGGGACGCTAGTTTAGTTCTGATCAGATCAGATATTGATCTGTTCAAACACTATACTAGTAATGGAAGTGTGTGTGTGTGTGCGTGTGTGTGTGTGTGGTAATCAAGGGGTTATTTCTAACTATGCGCCGGGGATCTGCGCTATTTTAGACTAACACTAACACTAGCTAATGTCACCTGTGTCACTAATAATAGTGATCAGAAAAAAAACTGTACACTATAAAAGTGACACTGTGACAGGGCAATGAAGGGGTTAACTGGGGGTGATCAGGGGGTTAAATCTTTATTGCGGGGGGGGGGGGTGGTGGGGACCCTAAACCTCCTTTGGGATAGAAACGAACTCGCTAGCGCAAACTCAAGTCACAATCACACTAATACAAAATACAGTAAAAACAGTATATTATGTGTGTATTAGTGTGCAATGTGACAGGGGGGAAGGGGTTAACTGGATGTGATCAGGGGGGGATCAGGGGGTTAAATCTTTATTGGAAGGGGGTGGCAGGTATCCTAAGGATAAAAGGAACGGTGGCAAGCGCTAAACCTGGTCACAAGTCACACTTATACGGGTATATAGAAAATGCTATATACTGTACACAGTGTGTGTTGTGACAGGGGGTGTAGGGGTGATCAGGGGGTTAAATCTTTATTGGGGGGGTGGCGGGGACCCTAAACCTCCTTGGGACAGAAACTAACTTGCTAGCGCCAATTCAGGTCACAATCACACTAATACAAAATGCAGAAAAAAAGTATATTACCTTTGTATTAGTGTGCAATGTGACAGGGGGGAAGGGGTTGACTGTGGGTGATCAGGGGGGGATCAGGGGGTTACATTTTTATTGGGGGGTTGGCGGGTATTTTAAGTGAAAAAGGGAGGGCCGCAAGCGCTACACCTGGTCACAAATCACACTTATACGGGTATATAGGAAAATGCTATATACAGTATACAGTGTGTGTTGTGACAGGGGGGGCGATCGGGGGTTACATGTGCCTATCGAAGTGTATGTGGGTGTGCTTGGTGCAGTACTTACAGTTAGATGTGCTCTCCTCTCGAGATGAATCCAAAAAGGATGATGGGAGGGGAGGGCACATCTTTACTGAGCCTGTGTTTACATTTCACAGGCTCAGCATGGATTCTGATTGGGCAGGACCGATCTACAGGTCCAGGCCAAAAATCATTGGCCTGGACCTGATGACTGATCGGTTCTGAACCCAATCAAGCCATTGGCAGGGGGGCTCGCGGCATCGGCGGGGGGCGCGCGGGAGAGCGCACAGGACCGGCGGGAAGTAGCGACGTAGTACTGCGTCACTTTGCCTGGCCGGGGCTGACCGCCGCAGTAAATAGTCGTGCGGCGGGTCGGCAAGTGGTTAATGATGAAAAATAGGTGAGTATTGGGAGTGGGGACCTGCTCTGATCCCTTAGATCAGGGATCTCCAAACGTCAGCCCTCCAGCTGTTACAGAACTACACATCCCATCAGGCATTGCAAAACTCTGACATTTACAGACATGACTAGGCATGATGGGAATTGTAGTTCCTGAACAACTGGAGGGAGTGCAAGGGTGAGAATAAAGAGAAAGTGCGTAGAGGTTGATACAGGCGCTACCTATAAATTTGACTCATAGATCAAAAAGGCGGTATACAGTGCAAATAAAAATTACCGCAAAGGGTGAGTATATCTCACAGTGCCACCCAAAATGATATATACAAGTGTAATATTGTGGGTTAAATAAAAAAATGCCATAGGCAATAATAGAAAGTGTTTGGAATTTATTTTATTGAAAAGTGCAGGTTGAAAACAATAAAGGAAAGTGCATATATTGTGAGAAACCTCAAAGCAAATCCTGAAAGGATAGTGATATATCCTCCCAAAAATGGGTGAAAAAGCCTTTATGGTAATAAACGGTGTCTTAACCACTTGCCGACTGCCTAACGCCGATCTACGTCGGCAGTCAGCCCCTCACAGGCAAAGTGACGTAGGGCTACGTCACTAGCTTGTGAGGGTCTAGGGAGCGAGCGCGCGCCCCCGGAGGCGCGCTCCCACTCCCGCGTGGTCACGGACCCCCCCGCGCGTGTGACCGGCGGACCCGATGTCCGCCGGTCACTCGGCGATCGGCGGGGGAGAGGGAGAATGTCAGGCAGCTTGTGTAAACAAGCCACCTGTCATTCTCCTTGCTGTTAGGATACTGATCACTCGGATCTAGTATGTAGATCCGTTGATCAGTGTCCATACAGCTCAAGCCCCAGCCAATCACAGTAGAAAGCACGCCCCTAGGGATACACACAGCCCCTCCCTCCCAAATAAAGTTAACCCCTTCACTACCAGTGTATTTTTACAGTAACAGTGCATATATATAGCACTGATTACTGTAGAAATGTCACTGGTAACCCCAAAAGTGTCAAAAATGTCAGTCAAGGGTCCGATCTGTCCGCCGCAATGTCGCAGTACCGCAAAAAAAAATCGCAGATCGCCGCCATTACACGTTAAAAAAAAAAACAACAAAAATGACAGAAATCTTTCCCTTTGTTAGTAAACGCGATAACTTTTGCGCAAACCAATCAAAATACGCTTTTTGCGATTTTTTTTACTAAACATAGGTAGCATAAAACAAATTGGCCGAAAAAGTAAAAAAAATTTGATTTTTAAATTTTTTTTTGGGGAATTTCATATAAAAAAATGTGAAAAATATTGCTATTTTTGCAAAATTGACGCTCTTTTTTTGTTTATAGCGCGTGATCAAAAAATCGCAGAGGTGATCAAATACCACCAAAAGAAAGCTCTGTTTGTGGGAAAAAAAGGACGCCAAATTAGTTTAGGTACAGCGTCGCACGACCGCGCAATTGTCCGTTAAAGTCACGCAGTGCCGAATCGCAAAATACCCCCTGGTCGGAATGGGGGTAAAATCTTCCGGGGCTTAAGTGGTTAAACAACTCATAAGTATCAAAAACTGGGTCAACAATAACCAGAACCTCAGTTTTCAATGTAAATATAAATATAAAGTGAACCCAAGAAAAAGAAAAATGTGTGTGTGCTTCCGTGTAAACCACTAGGTGGCACACTTGCAATACGACCTGTATATGGTCCAATAGGCTTTTACAGCTCCGGGGTTAATGTTCCACTTCTGAAGGACTGAGACCTGATGTCCTTGCTCTAAAGGCTCCGACAGAAATAAAACCCCATGATTTGTAAAAGTACCAAAGCAATAGTGTAGAAAACCGATGTAGACTCACTCGTTTAGCTGATCAGGATCAGAATAGCTCGCGCCGGGAAGCTTCCGCGTTCCACGGCCCTCAACTCCGTACCCGGAAGTGACGTGTGACGTTCAGACTCCGCCCTACGCATTTCGTCAACTGAGCGTACTCCCGGTTATTTTTTAGCCGCCCGTATCCTAGCAACCAAGGGGTGTTTCTCAGCGCCATCTTTGTACTCCCTCAGAAGAAGCCATATTGCTCCTCTCTCGGCTTTTTAAAAAGGATATGTAAGGGACGGCTACAGTCATCATTTCCGATCAGGCTGTATCAACGAGTGGTGCAAAAAATTGATTAAAAAATATATTCTTTATTGGTAAAAATATGAAAAATGCAAAAATCTAAAAAAAAAAATTTAAAAGGAAAAAAAAGTTAAAAAAATGGGAGTATTAAAATCCCATATTAATATTAAGAATATTGGACATTCCGGTGTCAAAAAAACCTTTTTATATCATATGTTCATGAAACAAAAACCCTCAGTATTACAATTTAGGGGGAAGATGAAAGAGATTGTTATATACCATGGTGCTTCGTAAGGAAAAACGGAAAAAGATTGAAAAAAAGTTTTTCTTTTCCTATAAAAAAAGCACAAGAGGATGTTGGATGAGAAGGTCAGATGTATCACCGGACTCTAAGGTGTATGCCCCTTAGATATAAGGTTTATAGTTATTGATCCAGCGATCTTGAATACCATAAGTAGTTGAGAAAAAGGCATATGTGGTAATGATGCCATAAGGGAAAAGAAGGAAAACAATTTTTGCTTTAAATGGTGCAAACATATGTTCTAAAAGGTGGAGGATTATATTAAAAAGAAAACCATATCCTATACAAAAATATGGTAAATACAACATGGAAGGGTCAATGGGACAGAGTGGTAAAAAAAGTGGGATTTTTTTATATTTAATTAATTCATATGGGAATAAAAAAGCACATCTAATATCAAAAATGTATAAAATTAGAAATGTAAAATTTAGAAAATAGTTATATTAAAATTAAATTAAAATTAAAATAAAAAAATAAAAAAGGGAGGGATGTTGGATGAGAAGGCTCTGTGAATATTTAAAATCAGATAGAACGATATATACACTTTTCTTTTATGTAAAGAGACCCTTAAATAGGTCACAATGGAACCTCTAATTAAGCACGAGGGGATGCTGGATGAGAAGGTCTCGGTACAGTTACTATATGAGAAAACTTCAAAAAGGATTTTTTTTTTAAATATTTTTGAAACAAAGAATGTCTATGTGGAAGGCAAAAACAAGGAACCAAAAAAATGATGCTGGATGGGTTTTTACAACAGGTTTAAAAAAAATATATATATATATATATATATTTTTTTAAAATATATGTATTATATTTAACGTGACAACAGCAAGGAGCAATAACTGAAAGAATTGATTTTAAAAAATCAGTTAAAAAATTAATTTTAACGTTGTGTAAGCATTAAAATTAGATTTTTAAAACTTTTAAATTATATGCATGGCGGGAAGACTTATGAGAGCGATAAGAAATGTCAGTTTTAAAATTAGGTCAATTTTAAAAAAGATACGTGATGGGAAGACAATAGGAAGCGACATTGAAGATGATATTAATGTTAAAATAAATACTAAAAAACATAAAAATAATAATAATCTAAACACAGATAGATAAAAAAGAGGCGGATGGATAAAAGGATAAAAGGAAGAGACAAAGCTGGTGAAAAATGTGGTTAACCCACCAAAAGAGGATCACCCTTCCCACTAGCATCAATGGTTTCTTTAGATGTAAAAAATGTCTGCCTTGTAGGACAAACAGAAACCAACCAAGATCGCGCTCCAGTGAGTGAATTAAGGACGGTACGTTGTCCTTGTAACGGGGATCCAGCAGCATGGCCACCCAGTAATCAGCACAAGTTAGAATGTGGGCAACTCGGCGGTCGTTGTGGAGACACTGCAGCATGTAATCGCTCATGTGTGCCAGGCTGCCCAGAGGCAACGAAAGGCTGTCCTCTGTGGGAGGTGTATCGTCCGTGTCCTCTGTATCCCCCCAGCCACGCACCAGTGATGGCCATGAGCTGGCCTGGGTGCCACCCTGCTGTGAACATGGTTCCATCTCCTCCTCCAGCTCCTCCTCCTCATCCTCCAGAACTGTGCCCCTGCTGGACAATTGTGTACCTGGCGTTTGTGGGTGCAGGAACAGACCCTCGCAGCCACTTATGAATGACTGCCCTGAAAGCCTTGGAAATGTTACCTCTTCATCCTCCTCCTCCTCATCCTGTGCCACATCCTCTTCCATCATCACCCCAATCGTTTTTTGAAGGAGGCATAGAAGTGGGATAGTTAAGGTGACAACGGCGTCATCGGCACTGGCCATGTTGGTGGAGTACTCAAAACAGCGCAACAAGGCACACAGGTCTCGCATGGAGGCCCAGTTATTGGTGGTGAAGTGGTGCTGTTCCGCAGAGCGACTCACGCGTGCGTGCTGCAGCTGAAACTCCACTATGGCCTGCTGCTGCTCGCACAGTCTTTCCAGCATGTGCAAGGTGGAGTTCCACCTTGTGGGCACGTCACATATGAGGCGGTGAGCGGGAAGGCCAAAGTTACGCTGCAGCGCTGACAGGCGAGCAGCAGCAGGGTGAGAACGCCGAAAGTGCGCACAGACGGCCCGCACTTTCTGCAGCAGCTCTGACATAACGGGGTAATTTTTAAGGAACCTCTGCACCACCAAATTCAGCACATGCGCCAGGCAAGGGATGTGCGTCAAACCGGCTAGGCCCAGAGCTGCTATGAGATTTCGCCCGTTATCGCACACCACCAGGCCGGGCTTGAGGCTTGCTGGCAGCAACCACTCATTTGTCTGCTGTTCCATGCTCCTCCACAACTCCTGCGCGGTGTGTGGTTTTTCCCCCAAACAGGCAAGTTTTAAAACTGCCTGCTGTCGTTTACCCCTGGCTGTGCTGAAGTTGGTGGTGAAGGTGTTACGCTGACCGGATGAGGAAGCGGTAGAGGATGAGGAAGCGGAGTAGGAGGAGTTAGGAACAGGAGGCAAATTGAAGCGCCCTGCAATCCTCGGTGGTGGAAGAACATGCGCAAAATTGCTATCTGCCTCAGGCCCATCCGCCACTGCATTTACCCAGTGTGCCGTTAGGGAGATATAACGCCCCTGACCGTGCTTACTGGTCCACGTATCGGTAGTTAGGTGGACCTTGGCACAGAAGGCGTTGCGCAGTGCACACCTGATTTTTTCCCCCACTTGGTTGTGCAGGGAAGGGATGGCTTGCCTGGAAAAGTAGTGGCGGCTTGGCATGACGTACTGTGGGACAGCCACCGACATAAGGCTTTTAAAAACTGTGCGTCTCCACCAGACGGAATGACAGCATTTCAAAGGCCAAGAATTTTGAAATGCTGGCATTCAGGGCCAGGGATCGTGGGTGGGTAGGGGGGTACTTCCTCTTCCTCTTAAGTGTTTGGGAGATGGAAAGCTGAACGCTTCCACTGGACATTGTGGAGATGGTTGGTGACCCAGGTGGTGGTGTTGCTGACAGATCCTCTGTTTGCGGGGTGGCAGGTGCCGGTATCACTACAGAGGTGGATGGAGAGGCCGGGACTGCAGCAGAAGAGGAAGCAGGAGGAGCCAGAGACCTTTCTTGGTTTTGAAGGTGTCTACTCCACTGCAGCTCGTGCTTTGCACTTAGATGCCTGATCATGCAGGTTGTGCTCAGGTTGAGAAGGTTTATGCCTCGCTTCAGGCTCTGATTGCACAGAGTGCAAACCACTCGTGTCCTGTCATCAGCACATTTTCTAAAGAACTTCCACGCTAGAGAACTCCTTTGAGCTGACTTTGGTGCGCTCGTTCCCTTGCTGCGTTGGGCAGTAGCAGGCGTAGTGTCTAGGGCACGGTGCTCCGCTTCTGCACCCTGCTCCCTCTTCTGCTGTGCTGGTGGCTCTGTGCGACCATCGCCTCTTCCTCCAAACTACTCAGGTCACCTGCATGACCTTCATTCCATGTGGGGTCGAGGACCTCATCGTCCTCCACATCATCTTCCACCCAGTCTTCACCCCTGCCCTCCTTGTCGGTCTCCACAATTGAGAGTGCTGCAGCAGTTGGCACCTGCGTTTCGTCATCATCGGAGACGTGCTGCGATGGTCCTTCCATGTACTCATCTTGAGAAATAAGTGGTTGGGCATCGCTGCACTCAATCTCTTCAACTTCTGGGGCAGGGCTAGGTGGATGTCCCTGGGAAACCCTGCTGACAGAGTCATCAAAAAGAAGAAGAGACTGCTGCATGACTTGGGGCTCAGACTGCTTGCCTGATTTGCAAGGGGGTGAGGTGAAAGACGGTTGGACATTGGCTGCAGGTGCCAACTCTGACCTTTCTGCAGTAGACTGGGTGGGAGACAATGTGAAGGAACTAGAGGCACTGTCAGCAGCAAACCAATCTACTATCGCCTCTCCTTGTTATGGCCTCAACAGTTGTAGAGGCGCATGATGCCCTACCAAATACTTCTGTAGGTTCTGTGGTCTACTCACACTTGAGGAAGGTGTTTCACTTGTGCGTGTAGCTGGCACAGATCGACCACGTCCTCTCCTTGCAACAGGAGCTCTATCAGCAGCACCACGACCCAGGCCACAGCCCCTAATTGACGGTCTCCTCATATTTCTGTAATTTATGATCTTGCCCTAGAAAGGTGTTTATTGAATAGCGGAACAAAACAACAACAGTATCGCACGGGTGTATCTCACAATCAAATATGCAAAGTATGCCGCAATTTAATTTTTTTCACCCCAAAAGGGTGTATATTGAATAGCGGAATATAAAATAGGATATAAAATGGTGTATCTCACAGGTACAAACACAGACTAGGCCCTGATTACAATTTTTTGTACCCTAAAGGCAGGATGAGGAACAGGAGTAGGAGGAGTTCGGAACAGGAGGCAAACTGAAGTGCCCTGCAATTCTCGGTGGTGGAAGGAGATGCGCCAAACAAATTTAAAAAGGTGTATCTCACACGTACCGATACAGACTATGCCGTAATTTAATTGTTTACACTCCAAAAGGGTGTATATTCAATAGCGGAATAGAAAAAAATTCATAAAACGGTGTATCTCACACGTACAAACACAGACTAGGCCCCGATTACAATTTTTTGTACCCTAAAGGCAGGATGAGGATGAGGTGTAGGAGGAGTTCTGAACAGGAGGCAAACTGAAGCACCCTGCAATCCTCGGCGGTGGAAGATGCGCCCCAAAAATTTGGAAGGTGTATCTCACACGTACCGATACAGACTATGCCGCAATTTAATTCTTTTTACCCCAAAGGGTGTAGATTGAATAGCGGAATAGAAAATATGATATAAAATTGGTGATTTTTCAATAGCACATGTGAACACAGCAGTGTCTTATGTTTTATATCACGTTCAGCTCAGCAGCAGGCTATGAAGGGAAAAAAAAAAATTCCCCTTTAAGTTTGTAATTTTTAAATAGCAGATTAGTACAGACTATGCCACAATTTAATTTTTTTTAACCCAAAAGGGTGTATATTGAATAGTAGAATAGAAAAAAGTGTATAAAATTGAAAATCACTCAATAGCACATGTGAACACAGCATTGTCTTATGTCACGGTCAGCTCAGCTCAGCAGCAAGCAGGCTATGAAGGGGAAAAAAAAAAAAAAAACCCTTTAACTTGATTTTTTAATAGCAGATTAGAACAGCAATCTGTAGTGAAATATAGCTAAACGCTGCACACAACAGACTGATAAAAATAGATTTTTTTCTCCCTCCTCCTCAGTGGGCTCAAGTGAGGGCAAAAAGATTGTTCACTGCACCACCCCCCACACAGCAAAATCGATGTTGACTGTCCCTGCCTAATCTCTCCAGCCTGTCCCTAAAATGCTCAAATAACTGTCCCTGCCTACACTCCGACCTGTCCCTGCATTCTTTTTGGGCGCAATTTTTCACTGTCTGTCCCTAATCAGCAGCCAGCACGTATGATGTGTGCTCTCTCCCTAAACTACAGCAGAATGACGCGTCGCGCTGTGGCTCTCGAACTTATAAAGACATGGGTCACATGCTTCAGATGGCCAATCACAGCTACTAATACATTAGTAGGCATGGCTGGGATGGCTTAAGGCACACCAGTTAAACGCTAGTTGATTGGCTGTTAAAGCCGCCATTAAAAGCACGCCATTACATACATTACATACAAAACAGGAAATAAAATTACCGAACACGGATTTTAAACCCGAACATACAGTAAAGTTTTCGGGTCCGTGTTCAGGTAACAAAAATCCAATTATTCGGTACGAACCCGAATAATACAGTCCGTGTTCGCTCAACACTAATGCTGATGTATCCCTTGAAGACTGCCTATCCTATTCTTCTACCTTGATTCTGCTAGCTTCCAGCATTGTTTTTGGTTTAGGTCACTACCAACCCCCAAGGCCTAATTTTTCTGCATGTGTATGACAGGTGCATACAATTTAACAGGTTGCCGACTGCGCACAGTATATTTACTGCGGCAGTCAGTCCCGGCCAGGCAGAGTGACGTAGGTCTACGTCGCTCGCCTGTCACTTGGATTTGAGCCAAAAGCGGGCGAGCGTGCGCCTGCTGAGGCGCGAGCCCGCCTCGGCTTGTTCAGGGAGGAGTGCGGGCGTGTGACCGGCGGACCCGATGTCCGCCGGTCACACTAAGATCGTCGGTACAGCCGGAGAAAGGCAGAGCGGCTTATGTAAACAAGCCGCCTGTCATTCTCCCCTGTTTAAAAATGAAGATCAGACGGTTCTACTATGTAGAACCGTTGATCTCTGTTTTTACACTAGGAGACATGTCCCACTACAGTTAGAATCACGCCCCTAGGACACACTTAACCCCTCCCTGTCCAATACAGTTAACCCCTTCACTGCCAGTGTCATTTTTACAGTAACAGTGCATATTTATTGCACTGATTACTGCAGTAATGTCACTGGTACCCCCAAAAGTGTCAAAAATGTCAGTCAAGGGTCCGATCTGTCCGCCCCAATGTTGCAAAAAAAATCGCAGATCGCCACCATTACTCGTTAAAAAAAAAAAACACCAAAAATGACAAAAATCTTTCCCTTTGTTAGTAAACGCGATAACTTTTGCGCAAACCAATCAAAATACGCTTTTTGCGATTTTTTTTACCAAACATATGTAGCATAAAACAATTTGGCCGAAAATGTTAAAAAATTTAGATTTTTACATTTTTTGGGGGGGAATTTGATATAAAAAAAAGTGAAAAATATTTTTATTTTTGCAAAAATTACGCTCTTTTTTTGTTTATAGCGCATGATCAAAAAATCGCACAGGTGATCAAATACCACCAAAAGAAAGCTCTGTTTGTGGGAAAAAAAGGACGTGAAATTAGTTTAGGTACAGCATCGCACGACCCACAATTGTCTGTTAAAGTCACGCAGTAAAAAATCGCAAAAAACCCTGGTCAGAAAGGGGGTAAAATCTTCCGGGGCTTAAGTGGTTAAATGTCAAATGTCATTTTTTTTTAACAATTACATTTTTATTGAGTTTTAGAGAATAAACATGACAAATTGTACAAACATTTGAGCAGTCAGATATAAAAACATGGCAATAACAGCAAATAACCAACAGAGTCAAGTATTAACATAAATTGCTGTTGCCTGCGTATAAAGAATGAAGTTAGTGGAACTGCTCTTTATGACTTAGTAGTGCAAGTTACATAACAGAAAAGAAAACATTTCACAACAGTAAAAGTAAGGCAATAGTGCACTCTAGTGGACAATGTGTGGAAGACAAGTTTCATGTATCATGTACATAATCCTGCCAGGGTTTCCAGAATTGGCTTATTCTGTGCACAGAGCCTTTCTTCAAGGCCACAATACGTTCATATACGTAAACTTCCTTAAGAAGTCTAATAACTTTGTGAAGTTCAGGGACCTCAGCAGATTTCCATTTTCTCATCAATACCACTCTGGCCGCAAACAAAATCTGCATAGTGATAGGTCTGATAGAACAGTGTATTGATTCACTTCCTATGCTCAAAATCGCAAGGGCTGGGTTTTTCTGGAGTAGGTTACCTGTAACACTCGCAATCAATCGGAAAACGGCTGTCCAAAAGCTTTTGACATGCAAGCATGTCCATGTCATGTGGAGAAGTGTGCCCACCTGGGCACCACATCTCCAACATTGGGCTGAGGTATGTTTAGAAAATGTTGCAATCAAATGAGGCGTAAGGTACCATCTATGATGAAACTTTTGAGCAGATTCCCAGTAGTTTGCAGATCTGGTGTATTTGAGATTGCTGCGGATGGACTTGATCCATTGATCGGCCGCGAATGTTAAGTTCAGGTCCCTTTCCCATTTAATCATTTGTGGGGTTTTCACAAAGGTCGTTTTCATTTGCAGTAAGTTGTAAAAGACCGATATGCCCTTCACTGTGGGATGATTTGTATTCCAAAAATTCCAGGCTGCCGTTGGCACGTGAACGTGGATATGTGGTACTGATCTCAAAATGTGCCGAATTCACATGTATGTAAATATTTCTGATTGGGGCAGTTGGAAATGGGATGCAAGGGTACTAAAAGGGGCTATGTCATTCTGTGAAGTTATGTCTGCTACTACAGAGATACCCCTATGTGTCCACAATTTTAGGTTTACATCTTGCGTCAGAAACTGCAGTGACTCTAAAGGGATCGGTATCCGTGTGCATTCCTCAGGGTCTATGTGTTGCTTGAGCAAAGTTTTCCAGGCCTCCAAAGATGGGTAGATAAGTGGGTGTGGCCGAGCTTGTTGAATGTCTAAATTTTTACTAATCGGGAGTAGGTTTCTCAGGGTATTCGGGACACATGAGCAGATTCTAGGTTGGTCCAGTGTTTAGTGTTCGGAGGTAAAAACCAGTACCATAATTGGTCTAAAAGGGACGCTGTGTAGTAATCCTTAAAAATGGGCACGCTCATACCGCCAGCTAGTTTAGAATTCATCAGGAGTTTACTGTTGGCTCTAGGTCTTTTATCAGCCCAAATAAAACCGTTAATGAGGGATTGCAGTTTGCGGAAATAGGGGGAAGGGATGCAGACAGATAGTGTTCTAAAATAATATAAAATTTTAGGGAGGAGAAGCATTTTCACCGCCGCTAGCCAACCCGACCATGACATAAAAAATTTCCGCAAACAGTTTATTTCCAGACGTATATCTTGCAGCAACGGCCGGAAATTGGAACTGAAAATATTAGAGACCTCCGGGGTAAGTCGGATGCCTAAGTAGGTTATGTGGTCTGTGGCCCAGGGGAATGGGAAGTTAGTCTGCAGTATGCGTTTTGAGATATCATCAATACCAATTCCTAGGATCTGTGATTTTGTAGCATTTACTTTGTAGCATTTACTTTGTAATAGGAAACAGCATTAAAATGTTGTAACACCTCTTGCGCTGCCTGGAGGGAACGGACGGGGTCTGTCAAGATAAGAATTACATCATCAGCGAATAATGTTATTTTGTGATGAATATCTTTGGACATGATGCCTAGTATGTTGGGGTTGGATCAAATTTTTGCAGCCAGCGGTTCCATTATAAGATCAAAGATCGGGGGGGGGGGGGGGCAATGGGCAGCCCTGACGTGTCCCATTTGTGATATTGAAAAGCGAGGAGTACATACCATCACATAGCACGTGCGCCGAGGGGGCCGAGTAAAGGGCCAGAATGGCCGAGCGAATAAAGTCTTGGAAACCAAATTTATGTAATACCTGGGTCATGTATCCCCAATGAACCCTGTCAAAGGCCTTCTCTGCATCTAAGGCCAGAAGCAGAGAAGGCCAGCGCCGCGACTGAGATACATGGATCAAGTTGAGCATTCGTCTGGTAGCGTCAGGAGCTTGATGTCCCGATATAAAACCCACCTGATCCATGTGAACCAAAGTGGGCAATACCGTGGCAAGATGGGTAGCAATTGCCTTAGCATACAACTTAACATCCACATTCAGTAGAAAAATCGGCCTAAAATTTTGAGGGGAAGTGGGGGGTTTCCCTGGTTTAGGCAGGGTAACTATGGTGGCCGTCAACATTTCTTGGGGGAAGTTTGTGCGGATTGTGGCTTCCGTGAAAACCAACATTAAATGTGGAGTCAGAAGGGAGTAGAAAGTCTGATAATATTCTGCCGAGAAGCCGTCTGGACCCGGGCCTTATTTTTAGGTAAAGAGCGGATAGTTCTATGTAATTCTGATTGGGTGAATGGTGAATTTAAGAATTCTAAATGTTGGGGACTTAAGGAAGGCAGGGACATCGAGTTGAGGAAGATTTTATCAGGTTCCGGTTGAGTGGTGGTCGGGTCAGATTTAAGATTATACAAGGAGCTATAATATTTGCAGAAGGTCTCAGCTATCTCTTTAGGGTTGGATACTGTTTTGTCAGTAACTGGATCTGTTATGGAGGTGATTTTTTGCTTGGCTTGTTTTTCTTTAAGTTGAGAGGCCAGTAACTTTTCCAGCCTTATTGCCATATCTGAAAGATTGGGCTTTGAGGAATCTAAGATTACGACCATGATTTTCAATGAGCAATAAACGGAGATCGTGTCTGGCTTTGAACAGTTTGTTTGCAAGTGGATCAGAGAGGGATATTTGGTGTCGTTTTTCTAATTCACGGATTTCTGCAAGGAGGTAATTTAAGTGTTTTGTTCTCTGTTTCCTCACCTTGCTTCCAAGCTGAAGCAGAATGCCCCTGATAATAACTGCCTTGTGGGAGTTCCAGAGAACAAAAGGGTCAGACACTGAGGGGGCATTGAGCTTAAAATATTCGGTGATGGCAGATGATATTTCCTGGAAGTATCAGGGGTTTAAAAGTATAGAGAGGTCATTACGTCATCTGTTAGCACGTGTTTTCGGTTCGGGTTACACCAATAGAGATAGAGATAGGGGCGTGATCTGACCAGGTGATGTTGTGAACCACAGAGTTAGACATTTTTTGAAGGAGAAACTTGTCTACTAAAAACATATCTATCCTTGAGTAAGTCTGGTGGACCTGTGAATAGTGGGTACATTTTTTTCTGAGGCATAATGGCATCTCCAAATGTCAAGGAGGGTGGAGTCTAAAATAAACTTTTTGAGAGTTGGCCTTTGTTTCTTGGCCACAGTGGAGGCCATACTATCTAGTTCCAAATCGTGGATATTAAAATCTCCGCATAAAATTGTGTACCCTTGACGCATGGAGCGTGCAATTTTCCATATTTTCCTCAGGCTAGTGAGCTGTCGGGTATTAGGTAAATAGACATTGATTAGGGTGTAGATGCTGTTGTTAATTTCACAGATCAGCACAACACATCTACCGCCAGGGTCACAATAGGAGTCTATCTGCCGAAAGGAGACCGTATCTCTGATGGCTATTGTAGTACCCCCCCCCTTTTCTTAGGAGAGTTAGAGCAGTAAATATGGGGAAATTCTGAATTTCGAAATGGAGGAGGATCGTCGGACCGGAAGGGAGTCTCCTGTAGGCAGAGGATGTGGATGAAGCACCGGACTTATGGCCCGCCATGGTAGAGTGAAACTGGGGACCTTGGGGTGAATGAGCAGAGGGAGACGGCCACGTTTTGAGGTGAGTTGCGAGAGGTAGGAGACGTTCCCCCAGATTTTTGAAAATTGAAGTGGCAGGGGGGTATGGAAAAAGTCTGTCATCTTCCCGAGGTTACGGGGTCCTTTCCGCTTTGTAGAAGTCATAAATGTTGAGATATAGAAAGAATATACCAATAGAACGCTGTATAGGAAGTCTGCGATCCTGTGTACGCTCTAAGAAATCCGGTGAGCATTTCTTTAAGATTATCACATAATTTGGTAAAACTCACATGCCAGGAGTATAGAAAAGGCAATAGGAAAAGCAAGGCACATAGGTTTGAGAAAGCTTCAACTGGTATAAGGTGCTTATGTAATGCCATTTGGGTACTATAAGGCTCAGGCAGCAGATTGCAAGACTGTAAGTGGGTGCAACAGTCTGCAGGCAGCACAGTACAGGTGACAGTGAGGCAGACAGTCCGTGTAGGGAGAGAAGAGAGGCTCACTATAGTAGTGGATGGTGCTGGCACTGCTTATGTCCCCCACTGAAACTTTAGCTGAGCCTGCCGCTTGTGGACTGCAATCTCAGGGGGTGGGTAGAAGGGGTGCAGACTACGCAAGTCCCCGTGTTAGGTGGTGTATACCCGCACTCCTCGTGGGGCTTGAGGTGCTGTGTGCTCAAAGCTGTCTCTAGGGAGATGCCCGGTGGTGTTAAGAGGGTGCAGGTCGGCGCCGGGCCTAGGCCAAGATGGCGGCTGGGGCCTAGGAGGAAGGCGCCAGTGCGCAGCTCGTGGGGTCCCGGGAGAATGGGAGCCAGGTAGCGGTGGTGGCGGGATGGTAGGAGGAGTGCCCCAAGCTGTATTGCGAGCCGTGGCCTACCTTCTTCCTGGATATCAGTCTGAGGCACACTGTACCGGGTCCCGGCGGAAGCACAGGCAGCAGAGCTATATGTAGGCCTCGGGTGATGTAGAGGTGCGATCCACTCCCAGATGTCTGGAATGAAGGTACGGGGCACTTCTGCTAAGGGAGGCCGATGCAAAGGTGGTGTTTTTGGCCGTCTCTCTTGAGGAGGGTGATGGATGTCGGAGGATTACAGCTAGAATGGCATGAGCTCCTTCAGGAAGCGTCTGGCGCGGCTGATGTCTGGACACGCCCCCCCGTCAAATGTAATTTTTAACAGCAAGCCCTGTCCCTCTGCCCTGTTAACTGTGAGGGGTTACGGTGTTCAGGCACCACCTACAGCAAAGGCCCAATTTTTGGCACCTGTATAGCTCATGCAATTTCAAATTTGCATGGAATTCCTACCAGCAGATCCCGTTCCTGCACCCAGCAAGATTATCTGCGAGGGCTTGGTTACAGTGTTCAGGCACCTCCTACAGCAAAGGCCCAATTTTTGCCACCTGTGTAGCACATGCAATTTCAAATTTGTATGGAATTCTTACCAGCAGGTCCCGTTCCTGCACCCAGCAAGAGGGCTTGGTTACGGTGTTCAGGCACCACCAACAGCAAAGGCCCAATTTTTGGTACCTGCAATTTGAAATATGTACGGATTTTTTAGCAGCAGGGCCCGTTCCTGCTCCCAGCAAGAGTTATTGTGATGGGTTACGGTGTATAGGTACCACCAACAACCAAGGCCCAATTTTTCTGCACCCGTATGACAAGTACATGCGATTTGAAATGTGTATGTATATTTGTATATGAAATTTTTTGCTTTAGAAATGTCAGTATTGCTGCAGAAGGCTACATACATCGTAGAGATGCACTACTTTACAGGCACATTCAGGGGACCCCCAGGCACAATGTTTGAAGGAATTTTTCATTTTTATAGTCTCACTTTAAGCCTCATAAAAAACAGTAAATCAGTGCTCCTTTAGAAACGACAATTTTTTAAAACTTTTTTTTTTCATTGCTACATGTTCCCCAGGTCAGTACCCGGACCCCCATACCCTTTTTTGGGGCAATAACTTGCATTTAAACCTTCAAAATGAGGCCGTTTGATTTTCGAGGTTCGAATCCCATAGACTTCAATGGGCTTCCTTTGTTCAATGGGCTTCCTTTGTTCGATTAAACTTTTCCTCTGTTCGTGGTGTTCTGGTGCAAAACGAAATGAGGGGTGTTCGGCTCATCACTATTTGTGACATTCAACCTGATTTAAAACCCCACAAGTCTGTGGTGGAAGCTTACTTCTCTAGCTTACCAAAAATTGAGGACACGAATATTAGCTTATGTCACTTATTCTGATGGACAAGGTGGTGTGCTGTCTCTCGGTTGAGATTGTAAAAGCCCTTGTTGTGGGTTCTGAACAGGATCATAAAAAGGGGGAGATGAAGAGAAAGGAGAGAGGAGTACATAAAGAAAAAAAAAAAAAAGTAGAGAACTAAAATAATAGAATAATATAAGGATGGGGGGGGATAAGGAGGGGGGGGGGGAGGAGGGAAATTCCCTCCTCACTCTCCGCATCAGTGTGATTACTACAGAACATAGTCTGTTGCACAAACGATAGATGTTCAAATTATATTATTTAGTCATTATTTTGCTGGGACAGGGGTCTCTCAAACACAACCCTTGCGTAGGGGTGAGAGACCCCGTGCTTCCGGTGATCCATGGTAGGAAATGAGTGTGGTGTTCTCAAGGTTTCTATAGCCATAAGCGTTTTGTATCTAGAAGATGTTCGAAAGAGTATCCAGTCCGAGATGTGCGAGAGAATTTGTCAGGTGTATCATTGGCTATGCAGATTAGTTCCTTCATCTCTGCCCTTTTCTTATTTGCTTGAGCCACTCGGGTCTGGTACATATTTTTGGTGAAAAAAATCCCAATAAGCGTATTTTGATTGGTTTGCGCAAAAGTTATTGCGACTACAAACTAGGGGATAGATTTATGTCAATTTTTTTTTTACTATTAACGGCGGCGATCAGCGACTTTTTTAGGGAGTGCTTTCTGTGTGGGGGATTTACTTAATAGATGAACACAGAGACCTGTGTTCATCTGTGATAGAACGGTGGTCTACCTTGTTTACATAGGTAGACCGCCATTCTGTCTCTATGGGGAGTGATCGAGGTTGGCCACCGGACCCGCTGATTGGCTCCCCCTCTGGCCAATCAGCGCGCACGCGCCCCTACTGTCTATTACACAAAACGACGTACAGGTACATCGTTTTAATAGAGCCAACCTGCCGCTATGGTGGCTAGAAGGCAAGTGGTTAAAGGGTTCCCACACCTTATGCATGTGCAGAACGAAATAATTAGTTTAGTTTTGTCTCATTCAATTTTTTAAATCATATTTGGAACTTTTTTTGTTTTGTTTATTCGTTTTCTAATTTTATTCAAATTTTCCATAATAAAACTTGAATTGAATTTGAAAAATATCCAATAGGCATTTGAATTCAAATTCTTTTCTATTCAAATTAGAATTTTGGAAAACGGTTATATTCTGTTATTCTATTATATTGTTTTTTTTTTTCTATTCTATTCCTTTATTTTAAATTCTATTTCATTATGTTCTTTTATTTTCTATTATATTCTATTTTTGATTTCTTTACGCTATTCTTTTCTGTTCTATTCTATTCTGTTTTATTCTATTCTTTTCAAAATTGGAATTGCTTAAAGTGGCTATATTCAATTTTATTCTATTCTGTTTTGTTTTCTATTCTATTATTTTCTATTTTATTTTATTATTTTCTTTTCTATTCTATTCCTCTATTTTCTACTCTATTCTGTACTGTTTTTCTCTATTATTTCCATTCTATGCTATCCTTCTAAATTTCTATTCTATTGTATTGTATTCTTGTTTTTTAATTAAATTTTGTTTTCAAATTCAATTTCATTTTCAAATTTGGTTCAAATGGGAATTTCAGACTAAATTTTGCTTCAGTTTTTGGGATTTGTTTAAATTTGTTACTTTTGTAATCTGGAAATTCAGGTACATCCGAAACTCCGAATAATGTCAAATTTGTCTGAATTTTGATTCCGAATGAAATTACATGTCCACTCTTTGCATCCATTAAACTGTGAATGATAATGAAAAGGTACAAAAAGGATTAACGCGTAGTACACTTACATTCCAGTTTAATATATGATCAGTGTTACATGTTTGTTAATAACAGTTGCTATATTTAATGAAATGTTGGCACAGTACCATTAGTCTATCAATGCACCCATTTTTTTTAAACCAGAAATTAAATCTTACGTCAAAAAAACAGACTTATAGAGGTGTATTGGCTCTGGACTGTTTTACAGCAAGTTTACAATGGCCATTAGCAAACTCAGACTTTATTTACATTTATAATATTCTGCTTTGCTTTTAGCATGGAAAGTTTTAGTTTTTTTTTATCATGCAGTGATCAGGAGTATGTCATGTACAGCGTGCAATAATCAGGAGTAGAGTTGAGCGAACACCTGGATGTCCAGGTTTCGGCAGGGTTCGTGAACAGGACTTAACCCGAACTTTACCTTAATCCCGAACCCCATTGAAGTCAATGGAGACCCGAACTTTTGAGCACTAAAATGCCTCTAAAACAAACATGGAAAGGGCTAAAGGGCTGCAAATGGCAGCAAACTTGTCTTAAGAGCATGGCTAGTGCTCTGCAAACAAATGTGGATAGGGAAATTGTGACAGAACCCACTGTCACTGTGTGTGTTGGAAGGGACTGTGCGCGTGCCTCCTACCGACAGACTATGGGCCAGAAGATACTGAAGACCTGGGGACATGCTGGCATTGAGTTAATGTAATGTAATGTAATGTAATGCTACAGCCCTTCTTCCCCATCCCCCCCCTTGTCTTGCTGTGTCTAATTGTGTTGATTCATGACACAGACAATGGTCTGGACTGGAGACATCCCACCGCTGCCACCACTGTGACGGATCTTAGATACCCCCAGTGGGCACATCCGCCAGACCTGACTCTCCTGTCCTCCAAACGCACCCCCAGCCTGCCGACTAGCCATACCCAGCCCATAACCCCTCAATCACGAGGCAATCCACACAGGTGTTGAGGGTTAAACATGCAGAGCTTAAACTGTTTATTAAATTCCAAGACATACAGTTTTAGACACAGTTAGGGACACTCCCCTTAGCCTTGCCAAAGGGGGGAATGGGACAAGGAACAACCAATGGGAACTGAACATTTGTACATTGAAACAGGCAGTCTCTCAATACACACCCCCTGCGGAGAGATGTCTCCAGTCCAGACCATTGTCTATGTGTCATGAATCAACACAATTAGACACAGCAACACGAGGGGGGGGGATGGGGAAGCATTACATTATATTACATTAACTCAATGCCAGCATGTCCCCAGGTCTCCAGTATCTTCTGGCCCATAGTCTGTCGGTAGGAGGCATGCGCACAGTCCCTTCCTACACACACAGTAACAGTGGGTTCTGTCACAGAAATAACTTAAAATAACATAAAAAACATAAAAATAAAAAAAAATCATCTTGAATGATGTAGGAGGAGGACGAGGCCCATATGGAGTAGGAGGTTGAGGCGGCGGAGGATATGGCGGTGTAGGTGGAAGCGGCGTCGGCGGTGGAGGAGGACAAGGCCCATATGGAGTAGGAGGTTGAGGTGGTGGTGGATGTGGCCGTGTAGGTGGAAGCGGCGGTGAATAGGGATGATCGAACGGTTTGGGTCGACCATCGGTTCGACCCGAACATTGGCTGTTAGAAATTCGGCCACCAGAATCGCCCAAAATGCAATGGGACAGAAACTGGGATTTAAAAGCCCGTGATTGGCCCAGAAACATCAGTAAAATGTGATTGGAGTGACTACGGGGTCCAGAGCCCAATGAGGAGTGAATACGCCCCCCATACGCCCCCCAGTATATAACATAGCCCTGCCAAAACTCTAGCACTGTAATACAGGGGCTGTGGAAGGGAGTGGAAGCATTTGTGTTGCTCCAGTGTCATTTTGCAATTATTAGTGTGAGGAAAGGGATATGCAGTGTAGTTAGGGTACTATATACCACTATAGTTAGATTCAATAATATAGTTTCTGTAGGGAAAGTCTTAAGTGTCAGGGTGACCGTAGTTTGGGGTGAACTGACTCTGCTATGCCAAGGTGACCGAACTCTTCCATGTCAGGGTGACCGCCAGAAAAAAAAGATCATTTGTCTTAGAATTTCAGTAGCGCAAGGATGGGGCTCCGCTCCTTTCACACCTGGGAGTTTTTGTTTCAGGCATTTATTGGGCATTTTTTGGGCATCTTTGGAGGCAGGCATGACATCTGAACTTCTGTATAGGGGTGTCATGCCTGCCTCCAAAGACGCCCAATAAACGCCTGCAACAAAAACACCCAGGTGTTAAAGGAGCGGAACCCCATCCCTGCGCTACTAAAAATTCTAAGAAAAATTATCTTTTTTTTTCTGGTTCTGGACATGCTACAGAGCTGAAACTTCACAGGTACACTTTTTAGACCCCCCAGACACTAAATCCAAAGAAATCTCTCTTTTTTTTTTTCAATAATTTTTTCAATAATTTGCTCTCTATCAAAAACGACAATTTTTAAGAACTTTTTTGTGTGAAAAATAGTCCCTGGGGCATGACCAAGAACCTAGGCACTTTTTAGGGGCATTTATTAGGTTTTAGGGCTTCAAAATTGTGTTTTTTGATTCCAGAAGTTCGGGTCCCATTGATTTCAATGGGGTTCTGGAATCCGAACCGAACTTTCGGGAAGTTCGGGTGTTCTGGTCGAACCGATCTTTCAAAAGTTTGATCATCCCTAGCGGTGGAGGAGGACGAGGTAGCCAACACTGGTTTTTGTTTTTAATTTTATTTATTTTTAAATTAGGGTACACCCCAAAAAGAGTGAGAAAGATCAAAAATACAACAATGGCTGGGTAAGGCCAGTATACATGTCTATTCTGCACAAGGTACGGACAAGTCCTGTGGGATCCATGCCTGGTTCATTTTAATGAACGTGAGCTTGTCCACATTGGCTCTGGACAGGCGGCTGCGCTTGTCTGTGATAATGTCCAACCCGTGCTAAATACCCGTTCAGAGAATACACTGGCTGCAGGGCAGGCCAGCACCTCCAAGGCGTAAAGGGCAAGATCAGGCCATGTGCCCAATTTGGAGACCCAGAAGTTGATGAAGGGGGCAGACCCGTCATTCAGTACGTCTAGGCATGTGCACACATACTGCTCCACCATGTTAGTGCTGGGTCGTGGTGCTGCTGGTGGAGCTCCTGTTGCAAGGAGAGGACGTGGTCGATCTGTGCCAGCTACACGCACAAGTGAAACACCTTTCTCAGCTGCGAGAAGGCGACAGAACCTTACAGCAGTATTTGGCATGTCCTGATGCGCCTCTACAAATGTTGAGGCCAGAACAAGTACAGACGATAGTAGATTGAGTTGCTGACAGTGCCTCCAGTTCATACACATTGCTCCAACCCAGTCTTCTGCTGAAAGGTCAGAGTTGGCACTTGCAGCCGATGTCCATCAATCTTTCACCTCACTCCCTTGCAAATCAGCCAAACAGTCTGAGCCCCAAGCCATGCAGCAGTCTCTTCTTTTTGATGACTCTGTTAGCATGGTTTCCCCAGGGCCATCCACCTAGCCCTGCCCCAGACGTGGAAGAGATTGAGTGCACCGATGCCCAACCACTTATGTCTCAAGATGAGTACATGGGAGGACCATCGCAGCACGTCTCAGATGATGATGAAACACAGGTGCCAACTGCTGCGGAATTCCGAATTGTGGAGACCGACAAGGGTTTCAGGGGTGAAGACTGCGTGGAAGATGATGTGGAGGATGATGAGGTGGAATGAACATCATGCAGGTGACCTGAGTAGTTTGGAGGAAGAGGCAGTGGTTGCACAGAGCCACCAGCACAGCAGAAGAGGGAGCAGGGTACAAAAGCGGAGCGTCCATGCCCTATACACTACGCCTGCTACTGTCCAACGCAGCAAGGAACCAAGCACACCAAAGCCAGCTCACAGGAGTTCCCTAGCTTGGCAGTTCTTCAGACAATGTGATGATGATAGGACACGAGTGGTTTGCACATTGTGCAATCAGAGCCTGAAGCGAGGCATAAACATTCTCAACCTGAGCACAACCTGCATGACCAGGCATGACCAGGCATCTAAGTGCAAAGCATGAGCTGCAGTGGAGTGCACACCTCAAAAACCAAGAAAGATCTCTGGCTCCTCCTGCTTTCTCTTCCGCTACTGCAGTCTCGGCCTCTTCATCCACCTCTGTAGTGACAGTGGCATCTGCCACCCCGCAAACAGAGGATCCACCAGCAACACCACCACCTGGGTCACCAAAAACCATCTCCACAATGTCACGTGGAAGCATTCAGCTTTCTATCTCCCAAACACTGGAGCGGAAGAGTAAGTACCCCCTACAAATCCATGATCCCTGGCTCTGAATGCCAGAATTTCAAAATTCCCAGCCTTTGAAATGCTGTCATTCCGACTGGTGGAGACGCAGAGTTTTAAAAGCTTTATGGCGGTGGCTGTGCCACAGTACATCGTGCCCAGCCGCCACTACTTTTCCAGGCAAGCCATCCCTTCCCTGCACAACCAAGTGGGTGACAAAATCAGGTGTGCACTGCGCAACGCCATCTGTGGCAAAGTCCACCTAACTACGGATACGTGGACCAGTAAGCATGGTCAGGGACGCTATATCTCCCTAACAGCACACTGGGTAAATGCATTGGTGGCTGGGCCTGAGGCGGATAGCAGTTTGGCGCATATTCTTCCACCACCGAGGATTGCAGGCTGCTTCAGTTTGCCTCCTGTTCCTAACCTCTCCTACTCCGCTTCCTCATCCTCTACCGCCTCCTCTTCCGGTCAGCGTAACACCTTCATCACCAACTTCAGCACAGCCAGGGGTAAACGACAGCAGGCAGTTTTAAAACTTGCCTTTTTTGGGGGGAAAAACCACACACACCACGCAGGAGTTGCGCATTGAACAGCAGACCGATGAGTGGTTGCTGCCAGTGAGCCTCAAGCCCGGCCTGGTGGTGTGCGATAAATCTCATAGCAGCTCTGGGCCTAGCCGTTTTGACACACATCCCTTGCCTGGCCCATGTGCTGAATTTGGTGGTGCAGAGGTTCCTTAGAAATTACCCCGATATGTCAGAGCTGCTGCAGAAAGTGCGGGCCATCTGTGCTCACTGTCAGCATTCTCACCCTGCTGCTGCTTGCCTGTCAGTGCTGCTGCGTAACTTCGGCCTTCCCGCTCACTGCCTCATATGTGACGTGCCCACAAGGTGGAATTCCACCTTGCACATGCTGGCCAGACTGTGCAAGCAGCAGCAGGCCATAGTGAAGTTTCAGCTGCAGCACGCACGCGTGAGTCACTCTGCGGAACAGCACCACTTCACCACCATTAACTGGGCCACCATGCAAGACCTGTGTGCCTTGTTGCGCTGTTTCGAGTACCAACATGGCCAGTGCCGATGACGCCGTTCTCAGCTTAACTATCCCACTTGTATGCCTTCTTGAAAAAAACTTTGGGCGATTATGGAAGAGGATATGGCACAGGATGAGGAGGAGGATGACGAAGAGGTATCATTTCTAAGGCTTTCAGGGCAGTCATTCGCAAGTGGCTCCAAGGGTGGGTTCCTGCACCCACAAATGCCAGGGACACAATTGTCCAGCAGGGGCACAGTTCTGGAGGATGACGAGGAGGAGGAGATGGAGGAGGATATGGAACCATGTTCACAGCAGGGTGGCACCCAGGCCAGCTCATGGCCATCACTGGTGCATGGCTGGGGGGATACGGAGGTCACAGTGGATACACCTCCCACAGAGGACAGCTTTTTGTTGCCTCTGGGCAGCCTGGCACACATGAGCAATTACATGCTGCAGTGTCTCCGCAACAACCGCCGAGTTTCCCACATAGTAACTTGTGCGTATTACTGGGTGGCCACCCTTCAGGATCCCCGTTACAAGTTACCATCCTTAATTCCCTCACTGGAGCGTGATCGGAAGATGTGCGAGTACAAGCGCACACTGGTAGACGCGCTGCTGGTGGCATTCCCACCTGACAGCGGGGCCACAGTGGAAGCACAAGGCCAAGGCAGGGGAGGAGGAAGAAGAGGTCGCCAACAAAGCCAGGGCATCGCCAGCACCTCAGAAGGCAGGGTTAGCATGGCCGAAATGTGGAAAAGCTTTGTCAGCTCGCCACAACAAGCAGCACCAGCAGCTGATATGAAACATCTTAGCAGGAGGCAGCATTTCACTAACATGGTGGAGCAGTATGTGTGCACACACCTAGACGTACTGAATGACGGGTCTGCCCCCTTCAACTTCTGGGTCTCCAAATTGAGCACATGGCCTGAGCTTTCCTTTTACGCCTTGGAGCTGCTGGCCTGCCCTGCAGCCAGTGTATTATCTGAACGGGTATTTAGTACGGCTGGGGGCGTTATCACAGACAAGCACAGCCGCCTTTCCAGAGCCAATGTGGACAAGCTCACATTCATTAAAATGAACCAGGCATGGATCCCACAGGACTTGTCCGTACCTTGTGCAGAATAGACATGTATACCGTCCTTACCCAGCCATTGTTGGATTTGATCTTTCTTACTCTTTTGGGGTGTACCCGAATTAAAACATTTTTTTTATTAAAAACCAAAACCAGTGTTGGCTACCTCGTCCTCCTCCTCCTCCACTGCCGCTGCCGTTTCCACCTACACCGCCATATCCTCCGCCACCTCAACCTCCTACTCCATATGGGCCTCGTCCTCCTCCTACATCATTCAAGATGATTATTTTTTATTTTTCTGTTTTTTGTTATTTTAAGTTATTTCCCTATCCACATTTGTTTGCAGAGCACTTGCCATGCTCTTAAGATGATCTTGCTGCCATTTGCAGCCCTCTAGCCCTTTCCATGTTTGTTTTAGAGGCATTTTAGTGCTCAAAAGTTCGGGTCTCCATTGACTTCAATGGGGTTCGGGATCGGGACAAAGTTCGGGTTAAGTCCGGTTCACGAACCCGGACTTTTTTTTTCAAGTTCGGCCGAACTCGCCGAAACCGAACATCCAGGTGTTCGCTCAACTCTAATCAGGAGTATGTTGTGTACAGAGTGCAATGATCAGGAGTATGTCATGTACAGAGTGCAATGATCAGGAGTATGTAATGTACAGAGTGCAATGATCAGGAGTATGTAATGTACAGAGTGCAATGATCGGTAGTATGTCATATACAGAGTGAAATGATTGGGAGTATGTAATGTACAGAGTGCAATGATCAGGAGTATGTCATGTACAGAGCGCAATGATCAGTAGTATGTCATGTACAGCGTGCAATGATCAGGAGTATGTCATGTACAGAGTGCAATGATCAGGAGTAAGTCATGTACAGAGTGCAATGATCAGGAGTATGTTGTGTACAGCGTGCAATGATCAGGAGTATGTCATGTACAGAGTGCAATGATCAGGAGTATGTCATGTACAGAGTGCAATGATCAGGAGTATGTCATGTACAGCGTGCAATGATCAGGAGTATGTCATGTACAGAGTGCAATGATCAGGAGTAAGTCATGTACAGAGTGCAATGATCAGGAGTATGTCATGTACAGCGTGCAATGATCAGGAGTATGTCATGTACAGAGTGCAATGATCAGGAGTATGTCATGTACAGAGTGCAATGATCAGGAGTATGTCATGTACAGAGTGCAATGATAAGGAACATGCCACAGAGTGCTGTGGTCAGAGGCAGGTAACATGCAGAACAAATTACATAAATATGTAACATGCAATAGTAGCGGCGATGTACTGTCCTTCCTGCTACCCTGTTCCAAAATTACTCATCTCTGGAACCCTCGTCCAGCACTGCTCACCCTTGCACCACCTTAAACCCTTCTCCAAAACTTCTCACTCTTGGACCCGTCTCAACTCTTTTTCAACACTGATCAACTCTACACTCTCTGCAACCCTATTCCAGTACTGCTCACTTCTGTTCCCTATGCAAATTCAACATCCTTCCAACACTGCTCACATTTGCTCCACCTGCAACCCTTTTCCAACACTGCTCACCTTTGTACTTGATGCAATTCTTTTTACACACAATGTTTAACCCTGCACCCCATTTTTCAGCACTGGTAACCCATGCAATCTTTGCAGCTTTCTTCCAACATTGGTCACCCCTCCATCCCTCTTCCAGCACTTCTAATCAAGCACTACTCTCTTCTGCACCTCATGCACCCGCTTCCAAAACTGCTCACCTTTGCACATCTGCACCCTCTTCTAGTGCCACTTCTTCAGGACATGAGATTTCTTCATAGAATAAAATGGCATATACTGGTGAATTTTCATGCAGTGTGATCACTGTGTCCAATCACAGCTTACTACAAAATGTAGACTATGGCTGGAATTTGCTGTCACTGGTTCTCCTTACTCACATACAGACCATGTGTGAGAGGAAGAAGAGAGATCTGCACCAGGATTAATGATGAGCTGAACACCCCCCTGTTCGGTTTTCACCAGAACATCTCGAACAGGGAAAATGTTCTAGCAAACATGCAAACTCCTTTAAAGTCTATAGGACACGAACATGCTTAAATGCAAGTTATTGGCCCAAAAAAGTGTATGGGGACCCGGGTACTGCCCTGGGGAATATGTATCAATGCAAATTTTTTTAAAAAAAATTGATCGTTTTTACAGGAGCAGTGATTTTAATAATGCTTAAAGTAAAACAATAAAAATGAAAAATTCCTTTAAATATCATGCCTGGGGGGGGGGGGGCTTAATGTGCCTGTAAAGTGGCACATTTGTGCTATGTATGTAGCCTGCTGCAGCAATACTGACATTTCCAAAGGAAAAAATGTCATTTAAACTTGCTCACGGCTGTAATGTTTTGTTGGCTCCCGGCAATACGGATAAAAAAATGAAAAAAAACGGCGTGGGCCCCCCCCAAAATCCCTACCAAACATCTCGGGTTTGGTATGGGTTTTAAGGTGAACAACGTGCCAAAGTAAAAAAAATGGCGTGGGATTCCCTCTAAAATCCATACCAGACTCTTATCGGAGCACACAGCCTGGCTGGCCAGGATGGGGGTGGGGGCGAGTGAGTGCCCCCCTCCTGAACCATACCAGGCCACATGACCTCAACATGGGGGGTGGGTGCTTTGGGGCAGGGGGGGCTCTGCCCCCCCCACCCTAAGGCACCTTGCCCCCATGTTGATGGGGACAGGTGTCTCTTCCCGACAACCGTAGGCTGTGGTTGTGGGGGTCTGCGGGGGGAGGCTTATCGGAATCTGAAAGCCCCATTTAAGAAGGGGGCCCCTAGATCCCGCCCCCCCCATGTGAATCGTACCCATTCACCAAAAACGTGTACAAAAAAAATAAAGACAAAAGTCAGTTTTGGAAAAGTCCTTTATTAAAAAAAAAAAAAAAAAATAGTGTCCCCCGATCAGTCGCCCGCCTTAAAAATAGAAAAAAATGTAAAAAAAGAAGCTCCTGCTTCTAAGGACGCTTCCCCACTATGAGCTTTTTTGAGTTTGACAGCTCTTTTATAGGGACCTGACGTCACGAGCCGCCCCACAATTCACTGCTCAGGTTCAGTGAATAAATTACATGATGTCAGTAATTTATTCACTGCACCTGAGCTGTGCATTGTGGAATGTCTTATGACATCAAGTTCCTATAAAAGAGCTGTCACAATCAAAACAGCTCAGAGCGCGGGAAGCGTTCGTAAAAGCAGGAGCTTCTTTTTTTTCTATTTTTTGGGCGGACGAATGACTGATCATCAGGGGACACTATTTTTTATTTTTTTAATAAATGACTTTGCCAAAACTGACTTTTGTCTTTATTTTTTTTGGTGAATGGGTAGGGGTACGATGAACCCGATATCCATTCACATGGGGGGGGCGGGATCTGGGGGCCCCCTGGTTGTCGGGAAAAGACCCCTGTCCCCATCAACATGAGGGCAAGGTGCTTTGGGGTGGGGGCAGAGCCCCCCTGACCCAAAGCACCCATCCCCCATGTTGAGGGCATGTGGCCTGGTATAGTTCAGGAGGGGGGGTGCTTGCTTGCCCCACCCCCATCCTGGCCAGCCAGGCTGTGTGCTCTGTTAAGGGTCTGGTATGGATTTTAGGGGGAACCCCACGCCATTTTTTTAAAATTTTGGTGGGTTTTTTTTTTAGCAATACTGACATAAACTGATATAAACTAAAGTGCCTATATATATATATATATATATATATATATATATATATATATATATATATATATAAATAATATAGTGTATAACTTTGTGGTATACACTGCACTCTGCACTATCTGATCTCAACTAACTGTAGAAAACAAAAATCTCTCTCCCTTCCAGCAAATGTATTATTAATTATAGAATTCCACTTATAAATCACCTTCTGGCCAAGGGATTCAAACCCACACCCTTGCAATTGCAGGCCTGATATTCTACCCGCTATGCCACCGTCAAGTAGGCTTGGGTGCATCACGCTTTCCCTGCCTAACTAACTAACTCCTATCTCACCCTACACACAGTGGATGAGATAAAAGTTAGGGAGAGTATGTTCAGCTTAAGCAGGCTTAACGGTGGTGTAGGTGGTAGAATACAATATTTGCCTAGAGAGGGTTGTGGGTTCAAATCCCCTGGCCAGCAAGTGGTTTATTGGAATTCAGAGGTCAGAGTCCATGATAATGCAGGAACTCTAAGTTCCCGCAAAGAAGCCCATTTGTTCGTCATTCGACTAACGAGCAAACAGCCAATGTTCGAGTCAAATTTACATTCGACTCAAAGCTCATCCCTAACCAGGATCTGCAATTTTACTGTGATCTTTACACTGCCCTACACTACATGGTTACACACAAAGACCCACCTCCTGACAGCGCCCTTATCAGCCAGTGTGTCTGTCACACCAGTGCAGCCATAATCACTGCCCTGATCAGCCAGTGTAACTGTAATAAATGGGGAAAAGGATGCACTAGCCAAGCAGGTGGATAGCAGTACCTTGAACTGCCTGAACCTTGGGAGAAAATATATATAGGGGTAAAAAGACTAGTGTGCTATCTGCATAAATAAATTGACATAATAATAAAAATTATGACAATGGTGAAACATATTAAGGAAAACATCCAAAATGTCCATAAAAAATGTCCAAAATTCCACAAAAGTGCAACAAAAGTGACATAAACAAATTCTGCAAGAAGAAAAAACACAAACGTGTGCCAATGTGATAAAAATAAGAATAAAGTCTCTTATAAAATTCAAAACCCCATGACATATCCACTACAATGAATAAACTAATGTCCAGCAAACAATATATTGATAAAAAGTGCAAATCCCACTGTGATCAAATGAAAATGGATGGCTGCTTACCAGAGGTACATAATCTCAAAGCATGAAAATGAAGATTGGAAGGATCATACACATCCCCGACTTTCCAGAAATCTCATCTCGGCACAGATCTGTGTCCGGGCACTGCTGGGTCAAGTGGCCACATGAGGAGCCAGAGAGAAATATACAGAAGAGTTTTCCTTGAATCAGAGCTATGCCGAGATGAGATTTCTGGAAAGTCCGGGATGTGTATGATCCTTCCAATCTTCCGTGGTTTGAGCATCTACATCCATAGATTTTCGGATCTATAGGGATTTCTGCTTCTGTTGGGACAACTGATATCCTAGAGTGCATGTTATACATTTTCAGGCTTTGAGATTATGTACCTCTGGTAAGCAGCCATCCATTTTCATTTGATCACGGGGGGAGCGCATGCAGCACTTGGCATTACATGTTTCGGGATTTGCACTTTTTAGCAAGATTTTGTTTGCTGGACATTATTTTCTTCATTTCAGTGGATATGTCATGTTTTTTTGAATTTTATAAGGGTATAATTTTATAAGTAGTAGCGCTCTTTGATCCGTATTCAATCATCTTAAAGTATGGTACAATACTACTTGTTTCATCATTGAAGTAGCTCAGAAATTGTCTCCAGAGGAAACCGTTCCGGTGAAACATGTCGGGATTGCTACTCCGTGATATCAATACATATATTTGTATATGAATGGATTTTATATGCAGCTTACAAATCAATTTTAATATTGTATGTCCCCTTTTTTTGTCCATTTCTGTATTTCATTTTTCATATAATAATACATTTTGTACATTTTAAACGATTTACTTGTTTATTGGCACCTACAAAATCCCCAACCTATTTTTCTCTTCCCCTCGGGTGGTTGAGTTTTCCTATTTACCAATTTAATTTGTTTTCTTTATTTTTCACCAATGATTTATTCCAATGAATTGTTGACCAGAGCAATGTTTTTGCCCAGCAATGCATCATGAATAATCCAAATTCATATTATGCCCATCCAGTTAAATTGAGACCTGTCACAGTGGATACATTCAAAATATCTTTGGTCCTCACACTTAACATGGGACTTATAAAAAAAAATGAAGTACACGTTTACTCGTCCACAAACCTCATTTATTACATGACACTGTAATAATCTGTTCACATCAAGGACACGCTAGGACATGATCATGTGATTTCTTCTTTTTTAGTGAGAGCACACCATGCTGTTCCAGAAACCACCCTGAATATGATGAACTTTAAAAAACTGGCCCTCTTATTATTGTTTTTTTCCCCAGAAATGTGTTCAGTTGTATACTACTGAGCAGCATATTTGCATTGATGAGTCCCTCATACATTTTACCAGCAGACCAGGAATCAAACAATACGTCCTCAGTAAAAGGACCAGAAATTGGGTGAAGCTATACAAACTTGGTGAGAGAGCCACAGGGTATATGTATGCTTTCTGTGTTTATGAGATTGGTCATTTACCCAGATCTGTGATAAGCTGTGTCCAAGGGATATAGCAATTACAGATCATGGTTCACACATGAGTGCAAAGAGTGAAAAGACATCATATGACGTTCACCCAAAATAACAAAGCTCTTGCCCGGACATATTATTACAATAGGCGAAGTGGAAAGTTCTTACATACGGATTTAAAGGTCTACACCAAAGTCTTAAGCCCCGTACACACGTACGGATCGTCGGCCGACCGATCGGCCGTCTTTTGTCCCCGGGCTGTCGGTGTCTGTTGAAAAGTGCAAAGACAGCACAAGAATTTTGTCCGCCGACTACAGCCGACTGCAGAAGTGATGTCATGTGATGGTTAACTTTCCCTGTGTTTTTTCTTTTCTGACCATGCCCAGTCTTGCAAATCTGCGGTCTGTCGGCCAAATTCTGTACTGACTGGCGAACAATCGGCCGCTCTGGTGTCGGCATACAAAAATTTTAATGCTTGCATGAAAGATTCTTGTCGGCAGAATGTGCGCTGACATCTGTCGGAGGCACCATACTAACAAGCGTACAATCGGCAGATCTTTCGTCCGCCGACGTTTGTATGCCGACGATCGGTACGTGTGTACGGGCCTTTAGTGAACCAAATATCTGCACGTCTACCTAATTTGATACACGGGGATCAGGTGGACTTTGTCCCTTGCTTTGGGCCATACCCTAACATCTAACTGACACATCATTATTGGATTTCCAAACCAGGACATCTATACATTAGTGATTCTATCAATTTGATTTTTTTCATATCATTTCTATTCCTTTCTCTTTCCTTTGTTTTCTGTGAAAAAACTTTTTGTGTTAGTTTTGTGGGATGTGTCCAAACTGTAATCCCATAAGTAACCATGTTGTATTGTTTGAAAACCTCTCAATATCCTGCAGTGTTGACATTGAAGAGTACAAAAGCATTTTGCTGATTAAATTGGTTGTTAATGAAATTAACGAGAACCCCGATCTTCTGCCGAATGTTACCCTGGGCTATCATATATTTAGTACTTGTTCTGATCCAATGAAAACTTTGGGTTATGCCATAAAGATATTGTCTGGAGAAAAGGAAGCTCCCAACTATTATTGTAAGGGACGTGGAGAAGTGGCTGGATTTATTGGTGACAGTAATTTCCATTCAAGTCATGCTGTGGCTCAGTTACTTAGTCTGTATCGGTATACGCAGGTAAGTGATCACTCTAATGTATTGTATGTATGTAATATGGTGTGTCCAATAGGTGGCTCAGTACAGTCTAAAGCTGGATACACACTATACAACTTTTGTTGTTAGATTTCCTTTAGATTTACCATTACTATGTAGTACAAGGGCCTTCCAGATTGCATACAAATTGAACATGTTTAGGTCCGACCTCATATTATATAGTTTTGGTAAATCTAAAGGAAAAAAATCTAAAGACAATTGTATAGTGTGTATGGCCCATTAGTGTATTTTTTTTAGCTTTAAGCCTCGTACACACGCATCGAAATTCGGCCGGGAATTTTCGTCCGACGACCGATCCGCCGATTTTCGGCTTGTTAGTATGATGCTTCCGACAACCGACTCCGACTTTTCGGCCGAAAAAAAATTTTGGTGTGCAGGCTATACAATTTTTGTCCCCCGTCAAAACACGTCTGATTTTCGTGCAGTCAGTACAGATTTTGACAGGGAAAAATCTTATGAGCAAGACTGGGCATGCTCAGAGAAGAAAGAACACAAAGAAAGCAATCCAACACATGACATCACTTCTGAAGTAAAATTCTGTCGTGCGGGAAATTCATGTGCAGTCTAGAGCACATTCCAACCAACAGACACCACTCTGGACAAAAGATGGACAACCTGTTTTTTTTTTTTTCCAAAGAATTGTATTGATTTTTTAAGGAGTACCAACAGAAACAAACATGGGGGAGACAATTACACAATCAACATAGGTTAGTCCAGGGAGGACCAATCAAATAGGTACAAAGTATTTGACAATTGTTTATATGAAAACGTACAAAGAACTTAAGAATCTAATCTATTTCTTCTCATACTTGTCGAAAATAATGTGTCACAATAAATCAGTATCACATTAGAGATGTATAGAACTGTTCGCCGGAGAACAGTTCCCGGCGAACTCAGCATGTTCGCGTTCGCCGCTGCCGGCGAACATATGCGATGTTCGGTCCGCCCCCCATAAGACATCATTGAGGCAAACTTTGACCCTGAACTTTACAGTCAGCAGACACATTTCCAGCCAATCAGCGTACCTCCCTCCCACACCCTCCCACCTCCTATAAATAAGCAAGGGCAGCATCCATCTTAGATCATTCTGAAGCAGTGTGTGTAGTGAGAGTAGGGAGAGCTGCTGCTGCTGCTGCTGCTGCTGCTGTTAAGCTAGGGACAGTTAGTCAGTGTTCCTGGTCTTGCAGTGTTCTTGGTCCACTACTGCTGTAATATCAGCACCCCAAAAAGCCCTTCTAAGGGCTGGTATTTGTGTTTTTTTTTTTTTTTTTATATATATATATATATATATACCTAGCGTCCCCAAAAGCCCTTTTAAGGGCTGGTAATTGAGTTGTTTCTTCATATATATATATATCTATATCTATCTAGTGTCCCCAAAAGCCCTTTTAAGGGCTGGTAATTGAGGATTTTTTTATTTATATATATACATATATATATATATACAGTGTCCCCAAAAGCCCTTTCAAGGGCTGGTAAGGTAATAGATTTTTTTCTTTATATATATATATATATATATATATATTGTGAGGGATTAGCTCGGTGGTAGGCGTAGATGACTCCTTGGGGGGTGCGTTTTCACAGAGAAATAGCCCAAAAGTGCTTGCAAACAACAGGTTTATTCTTCAAACAAGTGCATGCAGCAAAAACATCAAAATAAAATAAAACAAAATAAATCCTTGCCTCTGTGGGCGGCTACCTTCTCACAACTGGAACCTGCCTAAGTGTCTGTCTCCAACCTACCGTCGGGCAGACTTCCTTGTCCTTACAGCGGACACTCAATAGTCCTTTTATAATAGCTTCACAGGGCAACACAGTCCTTTTGTTTCTTTCACATCAACAGTTCGTCTTCTCACCTTTGAGACGTATTCACCCTTGGTTACCGTCCCGGGCACACATCACTCCGGGGGGTCTTCTCCCAGGCCCACACATCCTGTCGGGAGGCACACGCTGACTGTCCTCCTGCTCCCAGCCCACATGGCTTCAGGATGCAGCTTCTGGAGGCAGCAAACAATAGGAATTTCTCTGAACAAATTATAGAGCCTTAACTCCCTCATTCTGAACAGGTGAAGGCCTTTCAACTTCCTGCTGGCTAGCTCTGTAGCCAACACCCTAAATTAATTAATGGACTTTCTAAATCAGGTAGAAATGTATCTCCTTCCTGTGACTACATTCCCAGATTTAGCTGACTTCCTGTTACATACCCCCCCCTCTTGTTTCAACCCTAGGGTTGGGACACAGATTTCCAGGCACGCATGTGTCAAGCACTGCTGACTCACTGATAAGCCTCCTATTATCCTCAAGCTTCCGGATGAAACTGTTTTGTCATCTTCATTGACGGATTTCTCATAAATGCCACACAGTTTGTCTCTCATCTCATATACACATTCTTCAACTGCATTTTTGGCATCATTTCGCTCCTTCTCGTTTCTGTCATCTTCATTGACAGCTTTCTCATAAATGTCAGACAGCTTGTCCCTCATAACCGTCTGTCCAATCCACCATGGAGGACCGTGATCCATAGGCAACTCAATTGGGCTAGTCTTAATGTCTTCAACATTCTTAAGACGCCTCTCTCTGCAATCCATAAATGTTTTCCACAAAACTTTGAGAACCTTTGCTTCACTAAGCTTTGTTCCAAGTAGGGACTCTTGACATCCCTCTGTGACTTGAGTTGCCTCTCCATACAGCTGTACACAATCATTGACTTTTTGTTGTAAAAGGGAATGATCTTCCTTCTTGAGCTTTGCTTGCTCTAAGATGCTGTGCAGAGGATTTTCCAATTGAGACAACAGGCTGTCACACATTTCTTCAAAGTGACCCCTGTTCCTTTTCCCAGAGATATCAATATCATTCAAACATTTCATATTCATAGGCAGATCTGAAGCGTTTGCACTCATCAACTTCTTAAACTTTTCGCCCTCCTGAGCGAGTCGCAGTAAAGGCCTACTACTTGATTTGATATTCAGTTTATATTTCTTGCCAAACTCTTCACAGAAGTAGCCAACCAGAACATCATCAACTTTCCTTCCACCAACATAGGGGTCAAAGGCAACAACACAGTTGAACCCAGCGATCTGGGTGGTATCCATTATAGACCTCCTCTCTGCATCAGTGAAGAAGCATGGAACTGCAACACATTCTTTTACAGGTTTCTTCAATGCACTTTCTGCTGAACTATTTGACCGCTCAAGGTCACCTAGTTCTTTTTCTCTATCTGAATTCCACATGGAATGCATCTCAAGATCACGATCAAACTTCTGCCACCCGTCTTTCACCAGTTCCATTTTGGAAACACTCCCTGAAAGGCACTTATTCATTTGCTTCACGTTTTCACCAACAGCCTTAGTTTTCTCCACTAGGTTTTCAGCCTGAACTGAGAAATCACCACATTTCTTACTCAGCTCCTTTGTTTGCTGAAGTTCTAATGATACATTTTCCAATGCTTGAAGTTTTTGAAGGAACGGTTTATTCCAAAGGGGTGATTCAAGCCACATGTCGTCACATTTCTGAGGCTCACTCAGGACAGACCCCAAAACACTGATCCTTTTAAAAACTGCATCAGGCACACTATCCCCTCTTTGGGACAGATCCTCTGTTGCCTGGAATTCCTCTTCCAGTTCCTGCAACGGAATCTTCATCTCTTCTACTTGCTGTTCTAAGGCTCGCTTAGACTTTTCTAGCTCCTGAACGCTTTTCACAACATCATCCTTGGAGCTGACCAATTCTTCCATTTCTGTACGCAGCTGTTTGTCAAGACTTTCTAGTTCAGCCTTACACTCTAGAGCTTCCTCCAAAGAGCGAGCCAAGAACAGGGCTTTGCTCTCGTTATCACGCACCTCCGTTTCTGCACGGGCGCGTTCTTCTGCATATTTTGCAGACACAGTCTTCTCTTCACCAAGCATCTGATCAAACTTCTTTTTCACATCTTCAACACACTGTAATGAACCAACGCTTTCTTCCATGCGTTTTTTCATATCCGCTATCTGAGCTTGCAATGTTGCGACTTGCTCTGATAGGTTTTTCTTTGCTTCCGCCTCCTCTTTTAATTGTTCCAGGAAGCCATTTTTCTCATCTTCCATTTGTTTGAGCTTTGTGCTAAAACTCAGCCTTTGACACCTCTCTTCCTGTAAGAGTTCCTGCGTGTCTTGCAGCTGCGATTCCAAGATAGAAAAATCTTCCGCAATTTCTCTAGATTTGCTGTCTGCTTGAGAAAGCTGATTTGTAACATTGTCCAACTCAACCTGCAGTCGGTTTGCCTTCTCTGACAGCTTAGCACACAATCGGTCACCTTCTGACACCTTGACTTGCGATTCCAGAAGCTGTGCCTCTACTTTTTCCCTCTTATGTTCACAATCTTCTTTTCCCTGCATAAGAGCTTTCACCTCATTGGCTAGCTTCTGGGAATGAGACCGTAATTCTGCCACACAGGCTTCTTTCTCCTTTAACTGCTGCTGGAAACGTTGGGCTTCACCTTTCCAACTTTCACAGTCTGCACGTAATTCATCTACCACATTGCTCAAAGTGGTGAGCTCATACACAGTACTCAGTAATTTAGCCTCTCTTTCACTTTTCTCGTTGTCGCTGAGAGACAATGTCGTTTTCAGAGCGACATTCTGTTCCTGCGCCCCCTGCAGGTCTATTTTTGTAGCTTCCAAAGACTGAAGACTTTTTTCCAGCTGATTTCGTAACTCCAACATATCATGCATACTTTGCTCCTGCAAAGTCTGAATTTCAACCTCCTTTTCCTTGAGGATGGTATCTTTCTCCATTATAGTCTCTCTGCGTTTTTGCAACTCGACCAAAAGAAGAGCAGTGGATTCTTCCCACTGTAACACATGAGACTTGAGTAGTTCATTCATTTCCTGCAAGTTTCTATGCTCCATTTTAAGCAATTCCAAGGCTTGTTCCTTTTCTTCCATTTTCCGTTGCAAGGCATCCAACTCAGCCCTGCACACATACTCGGTTTCCTCCAAACCGATGGCCTCCATTGGCTGCTGGCGTCTCTGTTTCCAGCCTGCCATGCTCTCTTGATGAGCCTTTTGTTGAGCTGCAAAGCTCTGCTGAAAATCCACATTTGCCTGCTGTTGAGCTGCATTTGCTTGCTGTTGAGCTGCATTTGATATAATCAGATGTTTCAACATCTCCTCCATTTTGAGTTTACTTTTCATCTGAGCACACTGCGTCTCCATAGCGGTTTCATCAGTGTTGCTAGGGACAACAACCTTCCTCTTTAGTAGACTCTCTTTAGGCATGGATGGGGCTGGTTCAGACGGCAACATCCCCTCCATCCATAGAATCCGGTCTCTCATTTCATCTATCTTTGCATTCTTCAGGCGTTTTGAACGCCCCATCTTCAATAACTCCACAAACAAATTTTTCACAGTCCAGCAAAAATTTTTCAGACCACTGTCTCTTTAACACATGTAGTTTTTCTCTCTCTCTTGCAAGATCTCTTTTCCTGCACACACAGTTTGTGCAGTCACTTGCACCAGACACAACAAAGTTCATCAAATAATTTTGAGACCGCTGTCTCTTTAAAACACTTTTTTTTTTCTGTCAGGATCTTCTCTCCTGCACACATAGATTGTGCAATCTCATGCACCAGATAAAGTTCATCAAACATTTGCACTTCCTTGCAGGGATCTCTGCTTATGCCCACTGCATACCTCCACCATATGTGAGGGATTAGCTCGGTGGTAGGCGTAGATGACTCCTTGGGGGGTGCGTTTTCACAGAGAAATAGCCCAAAAGTGCTTGCAAACAACAGGTTTATTCTTCAAACAAGTGCATGCAGCAAAAACATCAAAATAAAATAAAACAAAATAAATCCTTGCCTCTGTGGGCGGCTACCTTCTCACAACTGGAACCTGCCTAAGTGTCTGTCTCCAACCTACCGTCGGGCAGACTTCCTTGTCCTTACAGCGGACACTCAATAGTCCTTTTATAATAGCTTCACAGGGCAACACAGTCCTTTTGTTTCTTTCACATCAACAGTTCGTCTTCTCACCTTTGAGACGTATTCACCCTTGGTTACCGTCCCGGGCACACATCACTCCGGGGGGTCTTCTCCCAGGCCCACACATCCTGTCGGGAGGCACACGCTGACTGTCCTCCTGCTCCCAGCCCACATGGCTTCAGGATGCAGCTTCTGGAGGCAGCAAACAATAGGAATTTCTCTGAACAAATTATAGAGCCTTAACTCCCTCATTCTGAACAGGTGAAGGCCTTTCAACTTCCTGCTGGCTAGCTCTGTAGCCAACACCCTAAATTAATTAATGGACTTTCTAAATCAGGTAGAAATGTATCTCCTTCCTGTGACTACATTCCCAGATTTAGCTGACTTCCTGTTACAATATATATATATATATATCTATTGTACACTGCAGTTGCCTGCCCGCTGTGTGTGAGAGGCCACAGACCTACCACAGACTGTACTGTGTGCACACCACACTCATTTCGGGTGGCACAGGCACAGTACCTGGCATTTTAAAAAATATTTTTTTTTCCTCTGTCATAATTGCAGTGAGTGCTGTGTCAGGTCCACAGAGTGCACTGTACCCACTGCAGTGCACTGCCCACCACTGATATATATACGTTGGCACAGCATCTTGTTGCAATAAATTGAAAAAAAAAATATTTTTTATTATTGCAGTTGCCTGGGCTGCCAGTGACTGTCAGGTCCACAGAGTGTACTGTGCCCACTGCAGTGCCACTGTGTGCCCACCCACCACTGATATATAAGGTGGCACAGCAGCTTGCAAAGTAAAAAAAAAATATATATTTTTTTTTTAAATTGCAGTTGCCTGGGTGCCAGTGACTGCTGTCAGGTCCACAGAGAGTGTACTGTGCCACTGCCCACCCACCACTGATATATAAGGTGGCACAGCAGCTTGCAAAGTAAAAAAAATATATATATTTTTTTAAATTGCAGTTGCCTGGGTGCCAGTGACTGCTGTCAGGTCCACAGAGAGTGTACTGTGCCACTGCACACCCACCACTGATATATAAGGTGGCACAGCAGCTTGCAAAGTAAAAAAATATATATATATTTTTTAAATTGCAGTTGTCTGGGTGCCAGTGACTGCTGTCAGGTCCACAGAGAGTGTACTGTGCCACTGCCCACCCACCACTGATATATAAGGTGGCACAGCAGCTTGCAAAGTAAAAAAAAATATATATATTTTTTAAATTGCAGTTGCCTGGGTGCCAGTGACTGCTGTCAGGTCCACAGAGAGTGTACTGTGCCACTGCCCACCCACCACTGATATATAAGGTGGCACAGCAGCTTGCACTCATAGTACAACAGTAACAACACATTAAAAAAAAAATGACAGGCAGAGGCAGGCCACCCCGCAAGGGCCGTCGTGGTCGTGGTGCTGTGATTTCCTTAGGCCCTAGAATAATGCCCAGTGTTCAGAGGCCACCACAGACCCTGAACTCAAAAAATTCTGAGGCCATAGTTGACTGGCTTACACAGGACACCCAATCGTCTACAGCTTCCGCTCGGAACCTTAATGCACCATCCTCCTCCAGCTCAGCTTCGGGCACCTCTCAATTTACCACTCGCCAGCCCGCCGGCACCACCACCAACACTAGCACCACAGCCGCTTCACTTGATCCGTCAGAGGAGTTATTTTCACATCAGTTTGAAGAAATAAGTGATGCGCAACTATTAGTGCCAGAGGATGTAGATAACGGGGATATGTCTCAGTCAGGCAGCATTATACACATGGACGTACATTGTGATGATGATGATGTTGTACCTGCTGCTGCTGCCTTTGCTGAGTTGTCAAGTGAAGCGGCTGATGATGTAGATGTGTCTGTGGATGTCACCTGGGTGCCTGCTCGAAGAGCAGAAGAAGAGGGGGAAAGTTCAGATGGGGAGACAGAGAGGAGGAGGAGACGAGTTGGAAGCAGGGGGAGGAGGTCATCGCAAGGAGCTAGTGGCGCAGTCAGACAGCATGTAGATTCGGCACCCGGGGTCAGCCAGACAGCACGCCAATCAACGCAAGCTGTTGCCACCACCAGAATGCCGTCCTTGCAAAGCTCAGCAGTGTGGCATTTTTTTTGTGTGTCTGCCTCTGATATCAGCGATGCCATTTGTAACCTGTGCCAAAAGAAACTGAGTCGTGGGAAGTCCAACACCCACCTAGGTACAACTGCTTTGCGAAGGCACATGATCTCACATCACAAACGCCTATGGGATCAACACATAAGTAAAAGCAGCACACAAACTGAAAGCCACCATCCTCCTCCTGGTCCAGCATCTTCAGCCACGTCAACCACTGCTGTCCTCCATGCCCCCTATCAACAACCCGCCCCTCCGCCTCTCACCTTCAGCAGTTCCTGCTCGTCAACTGCCCACAGTCAGGTGTCTGTGAAGGAAATGTTTGAGCGCAAAAAGCCAATCTCGCAGAGTCACCCCCTTGCCCAGCGTCTGACAGCTGGCTTGTCGGAACTCTTAGCCCGCCAGCTTTTACCATACAAGCTGGTGGAGTCTGAGGCCTTCAAAAAATTTGTCGCTATTGGGACACCGCAGTGGAAGGTACCCGGCCGAAATTATTTTTCACAAAAGGCAATCCCCAACCTGTACTCTATTGTGGAAAAGGAAATCATGTCACGTCTGGCACACAGTGTTGGGGCAAGGGTCCATCTGACCACTGATAGCTGGTCTGCAAAGCACGGTCAGGGCAGGTATATAACGTACACTGCGCATTGGGTAAACCTGCTGGCGGCTGCCAAGCATGGAATGCGTGGCTCTGCTGCAGAGGAGTTGGTGACACCGCCACGACTTGCAGGCAGGCCTGCTGCCACCTCCTCTACTCCTCCTACTCCATCCTCTTTGCTAACCTCCTCGGCTGAGTCCTCTTCTGCTGTTGCGTCTTGCTCCACACCAACTGCACCCCCCCAGCTCCCCAGGGGCTATTCCACATGCCGGATACGACAGTGTCACGCTGTCTTGGGGTTGACTTGCCTGAAAGCAGAGAGTCACACCGGACCAGCACTACTGTCCGCCCTGAATGCACAGGTGGATCAGTGGCTGACCCCGCACCAACTGGAGATCGGCAAAGTGGTGTGTGACAACGGGAGCAATTTGTTGGCGGCATTGAATTTGGGCAAGTTGACACGTGCCGTGCATGGCACATGTGTTGAATCTGATTGTGCAACGTTTTGTGCAGAAGTACCCAGGCTTACAGGACGTCCTCAAGCAGGCCAGGAAGGTGTGTGGCCATTTCAGGCGTTCCTACACGGCCATGGCGCACTTTGCAGATATTCAGCGGCGAAACAACATGCCAGTGAGGCGCTTGATTTGCGACAGCCCGACACGTTGGAATTCAACACTGCTAATGTTCGACCGCCTGCTCCAACAAGAAAAAGCGGTCAACGAGTATTTGTATGACCGGGGTGCTAGGACAGCCTCTGCGGAGCTGGGTATTTTTTTGCCACGCTACTGGACGCTCATGCGCAATGCCTGTAGGCTCATGCGTCCTTTTGAGGAGGTGACAAACCTAGTGAGTCGCACTGAAGGCACCATCAGCGACATCATCCCATATGTTTTTTTCCTGGAGCGTGCCCTGCGAAGAGTGCTGGATCAGGCCGTAGATGAGCGTGAAGAGGAAGAGGAAGAGTTGTGGTCACCATCACCACCACCAGAAACAGCCTTACCATCGATTGCTGGACCTGCGGCAACACTGGAAGAGGAGTGTGAGGAAGAGGAGTCAGAGGAGGAATGTGGCTTTGAGGAGGAGGAACACCAACCACAGCAGGCATCCCAGGGTGCTAGTTGTCACCTATCTGGTACCCGTGGTGTTGTACGTGGCTGGGGGGAAGAACACACCTTCAATGACATCAGTGAGGACGAGGAATTGGACATGAGTAGCTCGGCATCCAACCTTGTGCAAATGGGGTCTTTCATGCTGTCATGCCTGTTGAGAGACCCTCGTATAAAAAGGCTGAAGGAGAACGACCTGTACTGGGTGGCCACGCTACTAGACCCCCGGTATAAGCAGAAAGTCTGTGACATGTTACCCAATTACCGGCAGTCGCAAAGGATGCAGCAGCTACAAAATAAGTTAAAAACTATGCTCTACACAGCGTATAAGGGTGATGTCACAGCACAACGGGAATCCAACAGGGGAAGAGGTGAAAGTAATCCTCCTCCTACCACCACAACCACGCCGGCAAGGACAGGACGCTTTACAGACGTCTTGTTGATGGAGGACATGCAGAGCTTTTTTAGTCCTATGCATCGCCACAGCCCTTCGGGGTCCACCCTCAGAGAACGACTCGACCGACAGGTAGCAGACTACCTTGCCTTAACTGCAGATATCGACACTCTGAGGAGCGATGAACCCCTTGACTACTGGGTGTGCAGGCTTGACCTGTGGCCTGAGCTATCCCAGTTTGCCATTGAACTTCTGGCCTGCCCCGCTTCAAGTGTGCTGTCAGAAAGGACCTTCAGCGCAGCAGGAGGTATTGTCACTGAGAAGAGAAGTCGCCTAGGTCAAAAAAGTCTTGATTACCTCACGTTTATTAAGATGAATGAGGCATGGATCCCGAAGGGACTGACAGTGGGGGATGCATTTGACTAAAAAAGGCCTGGTGATGACTGAGATGCCTTGGCCTAAAAATGGTCCACACGCTGCTGTATATAATCATTCTCTGCATGCCGGATGACTTACGTGACGTCTCCGCCACCAACTACGGTTCAAGCAGCAATGTTTTAGTGCACTTTCTGCCTTAAAACCTCAATTTTTCAGGCCGCTGCTACAGCAGCGGCTGCAACAATACCTACTTTTTCATGCATGTGTACATGCCTAATTTTTCTGGCCTCTGGTGCTACACTGTGGCTGCAAAAAAACAAAAAACAAAAAAAAAGGCACATACATGTGTCAATTCCCCTTCGTGATCGTTACCTTGTCGTGGTGAAGGGGCTTGCATATCACAATGAAGCGATCACCTCTAGGATTGTGTTGGCACACCCCAGATGATAAGGTCGTTCATAAAAAAAAACATTCATTTTCTTTCATTCTTTCTGCGGAGCTGGGTATTTTTTGGCCGCGTTACTGAATGCTCATGAACAATGGCTGTAGGCTCATGCGTCCTTTTGCAGAGATGACAACCCTGGTGGTCAGTCGAACCCAAGGCAACATCATCGACCTCATCCCATATGCGTTTTTTCTGGAGCGTGCCCTGCGAAGAGTACTGGATCAGGCTGTAGATGAGCATGAAGAGGAAGAGTTGTGGTCCTCATCACCACCAGAAGCAGCCTTGTCGTTGTCAATTGCTGGACCTGTGGCAACGCAGAGAGAGGAGTCTGAAGAAGAGAAGTCAGAGGAGGAAGGTGGCTTTGAGGAGGTGGAATACCAGCCACAGCAGGCGTCCCAGGGGGCTTGTTCTCACCTTTCGGGGACCCTTGGTGTTGTATGTGGCTGGGTGGAGGAAGAGACCTTCAATGATGTCAGTGAGGACAAGGAACGGGACATGGCTAGCTTGGTATCCAACCTTGTGCAAATTGGGAGTTTGCGGTTGTGCAAATGGACTGACTGACTGTTAAACGGGGAGTTTGGTCTGTCAGAGTTTGGTCTGTCACTGTGAAGCGGGCGACGGGCGTAACCCTTACACTACTTGACCGATAAAACATCATACCTGATCGTATTCACACACTGGATGTTTTAGTGCTGGTTTACACTGCCGCTACCACTAAAGTAGCGTCGCTTCCAGTGCGACTTTGGCGCGACTTAGCGCGACTTTGGCGCGACCTCATCGCGAGGTGACTTTTTATTTGGCCAATCACAATATCATGTTTTGTGACCGTCACCTAATTTCCTTTTCCTGTTTTTTGTTTTACATATTTCCCCATGTGTGCAGTGTTGTCTGTGTCATAGCTCAACTGATAGGCATGTTTGCCTTGGCATATCATATTTCAGCTTGCCAGAAAGAAAAAAAGACAGCTGGAAAGACACTGCATTAGTTTTCTACTAAAAATCATAAGAAAAATGCTGTTTTTTTTGGGTTGTGGACATACTACAGAGCTGAAACTTGACAGGTACACTTTTTAGACCCCCCAGACACTAAATACAAAAAATGACATGCCTGCCTAAAAAAATGCCCGATAAATGCCTGCAAGAGAAAAAGACAGCCGCAGAGAAGCCGTATTCCTGAAAATATAAGAAAAATGCTGTTTTTTAGGGGTTCTGGACATGCTACAGAGCTGAAACTTGACAGGTACACTTTTGTGACCCCCCAGACACTAAATACAAAAAATGACATGCCTGCCTAAAAAAATGCCCGATAAATGCCTGCAAGAGAAAAAGACAGCCGCAGAGAAGCCGTATTCCTGAAAATATAAGAAAAATGCTGTTTTTTAGGGGTTCTGGACATGCTACAGAGCTGAAACTTGACAGGTACACTTTTGTGACCCCCCAGACACTAAATACAAAAAATGACATGCCTGCCTAAAAAAATGCCCGATAAATGCCTGCAAGAGAAAAAGACAGCCGCAGAGAAGCCGTATTCCTGAAAATATAAGAAAAATGCTGTTTTTTAGGGGTTCTGGACATGCTACAGAGCTGAAACTTGACAGGTACACTTTTGTGACCCCCCAGACACTAAATACAAAAAATGACATGCCTGCCTAAAAAAATGCCCGATAAATGCCTGCAAGAGAAAAAGCCAGCCGCAGAGAAGCCGTATTCCTGAAAATATAAGAAAAATGCTGTTTTTTAGGGGTTCTGGACATGCTACAGAGCTGAAACTTGACAGGTACACTTTTGTGACCCCCCAGACACTAAATACAAAAAATGACATGCCTGCCTAAAAAAATGCCCGATAAATGCCTGCAAGAGAAAAAGACAGCCGCAGAGAAGCCGTATTCCTGAAAATATAAGAAAAATGCTGTTTTTTAGGGGTTCTGGACATGCTACAGAGCTGAAACTTGACAGGTACACTTTTGTGACCCCCCAGACACTAAATACAAAAAATGACATGCCTGCCTAAAAAAATGCCCGATAAATGCCTGCAAGAGAAAAAGCCAGCCGCAGAGAAGCCATATTCCTGAAAATATAAGAAAAATGCTGTTTTTTAGGGGTTCTGGACATGCTACAGAGCTGAAACTTGACAGGTACACTTTTGTGACCCCCCAGACACTAAATACAAAAAATGACATGCCTGCCTAAAAAAATGCCCGATAAATGCCTGCAAGAGAAAAAGACAGCCGCAGAGAAGCCGTATTCCTGAAAATATAAGAAAAATGCTGTTTTTTAGGGGTTCTGGACATGCTACAGAGCTGAAACTTGACAGGTACACTTTTGTGACCCCCCAGACACTAAATACAAAAAATGACATGCCTGCCTAAAAAAATGCCCGATAAATGCCTGCAAGAGAAAAAGACAGCCGCAGAGAAGCCGTATTCCTGAAAATATAAGGAAAATGCTGTTTTTTAGGGGTTCTGGACATGCTACAGAGCTGAAACTTGACAGGTACACTTTTTAGACCCCCCAGACACTAAATACAAAAAATGACATGCCTGCCTAAAAAAATGCCCGATAAATGCCTGCAAGAGAAAAAGACAGCCGCAGAGAAGCCGTATTCCTGAAAATATAAGAAAAATGCTGTTTTTTAGGGGTTCTGGACATGCTACAGAGCTGAAACTTGACAGGTACACTTTTGTGACCCCCCAGACACTAAATACAAAAAATGACATGCCTGCCTTAAAAAATGCCCGATAAATGCCTGCAAGAGAAAAAGACAGCCGCAGAGAAGCCGTATTCCTGAAAATATAAGAAAAATGCTGTTTTTTAGGGGTTCTGGACATGCTACAGAGCTGAAACTTGACAGGTACACTTTTTAGACCCCCCAGACACTAAATACAAAAAATGACATGCCTGCCTAAAAAAATGCCCGCTAAATGCCTGCAAGAGAAAAAGCCAGCCGCAGAGAAGCCATATTCCTGAAAATATAAGAAAAAATGCTGTTTTTTAGGGGTTCTGGACATGCTACAGAGCTGAAACTTGACAGGTACACTTTTGTGACCCCCCAGACACTAAATACAAAAAATGACATGCCTGCCTAAAAAAATGCCCGCTAAATGCCTGCAAGAGAAAAAGCCAGCCGCAGAGAAGCCATATTCCTGAAAATATAAGAAAAATGCTGTTTTTTAGGGGTTCTGGACATGCTACAGAGCTGAAAATTGACAGGTACACTTTTTAGACCCCCCAGACACTAAATACAAAAAATGACATGCCTGCCTAAAAAAATGCCCGCTAAATGCCTGCAAGAGAAAAAGCCAGCCGCAGAGAAGCCATATTCCTGAAAATATAAAAAAAATGCTGTTTTTTAGGGGTTCTGGACATGCTACAGAGCTGAAACTTCACAGGTACACTTTTTAGACCCCCCAGATGCTAAATCCAAAGAAATTTTTTATTTTTATTTTTTTTTAATTTTTCCAATAATTGGCTCTCTATCAAAAAATTATAATTTTTAAGAACTTTTTTTTGCGTGATCCCTCTCCGGCATGCCACAGTCCAGGTGTTAGTCCCCTTGAAACAACTTTTCCATCACTATTGTGGCCAGAAAGAGTCCCTGTGTGTTTTAAAATTCGCCTGCCTATTGAAGTCTATGGCGGTTCGCCCGGTTCGCCGGTTCGCGAACATTTGCCGATGTTCGCGTTCGCCGTTCGCGAACCGCGAATTTTAGGTTCGCGACATCACTATATCACATATGTAGAGTGAGAAACCGCAAAAAAGCAGTCATTGAGTATACCAAGTCTAGCGTAAATCTGAGAACACAGGGGGTGGTGTGGAGGGGGGTATGGTGGATGATATTAAAGGTAATAATCCACTTAGGGAAAGGGATAGATTTTGGGGGAAAAGATAGAGAGAGATAGGGAGGAAGGTGTGGGATATAGACTGGTGTAAGAGGGTGGCATCTCATCCTTCTCTACCTGCATATATATAGGGATTATGGACTTATTGTTATTTATTATTTTGGAAAATCCTGTGGAATCCACAAAATTCAGCCAACACATCCATATTTTTCGAAGGGGTTTCCCTAGCCTGATGGACAAGATCCTCCATTTCCGCAACTTTCTTTTTTTTTTTTTTTATACTATACATTTTTATTGAAACATTTTGATGACGATGCAGAACATACATTATAAACATTGCAAATAAAGCATCTAAGTTACAATAGTGTAGTAAATGTGAAGAGAGAAATTAGTATGGACCAATGAGGTGGTCAGTAGTGCCCAGGTGAGGGAAATCTCACAACAGTCTCACATGAGCACCTTTAAAATGTATATGCTAAGAAACAGTGGGGAAAGGGTTGGGGGGAGGGTGCTAGTAGGAAAAGCCTGTGGTATAAGAGAGAATAGGGAGTTGAAAATTACAACCAAAAGAGACAGGAGGTGCTCTCCATGTTATCCGCTATTAGTAAATAAGTATTCATAAAAGAAGTGGTCATTGAGTATAGTAATAATTTCAGAGATGGACGGGGCTAACAGGTTTTTCCAGCGTCTAGCGATGGATAGGGGGGCCACTATAAAGGTATGAGTTAAGAACGTGTGAAAGTGGAGTGGCCACTGTTCAATTCCAATGCCAAGTAGAGCAGGTTTGGGATCCGGAGAGCAGGATATACTGTATGTGTGACCGTGGTAATAAAATTAAAAACTTGTTTCTAAAATGTAACAAGGATCGGACATTGCCATCGTATATGTATAAGAATGCCCTGAAGTCCACAGTTGGGCCAGCAAAAGGGTGAAGAGGATGGAAAAATGGAAGCGAGCCAATGAGGTGTATAGTACCACCTGTAAACCAATTTCTGCAAAGATTCCCAATGGGTGATAGATACATCAGGAGTGCTGTAGAGGTTTTCTAAGGATGTTATGCCACTGTTCCAATGGTATACAAAAGTGGGGCTCTGATTACCAGTACTGCATCGAAGGAGGCTTTGGATGTAGAATATGTTTGGGGAGTAGGGTGTAGAAATTGGAGATTTGGTTGCTGGAAGGAGCTTCAGAATTTTAGAGCTTAAAGATATCATTGTCTGCCCGAGTTGTTTGTGACAAGATATGACAAACCCATAAGAATTTGTAAAAGTCACGGTGTAGGTCAAAGGAGGAGGAAAGATCCCGGAAATCAAGGAGGTGTGGTCCCACAAACAGGTTTTGAAGAGAGGTGATGCCATTGTTGATCCAAGAGTACAAGTTCAAATCTGAATATGCAAGTTCCAGTGAGAGGAGAGGGAGACTCTGCAGTAAGAATAGGGGGATAATCTGTTTAGTGGAGAGAAGAGAGTTCAGGGCTCATAGAGTCACTGTGAGAGAACTGAGAAAAGGTTTGCATTGAATTGGGGAAAGACTAGTTTGGGGTTAGACCTAAGGGCTTGTGTCTCAATCTGAAGCCAGGAGTTAGAGCTTGAGGGCTTCCACCATTGCTTGGCTTGGGCCAAAATGTTGGCTTTATAGTATTTGGCAATATCTGGTGCTCCCATGCCAAACAGTTTGTTGGGAGTGGTGAGAGTGGCATTCCAAAGACGTTTGTTTCAGATGAATTTTGTTGAAAATAGCTTTTATCTGGCGCAGTTGTGCCGGAAGAGCTGGTAGTGGTAATGTCGGATATATAATACATAATGCCACAAATATAATACATGGGGCAAGAGGAACATTTTAGATCGAGCAATGCGGCCTGCCATGGAGGCCTAAGAGGTTCAGAAAGAAGTAGAGATGGAGTTAAGCTTTGTTATTAGAGAATCAAAATATGACAAAGGATCTGGGTGCTAAGGGACATGAGTAGAACACCTAGATAAGTTGAAGTGACTGATGGGGCCCAAGAGAAATAGGACGTCTGAGAGATATTAGTTCTACAGGATGGGTCTAGAGAAATGCCTATCATGTGAGACTTGTTATGGTTGACTCTGTATAATGAGACAGAGCTACAATTTGTTAAAACATCCTGGATAGCTGGGAGAGAGCGCAGTGGGTCTTCAGCAACTTTCTTAATATGTTTGAACCAATCAGCTATGGTTGCAGGGGCCTGTTCTCGCCAATGTAGAGGTATACACATTTTCACCGCATTGATTAAGTGGCAAAGCAAGACCGGTGGCAAGTGGTGGGTGACAAAGAGGTATGGTGCAAGAGGAATTGAGCAGGGTTATAGTCTGATGTATGGGTTGTAATGTTAGATATAAGACAGTGAACCTCTTTTCAAAAGGGTTGTATATCCGGACAAGACCACCATATGTGAAGGAGCATACCTGGCTCTTTATTGCAACTCCAGCAATGGAGGGAAATGGTTGGAGAAAACTTGTGGATATTTTTAGGGGTTCTGTACCAGCTGGAGTAAATTTTAAACCCATTTTCCTGTGCAGAAATGTTAGATGATTCTTAATGAATGTTGGTGTGTATGCATTACCAGTCCTCTGTTGACAGGTCCAACGAGAGCTCCCATTCCCATTGTTGGCTAGCCTTGTTCAATTTGGGGTCACTGCTAGAGAACATAATTGCATAGAGGTCAGAGATCAGGTGTCACTGAGGTTTGGTTCTCGTGCATATTGATTCAAAGGAGGTGCGATTTCAAGACCACGCAGGGAGAGGTTTAGTGTTAGTCAAGAAGTGTCGTATTTGAGGTAAAGGTGGGAGTAAAGGCTATAGTTGGTTTAATGAGTATAGCTACACCAGCTTTCCTAAAATAATATCCCCACACCACGTAAACTCAATATTCAAATATTCAAATATTGAAATATTCACAAATGATATTACCTCAGTTGAAATATCAGTATTGAAAACTGTTAACCACTTTAAGACTGGAAGGATTTGCCCCCTAATGACCATGCCCTATTTTGCGATTCGGCACTGCGTTATAATAACGGACAATATCACGGTCGTGCGACGCTGTACACAAATAAAAATGATTTTTTCCACAAATAGAGCTTTCTTTTGGTGGTATTTGATCACCTGTGCGATTTTTTTGCGCTATAAACAAAAAAACAGCGACAATTTTGAAAAAACAAAAAAAAAAACCAATATTTTTCACATTTTGCTATATGACGTTCTCAAAAAAAAAAAAAATTAAAATCAAAATTGTTTAACATTTTAGGCCAATTTGTTTTCTGCTACATATTTTTTGGTAAAAAATTGAAATAAGCGTATTTTGATTGGTTTGCGCAAAAATTATTGCGTCTACTAACTACGGGAAAGATTTATGTTGTTTTTATTGTGTTTTTTTTTTTTTTTACTAGTAATGGTGGCAATCTGCGATTTTTTGTGGGACTGTGACATTGCGGCGGACAGATCGGACACCTGACTGTCATTTTTTACACTTTTGGGGGTACCAGTGACATTACTACAGTAATCGGTGCTAAAAATATGCACTGTTACTGTAATAATGACACTGGCAGGGAAGGTTAACCCTATGGGTGATCAATGGGTTAAATGTGAGGCTAGGGGAGTGATTCTAACTGTGGGGGGCATGGCTTGTGAAATGACCATAGAGACATGTGATCCTATATAGAAGGATCACATGGGCTCTGTGATCATTTCAGGGAGAAGAACGGTCGGCTGTGTTTACAACAGACGAACGTCCTTCTCTCTCAGTGGGTGTCAGGCGGCAATCTGAGCCACCTTACCCGTGCATCGGCTTCCCCGCTGCCGAGTGGGGGTGGGAGCGCGCCGGCGCGTGCTCGCACCCTAGCTTCCCATACGTGACCAATGTAGGTCTACGTCGGTTTGCTCAGGAGAGCCACCCTGCCGCAGTACATCTGCGGCGGGTGGATGGGAAGTGGTTAATGACAAGACTAAAAAATAAGTCTATTTGAGAGATAGCAAATATACATGGGCTGAACACCCCCCGGTTCGGTTAGCGGCAGAACTTTCGAACATCGCAAAAGTTCGGAACCGAATAATGAACCCCATTGAAGTCCCGAACTGGAAAAATCAAAAGTGCCCATTTTGAAAGCTTACAGTATATACAAGTAATTGGGCGTACAATGGTAATGGGAGTCTGGGACCTGCCCTGGGGGATGGTCAGTGCATACTGAGCTTATGATTTTATTACTAATAAACTTTGATTGCACTAGATTTATGGACTTCATCTCTTCCACTTTTGTTTTATGGTCTATATGTGTCATACAGTATATGTATCAACTGAGGAGGATTATATAAACATTGCATTGGAATAGTAGAAGAAAAAATTGGAAAAGTTGTATGTTCCATATAAACAAATTAAAGCAGAGCTCAAGGCTCCCCCAAAAAATGTAAAAGTCAGCAGCTACAAATGCTGTAGCTGCTGACTTTTAATATAAGTACACTTACCTGTCCAGGGACCCAGCGATGTCTTCACTTGAGCCGATTCTTCAATCAGCTTTGGGTGCTGGTGCCAGCATCTTCAGTAAGGGATACCGGAAATGAAGTCTTGCGGCATATCAGCCGGTCTCCTACTGAGCATGCGCAAAGCTCTCTGCGCTTTGTGAATGGTCCATAGTTTTCTGGGTTATCCCAGAAGGTTGCAGGGGTTAGGAGGGGGGCAGAACTTACAGCTCAGATCACCATGCCCCCTCCCCCCAAAAAGTGCCAAATGTGGCAGTGGGGGGGGTGGAAGGAGGAGGACAAGCAGAACTTTCCCTTTTGGGTGGAGTTCCGCTTTAAATACAGTATACTGTATATCGGGGTGGTCTCGTTATTTTACAGCAGCCCTGTAGCTGTTGTAGATGAATGAAAGTGTTTGTTACCCCAACATTTTATATTCCTGATATGTGTCTGTGATATCATGTACTTCTGTTAAAAAGTAGGGATGAGCTTCGAGTTTGAGTCAAACGTAAGTTTGGCTGTTCACTCGTTTGTTTAATGGCGAACAAATGTGCTTCTTCACGGGAACTTCTAGTTCCCGCATTATCATGGACTCTCTTACTTCTGAATTCCAATAAATCACTGGCTGGCAGGGAGAATTAAACTCACAGCTCTTATGATTGCAAGGCTGGTATTCTTCCACCTACTCCACCAAGCCTGCTCAAGCTGAATACACTCTCCCTAACTTTTATCTCATTCACTGTGTGTAGGGTGAGCTAGGAGTTGGTTAGTTAGGCAGGGAAAGTGTATTTATCCTAGCTGTACTTAACGGTGGCGTAGCTGGTAGCATACCTGCAATTGTGATGTTTGTGAGATTAAATCCCTTGGCCAGCGTGTGATGTATACGTGGAATTGTATAATTAATAATACATTGGTAGCAAGGGAGAGAGATTTTTGCTTTTTAGTTTGTTGAGATCAGTGCAGTGTATACCACAAAGTTTTATATATATATATATATATATATATATATATATATATATATATATATATATATATATATATATATATATATATAATATATGCACTTCAGTTTATGTCAGTATCGCAGAAAAAATTAAAAGAAAAAAGGCGTGGGGTTCCCCCTAAAATCCATACCAGACCCTTATCCGAGCACACAGCCTGGCTGAGCGAGCAAGCCCCCCCCTCCTGAACCATACCAGGCCACATGCGCTCAACATGGGGGGGGGGGTGCTTTGGGGTGGGGGGGCTCTGCCCATGTTGATGGGGACAGGGATCTCTTCCTCCCAACCCTGGGCGGTGGTTGTGGGGGTCTGTGGGGGGAGGCTTACCGGAATCTGGAAGCCCCCTTTAACAAGGGGACCCCCAGATCCCAGCCCCCCTATGTGAATGGATATTGGGTACATGGTACCCCTACCCATTCACCAAAAAGTGTACAAAAAAATAATGACAAGAGCCAGTTTTGGAAAAGTTTTATATTAAAAAAATAAAAAAATGCTGTCCCCTGATGATCAGTCGGTTAAAAGATAGGGTGTTGGCGCTGCCTATTTAAAAAACAATAAAAACGTACAAACTGTAAATACAATAAAGTGACAGTGACAAATAATTTAGCGTAAATATTGCATGCTAAAACATAACTCAATACAAATGAGTGCTAATCAAAATAAAGGTGCTTAGCAGATAAAGTGCTTATCAAATAAAGTGTTGTAGTGCACGTGCAAAGAAATCCCAACTGTATCATACAGTATATGGAAAGTGCTGTAAAGAGCTGGGGAAAGAACTAGTATACAAAGGATAAATATACAAATACCAGAAAAATGTAATAAAATGAAAACACAATCAGAATAGTGTTGGTGTACAAATAGAATATACTAAAAGGAAACACAATCCAAATAGTGCTGGTGTGCAACCAATCTGTGAATAGTCCCAACACAATCCAAATAGTGCTGGTGTGCAACCAATCTGTGAATAGTCCCAATGATGGAATTTTTGTAGTCCAGTGACTGAGTATATTGTGCAGGAGAAAAAAATATATATATGAGTGGTAGGTGACAATCACTGTATTCAAAAGGGTGACCCCGTGCCGTGTGGTAGGGTGCTGCGTGGTCCTTTCTGGTGAAAAAGGCTCGCTTACCAGAAGCACCCACCCCACACAGGGGTATAAGGCGGGTGTATAAGAATCAAGGGTCTCGGTGTCTCCCCTCCTCCTGGGTCGATGGGTCCCTGAAGTGGTCCCTGAGGTCCTAGCTGGAGGTATCCCTGGGGTATTAGTGGATCCTACTATTCTCCTATAGGCTGGGGATGATCCGAGAGGTCCGCCAGATATAGCTCATAGCCGTATACCAAGGGATGATAGATAGACAAGGCACATAGCGTAATACTGTCTAGGAGGTTTATTCAATATAAAACAGAGAGGTACTCACAATCAGAAGTAAGTAAACAAGCACAGATACGAGTGTGGAGCGCGATGTGGTCCAAGCCTCGTTCTCTGTGTGCGGGAACCGGAAGTGACGCGACACGCCGTACGCGTTTCGTAATCAATACGTCCTCAGCAGCGTCGGTACACTTCCGCCATGGTCCCTTATAACTACATGCGGTAGCTAGGCAACGGATTAAACACAGGTCGGTAAACACTGGAAAAAACCCGGAAGGAAGCTCCAGGGCATCGGCTACAGTAATATGGCGATCGAGGAAGACTATAACAGAAGAAACTTTTTTAATATCGCCAATCCGTTATGTGTACTGGCCAAATATATGTAATATATGCCGAACCTGGGTAGTTTGCTTTGTTATATTATTCCACTGCTAATCGCATGTAGGTAGTCTGGGAAGTGACATACATCGTAAATACTAGACAAAGTATATATCTAAAGCATATTAACCCTATGTAAACTTTAATCAAACAATAAAAAAGTGTGTATAGGAATGTGTATATAAAAAAGGTATATAAAAAAGTCTATATAAGAAAGAGTGAATGTTTTTTATTAAAAAAAGTGGATATTTTTATGTAAAAAGGGGAGGAAATTTGGAAGGCCATCTAGTGGTGTATAATGAGAATACACGTGATGTAAAAGGCTAGAGAGGAAATAGCCATTAATTAGAAATTAGTGGAAGAGATGGACAAAGGTAATAGTATTTGAATCGTCAAGGACAAGGTATTTATAAATTGGAGTGCGATGAAGGTGGTGAATAAATTTATTTAAATTATGGCATCTCAGGTTTGTAATATGTGTATGTTTCTGGTAACATAGGTAACAAGATATTATGAAGGGAACTAGTAACATAAGATGATTCTATAACAATGGGTGAGGTGGACATTAAATTATTAATTATAAATAATTATTAATAAATAGTAAAAGAAGATTATATATGGCATGATGACTATAAAATTGTTTGCTGAAAGATGTTCGTTTTTTAAAAATATATATGTTTAAAATATTAAAATTATTTAAAAAAAAGGGGGGTGTGGACCGACTAATAGAACCGACTAATAAAACCAATTAATAGAACTCGGAGTGTTATGGAGGTTAAAAATTAGAGATAAAACAATTAAGATCGATGTCTAAGTTAAGGCCTTTGGGCTGTAGTGTATTGAGTCTATATATCCAGAATGTTTCATTTTTGGAGATTTTAATCTTCTTGTTTTCTCCTCGCCAATGTGCAGCTATGGTATCAATCCCATAGAAGATAAGTCCACTTGGATTTTTATTGTGTTTTTCTGCGAAATGTCTGGATAGACTATGTTTTGGGAAGCCTTTTCGTATATTCTTGATGTGCTCTCTGATCCTGACGAATAAAGGTCTTCAGGGGAGGACTGGCAGCCTGAGGCCTGGGGGGCAAGTCCAGTCAAGTGGCCCACTGAACCACTGAATCAGCTCACCATCCATGCCCACCTGGTTTTATAATAGATATTGGTGTTATGATGCAAGATAAATATGATACCTTGGGGTAACATAATTTAATGTTAATGGCAAACAAGGAGGTTTAACAAAAATAATGCATCATTGCAGGCTCACCAGTGCCCATCAGTGCAACCTCATCAGTGCCCATCAATGTAGCCTCACCGGTGCCCATCAATGCAGCCTCACCAGTGTCCACCAATGCAGCCTGATAAGTGCCCATCAATGAAGCCTCACTAGTGCTCATCAGCTCAGCATGATCAGTGCCCATCAAAGCAGCCTCACCAGTGTCCATCAATGCATCCTGATCAGTGCCCATCAATGCATCCTCACCAGTGCCCATCAATGCATCCTCACCAGTGCCCATCAATGCAGTCTCACCAGTGCCCATCAGCTCAGCCTCATCAGTGCCCATCAATGCAGCCTCACCAGTGTCCACCAATGCAGCCTGATCATTGTCCATCAATGCAGTGTCACCAGTGTCCATCAGTGCAGCCTGATCAGTGCCCATCAATGCAGCCTGATCAGTGCCCATCAATGCAGCCTCACCAGTGCCCATCAATGCAGCCTTAACAGTGCCCATCAGCTTAGCCTCATCAGGGCCCATCAATGCAACCTCACCAGTGTCCACCAATGCAGCCTGACCAGTGCCCATCAATGCAGCCTCACCATTGCCCATCAGCTCAGCCTCATCAGGGCCCATCAATGCAACCTCACCAGTGTCCATCAGCTCAGCCTCATCAGTGCAGCCTCATCAGAGCCTATCAATGCAATATCACCAGTGCCCATCACTGCAGCCTCATTAGTGCTCATTAATGCAGCCTGATCAGTGCCCATCAATGCAACCTCACCAGTGCCCATTAGCTCAGCCTCATCAGTGCAGCCTTTCAGTGCCCCCAATCAGTGCCCTTCAGTGCTGCCTATTAGTGCCCATCAGTGTCGCATATCAGTGCAGCTTCATCATTGCTCCTGATCAGTGGCCACCAGTGCCGCCACATCCTCTGCCCTGCTGACCCCATCCTCTGCCCCCCCCTTTTTTAGGGTCTGATGAGGAAGCCGCAGCCATTCACTAGTCTGTGAACAGCTGTGGCTTCCTCATCAGACCCCGAGACAAGAACAGTATACTGCGGCTCGAGTGGGACAAATGTAGATGGTGGGGGTGCCCGATTTTAGTCTTGCCTAGGGCAGCACAAAAATAAAATACACCACTGGCAACTGATGCATTAGCAACCAGTAGCAGTTATTATGTAAACCCTTTGTGCTGCATTAGTGGCACCAGTGTCAGTGTTTATAAACCATTTCATGCTGCACCATACAGGGGTTAATTAACAGTGACAATGGTGCCACTGCAACTAATGCAGCACAAAGGGGTTAATTAACTGCCACTGGTCACTAATGCATCAGTGGCCAGTAGCAGTACATTAACCCCCTCCATGCTGCATATTACAAGCAGCATTGTAAATTACCCAGCCAGTTCGCTGTGTCTTAGGTAAAGTGTACAGTGTCATGTCAGCCTCTTCAAACTCACTTGCACTGTTACACAGGGCTTCACTGGCTCCTCGCAGGTCTTAGCAGCAGCACTCTCCTCTGCTCTTTCTTCCCGCCTCCCGGCTTCTAAATGACATCACACCGGGCCGGGAATAGCAAGCTCCTGTCAGGCAGAGTGTCAGGCAGAGATCGCCCCGCCTAACAAGGAAGTGAATGTGTTCGGCTGGGTGCAGGAGCACACACACTGTAGTGCAGGGGTAGTGAATTAAAATTGAAGGAGGTCCGGTCGCTAAAAAATTTTTCCGCCCGAGGTCCGAATTACAAGTCTGTACAATGAAAGATTGTACATGTCTTCTTTCCCTTATTTTTTGAAGCAAGCCGCCTTTTTCTTACTGTTTCCTCCACACACTCTGCTAATACTCTGTAAATGTCCCCAATTGTGCTCCTCCTTACATCAGGTGCCCCTACCGGGGGTAATTCATTACATTTGGTGACCCCCATGAATCAGTTGCCACCGTCAGAGTACCCTCTTATATAAGGTTTCCCCATCAGATTGCCCCCTTACATCAGGTATTCCCGTCAAAGTGCCCACTTGCATCAGGTTTCTTCATCAGAAGGCCCCCTTACATCTGGTGTCTCCCATCAGTGTGCCCCCTTACATCATGTGTCCCCATCAGAGTGCCCCCTTACATTAGGTGCCATCATCAGAGTGCCCCTTTAAATCAGGTGTCCCTATCAAATCAGGTGTGCCCCATCACAGTGCCCCTTTACATCAGGTGTCCCCCATCACATCAGATGTGCCCATCAGAGTGCCCCCTTAACATAATATGTGCCCATCAGTGTGCCCCCTTAACAAATTTTCCCATCATCATGCCCTTTTACCATAAAATGTGTCCATTGGCATGCCCCTTATTTTATATAAAGGGGCACTCTGATGGGTACATTTATATTAAGGGGCACTCTGATGGGTACATTTATATTAGGAGTACTCTGATGAGCACATTGTGTTATGCCCATCAGAGAGAACCTTACAATAAATGTGCCCATCAGTGTGCCCTTTAACATAAAATGTGGCCATCAGAGTGCCCCTTAACATTAATGAAGAGTGAACATTAACAAAATAAGGGGCACTCTGATGAGCACATTTTCTCCTAAGAGGCACACTGATGGGCACATTTAATGTAAGGTTCACTCTGATGGGCACATTTAATGTAAGGTTCACTCTGATGGGCACATTTAATGTAAGGTTCACTCTGATGGGCACATTTAATGTAAGGTTCACTCTGATGGGCACAACAAAATGTGCCCATCAGAGTGCCCCTTAACATAAAATTTGCCCAGCAGAGAGCCCCTTAACAAAAAAAATTCCATTAGAGCGCCCTTTGTTTTATGTAAATGTTCACACTAATGGGCATATTTTATGTTAAGAGACACACTGTCTGCTGGGCACATTTTGTTGTGCCCATCAGAGTGAACCTTACATTAAATGTGCCCATCAGAGTGAACCTTACATTAAATGTGCCCATCAGAGTGAACCTTACATTAAATGTGCCCATCAGTGTGCACCTTAAGAGTAAATGTGCTGATCATCGTGCCTCTGTAAACACCCCACATACCTTGAGACAGGCAGGGAGCGGGAGCCAGCAGAGGCATCAAGCTACACCGAGGCTCCGAGAGCTGTGTCGGGAGTCCTGAAGGAGGCGGGGCACGCATATCACATTGTACCTCGCACCTGGCTGAGTGAGTGAGGAAGAGATGACAAGCAGCAGGGGGCGGGGACATCACGTCACGTCTCACCTCAGGACCGGCCGGGATTCGTGAGAGTAAACAGCAGGGGGCGGGGCGCACACGCAATGTCATTGTTTGCAGGGATGATCGTGGTCCGGGCAACCAATGACTGTGGAGTGGGGATGTGGCACTGTACTGTAGTGTATACTCGTACCGCTTCGCTGCGCTGCAGCTCTGCAAGTACAACACAGTGTAGCGGCAGCCGGCGGGTGTGATGCCTGTCTGCAGTGCGGAGCAAGCGGCCCTTTTTGGGAGTCATCAATGCGGCCAGGAGGGCAATTGCCTCCCGGCCCCCCGGCCCAGTCCGCCCCTGAAGGTCTTGTTGTCCTGCCCACATATTGCAGCCGGCACGGGCACTCAACGACATAGGTTACATGATCTGTGTGACAAGTGATTAGTTTATTAATGTGAAATTCTTCTCCACTGGCTCTGGATTTAAATTTGAGTGTTTTCCTTGGTTGTCGTCTATTCGTTTTACATGGTAAACATCTATTGCATCTCACAAAACCTTTAAGGTCTTTAAATAATTTAACTGTCTGTGGAGGGTAAATTACATTGTGTACTAGTTGGTTCCGAAGCGAGGGTGCCCTTCTGTAAATGAATGTAGGTTTATTCGGTAGTAATTTTGATAGGGTTCTGTCTGACTTGAGTATTGGCCAGTATTTTTTAATGATACGTTCTGTGTCTCTAAAATTCTTGTGGAACCCCGTGATAAAAGCTGTATCTCTCTTATTGTTGTGTGTATGGTTCTTTTGTGACAATAAATCTTCTCTATTTATTCTTCCAACTGTTTCTCTGGTTTTGAGTAGGGTTTCCTTGTTGTATCCTTTCTCTTCAAATCTTTGTAGTAGTATTGAGGATTGTGTCATGTAATCTTCGTAGTTGTCGCAATTGCGTCTCATACGGATAAATTGACCCTTAGGGATGTTTCCTTTCCAATTCGGATGGTGACAACTGGTATTAGGTATGTAGCCATTTCTGTCAGTGCTTTTAAAAAAGGTTCTGCTCTTTAACATCTGTTGGTCTTTAAAAATTTGTAAATCGAGAAAGTTAATTTGTTCTTGACTCCAGTTGCCCGTAAATTTTATCCCATAGGGATTATTGTTAAGAGTGGAGAAGAATTCTCGCAAAGTGTCTTCAGTGCCATTCCAAATTATTACGATATCATCAATGTATCGTCTGTAAAAAGCTAATTCAGGAAATTGTTGGTTATATACGGCATTCTCTTCAAGCATGTCCATTAAAAGGTTGGCGACACTCGGTGCATACTTGGCACCCATAGCCACTCCTTTCGTCTGCAGGTAGTACTCACGATTGTACCAGAAGAAATTGTGGGACATTGCCAAATCGAGGCCTTCCATGATGTAATCTATCTGGATCTGTTTTAAATTACTCTGTTCATGTAATGCCTTTCTTACTGCAGTCAGTCCGTCAGGTTGGTTGATGCTCGTATATAACGAGTTCGCATCTAATGATGGGTTAGAAGACGTAATACTCGCAGACGAGTGGTACGTCTTTTTCAATCGATGTGAGACAGAACTCCTAACCCTCATTATAAAACGAAGACAAGCCAAACTTAAGAATGTAGAAACTATTATCACTGATCTTAAGACTGCTTTAACACCTTATTCTGAACTTAAATAATATAAAGATAAAGAGAAAGAGCTACATACCTATATTAACAAATATGATATGGCTCTACAATCAAAGAAACAGAAAAAATTTAGTCGGGATGTCAACAACTATAAAAAACAAACCGTATACAAATGGCAAACGGGTGGGGTTGAAGATATGGAAATCCCCAACACACCTACCATTCCATCGTCTATGGAATCATCATTGGAAGAGGAGGAACTCGAGGATGAACCTATAACACCTATTCCTGAAACACCCCGAGCCCTTTCCTTCAGACCCAACAGGGAATCCAGGGATATCCAGCCCACACCACCCAATAATAGATTTATCCAAGCTAGGGAGATAGTTAGACCAGATACCAGACCCTCTCCGATAGTTAGGCCTAGACCTTCCATACTTAGTACACCTAACTATAATAGGTTCCAAATACCCACACGAAACAGATACTCCCCTCTGGAGAGAAGGGACAATTTTACTCCGACCAGGGACAGAAGAGATGATTTCACCCCGATCAGGGATGACTACGGAAGAATACAATATCACGAATCGAGAAATTTTTTTCAGGGAGGCCCCCGGCAAAGACCACCATCGTACGGGCCTCAACAAACTCAAGGTTGGCATCAACCTCAAGGAAGACCCAATTGGAGGGGCCCCCACCCACACAACAATTAGAACACCTACCATCCCCGGAATCGGAGACCTGCCCCACCCAGAGGAGGGGGAGGCTTTCAAGGACGACCCTGGAGAGGTCAACAACAAGGAGGGTACATGAGACCACAATACCAGAACACACACTGGGAAGAAGGAGACGTACACGAGGAAAGAGGGGAGGCAAGAAGAAAAAGAAGACGCCAATTTTAGGACAAGGTATTTTTAATCTCACGGACATCGTTTTTACCCCAGATGAACTTTTTATTTTAGATCTCGGTCTAAAATTTGCACCTAACAAAGAGGTGGACCCTTTTGAAGTTTTTATTGATTTACACAGATTTTTAAGAAAAATTAAGATTAAGAAACATTTCAACCTAAAAGGCTCCACAAAAATCCCAGATGATTCTAATTTTAAACACACAGGTCTAAGAAATAATTTGCTTTTTAACCCCAAAGTACCTGGTAGTGAATGTATTGGAGCATTCAAGGAGATGGTAGAGACAGACCTACGAAAAATTCAAACCAATAAGAAAAGGTTTAATTATATCCAACATACCATCAAACAGCTTGAAAAAAAGAAAAACATAGTTATTAGACCTGCAGACAAGGGTGGAGGCCTGGTTATATTAAAGAAAACCGACTATGAAGCGGAAATGCAAAATCTTTTACAGGTTCCAGACACTTACAAAAAACTAAAAGGCAACCCCACTAAATCATATAAAAAGAAACTGAAAGATTACATTAAGAAAGGGAAAGAAATTGGCATATTGAATAAAAAAGAGGCACAATATCTATTGCCACAATCTAGTAAAATACCAGTGGTATACTATTTACCTAAGATACATAAGGATGCCCAAAAACCCCCCGGTAGACCCATTGTGAGCGGGGTGGACTCACTACTATCTCGACTTGGTGAGTATTTGGACAGTTACCTCCAACCTGTCGTTAAGAAAGGGAAATCGTATTTAAAAGATAGCTCAGAATTGATCAAGACCCTTAAATCCATACCTATCCCAGAAAATTGCCTTTTAGCCACTATAGATGAGAACTCGTTATATACGAGCATCAACCAACCTGACGGACTGACTGCAGTAAGAAAGGCATTACATGAACAGAGTAATTTAAAACAGATCCAGATAGATTACATCATGGAAGGCCTCGATTTGGCAATGTCCCACAATTTCTTCTGGTACAATCGTGAGTACTACCTGCAGACGAAAGGAGTGGCTATGGGTGCCAAGTATGCACCGAGTGTCGCCAACCTTTTAATGGACATGCTTGAAGAGAATGCCGTATATAACCAACAATTTCCTGAATTAGCTTTTTACAGACGATACATTGATGATATCGTAATAATTTGGAATGGCACTGAAGACACTTTGCGAGAATTCTTCTCCACTCTTAACAATAATCCCTATGGGATAAAAATTTACGGGCAACTGGAGTCAAGAACAAATTAACTTTCTCGATTTACAAATTTTTAAAGACCAACAGATGTTAAAGAGCAGAACCTTTTTTAAAAGCACTGACAGAAATGGCTACATGCCTAATACCAGTTGTCACCATCCGAATTGGAAAGGAAACATCCCTAAGGGTCAATTTATCCGTATGAGACGCAATTGCGACAACTACGAAGATTACATGACACAATCCTCAATACTACTACAAAGATTTGAAGAGAAAGGATACAACAAGGAAACCCTACTCAAAACCAGAGAAACAGTTGGAAGAATGAATAGAGAAGATTTATTGTCACAAAAGAACCATACACACAACAATAAGAGAGATACAGCTTTTATCACGGGGGTTCCACAAGAATTTTAGAGACACAGAACGTATCATTAAAAAATACTGGCCAATACTCAAGTCAGACAGAACCCTATCAAAATTACTACCGAATAAACCTACATTCATTTACAGAAGGGCACCCTCGCTTCGGAACCAACTAGTACACAATGTAATTGACCCTCCACAGACAGTTAAATTATTTAAAGACCTTAAAGGTTTTGTGAGATGCAATAGATGTTTACCATGTAAAACGAATAGACGACAACCAAGGAAAACACTCAAATTTAAATCCAGAGCCAGTGGAGAAGAATTTCACATTAATAAACTAATCACTTGTCACACAGATCATGTAACCTATGTCGTTGAGTGCCCGTGCCGGCTGCAATATGTGGGCAGGACAACAAGACCTTTATTCGTCAGGATCAGAGAGCACATCAAGAATATACGAAAAGGCTTCCCAAAACATAGTCTATCCAGACATTTCGCAGAAAAACACAATAAAAATCCAAGTGGACTTATCTTCTATGGGATTGATACCATAGCTGCACATTGGCGAGGAGAAAACAAGAAGATTAAAATCTCCAAAAATGAAACATTCTGGATATATAGACTCAATACACTACAGCCCAAAGGCCTTAACTTAGACATCGATCTTAATTGTTTTATCTCTAATTTTTAACCTCCATAACACTCCGAGTTCTATTAATTGGTTTTATTAGTCGGTTCTATTAGTCGGTCCACACCCCCCTTTTTTTTAAATAATTTTAATATTTTAAACATATATATTTTTAAAAAACGAACATCTTTCAGCAAACAATTTTATAGTCATCATGCCATATATAATCTTCTTTTACTATTTATTAATAATTATTTATAATTAATAATTTAATGTCCACCTCACCCATTGTTATAGAATCATCTTATGTTACTAGTTCCCTTCATAATATCTTGTTACCTATGTTACCAGAAACATACACATATTACAAACCTGAGATGCCATAATTTAAATAAATTTATTCACCACCTTCATCGCACTCCAATTTATAAATACCTTGTCCTTGACGATTCAAATACTATTACCTTTGTCCATCTCTTCCACTAATTTCTAATTAATGGCTATTTCCTCTCTAGCCTTTTACATCACGTGTATTCTCATTATACACCACTAGATGGCCTTCCAAATTTCCTCCCCTTTTTACATAAAAATATCCACTTTTTTTAATAAAAAACATTCACTCTTTCTTATATAGACTTTTTTATATACCTTTTTTATATACACATTCCTATACACACTTTTTTATTGTTTGATTAAAGTTTACATAGGGTTAATATGCTTTAGATATATACTTTGTCTAGTATTTACGATGTATGTCACTTCCCAGACTACCTACATGCGATTAGCAGTGGAATAATATAACAAAGCAAACTACCCAGGTTCGGCATATATTACATATATTTGGCCAGTACACATAACGGATTGGCGATATTAAAAAAGTTTCTTCTGTTATAGTCTTCCTCGATCGCCATATTACTGTAGCCGATGCCCTGGAGCTTCCTTCCGGGTTTTTTCCAGTGTTTACCGACCTGTGTTTAATCCGTTGCCTAGCTACCGCATGTAGTTATAAGGGACCATGGCGGAAGTGTACCGACGCTGCTGAGGACGTATTGATTACGAAACGCGTACGGCGTGTCGCGTCACTTCCGGTTCCCGCACACAGAGAACGAGGCTTGGACCACATCGCGCTCCACACTCGTATCTGTGCTTGTTTACTTACTTCTGATTGTGAGTACCTCTCTGTTTTATATTGAATAAACCTCCTAGACAGTATTACGCTATGTGCCTTGTCTATCTATCATCCCTTGGTATACGGCTATGAGCTATATCTGGCGGACCTCTCGGATCATCCCCAGCCTATAGGAGAATAGTAGGATCCACTAATACCCCAGGGATACCTCCAGCTAGGACCTCAGGGACCACTTCAGGGACCCATCGACCCAGGAGGAGGGGAGACACCGAGACCCTTGATTCTTATACACCCGCCTTATACCCCTGTGTGGGGTGGGTGCTTCTGGTAAGCGAGCCTTTTTCACCAGAAAGGACCACGCAGCACCCTACCACACGGCACGGGGTCACCCTTTTGAATACAGTGATTGTCACCTACCACTCATATATATATTTTTTTCTCCTGCACAATATACTCAGTCACTGGACTACAAAAATTCCATCATTGGGACTATTCACAGATTGGTTGCACACCAGCACTATTTGGATTGTGTTGGGACTATTCACAGATTGGTTGCACACCAGCACTATTTGGATTGTGTTTCCTTTTAGTATATTCTATTTGTACACCAACACTATTCTGATTGTGTTTTCATTTTATTACATTTTTCTGGTATTTGTATATTTATCCTTTGTATACTAGTTCTTTCCCCAGCTCTTTACAGCACTTTCCATATACTGTATGATACAGTTGGGATTTCTTTGCACGTGCACTACAACACTTTATTTGATAAGCACTTTATCTGCTAAGCACCTTTATTTTGACTAGAACTCATTTGTATTGAGTTATGTTTTAGCATGCAATATTTACGCTAAATTATTTGTCACTGTCACTTTATTGTATTTACAGTTTGTACGTTTTTATTGTTTTTTAAATAGGCAGCGCCAACACCCTATCTTTTATCCATTTTATATTTAGTCCCCGGACTAATATTCAGGGAGGCTGCAGCCTACACTCACACACACTATCTATACATTACATTTACTCCACACACTTGTCACTGGGACATATTTTCTTTGCACAATTTTTGGGCATATCCTATTAGAGTCCTTTTGCGCGTAGTTTATACATCTCCCTGATGATCAGTCGCCCGTCTGCCTGAAAAATAGAAAAAAAAAAAAAAGAAGAAGCAGCTCCTGCTTCTCCGGACACCTCCCGCGGAATGAGCTGTTTTGATTTTGACAGCTCTTATATAATGACCTGACGTCACAAGCCGTCCCAAAATGCACTGCTCAGGTGCAGTGAATAAGTTACTGATGTCAGTAATTTATTCACTGCACCTACAGTAAAGCAATGGATTATGGGGTGACGTCAGAGCCCTATAAAAGAACTGTCAAACTCAGATAGAAGTTAGTTAGCCAGAGAGAGTCAAAGGTTAATCAGCTGGCTCGGTGGCTTAGCTGGTAGAATAACAGGCTTGCAAACAAAAGGCTGTGAGTTTGAATCCCCAGGTCAGTGGGTAATTAATATTAATTATGGATTTTAACCACTTCCATACAGAACAGTTATACCCAGACCAATTTCTTCCTGCCCAGACCAATTTTCAGCTTTTAGCACTCTCACACTTTGAATGTACCCAATCAATTTTTTTATAATTTTTTTCACACAAATAGAGCTTTCTTTTGGTAGTATTTAATCACCACTGGGTTTTTTTAATGTTTCGCAATATAAGTGAAAAAATAGCAAAAATTTTGAAAAAAAAAAAACATTTTGTTTTAGTTTCTATTATACAATTTAGCAAATAAGTAATTTTTTGAAAATAAATTTGGGCCAAAATTTATACTTCTACATATCTTTGGTAAAAATAACCCAAATTAGTGGTTATTATTTAGTATGTATGAAAGTTATAGAGTCTACAAGCTATGGTGCCAATCATTGAAAATTGATCACACCTGATGTACTGACGGCCTATCTCATTTCTTGAGGCCCTGAAATGTCAGGACAGTACAAATACCCCCCAAATGACCCCATTTCGGAAAGTAGACATTCCAGGGTATTTAGTAAGAGGCATGGTGAGTTTTTTGAAGTTGTATTTCTTCCCACAATTCTTGGGGAAAATGAAGATTTTTTTTTTTTTACACAAAATTGTCATAATAACAAGTTATTTCTCACACACAGTATATGCTTACTTGCAATTACACCCCAAAATACATTCTGCTACTCCTCCTGAGTATGGTGATACCACATGACAGCCTGGCCACATACAGAGGCCCAACTTTCAAGGAGCACTATCAGGTGTTCTAGGAGCATAAATTACACATATAATTTCCTAACGACCTATCACACTTTTGAAGGCCCTGGAGCACCAGGACAATGGAATTACCCACAAAATGACCCAATTTTGGAAAGCAAACACCCCAACATATATTCTATGAGGCATAATGAGCTTTTGAACATGTCATTTTTTTCCACAAGTTTTTGGAATATGTGAAAAGAAAATGAAAACGCATTTTTTTTTCTTACACAAAGTTGTCAATTTATAAGATATTTCTAACACATAGCATGTATATAGCAAAAATAACACCCCAAAATACATTTTGCTACTCCTCCTGAGTATGGCGATACCACATAGGTGGGACTTTGTCACAGTATAGCCACATACAGAGGCCCAACATGAGTACCGTCAGGTGTTCTAGGAGCATAAATTACACATATAATTTCATTACAACCAATCACACTTTTGAAGGCCCTGGAACAGCAGGACAATGGAAACCCCCACAAAATGACCCCATTTTGGAAAGCAAACACCCCAACACATAATCTAGGAGGCATGGGCTGCAGATAGGTACTCAGGTACACTGATCGGCTTCGGAAAGGTACTCGGGTACTCTGATGAGCTTCAGAGAGGTACTTGGGTATTCTGATGGGCTAGAGACAGGTACTCGGGTAATCTGATGGGGTGCAGATAGGTACTCGGGCACTCTGGGCTAGGGACAGGTACTTGGGTACTCTGGGCTGGAGACAGGTACTCGGGTATTCTGGGCTGGAGATAGGTACTCTGGGCTGGAGACAGGTACTCTGATGAGCTACAGAGAGGTACTTGGGTACTATGATGGGCTGCAGAGAGGTATTCGGGTACTCTAATGCAGTGGTCCCCACTAACAGGCCAGGTTTGCAAGATAACTGAAATACATCCCAGGTGATATAATTTGCTGCTCAGTGATTGCAGTACTCTAGTCTGCATCTCCCCAAGGTAATACTTAAAATCTGGCCTGTTAGTGGGCACTGAGAACCGGAGTTGAGGACCACTGCTCTAATGGGCTGGATACAGGTACTTGGATACCTTGATGGGCAGAAGACAGGTACTCTATTGGGCTGCAGATAGGTACTCAGATACCCTGATGGGCTGGAGATAGATACTCGGGTACTCTGATGGGATACAGAGAGGTACTCGGGTACTCTGATGACAGTTACTCAAAGTACCCGAGTATCTGTCATCAGAGTACCCAAATACCTGTCATCAGAGTACCTGAATACCTGTCAACAGCCCATCAGAGTACCCAAGTACCTGTCACCAGCCCATCAGAGTACCCAAGTACCTGTCACCAGCCCATCAGAGTACCCGAGTACCTGTCATCAGAGTACCTGATGGGCTGGTGTCAGATACTTGGGTACTCTGATGGGCTGGTGACAGGTACTTTGATGGGCTAGTGACAGGTCCTCTTTATTGGGGGGGCAATCAGTGTGTTTTTGGGGTGCACTATGATCGGTAACTAGCTGTTACTGCAATCTCCTCCTCACACAGGATCAGTGAGGAGGAGAACACAGTAACAGCTAGTTACCGTGTTCTCTGTTGACATTCTGTGACCGGCTGTGATTGACAATTTCATTGGCTCTTTACCTAGATCGGGGATGGGCTCTGTCTGGGGGTGCGCATTGCGGAGAGAACGCGCGGCTCGCGCTGGAGCCGCTCATGTGATCGGCTGTGATTGGACACAGGCAAACACATGGTAAATAGCCAATTTCATTGGCTGTTTACCTTGATCGGGGATCGGCTCTGTCCGAGGGACGAGCCTCATCCCTGATCAACGCGTTGCACGCCCCTAGGGGCGCAGTAGCGGCGAGAGCGGACAGACGACATATGACGGCCGCCTGGAATGAGGATCACTTCCTGCCGGCATCATTTGACTATGCCCTGTTATGGAAGTGGTTAATTAAAACCTATTAATTGTCCCACCCCTTCTGAAGTGACATCAGTAATTTATTCACTGCAACTGAGCAGTGGATTATGGGGCGCTGGTGATGTCAGAGCTGTCAAACTCAGATAGAGAATTGTTAGGCAGAGAGAGGCATGGGTTACTCAGCTGCCTCTGTGGCGTAGCTGTTAGAATAACAGGCTAGCAAGTGAGAGGCTGTGGGTTTGAATCCTTGGCCAGTGGGTGAATAACAGTCACTTACATTTAAGCATTAAAATTAGGGCTTGTGATTTTTCATGTGTATGTTCGCTAGCACATTTCCCCTGTTTGAGATGTTCTGGTGCGAACCAAACAGGGGGGTGTTCGGTTCATCACTATTAAAAAGTATCATGTTCCTTGTATAGCTTGTGAACTTCAAAAAACCGGTCAGCTCCTAGTCTGAACGGTACCTTGACAAACTGCGCTATTATAAAGTGAATAAGTGCAAATACATATATATATATAAATAGTATTACATTTCATATATATATATATATATACACACCGTGTTTATTGGCGTATAACACGCACCTAATTTTAAGCGGGAATTTTCTGGAAAACGTAATTAAAAAAAATAAATAAATAAAGAAAATTTGAAGAAAAATAAGGGTAGCTCAGAACTTTGTCCCCCTTCATCGCTTTGAAACATTTGTACCTAAAAGGGTACAAGTTCTTGACTTTTCTACAGTGCCTGACAGGGGGAAAGGGGCAAATAGACACACACTCTGCTTTGCAGGAATGGAGGAGCTAGTGTGTGTCTCATAGCTCCTCACCTCCCTGTCAGGCAGTGTGTTTCTTTGACCCCCCCCCCCCCGGCAGACTCATTTTGTCACTCTGGCCCCCTTTAACACCAGTGAACACTGCTGCCTTACAAGGGAGCTCAAAGAGACACACACTCTGCTCTGCAGGGAGGGGGGGGGGGCCTGTCAGCCAGTATGTGTCTTTTAGCTCTCCCTCCCCCCTGTCAGGCTTACTGTGTGCTCCACCACTCCCCAAGACTTATTTTATTTCACAGGTTTTAACCATTTGCCGACTGCCACACGACTATTTACGTTGGCAGTCAGCCCCTCACAGGCAAAGCGACGTAGGGCTACGTCGCTAGCCTGTAAGGGTTTTGGGAGCAAGCGCGCCGCCGGATGCGCACTCCCGCTCGGTCACGGACCCCCCCCACGCGTGTGCCCGGCAGACCCAATGTCCGCCGGGCACTCGCGATCGTCCGTGACAGCGGGAGAAAGGCAGGCGGCTAGTGTAAACAAAGCCGCCTGTCAGTCTCCCCTGTGTAAGAATGGTGATCAAACGGTTCTACTATGTAGGACCGTTGATCACTGTTCTTACACATCAAGCCACAGGTGTTCTTTTTTTCGTCCTCGCTCCGGACACCTTGAAAAAAAAAAAATGTTATCCTTCCTTGTGGCCTTCCCAGGTTCAGCCTCTCTCCTGGGCAAGAAGACCCCCTCTTATGGGCTGTAAATCTCCCTCGATGGTGGGTTCCCCTTGGTGCTGGGGGTAAGTTAAGTTGCAGTATAAATTGCTGCATTTCATACTGATACCAATACTTGACAGTTAAAACTCCCACAGATGCCGTATTTCAGTGGAGGTTATTTCCTCGCTTTTGTTACAGTATGAATGATGATATGATGCTGACTGGCTGGCAATTATTTTGCTGTATTTTTCTCCCCTTAAACAGGCTTGCTGGCTCTTGTAGTTCCCTAGAGATGGTGGTTTTGCATGCTCCAGTGTGGGGGGAGGGGGCCAGCCCAGGCTTCTTCTGATCACTATGGAGCTGTTGGGTCGCTTTTAATCAGTGGAGGCAGTCTCCAGGTGCGGTTTCCTTTTCCTCTGTGGCCAAAACACTGTGTGTAACTGGGTCTCTGCTGCCCTCACTGTGAGTACATACACATCCTGGTCTACTTTGCCTGTGTTGAAGCTTGGGGTATTTTTGTCTAAATCTGACACCAGCCTCAAAGCACTGAAGATTTTTTTTGAGAAGGAATTCGTTTTTTTTTTCTTTATCATTTTTTTGGGGGAAAAAAAAGAGAGCAATGTATGTGGCCAGGGCGGAATACATTTTCGTCAGTTGGTCACTCCGAATAGACCTGATCAAGTGTGGAGCCACGGTGTAGTGGGGATGAATGTGAACTAAGCACCCTGCAACCTTGATTTACTGAAATATTGACACGGCTGTGAATGCTGTCACTTAGCGAATGCTTCACATCATCTTATCACTAATTTGGAGGATATGTCAGCTATACCTTAAGGAGGTAGTCCAAAGATCTTCCTCTCATTATGCTTAGCACAATGATTTGCTGGGAGGCTACGTTGCCAGGAAGGAGAATGTGTCTATGCCTTAATGGGGTAGTCAGAGGTTCTCCTGTCCACTATTTATAGCCTCAAAGTTACTGTGAGCACTGGATGTAGTTACCATTCCCAAGTGTTGGCATATAGCTTGCGCTGCTTTACAATACTGTTGCTACCTGCTGCAGAGAGCCTCCAACAACAAGGTTATTTCTGTTGGCAGGTGACAGACAACAGCATAAGCTGGCACTTTATGTGCAGCCTGTGGCTATCCTATTAGTCCTTATTGCTAAGAGCAAATGAGGTTCTCCTTGAGTGGAGGAGAAAGGGCTCTGGTTGGGAAACTTGTGTTACGTTTTATCAGTTTCAGGTAAAGGCTTGTTTGCCTGGCTCTTGGAGATGGCCCAGGACTACAGCATCAGAGTTTTCTTAGTGCAGATAGCCTACGGCCACACCATACCACCCTGTATGTGCTTGATCTCAGAAGCTAAGCAGGATCAGACCTGGTTAGTGGATGAATGGGGGACCACCTGGAAACACTAGGTTCTGTACAGCAGTACATATACCTCTTAACCAGAAGAGGGCAGTTATACTGATAATTTTGCACTTAGCTTCTTTAGGTTTCTGGGTCAAGATGCCCCAGTGCTGTGGGGGACAGTTCACCACTCTAAGTCAACTTACATGTTCTGCATTCTGAGGCTTTACAAAATCTAACAGCCATAGGCATGCCTCCTGAAGGCAGAGGCAACAGGGGGTTGTGGTTTCAGAAGCCTTGGGACCCGGATGTTTTGGGGCTATTTCCCATGATGCTCATGCACTCTGAAGTGTAGTTGGGCATCATGGGAGGTGTGGTTCTGGGGTGCCGAGGTTCTCCATCACTGCTCTAGGGCTATGGTCAGAGGCAGGTTTTAAAAAGAAAGCAGTGTACAATGTTTGCATTGCCCCCATACCCTGTAAGACCTTTTTAAATGTTTGAGTAACAATGATAGCTAATGTTCTCATCCCTGCAGCAGTTTTCTGCTTCCTTACCATAGCTCCCATGCTCCACCAATCTGTCAACAGTTTTAAAGCGTTGTAAACCCTATAAAAAAAAAAAAAAACCTGCAAGACAAAGGCATAATGAGCTAGTATGCATCGCATACTAGCCCATTATGTGTAACTAACCTTAAAACGAAGCCCTGACACGGACCCCCGGACATCGCTGCGGGCGCTGCCATGATCCCTCGTCGTCTCTTCCGGGTTCGGCGGGTTCGGCGGCTCCGGCGCACTGATTGGCCGGAAGAGACGGCTCCGGCGCGATGATTGGCTGGAGCCGCGATGACGTCACTCCCGCGCATGCGCGCGGGAGTGATTTTTCCGGCAAGCTCCCGGCAACTTAATTGAAGGTCCCCCCGGGCCTTCAGAGCGCATGCGCCGCTCGCGCGAGCAGCTGCATGCACTGTAAATATCTCCTAAACCGTGCCGGTTTAGGAGATATTATTTGTACCTACAGGTAAGCCTTATTATAGGCTTACCTGTAGGTAAAAGTGTCAAAAAGCGGGATACTACCGCTTTAAGGAGTGATTTGTGGCTCAGGGCATTCTTTCGATACAGATGCAGAGGTGGAGCACGAATATTCATTCCCTCTCTTTGGTCGCAAATATTGGATGGCCTTTGGATTTATATTAGTACTAAGCACATGCATGTATTTATGAAAGTTCCTGTCTTTATGCCAGAATCCTGGAAAACCATTATTCTGGTGGTAAGAAAGGGAGACTGGTGCCCTTTTCTGGACTTAGCAAACGCTAGTCTACATGTTCCTATAGTCTGGGTTCGCCAGCACTTCTCAGGTTTTCTAGCAGACGATGACTTGGCCTAGGTCATGGTATGTTTTTTGGTTGGCATTCTCCCCAGAACCCTCTTAAGGGTACTATAAATCTTTATGGTATTTATTTCCTCAAGTGATATCTTGCTGATAGCGAAGTAGGGGTACTGCTGCTAAGTAATGTTCTAGCCTGCAGGACCCTCTAGATCTTGGGAGTATCTTGTCAATTTTTAGTAGATTCAAATTCAGTCTACTTAAGTCCTGGATCGCTGTTCATTGCAAGCGAAGGTCATGTCTATCCTTCTGGGTCCTGGTATGTTTTTTGTCATGGCACCCGCCCCAGAACCCTTCTGGAGGTACTATCTATCCTTATGGCATTTGTTTTCTCAGTGATATCCTGCTTAGAGCTATGTAGGAGCACTGCTGCTAGTTAACGCCTTAGCCTGCAGGACTCTCGAGAGCTTTCATCTTGTCAATTTTTAGTATAATTGAATTCAGTCTACTTACTCCTAGATCGCTGTTCAGTGCTAGTTAAGGTCATGCCCATCCTTCTGGGGCCTGGGATCCTGAGCATTATCTGGATGATATCCTGTTGTTTTCTCATAGACCACCGGGATCAAGTCTTGCAGACCCTATCAGAATTCGGGTGGATGGTGAATGTGCAGAAGAGCCAACTTGTTCCGTCCCAATCCCTAACCTACCTGGGGAGGGTTTTCAGTACAGTCCAATATAAGATTTTTCTGCGAAGAGAGAAGATCAATCGAGTCCGTGCGGAGACCAAGGAGATTACCGTTTTGTCAGGGCATGAGTTTTTTTTTTAGGTCTCCTGACGGTCTGTATCCCGGCAGTGCCTTGGGCACAGTGGCACAGGAGTAGGTTTCAGTTCTGCCTTCTAAGCCAGTGGCGCCACGGTTCTCTCAGCCAGAGGTTTCCGGGTTCCTCACTTCATTTCCAACAACCTTCTGTGGTGGGCCAAGAGGAGCAATCTCTCCCTGGGCGGGCCCATCAGCCCTGGAGATAGGATCATGATTACTTCGGATGCCAGTCCCTAGAGTTGGGGGGTGCATTGCCTACAACTGAAAGTGCAGGGAGTGTGGTACCGGAGTTTGCCATGTTCCTCGAATCTCCTAGAACTAACAGCAGCCAGGGAAGTGCTGGAGACGTTTCTGCCTGTAATCCAAGGCAGGGGAGTCAGACTTCTCATGGACAATACGACGACAGTATCGTACATTGTGAAACAAGGGGGAACAAGAAGTCTGCGACTTCTCCAGGTAACTGCGGAGATCGTCTCCTTTGCCGAAGCCTACTTGCTGGACCGTTCAGCATCATATCTCCCGGGCCCTCAGAATACCCTAGCAGACCAGTTGAGCAGGAACTTCACCAACCACACAGAATGGGTGCTAAATCCAAAATATTTGTCGAATTTTCACACAATGGGGAGTTCCCGAGATAGACTTAATGGCGACACCGTTCAACTGTCAAGTTTTTTTCCCCACTTCTTCTGCCCGCAAGCTCTGGCCCAGGATGCTCTCTCTCAGAAGTGGGGCTTTAAGCAGGTCTACCTATTTCCACCAATTGCTCTAATCCTCAAATCATTGGTGAAGATCATGGAGGAGGGAGTACCAGCTATTGTGATAACTCCATTCTGGACGAGGAGGCCATGGTTTCCCCTTCTTGGTCGTCTGGCGGCGTGTCCTCCAATAAGGCTCCCTCAGGCCAGGGACCTTCTCATCTGCAACGACCACACTCACCCCAACTCGGCCCGTCTGGCCTTGACTGCATGGAATTTGAAGGGAGCAAGCTTCAGAACCTGAATCTCTGACTCCGTAATGTCCACCAGAAGTCATCCAGGAAAGAATCTACTAAGGCCACTGTTTATAGAGTGTGGCAGAGGTTCGAGGCCTTCTCAGTCCAACAGGGGTTTTCTTTCCATTCCCCCTCAGTGGCGAATATATTAGATTTTCTGCAGTATGGCCTCAACTCGGGACTAAGCTTCAACATGCTTGAATTACAAATTTCAGGACTTTCGGCCTTTACCAATACCTCATGGTCAAAGGAGTCTCTAGTAGTTTGATTCCTCCGTGCGGCCATCAAGATATGCCTGCCTATTCGTCCTTTTCTTTCCAAAGTGGGATTTACCGTTAGTATTAACGGGGGTTGCTAAAAAGCCCCTTTTTTCCCAGATTCGGACAGTCCTTTATGGTACCTGACATTAAAGACAGTTTTCTTGACAGTTTTGGTCTTAGCCAGATGAGTCTCAGACATTGCGGCCTTCTCCTACAAAGAGCCGTTCTGCACCTTCCTTCAGGACAGCGTGGTATTACGACCTTCTCCGAAGTCCCTTCCTAAAGTCTCGTTGGAATTTAATTTTAATTGAGAATCGGTTCTCCCGGCCTTTTCACCTTCTCAATCAGCCTTGGAGGAGCATAGATGCCATAATCTGGATATGAAGTCTCTCCTACAGACATATCTGCCCAGAACGGTCTAGTTCCGGAAAACAGATGCTCTTTTTTGTATTCCCAAAGGGTCCCAGGATGGATATGCCGGCCCCTCCAAGAGTCCTCTCGACATGGATAGTTAAAGCAATCCAAGCAGCTTACTCCCTGGAAGGCCTCCCCCCTCCTCAGGGGATCCGAGCACATTCCACAAGAGCGGTGTCATCCTCCTGGGCAGCTTGGTCCAAAGTATCGGCAGACGTGGTCTGTAAGGCAGCAAGTTGGAAATCTCCTAATATTTTCATAAATACTATAAGCTGGACGTGATGTCATCCCAGTATGCTCAGATGAGAGCTTCAGTATTGTCTTCTGCTTTATCAAGATATTAAAATGTGTTTTTTGGCAGCAGCACCTGCTATTTCAGGGATGACCTATGGGGTCCAAGGGGGCGGAGTTGACCCATAGTCTGATGGCATGACGCAGAGCCAGGAAAGGAAAAGTATTGGTAACAACTCTCCATTATATATATATATATATATATATATATATATAATATAATATAATATAATTTTTTAATGCTATATATATATATATATATATATATATATATATATATATATATATATATATATATATATATATATATATATATATATATATAATATAGCATAAAAAAATAATCAAATTGCATGATAAGTATAAATCATGATTGATAACTAAATAAGTGCATATAACAGCTAAAAAATTAAGAAGTAATGTCCATATAACACCAATGTGATGATTTACTACGTACTACATAAACACATATGAATTTAACACATAATGTCCATAATCCTCAAAAAATTCAAAAATTGTGGTGCAAACGTGAAAAACTTGTTGATCGAAAGTAATGTGTAGATAATGTATCTAAATCCACCACCAGTAACAATGCCTACTTAGCAAAGGTAAGTATATAACTCACAGATAGAGATAATCCAAAATAGCATACATCTCCACCACAACACTAGGTCACATCAGAGGTAATTTAACACACAGAGAGTAGGAAGGTATATCAAAATTCCATTCACAACATCTCAAGGATTCACATCCAGGGGAGACCAGAGAGAGAGGCTTCCATGGTGTAATACCGTAACATTTATTTGCAACTTGCAAGATTAAAAAAACACTTACAATCTTTCAGATGGATAAAAACTTTTAAGGACATGCCGATTGCGCTCCACCTGTGTTCCAAACAGCGTAAGTGACATGTCACGCTAACCCGTAACCAAAACGCGTTTCATCGGAGACATCTGACGTCATCAGTGGTCATGTGATAGGGCACTTCAATTCCACTTCCTTAAATACACGTCACCTAAAACAGAGGATATCCAATCCACATCAATCCTTGCTGGGAATCAATTAAGTGAGAAAGTAAACCCTAACAAATAACGCCCCTATTGATTGGCTAAAAAAACAATAAAATGGGAGTATTAAAAAGGTATTGTAAAATTATTAATGCCCAACCATCCACATATAAAAAATCGGACTAAAATAACCAAGATGATCTGAAACATTAGTAAAAAGATTAGTAGAATATATCTAAATTGACATATATTATATATTAAACCCGAGGCAAAAAGTCCCTCTAGTGGCCACACAAGTGTACATTAATTATTTTAACCCGCAATGGTCCTAAAAAAAAACTAGATGAGGCTGACACAACACCATCTAGTGGTAAAAATCTGGATGTCCTATATATCTAAACTGAATTAAAATAGAAAGTTGTGCTTGGAACACCTTAGACATTCAATAATTATAGATGTAACAATTATAATCAAAGTCTACATTCATTCCTGCAGTGTATAAAGTACATAACTCAAAAATCCATTCCGTTTCAATCCTTCAGATTTTCTGTTTTATATTACTGCCCCTCCAGTAGGGTTTAATTGTATCAATCCCTTTGTATAGCTTACTCTGTGTTAAATGTCTGGTGATCCTGCCAGTTCCGCTGCTTTGCTATTGCAAGCTGACCACACTAGGAATGAGCGCACATTCAGCCCTTTGTAGTCAGTTTTATGGCGCTGCTGGGAGAACAGCCTGCCTGTCCTCCATCGGCAATGACTTGTGCCGATGTGCCCCCCTGCACAGCACTTTACTGGGAATATCAGCACATTGCTGTCTTTCTACCGCTTGCTGACACATCCCCCGCAGCCTCCATCCCCAGAGCTCTAAGACGCTTATTCAGCTTAAAACAGAGGTCATGTGATCACTTATAGAGATCATTAAATGCTTTTTTTTTTCTTTTTTCTTTTTATAAGTGGTATAAACATATATTTGAACAGAAAAAAAAATATGATAAAGAGACCTTTGTCCATCATTTATAAATTACATTTCTCATATTTTCATTGTCTGAATAATATCATCCTAATAAAATATTTCCCAACATATCCTCCAGGTCAGTTATCGAGTCACTGACACTCGTCTGAGTGATGGGAAATTGTATCCAACTTTATTCCGTTTGACACCAGATGACCGGATCCGTTATACAGCTATTATACAATTTTTGCAGCATTTTGGGTGGAACTTGGTTGGAATAATAACATCGCAGGATGGCAGCGGGGATGAGGAGTCCCAAGAACTCAGTAAGATATTGAGCCAACATGGAATCTGCGTAGATTTTATCATTAAACTCACTGTAGATAACATACTTGATAATACAGGATTTAGGATTATTCGTAAATCAAAAGCTAAGGTTATCATAGCGTGTGAAACTTTCACATCAAACTTTTATTACTTTTCTGAGCACATGGCCTCTACTTTAGAAAATATTACATTCATTTTCCCGCCTTCATGGAGTAAGCTAAGTAGTAACAAATATGAGGACTCAACAGCAATCAACTGCAGCTTCATATTTCTGTGGAAACAAAAAATCTACGTACAATTTGATAATTATGATCATGGTGTCAGCTTCTCCCGCTGCTTAACTGACCCAATAATGGAAGATCTTTGGATTTATTTGTTTCACTGCCTTTCCCCACACCCACACAAAAATGACTTTATTCAATCATTCCATAACATTACTGCAAAACCTTGCAGAGGTGTAAAACATTTTTGGAAGGCATTTGATGGTTATACAAGTCTGCCTTTCTATGCATACAGGGCTGTGTATGTTCTGGCCCATGCTCTACATGGAATGTACATGAAGAAATATAAATCTGAACACAATAGATTCCAGCACAGAGTAAGTTGGATAATAAGTGTTTATATTACTATGATCCTATCCTATATTATATAATAATGATGTGAATGGATGGCTATCTCCGCCCTTCCTCTCATTTCCTGGGCAATCAATAAAAATCTTTTAATTCTCTATACAGGCTTTAAATATAGATAAATAAATGTCTTTTTGATTTTTTTTTTTTGTTTAATAGGAAAATGATTAATAGTATTTTTATAATTGCTTTGATTATGCCATGGTAAGAGACACATTCAAATAGCTCATATCCATAATTTATATATTTTAATTGTGTTGTATATATTTATGTAGCACTGCCCCCATGGGAGCTGCTTAGATTGCATTCCCCTGGGTTACCCATAGCAACATCCAGTTGAACTTATAGCTTTAAGTCCTCGGCTCAGTCAATGAACAGTCCAGGAGATTTGTATTTTTTGTATTGTATTTTAGAACTAAGATGGGAGAAGGGATGAGTGGGATACTCTAACTAGCAACAATGCACAACTTGAGGACAGCTATCTGCGGTGTGTGCGGCAAGGCCGCTGCTTCACTTTGCCACTGTTTTAAATGATGAACAGTACTTTAAGCTTCTCTTCAGGGTCTATCTTGGCACCCCCTTTCTGACCCACTGTGTGTGCCGGCTTCTGTCCACTGACACTCCCTGGAGTGGTCCCCTTCCCGGGCAAACCCCTGGCAAGCTCCCTGGTACTCACGGACACTGTTTTTCACAGGAATCTCTGCCACTGCTCCACTGTCAGTTTCACTGGACTTCACAGCTCAGCCCCACACTTCTGGTTCTCTAGGCCAACTGCCTGTGACCACTTCCTCTCTGACAGGAGGAGAGACAGCTGCCACCCTCCTCCTGGGACTCTGCTACCCACCAAAGACACTCTGTCACGTGTCCTTGGCTTTTATGACCAATCCCAGGAAGCACCACTGCAGTGCCCTCCCACTGGGATAGCCACAAAAGCCTGTGTGTCACTGGCTGGGTTTCCTCCACTGTCCAACAGGCTCCCCTATTGAATACAGTGGGGACACTCCCTAAGACCAAGTGAATCACACCTGGCCACATGTAACAGGCAAAACTAGAAATCCTGCTCCCTGATAAGCAGAAGAACAATTAAATGCTTTTACCTAGCACCTGCCTAGGAGGGTGTTACATCTATATGCAGGTATATTCTAAAGTATATATCAGGGGTCTTCAAACTACGGCCCTCCAGCTGTTCAGGAACTACACTTCCCATCATGCCTAGTCATGTCTGTGAATGTCAGAGTTTTACAATGTCTCATGGGATGTGTAGTTCCACAACAGCTGGAGGGCCGTAGTTTGAGGATCCCTGGTATATATTTATATCTTATATGTATTTGTGTATGCTTATGTTTCTCTGCATTTCAGTGTAAAATATTGAAGTGTTTATCCAGATTTTGTGCATCTTGATTATTTGCTGTATATAAGGATCCTTCTCCCTACCATCCCTGACTCTAGGACTAAGCTTATAAGGATAAATCATATTAGAGAGAGACGGTCTTTAAGTGAGGATGACAGCTATTCTTTGGTTGGCCCGATAAAGGTTTAATGATAAAGTGATGTCACCATTGGGCAGTCATATGTGTTCTTTGAGCCAGTGCAATTTGGAATTTAGGAGAACAGCTGCCATTATTGCAGAAATCCAGAAAAGGGTGACACCAGCATAACTTTGCCCATCACCCTGTGCTCTATAGTGAAAAAATAGGCGTGGATGTCAACAAAAAGTAATTTTATGGAAGACAACATCAATGTTTTCACTACAGAACCTCACCTCCCTTCCTGGCATCTCACCTTCACTCTGGGCATTTCACCTTCCTGCAGGTCTACTTCCTCGGGGGGGAAACTGGGGACAACAAAGACCTCATGCAAAGTGGAGCAGCCGCCTCATGTAACCCATGAAGTCCACAGATACGTATACTGTACTAATAAAAAAGGCAAAGATATGCTGGAAGTGTACCATTGTATCCAACAATTAGAGCCCCAGAGTTTATCTATATGCTCAGGAGTGATGAGCCGAACACCCACGGTTCTGTTCGCACAAGAACACCGCGAGGAAAACTTTGTTTGAGCAAACAAACCCTATTGAAGTCTATGGGACTCAAACCTCGAAAATCAAACAGCCTCATTTTGAAGGCTTAAATGCAAGTTATTGCCCCAAAAAAGTGTATGGGGCCGGGGTCCTGACCTGGGGAACATGTTGCAATGAAAAAAAAGTTTTTAAAAATTATTGTTTTTAAAAGGAGCCCTGATTTATTGATTTTATTAAAGTGATACAATAAAAATGAAAAATTCCTTCAAATATCGTGCCTGGGGGGTCCCGTGAATGTGCCTGTAAAGTAGTGCACCCCTTACGATGTATGTAGCCTGCTGCAGCTATACTGACAAAGCAGTAAAAAAGCAGTGAAGCAAAAAATATCATGTACAAATATACATACAAATTTCAAATTACATGTACTTTTCATACGGGTGCAGAAAAATTGGACCTTGCTTGTTGATGGTGCCTGAACACCGTAACCCCTCGCAGTTACTCTTGCTGGGCGTGGGAACAGGCCCTGCTGCTAAAAAATCCATACAAATATGAAATTGCATGTACTTGTCATACAGGTGCCAAAAATTGGGCCTTCGGTGTTGCTGATGCCTGAACACCATAACCAACCCCTCACAGTCACTCTTGCTGGGTGCAGGAACGGGACCTGCTGGTAGGAATTCAATGCAAATTTGAAATCGCATGTGCTATACAAGTGCCAAAAATTGGGCCTTTGTGGAAGATGGTGCCTGAACACCATAACCAAGGCCTCACAGTTGCTCTTGCTGGGTGCAGGAATGGGACCTGCTGGTAAGAATTTCCCGCAAATTTGAAATTGCATGTGCTATACAAGTGCCAAAAATTGGGCCTTTGCCATATGTGGTGCCTGAACACCGTAAAAGAACTGTTTAAAGGCATTGGTCAGCCGGTCGCCTTCTCCACTGCTCCTCCTGTGGCTGAACGATGCCTCAGAAACACGTCCAGAGAATGTTGACCTCCCAGAGTCTGGAAAGGCGGTACACAATTTTTTTTTCAAGGCCTCATCAAGATGTTTCATCCTCTGCTCCCTCTGCGAAGGCAGGATGAGCTCTGCAACTTTACCCTTGTAACGTGGATCAAGGAGGGTTGCCAACCAGAAATTATCCCACTCCTTGATAGCACAAATCCTTGGGTCCTTTCGCAGACTTTGCAGAATCAGGGAGTGCATGCAATGTAAGTTGGAGGAGGCATGAGTTTGAGTCCTCTGGGTCACTAAGGATGACATTGTATGCAGGAGCAACCTCTCCCCAACCACGTACCACTCCTGGAGTTTCTAGGGAATCAAAACCATCCCTTGAAGACTGCTGTATGCTATCCTCTTACTCTACATCCATGCTCCTGAAATCCTCCTCCTCCTCCTGTGTATTTTTTGGCCCTGCAGGAATGATATCTGCATAAAGGAGGCCTTGTGAGGAAAGGAAGTCCTCCTCTTCCTGCCGCTGTTCTGCCTCAAGTGCCCTGTCCATGATTCCACACAGCATGTGCTCCAGCAGGTAGACTAGCGGGATAGTGTCACTGATGCATGTATTGTCCTGGCTCACCATCCCAGTGGCCTCCTCAAATGGTGACGTGCATGCATCCTTAATCAAAAGGGGCAAAAAAATGCCAAGCACCCCTGACCCTGTCCTTGTGCCATACTCACACAGGTACTCATTGATGGCCCTCTTCTGCATGTGCAGCCGCTGCAGCATTGCCAACGTTGAGTTCCACCTGGTGGGCATGTCACAAATGAGGCGGTTGGTGGGCAGGTTGAATTCCCTTCAATGTCAGATAAGCAAGCACTGGCATTGAACGAATGGTGGAAATGGCCACAGACTTTCCTGGCCTGCCTCAGGAGATCTTGGAAGCCTGTGTATCTGCTCAAGAAACGCTGCACCACCAGATTCAGAACATGTGCCAAGCAAGGAACATGTGTCAGGTGTCCCTGTCGGAAGGCGGAGAGAAGATTGGTGCCATTATCACATACAACCATTCCTGGCTCAATCTCTCGTGGTGTCAACCATCTCTGAGCCTGCCCTTGCAGAGCTGACAGAATCTCTGCACCGGTGTGAATCCAATCCCCTAGACAGACCAACTCAAGCACAGCATGGCATCTTTTAGCCTGACTGCTTGCATAGTCCCTTGAACGCTTAGGGAGCACTGCTGCTGCAGAGAAGAATTGCACAGAAGAGGACATGGAGGAAGAGGAGGAGGAGGTGGTGGTAGAGTAGCCAGATGTGGCAGAACCAGCACCAGCTTTTTGGAGGCATGGTGGCAAAACAAGCTGCAAGACCAAACTATGTCCTGCATCCTTCCCAGCTGCCAGCAAAGTTACCCAGTGCGCTGTGAAAGAAATGTAACGTCCCTGTCCATGCCTGCTGGACCAAGAGTCAGCAGAAATGTGCGCCTTCTTGCTGACCGCTTTGTCCAATAAGGCCAAAACACTACCTTCCACATGACGGTAGAGAGCCGGAATGGCCTTACGTGAAAAGTAATGCCTTTTTGGGACCTGCCACTGTAGTGCAGCACATTCTACAAGTTTGCGAAAGGGAGCCGAGTCTACCAGCTGAAATTGCAGCAACTGTAATGGTAACAATTTGGCCAAGCTAGCATTAAGATGCAGAGCATGTGGATGGCTGGGACAGTATTTCTTTCTACGGTTAAAATACTGGGGTAGTGAAATTTGCCTGATGCTCAAATCAAGCGGTGGTGTACTGCTAGCAGATTGGGTGCAAGTCTCTGTGCCACTCATTGCTATACCATCATCCCTCTCAATGCTGGTATTTGAGAAAGCATGAGGTATAGTAGGGTTAGAGACCACAGATGAGGAGCAAGGTGATATATGCTTGTTTTGATATGGTGCCTCTTTCAGGTGCTGTTGCCAATGGACTGCATGGCAGAAAGTCATATGCCTTGTCAAGCATGTGGTGCCCAAGCGGCTGGTGTTCTGGCCGCGATTGATCCGCTTTAGACAGATGCTGCAAACAGCAATGCTGCGGTCTACTACACAGGTGCTGAAAAAAGCCCACACTAATGAACTTTTTTGGAGTCCGCAGGGATTTTGCAGCACCCTGCACCTGTGGAGCTCTGTGCTGTGACGCAAAAGGTTGGCTAGTGCTAAGCCCGCCCATGGAGCACATCTTGCCTCATTGCAGTTGTGCATCCTCCTCATCCTCCCCCCCCCCCCTCCTCCTCCCCTCCTCCTCCTCCTCCTCCTCTATCCTGTCAAGCACCCAAGTATGGTCAGTGACCTCATCATCCCCTCCCTCCTCGTCACTGGAGCAAACTTGGCAATATGCTTCAGCTGTGGCAACATGACTGCGTGTCTCCCGTCCGTCGTTCTCACCCCCTCTCTAGGCTCATGTTATTCCCTTCATCAACCTGGGAAACAACATCACAGCTTTCAAATTGCTGCGCATCCTCCAGGAGCATGTCACTGACACTATGATCGAATAGTTCAGGTGACTCCTGCGTGCATGATGGTGGGGCGACTGAAGGAGTAGCTGTGGAGAAGGAGCCTGTGGAATGGGCCACTTTGGAACCTGCGGTGGAGGGAAAACTACTGGGAGTGTGGGTGTCAGAGGAAGAGGAGGATGAGGATGGCTTATTGATCCACTCCACCAACTCTTCCACATCTTGTGGATGAATAGCACGGGCAGCACTGGAAATAAAGGACGGACGTGCTCCGCCTGCAGAGGATGCACTATGTCGACTGTGACCATCACTTTTCACAAACGACACAGAGGCTGCTTGCCCTCCTTTTGTGGCCTGTGAGCATCGGCCTCTCCTTGTCTGCCTTTCAGACATTATGTTGATACAGATCAATATAGGGTATACCCAACTGAACAATAGATACTTAATAACCTGATATGATGTAATTGATAGCCCTATAGATGAGCTGTGGTGGTTATAGATGTACACAAGTGACTGATTATCAATACTCTCACTGATATCTGATGTAATCTATAATCCTATAGGTGAATGATCTGTGATCCCTATAATTAAATCCACAACTGAAAAAGGTTACTGTGGCTGATATCTGTAGTGATCTCTATTCACACAGCTATGTGACCTCTATAGATAAAACCACAACTGAGCAAAGGTTACTATGGCTGATATCTGCAGTTATGTCTATTCCCACAGCTATGTGACCCCAATAGATAAATCCACAACTGAGCAAAGGTTACTATGGCTGATATTTGCAGTTATGTCTATTCCCACAGCTATGTGACCCCTATAGAAAAAACCACAACTGAGCGCAAAGGTTACAGTTGCTGATATCTGCAGTGATCTTTATTTCCCCAGCTATGTGACCCCTATAGATAAATCCACAGCTGAGAACAGAGGTTACTGTGGCTGATATCTGCGGTGATCTTTATTCCCACAGCTATGTGACCCCCTATAGAAAAAAACACAACTGAGCTCAAAGGTTACTGTGTGTCACACCCACCTGGGATCTTGCAGTGGACAGGGAACCCAGTTGCAGTGGAACAGCACTCCCTTACAATCACGACCATCAGAAGTCCCTGGAAGTGGGAACAGGGCCCCATAGGATCTGTGGTGGCACGGAGGCCTTTAATGAAGAAGAGGAAGTTAAGACAACAACTCTGGAGTCAGGTCTGGCAGGCAATCAAGGAGTATCAACCTGAGGAAGAAAGGATCAGGAACCAGGAACACAGGCAAAGCAACAGCAGACACACAGGAGCAAGGAAAATAACCAAGCACTGACTGGAAGGTGTGCTTGGTTTATATAGGGAGCCAGGATCACATGACCCGCCACCTCCCACCAGTAGGTGGAGCAGACAGGAGCTATAGAGGGAAGTCAGACACCAAGCGCCATCTTGGTTTGTCTCCTAGATCCGCATCCACAACCCTCCTCTCTCCCTCTATGTAAGACACTGGAACCGCATGGCGGCCGCCATCTTGCCACGACAGTGCCCCCACTGCGGTCCTCAGAGGCGAGAGGGGGGAGAAGGAATGACCGCAGATCTGGAGGAGGTGTCTCTGAGGACAGCAAGCACCGAGACTCTGTTGCAGGCGAGTACGCGGTAGTGCTGTGACACTGTGGCTGATATCTGCAGTGATTTTTATTCCCAAAGCTATGTGACCCCTATAGATAAATCCACAACTGAGCAAAGGTTACTGTGGCTGATATCTGCAGTGATGTCTATTCCCACAGCTATGTGATTCCTATAGAAAAAAAAACACAACTGAGCGCAAAGGTTACTGTGGCTGATATTTGCAGCAATCTTTTTTTTTTTTTTTATTAAAATCTTATTTAATATCATTTTTTTTTAAACATAAATTTTTATTGAAGGTTTTTCAAAGAGTACATCAACAACTTAGTATTAAGCTGTGAGAAAAATACGCATACAAAAACAGGTGTATCCAAAGATCATACATAAACATAAGTAAATAATCATCACAGAGGACCTTATGAGTACACCGTCTAACCAGTGATACAACCAGGAACATACTAGTAAATAAAGAGCTCAGATATACCTCAGACTCGACCAGTGACAAGCGTCTGGAAAGAATGGCTGTATAAGGGGAGTGCCTGTCCCCCCTTTGGGAACACACTGTGGACAGGAAATCCCGGCGTAGCTTCCCCGAGATGGTGGGGCTGCCACAACCCGCCCACTCGCTCCAGACTATAAACAGATGGTACAATGTGGACCACCAATATATACCTATAACCATAGTCAGCTGCTATGTTTTAAGTTCAACAGGGCTACTATGTGGATGAATTTTCAGGAAGTTGTATAACCAAAAGGGTATGAAGAAAAAAAAAAGTAAAGGGAGGGGGGAGATAGTAGGGGAAACTAGGTAAACTACCAGATGGTTCCAGGCATAGAGCAGTTGGTGTCAACAACACATACTAGGTCATCTTACTTAATCAATGTCAGATAGGATTGTTAGCCATTTTTCCCATTTGTAATAGAATAGGGAAGCTTTGTGCTCTTTGTATGCTAGCAATTTTTCCATTTCATACTGGTAGTTAACCCTGTATTTAATTTCCCCCAGCAATTGCTATTCTGGTTGCAAAGAGGATGTGGGCGATAATTGTTCTACAGTCAGCATGAAATCCATCAATACCAATACTCAAAAGAGCTAGAGCAGAGTTCACTACATATTTTTTTTCCTGTTAGTGTAAATATGGTGAACTCTATTTGCTTCCATAGAGGTTGAATGGTAGGGCAGCTCCATAGTATATGGATTCAGTTCCCAGTTTCATGACACTCTCTCCAACATAGTGGGGATAAGGTTTTGTCGATCAAGTTCAGTCTATGTGGCGTCATATAGTACCTGTGCAAAATCTTTTGCGCGTTGTCCCAATGATTGATGAATGACGAGTAGTTAGCGTTAGCTTTGAAAGCTGCCAACCATTGAGCAACTGAAAAGGATTGAGATATATCCGCTTCCCATTTAGGCATAGTAGAAGATGTACAAAATCCCGTGGGGCGATTACATATGGGATAGAAGAGGGAGATACCTTTTAGGGTGGTAGGGGACTTGTTCAGTAGGTAGTTACACAGCCTAACTGGTATGTGTAATGGAGGGGCCTTATTAGATTTATTGTAATATTTAATTTGGAAGAGGGTCAATGTATCCATAGAGCTAGGGTTAGGAAGTACATCAGGAGGATAATTCAACCCCTGTTTTTTCCAGTGGGAGGTAGATATCCCTGGGAGTAGGAAGTGGTAACTAGCGGTCGGAATCCGGAGAGAGACACGGGTATCATCCCCGAGCTCCTGCTTTAACAATATATCTGCAGTGATCTTTATTCCTACAGCTATGTGACCCCCTATAGATAAAACCACAACTGAGAGCAAAGGTTACTGTGTCTGATATCTGCAGTGATCTTTATTCCCACAGCTATGTGACCGCTATAGAAAAAAACACAACTGAGCACAAAGGTTACCGTGGCTGATATCTGCAGTGATCTTTACTCCCACAGCTATGTGACCCCCAATAGATAAAACCACAACTGAACACAAAAGTTACTGTGGCTGATATCTGTAGTGATCTCTATTCACACAACTATGTGACCCCTATAGATAAATGCACAACTGAGCAAAGGTTGCTGTAGCTGATATCTGCAGTGTTGTCTATAAAGATTTTAGAATGTTGCAGAAACTGGTATCTGATGTAAAGAAATGAATCTATCCCTCACACAGGAACCTCGCCCTCCCTACACTGCTACAAATGTCTCTCGGCACTGTCTGACTCCAAAAAAACAACTACTCTCTCCCTGCCTGAATCGCATGCCTGTCCCTGTCTCATCGCCCGCTCGATGACACTACACGCAGCGGCTGCGCGAGCAGCCCTTTAGGTTGTGTGGGGCGTGTACTTGGTCCCTGAGTCATGATTGGATAAAGGCAGCCTGCCTTTAGTCCAACCATGGCAGAGATCATTTGATTGGCCAAAGCATGAGGTCAGGGTGCATGGTTTGGCCAATCACATAATGCGCTGCACGTGAGGCGCATGTGCAGTGCATTATGGGTAACTCGAATTTCCTGCGAAGAAGCACATTTGTTCGTCATTCGACGAACGATCGAACGAGCGATGTTCGAGTCGAACTTAACCTCGACTCGAACTTGAAGCTCATCCCTAATGCTCAGCCAACTCTGGACATCTTAAATTCAGATGTGGTACCCTCTCAAGCCCTTTTTTCCTGATTTAAAATGTCTTTAGAGGCTGGGAACACTAAACTATTGTTCCCCCTAAATAACACTCAGGTGTAAATTCAATAATGTTGCTGTGCCACTTTACTGGCCTTAATCCCTCTTGTTAATGTATTGCGCCAAATTCATGAAGTATTTGTAATACTTTTTGTTCTGACAGTGACTAGTGCACCAAATTCAGATAGTTCTAAAATGTGCCACTTTTACATTTTGTCACATTCAATGTTCCAAAATGTAAAAGTGGAGCTAATCAAGACCAACTCACTTTTGGAGTACAAAGAGAAAAACTGGATCAGACAGCAAAAACATTGACCACTTCCAAATTTCTTACTAACATACAGGGCTTTAAAAAAAAAGATTGGGGGGGGGGGGCGTGTCCAAGATGGGAGACTGACCTGAAGTTCATCTTGGAGCTCTGCTGGAGGAATTCTTTTCAGCACTCCTTTTTATGGGCTATTGGGTGCTCCAGGACTGCGAATGCCTCACAAATCCCCCGGGCATGGAAAAGGGGATAAGAAACTTTGTTTTCCCCTGGGGATTCCCGCTACACCTAGCCCTGAGGCTGGGGCGAGCGGAGGCCCATCGCCACGTGCCAATATGGTATCACAAACTGATAAGACTGAGGAGCCTACGGGGTTCGTGCCAGGGAATCCCTGAGATGATGGCTGCTATACCCTCCTGTCATGGAAGCGCTGACTAATAAAATCAAGGCTGTATACAGCTGAGGTAGGAGTGGGACATGTGGAGGACACTACTGCAGCCAGGGCCGGCACTACCATGGAACCCAGGCAGCACTTAGAGTGGGGCATCCCCAGGCCGCCTTTTCTTCGTTTTTTGCGAAAAAAAAAAAATGGTCCGCGGCCGGCCTGACATGCACACTGCGCATGTGCCACCACTGCTCGGGAAAGCCCATAAACGTTCGGCTATTTCCGGGAATAGCCGAACATGTACGGGCTCTCCCGAGCGGCGGCGGCACATGCACAGTGTGCATGTCAGGCCGGCCACGGACGTGTTGACGTGTTGGCGCCGGGCGGCGCCATTTTTAAATCCTAAGGCGCCTTAGAGAGAGGTAAGTGAGATGCTCCACACAACCACACTACCATACCTCCAGCCTACCCATCACTGCACCTACTGTTCTGTGTGCCTCTGACTTCCTGATCTCATGGTCTTTCTGACCTGCCAGTTGTACCCCCTTTTCACCATCACTGCACCTACTTCCAACTGTACCCCAGATGTTCCTCAATAATGTGCCTACTGCTAATTGTACCTACCTTTTAGCTTCATTGCATATACTGCCAACTGCACCTCCTGCCAGCTGTTCCCAGGCTACTCCATTACACTTGCTGCCAGCTGCCCCTGACATACACTTCTCTAGTCACTTACCCATCACTGGTTCCTGGCTCTTTACTCAAATGCAAGAAATGATTTCCTTATTGTGTTTTGCATGTCTTACTTTCTATATTTTCTAAACTTCTTTTTTTTTTTGAAAAATATTATTTTATAAACAATATTAAATAATGGAGAATGTAGCTATCTATATTACTTCTGCCTTGCGGCACTGGAATCTATAGTTCGATACTTGGTCAGGACACTGTCTGCATGGCGTTTGCATGTCCTTCCAGTGCTTGTGGGGGGATTATTAAAGGGCGCCGGGTGGGCAGTCCTAACAGAAGCCTGGTATTCGGCTTCTGTACTGTTGTGTTAGGCCTGTACGGCTGTGCCCTTCCAACTCACCTCAGGGAGCCCTACGCACGCCAATGCAGGTTGGGCATCAGGTCCAAAAGTAAAATTTTTCCACACCTAAAGATCACCTAGATTTTTTTTTTTTTTAATTTTATAGGGCTTGTAGCAAAAGTGTATTTGTTCCAGAATTATCAAGGTTGAGGTAGTGAAAGTATCAGTGTGTGTGTTGGGAAGGGTGGTGGAGGGGGAATTTGCAGGAACAGTTGTGAGAGCAGGCGGAAGGTAATGTTGCAGGGCATTGTGTCTCAAAGGGGGGCAAAAGTTGGGGGACATGGAGATATAGATTGAGAGCAGGGGAAAGCATGTACAGTCTTGGTGAGAGAAGGGGAACAGAAATGGTGGCAAAGGGGTGGCCCAGCTGTGGTGGTAAGGTAAAGAAAAAAAAAAAAGAGCGGTGATATGTGCAGTGCAGCTTTTAGGGGAGCTGCAGGCTTGGTGGGCGCTAAGGGAAGAAGGGCGCAGACATGGTAGATGGTGAGGGAAGGGAGGTGCAGGCTTTGTGGGTGGTAAGTAAAGGGGGCTGCAGGCATGGTAGGTGGTGAGGGAAGGTCGGACTAGGAATGGTCTATAGTGTGGGATGAGGAGTCAAGGCATGGTGGGTGGTGATGGAAGAAGGCTGAAGCTGCCATGGTGTGGGGCTGCAGGCATACTACAGAAGATGCAGTGCTGCAGGCATGGTACATGCCCGCAGCACTGCATCTCCTGTAGTATGCCCGCAGCCCAGCATTCTCTTTTACCATGCCCGCAGCACTGCATTCTCTTGCACCATGCCCGCAGCCCTGCATTCTCCTGTACCATGCCTACAGCACCGCATTCTTCTGTACCATGCCCGCAGCCCTGCATTCTTCTGTACCATGCCCGCAGCCCTGCATTCTTCTGTACCATGCCCGCAGCACTGCATTCTCCTGTACCATGCCCGCAGCACGGCATTCTCCTGTACCATGCCCGCAGCCCTGCATTCTCCTGTACCATGCCTACAGCCCTGCATTCTTCTGTACCATGCCTGCAGCACTGCATTCTCTCGTTTCAATAAATTTTTATTAGAGAGTAACAAAGACAAATAACAATGGAAGTGGTACAATAGTGAAGGCTATTTTACAACAAATAATGGTTGAAAAATGGAGGTCAACTGTAGCAGGTGGATACACAGCCCTCAATGCTATTAAAACATCTAGGGTTAAGTCATGAGAAAAGTAGACAAACCTACGTGCTATAGGAGAACAAAAAGTGGTCACCATCTAGTAAGTGCAGGGGATAGCCCCCAAAACCGTAGGGAGCCCCCACCCAAGACACCCCTAAAGGGAGCAAACTGTGTCTCGGAGGAGGCACACCACGTGTGAACTGCAAAATCGTATAGTGACCCAAAAAAAAAAAAAACTGCAAGGGAGAACAACCTACAAGAATGCCATCTACCAACCCTAGATGAAAGAGGCACGGGGCCCCAACTTCAGGTGTGTAAAGGTACGATGAAAGCTCCACTGAAATAAAAAACATAGTCTCCAAATCACTTCCTAGAGTCCTAAACAATTCGGATCGTCAACAGTTGGCTATAAGTACAGTAAAACCAAGAGTTGAACAGGCAAAGAATAAGAAAAAGAAAAAGAGAGAAGAAAGAAAGCAGACAGCATACAAAGAAAGAAGAAAGAAAAGAGAAGGGAATGCAAAAAGGGGGGACAGAGGTTCCTGCGGACCAGTTCCTGAAGACACTGTGAGACAAATTGGTAAAAGGGTAATGGGAGGGAAAAGGAAATAAAGGGTTACCCCACAGTCCAGTGCAAAGAAAACATCAAATAGTAACATTCATGTATGCTGCCCAGGGTTTCCAGATACGTTCAAACTTCTCTCTGGAGTCGTCCAGGATACTATACATCTTCTCCTGTGCCATTATCCACGAAATCTTACACTTAGCCAAGCAGAGTGGAACCGAAGGCATCTTCCACTGCCTGGCTATCGCCATCTTGGCACCGAGGAAGATGTAGAATATGAGGGATTGGGTGTGTTTAGGGAGCTTATGGATGCGTTGGCTCAACAGGGCTTGAGCAGGGGATGGATGCACCGTGAGACCAGAAATCCGACGAACAATACCGTAAATGCGCTGCCAAAACGACCTGAGTTTGGGGCATTCCCAAAATATGTGGAGAATGGTGCCAGCCAGGTCACATCCCCGGAAGCAGGTAGGGGATGTGGAGGGAAATATGGTGGCCAATCTGGCCGGCACCATGTACCACCTCAAAAGAACTTTAAGATTAGCTTCCATGAGACCAATATTATGAATACCCCGGAAAGAGCGCCCAACATTAGCGTGCCAGTCAGAGAGGTCCCAGTCTAATTTGAGGTCCTGCTCCCATTTAAACATATAGGCAGATTTGGTTTGTGCATCGTTCAGTAGAGTGTAAATGAGGGAGATTCCCCCCTTGACATCAGAAATTTGAGCACACCACTGTTCATAAGGCGTTACCTGTATGGGTTCAGAGAATTTGGACCTAAGAGAGTTAATAAAGTGTGAAATTTGGGTAAGACGGAATTTCTCTACAGGCGGCATCTTCAACTTTGTGGTACAATGAGAAAGAGTGATAAGACCCGAGCTATCCAAAAAGTGGCCAATTCTGTACATGCCTTTGTCAGTCCACCATTTAAATGCCCCTATGTCTTCACCTGGAGGAAAGGCCGGATTATGGAATAGGTGAGTGAGGGGAGCCCAAGGCGAAGTGACTTTATGCTTTTTGTGTATGCGATCACAGATGGATAAAGAATGTGAAAGGGTAGGGGCCAGCACTGGGGGGCGGGCTTGAGCAGGTCTCCAAAGCAGGTAGTCAATGGTGTGTTGAGGGACTGCTTGGCGTTCCATAAAGTACCAGTCAGGCTTCCCCCCTCTGGAATAAATGACGGAAAACTGAGTCAGCTGTGCTGCCAGATAATATTTTAAAAGGTCCGGAACTCCTAAGCCCCCCTGTTTCCGGGAGCGTAGAAGCGTAAGTCTATTAATTCTATATCCCTTCGTTCCCCAGATAAATTTAAAGATGTGTCCTTGTAAGTTTTGGATGTGGGATTTCCGCACCGGGATTGGGAGCGACCGGAAAAAATAAAGAATATGTGGCAAGAGGGTCATCTTAACTGCATTGATTCTCCCTAACCAGGAAATGTGACAGCGAGACCAGTCAGAGAGATCCCGTTTTAGTCGTTGTATCAGGGGCGGATAGTTGGTCGAATAGAATTTGTCTATGGTGGGAGTCAAGGAGACTCCAAGGTAAGGAATATAATTTGATTGCCAGGAGAAGGGGAAATGGTCTTTCAGACGATCCACCAGTGGCCCAGGGAGAGTGATATTAAGGACCAGTGACTTAGTCATGTTTACTCGCAAGCCAGAAGCCGCCCCAAAGGTGTCCAAGAGGGAAACGATATTGGGAAGAGAGATCAACGAGGACGTAACAAAGAGCATTATATCATCTGCGAACAACGCGCATTTGTGGAACTCAGACCCGCACTGTATGCCATGTATATCAGGGTGAAGACGGATCGCCGAAGCAAGAGATTCAAGGGCTACAGCGAAAAGGAGCGGGGAGAGGGGGCATCCCTGTCTCGTTCCCCTCCGGATCTGGATGTCTGCAGAGTAGTATCCCTGCATTCTGACCTGAGCTGCCGGTCTCGTAGTGTAGTAATGAAAGAGGGACCAAAACCCCATTGTTCGAGGGTACGGAAGAGGAACGGCCATGAAAGGGAGTCAAAGGCCTTTTGTAGGTCCAAAGACAGGAGAAAACCAGGTTGGGAAGGGCCACCGTCCCACCCTGAATTTAGCAGAGAGATGACATCAACCACCCTCCTTATCTGGTCAGGTCCCTGCCTACCCGGAATGAACCCCACCTGATCCATATGAATGTATTTGGCAATAAAGCTGGATAAGCGATTAGCATAAATTTTGGTCAATATCTTGAGATCATTATTAATGAGAGATATTGGTCTGTAATTGCCCACATCGGAGGGATCCTTCCCCGGCTTGGGGATAACCGAAATGTAAGCTTTATTAGAGGCTTCATCCAGGCGAGCTCCGCCCCTGAGGGCATTGAAGAACCTGACCAGATAAGGAGATAGGACCGACGCAAATGTCTTATAATAGGAATTGGAAAAACCGTCAGGACCTGGGGTGGAATTGGGTCGAAGAGACTTGATCACTTCCAGCACCTCCCGTTCGTCAACAGGGGATTCCAAAAGGGATCTATGCGTATCCGTGAGGCGGGGGAGAGGCACGTTGTCTAGGAACGAGTCAGGATCGTCCCCCTTATGGGGGGTGGGGGCCACATAAAGTCGGGAATAGAAGGAGTGGAAGGAATCCATGATAGATGTAGGGTTGCTCGAAAGAACACCAGAGGGGGATTTTATTTTGGGCATGGAAATCGCCCGAAACTTGGGGGAGAGCTTCGATGCCAATTTCGTACCCATTTTATCTCTAAAAGCATAAGCGCGAGCCCCTTGCCAGCGCAAGGCCTTTTCGGCCCTGGAAGTTAGGGCCAGGTTAAGTGACAATTTAATCGCATCCAGTTCGGCAAGAGAGGAAGGATTAGGGGAGCGCTTGTGGGCTCTACGGAGGCGAGTATATTCTGTCTCCAAGCGGGTGACATCAACTAGTCTTTCCTTTCTAATTTTCGCCCCCAGCTGGATGAGGTAGCCTCGCAGGACAGCCTTATGGGCCCCCCATAAGGTAGTAGGGGACGTGTCTGGGAGATCATTAAGCGTGAAGTATTCGCGAAGTGCAGTGTCTATCATGGAGCATCTAGCCGGATCGCTCAGAATAGATTCATTAATTCTCCATGGAGAGGGGCCTCGGGGAAATAGGGAGCAGGAGAGCTGAAGAGTGACCATGGAATGGTCCGACCAAGGGACGTCCCTAATTTTAGACTTCTGGGCAGAAGGGATATCAGTCATGGGGATGAAAATGTGGTCAATCCGCGCAAATGTATGATGAGGGGCCGAGAAATGTGTGTAATCTCGAGTAGATGGGTTCAACTCCCGCCAAATATCAATCAGACCCAATGCATGGAGCGATCTAGCCACCCGAAGGCTCTGCTTCGAAGGTCGGCAAAGCTTACCACCGGAGGATTGGGATTTATCAAGGGAGCAGTCGAGGGCTAAGTTAGAATCCCCTCCAATGAGAACACGGCCCTCGAAGTGGGGAGAGAGAAGGAGAAACATCTCAGAGGAATTTCGCCTGACCTTTGTTAGGGGCATAGTAAGAAATAAATGTGTATAACACTCCTTGTATGTGGCCCTTGACCAGAATAAATCGACCCTGAGGGTCCCTTACGGTGTGCAGGTGCGAGAAGGGAAGGGATTTAGCAAAAAATATGGCCACCCCTCTCTGTTTGGAGGGGGCATTGGCTAGGTAAAACAAGGGGTATCCATGGTGGACATATGTCGGTTGGTAGGATTCCGGGAAGTGAGTCTCCTGAAGCAGGAGGACCCCCAATCCTTGAGAATGGTAATGTTGAAATGCATTTCTACGCTTAAAAGGTGAATTTAAGCCCTGGGTGTTGTGTGATGCCACCTGTAGAGAAGAGACCGTACTCACATTAGGCTGCATGTTGCGCGGGGAGGAGGCACGCTGGTGTAGGTGATCCGGCGGGAACCCGAGAGCATCCTCGGAGGAGACTATTCACAGCATCAGCAGGCTTGTCAGGAGCAACAGGGAACCAGAAGGACCGCAGGAACCTAAGGGGAAGAAAAAGACACCAGTAAAGGGAGAAAAAGAGAAAAAAGAAGACAACAGGGGAAGAAGAAAGTAGCAAGTCCATAGACTTGCCAAGGGATGAGAAAGCCGCAGGAAGGACCCGCAGCTCCTCATCACGTGTAAGGATGCGTCCTGAGCCAGTCAGGGCACATTCCTGAGGGAGGCCAGATGAAATCATCTAACGTCCGACAGGAGGAGGCACATTAAAGCCTCTCCGGCCATAGGGCACCAGCCCGGCACCCTCATAACAAAAAACAAAAGATAGCAAAATTTGAGCACGAAAATCACCCCTAGGTGTAGAATATAGGGAGTTGCCCCAAAAGCACTAATAGGAGGTTAGGTCTAGGGGGGACAGGGGAAAAGGACAACATGGGGAGGGGAAGGAAGGCAGGGAAAAAAGAAAAAAGAGGGGGGGGGAGAAAATAAAAATAAGGGGGGGAGGGAGTACTGGGGGGAGGAGGGGAGCTGCAAGCTTAACGACAACAGATTAAGCAGTAATTACAGTCCCAACATTCAAAAAGAACCTGACCAGCGTGAAGAAAATAGATGAGGAAAGTCAGATCAAAAATTGTAAAATAAATAGTTCGCTGAAAAAAGGGAACAAAACAGCCCGGAAACAGACCCAAAAAGGGGGGCCAAAAAATGGAGGCAGGGATCATCTCGGACCCCCATCAGGCGAGGAAGGACGAACTTCGACGACTGAATAAAGAAGATTCCAGAGGAGCAATGTAGACATCAGGGAGGCTGGACATCACGGTGGCGCTTCGTTTGCTGCTTGTTCCAAACTGAGGAGACAGGGCTGATCGGAGGGGGTCGCTTGGAAGATTCTCTCTTGGTGATGATACCCAGATGCAGGAGCATGCCTTCACCCTCCTGGAAGTTGAAGTTGTACGTCTTGTTTTGGAATTGAAAATTCATCCGGAAGGGGAAAGACCACCAATATTTCAGTGCCCGGGCAGAAAGAGCTTGTTTAAGCGGCTTTAGAGCTCTGCGGCGTTGAATAGTGAAGGGGGAGAGGTCGGCGAAGAGTTGGATCTTGTGACCTTGGATGGATAGGTCCTCTCTACCCCTACTCACTTTCATGAGCTCCTCTTTAACCCCATAAAAGTGAGGTTTGACGATAACATCTCTGGGAAGGCCATCTTTGCGGGGCAGTTGTAGGGCCCTGTGAGCCCGGTCAAGCTCCAGGCGATGGTCCGAAATGTTTGGAATGAGATCCCTAATAAAGGCTTTAATTGTGGTAGGAATGTCCGTGAAGGTTTCTGGGATCCCTCTGACCCTAAAATTTAGGCGTCTGCTTCTATTTTCCATATCATCCAGCTTACTAAGCGCTGTGTCTAGTTGATCTTGGATAGTCTGGATGCATGCTGTATTTTGATTGGCCCTTGCGACCGTCTGGTCCATAGTGCTCTCAATCGCTTCAATCCGGGTGCCAAGGTTCTGGAGTTCCGCCTTAATTGATCCCGTGATTTGTGAGGCATTATGGGCCAGGCCGGCAGCTAGTATCTCCGAGAACCTAGTCATTAATAATGTAATGTCCGTAAACTGTCCTGGGGTGGTGAGGCCTGGTTGGTGAGGGAAAGCCAGGGCCTCTGGTGAATGCAGCCCCGGGATCCCTGGGGCATGTGCAAGGTGTCTGCTGAGGAGGGATTCAGTGGAGGCTGGTGATAGTAATGGGGGCTGTGGCAGGTATGCAGGGGTCGTTGGGGATGGCCAGGGATCGGGGGAGGCTGAGGGGGTGTCCATGGCGCAAGCTGAAATGTCCCCTACCTCCTGTGTGCCTCTGTCCTCTGAGGGGAGAGAAGGCGCGGTCGCCATCTTGGCTGTGTCCCGCTCTGGGGATAAGAAGATCAGACGGCGGGAGACCTCGCTCCGGGGACCCGCCGACATCCGAGGGGGAACCGCTGGAGGAAGGAGCAGCTATCGGTGCCGATTGCGGGGCTTCGTGCGCTCCGATGCTGGTGCCTGAATGAGACCAGGGAGGTGCGGAGCTCCGGGCTAAGCTGCCATATCGGAGCAGCCGCGCATGCACACTCCAGCACTGCATTTTCCTGTACCATGCCCGCAGCCCTGCAGGGCACTGTGCACTATAGACAGTAGAAAGCCTGGTGCGCTCATCTGCCCAGTGTCTACTGCTCTGTCCTGCTCCTGCTGTCACTCCGTACACACTCACACCCCTCTGACTGCTTTCATAGACCTATAGAATGTGGGGGCCTCTTGGAGGGTGTGATTTTTTATTTTTTGGGGTGGGGGGCAGCATTTCATTCTTGGACCCGGGCAGCACAATGTCTTGGGCCAGCCCTGACTGCAGCTCATACAGTGGTGATTCTCACCCTGCAAACTAAAGTAAAGGCGTTGGAATATCGGGTCAAGGATGCTGAAAACAACATCCGCATTATAGGCCTAGATATAGGCAGATAGCTGCCATAACCCCAGTATTTTTTTAAATGGGGGGCAGTCCCCTTTACCATACGGGTTGTCCCAGCTGCGAATTTGCCACAGGATCACCTTTATGGGCGGCAGGAGAGGTGCCCCTCCCACCACTTCCCGGTCATTTTCCCCACTTACCGGACCCGTCAGTAGCGGGGAAAATGATCCGGTCCGCTGTCCCTTCAGGCAGGAAGTCGAGTAAGGGCAAGATGGTCCTCCCTTGACTCTATGGCCTTGGAGGACCGGAGCGACGTCATACATTGCTTCCTAGCAACAGATTTAAAGAGCCCCTTTTTTTTCATCATGAAAAAAATTACTTTTTTTTTCTTTTTTAGTGTAGATGTGAGATCTGAGGTCTTTTTGACACCAGATCTCACATTAAAGAGGTCATGTCATGCTTATTTCTATTACAAGGGATGTTTACATTCCTTGCAATAGGAATAAAATTGATCAAACAATTAGTTTCTTTTAAAGGACAGTGTAAAAATAAATAGGAAAAATAAAAAAGTTAAAGCGCCCAGTCCCCGTTACCTCGCGCGCAGAAGCAAACGCATACGCAAGTCGCGCCCACATATGTAAACGATGTTCAAACCACACATGTGAGGTATCGCCGGAATCATTAGAGCGAGAGCAATAATTCTAGCCCTAGACCTCCTCTATAACTCTAAACTGAAAACCCGTAGAAATTGTTAAAGTGTTGTCTATGTGGATTTTTAAGTACCAATGTTTGTCGCCATTCCATCACCGTGCGCAATTTTGAAGCATGGCATGTTGGGTATCTATTTACTCAGCGTAACATTATCTTTCACATTATAGAAATGCATTTGGCTAACTTTACTGTTTTCCTATTTTTAATTCAAAAAAGTGAATTATTTGCCAAAAAAATTGTGTCTGTAAGACCGCTGTGCAAAAACTGTGTGATAAAAAATATTGCAATGATCTCCATTTTATTCTCTAGGGGGTTCTAAGTAATTTTCTAGCAAAAAGAAAACAGATTTTAACTTGTAAATAACAAGTTTTGAAAAAAGGCCCAGTCCGAAAGTGGCTAAAGACCCTTCTGCCTGCGGCCCAGCTTTCCCCCTACTTTACTGTGGAAACAGCCTATAGCATGCCTCCACAGCCGGGCCCCTCATCGCACATTCATCCTGTGGCTTCTCAACTTCTGTGATCTGGACAAAATACTATGGGCTGCTAGAATGGCGGGCAAGCTCCTACGATCCTTTTGACTCCATTAAAACTGGTCTTCCCACGAAGGGGATTAAGTACACTGTCATCTTTCCAGCCAAGCGGAGGGTGGCAGATGGAGAAAATACCAGGTCCTTCACCTCTCCAAAGGATGCTGCTTCATGGCTGGAGTCTCTTCCCGCGCTGGGATGAATCTTTTTTCTCATCATCGGATACTTACCCTTAAAGTAATTGTAAAGTCTAATTTTTTTAATAACAAACATATTATATTTACCTGATCTATGCAGTTGGTTTTGCAAAGAGTGGCCTGAATCCTTCTCTTCCCAGGTCCCTCTTCTGAGCTTGCTGTGGGGGCCCCCAAGCCGAGTCAAAGCTCCCTGTGTCCATTCAGACACTAAGCCGTGACCCAGCCCTCCCCCGTCTCAGCCAAGCGGTGAGTCCAGGGTAGCTGAGTATGGATAGGCTTCAAGTTTGAGTCTAGGCTACGTTTGACTCAAACATCAGTCGTTCGATTGTCAAATGACAAACAAATGTGCTTCTTCGTGGGAAATTCAAGTTTCTCCAAATGCACTGCACGCGCGCCGCGTGTGCAGCGCGTTATGTGATTGGCCAAAGCATGCACCCTGACATCATGCTTTGGCCAATCAAATGATCTCTGCCATGATTGAACTAAAGGCAGGCTGCCTTTAGCCAATCATGGCTCAGGGGCCAAGTACACGCCCCACACTACATAAAGGCTGCTCGCGCAACCGTAGCGTGTAGTGTCATTGTGCGGGCAATGAGACAGGGGCAGGCACGTGATTCAGGCAGGGATAGAGTATTATTTTTTTTGAGTCAGACAGTGCAGAGCGACATTCCTAGTAGTGTAGGGAGGGCGAGGTTCCTGTGTGAAGTAGGGAGAGATTAATTTCTGTACATCATATCAGACAGTATAGCGCCAGTGAGTGAGTAGCAGTGTTGGGAGGGCCAGGTTCCTGTGTGAGGTAGGTAGAGCTTTCTTTCTTTACATCAGATACCAATCACCGTATTGTTCATTGGTCTGTTTCTGCAACATTCTCTAATATTTACAGACCTCTAGGAATAGAGCTCACTTCAGATATCAGCCAGAGTAATCATTGCTCAGTTGTGGATCTTTCTATAGGGATCGCAGATCATCCATCTATAGGATTATAGATTACATCAGATATCAGTGAGAGTATTGATAATTGGTCACTTGCATACATCTATAACCACCACAGCTCATCTATAGGGCTAGCAATTACATCATATCAGGTCATTGAGTATCTATTGGTCAGTTGCGTATACCCTATATTGATCTGTATCAACATCATGTCCGAAAGGCCGACAAGGAGAGGCTGACGCTCACAGGCCACGAAAAGAGGGCAATCAGCCCCTGTGTCCATCACGAAAAGTGGTGGTCAGTCGACATAGTGCATCCTCTGCAGGTGGGGCACACCCATACTTTAATTCCGGTGCTGCCCATGCTATTCAGCCACAACATGTGGAAGAGTTGGTGGAGTGGATCAATAAGCCGTCCTCATCCTCCTCTTGCTCTGACACCCACACTCCCAGTAGCTTGCCTTCCACCGGAGCTGCCAAAGTGGCCCGTTCCACAGGCTCCTTCTCCACAGCTAATCCTACAGTCGCCCCACCATCATGCATGGAGTAGTCACCTGAACTATTCAATCATAGTAGAGAAAGAAAGAGTACTCTGCAAAGAAACTTCTGGGAATATCCACAAAAACCGCAATGGAAACAGGGCGCAATGTCAGTCTCCAAAGCAGGTTGGTTTCCCACAAGCACATCGCTGAGACCCAAATGGGAGGGGCCAACAGGATTTTAATGGTGCCATACAATTTAGATAGATCAAAGATATAAACACATGTAATAGTATTTAAAACAGAATTTTATTACAAAAAAAACTCATAGAAATTTAAAAACACAAGCACAACATATCCTTGTACATTGTGATTCCACAGAATAAATACATATCATCCATCAAATACAGCTTAATTGAGACCACATGGGCTACAGATGGATCTATCGAAATTGTATGGCATCATTAAAATCCTGTTTGTCCCTCCCATTTGGGTCTCAGTGATGTGTGTGTGTGGGAACCCAACCTGCTTTGGAGACTGACTTTGCGCCCTGATTCCACTGCGGTTTTTGTGGGTATTCCCAGAGGTTACTTTGCAGAGTACTCCTTCTTTCTCTACATTGAATTTTGGATGTAGGTGCCTATCTTTACCAAAAATATTATAGCCCTATGCAATCAATTTTATTTGATTATAGTGTCAGGGACATGCTCCTGGAGGATGCTGTCAGAATATTTATACTGCTCTGATATAACAGTGTCTATTTATGTAATTAAGCAAAGATCTGTAAGTTAGGAGAATCTCAACTTATTTCCATAAATCAATATGTAACGAGTTCTTTTTAATCAATGAATTTCTTTTTAACAGCATATACCGATCTTAGTGAATACAGTCTACAGTAGGGAATATATAAGTATATTTATTCACAAGACATGTACTCACAATAAATGGTTAGACTTGAGGTGACACAAAGAGATAACTCTGACATAAAATACAAACTTAAAACAATAAATGCAATGTGATATGTAGCTCAATGATAAAATTAAAAAGAAAGCAAGATCACATTTTCCCCAGATATAGTAGAAACCATAGATAAGTGTTCTATATAATCAGACCACAATTGTCTGTGAATTGCACAGTCAATAGTCACTCCGCTGCAGTTGGAGTGAGAATAGGCTATGCAAAACGGGAGACTAAATTGCTGATATTGCGCTGAAATTGATGCTAATAAAAACGTATAAAAACAAAAATCAGTTTTTAGAGAAAAATCGAATGTGGTTCATACGGCTGGGACTGTAATCTCATTACCCTTTAGCATGAAATTTAAAACATATAAGGAAGGAAATAAACAATAATAAATAATAATCAGATAAACAGCAAGGTATATTTACCACATTTTAAAATTGCTGCTAGCTTAAAATGGTCATTACCAGAGTCCTTAAGATGGCTGACTTCCCAAAATGGTGGCCAGTTAGGGAGGAGTTTCGTCTGGCGTCCTTCAAAGTTTCAGATAAGGGATGGAGCAAGATTGAGTATGTATAGATGCGTATATGTATGGATGTAAGTAGCGTGTGTGTTGGAAGTGTAATGAGTGTTGTTGTAATGTGTGTGTGTCCTATTACATCTGGGTTTCCCTTTTTATATTGTGCTGAACAAAAGGCCAGTAAAATTACCATAAGCCAAACCCAGAAGGAGGAACTTTATCCCCATTGGTTGGGATTACTTATCCATTAACTGGGTCATTGGGCGACACCTCTACTAGTCATCCAGTATATTGGATATTAAAATTATATTATAAGTTCTTCAATTAAGAATAATCATAACAATGAAAATGAGACTCTGTCCATACTCTCATGGTACATACGTGTCCATCTAATATCTCCATCATGTATCTAGGTAAGGATTGAACCTGGTAACGCCATTTAATAAGGATATATTATTAATACAATATATATATTGTTTGGAAATTAATGATTTACCCAGAGACTACATTTGGTAGCAGTCACCAAAGGGGGCAGTATTGTAACATTATTAGATTCAGTATATAGCATATAATAGCATTATTATTACACAGATAACCTTATGACCTCTGGCTGGTTAAAAGCCTTAAATTAACAAAATCCTGTCAAATGGTTCAGAGTTGGTGTCTAGGATATAGTATTTATGATGACCATAAAACTTAAGGAACCTTAAAATGTTTCTAAAGAGAAGTAATTAGCTTCAAGACACATAAGTCCTTACACATAATAGAAAAGTATTTTAGTGTATGAATATATATATATATATATATATATATATATATATATATATATATATAAACATTATATATTCCAACAGAAAAACAGATTATGGTCTGCCACATATTATATACTTAAAAAGCCTCCATCCCTGATATATATAGAAAAAAAGGGGAGAACCAGAGTAATGGGACTTTAAATGAGGCATTTAAGTAAAAAAGAGGGGAAATTTATTGTATAAAAGATGAATATATATGATACATGTAGTTAAAGACAATTACAAAATTTGTGAAAGGACAACATATTACACAGTATACAATTTATATTGAAAACCTAAGTACATAAGAATAGGATCTCACATAGGATCTCTAAATGTAATAATATCAATATAAAATCTGTTTGTTTGTCAATTCATTGATAACTGAAGTAAAAAGGGATAGAGTTAGGCATCTGAGTTATTCGTAGGCTCGGCGCGTTTCTTGGACCTCCGTCCATTCATCAGGAGCATTGGGTACAGGAAAAGTGTCTAAAAAAGGGGAAAGGAATTTATGCATTGTTGCACCAGAACATCAAAAGGTAGTACAAAAAAGTACCAGAGAGAGAATATGTACAAAAACCTTTACCTTAAATGTCTCAAAAAGTCTATTCGGACACAAAATATAACCCCAAATGGGAGGGGAAAGTGAAGGCATTGCAGGCATAGTCTCCCCCGGGGCTGAGGTGCAGATGATACCAAGCACAGCGGGGATAATCACCATCCAGGCAGTAAGCGGAGCTCTTGAGTGATATACCAGAAAGTGACAGTGAGTCACCCTTGGATCAGAAACGTTCTAAAATACATAAAAAGTATTGGGTATGGGTCAGTTATGAAATCTGTATAAGAATAATAGGGGTACATAGACTGATCCAAAGAGAGTGCCCACCGGGTGTAAAAGAAATTCATGTGGGTGGTATAAATGGGGTAGTGAGGGAAGAAAAAATTAGAAAAATAGAGAATAGGAATGAAAAAAACAAGTGAACAGTGATAGTGCAAGTGCATCAATAACCAAGTGCTAAGACCGAGTCAAAGGGTGAGAAGGTTGGAAGAAGGATAAAGAACATACCGTGAATAAAGTGAGCACAAGAAAGTAATCCCCATTGCAAAGCAGGATGGTAGACAGGAGAGCCAAATATGTTTTGGCTGGGTGCCCCAATGTGCAGGCAAGATCTGCACCAACGCCATGTATACCGCCAAATATAGATGGAAATCTGCCCTCCCACTTCCGGTGATAAACTGGTAGTGGGTGGCGTCAGACCGTCTGAGGCGTGGATGACAAAGGAGAGGAAGCTGTCACGGTAGTGCGACATACATATGCCGTCACGTCCCGGACAACCCTACGACGCCGATGGGCAATGTAAAGCCCCACCCCCAGCATGGATGCAATTGCAGAGGCAGGACAACGTCATGTAGGGTTGTCCGGGACGTGACAGCATATGTATGTCGCACTACCATGACAGCTTCCTCTCCTTTGTCATCCACGCCTCGGACGGTCTGACGCCACCCACTTCCGGTTTATCACCGGAAGTGGGAGGGCAGATTTCCGTCTATATTTGGCACAAAGACTTGCACCCAATCTGCTAGGAGTACACCACGCCTTGATTTGAGCAGCAGACTAATTTCACTACCCCAGTTGCTGAACCGTAGAAATAAATATTGTCCCAGCCATCCACATGCTCAGCAACTTAATGCTAGCTTGGCCAAATTGCTAGCATTACAGTTGCTGACTTTTCATCTGGTAGACTTGGCTCCCTTTCGTAAATTTGTGGAATGTGCTGCACCACAGTGACAGGTCCCAAAAAGGCATTTCTTTTTGCGTAAGGCCATTCCAGTTCTCTACCGTCATGTGGAAGATAGAGTTTTGGCCTTGTTGGACAAAGTGGTCAGCAGGAAGGTGCACATTACTGCTGACTCTTGGTTCAGCAGGCATGGACAGCGACGTTACATTTCTTTCACGGTGCACTGGGTAACTCTGCTGGCAGCTGGGAAGGATGCAGGACAGGGTTCGGTGCTGGAGCTTGTTTTGCCACCACGCTGCCAAAAAACTGGTGCTGGTTCTGCCACATCTGGCTACTCCATCACCTCCTCCTCCTCTTCCTCCATGTCCTCTTCTGCACAATTCTCCTCTGCAGCAGCAGTGCTCCCTAAGCATTCAAGGGGCTACGCAAGCAGTCAGGCTAAAAGATGCCATGCTGTGCTTCAGTTGGTCTGTCTAGGGGATAGGAGTCACACTGGTGCAGAGATTCTGCCAGCTCTGCAAGGGCAGGCTCAGAAATGGTTGATGCCATGACAGCTTGAGCCAGGAATGGTTGTATGCGATAATGGCACCAACCTTCTCTCCGCCCTCTGACAGGGACACTTGACACATGTTCCATGCTTGGCACATGTTCTGAATCTAGTGGTGCAGCGTTTCTTGAGCAGATACCCAGGCTTCCAAGATCTCCTGAGGCAGGCCATGAAAGCCTGTGGCCATTTCCACCATTCGTTCAATGCCAGTGCTCGCTTATCTGACATTCAATGGGAATTCAACCTGCCCACCAACAGCCTCATTTGTGACATGCCCACCAGGTGGAACTCAACGTTGGCAATGCTGCAGCAGCTGCACACACAGCAGAGGGCCATCAATGAGTACCTGTGTGAGTATGGCACAAGGACAGGGTCAGGTGAGCTTGGGGTTTTTTTGCCACGCCAGTGGCTTTTGATTAAGGATGCATGCATTGTCCTGTCACCATTTGAGGAGGCCACTCGGATGGTGAGCCAGGATGATGCATGCATCAGTGACACTATCCCACTAGTCTACCTGCTGGAGCACACACTGCGTGGAATCACGGACAAGGGCACTAGAGGCAGAAAAGCGTCAGGAAGAGCAGGACTTCCTTTCCTCACATCGCCCCCTTTATACAGATATCATCCCTGCAAGGCCACAAAACACACAGGAGGAAGAGGAGGATTTTGGCAGCATGGATGTAGAGGAAGAGTATAGCATACAGCAGTCTTCAAGGGATGGTTTTGTTTCCCTAGAAACCACAGGAGTTGGACATGGTTGGAGAGAGGTTGCTCCTGCTGACAATGTCATCCTTAGTGACTCAGAGGACTCAGAAGCTCATGCCTCCTCCAACTTACGTTGCATGGGCTCCCTGGTTCTGCAAAGCCTGTGAAAGGACCCAGGGATTTGTGCTATCAAGGAGAGAGATAATTATTGGTTGGCAACCCATCTTGATCCACGTTACAAGGGTAAAGTTGCAGAGCTCATCTTGCCTTTGCAGAGGGAGCAGAGGATAAAACATCTTGAGGAGGCCTTGAAAAAAAGTTTGTGTACCACCTTTCCAAGCACTGGGAGGTCAACATTCTCCGGACGTGTTTCTGAGGCATTGTTCAGCCAAAGGAGGAGCGGTGGAGAAGGCGGCCAGTTGACCGATGCCTTTAAACAGTTCTTTTGTCATTAGCAGCACCCAGGGCTGTTAGGTTTAAGCAACCATCGCCAGTGTCTCCATCATATGGTGCGTGATTATCTAGGCGCAATAGCAGACTTGGAGACCTTTCCAGCTGAGCACCCACTGGCTTACTGAGTCTTGAGGATGGACCACTGGCCAAAACTTGCTCAATATGCAAAGGAGCTACTGGCCTGTCCTGCTTCCAGCGTGCTTTCCGAACGGACGTTCAGTGCTGCTGGAGGTTTTGTGATGGACAAAAGAGTGCGTCTGTCCACAGATTCTGTTGTCCAGCTGACTTTTATCAAAATTAACCAGTCCTGGATCAACAAGAGCTATCACGTCCCTGATGCTGATGTAACTGATTGAATTTGCTAGGGGTCTGCCATCTCTTGAAGCCTGCATATGCTGCCTATCCTATTCCTCTACCTGTTATTCTGCTAGCTTCCAACAATGTTTTTGGTTTAGGTCACTATCAACCCCCAAGGCCTAATTTTTTATGCACTTGTATAACAGGTGCATACAATTGATATATCATATGTCATTTTTAACAGCAGGCTCTGTCCCTGTGCCCTACTAACTGTGAGGGGTTACGGTGTTCAGGCACCACCAACTCCAAAGGCCCAATTTTGGGCACCTGTGTAGCACATGCAATTTCAAATTTCCATGGAATTCTTACCAGCAGGTCCCATTTCTGCACCCAGCAAGAGTAACTGTGAGGCCTTGGTTACGGTGTTCAGGCACCACCTACTGCAAAGACCCAATTTTGTTTGCACTTGTATGACAGGTGCATACAATTTAAATGTTGTATGTCATTTTTAACAGCAGGCCCTGTCCCTGTGCCCTGCTAACTGTGAGGAGTTGCGGTGTTCAGGCACCACCTACCACAAAGGCCCATTTTTTGGCACTTGTATAGCACATGCAATTTCAAATTTGCATTGAATTCTTACTAGCAGGTCCTGTTCCTGCACCCACCAAGAGTAACTGTGAGGGAACGGTTACGGTGTTCAGGCACCAGCAACACCAAAGGCCCAATTTTTGGCACCTGTATGACAAGTATATGCGATTTCAAATTTGTATGGATTTTTTAGCAGCAGGGCCCGTTCCTGCACCCAGCAAGAGTAACTACAAGGGGTTACGGTGTTCAGGCACCATCAACAGGGCCCAATTTTTCTGCACCTGCATGACAAGTACATGTGATTTGAAATTTGTATGTATATTTGTATATTACTTTTTTTGCTACAGGCTACATACATCGTAGAGATGCACTACTTTACAGGCACATTCAGGGGACCCCCCCAGGCACGATATTTGAAGGATTTTTTCCTTTTTATTGTTTCACTTTAAGCCTCATTAAAATCAGTAAATCAGTGCTCCTTTAAAAAAGATGGTTTTTAAAAACTTTTTTTTTTCATTGCTACATGTTTCCCAGGTCAGGCCCCGGACCCCCATATACTTTTTTGGGGCAATAACTTTCATTTAAGCCTTCACAATGAGGCTGTTTGATTTTCGCGTTTCAAGTCCCCTAGACTTCAATGGGGTTTGTTCGAACAAACTTTTCCTCTGTTCGCGGTGTTCTGGTGCGAACCGAACCGGGGGGATGTTCGACTCATCACTATAGCTGAGACACTCCTGCAACATCGCTGGATAAAGATGGGCTCAGGTAAGTATTAGAGGGGCTGTTGCACACAGAAGGATTTTTTTTTTTTTCATCATATTACAAAGAATGCATTACGATAAGAAAAAAAAAAACCTTCTGCCTTTACAATCCCTTTAAAGCTATGGCCTTTACTGCCCTATCTACTGTACTTACATCGTTAACTGTGAACTCCTGTTGGTACAGTACCAACGGGCTCACCCAACCCCCACCCAGGGTCCCCATTCTTGAGAAACAGTGTATTTCACCCTCAGTCTTCTCTGCTTTTGGATGTTAACAAGTTTCTCTGTATTTTCTTAGGGATATCAGATTGTACTTATACCAGGTTATTGAGACAAAGTGCCCCTGGCTAAGTCCAGGTGTTTAACCAGAACGTAAATTCTGCTTATGTTCCAGCATCTCCTATTGAGAACTTTGGGTTTACTACCCTTTCCTATAGTTGTAGGACCCCAGGGATGTAGTCTATGATGGGTCAGTGGATGCTCCACATCTGACTGCATGCCTCCTGGTTACTTGTTGCCTACGGGCAGGTTGTTGGGATTTAAGCAGTCTCACACTATGTAGGTCCTGTGGGGTGGGGGGAATGGGATGTCAGCCATTGCAGACAACAGTTGGACTTTTTTTCAGTTATTATTTTTTGGGTTTTTTTAGTTTATGTTTTTGATGAATGCTCCTTTCTAGCATGGTATGCCCCTTTTTAATGCACAGGTTGACAATGCTCTGGGGGTGTGGTATGGTCGTCCCTGGAGAGCTGAAGTGCACATCCCCTTTCTCTTTTATCCATTCACTTATTTCCTTTCGCTATTATGGCTAAGATCTCTGTAGTATCCTGGCATGTACAGGGTCTAAACTCAGCGGTTAAGAGATTGTTACTTTTACTATCCAATGTACTCCAGCTACTCTAGGGAGGGTTAGCGTCCTGGTGCACAGATCGCTTTCATTTCAGCTTCTGGATATCAGGACGGACCCAGGGGGCCCCTATATTGTGTTGCATGCTATGATAGCTGATTTTAAATTTGTCTTAGTGGGGTCAGGCGGACGTCTCTATACTTTCCACCATTATGCAGTTAGTAATCAATTACGATGTTGAGGATGTGTTGTTAGTGGAGGATTTTAACCTGACCCCTTGCTCAGACCTAGACAGACACCACTCTACCTCACGTTGGTCTCCTGGCTTAGCTTACTGAGCAAACACGTTCTCTCTCTGACCTATGGCAGCATTTACTTCCTACAGCCTACAGAGTTCATGTGTCACTCAGCCTTTTTTCAAATGTTATCTCGCATTGATTTTGCCTATTCCAGTCAGTCAACAATTCAGAGAGTCTCTGTAGTTAACATTTTGCCCAGGGGCATTTCTGATCACACCCCTCTACTGGTGATATTGTCCTTGACCCTTCCTAGGGAGAGGATGTGGAGGCTGGCCAGATACTGGGTAGAGGATCCTAACATTCAAGAGGCCATTCAGAAGGGGAATCTGCCAGTATTGGTTAACTAATGTGGAATCTACTACCCCCACGGTGATCTGAGACGCATTTAAGGCTTGGGCTGGACGGAGTATGCCCCCCCCCCCCTCTATAGGTTAATGGGAAAAATCTATCAATGCTGCTCTTCCTCTCAATAGGTTAACCCATATTAAAATAAATTGCCCTAAAATATGTAAGAGGGTATAGCAGCCATGGACAGCTTAGTAGAAGTGGTTTCCCCCCCACCCCTCCACAGTCATTTTGGTTGCCTTTTGAAGGCTGTGATATCTATTGACATATGTTTTGGATGTGTTCTAGACTGAACATTGTTATTTTATTAAGCTTTCTCTGTGCTGTATGTGTTCAAGTCTGCTGACGAAGCTCTGCTACTTCTGTCATTGTCAATGTGCACAATGCTTATTTGATTATTTCCATTTTGTTGATATTATACTATGTCTTGGGTTCAATAAAAGAACGTTCTGTTTGTTAAAAACAAAGATGGGAAATTGGAACATATTACAGAAAAAACAATTCCAATGTTATTACTCTAATTTATAGATCCTACTGATTGTGCCAACTACAGTACAATTTTATTATTAAACATTGACCTAAAATTGTTGACAAAAATGTAAATGAATCATATAAAACTCTATTTGACTAAACCTATAGGTCCAGAACAAGTTGGATTCATGCCCAAGAGGGACACAAGAGATAACGTGATTAAAGCATTGAACCTAATCCATTATAAATCTCATAGCACTGATGAAGGCCTTCTCCTGTCTACTGATGCAGAGAAGGCCTTCAACAAAGTAGCCTGGGATAATATGAAAGCCACCTTATCCCATATTGGCCTACAGCATAAAATGATCAATTGGATTTTCTCCTTATACTGACAACCAATGGCAAGAATAGAGATCAATGGCTCCCTTTCAGAACCTGCAATGGTAAATAACGGCACTGAAACAAAAAAGGTGCAGCACTCACAACATTTTTTTTATAAAATTGTAAATTAAAAAGTTCATATAAATTCATAAATGACAAATTAAACAGTGAATGGTACATAATCATAATGTGCAAAAAGATCAAATTTATACCATAAAAAGTCTGTATAAATTGTGCAAACAAAGGTGTTTACAAGTGACAAAAAAATAAGAAAAAGAAGTCCAAAAAGATGTGGAGAAATCTAAACCAAAAAAGGAAGAGAAGCACCAACAGTCCCAACATGCGTGAAAGGATGATCCTCCCAAATCTTCAATAAGTGCAGACACCAATACTAAAACACTGAAGGGGGTGGCAGCTTACCAGAATCAGATGGCCTCCAAATCAATGGAAAAGCCAAAAACGCTAAGCAAGGTAGGTATCCAAAGCACGTGGGGATATCAATAGTGCTCAATCCTAGCCTAATATCCAAGGAGCATAGAGGTTCCGGGATACATAGATAAAAAAGGAGTCATAGCGTAATCCAATATATAACAATAGGTTTATTGAAAAAGAGTGCACAAGAGAACGAGTTGCAGCATAATCAGTATGGAAAGCCGGCCGGAGGAGCGTGGTGACGTCACGTCTGGTCCCATGTGACGTCACCACACTCTATCTATTGACCTGTGCTAGCTGCTACTTTATTTTATTCACCTTTTGCTTTTGTCTATCGAGTGCAGGTTTTTTTAAAATTTATTTTAACCACCTCCCACCCACGCTATAGCCGAAAGACGGCTACAGCGTGGGCTCTAATTTCCGGGAGGCCGTCTTTATACGGCCTCCCAGTAACAGGCTCCCCGCGCGCTCCCGCGAGCACGCATCGGGGAGAATCTGTGTCGGCTGTGTCCCTTGGACACAGCTAATCACAGATCGTGGTGAATGGCCAATCACAGCGGCCATTTGCCACGTGATCGGAACGTCCAATGAGAGATGATCTCAAATGTAAACATATGAGATCATCTCTCATTGCCAGCTCTCCTTCCTCACACAGAGACAGCGGTTAGGGGACACAGAGAAATGTAATCAGGGCACTTATCACCAGTGCCCTGATTACACAAGAGGAAATAAAATGCCCACCATCAGTGCCCACAGTGCCCCCCATCAGTGCCCATAGTGCTGCCAGTCAGTGCCCATCAGTGCCTGCTCATCTAGGCACTGATTAGCAGCACTATGGGCACTGAGTGTGGGCACTGATGGTGCTGCTCATCAGTGCCGCCCATCAGTGCTCATCAGTGCCACCCGTCAGTGTCCATCAGTGCCCAGCAGTGCCACCTCTCAGTGCCCAGCAGTGCCACCTCTCAGTGCCCAGCAGTGCCACCTCTCAGTGCCCATCAGTGCCGCCTCTCAGTGCCCATCAGTGCCGCCTATCAGTGCTCATCAGTGCTGCCTATCAGTGCTCATCAGTGCCACCTATCAGTGCTCATCAGTGCGGCATATTAGTACCTCCTCATCAGTGCCACCTCATCAGTGCCCATCAGTGCAGCCTATCAGTGCCCATCAGTGCTGCCTCATCAGTGCACATCAGTGAAGGAGAAAAATGTATTTATTTTCAAAATTTACTCACAGAAAATAAGAAACTTTTTTTTTTCAAAATGTTCTGTCTTTTTTTTTGTAAGAAATAAAAAACCCAGAGGTGATTAAATACCACCAAAAGAAAGCTCTATTCGTGTGAAAAAAATGATAAAAATTTCATATGGGTGCAGTGTAGTATGACCGCGCAATTGTCATTCAAAGCGTGAGAGCGCTGAAAGCTGAAAATTGGCCTGGGCAGGAAGGGGGTGAAAGTGCCCTGTAGGAGAGTGGTTAAATAACGGCACTGGACAGGGTTTTCCCCTGCCCCCCCCTGTTAACTACTTGCTGATTGCCCACAGGACATTTACATGTACATTGTGTCTGTACAGACTCAAGAGGGCGATGTGCGCAGACTTTGCACAGTGCACCCCCTTCCCATGACCGCTGTGTCCACCATACACAGCAAATTGCTGCTCACAATACCTCTATGAGATCACATGATCACAATATCAACAAAGCTGAATTAACCGCTTCAGCTCCGGAAGGTTTTGCCCCCTTAATGACCAGGTCATTTTTTGCGATATGGCACTGCGTTGCTTTAACTGACAATTGTGCGATTGTGCGACGCTGTACCAAAATAAAATTGAGGTCCTTTTTTTCCCACAAATAGAGCTTTCTTTTGGTGGTATTTGATTACCTCTGCTGTTTCTATTTTTTGCGCTATAAGCAAAAAAGGCAAACACAATTTAAAAAATATATAAATATATATATTTTTTTTATTTTCTGCTATAAAATACATCCAAAAAAAAAAAAATAACTTCCTCTTCCTCCTGTGTGTTTTGTGTCCCTGCAGGAATGATATCTGCATAAAGGGGGCGTTGTGAGGAAAGGAAGTCCTCCCGCTGTTCTGCCTCAAGTGCCCTGTCTATGATTCCATGAAGCATGTGCTCCAGCAGGTAGACTAGAGGGATAGTGTCACTGATGTATGCATTGTCCCGGCTCACCATCCTTGTGGCCTCCTCAAATGGTGACAGGACAGTGCATGCATTTTTTATCATTAGCCCCTGGCATGGCAAAAATAAGCCAAGCTCCCCTGACCCTGTCCATGTGCCATACTCACACAGGTATTCATTGATGGCCCTCTGCTGCGTGTACAGCCGCTGCAGCATTGCCAATGATGATTTCCACCTGGTGGGCATGTCACAAATAAGGCAGTTGGTGGGCAGGTTGAATTCTAAGTATCTGTGGCACTTATTGCTATACCATCATCCCTCTCAATGCAGGTTTTTGAGAAGACATGAGATATAGTAAGGTTAGAGATCCTAGATGAGGAGCAAGGGGAAGTGTGCTTGTTTTTATCTTGTAGTCCAGGTGCTGTTGCCAATGGACTGCATGGTAGGTCGCCCTATGTCTAGTAAAGCAAGTGGTGCCCAAGCGGCTGGTATTCCGGCCATGCTTGATCCTCTTCAAACAGATATTGCAAAAAGCAACGCTGCGGTCTACTGCATATGTATTGAAATAAGCCCACACTAATGAACTTTTGGAAGTCTGTGGGGAGTTTGCAGCACCCTGCACCTGTGGAGCTCTGTGGTGTGATGCAATAGGTTGGCTACTCCTATGACGGCTCCTAGAGCACATCCTGCCTCGTTGAAGTTGTGCTAACTCCTCCTCCTCCCCCTCCCCCTCACTTTCCTCCTCTATTCTCTCAGGCACCCAAGTACAGTCAGTGACCTAATCATCCCCTCCCTCCTCGTCACTGGAGCAAATTTGGCAGTATGCTGCAGCTGTGGCAACATGACTGCTAGTTTCTTGTCCGTCATTGTCACCCCCTCTCTAGGCTCACGTTATTCCCTTCATCAACCTGGGAACCAATATCAGAGCATTCAAATTGCTGTGCATCCTCTGGCAGCATGTCACTGACACTATGTTCGAATAATTCAGGTGACTCCTCTGCGCATGGTGGTGGGGTGACAGAAGGAGTAGCCATGGAGAAGGAGCCTGTGGAACGGGCCGCTTTGGCAGCTGCAGTGGAAGGCAAACTAGTATGAGCCTGGGTGACAGAGGAAGAGGAGGATGAGGACGACTTAGTTATTCACTCCACCAACTTTTCTGCATGTTGTGGCTGAATAACATGGCCAGCACCAGAAAAAAAGGGGACGACTTAGTTATCCACTCCACCAACTCTTCTGCATGTTGTGGCTAAATAACACGACCAGAACCGGAATAAAAGGATGGGCGTGCTCTGCCTGCAGAATAAGAGACACAGAGGCTGCTCGCCCTCTCCTTGTGGCCTGTGAGCGTCTGCCTCTCCTTGTCTGGCCTTTCAGACAGTTGTCATCAGACAATTGAAAAGGTGTTTGTGATTTGCGGTTCCGGTGCCGCGTGGAGTAGGTGAGCTTCCAGCAGCTCCCGCAGAGGGTCTCCCTATATCGGCATAAAAATACCGCCCAGCACACCCTGCCTGCCTCCATCACTATCCATCTGCCCACCGTACCTCAGGGACCTGGCAGCGCTCACTCCCAGCTCACCCGATGGAGCGGTTCCTGGAAAAGGCAGCTCCGCGTCCTCCGCCGGCCACCTCACAAATCGAGGCCGCGGTTTCGGCCTACCCCGCCGCCGTAGCGGATGCGGCGGCTATGGACACTACTCAACCGCAACCTGGCATCCCCCAGCAGCAGTCCGCTCCTGTTCCATCCTTACAAGACTCCTCCACAGAGAAGATTGCTCAGGCTGTTGTGGCCCTGTTAACCCCTTCCATCGCTGCCTCTGTAGAGAGAGCAGTGGCTGCTGGCATGGCCAGCATAAAAAAGGAGCTGGATGCACATTCCCACAGGATTACTAAGGTGGAATCTCGCCTCTCCAATGTGGTGGATGAATTGTACCAATTCCAGGGCACTGAACAATCCCAGGACAAGTTGAATCACATTATAATGGACAAACTGGAGGACTTAGAAAACAGGTTGCGCCGGAGCAACCTGAGATTTATTGGGGTTCCTGAAAATATTGCCCCATCTGCCATACCTGAACTCTGTGCGGAAACAATCCCTGCTGCCCTGGTTTTACATGGCACGTATGTGGTGGAACGGGCTCATAGAATGGGTCTTTACTCAGAAGAACGCAAGACCCCCGCCCCATCATAGCTAAGTATCTAAACTATGCGGACAAGTCTGCCATCCTGCAAAAATTCCGCCAAACTTCGAATTTTCAGATTGAGGGCATGAAAATTCTTATCTTTGCGGACTATTCAGTTGATGGCGCAAAAATATGCAAAGCTTTCCAGACCGTCTGCTCCAAACTGCATCAGGAACGCTTAAAATTTACCTTGGCCTACCCGGCGACACTACGCCTTCGTGCACCTAATGGCAACCAATTATCTTTCCAGGATCCTGAGGAAGCGGAGGCCTTTATCCGTACACTTCACCACTGCAATCAGGGTCCTCCTGCATCTGCCAAATCCCTTCCCTTTTCCAGACCATTGGTCCAACGGAGCCCTAGGAAGGAATTCCCTAAACGACAAAGGTACTCTGAAGTGGTTAGCTCTGGTCGCCCGGTCGCCCCGCGCTGAACTCCCCTCTGCCCCAGGACTCTTTGGCCTTTTCTAGGACTGGCCCTGGAGCTGATACCTCTGGGCCGAATGCCTGGGGGGTCCTTGGTGCCTTATCTGGCACCTCTCTCAGGTTCATCTTCTATGTTGCTTTAAAGGTATCTGCACTTTATATTATGGCGCCTTAGTTAAAGTATACTTTGTATCTCTGATGTTATGTGCTCCTCTCCCGTATCCTATGTGTACACCTTGGTTGCCTATCTCCCAAGCTACATTGATTGACAGGACTGACTTATGGGTCATGATGTACAGTATCTTGCCCTATACCCGGAGTCCTAGCTTGGAGGGCTGCGCTTCATGTTGTAGACATGCGGAAAAAAAGAGAAGTTAATGCAGTTTTATTGCTATGTTTCATGTTTTATTTGTTTTTGGTTCCATCCTGCTTTCCTATCTATCCCTCCCTCTTCCCAGCCCGCATTGAAATCATGCCTATCTCGTTATTACTGGCTTCTTGGGTCTACAACTTCATGTCGGTCGGGTCTCATCTTGTTAGGCGTTCGTCACTCTCGCCCCTGGGTACTGGTAGGTAACACATGTTTTCTTCTTGCCTTAAAACTACACTTTCCACCCCATGACAGTAGTGACTAGGGATGATCGAACGGTTCGGGTCGACCATCGGTTCGACCCGAACATTGACTGTTCGAAATTCGGCCGAATTTCAAACTTTTTGCTGAAAAAGTTCGGAATTTGGCAACCAGAACCGACCAAAATGCAATGGGACAGGAACTAGGCTTTAAAAGCCTGTGATTGGACCAGAACCATCAGTAAAAGCCAATTGAGGGGGCAGGAGAATGCTAGGAATGTGATTGGAGTGACTAGGGGGTCCAGAGGCCAATCATTAGTGAATAAGCCCCCCAGTATATAAGATAGCCACGCCAAATCTCTAGTATTTTAATACAGGGGCTGTGGAAGAGAGTGGAAGCAGTTCTGTTGCTTCTGCTTCAAAGTGTCATTTAGCAATTATTAGTGTCAGGAAAGGGATATCTAGTGTAGTTAGGGTACTATTTTCCACTATAGTTAGATTCAAATTATAGTTTCTATAGGGAAAGTGTTATGTGTCAGGGTGACCATAGTGTAGTGTAGGGTGAACTGACTCTGACTGCTATGGCAGGGTGACCAAACCCTTCCATGTCAGGATGACCGCCATAGAAAAAAGTTTGTTTTTTATTAGAATTGCTATAGAACAGAATAGTGGCTTCGCTACTTTTACACCCGGCTTTTTGTTGCAGGCATTTATAGGGCTTTTTTGTGGACGTGTTTGGAGGCAGGCATGACATCAGAACTTCTGTGTAGGGGTATATATACACACACACATGTATGTATATATACACATACACATATATAGGTGTGAAAGTAGCAGAACCCAATGCTTGCGCTAATGAGATAATTAACATGCATATGGCTTCGCTGCTATCACACCTATATGTGTGTATGTGTATAAATACATATAAGTGTGTGTGTATATATACCCCTATACAGAAGTTCAGATGTTTATGCCTGCCTCCAAAGACACCAAAAAAAATGCCCACAAAAAACGTCAGCAAAAAAACACACCTGGGCGTTTTTGTTGCAGGCGTTTTTTTGGGCATTTTTTGGGCGTCTTTGGACGCAGGCATGACATCTGAACTTCTGTATAGGGGTATATATACACCCACACTTATATGTATTTATACACATATACACATATAGGTGTGATAGCAGCGAAGCCATATGCATTTTAATTATTTCATTAGCGCAAGCATTGGGTTCTGCTACTTTCACACCTATATATGTGTATGTGTATATATACATACATGTGTGTGTGTATATATATATACCCCTATACAGAAGTTCAGATGTCATGCCTGCCTCCAAAGATGCCCAAAAAATGCCCAATAAACGCCTGAAACAAAAACTCCCAAATTCTAAGAAAAATTATCTTTTTTTTTTTTCTGGTTCTGGACATGCTACAGAGCTGAAACTTCACAAGTACACTTTTTAGACCCCCCAGACACTAAATCTAAAGACATCTAATTTTTTTTTTTTTCAATAATTTTTTCAATTATTGGCTCTCTATCAAAAATGACAATTTTTAAGAACTTTCTTTTGTGTGATTAATAGTCCCTGGGGCATGACCCAGAACCCTATGCACTTTTTAGGGGCATTTATTGGGTTTTAGGGCTTCAAAATTGTGTTTTTTGATTACCGAAGTTCGGGTCCCATTGATTTCCATGGGGTTCTGAAATCCGGGCCGAACTTTTGGGAAGTTCGGGTGTTCTGGTCGAACCAAACTTTTCAAAAGTTCTATCATCCCTAGCAGTGACATGAAATGTTAAGGGTCTTCGATCCCCGGCAAAGAGGATGAAAGTCTTACATCATCTTAAACGGCTTAAGGCCGACATCGCTCTTATCCAGGAATCCCACCTCCCTGCAGAGGACATGAAACGTATGGAGAAACTATGGGTAGGGAAGGTCATTGGCTCAGCTGCATCCGGCCACAAGGCTGGAGTGCTGATTCTGTTTCACAAACGCCTCCCAGTGGAAATACTTTCCACTGACGCAGACTCCGATGGTCGCTACGTGTCCGTTCATTTGCGTCTCCATACTACAGAACTTGTTATCTCTAACGTGTATGCCCCTAATGTATTTGACCAATCCTTCTAAGCGGCGATTTCAGCGTGCCTTCTGACCCTTCCAAACGTCCCCCGCCTCGTTGGGGGTGACTTTAATGCCGTAATGGATCCTATCCTAGACAAATCCTCTCCTCGTACTTCACCGCACCCCCGCTCCCCAGACAGCCCCAATCCGTTGGTGTCGGTAATTGACTCGCTCTTGATGACAGACGTTTGGCGACACTCGCACCCTATGGATCGGGAATGCTCCTTCTACTCTCATCCCCATAAATTATTTACAAGAATTGACTTTCTTTTTTGAACCGATCCCCTTCTTCCCCTTTTACATGATGCCACCATACACGAAATAGCAGTCTCGGATCACTCCCCGGTTTCCGTCTCTTTGACGCTCTCTGATACCCCTGCCACCCCTCTTATTTGGAGATTTCCCTCCTACCTCAAAAACAACACTTATTTTATTTCCTACTTAAATCGTGCATGGGAAGAATACTCGGTGGCTAATTCACAACATTGCAGTTCCCCTCTCCTTTTTTGGGAGGCGGGCAAGGCCTTTTTGAGACGCCGCATCATCTCTTACGCGGCAGCTTTTAAACGTCATGCTAACAGCGGGTATAAAACTGCTAGCGAACGGCTGAGGATAGCTCAGCGCGCACTTATTCAGTCGGACACACCTGATGCTCGCGCATCCTGGCTGGCGGCCAAACAAAATTTCGACGCCTGGGCTGACAAGCTAGAGAACATTCACAAGGCACACTTATCCGCGACTTTGCACAAGTTCGGCAATAAGGCGGGGAAACTGTTGGCTAAGTTGTGCAAAGTCCCGATATCCCCCACTCACATTGGCTATCTAAGGGATAAAACAGGAGTAATTGATTCCACCCCCCAAGGGGTCCAGCAGACTATGCAGGATTTTTACTCTTCTTTATATGCTCCTGACAAGGTGGACGGCTCTGTGGCTGACCTCTTTTTGTCTGGTACTGAGCTTCCCACGATCACTGGAGTATCACTGACGATTAAACAACTTGCTTCGAGTAAGGCCCCCGGCCCCGATGGTCTTTCCGGGGAGTTCTATAAAGCTATTGCACCTAGTACAGTCCCCACACTCGTCGAGGTTTACTCCTCTATCTGGAACGGCGGCCCCTACCTCCCGACGGGAAAAATTGCTAGCAAAAAAAGGGAAGGATCCTTTGGAGCCGGGTTCGTATCGCCCTATCTCCTTGTTAAACCTAGACGTTAAGATCCTCTCGAAAATAACCGCTTCCCGCCTGGCTAATATAATGCCTCACCTGATATATCCGGCTCATTCGGGGTTCACTAAGGGTCGCTCAGCTACCGCCAATATTAGGAAAGTGCTGGTAGCACTGGACCAGGCTCGTATACACTCTGACCAAGACATGGCCATAGTAACACTTGATCCTGAGAAGGCTTTCGATAATGTGAACTTTGCCTAGCTGCGCATAGTCTTGGATGCCATGGGCTTCCACGGACCCTTTGTTAACCTCATTACCTCAATGTATACTTCTCCAACTGCTTGACTGTGTGTGGGGGGATCCCTTACTGATGACTTCCGGTTATATAAAGGTACCTGCCAGGGCTGCTTTCTCTCGCCGCTCTTGTTCGATCGAACCCCTCTCCCGCTATCTCTTAACTAAAGCCCCCCTCCATGGGATATGTGTGGGTTCTCATTAGCTCCAGCTATCCCTTTTTGCCGATGATGTCCTACTATTCACTTCCAACCCCTCAGTTGACATCCCAGTGATAGTTTCTACTTTTGACAGTTTTAAAAAAGGCTTGGGTCTAAAAATGAATTACTCTAAAAGTGAAATACTCCCGCTGGGGGGAACTGTGACCTGGGAGGGAGACTCCCCGTTTATGATAGCGTCTAAACATATCACATATTGGTGTATTAAAATAGGGAGAACCCTGGCCTCTATATAAATATATATATATACGAGGGAACTGGAAAATTGGATGGAACTGCTGTTGTTCGCTTTTGGGGAGATGTCACCTAATTAAGATGGTAAGCTTTGCTCGTCTACTGTATTTCCTTCAGACTCTCCCCCTGCTGATTAGACACAAAGATGTACAAGTCCTTGGTCAGGCGTTTTCCCGTTTCCTAATCTGAGACTGTATAACTTGTCATGCCTACTCAGAGTGGCCTTAGACTCGATATCTCGGACCTCTCACTATTCCAACTATGAGCTAGAGTCCCAGATGTCCGGTCCTTTCTCCCTGTCGGCTCTCCTGCACACTAAGTGGGTCCATTTGTGCCCTGAACTCCGTCATAACCTAATCCTGAGGGACACTGCTATTGCATGGAGGGAGGTGCGCAAACTCCTGAAGCTACCTCTGTACTTTTACAAGTTTTTTCCCGATTCGTGGCAATCCCAGCTTTCCTCCGGGCCTGGAACATGCAGCATATCAACTCTGGGAAAGGAAGGGTCTGGCGAACTTTGCACACCTGTGCGATTTACGATCTGGTATTCCCTATCCCATCCTAACCATCAAGGCTAAATTTGACATTCAGGATACAGAAACCTTTTACTTGGCACAATGCCTTCACTTCCTTGCAATTGTCGCCGGTAGTCCGGCAGATAGATTCAGGGCATCCATCATCGACAATCTATTGGACTCTGCTAACTTCACAATTTTGGCAATTTACAAACTTCTCCTGAAGATGTGTCCCCTGGCTCTTTTTACCTCTACTGCTTCCAACTGGCTCAAGGATTTCCCTGGGGAGGACACCTTACCCAATATGATCAGTGGTCTTCGCACCACCCTCAGACTCACCCCTAATGCTGTATGGAAAGAAACTCAGATAAAAAATTTCCACCAAGCTCATATCCAGTTCCTCTCTGATAAAACGATTCCTGACGCTCACAAATGCCCTTTGTGCACGGCGGAGAGACCTTCTCTCTGCCATAAGTTCTGGTCCTGCCCTTCCATCTCTCTGTTCTGGGATCAAGTCCTGTCTTTCATCAAGGACGTGACAAGACTCATCGTACTCAAAGATCCTCTATTGCTTCTCTTCGGATACTGGGACAAACGCCTACTAAAGTGGTCAAACACCTCTGCCTCGACACATCATCTGTGGATTCTGACTTGTCTTCTTGTAGCCAGACAAACAATCCTTGCCAATTGGATTTCCATGACTCCCCCCTCAGTTTCCTGGGTTAGATCAGAGCTTTCCACACTTCTTTCAATTGACCGCCTCAACACGGACTTTACAGCCCCTTCCTCACGGAAATCATTTCTCCAGAAATGGGACTCCTACCCTACCTTCTCCTCCCGAACGACCGACCCATCTATGGATCACTACACGTTCACGTTTCAGGACACGTCCAAAATCATCTCCCCATTGAACCACTCCATTTTTGTGGACAGTCTTTTGATCCTGTACCCCCCCGCCCCTCCTGACCTGCCCCTCCCAAGTTCGGTTCACCCCCTACCAGAGTGAATATATTTGTATCATGTTTATGTGTACCTTTTCTGCTGTTGTTACTTGCTTGTTATGCTATAAATTTTTAAAGAAAAAAAGAAAAAAAAAAAAGAAAAGGTATTTGCAATGTTAATTCATAAAGTGGTCCCAGTTTGGATGATATATTAGGGACCCAGTCTATGCAGTAATTGACAAATACAAGAATGGCTCTCCATTGCCAAATGTTCTGAGATCTCTGGATGTCTTTCAAGGTCTCTACTGTCTGAGTGATTAGATGTTGGGTACCCTGAGATATGAATGTCCTAAAAAGATAACCTTCTCTTTGCAGAATACAATTTTTTCCTTGCTATCCTTATTACCCGTAGATGCCAGGTGGTTAAGCAATGATACAGTATGCTGTTAACAAGCCTCCCACGTGGGACAACAAAGCAGCAAATCATCCACATACTGCAACAGTGCCACCCCTGGATCCATCGGGGTCCACTGATCTAACACAATCTAAAGTTTGCAACTGTATTCCGAGGGACTAATCACTGACCCCGGAGGGAGACGTGTCCAAGTTAGTTGTTAACCCTGGGATAAAAAAGCAAAAAGGTCCTGGCTCTGGGGATCCAGTGGTACAGAGAAAAATGCATTTGTTAGATCAATGACACTGAAAAATGTTGCATTTGGTGGTATGGAGGCTAGCAAAGTGTGCAGGTTAGGCACCAATGGAGCATCGCTAATAATGATCTTGTTCAGAGCCCTTAAATCATGTACCAATCAGTATGTTTCCTGTCCTTTAGCTGTCTTTTTAGCCACTGGAAATAATGGAGTGTTACAGGGCGATTTGGTTAGTGTAAGGACCTTTATCTGTACATATTGGTCTATTTGGATCTGGAGATTATCCAACTGAGCCACACTCAAGTGGTATTTTGGTAATCGGGACAAAACGCTCCCTGGTTTGATGTTAACCGTTGTTGGCGGAAATGGCAGAAAACCCACATCATACTTATCAATAGAGATGGCCTTGCGGTTTGCCCGGAGGTCAGTTCGTGGCGAACTTTGTTCGTTCGCGATTCGCCGAACATGCGAACATATGGCGATGTTCGCAACGGCTATATTAGTTTACATTGTAAAGAACTTTGACCCATGACACATCCATCAGGTGGTACAGGACAGCCAATTGAGATATTTCAGCACATGGACATACCCCCTACCTTATAAATAGACCTGAGATGGCTGCCATTTTACATTCTGTCTTTTGTCAGTGTAGGGAGAGGTTTGCTGTGTGGAGCAGGGACAGACTGTTAATGACACAAATCGCTAGCAAATAGGTCCACAAAAGTCCTTTTAAGGACTGGTATAGGTGTACTATTGTTTGGCCTATATTCTGCTTTTGTCAGTGTAGGGAGAGGTTGCTGTGTGGAACAGGGACAGACAGTTAGTGACACAAATCAGTAGGTAATACGTCCACAAAAGTCCTTTTATGGACTGGTATAGGGGTGTAATACACTTATAATATACTTTCTAATATAGAAAGCCAATTATAGTGGATTTGAAGCAGGGTGTTGTATAACAATATACTTTCATAATAGTGTATTTGGGTGCTGCAGAAATTTTGCCTCTTTCGCTGCGTTACCTCTGCTACACATAGTGACAAACGTTACTGGGAAAAAAAGTAAATTTATAACTGGTGTGATAGAACAGTGGCCCCCCAAAACGACAGATTGAAGTGGGGTGTTATATAACAATATACTTTCATAATAGCGTATTTGGGTACTGCAGAAATTTTGCCTCTTTCACTGCGTTAACTCTGCTACACACAGTGACAAAAGTTACTGGGAATTTTTTTTTTTTTATAACTGGTGTGATAGACCAGTGGCCCCACAAACAACAGATTGAAGCGGGGTGTTATATACACCTTCTTCCACATATACTGCGCTTCTCTAGAGACTTTTGTCACAGGGTCATTTAAAAAATGACAGGCAGAGGAAGAGGCAGGCCCTTCCGCAGGGGTGGTAGGGGTAGGGCAGGAGCACCAGGCCGGAGCCAAAGTGGGAAGTTGCAGAAGGTGCATTCGATTACGTCAAAGGACGCGCCAGACTTGGTTGAGTGGCTCACTCAGCCTTCCTCTTCTGCACCCTCCTCATCCTCTCTATTTGCACCCTCTTCACTCTCTGCTGTGTGCACCCCCAAAGACACCACCACCAACACCACCACCACAATATACCCTCCGCTTGGGTCACAGAAATTATTTTCCGATCCATCACAAGACATTTACGATGCGCACCCATTGTTGGCATCGGATCAGGAAGAGGAGGTAGCAACAGCCACCACTCAGCAGTCTGACGACAGTACCCAGATCAGCCCAAAGAGGTTTGTTCCCCGCTGTTGCTGCCTACTCCGAGATCTCTAATATTAGTGGTTGGGAAGGTAACGTTGATGATGCAGAGGCAAAATTTCTGCAGTACCCAAATACGCTATTATGAAAGTATATTGTTATATAACACCCCGCTTCAATCTGTCATTTTGGGGTGCCACTGGCCTATCACACCAGTTATAATACTTTTTTCTAACTGCATTTGTCAATCTTTGTAGTTGTAGTATTGCTGCAGAACCGCTCAACAGTCACAATGCTGCACAATACAAATCCACTATAATATGCTTTCTATATTCATCCAGCATTGCGACTTCACAATGTCACTGATGGTGCCCTGGCCGTGACTGACCAGTTTGGTGATCTCATCAAATGGCCGCAGAAGTCTGCATGTGTCGCGCATGAGCAGCCACTGGCAAGGTTAAAAAAAACTCAAGCTCCCCAGAACCTGTCCTGCCGCAGAGTTCGTACAGGTAGTCATTAACTGCACGTTTCTGCTGGAGCAGCCTATCAAGGATATGCAACGTTGATTTCCATCGCGTCGGGCAGTCGCAAATAAGATGCCTGACGGGCAGGTTGTGTCACCACTGAATGTCAGCAAGGCGAGCCATGGCTGTGTAAGATCTTCTGAAATGGCCCGAGATTTTCCTGGCCTGCCGCAAGACGTCCTGGACCCCAGGGTATTTGGCAACGAATCGCTGCACGACCAAGTTCAGGACGTGTGCCATGCATGGCACGTGTGTTATTTTGCCCTGTTTCAGCGCGCTCAGCAGATTGGCACCGTTGTCGCACACCACTTTACCAACTGTCAAATCGAGCGGTGTCAGCCACTGATCTGCCTATGAACGCAAAGCTGAAAGGAGTGCAGGACCAGTGTGGCTCTTGGCTTCCAGGCACAACAGACGCAGCACAGCATGGCAACGTCTCACCTGGCATGTGGAATAGGTTCTGGGGATCTTGGGCGGCCCAGCAGAAGAGACGGTAGCAGCGGAAAAGGAGGAGCCAGCCGAGGAGGAGAGGGAGGATGGAGGAGAAGAAGAGGCAGGCCTGCATGCAATCCGTGGCTGTACAACCAAATATACATGGGTGCCACGGGTTACATGCTTGACGGCTGTCAGAAGGTTCACCCAGTGGGCAGTAAAAGTGATATACCTTCCCTGCCCGTGTTGCTAGACCATGTGTCTGTGGTCAGATGTATCTTGGCACCAACACTGTGTGCCAGAGATATATTTACTTGCCGCTGAACATGGCCATACAGCTCTGGAATGCCCTTCTGCAAGAAATATTTCCTGCCTGGGACCTTCCATTGTGGTGTTCCAATGGCCACAAATTTACGAAAGGCCTCCGAGTCCACCAGTTGATATTGCAGTAGTTGGCAGGCTATCAGTTCTGACAAGCCAGCAGTCAAACGTTGGGCAAGAGGGTTATCCAGCGTCATAATTTTTTCCGCTCCAACATTTGGGCCATGGAAGCCTGCCTTTTTCCAGAACAACGTGACAACGGCATCATGGAAGGTGGAGTGGAGGACAATTGTGAGGAGAAGGAGAAGAGGCTGGACGGTGAGAGCCTGGAGTGTGGCTTTGTGGGTTCTGATGGTGTTGCTCCCACTGGGCTCGGTGATGGGAGTTCAGGTGCTTTCTTAAGGTGGTCGTCCCTAGGTGAGTGTTGGGCTTACCACGACTTATGCGTTGACTGCAAAGGCTGCAGATGGCAACACTGTTGTCAGCAGCGGACACATTAAAAAAGCCCACACTGCGGAGCCATGTGCTGGCATCCTGGGAGTGCTAGATGTGACTGTACATGGTTGATGGCTCGCTCCTGATATATTTGCAGTCTGCTTTGTACCTCTTGTGTAATGCAAGTCCGCCTGCTTCTCCTCCCTGTCTGCTGGTCCATCTCTCCCTCTGAACACTTCTCCTCTTCCTCTCTTGTGGCCACCCACGTGATGTCCATAGACACATCATCATCCACGTCAACTTCCCCACCACTAACATTCGAGATCTCGGAGTAGGCAGCAACAGCGGTTACCAACCTCCTTGGGCTGATCCTGGTACTGTCGTCAGACTGCTGAGTGGCGGCTGTTGCTACCTCCTCTTCCTGATCCGATGTTAACAATGGCTGCGCATCGCAAATGTCTTGTGATGGATCGGAAAATGCAGTGACTCAAGCGGAGGGTATATGGTGGTGGTGGTAGTGTTGGTGGTGGTGTCTTTTGGGGTGCACACAGCAGAGAGTGAAGAGGGTGCAGATAAAGAAGATGAGGAGGGTGCAGAAGAGGAAGGCTAAGTGAGCCACTCAACCAAGTCTGGTGCGTCCTTTGATGTAATTGAACGCACCTTCTGAAACTTCACACTTTAGCTCCGGCCTACTGCTCCAGCCCTACCCCTACCACCCCTGCGTAAGGGCCTGCCTCTTCCTCTGCCTGTCATTTTTTAAATTACCCTGTGACAAAAGTCTCTAGAGATTCACAGTATATCTGGAACAAGGTATATAACACCCCACTTCAATCTGTGGTATTGGGGGGTCACAGGTTTATCAAACCAGTTCTACAAATAATTGGCCAGTAACTATTGTCACTGTGTGTAGCACAGTTAAGGCAGCAAAAGAGGCCAAATTTTTGCAGGACTAAAATACACTCTTAGAAAAGTATCCTGTTAAATAACACCCCACTTCAATATGTGGTACTGGGGGGCCACTAGTCTATCACACCAGTTGTTCACTGTTTTTAGTATTGCTGCAGCAACGCTCACCACACCAGTCACAATGCTGCACAGTGCACAATACAAATCCACTATAATATGCTTTCTATATTACAAAGTATATTATACGTGGATTACACCCTTATATAGTGCACTGCACACCTATACCAAATAGCAGCCCTTAAAATGACTTTTGTGGACCTTAATAGAGCGATTTGTGTCACTGACGATCTGTCCCTGGTGCACACAGCATACCTGTCCCTACACTGACAAGAGACTGTAGACCTATACCAAATACCAGCCCTTAAAAGGACTTTTGTGGATCTTAACAGAGCTATTTGTGTCTGGCAATCTGTCCCTGATGCACACAGCAAACCTCTCCCTACACTGACAAAAACCAGAATGTGAAATGGCCGCCTGATCGGGTCTATTTATAAGGTAGGGTGCATGTCCATGTGCTGAAATGTTTCAATTGGCTGTCCAGTTCCACCTGACGGCTGTGTCATGGGTCAAATGTCAATGTAAACTAATATGGCCGCCACGAACAACGCCATGTGTTCGCAAAATCGGCGGACTGTGAACAAGCAAAGCTCGCCGCAAACCAACCGTCGGGCAAATCGCAAGGCCATCCCTACAGTCAGGCCTGAAAAAGTTTACTCACATGTTGTTTCTATGTTTTCTTTTTGTAAAATCCCATTAAAAACATATTGAAGTAAAAAATTTTATTTGGGTACAGTGTTGCACGATTGAGTAATTGTCATTCAAAGTGTGAGAGTGCTGAATGCTGAAAATTGACCTGGGTGGGAAGGGGGTGAAAATGTCCAGTATTGAGGTGGTTAAAGAGGTTACATAGAGCATTTAACAAAAAAAAAAAAAAAAGGGAGACATTATGGAGAAATATAGTAAAATGTACAATGATCACGGACAATTTCATAACCAAGAAAAATTAGCATATCAGGGGAGATACTCCCTTACAGCAGTTGTTGTCCCATGGTCTCATTTTTTTCCCCACTAGTAGAATTGACAAGTTTGAATTTGTTCAGTAGAAAGTTAAAGGATAAGTTTACCTTTTTTTAAAAAAAAAATAATAAATGCACACACATTTTTTTGCATTTATTATGTTTTTTTTCCTAGGGGCCTGGGAAGTATAGACAGCTACCAAAGCTGGATACACACTATACAATTTACTATAGATTTTTTTTTTTCATTTAGATTTACCAAAACCATATAATAGAAAGTCAAACCTAAACACTTTCAACGTGTGCAATCAGACAGACCCTTGCACTACATAGTTGAAGATAAATCTAAAGGAAATCAAACAACAAAAGTTGTATAGTGTGTATCTAGCTTAAGGCTGTCGGTACTTATAGTTTTCCTACTTACAGAATTCTGTAAATGAATGACGCAGCTGGCCGGTTGGAGCCCCACGTAGCCACTTTTTTTTAAATAGTGACAGCTAGCAGGGGAGAAAATCCCCCGCTAGCTGTCAAAATGGGGAAGTCGGGGGAGTGGAGGTCACAGTTTTTGTAATGTTACACCCTGAATATGGATGTAACATCTAACATCTTACAAAAGGTGAACTTATCCTTTAAATTGGTATTATGGTAATGTGTCTATTTCTGTCTTCCATGAAAAGCTGCAGAAATATATGAGAAATGTTTATTATGTGGAACCATCCGGAGACAAGATCTACTTCAATGAGAGAAGAGAAGTTCCAACCGATCTTATTTTGGAAAGCTGGGTTGTTGTTAACAGTACATATGCATTCACTTATCAAATTACCATTATGGGACCAGACTTTGTGCCTGAAATGCTTACCAATATGAGTAATCCCATCTTCTGGAAAAGAGGCAAAGTAAGACATTACATGATTGTTTTCTGTTTGTATTGCTTGCTGAGGAGGCTCATAATTAGGATTTATAGGGATTGTTTAGTTTTATTGTATGATAAATTGTGCATCTCCTTAGCTGTAATATTAGTCTCTATCTTGCTTCGAGTGAAGATTATCCAGGTGGTAATAATTTCCAGTTGATGAGAAAAGTTGCTATATAATGAATGTGATCAGAACCTGATTTTCTAGTTTTTCTAGTTTCTACACTAGTTTCGCATTTGGCTAGAGTCAGTGTCACTACTGGTGGCATAAGGTGATACCTGGACCCTATAGAGGTTGCAAAGGCAGCCCAACTCTTCCAAGTTGACACATCAATACGTGCCATGGCCAAAAGGTTTGATGTGTCTCCCAGAACAGTCTTAAGAGCATGGAGGAGATCCATGAGACAGGCAGTTAATCTAGGAGAGCTGGACAGGGCTGTAGAAGGTCCTTAACCCATCACCAGGACAGATATCTGCTACTTTGTTCAAGGAGGAACACAATGAGCACTGCCAGAGCCCTACAAAATGAACTCCAGCAGGCCACTGGTGTAAACGTCTCTGACCAAACAATCAGAAACAGACTTCATGAGGGTGGCCTGAGGGCCTGATGTCCCTCGATTGGCATTTGCCATTGAATACCAGAATTGGCAGGCCTGCCACTAGTGCCTTGTGCTTTTCACAGATGAGAGCAGGTTCACCCTGAGCACATGTGACAGATGTGAAAGGGTCTGAAGAAGTCATGGAGAATGTTATGCTGCCTTTAACATCACTCAGTATGACTGTTTTGGTGGTGGGTCAGTGATGGTCCAGGAAGGCATATCCATGGAGGGACACACAGACCTCTACAGGGTAGACAATGGCACCCTGACTGTTATTAGGTATCTGGATAAAATCCTTGGACCCATTGTCAGACGCTGGTGCAGTGGGTCCTGGGTTCCTCCTGGTGCACAGCAATGCCCGGCCTCATGTGGTGAGAGGATGCAGCCAGTTCCTGGAGGATGAAGGAATTGATACCATTGAATGGCCCCCATGCTTGCCTGACCTAAATCCAATAGAACACCTCTGGGACTTTGTTTCGGTCTATTTGACACTGCCAGATTGCACCTCAGTCTGTTCTGGAGCTCAGTGATGCCCTGGTCCAGATCTGGGAGGAAATACCCCAGGACACCATCCATCCTCTCATTGGGAGCATTCCCCAATGTTGTCAGGCATGCACACAAGCACCTGGGGGCCATACAAACTCCTAAGTACCATTTTCATTTGCTGCAATTAAATTTTAGCAAAATGGACTAGCCTACTGCATCATTTTTTCACTTTGGTTTTCGGGTTGTCTTTGAATTTAACCACCTGTAGATTGACAATTTTAATTTCCATTAAACAATGTGGCATCCTTTCATTCCTAACACATTACCCAGTACATAGTATAGCTATCCAGCATTATATTTTTCCCCATTGAGATCAGATGTGTTTTCAAAGTGTTCCTTTAGCTTTTTTGAGCAGGCAGGGTCCGGGTTAAAGAACCTATCTGAAATTTCGATGCTATGTGACAGTGGATATATTTAAGGTTGGGGGGGGGGGGGTTAGGGTGGGTGGGAGAGGAGCAGCAAGGAAGGGAATAGGAAAGGGAAGGGGGTTATGAGAATTGGGGATAGGGAGTTTGTCTGTGTAAATTCCTTCGTTCTTGTTTATGGGTGGGTATAAGGATATTTGGCTGATGCAATATAACGTTTCCATCTTGTTGTTCGGTAGTCGTCAATTAGATGAATTGATGGAGGAGTGCCGTCTGATTGTCGTTTGGGAAGCCTTGTTGGTCAAGGAGTCTTGGAAGTGGAGCCAGCACCCCCAAATATGGGTGACTTTGGAAGGATTGTCATTTGCGACGCTGATGGTGCTTGATGAGTGAGAGCTAGACAGCGTGTTGGCCCAGGTTTCCAAGTGCTGGTTGTAAACTGATAAGTCGTGCTTTGTTCTCTGCTGATGGGTGCCTGAACGGAGGAGTTCTGAAGGTGCAGCAGTCCTGATTAGGGATGGCCTTGCGGTTCGCCCGGCGGTCGGTTCGTGGCAAATTTTGCTTGTTCCCTACCCGCCAAATTTGTGAACACATGGCGTTGTTCGCGGCGGCCATATTAGTTTACATTGGTGAGAACTTTGACCCATGACACAGCAGTCAGGTGGAACGGGACAGCTAAATAAACATTTCAGCACATGGACATGCCCCCTACCCTATAAATAGACCTGAGCTGTCGGCCATTTCACATTCCGCTTTTTGCCAGTGTAGGATCTGCTGTGCTAATGAGGGAGAGATTGCCAGACACAAATAGCTCTGTGAAGATCCACAAAAGTCCTTTTCAGGGCTGGTATTTTGGTATAGGTCTACTAGTATCTTCTCAGGTTAGGGGCAGGTATCCAGTCGGTGCTTTAGGGGCAGTTAGAGATCAGCAACAGTCACACACAAATCGCTCTGTTAATGTCCACAAAAGTCCTTTTCAGGGCTGGTATTTCGGTGTAGGTCCAGTATCTCTTCAGTATAGGGACAGGTATCCAGTCTGTGCTTTAGGGGCAGTTAGAAATCGTCATCTGCAGCGACACGAATCACTTTGTTAATGTCCACAAAAGTCATTTAAAGGGCTGCAATGTCGGTATAGGTCTATTACAGTCTCTTCAGTATAGGGTCAGGTACCCAGTCTGTGCTTTAGGGACAGTTAGAGATCGGTATCTGCAGTGACACAAATCGCTCTGTTAATGTCCACAAAAGTCATTTAAAGGGCTGCAAATTTTTTGGTATTGCTGTGCAGTGCACTAAAAAGGGGGGGGGGGGTAATCCACAGTATAATATACTTTGTAGAAAGCATATTATAGTGGATTAGTAGTATTATTGTGCACTGTGCAGCATTGTGACAGGTGTGGTGACTGAGCGTTGCTGCAGCAATACTACACACAGTGACAAAAGCACTTATAATGTATTATGACTGGTGTGATAGACCAATGGCCCCCCCCAATACCACATATTGAAGTGGGGTGTTATCTGAGCATACTTTTGTATGTTTTTGTGTCCTGCAACAATACTGCCTCTTTTGCTCAGTTACGTCTGATACACACAGTGCCAAACTCACTGGCCAATTTTTTGAACTGGTGTGACAATGGCCCCCCAATACCACATATTGAAGAGGGGTGTTATTTAACAGTATAATTTTCTAAGAGTGTATTTTAGTTCTGCAAAAATTTGGCCTCTTGCTGTGTAAACTGTGCTACAAACAGTGACAACAGTTACTGGCCAGTTATTTGTAGAACTGTTGTAATAAACCTGTGGCCCCCAATACCACAGATTGAAGTGGGGTGTTATCTGAGCAAACTTTTACAAGTGTATTTGTGTCCTGCAACAATATTGCCTCATTTGCTGAGTTAAGTCTGGTACACACAGTGCCAAACTCACTGGCCAATTTTTTTTGTTATTTAACAGTATCATTTTCTAAGATTGTATTTTAGTCCTGCAAAAATGTGGCCTCTTTTGCTGTGTTAACTGTGCTACACACAGTGACAACAGTTACTGGCCATTTATTTGTAGAACTGGTATGATAAAATTGCCCCCCCCCCCCAATACCACAGATTGAAGTGAGGTGTTATTTAACAGTATACTTTTCTAAGATTGTATTTTAGTCCTGCAAAACTTTGGCCTCTTTTGCTGTGTTAACTGTGCAACACACAGTGACAACAGTTACTAGCCAATTATTTGTAGAACTGGAGGAAGGGCAGATAGGGAGGAGAGGCAGGCAGAACTTGCATTGCACAAGAGGTACAAAGCAGACTGCAAATTTATAAGGAGCGAGCCATCAACCATGTACAGTCACATCTGGCGCTCCGAGGACGCCGGCACATGGCTCCGCAGTGTGGGCTTTTTTTAATGTGTCCGTTGCGGACAACAGTGTTGCCATCTGCAGCCTTTGCAGTCAACGCATAAGTCGTAAGCCCAACACTCACCTAGGAAAAACCGCCTTAATAAGGCACCTGAAATCCCATCACCGAGCCCAGTGGGAGCAACACTGTCAGAACCCACAAAGCCACACTCCAGGCTCTTACCATCCAGCCTCTTCCCCTTCTTCTCCTGTCTCCTCACAGTTGTCCAACACTCTACCTTCCATGATGCCGTCGCCATGTTGTTCTGGAAAAAGGCAAGCTTCTGTGGCTCAAATGTTGGAGCATAAAAAAAAGGTGTCCGACAGGTGTCCGACTACAACGGCCGATGTGGACGTTCTGAGGAGTGATGAACCCCTGGACTACTGGGTGGGCAGGCTTGACCTCTGGCCAGAGCTTGCACAATTTGCAATGGAACTGTTGGCTTGCCCCACGTCCAGTGTCCTGTCCGAAAGGATGTTCAGCGCAGCAGGGGGGATCGTGACTGATAAACGCACTCGCCTAGCTCATGACAGTGTAGACTACCTCACATTTATAAAAATTAATGAGGCATGGATCTCTGAGGAATTCAACACATGTGAACAGCAGACCATGTTTCACTGAAATTCCTCATAACAGGCCACAAATATCTGCCAGACCGCCATCCACCCACAACAATTCCTGGTCCTTGTTTTCGCTAAATACAGCGGCCTAAAAGGCATTTCATGTCCATTGAATGGCTAAGTTTTGCAGCCTATACAGGCCGACACTTAATTCTGTATCCTGTGTGAATGCCTAATGTACCTCTAGCCATCAAATACACTACGTTCTTTGCTGTCAGTTAAACCCATGTGAGCTAATTTTTGGAGCCTATACAGGCCAACACTTCTGTATACTGTGTGAATGCCTAATGTACCTCTAGCCATCAAATTCTACATTATTTGCTGTCAGTTAAACCCATGTGGGCTAATTTTTGGGGCCTATACAGGCCGACACTTCTGTATACTGTGAATGCCTAATGTACCGTCAGCCACAGAATGATACGTTCTTAGCTGTCAGGTAAACCCATGTGGGCTCATTTTTGGGGCCTTTTATGGCCAACACTTACTTCTGTATCCTGTGAATGCCTAATGCACCTCTAGCCATCAAATACTACGTTCTTTGCGGTCAGTTAAACCCATGTGAGCAAATTTTTGGAGCCTATACAGGCCGACACTTCTGTATACTGTGTGAATGCCTAATGTACCTCTAGCCATCAAATACACTACGTTCTTTGCTGTCAGTTAAACCCATGTGAGCTAATTTTTGGAGCCTATACAGGTCGACACTTACTTCTGTATACTGTGAATGCCTAATTTACCTTCAGCTACAGAATACTACGTTCTTAGCTGTCAGGTAAACCTATGTGGGCTAATTTTTGGGGCCTTTTATGGCCAAGACTTCTGTATCCTGGGAATGCCTAATGTACCTCTAGCCCTCAAATACTACATTCTTTGCTGTCAGTTAAACCCATGTGAGCTAATTTTTGGAGCCTATATAGGCCGACACTTACTTCTCTATCCTGTGTGAATGCCTAATGTACCTCTAGCCATCAAATACTACGTTATTTGCTGTCAGTTAAACCCATGTGGGCTAATTTTTGGGGCCTATACAGGCCGACACTTCGGTATACTGTGAATGCCTAATGTACCTTCAGCCACAGAATACTACGTTCTTAGCTGTCAGGTAAATGCATGTGGGCTAATTTTTGGGGCCTGGAATGGCCAACACTTACTTCTGTATCCTGTTAATGCCTAATTTTTCAAACTGGAATTAAAAATCAATGGGTCTGTAAAGGTTCCGCCAAATTGTGGAATGGATGTGGACCCATTTAACAGATGTGTGAATGGACCCTATATGTATTTACCAGCTGCTGTTAGTTTGGCCGATTAATGAAAAAAAAGAAATTTGCTGTAAAAAAAAAAAAAAAATTTAGGGCAACTTTTCCAATTGCAATACTTCTGTTATGACATTGTCCATGTGCTGGTACTATTTGTGCACAGCTAGTACATCTTTTGCGGCTGCAAATATGACCTAAAGGTTTTTAAAGTTCGGTTCCACATCTTCAGCATAAGGGAGATGTCGAGGGTGTGAATTTGTATCCTGTTTCATATTCTGTAACGTTCATGGAGCTTTTGTGTGTTGTTTTCCCACTTCTGAGACATTTTGTTTGTTTTTGGAGTAATTTTAGAGAATAAGAGGGAATGTATTAGGGAGATCAAATGCCGTTGCAATGCTGTTCTGGAGCATATAGCTTTTAAAGGTGTGTGTGGAGGCACCAATCAGAGGAAGAGCTTGGGTGATTACAAAAATGTCTTAGTTGGACAAAGGTCCAGAAGGGAAAAGTAGAGTTGTGGGGCTGGTCTAATAGTGCCTCGTAAGAGAGTAGGGAACCTCTGTGAAAAAACTGTTCTGCGGTGACCTGTTTGTGAGGCCAAACATCTCTCAACAAGTTGTTGGACATGCCTGGAGAGCAGTCTGATGGGGGTAAGTGGCCCAGGGTGAGAAGAGAGGTTAAATGGTGTAAATGCTGTGCAAAAGCATTTTAAGGAGGGCTCCACCATCGGATGGTCTTTGTATTCTGCAGGAGTGTGTTGTGGGGGTAACCAAGGGATAAGTTGTATTGGTGTTGTAGAGTGTGCTTGTTCCAGCTGGAGCCATGCCTTAGTATTGCAGTTCCAGTTCCAGTCCACTATCCTTGCTAGGTGACAGGCAATAAAATATTTGCTAATTTCGGGCAATCCTATGCCTCCTTTTAATTTGGGCAGGGTGAGCACAATATAGCTAAGTCTAGGGCGTTTGTGCCCCCAGAGAAAAAGGGTACACATTCTGCGATATGCCTTAGGCAATTGGATGGGCACTGTTTGTAGTGTGTATAGAAGGTGGGAGAGTATATTAATTTAATAGGGGCCCTGTTCTAGTACTGCGTGCATGTAGTCCCAAGCCACCCTATCGAATGCCTTCTCCATTCAATGCCAGAAAAAACCCTCCCCGTCTGGTCTTGGTAAGCCAGTGGTGCAAGCTTATGGCCTTCAGGGTAATATCCCTGGCTTCTCTGCCTGGGATAAAGCCTACTTGGTCATTGTTTGTTTATTATTGACAGTAGAAGGGACAATAGGCAGTTAGCGAATATTTTTGCAAAGATTTTTTTTTTTTCTCAAAACATTTTATTGAAAAGAAACCGAAGTACACGTACAACAAGTCATGCGTTTACAAAACATAAACAAAAAGAACAAGAACCATGGGATATACAGACCAGAGCACATTCGTACAGTTTGAAACACTGGAACATACAGGACTGCAGAGGATTATCTAACTGTATCCATAAGCAGACTTTAAAAAGCACAATTATCTGTAGTAAGAATTAGGGCCGTAGGGGTACCATATAGTCAGTAACTTTGAAGACCTCCGGTCGATCATGGGGTACTTGGGAGAGGAGCCGGACGTACGCCTCGGTGGTGCTTCCTGTGACCCGACACCCCCAGTGGGGAACTCCCTTTGTCAGGAGGCAGGAGGCAATCACCAAATGTGTGTGATACCCAATCAGGAGTAGGTAACTATAGGGGATACCTACATGGACGGTCAATGGAGGGGGAGTGCTTGCCCAGAGGTCATCAAGGGTCTGCTATTGGGGAGTGAGGGGTAGGGGAGGGAGGAAGAGGGGGGAAAGGAAGGAGGGTAGGGGAAAGAACAAGAGGGAAGAAGAGGAGGGGGGAAAGAGACATAGAGGCTGAGAAGTACGTATAAGTTATCGGGGAAGATGTAGGGAAGAGCTTCCTCGGGAGTAGTTGAAAGGGGTAGAAAGATCACCTCATGTAGAGTGTGAGAAGCCAGGGAGAAGATCTACGGAGCAGTGCTTAAACTCTGAAAATCAGGTAGAGAAGTGAAGTGTATCCAGGGTGTCCAGGTCGTATAGTATTTGCGGTTGGAGTCCTTGGCTTGGGCGACAATGTCCTCCATCTCTGCCACTCTTTTTACCCGTCGCAACCACTCAGCGACCGTGGGAGGGGAAGTAGACAGCCAATGGCATGGTACACACATTCTGGCCGCATTAATAAGGTGTAAGGTGAAGATTTTTTGTAACTGGAGAAAGACAAGGAGGTGTGATGAAGAAGGTATTGTGCCGGAGTGAAGTCAGGCGTATAGGTGGTAATACTGGGAATGTTTTGACCGTGTGTAGAATCGCTAGGTGGTTCTTGGCATACAGATCTGAAAGGTTACTTGGTAGCTGAACTCCTAAGTAAGTAATAGCATGGGGGTCCCACTGGAAGGGAAAGTTGGTCTGGCAGAGTTGCAAGAGCAAAGAGGGCAATGATATGTTGAGGGCTCGGGATTTGGAATAATTCATTTTTAGGTTGGAAAGGTCTTGAAAAGTTTTAAGAGCCGAGAGAAGGTTTGGGACTGATAGCAGGGGGTCCATAAGGAAAAGGAGGATGTCATCGGCATAGGCCCCCAATTTATAGGAGTTGCCTTTCAGGGTGATTCCCTTAATATTCGGATCATCTTGGATTTGGCGCAGTAAGGGTTCCAGAGTAAGGATGTAAATTAGGGGAGATAGGGGGCAACCCTGTCTTGTGCCATTCGACACGGAGAAGGCGTCCGAGAGAGTGCCGTTAACCCGTACTCTAGCCGTGGGGGTGGAGTAGAGAATCAAAACACAGTGCAGGAACCGGTCCGTCAGTCCCAGGGCCCTGAGTGCTTCCTTCATGTAGTCCCAGGCAACTCTATCGAACGCATTCTCCGCGTCGAGCGACAGGAAAAAGCCAGGGGTATTGGTCGTGGAAAGCCAGTGATGGAGATGGAGTGCTTTAGTAGTGTTGTTCCTCGCTTCTCGGCCATGGCCGAACCCTACTTGGTTGAGGGAAATCACCTCGGGGATAAAGGGGAGGAGGCGGTTAGCCAAAACTTTGGTGTACAATTTGATGTCTACATTAAGGAGGGATATTGGCCTATAGTTAGGGACCAGGGATGCGTCTTTGCCCAGTTTGGGAATAACCGAAATATGAGCCTCCAGGAGGTCCAAGTGGAGGGATTCAGCGTCCGGAAATGCATTGAAGGCGTTTACCATATGTGGTAGCAGCAGATCGGAAAACGCTTTGTAATAGCCCACAGGGAGGCCATCTGGTCCCGGAGATTTGCCCGGTTTTGATTGCTTAAGAGCCGTCATAATCTCCATAGAGGTGATGGGTTCATACAGGTCGGCCAGAGCTGCCTCCGAAAGGGGAGGGGGGGGGGGAAATGTTGTCCTAGAAATTGTTGAATCTCATGGAGTCTAGACTGCTGGAGCTCAGGAGAGTCTGCCCGCGGCAAGTTGTATAATCTGGAGTAATAGGTGACAAATTGGGCAGCTATGTCAGGAGTGGAGACAAGTGATTTACCGGACGGGTCTACAATAGAGTGGATAGTGTTATTTGCCCGCTTCTTCTGAAGAGCCCTTGCCAGTAGCTTGCCCGATTTGTTGGCATGCTCATAGAAGAGGCCATGGGAGAGGGCGAACTTGCGGCGGACAGACTTCCCCAAGACCTCCAACAGTTCCTGACGAGCTAAGGTGAGCTCTGTGAGGGTACTGGATTGCTTATGGGCGCGCTCCAGATTGCTTATTTTAAGCAAAAGAGACTCGACTTGAGCTGAGTGCGCCTTTCTGCGCTTAGACGTTAGGGCTATGAGTTCCCCGCGGATCAGGCATTTGTGCGCTGCCCAGAGTGTGACACAGTTGGTGTCCGAAGACATGTTTTCTGCAAAATAGTGAGAGAGGCGGTCTGTTATGGCTGAAATGCACGCAGCGTCCGAGAGGAGGGAGCTGTCCAGTCGCCAAGCGAGATGCGTGACTGTACAGGGAAGGAGAAGGTGACACAGATAGGGTAGTGGTCCGAAAGGAATATAGGTTCGATGGAAGCGGACAGGAGCGTCGGTAATAAATCTTGGGAAATGAAGAGGTAATCAATGCGGAAGTAACGATTGTGTGGGGGTGAATAAAAGGTGAAGTCCTTTGGTGTCCGGGTGGAGAGTACGACACAAATTGTGTTAATTGAGCGCAGGGCGGCGTATAGTATAGAGGAGGAGCCCTCAGATGTATCCAAGAGCGGGATAAGGCAACATTAACGTCCCCTCCCAAGATAAGCTGCCCAGAGTAGAAGTCTGACAACTTTTGGAGAGTGGATCTGAAGAAGGGGAACGGTTTCTTGTTAGGAGCATAGATGTTAGCTAGTGTGAGGGGTCGGCCATGTATTGTGCCCTTGAGGAAGAGGAACCGGCCATGGTCGTCAGCCAAGGACTCCAAGACCTGAAATGGGCAATGTTTAGAGAGGAGGATAGACATTCCCTTGGATTTGGAATCCGAAGAAGGGGCATGATGCACTGTAGAGTAAGTTTTAGATTGGAGCTTTTGGATACTATCAGTTCTAAAGTGAGTTTCCTGGAGAAAAACAATGTCCGCTTTCGATTTACGCAAGTCGAGGAAAAGCTGAGAGTGTTTTTCTGGGACGTTGAGGCCTCTCACGTTGAGAGAATAAAGTTTAAGCGTGGGGTGCAGGGGGTGGTGTGTAGAATACAGAGAGTATAGGAGACAATACACGAAAGGAAGGGGGAAGAAAAAAAAGGGTAAGGGAAGGCTGGGGAGGGAAGGTCGAAGAGGTAAGGGGGAAGGGAAGGGAACTGGTGTAGAGGGAGGAGACCACTACTGGGTCCGGCCGGCCGGAACTGAACGGAGTTGTATGGAGTGTATTTGTATGTGTAGTGGCAAAAGGGGCACAGAGAAGAGGTGCTGTTGCAGGGGGGTGAGGGAACCACTAATGGGGGGTTGGAGTAGACCTAGCGGGAAGAGGAGACTAAACTAGTCACTCAATTAGGGAGCCCGGCCACAAGCCGAAAGTCAGCATGTAAAAGGGGTTGAGGCCAGGGTGTGAAAGCAGTGTGGGTGTAATGGAATCATAAGGAGAAATGCAGGGATCCACCCTGGAAGGTGGGACTGTGAAACTGTGCCAAGTCTAGCCGCAGGGGTGTGCCGTTAGGGCCTCCAGGATGGAGTGCAGTGTACATAATCTGGAAGGCGCGATGGGGGGTATGAGGGCGTTAAACAAGAACATAACGTGGGGGTAGTGGAAGACTAAGTCCAAGCCATCATAGCCAGTAGGGGAAGGGAGAAGGGGTCAGGATAACCAGTAAGGTGCAATAAATAACAACAGTGAGGTAAACAAAACAGTCTCTTAGTCTAATCCTGGAGATCTGTGGGAGAGAGGTTATTCCACCATGCCCCCCGTGATGCCAGCCGGGACCGTCACGCCGATGAGGGGCAGGATAGTAGGGAACCCGTGGAGTAAAGGGGTAAGAGGGGGAGTGAAGGGGGGGGAATCACACCGGGACCCAGATAATCAAGTGGCAATGTGGGAAGCGGGGAAGTCCCCAATATGGAAGGACGGGGCTTCAGGTCCCGTTGGCATCTCCAGGGGGGATGGGGGTGTATGAGCAGTATCCAAAGCTACCTCCTACTGTGGAAGTAGATCGCCAAGTCACACTATCGAAACAAACAATAGAATGCAATATATTATCAAGGGATGTCTGAGTATTTATGGACAATCAGGGAAGTGTAGATTGCGTGAAGAGGGTGAGCAGTAGATACTCCCCCCAGCCTCGATGTTCCAATCACCCGGTGGGAGGCCAAATTGCTGCCAAAAAAGAGAAGACCAGTGACAGAAGTCGGCCAATCCCACAGAGCGGGTGGACCGCATGGTAAAACGCTGTTGGGTGGGCTGAATCCATAATTCCAGGAAATGGTGTACCGCTCCGTAAACCAGGTAGGCACGTGCATCCCCACGAAAGGAGAGAGACACGCGCTTAACATCAATGGGCAATACAGATTAAAGTAGGCCCTCCCCCAGTAGGGCCCCCCCAATCCCATTTGTTGAAACCCTTACCTCAGTCAACATGCTTACAATAAGTAGAGGCAATGTATGCGGCCCCCGTCTAGCCACTCGGCACCCCGGGCAGCCCCGGCAACAGAGGACCCTGAAAAGCAGAGGTCCTCCTGTCGGAGCCCCCCAAGGGACAGAAAAGAGCCTGGGGCTAACTAAGTCACATAACAAGCAACACCAAGCATCATGGACAGAAAGTGAAGCAAAGTCCAAGTATAACCAAAAATCGCCTATTGGCACAGTTTAGGTGTTGACGGGCTGGTGAGAGGCTAAGGGGGGAGCATTCAGGGACTTTCATGTGCAAGACATGGGGGGAAGGCTCCATGAGGCAAGGGGCTAGCTGTCCAGAGCAAAAGGAGGGGAGGAAAAAATATAAAAAGAAAAAGTTCTCTCCTGGGGCCGTTGGAGAAAAATAGAAAAGTGAAGGTGAGGGGGTCAGGTGGTACGTTACCAGTCCACAGGAAGGGAAAGGAGATGAGGTTGAGCAGAAGTCGTGAATTCAGTGCTTACATCCAGTGGCGTAGGAACAGTCAATCAGATCATCCGGGTTCCTCAAGGCAGTAGGAGTGAGAGAAGCTGGACAAACAAAGCAAGGCAATCCAAAAAAAAGGGGGAAAAGAAAAAACATAATTGGTGTGGTCCGAAGGAACTAGAACATGTGGGGGTGAAGGCAGAGCAGTGTTTCGCGTGGCGGGACAAAGTCTTCACGGACCTAGGAAAGGAATGAAACAGGATCAGTCCTCCCTTCTAGCCCTGCAGACCTGTGGGGGTTTAGTAGGGCTATTGGCGTGGGAGGGGGCTGCAGGAGCACGGGCCCTCAGACGGGGAGCGTTGTCTCCTGAACCGCACATCCTGGGCATCCATGAGTTCAGCTCCGGGGGCTTCACCAGGAGAGGGAGCGGGTCGGAACTCCGCGTACCAGTTGGGGAGATGCATGTAGGGAATACCCAAGGTGGAGCAGAAGTGGGGGAGATCCTCCGGGACTCTGAGAAGTGCAGAACGACCCTGCGTGGAGGCTGACAAACAAAATTGGAATTTCCATCTATAGGTAATGCCCTTATTCCTGAAAGTCTCAAGCAATGGTCTCATTTCCCTGCGATGTTGGCGGGTAATGCCGGAAAATATCAAAATCAATGTGATGCCTCTTCCTTTCTTTACGTAAAATGTCCTCCTTCAGGCGGTAGTCCACTAAACAGCACACCACGTCTCTTGGCGGGTCCCCCTCCCTACCCCGTGGGTGCAACGCTCTATGTATAAGCTCCATATCAATCAGGGACTGGGGAGGCCTGTCCAGGAGTGAGTTAAACAGGGAGATGACCGTAGGGGTCAGGAGATCTCCTTCCACTGTTTCAGGCACACCGCAAATGCGGAGATTATGGCGCCTGCCACGGTTGTCTAAGTCCTCCATATGGCGCTGCATATCCCTCAGCTGAATAGTGTGGGCATCGATTCTGAAGTATAGGTCATGGATGGCAGTATCCTGGTGTGCAGCCACCCTCTCTATCTCTTGCACTCTGCCAGTGAGAGAGTGAATATCGGCCCTCAATTCCAAGATGGCCGCCCCTAAAGTGTCCTTAATGTCTGCTGCTATGGCACGCAGGCTGTCCATACACAGTTGTCTGGGTGCCACTGGTGCGGGGGAGCAGGGATCGGGGTCTCCCGAAGTCACGGCTGCATATGAGCGGGTGGATGGTTGTGATTGATGGCGGGCGGGGAGCTGCCGCCCGTCGGCGCCATGTTTGTGGCCTGTGTGCGGAACAGCTCCGGTATACTGGGGCTGAGTTTGGCACCGGGATCCCTCGGGGAGCCAGAGCGGGTGGCAGAGGAGGACCAGGAGGCCGATGACATCCTTACCGGTGGTTGGAGATGTCATGCGGATCCTGTGGGTAGCGCTGTAGGCTCGTGGCGGCGGGAGCTCCTGTCTCAAGCGGCCATCTCCCTGTACGGCCAGACCACGTCCCCCTCTTTGCACAGATTTTAAGGTCTACATTAATCAGGGAGAAGGGCCTATAATTAGGAACTTGGGGTCTTTCCCATTTTTCAGGATTACTGTTATATGCACTTCTAGGGAACCTTGGAGACCTTTTGGGTTGACAATCAGTGAGTTATATGGGAATAAGAAGGGATCAGCAAGGATGTTAGTAAAGGTTTTATAGTCGGATTCTGAGAAGCCACCTGGGCCTGGGATTTTCCGGACTTAAAGCGGAGTTCCACTCAAAAGTGGAACTTCCGCTTATCTGTTTATTATACATTATACAGTACATGATTTATATGGCGCCAACAGTTTGCGCAGCGCTTTACAATGTGAGGGAAGACAATACAGTTACAATACAGTTCAAAACAGGAGGAACTAGAGGGCCCTGCTCGTTAGAGCTTACAATCTGTCTCCTCCCCCCCTCCAGTGCCACATTTGGAACCTTTCAGGGGGGGAAGCGGGGACCTATTTTTAACAGGTACCCTCTCCCCACTTCTGTCAGGCCTTGCCACGGTGAGGTACATCAGCAGTTCACCCCCCTCTTCCTCCCTCCTCCTTCCTCTGCTTCTGGGCTAGTAAGAGAGCACAGCGCACTGGGTGCATGCACAGTAGAGACCTGGCTGTGAGGCTGCAGGGCTTCACTGCCGGGTTCCCTTACCAGCAATGGCAGCGGCAGCATTCAAGAGCCGATGGAAACAGGACAGGTAAGTGTCCTAATATTAAAAATCAGCAGTTACAATATGTGTAGCTTCTGACTTTTAATTTTTGGAGGGGCGGAGCACCGCTTTAATTTGTTTCAAGGAAAAAGTTAGTTCTTCTTTGGGAATGGGTTTGGAGCTATATTTTGAGAGAAATTCCAAGATGTGCTCCTGCCTAGAAGTTCAGGTAGGATCATTAGGTGGTTGTTGTGTTATATTGTAGAGGGAGTAACAAATTGAACAAATTGGATGGCTATTTCATCAGTTGATGCTAAGAGGTGACCATCTGATGATTTAATGCAATGGATTGTGTAGGTGGATTTTTCGAATTGAAGGGCTAATAGATTGCCACTCTTATTGCTATGTTCATAGAATCGTTTTCTGGATAGTAGGTATTTTCATTTTATAATTTGGTCTAGAGTAGGGAGAAGTTCCCTTCTTGCTGACAGTAAGTTGTTAAATACTTGGGCCGCTTGTGATTTTTTGTGGGCTGCTTCAAGGCTTTATTATATGCTGCTAGGGCGTCTAGGTGTGTCTTCCTTTCTTTTTGTAATTTCACAGCTAGCGCAATTAGCTCCCCTCTGATCACGCACTTATGCACTTTACAGATTGAGATCAGGGAAATGTCAGGATCTATATTTTCTTCAAAGTATTGACGTACGGGTGTACAGAGTTTTGTAAGGTGTGTTTTTTCTGTGAGAAGAGAGGGATCTAGTCAACACTGTGCAGTGTGTTAGGAATGTTCCTGAAATGTTAGGGTTATAGTGATTGGGTTGTGGTCAGAAATGGTCTGTGGCTCAATGGTAGCCTCTGAGAGAAAGCAGACATCAGGTTGAGAAAGAAATAGGTAGTCTAGTCTGAAGTACCTGTTTTGTGGAAAAATGTGTAGTCACGTATATTGGGATTGACAGTGCACCAAGTGTCATGGAGTAGGAGGTTTTGTAAAAGGAGATTTACTTTTGTTAGGGCTTTTTACAGTAGTGATTAGGGATAATCAAACGGTTCGGGTCGACTGAATTCCGAACTCTTCGCGGAAAAAGTTTGGAATTCGGCAACCAGAACCGACCAAAATGCAATGGGACAGGAACTGGGCTTTAAAAGCCCATGATTGGACCAGAAACATTAGTAAAAGCCAATTGAGGGGGCAGGAGGATGCTAGGAATGTAATTGGAGTGACTAGGGGGTCCAGAGGCCAATCAGTAGTGAATACGCCCCCCAGAATATAAGATAGCCCCGCCAAATCTCTAGCACTGTAATACAGGGGCTGTGGAAGAGAGTGGAAGCAGTTCTGTTACTCCTGCTTCAAAAGTGTAATTTAGCAATTATTAGTGTGAGGAAAGGGATATCTAGTGTAGTTAGGGTACTATTTTCCACTATAGTTAGATTTAATAATCTAGTTTCTGTAGGGAAAGTGCTAAGTGTCAGGGTGACCATAGTGTAGTGTAGGCTGAACTGACTCTGACTGCTATGGCAGGGTGACCAAACTCTTCCATGTCAGGGTGACCGCCATAGAAAAAAGATTGTTTGTATTAGAAATGCAGTAGAGCAGGCATAGGGCTCCGCTCCTGTCACACCTGGCCGTTTTTGTTGCAGGCGTTTATTGGGCTTTTTTGTGGACGTCTTTTGGAGGCAGGCATGACATCTGAACTTCTGTGTAGGGGTATATATACACACACACATATATGTATATATACACATACACACATATAGGTGTGAAAGTAGCGGAACCCTATGCCTGCGCTAATGAAATTATTTGCAGGATTGTGGCTCCACTCCTATCACACCTATATGTGTGTATGTGTATATATACATATATGTGTGTGTGTATATATACCCCTATACAGAAGTTCAGATGTTATGCCTGCCTCCAAAGATGCCCAAAAAATACCCAAAAAAACGCCTGCAACAAAAACGGCCAGTTGTGAAAGTAGCGGAGCCATATGCCTGTTCTACTGCAATTTTTTTTTTTTTCTGGTTCTGGACATGCTACAGAGATGAAACTTCACAGGTAAACATTTTAGACCCCCCCCAGACACTAAATCCAAAGAAATCTTTTTTTTTTTCAATAATTTTTTCAATAATTGTCTCTCTATCAAAAATTACAATTTTTAATAACTGTTTTTTGTGTGATTAATAGTCCCTGGGGCATGACCCAGAACCCTAGGCACTTTTTAGGGGCATTTATTTGGTTTTAGGGCTTCAAAATTGTGTTTTTTGATTACCGAAGTTCGGGTCCCATTGATTTCAATGGGGTTCTGGAATCCGGACCCGAACTTTCGGGAAGTTCGGGTGTTCTGTTCGAACCAAACTTTTCAAAAGTTCGATCATCCCTAGTAGTGATGAGATACTTGTAGATGTGTCCAAGATTGGTTGCAAAGGGATATTTTTATCTCCACCCATTATTAGGATGCCTGAATGGAAGGTGGTTAGTTGATCAACAGGTTTGCCAGTGTAATTAGTCGGTTGACTTCAAAAAAAGGAATCTGCCCTTGGGATCCATGAGGACATGAGTTAGAGTGATAGGGGAGTGTTTGGAGACAAGCAGGGATACTACTTTTCTCTTTTCTAGACTATTAGTGGCATGTTTAGCTATTGGAAAGTTAAGGTTAGTCAATTTAGGTAATTGATTGGCGTAGAAATGATTTTCCTGGATGAAGACAATATCTGCCTTCATTCTCCTCGCTAGCAATAAAAGTTGAGAACTAGGGTTGAGCAAACCCAGACTGTATTGTTCGGGATCGTACCGGACTCTTGGGTGTTCGGTACACGGACCCGAACATTTCACTGTATGTTCGGGATACAGTCCGTTGTTAAGTAATTTAATTTAGTTCTGGCACGGTTTTAATGGCACGGTTTCAACAGCTGCAAGGGAGCCAATCAGCAAGCTTTTAACTAGTGTGCCCTTAGAAGCCATCACAGCCATACTTACTAATGGCATGGCTGTAATTTGCCAGTGCAGCCTGTGACCCAGCCTCTATATAAGTTGGAGTCACTCTGCTCTAACTACTGTAGGGAAAGGTTCCTGCTGCTGCTGAGGGAGAGATAGGAGTTTACTGTAGGGGCAGGCTGGAGATTGCTTTCAGGGAAAGAATAGGAAGAATCTTCTTTAATCAGACAGCGATCTACATTGATTTTATTGTGTGGGGGTGTAGTGTACGATCTTTTTGCCCAGACCTGAGCCCAGTGAGGAGGAGGGAGAAAAAAAAAAAAACTTTTATCAGTCTGTTAGGTGGGCGGCGTGCGGCGTGCAGCGGCCATGTAAGGCAAGCTCAGTGCATATGTGTCTGCTTAATCTGGATTAAAAAAAACAAAAAACTTTTTTTTCTTCATATTTTACTGTGACTTACAGCGTTTAGACACTGCTGTTCTAATCTGCTATTCAACAAGCACCAATTTAAGGGGACAAATATTTTTTCAGTTTTTCATTCATACTTTACTGTGACACTGTGATACTTTACTGTGACACTGACACTGTTTAGACACTGCTGTTCTAATCTGCTCTTCAAAAATTACCCATTAAAGGGAAAAATAAACCTTTTTCATTCATACGTTACTGTGAGATACACCCGTTGGATACTGTTGTTCTATTCCGCTTTTTCAATAAAAACCCATTTAGGGGAAAAAAATTAAATTGCAGCCTAGTCTGCATATGTTACTGTGAGATAAACCCATTGGATACTGTTGTTGTATTCCACCTTTCAATAAAAACCCATTTAGGGGAAAAAAATTTAATTGCAGCCTAGTCTGCATATGTTACTGTGAGATACACCCATTGGATACTGTTGTTGTATTCCGCTTTTCAATAAAAACCCATTTAGGGGAAAAAAATGTAATTGCAGCCTAGTCTGCATATGTTACTGTGAGATACACCCATTGGATACTGTTGTTGTATTCCGCTTTTCAATAAAAACCCATTTAGGGGAAAAAAACTAAATTGCATCCTAGTCTGCATATGTTACTGGGAGATACACCCATTGGATACTGTTGTTGTATTCCGCTTTTCATTAACCACTTAAGCCCCAGAAGATTTTACCCCCTTCCTGACCAGGGCCTATTTTGCGATTTGGCACTGCGTGACTTTAACGGAGAATTGCGCGGTCGTGCGACGCTGTACCCAAATTAAATTCACGTCCTTTTTTTTCCCCCACAAACAGAGATTTCTTTTGGTGGTATTTGATCACCTGTGTCGATTTTTTTGATCATGCGCTATAAACAAAAAAACAATTTTGAAAAACAACAATATTTTTCACATTTTTTTATATTAAATTCCCCCCCAAAAAAATGTAAAAATCTATTTTTTTTTTAACATTTTAGGCCAATTTGTTTTCTGCTACATATGTATAAAAAAATCGCAAAAAGAGTATTTTGATTGGTTTGCGCAAAAGTTATTGCGTTTACTAAGGGAAAGATTTTTGTCATTTTTATTGTTTTTTTTTTTAACGAGTAATGGCGGCGATCTTCGTTTTTTTTTTGTGCGGGACTGCGACATTGCAGCGGACAGATCGGACCCTTGACTGACATTTTTGACACTTTTTGGGGGTACCAGTGACATTACTACAGTAATCAGTGCTATACATATGCACTGTTATTGTAAAAATGACACTGGCAGGGAAGGGGTTAACTTTATTTGAGAAGGAGGGGTTAAGTGTGTCCCTAGGGGCATGCTTCTAACTGTAATTGGATGTGGCTAGTGGTGTAACAGCAAAGATCTACGCTCCTACATAGCAGGACCGTATGATCTATGCTGTTACACAGGGGAGAATGACAGGCGGCTTTGTTTACATTACATTAGCCGCCTGCCTTTCTCCCGGAGTAACCGAAGATTGCGAGTGACCGGCTGACATCGGGTCCACCGGTCACACGCGCGGGGGGGTCCGTGAGCGAGCTGGAGCGTGCCTCCAGCGGCATGCGCTCGCTCCCTAGAGCCTCACAGGCTAGTGACGTAGTACTACGTCACTTTGCCTGTGAGGGGCTGACTGCTGACGTAAATCGTTGTAAGGTTGTCGGCAAGTGGATAAACACCCATTTAGGGAAAAAAAATTAAGTCTGCATATTTTACTGTGAGATACACCCGTTGGATACAGTTGTTGTATTCTGCTTTTCAATAAAAACCCATTTATGGGAAAAAATAAAATTGCGGCCTAGTCTGCATTTGTTACTGTGAGATACACCCATTGGATACTGTTGTTATATTCCGCTTTTCAATAAAAACCCATTTAGGGGAAAAAAATTAGATTGCAGCCTAGTCTGCATATGTTACTGTGAGATACACCCATTGGATACTGTTGTTCTATTCCGCTATTCAATAAACACCCATTTAGGGGAAGATCCAAAATTAGAGAAATATGAGGAGTAGGTCAAATAAGGGATGTGGCATGGGTCATTGTGCTGCTGGTGGAGCTCCTGTTGCAAGGAGAGGACGTGGTCGATCTGTGCCAGCTACACGCACAAGTGAAACGCCTTTCTCAGCTGCGAATAGGCGACAGAACCTGCAGCAGTATTTGGCAGGGCCTAATGTGCCCCTACAAATGTTGAGGCCAGAACAAGTACAGGCGATAGTAGATTGGGTTGCTGATAGTGCCTCCAGTTCCTTCACATTGTCTCCCACTCAGTTTACTGCTGAAAGGTCTGAGTTGGCACCTGCAGCTGATGTCCATCAATCTTTCACCTCACCTCCTTGCAAGTCAGCCAAGCAGTCTGAGCCCCAAGTCATGCAGCAGTCTATTCTTCTTTTTGATGACTCTGTTAGCATGGTTTCCCAGGGCCATCCACCTAGCCCTGCCCCAGAAGTGGAAGAGATTGAGTGCACCGATGCCCAACCACTTATGTCTCAAGATGAGTACATGGGAGGACCATCGCAGCACGTCTCAGATGATGACAAAACACAGGTGCCAACTGCTGCGGAATTCCGAATTGTGGAGACCGACAAGGAGGGCAGGGGTGAAGACTGGGTGGAAGATGATGTGGAGGACGATGAGGTCCTCGACCCCACATGGAATGAACGTCATGCAGGTGACCTGAGTAGCTTGGAGGAAGAGGCAGTGGTCGCACAGAGCCACCAGCACAGCAGAAGAGGAAGCAGGGTGCAAAAGCGGAGCGGCTGTGCCCAAGACACTACGCCTTCTACTGCCCAACGCAGCAAGGGACCGAGCACACCAACGCCAGCTAAAAGGAGTTCCCTATCGTGGCAGTAATTCAGACAATGTGATGATGACAGGATACGAGTGGTTTGCATGCTGTGCAATCAGAGCCTGAAGCGAGGCATAAACCTTCTCAACCTGAGCACAACCTGCATGACCAGGCATCTAAGTGCTAAGCACGAGCTGCAGTGGAGTAGACACCTCAAAAACCAAGAAAGGTCTCTGGCTCCTCCTGCTTCCTCTTCTGCTGCAGTCTCGGCCTCTTCATGTACCTCTGTAGTGACAGTGGCACCTGCCACCCCGCAAACAGAGGATCTGTCAGCAACACCACCACCTGGGTCACCAACAACCATCTCCACAATGTCCCGTGGAAGCGTTCAGCTTTCTATCTCCCAAACACTAGAGCGGAAGAGGAAGTACCCCCCCTACTCACCCGCGATCCCTGGGCCTGAATGCCAGCATTTCAAAATTCCTGGCTTTTGAAATGCTGTCGTTCCATCCCACAGTACATCATGCCCAGCCGCCACTACTTTTCCAGGCAAGCCATCCCTTCCCTGCACAACCAAGTGGGTGACAAAATCTGGTGTGCACTGTGCAACGCCATCTGTGGCAAGGTCCACCTAACTACGGATACGTGGACCAGTAAGCACAGTCAGGGACGTTATATCTCCCTAACAGCACACTGGGTAAATGCAGTGGCAGCTGGATAGCAGTTTGGCGCATGTCCTTCCACCACCGAGGATTGCAGGGCGCTTCAGTTTGCCTCCTGTTCCTAACTCCTCCTACTCTACTTCCTCATCCTCCACCGCCGGTCAGCGTAACACCTTCACCACCAACTTCAGCACAGCCAGGGGTAAATGACAGCAGGCAGTTTTAAAACTTGCCTGTTTGGGGGAAAAACCCCACACCGCGCAGGAGTTGTGGAGGGGCATTGAACAGCAGACCGATGAGTGGTTGCTGCCAGTAAGCCTCAAGCCTGGCATGGTGGTGTGCGATAACCGGCGAAATCTCGTAGCAGCTCTGGGCCTAGCCGGTTTGACACACATCCCTTGCCTGGCACATGTGCTGAATTTGGTGGTGCAGAGGTTCCTTAGAAATGACCCCGATATGTCAGAGCTGCTGCAGAAAGTGCGGGCCGTCTGCGCACTATCAGCATTCTCACCCTGCTGCTGCTCGCCTGTCAGCGCTGCAGCGTAACTTCGGCCTTCCCACTCACCGCCTCATATGTGACATGCCCACAAGGTGGAACTCCACCTTTCACATGCTGGCCAGACTGTGTGAGCAGCAGCAGGCCATAGTGGAGTTTCAGCTGCAGAACGCACGCGTGAGTCGCTCTGCGGAACAACACCACTTCACCACCAATAACTGGGCCTCTGTGCAAGACCTGTGTGCCTTGTTGCGCTGTTTCGAGTACTCCACCAACATGGCCAGTGCCGATGACGCAGTTTTCAGCTTAACTATACCACTTCTATGCCTCCTTAAAAAAAACGGTTCGGGCGATGATGGAAGAGGATGTGGCACAGGATGAGGAGGAGGAGGAGGAAGAGGTATAATTTCCAAGGCTTTCAGGGCAGTCATTCACAAGTGGCTTCGAGTGTGGGTTGCACCCAGAAACGCCAGATACACAATTTTCCAGCAGGGGCACAGTTCTTGAGGATGACGAATATGAGGAGTAGGAGATGGAGGGGGAGATGGAACCATGTTCACAGCAGGGTGGCACCCAGGCCAGCTCATGGCCATCACTTGTGTGTGGCTGGGGGGATACAGAGGACACAGTGTAAGGTTCTGGCACTCTCAGTGCCTCCTATCACATTATTTCCGGGTGATTTCCATCTACCTAGATAGAAGAAACACATATAGGTGTGTTTCCCTTTAAGACTGATGCTGTCATCACTCAGCGCCGGACTGGATGGCTATTTAAATCGCCGGTTCTCACTCACATGTGTTCGTTCAAACACCCTTACCTGGATGCTAACTTGGCTTGAAGCTTTCGTGCTTGCAAGCATACCTCGCTGACGGAACCTCGCTGCGCTGATCCCTGCATCCCGCTTCCGGATCATCCGCTCCTCCTGAACCAACCTTCGGCTGTATTGCTATTAGTGCTAAGTACCCCGCAGGGGAACCCTCTATAAACTTATACTAAGCTTATACTATCTAGCTCTGCATAGTAAAGACTATTTATCACATCTGCATATCTAGATTGCTAGCTCTTAAGACTACTGCTACTTATTCCTGCACTGGGTTGATCTCTCTTGTATGTCCACCTGCTACTCTGTCATCTGCTACCATACATGATTGCTAAACCTACCTGCATCCATCTGCTACTGTCTTACCTTCAAGTGTCTGTCACCTACCACCTCCACTCAACCTGTCTCTTAAATCTTCATCACTGTGTTACTACATACATAAAGTCACTCTAGGAACCAGCTTGTTGAGTGTGTGTATTTACTTGCTGAATTAAGACCTTCCACACATGATGAGTCATTGAGGTTGGGAATGGTATCTCAGCATCTCTCTTACATGACTACTGAAGTGGAATATTTCTGCAGCTGAAAATCCACACCATACATGAAACGCAGGAGCGTTACAGATTGAATGAACCTAGAAATGGATTCAGCAGAAATAACCACTCAGGTGACACAATTAAAACAGCAAGTAACTGCGTTAATACACGCACTTGCTGAATTAAAAGAAGACAATCAGGCTCTGTCGCAGCAGGTAATTAGACTGACACAACTTACCTCTGCTCAGTCCCCTGAACCCAAAATAAATCCTCCTTTGGGATTTACAGGCGATCGCAAAAAATTTCGCGAATTTAAAAACGCATGTGAGTTACTTTTCTTGTTAAGACCCCGTACCTACCTTACTGATCATATTAAGGTTTGTACTATTATTTCTTACCTAACAGGCGATCCTTGGGCCTGGGCAGACTCTCTTTTTGAGAAAAACGACCAGCTTCTCAGCTCCTATGCCTTGTTTCTAGCAGAACTTACTAGCCTATATGATGATCCCAATAGGCAGAGTACTGCCGATTTTCAATTAAGATCCTTGAACCAAGGTGGGAGACCTGTGGAAGACTTTGTCGCAGAATTCAAGAGATGGACCCTTGATTCAGAATGGAATGATGCATCTCTGAAAACCCAATTTAGGCTTGGCCTATCAGAAGCCGTTAAAGACGAGCTCGCCCGAGCGGATCTGCCAGAAACCCTGGATGCATTGATACAACTCAGTATCACCATAGATAGAAGACTACGAGAAAGGAAGTCTGAAAAAATGGGAATGCCATTATCCAGTTCTTCTCGGATTTCGGCCATTGACCCCACTCCTAAACCCGCTCCAGGTAACCACAGACCCCGGCTACCTAGGGAAAAAAGGAAACCTAATAAAAATGGTGATCCTGCCTGGTCATGGTCCAAGCCTGCCTTAAACAGTCAGCCTTGTCACTCTGACACATCCCATTTGAACCCTGATCCTACAGAGATGGATGAGGAGCCTATGGAGATTGGTGCCATACATACTAGGTTGTCCTTACAAGAAAAAAGAGATCACAGGAGAATCTGTGGCCTTTGTTTTTATTGTGGTGAAGGGGGACATTTCATTACATTCTGCCCAACCAGACCCCATAGGCCTAAGGCTCTCCCAATGGAGGCCAGGCGAATCCGAAGGGTCTTCCCTGAAAGACAGCCTGGAAATTATCAAGGCTGTTGCCAGCCCTGTCCCCGTTCTATATCAGAGAAGGACACCCAGAAATTAACAAATATTGGAATAGATATTCCTTTAACTCCAGTGAACTTGATACCACGTTCTAAAAAACCTCCTGTACCTATTTTTGCAAGCACATTTTTAGCGTCCAATGAAAATATTGAGATTCTTGCACCTGACTGCGTACGCGCTTCTAATGGCACGGTGGTATGTAGGAAGGATCTGAGGATGTTTGAAGAAGCATTGGTTGCTAGGACTACTAGGATTACTTTGGATGGTTATGCGTCCGATTCTAGTGAGGGGTCCATGTAGCAGACACCCTAACAACAAGTGATCCGATTCTCAGATCGGTTACCAACCTGATCCGATTTTCATATCGGCAACAAGTGATCCGATTCTCAGATCGGTTACCAACCTGATCCGATTCTCATATCGGCAACAAGTGATCCGATTCTCAGATCGGTTACCAACCTGATCCGATTCTCATATCGGCAACAAGTGATCCGATTCTCACATCGGTTACCAACCTGATCCGATTTTCATATCGGCAACAAGTGATCCGATTCTCAGATCGGTTACCAACCTGATCCGATTTTCATATCGGCAACAAGTGATCCGATTCTCATCGGTTACCAACCTGATCCGATTTTCATATCGGCAACAAGGGATCCGATTCTCAGATCGGTTACCAACCTGATCCGATTCTCATATCGGCAACCATTTTTTTTTTTCCGATTTTCATATCGGAAACCAGTCTCATCCGATTCTCGTATTGGCAACCAGTATTTTCCGATTCTCGTATCGGCAACCAGTCTTATCCGATTCTCGTATCGGCAACCAGTATTATCTGATTCTCATATTGGCAACCAATTTTTTTTTTTTTTCCCCGATTTTCATATCGGAAACCAGTCTCATCCGATTCTCGTATCGGCAACCAGTATTTTCCGATTCTCGCATCGGCAACCAGTCTGATCCGATTCTCGCATCGGCAACCAGTCTGATCCGATTCACGTATCGGCAACCAGTATTATCCGATTCTCGTATCGGCAACCAGTCTTTTCCGATTCTTATATCGACAACCAGCCTTAGAGGCCTTCCGGAGCCGGCCTTACGGGGGGGGGGGGGGTACTGTAAGGTTCTGGCACTCTCAGTGCCTCCTATCACATTATTTCTGGGTGATTTCCATCTACCTAGATAGAAGAAACACATATAGGTGTGTTTCCCTTTAAGACTGATGCTGTCATCACTCAGCGCCGGACTGGATGGCTATTTAAATCGCCGGTTCTCACTCACATGTGTTCGTTCAAACACCCTTACCTGGATGCTAACTTGGCTTGAAGCTTTCGTGCTTGCAAGCATACCTTGCTGACGGAACCTCGCTGCGCTGATCCCTGCATCCCGCTTCCGGATCATCCGCTCCTCCTGAACCAACCTTCGGCTGTATTGCTATTAGTGCTAAGTACCCCGCAGGGGAACCCTCTATAAACTTATACTAAGCTTACACTATCTAGCTCTGCATAGTAAAGACTATTTATCACATCTGCATATCTAGATTGCTAGCTCTTAAGACTACTGCTACTTATTCCTGCACTGGGTTGATCTCTCTTGTATGTCCACCTGCTACTCTGTCATCTGCTACCATACATGATTGCTAAACCTACCTGCATCCATCTGCTACTGTCTTACCTTCAAGTGTCTGTCACCTACCACCTCCACTCAACCTGTCTCTTAAATCTTCATCACTGTGTTACTACATACATAAAGTCACTCTAGGAACCAGCTTGTTGAGTGTGTGTATTTACTAGCTGAATTAAGACCTTCCACACATGATGAGTCATTGAGGTTGGGAATGGTATCTCAGCATCTCTCTTACATGACTACTGAAGTGGAATATTTCTGCAGCTGAAAATCCACACCATACATGAAACGCAGGAGCGTTACACACAGACGATACACCTCCCACAGTGGACAGCTTTTCGTTGCCTCTGGGCAGCCTGGCACACATGAGCGATTACATGCTGCAGTCTCTTCGCAATGACCGCCGAGTTTCCCACATTGTAACTTGTGCTGATTACTGGGTGGCCACGGTGCTGGATCCCCATTACTAGGACAACGTACCGTCCTTAATTCCCTCACTGGAGCACGATCGGAAGATGCGCGAGTACAAGCGCACGCTGGTAGACGCGATGCTGCTGGCATTCCCACCTGACAGCGGGGGCACAGTGGAAGCACAAGGCCAAGGCAGAGGAGGATGAAGAGGTCACCAACGCAGCCAGGGCACCACCAGCACCTCAGAAGGCAGGGTTAGCATGGCCGAAATGTGGAAAAGCTTTGTCAGCACGCCACAACAAGCAGCAGCACCACCGGCTGATATGGAACGTCTTAGCAGGAGGTAGCATTTCACTAACATGGTGGAGCAGTATGTCTGCACATGCCTAGACGTACTGAATGACGTGTCTGCCCCCTTCAACTTCTGGGTCTCCAAATTGGGCACATGGCCTGAGCTTGCCCTTTACACCTTGGAGGTGCTGGCCTGCCCATCAGCCAGTGTATTATCTGAACGGGTATTTAGCACGGCTGGGGGCGTTATCACAAACAAGCGCAGCCACCTGTCCAGAGACAATGTGGACAAGCTCACGTTCATTAAAATGAACCAGGCATGGATCCCACAGGACTTGTCCATACCTTGTGCAGAATAAACATGTATACCAGCCTTAATCAGCCATTGTTGTATTTTTGATCTTTCTCACTCTTTTGGGGTGTACCCTAATTTAAAAAGAAACAAAATTAAAAACAAAAACCAGTGTTGGCTACCTTGTCCTCCTCCACTGCCGCTTCCACCTACAGGGCCACATCCACCGCCACCTCAACCTCCTACTCCGTATGGGCCTCGTCCTCCTAGATCAAGATGATTATTTTTTTTTTATTTTTTAGTTTATGTTATTTTAAGTTATTTCCCTATCCACATTTGTTTGCAGAGCACTTTCCATGCTCTTAAGAAGATTTTGCTGCCATTTGCAGCCCTCTAGCCCTTTCCATGTTTTTGCATTAATTGATATCATTTTCAGGGTCCTCAGCCTGAGTATGCCCTCTTTGAGGCGAAAGATGGTCAAGCAGCATACTATCTCTCTTGACGGGTCTGTGTCTTTACCCCTAGGTTGCAGTGCTCAGTGAATCTGCTTCATTTCAATCGTAGTAGTTCTGGGTCTGTCAAGGAGGTCGTTAAATATGGCTTTGACCACTTGTTGGATCTGATCGTGTTCCACCAATTTAGGAACACCACAAACTCGAAGATTATTTCTACGGCCTCGATTGTTGAGGTCTTCCAAGTGTCTGTGCATGTCTCTCATTTGAAGGATCTGGGCATCCTGTGTTGTATAGAGCTGTTGAATGTGTGACTCTTGATGGGATGTGAGCATTTCTACATCCTGTACTCTCTTTGGAATGTTCTGAAAAATCTTGTTTAAGGTCATTAATGGCAGCTGAGAATGCAGAAGATAATGTATCTTTTATATCTGCTGCTACAGTGTGCAGATCATACAGGCTGAGATGTGAGGATTTGGCAGTGTTCTGCAGGGAGCTTGTGTCGCTGGTGGTTGGCTCAGAGACAAGCTGGTGTTGTGAAAGCCACTGAAAGGATACTTGGGCACTCGAGGGGAAGGACGCCGCCATATTGGAGGCCTGGGTCCAGAATTTCTCAGATATTTGCCGGCTTAGCTGCATTCCTGAGTGCCTTGCTCCCGGGGAGGACAAGAGCAGGGGGCCGAGTTACTGCGGGATGATCTCCCCATATTGTCAGCACTTCGGGTCACTTATTGTGCCTGTTTGGATTCTCCCAAAAAAATTTTCATGCTTGCTATACCTGATAAGGGATCTCAATAGATCCAAAACGTTGTGATTTTTGTCAATTTGATGTATCCTTGATGAGTTTTTTACTCTTTTAATAAATATACAAGGTGCTACAGATTGGACTTTTTCTGTTTTTCTATATATATTTATATTTTTTCATTACAGGTACTTATACAGTACCATCAATTTACGCAGTGCTTTACGCTCAATGAGCGTACAGTCTAAGGTTCCTAACTCACATTCATACTCACACACACACAAGGGCCAATTTAGACAGGGGTCAATTACTGTAACCGACCAGCACATCTTTGGAGTGTGGGAAGAAACTGGAGTACCTGGAGGAAACCCACGCAGGCACAGGTAGAACATGTAAACTCCAGGCAGGAATTGCCATGGTTGGGATTCAAACCGATGACTCTTGCTGCTGCCTTTAGTGGTTTATTATTTAATAATTTATAAGAACAGAAAATTGTACATAAATTCTAGTTTAAAAAAAACATACGTACCGGCCCATGGTTTTTTTATATATAGTGCATCCATAAAGTAGTCAGACCCCCTTCACTTATTTCACTTTTTATACTCATCTTTCACTCATTTGGTGCTACAATCTTGCCTAGGGTGGCCACCCAGGGCAATTGCCCTGCATCTAGGTGGATGGAGAAGAAGGGACAGAGCTGGGAGAGGGAGGGGCGGATGGAGCTAGGTTGACGGAAGACAGGAGGGGGGATGTTGCCAGGTGAAGACTATCACAGAGCAAGGTGGACAGAGGGAAGGGGGGATGCCTCCAGGTGAAGGAGAGGATGGAACCAGGTTTATAGAGGAGAGGAGGTGAAGACTGAATCAGGAAGACAGAGGAGAGGGAGGATGCAGCCAGATGGAGGGAAGGATGGAACCAGGTGGATAGAGGAGAGGGGGGATGCAGCCAGACAGAGGTGAGGATGGAGCCAGGTGGACAGAAGAGAGCAGTGGATGCAGCCAGGTGGAGGGGAGGATAGAGCCAGGTGGAAACAGGAGGGAAGGGTTGTAGCCAAGTGGAGGGAGGACAGAGCCCGGTGGAGGGGAAGATAGAATGGACACAGCCAGGTGGAGGGGAGGAAAGATTGGATGCAGCCAGGTGGAGGGGAGGAAAGAGTGGATGCAGCCAGGTGGAGGGGAGGAAAGAGTGGATGCAGACAGATGGAGGAGAGGATGGATGCAGCAAGGTGGGGGGAGGACAGGGTGGATGCAGCCAGTTGGAGGGGTGTACAGAGTGGTTGCAGCCAGGTGGAGGGGTAGGCAGGGTGAATGCAGCCAGTTGGAGGGGTGGACAGGTTGAATGCAGCCAGTTGGAGGGGTGGACCGGGTGGATGCATTCAGGTGGAGGGGAGGACAGGGTGGGGGCAGCTAGGTGGAGGAGTGGGCAGGGTGGATGCTGCCAGGGGGAGGGGTTGAAGGGGTGGATGCAGCCAGGTGGAGGGCTAGACAGGGTGGATGCAGCCAGGTGAAGGGGGGGGGACAGAGTGGATGCAGTCAGGTGGAGGGGTGGGCAGGGTGGATGCAGCCAGGTGGAGGGGTGAACAGATAGGATGCAACCAGGTGGAGGGGTGGGCAGGGTAGATGCAGCCAGAAGGAGGGGTGGACAGGGTGGATGAAGCCCACCAGTGATAAGGTCCTGTCCCTCTATAAAAGCCTTTATCCCCATCACTCCCCTCACCTGAAAAATTCTTACCTTGGGGGATATATAATAGAATCACAGGCACTTTCTCTCTGGCTCCCTCCACGTGTCAGTCAGCAGCAGCAGCAGTCTGTGTCACTGTGACACCTGTATAAGTATCAGGACATGAGGTTTCCTTACAGGCTGTGAGTCACAGCTCATGCAGGGGAGACTTCTCTCAGCTCCTCCCCTGTCACAGCCTGACTCACCTGTCAGCTGATCGCTAGTCTCCGCCCTCTGGGCTCCAATGGCTGGCTGCAGAGTGGCAAGGAGGCTGCAGACCCAATGGGGGGCTGGCAATGGAAAGGCTGTGCTAGCCACGCAGGCTCAAGGGGCAGCTTGGCTTTGGACCCCACATTGACAAGTGGCCCGAGGGCTCCGGCCCACCAGAAAAATATGGGCAGATCGGGCCTACTAGGAGGAGCAGCAGACCCAGGACTTGGCAGACAACAGGCTGACACTAGCTAGCAGGCAGGTGACTGCTCACAGGAGCAGGGAAGACAGGTAACTTGTGGCAGGCAAGAAGCGTGGTGGTCAGACTAGCTAGGTCAGCTGCAGACTGTCAGGTCTAGGCCTATTGTTGTTGCATTGAGGCATTGGGCAGTCAGGAGATGGTTTGTCCTTCTCTTGCTGTATGGACAGGAGAGCAATAGGCTTCTACAGGATACCCCATGAGTGCAGCTAATGTAGGCCTCCTGTAGGGAGGATACCATGTGTTTGGATCCTTGGAACATAATCATCAGCTTTGCAGGGTTGGCTCATTGATATTGGACTTTGTGATTTTGCAGGGCTTTCGTTAATGTATTCAGTTCCCTGTGACGTTGTAATGTATGCTGCGATAAGTCAGCAACCAGTTGTAGGTGAGCATAGGGTTCAGGTAGAGTCCCCCGCAGTTCTAGATTTCTGTATAATTTGTTTTTTGGCATGATAGAAATGGATGCGCAGGACAAAATCCCTAGGTATGGAGTCAGAGAGGTGTTGAGGTTTGGGGAGCCTGTGACTGTAGTCCATGACCAGCTCAATATTTTTAAGCTCCAGCAGAACTGCTTTGATCAGGCTGCAAACATACATTAGGTGGATAGTTCAGGAGCCTGCACAGCTTCAGATATCCCCCGAATTTTGATATTATTCTGAAGGGACCTTTCTTCTAGATATGCCAATTTACCTTTGATCCAGTTATGTTCCTTGATGTGTGCATCATGAGCATCAATAAGATAATTTACAGTGGATTCATAGTCCTCCATTTTTGTTCTATATGTGTCACTCTGTCCCCTAGGGAGGTGATATCATGCATGCTGCATGAGAGAAATCTTATCTGACTGTGTCTAAGGAACCATTAACATATCCTTGAGGGTAGTGTCCAACAATGGCAAATTGTCAGTAGGAAATAAGGCTATGGCATCAGGTTGTGCCCCTTAGAACCCATGAGAGATATAAGGATGGCTCGGCTCATGAATGTCAGTAACATGAGAATCTTTCCACATGCTTGCTTTAGCTGGGCTTCTGGAGTGCAGGAGTGCCTGGAGGAGATGCTGAAGAGCTGTCAGAGGTAATATGGACTTCCATTGAGTTATCTTGTGGATTCATTGATGCAAAAGGCTGTGATGTTTGGAGAGCAGCTGAGATGGCTGCTGAGGCCGCGGGTTTGGTACCATATTTCCTGCACAGGTCTGCCAGTTAGAACATGGATGCTGCAAATTTCTGCGGAAGCCTCTCTTCTTTTCTCTTAGTAGCCATGCTGCCGCTATGCTGGGGAGAATTGTTCCATTACCATAGCAAATTTGAGAGATCGGAGAGGGAAAACCAGGATCTCATAAGCTGGACTGATTTAAAAGCAAGCCTAGGCCAACATTTGCCAAAAAGAGCACAGGCTGGGACTTCACTGCAAAAATTAACACAACATTAACTACTTGACCTCCAGAAGGTTTTACCTCCTTCATGACCAAGCCATTTTTTGCGATATGGCACTGCAATATTTTAACTGACGATTGCGCGGTCATGCGACACTGTACCCAAATAAAATTCATGTCCTTTTTTCCCACAAATAGAGCTTTCTTTTGGTGGCATTTGATCACCTCCACAGTTTTTTTTTTTTTTTTTTTCTTTTTGTGCTATAAACAAAAAAAAAAAAACAACAATTTTGAAAAAAAACAATATTTTTTACTTTTGCTATAGAACAAATCCAATAAAAAAAAATAAAAATCTAATTTCTTCATCAATTTAGGCCAACATGTATTCTGCTACATATTTATGGTAAAAAGACTAATAAGCGTATATTGATTGGTTTGTGCAAAAGTTATAGCATCCAAAAACTATGAGCTCCTTTTGAGGCTTTTTAGGAGACCAGTGACACCAATACAGTGATCAGTGCTAAAAATATGCACTGTCACTCTACTAATGACACTGGCAGGAAAGGGGTTAACATCAGGGGCGATCAAAGGGTTACATGTGTGGCCAACATGTGGTACTGTGTGTGCTGTGTGAGGTGTTTTTACTAAACAGCACATTTCTGATATCAGAAGAGAGCCCTATGTTTGTTTACCTACACAGGGCTCTCTTCAGTAATCCCTGGAGCCGATCCTCGGGTGCCGATGACCAATCAGCAGCCAGCACCCACTGATTGGTTCATGCTTCAGCCAATCCCACCACAACCGGGATGGTGGGGTGCGCAGGCACGCTCCGTAGCCCAGTGCACGGATCGCATACTAGGTACGTGATGCAGTGCAGGAGAGCTGCCATATATGTACTGTATACTTTTAGCAAGTGGTTAAAGCTTAATTATTTTTTTTAATTAAGCTAACAAACATGTTATACTTACCTGCCCTGTGCAATGGTTTTGCACAGAGCAGCCCCCATCCTCTGCTTCTGGGGTCCCCCTGCCGGTGCTCCTGTCCCCTCCTCTTCAGTAGGTGCCCCCAGGGAAACCCATGTGGGCTCCCTTGCGTGCCACAATGTCTGGGTCTATTGACACAGAGTGTGTGGCTTGCCCCCCCCCCCCCCTGCTCCCTCGGTACAGCATTTCATTGACAGCAGTGAGAGCCAATGGTTTCCGCTGCTATCAATCTGCCCAGGGAGGAGGGAGACAGCAACAAGAGCCGGACGGGCTCAGGTAAGAATAAGGGGGGAGCTGGGGGGGGGGGGGCATTGTGCAACACAGAAGGTTTTTCACCTTTAGAGTGGTTGTAAACCCTCACATATACCCAGTGAAGTGAATAGCCTCAGATGATACACAGAGATAAAACAAATCCTCCTACATAAGTTTTATTTGTATATCTGCTCTCTTCCCCTTTCTACTCCCTTTGAAAAGTGAAGATCATGTAAAAAATCTTTCTTCATCTTTCAGCAATACATAGGGGTGGGGAGACTGGAATTACACTTTGTGAGAGCTGATTGGAGAAAAGGGACACACCCCCCTCCGCAGAGGAATGAAGAACATGCAGAGCTGTATTCTGAATAGACAAGCTCCCTGCTTATCTGCGTCTAGGCTCCCTCCCCAACACACATTTTGAGCTCATGATGTTATCTCATGTGTTCTTGAACTTGTCAGAAGTGACTTATGCTGAAAACAGAGGAATTAAGCAGCAGAGAGAAACGACACTTAGAGCTTTGGAGAGAGTTAAGTAAACACTACAGAGATATGTGCTTAGCTCAAATTTCATAGAATGCATTAAGGTGGAAAACTAAAAGGCTTTAGATCCACTTTAAGATGCCGCAGAGGATATAGCAGGATAGTTTTATCAAGAATAAAAGGGCCTAATCATTGTATTCCTAACTTTTATTTTAACCTCTTCACGTCTCAGGGTAAAACAAATCTACAGGTGCATCTCATAAAATTAGAATATCATCAAAAAGTTAATTTATTTCAGTAATTCAATTCAAAAAGTTAAGATCTTATATTGTATATAGATGTGTTACACACAGAGTGAAATATTTCAAGCATTTCTTTCTTTTAATTTTGATGATTATGGCTTACAGCTAGTGAAAACCCAAAATTCAGTATCTCAGAAAATTAGAATATTACATAAGACCAATAAAAAATAAAAAAATTGGTTTTAATACAGAAATGTTGGCTTACTGAAAAGTATTTCCATGTGCAGTATAGGATGCACTCAATACTTGGTTGGGGCTCCTTTTGCATGAATTACTGCATCAATGTGGCGTGGCCCAGAGGTGATCAGCCTGTGGCACTGCTGAGGTGTTATGGAAGCCCAGGTTGCTTTGATAGCGGCCTTCAGCTCATCTGCATTGTTGGGTTTGATGTCTCTCATCTTCCTTTTGACAATACCCCACAGATTCTCTATGCGGTTTAGGTCAGGCGAATTTGCTGGCCAATCAAGCACAGTGATACCATGATCATTAAACCAGGTATTGGTACTTTTGGCAGTGTGGGCGGTGCCAAGTCCTGGTGGAAAATTAAATCAGCATCTCCATAAAGCTGGTCTGCAGAGGGAAGCATGATGTGCACTAGAATTTCCTGCTAGAGGGCTGTGTTGACTTTGGACCTGATAAAACACAGTGGACCAACAGCAGCAGATGACATGGCTCCCCAAATCATCACTGACTGTGGAAAATTTTGCATTTCATTTGGAAATCAAGGTCCCAGAGTCTGGAGGAGGAGTGGGGAGGCACAGAATCCAAGTTGCATGAGGTCCAGTGTAAAGTTTCCACAGTCAGTGATGATTTGCGGAGCCATGTCATCTGCTGGTGGGGGCACATATTTGAGTACAGTTGGCGTGAAGGGGTTAACTAGGGGAATAGGGATGATGTAAATGTGAGGCATATACTGTGAGGTGGTTTAGCTGCACACTATGCTTGTATTTAGTTTTTCTTTCTTTCTAACTATGCAGCTGTGTGCTGTGAACAAAAGGCAGCTTCAAGTACAAATCAGGTCAGAAACAGGTGAATGCTGTGCTTTGAGCCCCCTAAATTTAAAGCCCTATCATCAGAAAACAAATATACAAAAATAAAAAAAGAAATTCTGAGAACCCCAAAACACCACCCATGAAACCAAAATCCTCTATTTTTAACCACATAACAACCGCTCACATTGCTGCTACTGCAGCAATGTGGCTCGTTATCGCCCAGCGACGTAGATCTACGTCACTGGACTCCTCCCCTTGTGGGTGGCGAGCGCGGGCCGCCGGAGGCTCGCTCCCGCTGTATTCAGTTACAGCGGGAGTCGGACCAGGGGAGGAGCGGCGGTGATCACTGCCGCTCTTCCCCGATCGTCGGGGAATCGAGTGTGGAGATCCGCCCGCTTGTGTAAACAAAGCGGGCGGATCTCCTAAGTGACAGCATAGCTGAACCTGCGATCTGTCCCTGTGTCACTCAGTCACCTCCCCCCACACACGTTAGTAAGCACCAGGCATACATTAAACCCTTGATCACCAATAAAAAATTAACCCCTTCCCTGCCAGTGTCATTTTTACAGTAACAGTGCATATGTATAGCACTGATTACTGTAGTAATGTCACTGGTACCCCCCCTAAAAGCGTCAAAAATATCAGTCAAGGGTCCGATCTGTCCGCCGCAATGTCGCAGTCCCGCAAAAAAAATTGCAGATCGCCGCCATTACTTGTTAAAAAAAAACACCAAAAATGACAGAAATCTTTCCCTTAGATAGTAAACGCAATAACTTTTGCGCAAACCAATCAAAATACGCTTATTGCGATTTTTTTTTACCAAAAATATGTAGCAGAAAACAAATTGGCCTAAAATGATAAAACATTTTGATATTTACATTTTTTGGGGGGGAATTTCATATAAAAGAATGTGAAAAATATTGTTATTTTTTCAAAATTGTCACTCTTTCTTTGTTTATAGCGCAAAAAGTAAAAATCGCACAGGTGATCAAATACCACCAAAAGAAAGCTCTGTTTGTGGGGGAAAAAGGACGTAAATTTAGTTTGGGTACGGTGTTGCATGACCGCACAATTGTCAGTTAAAGTCGCACAGTGCCGAATCGCAAAAAGTGGCCTGGACGAAAGACAGCAAAATCCTCCGGTGGTAAAGTGGTTAAAGGATAACCTTGAAATAAAAGAGCAATTTAACCACTTTAAGAGCCGGTTCACATTCATGCGGCTGCGGCGTTCGCATGCAATGTCGGAGCGCACTGCTCCTTCATTACATGCGATCGGCTGTGCGGTGCGAGTTTAGCCATACACTTTGTATGGCTAAATTCGCACCGCAGCAAACACGCACAGGACCCTTTTTTGCAGCTGCATCAGGATCGGATCGCACAGCGGTTCACACTTGTGCGATCCGATCCTGTGCGAACTGCAAGATCGCACTGCGATATGCGATCAAACTGGGGGTGTCGTTAAGATTACATTGACACCCCCAGCGTATCGCATATGGCAGTGGGAACTGCCGGGAGTGCGTTTGCGATGCGGGAACAGGCTGCGAATTCGCAGCCTTCCCGCATCGCATAAGTGTGAACCGAGGCTAAGACCGGAAGGATTTGCCCCCTTAATGACCAGGCCCTATTTTGCGATTTGGCACTGCGTTACTTTAATGGACAATTCATGTCCTTTTTTTCCCCACAAATAGAGCTTTCTTTTGGTGGTATTTGATCACCTGTGCGATTTTTATTTTTTGCGCTATCAACAAAAAAAGAGCGACGATTTTGAAAAAAAAAAAAAACTATATGTTTAACATTCTGCTGTATGACATTCTCAAAAACAACATTTAACATTTTAACTCAATTTGTTTTCTGCTACATATTTTTGGTAAAAAAAAATTGCAATAAGCATATTTTGATTGGTTTGCGCAAAAGTTATTGCGTCTACTAACTACGGGAAAGATTTATGTCATTGTTATTTATTTATTTTTTTACTAGTAATCGTGGCGATCTGCGATTTTTTTTGCGGGACTGTGACATTGCGGCGGACAGATCGGACCCCTAACTGACATTTTTGACACTTTTGGGGGGACCAGTGACATTACTACAGTAATCAGTGCTAAATATATGCACTGTTACTGCAATAATGCCATTGGCAAGTAAGGGGTTAACCCTTTGGGTGATCAAGGGGTTAAATGTCAACTAGGGGAGTGATACTAACTGTGGGGGCGTGGCTTCTGAAATGACCATAGAGACATGTGATCCTATATAGAAGGATCACAGGGGCTCTATGATCATTTTAGAGAGAAGAACGGTCAGCTGTGTTTACAACAACCGGCCGTCCTTCTCTCTCAGCGGGGAGCGATGGGTGGCAGGCGGCAATCGGAGCCCCCCAACTGCCCACAGACAAACAACGTACCGGTACATTGTTTTGCCTGTAGGAGCCACTCTGCCAACGTACATATACAGTGTACGGTCGGCAAGTGGTTAACCTAAAATAGAGGCCACCATACAATTGAGATGAATAAACACCCAAAATGAAACCCCCCAAAATATTGCACCTTGAACAGATTTCAAACCTGCATAATTCCCCTTGAACTCATGGTAGAGGCAACCAGAACCTCATCCCTGTTTGTAACATTTAGTTTGTATAACCTCATGGGATATGATGGATCTTTTACAAAATAATAATAATAATATAATAATAATAATAATATAATAATAATAATAATAATAATAATAATAATAATAATAATATCTGATTTCAGATTCCGGTATCTCGATGCTCAGATTCCTGTTTACCTGGCAGCAGAAAAAAGTTTGGATCTTTAATTCAGAAATGTTGCTATGAGTGCGTCTCGTGTTCAGAAGGAGAGATATCCAACATTACCGGTAGAGTTTGTATTTGTTAGTAAGTTATTGTTGAACTGGGCAGAAGTTATCTCTGTAATTAACCACTTTCAGACCGGAGGATTTGGCTGCTCAATGACCAGGCCCTATTTTGTGATTCAGCACTGCGTGACTTTAACGGACAATTGCGCGGTCATACGACGCTGTACCCAAACTAAATTTAAGTCCTTTTTTTCCCACAAACAGAGCTTTTTTTTTGGTGGTATTTGATCACCTGTGTGATTTTTATTTTTTGCGCTATAAACAAAAAAATAGCGACAATTATGAAAAAAATAATATTTTTCATATTTTTTTATATGAAATTCTCAAAAAAAATGTAAAAATCTAAATTTTTTAACATTTTAGGCTAATTTCTTTTCTGCTATATATTTTTGGTAAAAAAAATCCCAATAAGCGTATTTTGATTGGTTTGCGCAAAAGTTATTGCGTTTACTAACTACGGGAAAGAAGTGCTTCTCCTACAAGAGACCCATTTCCCCAAGCAGTTTAATCCAAAATGTATCCACCCTAAATGTCCTCAATTCTATTTGGCCAACACAGAGGATAAGACTAAGGGAGGTTGTGATTTTCTTCTCCAAAAACACTACCTTCTCACCATCACAGGAAATCAAAGATCCTGAGGGTAGATAAATACTCCTACCAGGTTCTTTGGATGGAGCTCAATATACCTTTGTCTCCTATTATGCCCCTAACTGAGGCCAAACACAATTCTTCTCCTCCATGTTGGCTACCCTTTCTCCTCACTTGGTAGGCATGGTGATAATGGGGGGGGGGGGGGATTCCAATATTGCATTGGATCAGATGCTTGATAAATCAGGGCGAGGTACTGCAGATTTAATCTTTTGTGTCCCCCTAGACAAAGTTTAAAGATCGCTAAGCTCATACACTCCCATGGGTTGGTGGATATTTCGAGGGGATTTAATCTGACCTAGAAGGATTACACCCATTTCTATGCACCATACCAAACCTACGCTGGAATAGACCATATCTTTATTGCTGCCTTCGCCATTACATTTGTCACCAAGTCGTTCATTGGGGACTCCCCATTGTCTGACCACTCAATGGTTTTAATGCTCCTTAAGAAATCCCAGGGCCACAATGGCATGTTTCATTGGTGCTCAAATAAATCCTTATTAAGCGACCCTATCCAATGCACTATGCTGGATAAAGAAATAGGGGAATACTTTTGGGTTAATGACAATGGGGAAGTCTCTCCTGAAACATTCTGGGTTGCCTATAAAGCAGTCATCCAGTAAAAGAATTTTCTTCCAAAGGCTGGTAATGTTACAATCTTCAGTGTGCGACCATGCCCAACATGTTTCCGGTGATAGCCATTTGTCTGGGGCTCCCCTGAAGATTGTAACATTACCAGCCTTTGGGAGTATTACACCGATCTTCTATGGGAGTGGCTACTATTTTTCATTGTTGTGCTTATACGCATGTAATAAAGTAATCTTTTCCATTTACTTGCATTGATGACGACTGTTTGATTGGAGCTTAAAGCCCCGTACACACGTACCGATCGTCGCCCGAACAATCGGCCGTCTTTTGTCCCCGGGCTGTCGTGTCTGTTGAAAAGTGCAAAAGACTGCACAAGAATTTTGTCCGCCGACTACAGCCGACTGCAGAAGTGATGTCATGTGATGGTTCACTTTCCCTGTGTTTTTTCTTTTCTGAGCATGCCCAGTCTTGCAAATCTGCTGTCTGTCGGCCGAAATCTGTACTGACTGGCGAACAATCGGCCGTTCTGGTGTCGGCATACAAAAATTTTAATGCTTGCATGACAGATTCTTTTCGGCCGACTGTGCGCTGTCGGCTGTCGGAGGCATCATACTAACAAGCCTACAATCGGCAGATCGGTCGTCGGCCGAAGCTTTTCGGCCGACGATCGGTACGTGTGTACGGGCCTTTAGAAAACATTCTGGAGTGCATACTGATGTCTTACCGAGCTTCTGTTGTTGATGGCGAGTGATTATTTGTGCTCTGGTGAGTTTGCACTGCATGAGGGGTGAAGGAATGGTGCACTTGTTCAACTGTGTCATTTCAGCACTGGTGACCCTCCCCATGTTTGTGCTATATACATATGTTTAAATACTGCACCATGATTTGCTTTCCCTTCTCTTTCTGCATATCTCAGTCACTATAGATAAATCATCTGAGGAGTAAATTAACAGTTACCAGGGTGACTTTATCTATAGGAGTGCTTTTGTCTGGATGTGCTTTTTTGGACATATTCTTTGGTAATTCAATTGGTGGACATTTTCCATATATGGACTCTTTTTTATTATTGGATAACAATTTATGAGCGCTGCAATTTTTTATGCTGAAAATTAATAATAATCACACCTGGCAACAGACATAATCGTAAGAAAAAATGGCTAACATGAGTCAAGAGAGGGCTTTAGCTAGCAACCAAAGGTAGGAAGATGCACAGACACAGGTGAAGAATGTCAGGTGCTCCCTAAGACCTCCAGCCACTGATTAGCTTCTCTTGAAGATGTAAAGAATTGCGCTTTGCTTTTGTACACTACTCAAAGTCGTGCTGGATATATCATGCTGTATGAGAGGTTGCTCTCTCTTAGGCGTTGTTTCATAATCTGTAAGGCTGGGTGTTGTTTCTGAGTAGAAGCCGAAAAATCAGGAAAAATGGTAATAGGACTGTTGTTGTAGAGCAACCCCGACATATTTCAAGCACACTGCATGATATTTTCTTTATGCCTGAAGTAGAGAAACTGGGCCAATAGAGGATGGGGACACCGGCCAAGTAGTGGAGCCCGCAGAGGGACCCGATTAGCTCTTTTAATAGCAAAACATTTGGAAAAGCTTTCTTCCCTAAAAGTTTGCTTTAACCACTACAGTAAGAATTCCTCTGGGTATTTTCCCTCTGAGCCCTCCTGAAAGCCCAGAAAGCGGAGGTTGTTCTCGCAAAGCTGGTCTTTTATGTCTCCTAGCTTGTGCTTCTGGGAGGCATGACACTGGGTACATCCCAGACAGTCACCATCAGGGGGTCCAGGTCATCCTCAGTTGTACTATTACGCTGCTCTGCATTGGAGACCCGATGGCGGTTTTTATGAACATTTTCCCTGAGCAGCGAAAAGTTTACTCACAGGGTATCAATCTGCATGGAGGCATAACACTGTTTAATGGCTGTCATAATTTGGGACAGGGTCAGTTCTCCTACCTGGGTGCCAGAGTCATCTGCTGCTGAATCTGCAGGTGGTGAAGCAGTTATGCACCCCAGGGGATCAGTGGCATCCAGCCAGTTTGCCTCCCTCTCGGCCCAAGTGTGCTCAGCAGTGCCAGATGAGAGAGGAGCTGACGGCGAGCTCCGGGCACCATCTTCGTCTGCCACATGGTAAACCGAGCCAGCCACTCGGCTGGTGTCAGAGGCAGATTTGGCCCAATTTTTACCATGACCAGATTCCCTGGGCTCTCCAGAATATTAGAGAGCAGAGGCAGGTGAGCAGAATTCCGAGGCTGTGCAGGATCTCTGAGCAGCCCAGTGCAGCACGAAGGAGCTGCTCACATTCGGAAGTCAGGAACGCCAACCCCCCCCCCACCCAAAAATGACAAAGTTAAATGCAGATGTAGCATCCTAAAAATTATTTCAAGGACTTAGGTGCCATATTAAAGAAAAGGACCTTCAAGGCAGTATTCTCAGAAATACTGCCTGTATCTCGAGCCACACCAGAGATGCAACAGGAGCGTAGAGAACTTAACAAGTGGCAGAGAATCTGGTACAGTAAGGAGGGTTTTGGGTTCATGGAGAACTGGGCTGGCTTTTTGGTTGGTTACTGGCTGTATAGTGAGGACTGACTATGCCTAAATGGGGAGGGTGCAGTGGAGAATATGGTCAAAAGGGATCAGAGAAAGCTATTGCTGACAGTGAGTGAAGGTCAGAGGGTAATATGGGGGTAACATTGATAGTGTAACCAGATCACCTAAAACCGAGGCATATAAAGTGGTAGGATTCAGCCGGTTCACCACACCGGTCCCACAGAACCTGTTACTAAAAATTTGCAAGTCCCCCGAACCGCTGACTTACTGTTAAGTGACCATCTAGAATCGATCATCATCTGCTCTGGCTCTCTGCCTGTGACCACAGCGCTCTTTCTCTCTCTGCTGTGGGGAGGTGGCAAGAACCCACACACACAGCACTGGTTGCTAGCCTAGAGCCTCTTGGCGTCTAGCAACCAGTGACGTCAGCCCTTTCTCCCCAGCCAGAGTCCCGCCCCCACCCCCGAGTTGGCTCCCGTGCAAATGAAGTTAAACACAGGTGCTGCTGTACAGGAGCCCTATGAGAGCTGGAGGACACAGCAGGCTTGTCTGCAAGGCCACAGCAGGCTTGTCTGCAAGGCCAGCCCCCCTCCTCCCCCCGTCATACACAGGTCGCCCTCGGTTGGAATCTGAGCTATGCTGATCACCCATCCGTGCTGCTGCTGGAGGGAGCCCAGGTGACCAAGGATGAGTGCGCTGCAGCTTGGTCATGGTGAGTGAGATGACCCCATATTCCCCACACACCATTCCCCACTCTATCTCCCCTGTGAACAGGGACCCCTTCTTCCCTGGGGACAGGGACTCCTTTTCTGGGGACAGGGACCCCTTCTCCCTTGGGGACAGGGACACATTCTCCCCTGGGGACAGGGAACCCTTCTTTCCTGGGGACTGGGACTCATTTTCTGGGGATAGGGACCCCTTCTCCCCTGGGGAAAGGGACACATTCTCCCTTGGGGACAGGGACCCCTTCTTTCCTTGGGACAGGGACCCCTTCTTTCCTGGGGACAGGGACCCCTTCTCCCCTGGGGACAGGGACCCCTTCTCCACTGGGGACAGGGACTCCTTTTCTGGGGACAGGGACCCCTTCTCCCCTGGGGACAGGGAATCCTTCTCCCCTGGGGACAGGGACTTATTCTTCCCTGGGGACAGGGACACCTTCTTTCCTGGGGACAGGGAACCCTAGTCCCCTGGGGACAGGGACCCCTTCTTTCCTGAGGACAGGGACTCCTTCTCCCCTGGGGACAGGGACTCCTTCTCCCCTGGAGACAGGGACCCCTTCTTTCCTGGGGAGAGGGACCCCTTCTCCCCTTAAGGCTTCTCTGTGGCTATCTCCCACCAGGAACTCTTTCCCTACAGGGAGTCCCGGGGGCCCTACTGCTGCCCGACGGGGAAGATGAGACCCCTGAGGTGGTGAAACTCACACAAATCTATTTTTTCATCATTTTAAGCCAATTTGCCTTCTGCCACATATTTTTGGTAAAAAAAAATCTCAATTTGTGCAAAAGTTATCGCATCTACAAACTACGGGAAAGATTTATGTCATTTTTGATTATTTATTACTAGTAATGGCGGCAATCTGCGATTTTTAGCGAGACTGCAACATTGCGGCAGACAGATCGGATCCCTAACTGACATTAGATTAAAAAAAATACACCATGCTTGAAAGTCGGAACTGGTTACTATAATTTTTGAATCCCACCACTGGGCAAAACAAACAAGGAGAATATTTTCAAGTAAAAAGTTAAAAGGCATGTTCACAAATGCTAAATGTCTGGTTAATAAAAAAGGTGTATCTCACACGTACAAACCCAGACTAGGCCCCAATTACAATTTTTTGTACCCTAAAGGCAGGATGAGGAGTAGGAGGAGTTCGGAACAGACAGGAGGCAAACTGAAGCACGCTGCAATCTTCGGCGGTGGAAGATGCGCCCCAAAAATTGGAAAGGTGTATCTTACAAGTACCGATACAGACTATGCCGCAATGTAATTGTTTTTACCCCAAAGGGTGTAGATTGAATAGCGGAATAGAAAATATGATAACAAAAGGTGTATCTATCTCACACGTACAGACCCAGACTAGGCCCCGATTACTATTTTTTGTACCATAAAGGCAGGATGAGGAGTAGGAGGAGTTCGGAACAGGCAGGAGGCAAACTGAAGCACCCTGCAATCCTCGGCGGTGGAAGATGCGCCCAAAAAATTGGAAAGGTGTATCTCACACGTACCGATACAGACTATGCCGCAATTTAATTATTTTTACCACAAGGGTGTACATTGAATAGCAGAATAGAACATATGATATCAAAAGGTGTATCTATCTCACACGTACAGACCCAGACTAGGCCCCGATTACTATTTTTTGTACCCTAAAGCCAGGATGAGGAGTAGGAGGAGTTGGGAACAGGAGGCAAACTGAAGCACCCTGCAATCTTCGGCGGTGGAAGATGCGCCCCAAAAATTGGAAAGGTGTATCTCACACGTACCGATACAGACTATGCTGCAATTTAATTATTTTTACCCCAAAGGGTGTAGATTGAATAGCGGAATAGAAAATATGATATCAAAAGGTGTATCTATCTCACACGTACAGACCCAGACTAGGCCCTGATTACTATTTTTTGTACTCTAAAGGCAGAATGAGGAGTAGGAGGAGTTCGGAACAGGCAGGAGGCAAACTGAAGCACCCTGCAATCCTCGGTGGTGGAAGATGCGCCCCAAAAATTGGAAAGGTGTATCTCACACGTACCGATACAGACTATGCCGCAATTTAATTGTTTTTACCCCAAAGGGTGTAGATTGAATAGCGGAATAGAAAATAAGATATCAAAAGGTGTATCTATCTCACACGTACAGACCCAGACTAGGCCCCGATTACTATTTTTTGTACCCTAAAGGCAGGATGAGGAGTAGGAGGAGTTCGGAACAGGCAGGAGGCAAACTGAAGCACCCTGCAATCCTCGGCGGTGGAAGATGCGCCCCAAAAATTTGGAAGGTGTATCTCACACGTACCGATACAGACTATGCCGCAATTTAATTATTTTTACCCCAAAGGGTGTAGATTGAATAGCGAAATAGAAAATATGATATCAAAAGGTGTATCTATCTCACACGTACAGACCCAGACTAGGCCCCGATTACTATTTTTTGTACCCTAAAGGCAGGATGAGGAGTAGGAGGAGTTCGGAACAGGCAGGAGACAAACTGAAGCACCCTGCAATCTTCGGCGGTGGAAGATGCGCCCCAAAAATTTGGAAAGGTGTATCTCACACGTACCGATACAGACTATGCTGCAATTTAATTATTTTTACCCCAAAGGGTGTTGATTGAATAGCGGAATAGAAAATATGATAACAAAAGGTGTATCTCACACGTACAAACCCAGACTAGGCCCCAATTACAATTTTTTGTACCCTAAAGGCAGGATGAGGAGTAGGAGGAGTTCGGAACAGGCAGGAGGCAAACTGAAGCACCCTGCAATCCTCGGCGGTGGAAGATGCGCCCAAAAAATTGGAAAGGTGTATCTCACACGTACCGATACAGACTATGCCGCAATTTAATTGTTTTTACCCCAAAGGGTGTAGATTGAATAGAGGAATAGAAAATATGATATCAAAAGGTGTATCTATCTCACACGTACAGACCCAGACTAGGCCCCGATTACTATTTTTTGTACCCTAAAGGCAGAATGAGGAGTAGGAGGAGTTCGGAACAGGCAGGAGGCAAACTGAAGCACCCTGCAATCCTCGGCGGTGGAAGATGCGCCCCAAAAATTTGGAAGGTGTATCTCACACATACCGATAAAAACTATGCCGCAATTTAATTGTGTTTACCCCAAAGGGTGTAGATTGAATAGCGGAATAGAAAATATGATATCAAAAGGTGTATCTATCTCACACGTACAGACCCAGACTAGGCCCTGATTACTATTTTTTGTACCCTAAAGGCAGGATGAGGAGTAGGAGGAGTTCGGAACAGGCAGGAGGCAAACTGAAGCACCCTGCAATCCTCAGGGGTGTAAGATCCGCCCAAAAAATTGGAAAGGTGTATCTCACACGTACCGATACAGACTATGCCGCAATTTAATTCTTTTTACCCCAAAGGGTGTAGATTGAATAGCGGAATAGAAAATATGATATCAAAAGGTGTATCTATCTCACACGTACAGACCCAGACTAGGCCCTGATTACTATTTTTTGTACCCTAAAGGCAGGATGAGGAATAGGAGGAGTTTGGAACAGGCAGGAGGCAAACTGAAGCACCCTGCAATCCTCGGCGGTGTAAGATGCGCCCCAAAAATTGGAAAGGTGTATCTCACACGTACCGATAAAGACTATGCCGCAATTTAATTATTTTTACCCCAAAGGGTGTAGATTGAATAGCGGAATAGAAAATATGATATCAAAAGGTGTATCTATCTCACACGTACAGACCCAGACTAGGCCCCGATTACTATTTTTTGTACCCTAAAGGCAGGATGAGGAGTAGGAGGAGTTCTGAACAGGCAGGAGGCAAACTGAAGCACCCTGCAATCCTCGGCGGTGGAAGATGCGCCCCAAAAATTTGGAAGGTGTATCTCACACGTACCGATACAGACTATGCCGCAATTTAATTATTTTTACCCCAAAGGGTGTAGATTGAATAGCGAAATAGAAAATATGATATCAAAAGGTGTATCTATCTCACACGTACAGACCCAGACTAGGCCCCGATTACTATTTTTTGTACCCTAAAGGCAGGATGAGGAGTAGGAGGAGTTTGGAACAGGCAGGAGGCAAACTGAAGCACCCTGCAATCCTCGGTGGTGGAAGATGCGCCCCAAAAATTTGGAAAGGTGTATCTCACACGTACCGATACAGACTATGCCGCAGTTTAATTGTTTTTACCCCAAAGGGTGTAGATTGAATAGCGGAATAGAAAATATGATATCAAAAGGTGTATCTATCTCACACGTACAGACCCAGACTAGGCCCCGATTACTATTTTTTGTACCCTAAAGGCAGAATGAGGAGTAGGAGGAGTTCGGAACAGGCAGGAGGCAAACTGAAGCACCCTGCAATCCTCGGCGGTGGAAGATGCGCCCAAAAAATTTGGAAGGTGTATCTCACACGTACCGATACAGACTATGCCGCAATTTAATTGTTTTTACCCCAAAGGGTGTAGATTGAAGAGCGGAATAGAAAATATGATATCAAAAGGTGTATCTATCTCACACGTACAGACCCAGACTAGGCCCCGATTACTATTTTTTGTACTCTAAAGGCAGAATGAGGAGTAGGAGGAGTTTGGAACAGGCAGGAGGCAAACTGAAGCACCCTGCAATCCTCGGTGGTGGAAGATGCGCCCCAAAAATTGGAAAGGTGTATCTCACACGTACCGATACAGACTATGCCGCAATTTAATTGTTTTTACGCCAAAGGGTGTAGATTGAATAGCGGAATAGAAAATATGATATCAAAAGGTGTATCTATCTCACACGTACAGACCCAGACTAGGCCCCGATTACTATTTTTTGTACCCTAAAGGCAGGATGAGGAGTAGGAGGAGTTCTGAACAGGCAGGAGGCAAACTGAAGCACCCTGCAATCCTCGGCGGTGGAAGATGCGCCCCAAAAATTTGGAAGGTGTATCTCACACGTACCGATACAGACTATGCCGCAATTTAATTATTTTTACCCCAAAGGGTGTAGATTGAATAGCGAAATAGAAAATATGATATCAAAAGGTGTATCTATCTCACACGTACAGACCCAGACTAGGCCCCGATTACTATTTTTTGTACCCTAAAGGCAGGATGAGGAGTAGGAGGAGTTTGGAACAGGCAGGAGGCAAACTGAAGCACCCTGCAATCCTCGGTGGTGGAAGATGCGCCCCAAAAATTTGGAAAGGTGTATCTCACACGTACCGATACAGACTATACCGCAGTTTAATTGTTTTTACCCCAAAGGGTGTAGATTGAATAGAGGAATAGAAAATATGATATCAAAAGGTGTATCTATCTCACACGTACAGACCCAGACTAGGCCCCGATTACTATTTTTTGTACCCTAAAGGCAGAATGAGGAGTAGGAGGAGTTCGGAACAGGCAGGAGGCAAACTGAAGCACCCTGCAATCCTCGGCGGTGGAAGATGCGCCCCAAAAATTTGGAAGGTGTATCTCACACATACCGATAAAAACTATGCCGCAATTTAATTGTGTTTACCCCAAAGGGTGTAGATTGAATAGCGGAATAGAAAATATGATATCAAAAGGTGTATCTATCTCACACGTACAGACCCAGACTAGGCCCTGATTACTATTTTTTGTACCCTAAAGGCAGGATGAGGAGTAGGAGGAGTTCGGAACAGGCAGGAGGCAAACTGAAGCACCCTGCAATCCTCAGGGGTGTAAGATCCGCCCAAAAAATTGGAAAGGTGTATCTCACACGTACCGATACAGACTATGCCGCAATTTAATTCTTTTTACCCCAAAGGGTGTAGATTGAATAGCGGAATAGAAAATATGATATCAAAAGGTGTATCTATCTCACACGTACAGACCCAGACTAGGCCCTGATTACTATTTTTTGTACCCTAAAGGCAGGATGAGGAATAGGAGGAGTTTGGAACAGGCAGGAGGCAAACTGAAGCACCCTGCAATCCTCGGCGGTGTAAGATGCGCCCAAAAAATTGGAAAGGTGTATCTCACACGTACCGATAAAGACTATGCCGCAATTTAATTATTTTTACCCCAAAGGGTGTAGATTGAATAGCGGAATAGAAAATATGATATCAAAAGGTGTATCTATCTCACACGTACAGACCCAGACTAGGCCCCGATTACTATTTTTTGTACCCTAAAGGCAGCATGAGGAGTAGGAGGAGTTCGGAACAGGCAGGAGGCAAACTGAAGCATCCTGCAATCCTCGGCGGTGTAAGATGCGCCCAAAAAATTGGAAAGGTGTATCTCACACGTACCAAAACAGACTATGCCGCAATTTAATTCTTTTTACCCCAATGGGTGTAGATTGAATAGCGGAATAGAAAATATGATATAAAATTGGTGATTTTTCAATAGCACATGTGAACACAGCAGTGTCTTATGTTTTATGTCACGGTCAGTTCTGCAGCAGGCTATATAGGGAAAAAAAAAAGAAAATCCCTCTTTTAGTTTGTAATTTTTAAATAGATTAGTACAGGCTATGCCACAATTTATTTTTTTTAACCCAAAAGGGTGTATATTGAATAGTGGAATAGAAAAAAGTGTATAAAATTGAAAATCACTCAATAGCACATGTGAACAACACAGCAGTGTCTTATGTCACGGTCAGCTCAGAGAGAGTCAGCAGCAAGCAGGCTATGAAGGGGGGAAAAAAAAAATTCACCTTTAACTTGTAGTAAAATATAGCTGATGAACGCTGCACACAACTCACTGATAAAAATAGATTTTTTTCTCCCTCCTCCTCCTCAGTGGGCTCAAGTGAGGGCAAAAAGATTGTTCACTGCACCACCCCCCACACAGCAAAATCGATGTAGACTGTCCCTGTCTAATCGCTCCAGCCTGTCCCTAATATGCTCAAATAACTGTCCCTGCCTACACTCCGACCTGTCCCTGCATTCTTTTCGGACACAATACAATTTTTCACTGTCTGTCCCTAATCAGCAACCAGCACGTATGATGTGTGCTCTCTCCCTAAACTACAGCAGAATGACGCAGCGCGCTGGGGCTCTCGAACTTATAAAGACATGGTCACATGCTTCAGATGGCCAATCACAGCTACTAATACATTAGTAGGCATGGCTGGGATGGCTTAAGGCACACCAGTTAAACGCTTGTTGATTGACTGTTGAAAGCCCGCCATTAAAAGCGCGCCATTACATACAAAACAGGAAATAAAATGACCGAACACGGATTTTAAACCCGAACATACAGTAAAGTTTTCGGGTCCGTGTTCGGGTAACAAAAATCCAATTATTCGGTACGAACACGAATAATACAGTCCGTGTTCACTCAACACTAGTAGCCAACACTTGTTTTTGTTTTTAATTGTATTTCTTTTTAAATGAGGGTACACCCCAAAAGAGTGAGAAAGATCAAAAATACAACAATGGCTGGGTAAGGTCGGTATACATGTCTATACTGCACAAGGTACGGACAAGTCCTGTGGGATCCATGCCTGGTTCATCTTAATGAACGTGAGCTTGTCCACATTGGCTCTGGACAGGCAGCTGTGCTTGTCTGTGCTAACGCCCCGAGCCGTGCTAAATACACGTTCAGATAATACACTGGCTGCAGGGCAGGCCAGCACCTCCAAGGCATAAAGGGCAAGCTCAGGCCATGTGCCCAATTTGGAGACCCAGAAGTTGAAGGGGGCAGACCCGTCATTCAGTACGTGTATAGTACGTAAGGAATGGTAAGGAACTGTATATGGTATATGGCAAGGAACGGTGATGGCGGCAGGGGGGCTTTTTCCCCCTTCTGGGTTGAGTCTGGCCATGGAAAAGGTATGTGTCCCTGGTTGTGGGTCGGGCTCTCCCAAAGCTGTCTAAGTTCTGAGGCCCTCTGGTAGGGAGGGGCTGCACTGGTCTTGCCAGACACCAGGGTTCTGAAAAGCCAGTGGTGTATGTGCCCCTTGAGTGGCAGTCCAGGGGTGTCATAATTCACGGTGGATGGCAACACTATGAGTATGGCACCAAGGACACTGCACTTCCTACACACATTTTTCACACCTGCCTCTAGGGCCGGGCCTTTTGGTCAGGAGTCAGGACCAGAGGAATTTTTTATTCCTGGCCGAACGGCCTGCCATAGTATTGCAACGTGGCACTAACCTTGCACTTCTCCACTATCCCTTTCCCCACTTTTATGTGTTGTGTTTCTCATGTTTTGTGTTTTTTATTGTGGCGGTTCACATTATTTTGCACAGCGTGATTAGTAGTGTGTAGGTCCTTGGGCCTGTCCCTGAAAGTCTTGGGAGGGGGTGAATATGGCCTTCTGTCTTGGTTCGCCCTCTTTCATGGGGTCTCTCTTCGGGAGAGCCCCACCTAGTACTTGGGGTGGTCTGTTTCAGCAGACCTCCTAAAGAATGGGGCTGCCTGGTTTCGGCCAGGTTAGCCAGTGTAAGTACCCCATTCCCTGTCAGGAGCCGGGGGATCAGGGTCAGGGACCATGTGTACACCCTGTGCACTTTTTGTGTTTCACTTTTTTGGTGTGCACTTTTTTATGCACTCACCGGGTGATAGTCTGAGTGTGTTCACACACCCCACAGGCTTAAAAAAAAAAAAAAAAAAAACAGTTGGTGGTCCTGATTGTTGTGGCATGCTGACAAAGCTTTTTCACATTTCATACATGCTAACCCTGCCTTCTGAGGTGCTGGCGGTGCCCTGGCTGCGTTGGCGACCTCCTCTGCCTTGGCCTTGTGCTTCCACTCTGCCCCCGCTGTCAGGTGGGAATGCCACCAGCATCGCTTCTAGACCTTTTGGCTAAGATCAAGTGTAGTATCTGTTGTTATCAGTTATCTGTGTGCCACCCTGCTGTTAACATGGTTCCTCCTCCTCCATCTCCTCCTCCTCCTTATCCTCCACCCCGTCATCCTCCAGAACTGTGCCCTTGCTGGACAATTGTGTATCTGGCGTTTGTGGGTGCAGGAACCCACCCTCGGAGCCACTGCCCTGTTGGTGGAAGGAGATGCGCCAAAAGGTGTATCTCACAGTAACATAATCAGCAAACGCTGCAAAATTATTAATTTTCCCCTAAATGGGTGTTTATTGAATAGCAGAATAGAACAACAGTATCTAAAAGGGTGTATCTCACACGTACAGATACAGACTAAACCGCAATTTAATATCTTTCGTTCCCCTACATGGGTGTTTATTGAATAGCAGAATAGAGCAACAGTATCCAAAGGGTGTATCTCACAGAAGCATATGTAAACTAGGCTGCAATTTAATATTTTTTACCTAAATGGGTGTTTATTGAATAGCGGAATAGAACAACAGTATAAAACTGGTGTATCTCACACGTACAGATACAGACTAGGCCGTAATTTAATATTTTTTCCCTAAATGGGTGTTTATTGAACAGCGGAATAGAACAACAGTATCCAGTGGGTGTATCTCACAGTAAAATATGCAGACTAGGCCCCAATTTATTTTTATTTCCCCTAAATAGGTGTTTATTGAATAGCAGAATAGAAAAACAGTATCCAAAGGGTGTATCTCACACATACAGAAACAGACTAAGCCGCAATTTAATATCTTTCTTTCCCCTACATGGGTGTTTATTGAAAAGCGGAATAGAACAACAGTATCGAAAGGGTGTATTTCACAGTAACATATGCAGACTAGGCCGCAATGTAATATTTTTTCCCTATATGGGTGTTTATTAAATAGCGGAATAGAACAACAGTATACAACGGGTGTATCTCACAGTAAAATATACAGACTAGGCCGCAATTTATTTATTTTTCCCAAATAGGTGTTTATTGAATAGCGGAATAGAACAACAGTATCCAAAGGGTGTATCTCACAGTAACGTATGAATGAATTTTTTTTATTTTTCCCTTTAATTGGTGATTTTTGAATAGCAGATTAGAACATAAGTGTCTAAACGCTGTATGTCACTGTAAAATATGAAGGAAAAAAACGTTTTTTTTAAAATCCAGATTAGGCAGACACATATGCACTGAGCTTGCATTACATGGCCACTACAAGCCGCACGCCGCCTACCTAGCAGGTTGGATACTGTTGTTGTTCTATTCCACTAATGAATAAAAACCCATTTGAATGAAAAACTGAAAAATAATGATTTTTCCTTAAAAACTAAAAAATAATTATTTTCCCCTTAATTTGGTGCTTTTTGAATAGCAGATTAGAACAGCAGTGTCTAAACGCTGTAAGTCACAGTAAAATATGAAGGAAAAAAACGTTTTGTTTTTTTTCCTTTTTTAAATCCAGATTAAGCTGACACATATGCACTGAGCTTGCATTACATGGCTGCTGCACGCCACACGCCGCCAACCTAACAGACTGCTAAAAGTTTTTTTTTTCTCCCTCCTCCTCACTGGGCTCAGGTCAGGGCAAAAAGATCATGCACTGCACCCCCACACAATAAAATCAATGTAGATCGCTGTCTGATTAAAGAAGATTCTCCTATTCTTTCCCTGAAAGCAATCTTCAGCCTGCCCCTACAATATTCTCCTATCTCTCCCTCATATCAGCAGCAGCAGGAACTAGTCCCTACAATAGTTAGAGCAGAGTGACGTGCGGCGCTACGTGACTCCAGCTTATATAGAGGCTGGGTCACATGCTGCACTGGCCAATCACAGCCATGCCATTAGTAGACATGGCTGTGATGGCTTCTAAGGGCACACTAGTTAAACGCTTGTTGACTGGCTGCCCTGCAGCTGTTGAAACCGCGCCATTAAAACGGTGCCAAAACATGAAATAAAATTACCGAATAATGGACTGTATCCCACATATACAGTAAAATGTTTGTGTCCGGGTACCGAACACCCAAAAGTCTGGTACAATCCGGAACAATACAGTCTCGGTTCGCTCAACCCTACTCATCACATATGATATTGGGTGGTGACTTCAATATGGTGGCTCACCCAACAATGGATGGAAGCAACCCCTCCTCGGTTTCTAAAACATTCCCGAAAGCCCTGGAAAGAAGGCTCATAGATATGCAACTTACAGACACGTGGCATTGCTTAAACATGGGCTCCAAAGAATACACATTTTATTCAAACCCATACAATTCATCTGCTAGACTTGACTACATATTTTCTTCTCAAGTCATTCTGGCTAACTCCATTACAGCGGATATCTATCCATGCGTCTGGTCTGACCACCACATGGTAACATTTGACACATAATGTATAGGCCTCCCCCAACATCTTTCACATGGAGACTTAACGATTCTCTGCTAGCTGACTCATCGACATTGCAAGATCTCTCAGAATCCATCTCAGAATTCTTCTTGCTAAACCCCACTGATGATACTTCTATCCCAAATACTTGGATGACACACAAAGCATTTATCAGAGGTAAACTTATTGCAGTTAAAAAAAAACAGAGAACGAATGAGCAAGATTCAAACTCTTACTAGCGACTTACATCAGCTATATAAAAACCCGAATACCTTACATGAGCATAACGTCAGACAACAAATTAATGAAAAAAGATCAGAACTAAACAATATACTATCTGAGAACGCTGAAAAGTCTATTAGATATTCCAGATTAAAATTCCTCCTGTATGGCAATACTGCCTCCACAATGTTAGTCAGGAAGTTAAATCAAACAATTAAACCCCCGCATATATACAAATTAAATACATCCTCAGGACTAACCACCTCTCATCCTAAAGAAGTATTAGACATCTTTGAAAAATGTTACTCTACATTGTTATCCCCCCCCTACTGCGAATGTTTCCTCTGATTCCTTAAGATGGTTCGGGGATATCCCTATCCCTGGACTTTCTCTCTCAGATTTGGAGCTCTTGAATGCCCCCATCTCAGACACGGAGGTTGCCCAGAATATTGGGTGTCTTAGAAATTCTTCGGCCCTGGGCCAGATGGATATATAGCAATCTATTATAAAAAAATGTCCTCAATTCTTTCTCCCAAACTTGCTGTCTTATTCAATCACATACTACAGGGCAACAAATTTCCGGGGGAAATGCTATTAGCCAATATGACGCTTCTTCCTAAACCCAACAAGGACCTTTCCCATCTGTAAAACTTTAGACCAATATCGATTATTATATAAATAATGATCTGAAGCTTTTCAGTAAGATTCTTGCTTCTAGATTATTTGCTATCATCCCTAAACTCATTTCCCCTGCACAAACAGGCTTTATTCCGAACCGCCAAATCACGGATAACATCAGATTAGCTTGCGATATCATTTAAGATGCCAATCTTTTTTTAAAAAAAGATTATTATTACTTTGTCTTGATATACATAAGGCCTTCAACAGCGTCTCTTGGCAATAACTTCGAGTACTGTTACCTAAATATGGATTTGCTAACAAATTCCTTAATGGATTTTTAGCCTTATATGACAGCCCTAAAACCAGGATCAGGATCCCGGGTTGTAATTCTTCATTTTTCCCACTTGGTAGGGGCACGCGTCAGGGCTGTCCCTTATCCCCCCTTTTATTTGCCCTAGCCCTGGAGCCGCTATCTATTGCAATTAACAGCCACTCAAATACTGTATAATCGGATATATGAAAGGTAATAAAGATTACAGATTGAGTTTATATGCGGATGATGCCTTATTATTTCTCTTAGACCATACTGCTTCTTTACCCAATCTTTTAAATATCTTAGACAGATTTGTAGATGTTTTAGGCCTGGGTGTAAATGTTTCTAAATCAGTAGCACTTCCCATAAACTTCACCGAGGCGGATCTTTCTCTCCTGAAGCATTCTTTCTCCTTCACTTGGACAGCAGATAAAATTTCATATTTAGGTATTCAACTATCTAAAGATTATAAACTTTTATTTCAATATAACTTTCACCCATTATTCACTAAAATGCGGAACATACTTGCAACCTGGTCTTCTAATTCACTCTCCTTCCTTGGCAAAGTCACGGCTGTTAAAATTTATGTTCTTCCTAAATATATTTATCTTTTTCGAGCCCTCCCCATATCAATCACTAAAGCTTATCTATACAAAATTCAATCATCAATTAACAGATTTATTTGGAGTGGTAAGAGGCCCAGATATGCACAAAACATTCTCTATCAGCCCCATAATTCGAATGGACTGGGCTTTCCAAATCTCTGGACATATTACATATGTTGTAGACTTTCGCAAACCACTCAGTGGCAGATTGGCAGATACAGGATCACACGACACCCTGGGTTAGTTTTTTTTTTTAACAAATTTTTATTGAAATTTTCACAATAAACAATAATAAACCGTAATGTTAATCAAACATGGCGTAACATAACACACAACCACAAAGTAGTAATAGGTCATATTGAAAGAACAATGCACAGTTCAGGCACGGTCGTACGATAGGAAAGCATCGGAAAGAGGGGGGGAATCCGCAGAGCAGAAGGGATAGATGGTGGGGACCAACAACGGAAGGAGAGAAAGAACAGGGGGGGTAAGCAGGTTGGAGGGGAGGATAGAACAAGTAGTGATGGGGATGGACCCGCCTTGAGGGAAAAAAGGGGTAGTGAACGTATAGGAAAGCAAGAAGGAGATGAAAGGGAGTGGGGGGGGGGGTAGTGACCAGTTATAGAGGAGTACCTTAAACAGTGTACTAGGAAAACACCAAAGAGCCTAAATAAAAAAAATATATATATATACAAACAGTGAGGCAACTTACTGGCATAGGAATAAACTATGTACGTCAAACGTAAAATCATCTACATAGTATGTGATATTTTGCAAAGCCAGTCAACAGGAAGGAGGTCACCACATGTGTGACAGCAAATGAGTATACAAGGTTGACATGGCACCACTTGACATTGTGTATGCTTGCTGCAGTATCTTAACATTTCAAGTAAGAGATCTTGACCATAGGAGTCTCAGGTTTGCGTCAGAGGGCGTGGTATTATATGGGTGGATGGATGTGAGGGCTGGGGCCATATTGGCAACGGCCTTGCTACTGGCACAGATGAGGCATCATGGGGGTGATGGTCCGTCCTGCATAGAAGAGATGTTGGCGAGGTGAATTTGGACAAATAAGCGTCCCATTTGCAGGAAAACTTAGGATTGGGGTGCGCTGAGAAATAGGCATCAATTTGGTCCTGCTGAAGAAGAGATTTAAGTTCCCGTTCAACATCTTGCAGGGCAGGAGGGATCTTCTGGCAAGCATGAAGATTGTGGAGATCCAAGGTCTGTGAGTAGACAAGAGTGTACATTGAGACCTATCAAGACCTAGGGTCCAGCCATCTAGAAGACCAAATAGCAACAGTAGAGGGTGGCCAGAGTTAGTCATAACCGTTATGGAAGAGGCGAATGATTCCACCTTATCCCAGAATTTCTTTATGGATGGGCAGAACCATAGTCTATGGGCCAGAGTAGGCCTGTGAGCCATACACCAAGAGCATTTTTGCGGTGCATTTGACGTCGTAGACATTGTGAAAGGGGAATATGCCCGATGGACAATTTTTAGTTGTTGCTCTCGCTAGAATTCATTAGTGATATAGGTGCACGTAGAGTTAAAGCCTTTGAGGATATGTTGGTGTAGAAGGTCATAGGAAAAGTCCTTGCCCCATGGTGATGAGATGGCAACATCCTTATGCGTAGACTGGTAAGTTTTGAGAGGTTTGTAAATATCCAAGTGCGTGGGTTTATCGATTTCCATGAAACTCTCCAGTAATGAGGGGCAAAATCTTTTGATTCTATCATTACACAGCTGAGTTGCAAAATGTATAGCCTGGTGAATATGAAGAAAGTGAGTAGCTGGAACTTGAAGGTTTCTGCAAATATCCATGATTGAGAGGGGGTGCCCAGTAGTCGGATGGAATAGTTGAGAGAAAAATCTGAGTCCTGAGGTCGACCATGAAGTGAAGGCCGTATACTGCCGTGTTTGGGGAAAAAGAGGGTGGCCCAGCAAAGGTAAGTGTCTCATGATCTGGGGAGAGAGAGAGGTTTAAAAGATTACACGTTTCCCGCCATGCTATAACAGTGTCTCGCAGAAGAAGGTTCGCTTTGAGATGTGGGGGGATAGAAGAGATAGAGCAATGCATGAGAGCACCCAAGGAGAGAGGGGCAACCACGTGGGCCTCAATTTCATAGTTAGAAAAACGAGAGAGACCAGTGGCCCAATCCAACCCAATTCGTAAAAGACATGCAATATTATATTGTCTAATATTTGGCAGGTTGGCTCCTCCTTCTTTTTTCGATAGGAACAATTTTTTGAGAGCAATTCGGGGACGTTTCTTTCTCCAGAGAAAGGATTGCAGAGCCTTGTACAAGAGATGGGTGTCCTTGTGTCTCAATAATAATGGGATTGTTTGTAACGGATATAGGAGTTTAGGGAAACTCATCATTTTATATAAATGGCACCTGCCTAGTAACGACCAGGGAAGTTCCGACCATGCCTCCAATTGTTGTATAATCTTTTTAATAGCCGGGGGAAAATTCAGGGCATATATGGAATGTTTATTCCCAGGTACTTGATGTGCGAGGTTGCTATTTTAAATAATGACGTTTGTGCCCCCTGGGGAAGTCTAGTGTGTAGCAGGGGGAGTATCTCACTTTTGTTAAAATAAATTTTTAAGCCCGAGCAGGAACGAAATTGGTTGAATATGTCATAGATCTGTGGAATATCCCCCGAGGGGTCAGATGTAAAAAAAAGGATGTCGTCTGCGAATAATGCAGTACGGAGTTCATGCTCTCCGACTCGAACTCCATGGAGCGATGGGTGGGAGGTCAGGTACCGCGAGAGGGGTTCAATGGCTAAGTTGAACAGGAGGGGTGAAAGTGGGCAGCCCTGTCTGGTGCCCTTGTGGAGGGGAAAGGGATCCGAAGGGTATCCATTGGTAATAACCGTAGTGCAGGGGGAAGAATACATGGAGGTGACTAGATGCAGGAAGGGGCCTTCAAAGCCGATTCTCTGGAGAACCAAGAAGAGCCATGAGAAATTTACATTATTGAAGGCCTTCTCTGCATCTAGCGTGATAATGGCCATATCGTGAGTGGGGTTGATTTTGGCCTGTTCCAAAGCGGCGATTACCTTCCTAATATTTGCGGTGGCGGAACGGCCTTTGGTGAATCTAGCTTGGGATGGGTGTATAATGTCTGGCATGAGGTGAGCTAGTCTATTAGCCATAATTTTAGATAGGATCTTAGAATCCAAGTTCAGGAGTGATATTGGACGGTAAGATCCCGGTTCCAAAGGGTCCTTGCCCGGCTTAGGGATTAATTTAATATGTGCTTGGAATCCCGTAGTCAGATAATCACCACCGTCTAATATGTGTTGGTAAATCGTCAGCAACGTCGGGGAGATCGTGTCAGACAAGAGTTTAAAGAAATCGGATTTATATCCGTCCGGTCCAGGGGCCTTGCCTGCAGGGAGGGATGCAATAACTTTAGACATTTCCTCAAGAGACACCGGAGCATTTAAATCTTGTAATGCTGAATAATCTAATTTGGGTAGGTTGACAGCGGCCAGGAATTTAGTGGCTGCCTGATCATCAATAGGATCTGGGCCGTACAATGAGGAGTAGAAAGAGTGCATGACTTTAGTGATGTCTCTTGGGGAAGTGAATACATCTCCCGTGGAGCTCTTTATTTTAGGGATATGAGTCGGAGTGTGTGGGCCTCTGCATAGATGGGCTAAGAGTTTCCCTGCCTTATTCCCAAATTTATGTAACTGGAGGTCCATGAGTGATTGATTGAAGTGCTCCTTGGTCTCAGCCCATTGGTCAAAATGAGTTTTAGCCTCTCTCCAGGCAACTATGTGGGTAGGAGAGAGCGCCAATTGGGCTAGCTGCAAACGTTCGCTAGCCGCTTTGAACTGGGCAAGAGTCTTCTTTTTATATGCCGCTGCAAAGGAAATTATTCTACCCCGGAGTATCGCCTTCCCCGTTTCCCATAGGAGAAGGGGGTTGTCTGCGTGTTGGGAGTTATCCCGAAGAAAGTCAGTCCAAGTATTTTGCAAAATATTACGTAGATCTGCATTGTCCGCCAGGTATGAGGGAAAACGCCATATTCTCGAGGGAGGTGTGTCCGAACGAACGGCGAGGAGTAAGGAGATAGGAGCGTGGTCGGAAATGGCTATATTACCAATTAAAGGGTTTGAGGAAATTTTGAGGAGGGCATGGTTGCAAAAAAAGTAGTCGATTCTGGATAGGCTATTGTGGGGATGGAAGAAAAAGGTGTATTCCCTACCCAATGGGGCGAAAGACGCCAGACGTCTGTGAGCTCCAAAGAGCGCACAAATTCTGGTATGGAGGAAGACTGGCTGCTAGAAGGTGGGTGCATGGCTCTATCCCTGGATTTGTCTTCCAAAGGGTGCATAATGGAATTAAAATCTCCTCCAACTAGGAGAGGTAGGTGTACATAAGGGGCGAGATGTGATGTAAGCGTTTTGAAAATACAATTTAGTGGGGGAATTAGGGGCGTAGACATTAGCTATAACATAGACAGTGTCATGAATTTTTATCTCGAGAGTCAGGAGACGGCCCTCTGTGTCTGGTTTGACATTAACAAAATCACAGGGAAGATTTTTGTGGATTATTATGAGAACACCAGCCTTATGTTTGGGTGAGTCGGAGCCGAAAACCCGGCCCACCCAAAGTTTCTTCATGCGGTGGAAATCACTGGAAGAAAGGTGAGATTCTTGCAGGAGGGCTATGTCCGCCTTGAGTCTTTTTAGGTGGCGCAAAACAGCCATCCTCTTATTGGGGGATCGCAAACCCTTGACATTCCACGATATGAGTTTAATGTCAAGGAAGGCAAGAGAGTAGAGATCTTGCAAAAATCAGAGAATGAAATAGGGGGGTATATTGGTATCAGAGCAACATCGAATGCAGCAAGCGGAGAACATGGTAGATGTGAATGCATGCCTCGTAATGAATGGGGTGGGAAAGGGTTAACCTGGTCACAAAGCTAAAAAACAAAATAAGCAAAATTAAGTAAAGCCAGAAGGAACATACCAATGAAGTCTGGGACTTCTATTTTTTCCTGACGAGGCCCATTTCCCCCGGATATAGATCAAAATCAGCAACCACACTCGGGTGACCGTGGACTTCAGAGATGATTCCAACTCTCAATGAAGAAGCTAATACAGTGGAGAGCATGGGGTGAAGCGACAAAAACAGCTTCTGAGAGGCATTTCCAGAGGGTCAATTTAGAGCAATCCGGTAAAGCTGTGAGGGAAAGGAGCAAATAGTGGCAAAAGTACATCAGCAGTTATTATGTTGAACCCTGAGGATAGCTACGAAAATGCTGTGATATGACAATGCTGAATCATGAACATTAACAACGCTGAATCATGAACATAACAGCAGACCAGATTCAGCTGTAGTGTTGCGACCCAACCCCCTCAGCGGCATGTAGCATGACGGAGGTTACAGCACACGGCGTAAGTGCAGAAGAGAAGAGTTCAACCGGGTCTGTCGGTGCGGGATTTAGGTGCATAACGTGCCCTTTTTGGTGAGTCTTTCCTAGGGCTGCACAAATCCCTATTTCCAGGAGAAGAACTGAAAGGTGAAGAGAATTGGGTTTCCATGGAGATCTGTAGGTGTGCCTGTAGATAGGTGATGGCTTCATTCGGGTGAGTGAGAGCTTTAGACTCGCCAGAGGCTGTACTAAAACGCAAGACTGCGGGATAGGCCAGAGTGAATTTCATCCCGTGTTGGAATAAGGCAGCACATGCAGGTTGAAAAGCCTTACGTCGCCTTGTGACTTCTTGCGAGTAGTCCGCAAAAAGAAGGAATTTATGGCCATCCACTTGAAGCGCTTTGGCATTGCGGAATGATTTCAAGATGGTGACCCGATCAGCATAGTTCAGATAGCACACAATAACCGGGCGTGGTGTGCGCCTATCGTTGGAGGGTGGACCCAATCTGTGGGCTCTCTCCACCGTGCATGATGTTGGCAACCCTAAGGCCTGGGGTATACGGATAGAGCACAGATCTGATAATGAGGCCACTGTGACAGATTTTAGAACACCAATTATACGCAAGTTGTTTCTGCAAGATCTGTTTTCCAAATCCTCCAGTTTGTCTAGTATATAATGTTGGGTCTGTGCCATCTGCTGATCATTATTCATGTTCGATTGGAATTCATCCTCGACCTCAGAAATCCTGTGTTCCAGGATGGTTAAATGTTTTGCTTGCTCCCCTTTCTCCTTGCGGAGCTGTAGTATGCCCGCTGAGACTGCAGCATCCACTGCAGCTGTAATGGTCGGGGAGAGTAGTGCAGCTATGGCTTGCGCAATGCGGACATATTGTGTTTCCTCTGTGTGGGAGATAGGGATCCCTGATGGCTTAAGGAGAGGAGCCGCTTGTCCCACTTGTGGTATCATGGTGCGGTGGCCATATTGGCTGTGCACAGAGCGGGAGGCTCAGTGTCCGGGCGGGCTTCCCCCGTGCCTGGAGTAGTTTGTATCATGTACCGATCCATCAGCGCGGCTCCCTGAGGATTACCTGAACTGATTGTGGAGGTCATAGTGCAGTAGAAAGGGCTTTCTATTAAAATACCTCATCAGGCGCCGGAACCGGAAGTCTCCTGGGTTAGTTTTGAGAGGTGCTCTGTGGTCCCATACCACCTGGCGGGATTGTTGTGGAACAAAACAATTCCTCTACGCCAAATCTCTGTGCACAACATGATAATATCAGATACCCAGAAGATCTGGGGTAAGGTGGGGAGGAGATTGCCACTGATGTCTGATCCTCCATCTGGCATTTTGGTGATCCAACGTTTAAAGAGGTTTTCCATTCCCCTGATAGATTTCATTGGTGGTTTGAAAACAACTCCAACAGAGTTACTGATCTTTACGACGGAGGAGTTTTCCTCACCTTTGAAAAACTAGTGGATATGAAAAAGATCCCCATATATGAAAAACCAAACTATGACCTTATTAAAATGTATTTTGAAACATATTATACTCGACCATCTGGTTCTTCTCTCGGGATTTTTGAGCATATTTGCCTCACTGTCCCAAAAGGAAGGAGTCTAATTTCAATACAAGAAACCCAGAGTTCAAACTTCAATATATGATAAAATGGGAAACAGAGCTAAATATTACCCTCTCAACTGGAGACTGGTCCCATATGTGGCTTAATCTGCGTAAATCCACTAAATATTTAAATATAAGGGAAACCACAGTGAAGTTTTTCAACAGGTGGTATTATACACCAGAACAGTTGAACTGGTTTTTCCGGATGTTTCACCCAGTTGTTTTAGAGGATGTGCCGAGGTAGGCTCCTTAAAGCATATATTTTGGGAATGCAATAAAATTGCTCATACATGGTCGGAGGTATTCTCCCTGGTGGAGAAGGTAACTAGGAAAAATATGGTTCTAACTCATCTTCATTGCTTACTATTCCAAAATATCCCAGACCTATCTATCCAATTCACCAGACTGGTTCACACTATATGTGTAGCGATGATGTGGACTATAGCTAAACATTGGAAGGATACAGTTGTCCCCTTTTCTCAAGTGCTTTGTAGATTTGAAGAGATTATATATATATAGAAAATATTCATCACACTATCACTGACTCTAAAAAAAACTATTTGAACTAAAATGGACACCTTGGTGTCTTTATAAATGCTCTCTTATCTCTTAAACATTATTCACAAACTAACGTAATATATATCCATGTATTATAGGACACGCGCCTTTTTTTTTTTTTTTTTTTTTTTTTTTATTGACAGATTTCTTGGTCAATTACATCTTTTATTTGCTTTGAGATGACTGATGCTGGGCGCTCCCCATGAGGCGGGAGAGGAGCCGACACCACAAGTTCTTTTTCTTCTTTTTCTTTCATATATCTTTCTCTTTTTGTATACAATTTTGCATCCAATAAAAAATCTCTTTGCATTGTGATTTAAATTAATGCACTATTGTATGAAGACTCATGTTCAACTTTTGTTATTAGTTTTTAAAATTGTGTATCTGAATTACTTATAATAAATGTTTTTAAACAAAAAAAAAAAAATAATGGCATTATTGAGTGCATTTTAAATATAAAAGAATTAAAGTTAAACCTAGGGGGTGGCTAAATTCTAGCCTAAAAGGGCATATTCATGAGAAAAAAAAGTCAATTTAAAAAAAAAAAAAACATATAAGGCAGAAGGGTCACTGTCAGTCTTCCAACAGTACAAAAAATGCAATAAGATATGTAAGAGCATGATCAGGGCAGCTAAAAAAAAAAACATGAGAGACATGAGACATGAAATAATCCCCCCTAAATTTTTTAAATAGTGAAAAGGTGAAGTCAAAGCAGATTGGTCCCAAATGACAAATGACAAGCAGAAGGCAACTATAGGCAAAAACTATTTTTTTTTCATTTTAGATAGAGTAAGGGAGGGTTATAGCCCTTGTCAGTTTATTTTCTACCATCTGTGTCCAATTGCTGAGATTTACCTTCACTTCCTGTCCCATAGCCAAAACAGGAAGTGAGAAAATCTCTGTAAATTAAGGGAATTCCTGGGGGACAGCCAGTTCACCAGAACTAGTGTCTTCATTAAACAATTTCTCCTCTATTACTTTTCTGGGACATCCCCAAATTTGAGGTTTCCTTTACTTTCATTTTCAATGATGATGGCAAAAATGACAAATATAGAGGGTGAATCTCCCCAATGGGGGCACAGACTGCAATAAAAATAAGTGTTCTAACCCATCTCCACTCTATACAAGGCTAAAAAAAAGTTTTGTCTTTGGTTATACTTTAAAACATTCTTCTCCTCAGTTTTTACAAAGGAAAAGGAGGGGTATAAGAAGCAGGGCTGTATTGTTAGTAACATGTCACAGAATGTACCCTTGTGGCTAACAGTAGCCAGTGTTCAAAAAAGACTGTAAAAACCTAATTTAAAGAAATCATCAGGACCAGATGGCTTACACCAAAAAGTCTTTAAAGAACTTAGCCACGTTATAGCTAGATCAGTATTCCTAATTTTTAAAGACAGGGTCTAGTAATTGAAATAGTACCAGCTGAGTGGTGAACAGTTAATATAGTACCAATATCCAAAGAAAAAGGAAATATACCTGGAAACTACAGATCGGTCAGTCTAACATCAATAGTATGTAAACTATCGGTGGGGAGGTTAAGGAATTTGCTGACAAAAATAATGTCATTAGTCATTAGTAACTAACCAGCATGGATTTATAAAATATCATTCTTGCCAGACCACCCTATTAACATTCTATTAGGAGATAAGCTGTAATTTGGATAGAAGAAGGGCTGTGGATGTGGTGTATCTGTATTTCACCAAAGCATTTGACATAGTACCCCATAAATGCTTAATTTACAAATTGAGGTCTGTTGGCATTCATGATAATGTGTGTACTATAGCTGGATAGAAAATTGGTAACAGGAACACGTACAGAGGATGGTGATAAATAGCATACCTTCAGAATGGTTTGATGTTGTAAGTGGGTACCTCAAGGCTCTTTTCTGGGACCAATTTTGTTTAACCTTCCTAGCAGTATTCCCGAGTGTGGCTCGGGGTTAAATTTCAGTGCCAAAGCGGTAACCCCGAGCCATACTCGGGGTACCGCTAGGAAGATCGCTGGATCCTGGTAGAGGGGTTACTTACCTTGTCATCGGGATCCAGTGATGTATCCCGGCGGTGTGCTGCGGCGGATCTTTCTCTCCCGATGCTCTCTGTTCCCCCGCCTTTCGTCTCCTGCGACGTGATGTTCGCAGGGGGTGGAACCGGCGGCAAATTCAAAAGTAAAACACACGGATACAATGCAAAATAAAACAAATTCACAGTACTTTGCCCCCCGTGCCCTTTCCTGCAGTTTTACTGTACTTTTTATATATATATATATATATATATATATATATATATATGTATATATATATATATATATATATATATATATATATAGATAGATAGATAGATAGATATACAGTACAGACCAAAACTTTGGACCCACCTTCTCATTCAAAGAGTTTTCTTTATTTTCATGACTATGAAAATTGTAGATTCACACTGAAGGCATCAAAACTATAAATTAACACATGTGGAATTATATACATAACAAAAAAGTGTGAAACAACTGAAAATATGTCATATTCTAGGTTCTTCAAAGTAGTCACCTCTTGCTTTGATTACTGCTTTGCACACTCTTGGCATTCTCTTGATGAGCTTCAAGAGGTAGTCATATGAAATGGTCTTCCAACGGTCTTGAAGGAGTTCCCAGAGATGCTTAGCACTTGTTGGCCCTTTTGCCCTTCACTCTGCGGTCCAGCTCACCCCAAACCATCTCAATTGGGTTCAGGTCCGGTGACTGTGGAGGCCAGGTCATCTGGCACAGCACCCCATCACTCTCCTTCTTGGTCAAATAGCCCTTACACAGCCTGGAGGTGTGTTTGGGGTCATTGCCCTGTTGAAAAATAAATGATGGTCCAACTAAACGCAAACCGGATGGAATAGCATGCCACTGTAAGATGCTGTGGTAGCCATGCTGGTTCAGTATGCCTTTAATTTTGAATAAATCCCCAACAGTGTCACTAGCAAAGCACCCCCACACCATCACACCACCTCCTCCATGCTTCACGGTGGGAACCAGGCATGTAGAGTCCATCCGTTCACCTTTTCTGCATTGCACAAAGACATGGTGGTTGGAACCCCAAAGATCTCAAATTTGGACTCATCAGACCAAAGCTCCGATTTCCATTGGTCTAATGTCCATTCCTTGTGTTCTTTAGCCCAAACAAGTCTCCTTTGCCACTCGTTTTCATGTACTTAGCTGCTTTTTTCTTGCTATAATACAAATTCTAACCAGTGCCGTCTTTATTCTTGATTGGACCCTGGGCAAAAATTTTCTTGGGCCCTCTTGAATCCACTTATCAACTATTTGGGGGCTCAAGGGGCAGCTGCTTTGGGCCCCACAACAATTACTAGACCCGGGGCAGCTGCCCCTTTTGCCCTGTGTTAAAGACAGCCCTGATTCTAACAATCTATTCAGTAGGACTATCAGCTGTGTATCCACCCGACTTCTGCACAACACAACTGATGGTCCCAACCCCATTTATAAGGCAAGAAATCACACTTATTAAACCTGACAGGGCACACCTGTGAAGTGAAAACCATTTCAGGTGACTAGCTCTTGAAGTGTGACTCTACAATTTTCATAGTCATGAAAATAAAGAAAACTCTTTGAATGAGAAGGTGGGTCCAAACTTTTGGTCTGTACTATATATATATATATATATATATATATATATATACTAGTTATACGCCCAAAGAATGCCCAAAAAAACGCCAGCTACAAAAACGCCCAGGTGTGTTTTTGCAGCAGGTGTTTTTTTTGGGCATTTTTTGGGGGTCTTTGGAGGTAGGCAAAACATCTGAACTTCTGTATAGGGGTATATATAAACACACACTTATATGTATTTATACACATACACATATATAGGTGTTATAGCAGAGAAGCCATATGGGTGTTAATTATTTCATTAGCGCAAGCATAGGTTTCTGCTACTTTCACACCTATATATGTGTAAGTGTATGTATACATATGTGTGTGTATATATACCCCTACAAAGAAGTTCAGATGTCATGCCTGACTCCAAACATGTCCTCAAAAAAGCCCTATAAACGCCTGCAACAAAAAGCCAGGTGACAGGGGAGAAGCCACCTTCATGTTCCATATGTGTTCTAAGAGAAACGATCTTTTCTGTATAGCGGTCACCCTGACATGGAAGGGTTTTGTCACCCTGCCATAGCAGTCAGAGTCAGTTAACCCTACACTACACTACGGTCCCCTTACACTTAACACTTTCCCTACAGAAACTAGATTATTAAATCTAACTATAGTGGAAAATAGTACCCTAACTACATTAGATATCCCTTTCCTCACACTAATAATTGCTAAATGACACTTTGAGAGCAGAAGTAACAGAACTGCTTCCACTCTCTTCCACAGCCCTGTATTAAAATGGTAGAGATTTGGCTGGGCTATCTTATATACTGGGGGGCGTATTCACTAATGATTGGCCTCTGGACCCCCTAGTCACTCCAATCACATTCCTAGCATTCTCCTGCCCCCTCAATTGGCTTTTACTGATGGTTCTGGTCCAATCACGGGCTTTTAAGGCCCAGTTCCTGTCCCATTGCATTTTGGTCGGTTCTGGTTGCCGAATTCCGAACTTTTTCAGCAAAAAGTTTGAAATTCAGCCGAATTTCGAACAGTCAATGTTCGGGTCGAACCGATGGTCCACCCGAACCGTTCGATCATCCCTATTCGCTAGAACTTTTTTCCCTGCTCATTGAACACCCAAACTTATATTACACTCGAACATCCAGCACATCCGTACTATAGAGCATAACCCAATATTAGTAATAAGCGATCGAACGAGAGTTTAAAGTGAGTATTAGGTGCATTCTAAGACCTATCTCACACCCAGGCTTGATTTAGTCTGAATTTAGGAAAGGTGCAAAATGAATCAAATCGTTAAGACCTTGATGGTTGCTTTTTATCTAAAAATCAATTTATAGTGCCTTGCGAAAGTATTCGGCCCCCTTGAACTTTTCAACCTTTTGCCACATTTCAGGCTTCAAACATAAAGATATAAAACTGTATTTTTTTGTGAAGAATGAACAACAAGTAGGACACAATCATGAAGTGGAACAAAATTTATTGGATATTTCAAACTTTTTTAACAAATAAAAAACTGAAAAATTGGGCGTGCAAAATTATTCAGCCCCCTTAAGTTAATACTTTGTAGCGCCACCTTTTTGCTGCGATTACAGCTGTAAGTCACTTGGGGTATGTCTCTATCAGTTTTGCACATCGAGAGACTGAAATTTTTGCCCATTCCTCCTTGCAAAACAGCTTGAGCTTAGTGAGGTTGGATGGAGAGCGTTTGTGAACAGCAGTTTTCAGTTCTTTCCACAGATTCTCGATTGGATTCAGGTCTGGACTTTGACTTGGCCATTCTAACACCTGGATATGTTTATTTGTGAATAGTGTTGAGCGAACACGGACTGTATTATTCGTGTTCGTACCGAATAATTGGATTTTTTGTACCCGAACACGGACACGGACACTTTACTGTATGTTCGGGTAAAAATCCGTGTTCGGTCGTTTTATTTCCGGGTTTTGCATGCTTTGGCGCTCTTTTCATGGCGGGCTTTCAACAGCCAATCAACAATCGTTTAACTGGTGTGCCTTAAGCCATCCCAGCCATGCCTGCAAATGTCTCAGTAGCTGTGATTGGCCGTCTGAAGCATGTGACCAAGTCTTTATAAGTTCGAGGCAGCCGCAGCGGCGTCATTATGCTGCTTAGATTCAGGGACAGAGCACACATCAACGTGCTGGCTGCTGATTAGGGAAAGATAGGCAGGAAAAAACCATTTGTGTCCGGATAGAATTGAGGGACAGGTCGGAGTGTTTAGGCAGGGCGAGTTGTAGGCATTTTAGGGATAGAGTCTGCTGAATTATATAGGGTCAGTGTCTTCTACAAACTACAATCGATATTGCTGTGTGGGGGGTGGGGTCTGCACTCAATCCTGATCTACGATCTCTTCTCAATCCTGTTAGGGACAGAGTCTGCTGAATTTTAGGGAAACTGTGTTCTACAAACTACAATCGATATTACTGTGTGGTGTGGGATTGGAGATAGGCAGGTGTCAGTGATCCACATCCATTTTTCTGTGTGTGAGCTGCAGTGAACACAATCTTTTTGGGCTGCAGTGAACACAATCTTTTTGGGCTGCAGTGAACACAATCTTTTTGGGCTGCAGTGAACACAATCTTTTTGGGCTGCAGTGAACACAATCTTTTTGGGGTGCAGTGAACAAAATCTTTTTGGGGTGCAGTGAACACAATCCTTTTTGGTGTGCAGTGAACACAATCTTTGTGGGGTGCAGTGAACAAAATCCTTTGTGGGGTGCAGTGAACACAATCTTTTTGGGGTGCAGTGAACAAAATCCTTTTTGGGGTGCAGTGAACAACATCCTTTTTGGGGTGCAGTGAACACAATCTTTTTGGGGTGCAGTGAACAAAATCCTTTGTGGGGTGCAGTGAACACAATCTTTTTGGGGTGGAGTGAACAACATCCTTTTTGGGGTGCAGTGAACAAAATCCTTTTTGGGGTGCAGTGAACAAAATCATTTTTGGGGTGCAGTGAACACAATCTTTTTGGGGTGCAGTGAACACAATCTTTGTGGGGTGCAGTGAACACAATCTTTTTGGGGTGGAGTGAACAACATCCTTTTTGGGGTGCAGTGAACAACATCCTTTTTGGGGTGCAGTGAACACAATCTTTTTGGGGTGCAGTGAACACAATCTTTGTGGGGTACAGTGAACAGAATCTTTGTGGGGTGCAGTGAACACAATCTTTGGGGGGTACAGTGAACACAATCTTTGTGAGGTGCAGTGAACACAATCTTTGTGGGGTGCAGTGAACACAATCATTGTGGGGTGCAGTGAACTCAATCTTTGTGGGGTACAGTGAACACAATCTCATACTGAAGGTTTGAGGGTGCTGCCTGTTCCATACTCCCCCTACTCCTCATCTAGCCTTTTAGGGGTACAAACAATAGTAATTGGGGCCTAGTGTGGTTGTGTACGTGTGATATACATACACTTTTTTGGGATCATATTTTCTATTCCGCTATTTAATCAAAAACCTTTGGGGATCAGTTAAATTGGGGGATAGTCTGTGTTGGTACGTGTGAGAGAGATCCACCTTTCCAAGTTGTTGGGGTTCATCTCATACTTCTGAAGGTTTGAGGGTGCTGCCTGTTCCATACTCCCCCTACTCCTAGCCTTTTAGGGGTACAAACAATAGTAATTGGGGCCTAGTGTGGTTGTGTACGTGTGATATACATACACTTTTTTGGGATCATATTTTCTATTCCGCTATTTAATCAAAAACCTTTGGGGATCAGTTAAATTGGGGGATAGTCTGTGTTGGTACGTGTGAGAGAGATCCACCTTTCCAAGTTGTTGGGGTTCATCTCATACTTCTGAAGGTTTGAGGGTGCTGCCTGTTCCATACTCCCCCTACTCCTAGCCTTTTAGGGGTACAAACAATAGTAATTGGGGCCTAGTGTGGTTGTGTACGTGTGATATACATACACTTTTTTGGGATCATATTTTCTATTCCGCTATTTAATCAAAAACCTTTGGGGATCAGTTAAATTGGGGGATAGTCTGTGTTGGTACGTGTGAGAGAGATCCACCTTTCCAAGTTGTTGGGGTTCATCTCATACTTCTGAAGGTTTGAGGGTGCTGCCTGTTACATACTCCCCCTACTCCTAGCCTTTTAGGGGTACAAACAATAGTAATTGGGGCCTAGTGTGGTTGTGTACGTGTGATATACATACACTTTTTTGGGATCATATTTTCTATTCCGCTATTTAATCAAAAACCTTTGGGGATCAGTTAAATTGGGGGATAGTCTGTGTTGGTACGTGTGAGAGAGATCCACCTTTCCAAGTTGTTGAGGTTCATCTCATACTTCTGAAGGTTTGAGGGTGCTGCCTGTTCCATACTCCCCCTACTCCTAGCCTTTTAGGGGTACAAACAATAGTAATTGGGGCCTAGTGTGGTTGTGTACGTGTGATATACATACACTTTTTTGGGATCATATTTTCTATTCCGCTATTTAATCAAAAACCTTTGGGGATCAGTTAAATTGGGGGATAGTCTGTGTTGGTACGTGTGAGAGAGATCCACCTTTCCAAGTTGTTGGGGTTCATCTCATACTTCTGAAGGTTTGAGGGTGCTGCCTGTTCCATACTCCCCCTACTCCTAGCCTTTTAGGGGTACAAACAATAGTAATTGGGGCCTAGTGTGGTTGTGTACGTGTGATATACATACACTTTTTTGGGATCATATTTTCTATTCCGCTATTTAATCAAAAACCTTTGGGGATCAGTTAAATTGGGGGATAGTCTGTGTTGGTACGTGTGAGAGAGATCCACCTTTCCAAGTTGTTGAGGTTCATCTCATACTTCTGAAGGTTTGAGGGTGCTGCCTGTTCCATACTCCCCCTACTCCTAGCCTTTTAGGGGTACAAACAATAGTAATTGGGGCCTAGTGTGGTTGTGTACGTGTGATATACATACACTTTTTTGGGATCATATTTTCTATTCCGCTATTTAATCAAAAACCTTTGGGGATCAGTTAAATTGGGGGATAGTCTGTGTTGGTACGTGTGAGAGAGATCCACCTTTCCAAGTTGTTGGGGTTCATCTCATACTTCTGAAGGTTTGAGGGTGCTGCCTGTTACATACTCCCCCTACTCCTAGCCTTTTAGGGGTACAAACAATAGTAATTGGGGCCTAGTGTGGTTGTGTACGTGTGATATACATACACTTTTTTGGGATCATATTTTCTATTCCGCTATTTAATCAAAAACCTTTGGGGATCAGTTAAATTGGGGGATAGTCTGTGTTGGTACGTGTGAGAGAGATCCACCTTTCCAAGTTGTTGAGGTTCATCTCATACTTCTGAAGGTTTGAGGGTGCTGCCTGTTCCATACTCCCCCTACTCCTAGCCTTTTAGGGGTACAAACAATAGTAATTGGGGCCTAGTGTGGTTGTGTACGTGTGATATACATACACTTTTTTGGGATCATATTTTCTATTCCGCTATTTAATCAAAAACCTTTGGGGATCAGTTAAATTGGGGGATAGTCTGTGTTGGTACGTGTGAGAGAGATCCACCTTTCCAAGTTGTTGGGGTTCATCTCATACTTCTGAAGGTTTGAGGGTGCTGCCTGTTCCATACTCCCCCTACTCCTAGCCTTTTAGGGGTACAAACAATAGTAATTGGGGCCTAGTGTGGTTGTGTACGTGTGATATACATACACTTTTTTGGGATCATATTTTCTATTCCGCTATTTAATCAAAAACCTTTGGGGATCAGTTAAATTGGGGGATAGTCTGTGTTGGTACGTGTGAGAGAGATCCACCTTTCCAAGTTGTTGGGGTTCATCTCATACTTCTGAAGGTTTGAGGGTGCTGCCTGTTCCATACTCCCCCTACTCCTAGCCTTTTAGGGGTACAAACAATAGTAATTGGGGCCTAGTGTGGTTGTGTACGTGTGATATACATACACTTTTTTGGGATCATATTTTCTATTCCGCTATTTAATCAAAAACCTTTGGGGATCAGTTAAATTGGGGGATAGTCTGTGTTGGTACGTGTGAGAGAGATCCACCTTTCCAAGTTGTTGAGGTTCATCTCATACTTCTGAAGGTTTGAGGGTGCTGCCTGTTCCATACTCCCCCTACTCCTAGCCTTTTAGGGGTACAAACAATAGTAATTGGGGCCTAGTGTGGTTGTGTACGTGTGATATACATACACTTTTTTGGGATCATATTTTCTATTCCGCTATTTAATCAAAAACCTTTGGGGATCAGTTAAATTGGGGGATAGTCTGTGTTGGTACGTGTGAGAGAGATCCACCTTTCCAAGTTGTTGGGGTTCATCTCATACTTCTGAAGGTTTGAGGGTGCTGCCTGTTCCATACTCCCCCTACTCCTAGCCTTTTAGGGGTACAAACAATAGTAATTGGGGCCTAGTGTGGTTGTGTACGTGTGATATACATACACTTTTTTGGGATCATATTTTCTATTCCGCTATTTAATCAAAAACCTCTGGGGATCAGTTAAATTGGGGGATAGTCTGTGTTGGTACGTGTGAGAGAGATCCACCTTTCCAAGTTGTTGGGGTTCATCTCATACTTCTGAAGGTTTGAGGGTGCTGCCTGTTCCATACTCCCCCTACTCCTAGCCTTTTAGGGGTACAAACAATAGTAATTGGGGCCTAGTGTGGTTGTGTACGTGTGATATACATACACTTTTTTGGGATCATATTTTCTATTCCGCTATTTAATCAAAAACCTCTGGGGATCAGTTAAATTGGGGGATAGTCTGTGTTGGTACGTGTGAGAGAGATCCACCTTTCCAAGTTGTTGGGGTTCATCTCATACTTCTGAAGGTTTGAGGGTGCTGCCTGTTCCATACTCCCCCTACTCCTAGCCTTTTAGGGGTACAAACAATAGTAATTGGGGCCTAGTGTGGTTGTGTACGTGTGATATACATACACTTTTTTGGGATCATATTTTCTATTCCGCTATTTAATCAAAAACCTCTGGGGATCAGTTAAATTGGGGGATAGTCTGTGTTGGTACGTGTGAGAGAGATCCACCTTTCCAAGTTGTTGGGGTTCATCTCATACTTCTGAAGGTTTGAGGGTGCTGCCTGTTCCATACCCCCCCTACTCCTCATCTAGCCTTTTAGGGGTACAAACAATAGTAATTGGGGCCTAGTGTGGTTGTGTACGTGCGAGATACATACACTTTTTTTGATCATATTTCCTATTCCGCTATTCAATAAAAACCTTTGAGGATCAATTGAATTGCGGGATAGTCTGTGTCGGTACGTGTGAGAGAGATCCACCTTTCCAAGTTGTTGGGGTTCATCTCATACTTCTGAAGGTTTGAGGGTGCTGCCTGTTCCATACCCCCCCTACTCCTCATCTAGCCTTTTAGGGGTACAAACAATAGTAATTGGGGCCTAGTGTGGTTGTGTACGTGCGAGATACATACACTTTTTTTGATCATATTTCCTATTCCGCTATTCAATAAAAACCTTTGAGGATCAATTGAATTGCGGGATAGTCTGTGTCGGTACGTGTGAGAGAGATCCACCTTTCCAAGTTGTTGGGGTTCATCTCATACTTCTGAAGGTTTGAGGGTGCTGCCTGTTCCATACCCCCCCTACTCCTCATCTAGCCTTTTAGGGGTACAAACAATAGTAATTGGGGCCTAGTGTGGTTGTGTACGTGCGAGATACATACACTTTTTTTGATCATATTTCCTATTCCGCTATTCAATAAAAACCTTTGAGGATCAATTGAATTGCGGGATAGTCTGTGTCGGTACGTGTGAGAGAGATCCACCTTTCCAAGTTGTTGGGGTTCATCTCATACTTCTGAAGGTTTGAGGGTGCTGCCTGTTCCATACCCCCCCTACTCCTCATCTAGCCTTTTAGGGGTACAAACAATAGTAATTGGGGCCTAGTGTGGTTGTGTACGTGCGAGATACATACACTTTTTTTGATCATATTTCCTATTCCGCTATTCAATAAAAACCTTTGAGGATCAATTGAATTGCGGGATAGTCTGTGTCGGTACGTGTGAGAGAGATCCACCTTTCCAAGTTGTTGGGGTTCATCTCATACTTCTGAAGGTTTGAGGGTGCTGCCTGTTCCATACCCCCCCTACTCCTCATCTAGCCTTTTAGGGGTACAAACAATAGTAATTGGGGCCTAGTGTGGTTGTGTACGTGCGAGATACATACACTTTTTTTGATCATATTTCCTATTCCGCTATTCAATAAAAACCTTTGAGGATCAATTGAATTGCGGGATAGTCTGTGTCGGTACGTGTGAGAGAGATCCACCTTTCCAAGTTGTTGGGGTTCATCTCATACTTCTGAAGGTTTGAGGGTGCTGCCTGTTCCATACTCCCCCTACTCCTCATCTAGCCTTTTAGGGGTACAAACAATAGTAATTGGGGCCTAGTGTGGTTGTGTACGTGTGATATACATACACTTTTTTTGGATCATATTTTCTATTCCGCTATTTAATTTAACTGGGCCTCCATGCGAGACCTGTGTGCCTTGTTGCGCTGTTTTGAGTACTCCACCAACATGGCCAGTGGCAATGACGCCGTTCTCAGCTTAACTATCCCACTTCTATGCCTCCTTGAAAAAACAATTCGGGCGATGATGGAAGAGGATGTGGCACAGGATGAGGAGGAGGAGGAGGATGAAGAGGTAACATTTCCAAGGCTTTCAGGGCAGTCATTCGCAAGGGGCTCCGAGGGTGGGTTCCTGCACACGCAAACGCCAGGGACGCAATTGTCCAGCAGGGGCACAGTTCTGGAGGATGAGGAGGATGAGGAGGAGGAGGAGCTGGAGGAGGAGATGGAACCATGTTCACAGCAGGGTGGCACCCAGGCCAGCTCATGGCCATCACTGGTGCGTGGCTGGGGGGATACAGAGGACACGGACCATACACCTCCCACAGAGGACAGCCTTTCGTTGCCTCTGGGCAGCCTGGCACACATGAGCGATTACATGCTGCAGTGTCTCCACAACGACCGCCGAGTTGCCCACATTCTAACTTGTGCTGATTACTGGGTGGCCACGCTGCTGGATCCCCGTTACAAGGACAACGTACCGTCCTTAATTCACTCACTGGAGCGCGATCGCAAGATGCGCGAGTACAAGCGCACGCTGGTAGACGCCATGCTGCTGGCATTCCCATCTGACAGCGGGGCCACAGTGGAAGCACAAGGCAGAGGAGGAGGAGGAGGAGGTCGCCAACGCAACCAGGGCACCGCCAGCACCTCAGAAGGCAGGGTTAGCATGGCCGAAATGTGGAAAAGCTTTGTCAGCACGCCACAACAAACAGCAGCACCAGCAGCTCAGATGGAACGTCTTAGCAGGAGGCAGCATTTTACCAACATGGTGGAGCAGTATGTGTGCACACGCCTACATGTAGTGAATGACGGGTCTGCCCCCTTCAACTTCTGGGTCTCCAAATTGGGCACATGGCCTGAGCTTGCCCTTTACGCCTTGGAGGTGCTGGCGTGCCCTGCAGCCAGTGTATTATCTGAACGGGTATTTAGCACGGCTGGGGGCGTTATAACAGACAAGCGCAGCCGCCTGTCCAGAGACAATGTGGACAAGCTCACGTTCATTAAAATGAACCAGGCATGGATCCCACGGGACTTTTCCGTACCTTATGCAGAATAGCAATGGATACCGACCTTACCCACCCATTGTTCCATTTTTGCTCTTTCTCACTCTTTTGGGGTGTACCCTCATTTAAAATTTGTGAAAAGAAGCAGTGTTGGCTACCTCGTCCTCCTCCTCAGGGCCAGATTAATGTAGGGGCTATTGGAGCTGCAGCTCCAGGCCCCTACCTTTTATATAGGCCCCGGGTTGGCCATATTCACTGTTACCGCTCTTCTGTCACTTGTAAACACAGAAGTCTGGCTTCTATGCTCGCTTCCCCAGGCAGCACCCTCAGAACCTCCCCACACAGCGTGAAGGCCGGACAAGGAGGGACAGTTGGCGATGCATGGATGTGTTTATGGGCTTCAGAGACAGCATCCCATGTTGAATTAGGCATGCATGGCTGCACCCTTCCTCCTCTGGGTGCATGGCAAGGCACGGCCCTAAGGCCCTTCAAAATCCTCAGCACCAAGCCCATGATGCTGTTAATCCGGCCCTGGTCCTCCTCCACCGCCGCTTCCACCTACACCGCCCATAGGTGTGCGCAGCCTATTGCATTAAGGTGTGCACCCCAAAGTTGAAATACACATGCATGTGTTTGCCAGCAGGGAGAGTAATGTATCGGGGCCATGTACCTGTAGGCAAGGAGAAATAGAGCAGAGCAGGTCCCAGGGAGATCTTTCCCATCTCCTCACTGGCAATGCTATGTGCCCTAGGTGATTAGGGTGTGCCCAGGCACACCCAGCACACCCTGTGCGCACGCCTATGTCACCGCCACATCCACCACCACCTTAACCTCCCTCCTACTCCATATGGGCCTCGTCCTTCAGAGATGAAGAAGAACATTGTTTTATTTTTCTGTTTTTTTTTGTTGTTTTAAGTTATTTCCCTATCCACATTTGTTTGCAGAGCACTTGCCATGCTCTTAATTACGTTTTGCTGCCATTTGCAGCACTCTAGCCCTTTCCTTTGGTGTTTTAGAGCCATTTTAGTGCCTTAAAGTTCGGGTCCCCATTGACTTCAATGGGGTTCGGTGTCCGGGAAAAGTTCGGTAAAAGTCCGGGACACGGACCCGGACTTTTTTTTAAAGTTCGGCCGAACCCGTCGAACACGGACATCTAGGTGTTCGCTCAACCCTATTTGTGAACCATTCCATTGTAGATTTTGCTTTATGTTTTGGATTATTGTCTTGTTGAAAGACAAATCTCCGTCCCAGTCTCAGGTCTTTTGCAGACTCCATCAGGTTTTCTTCCAGAATGGTCCTGTATTTGGATCCATCCATCTTCCCATTAATTTTAACCATCTTCCCTGTCCCTGCTGAAGAAAAGCAGGCCCAAACCATGATGCTGCCACCACCATGTTTGACAGTGGGAATGGTGTGTTCAGGGTGATGAGCTGTGTTGCTTTTACGCCAAACATAACATTTTGCATTGTTGCCAAAAAAGATAGATTTTGGTTTCATCTGACCAGAGCATCTTCTTCCACATGTTTGGTGTCTCCCAGGTGGCTTGTGGCAAACTTTAAATGACACTTTTTATGGATATCTTTAAGAAATGGCTTTCTTCTTGCCACTCTTCCATAAAGGCCAGATTTGTGCAGTATACGACTGATTGTTGTCCTATGGACAGAGTCTCCCACCTCAGCTGTAGATCTCTGCAGTTCATCCAGAGTGATCATGGGCCTCTTGGCTGCATCTCTGATCAGTCTTCTCCTTGTATGAGCTGAAAGTTTAGAGGGACGGCCAGGTCTTCGTAGATTTGCAGTGGTCTGATACTTCTACCATTTCAATATTATCGCTTGCACAGTGTTCCTTGGGATGTTTAAAGCTTGGGAAATATTTTTGTATACAAATCCGGCTTTAAACTTCTCCACAACAGTATCTTGGACCTGCCTGGTGTGTTCCTTGTTCTTCATGATGCTCTCTGCGCTTTAAACGGACCTCTGAGACTATCACAGTGCAGGTGCATTTATACGGAGACTTGATTACACACAGGTGGATTCTATTTATCATCATTAGTCATTTGGGTCAACATTGGATCATTCAGAGATCCTCACTGAACTTCTGGAGAGAGTTTGCTGCACTGAAAGTAAAGGGACTGAATAATTTTGCACGCCCAATTTTTCAGTTTTTTATTTGTTAACAAGTTTGAAATATCCAATAAATTTCGTTCCACTTCATGATTGTGTCCCACTTGTTGTTGATTCTTCACAAAAAATTACAGTTTTATATCTTTATGTTTGAAGCCTGAAATGTGGCAAAAGGTCGCAAAGTTCAAGGGGGCCGAATACTTTCACAAGGCACTGTAGTTTCGATGAGTAGTACCAACCGATTAAAGTCTCCACCCCTAGGTGGGCGATGTATTCTTGCTAATGCAGTAAATTGAAGAGTGTCCGCTCGATATTTGTGTTTATCTGCAAACCGTCTTGTGATAGGGCTGTCTAGAACCCCTGTATTGATGTGAGTCACATGGTCCTTTATACACTTCCAGAATTTTCTCTTGGTTTTCCCAACATAAAATGACCCACAACCGCAGGTAAGTAGGTAAACTATTCCGATGGTGTTACAGTTAATAAAGTGTCTGGGTTTGAAAACCTCAGAGTTTGGGAGTATAAATCTCTTACTTTCATATATGTATCGGCAATATTCACTACTCCCGCATTTAAAGGTACCTTTTGGGCGGGAGCCACAGGGGTCACATTTGCCCTGTGGGGAAAAATGGCTTATGTGAGCATGATGTCCTTGAATGATCCATTCTGAAGATAAGATGTGGTCTCTCTTCCACATAATTATGGACGATCAGATCCTCTGTAAGGATTCTCCAATGTTTAGCAAAAATTTGCCTAATGTAATTTGCCTGATTGTTATATTTGACGATTGGGAGAATTTTAAACAGTGTCCCTTCCTGTTCTCCCTGAAAGAGAAGTCTTGTGGGCTATTTTTGGCATTTTTTATGCTCTTTTAAGTAATTTTCTACTGCAACCTCTTTGGAGGAAATTATTTTGTAGCATAGTGGCTTGTTTTTCAAAATCAGTTTCATCAGAGAAATTTCTATAAATCCGTAGGTACTGGCCTACTGGAATTCTCTTAATCAGAGGTTGAGGATGTGTGCTTTTGTAGTATAATTCCCAACCCCCCCCCCCACCCCCCCATCCCCCATGGGCAGCACCCACGTGGCGCTGGAAGGGATGTTGATCACTGGTACACTGTGACCAATATTGATGATCACTGGTACACAATGACAGGTGTTGAATTGACACTGGGTACAGATGTTAATCCCTGATACACTGCAACAGATGTGGACTTGACACTGTGACAGATGTGTGCATAATGGGGACACTGGCTGGGTAATCAGTGTGTGAAAAACAGTTAAAAAAATGATTCAAAATTAACTGATCCCCAGCTGGCAACAGTTTGGCTCACTCTCTCCTCACTTGCGAGTTCTATGTGAGGAGAAACAGAGCCGATTGAGTAACAGGCAGAACTGTTTAATCGTTTCCTATCACATCCATCATGTAATCAGAAGCGACAATCACAGAGCCTTTCTGCCGATCAGTGATGTGATGTGTCCAAGGGACACAGACATCATGGGAGTGCACCAATAGGCCACTAAATTAGATACAGTATTTAGGTAATTTATTACATTATATTTTTTTATTTTATTTATATTTGTATTATATTTGCAATATATCATATTTATTATTTATTTATATATTCTCTTTTCCTCCCCCCACAATGCACTGATAGAAATCACATTGCTAGCTGTGTGACAACACAAGACATTTCATTTTCTCAGAAGCTCTGACCCCGATGCTCATTGTGTTTGTATTGTTCTTCCTGCAGACAGTGAAAACTGCATGAAATGTCCTGATGAAGAATGGCCAAATGAGAAGAAGGATCGGTGTGTTTCTAAATTGATAGAATTTCTCTCCTACACTGATGATCCCATTGTTGCAGTATTTTCAGCTGTCTCCATCCTCTGTTGTCTTCTGACTGGTTTAATATTGGGGATATTTATACATTACCATGACACCCCCATTGTTAAAGCTAATAACCGGAACCTGAGCTATCTTCTCCTGGTCTCCATCATGCTGAGCTTCCTCTGTGTCTTCTTGTTCCTCGGCCATCCAGTAGATGTGACCTGCATGCTGCGTGTCACCTCTTTTGGTGTCATCTTCTCAGTTGCCGTCTCTTCTCTACTTGCCAAAAGTATCATGGTGTGTATTGCTTTTAAAGCCACCAAACCTGGGAGTCCCTGGAGGAAATGGATGGGAGCCAAACTGCCCAATTTGATCATTTGTGTCTTCTTACTGGTCCAAGTCATAATCTGTGTCACTTGGTTGTCTATTTCTCCGCCCTTCCAGGATCGGGACACTCACTCTAATCAGGGGAAGATCATCATTCAGTGTAATGAGGGTTCAGTTATCGGCTTCTACTCTGTCCTGGGCTATATGGGGCTTCTGGCAGCTGTGAGTTTCATTATTGCTTTTTTAGCCAGAACATTACCGGACAGTTTTAATGAGGCCAAGTACATCACCTTCAGCATGCTGGTGTTCTGCAGTGTCTGGGTTGCCATGATCCCAGTCTATCTGAGCACCAGAGGGAAATACATGGTGGCTGTGGAGGTTTTTGCTATAATGGCATCAAATATTGGACTTCTTGGCTGTATATTTTTCCCAAAATGTTACATAATTCTGTACAGACCTGACCTGAATACAAAAACTTTTATCCACTAATATGTATGGATCAACACTGGGTTAACAGTAGTTATAGCATTATCTTTGTTATTGTTAATTTTAGTATTTTGAGAATGAACATATATCAACTTTTAATACTTAAAGTGGTTGTAAATCCCATTCATGAAAGTTGAACAAAGCACATATATAAATGTAATGTTTATGCATCTCTTTACAAAGCTCTAAGTGTTGTTTCTCTCTGGTGCTTCATTCCTCTGTTATCAGCATGAGTGTCTTCTGACAAGCTCTCCAACACATGAGGTAGCAGTAGCTGAAAATTTGTGTTGGGGAGCGAGCTGAGAGCAGGGAGCTTGTCTATCCAGACTACAGCTTTGCATGTTCCTTTGTTCCCCTGCCTATGTTGAGAGGGGGTGTGTCCCTTTCCTCCAATCAGATCTCACACAGTGTAAGCCCTTTCTCCCCACCCACCCCTATGCACTGCTGAAAGAGGGAGAAGGGTTTTTAACATGATCTGCACATTCCAAAGAGTGTAGAAAGCTGAAGACAGCAGATATACAGGTAAATCTTATGTAGGAGGATTTGTTTCATCTATGTGTATCATCTGAGGCTATTCACTTCACTGGGTATATGTGAGGGTTTACAACTACTTTAACTCCTTTGGATGGTGAGTGAATTTTTTGCTCTGGACACCACTGGTTTTCGACACTTTGGATATGTTGGAAACCTAGTCCCCTGCTGGTTGTAGTGGTTCCTCCAATCTCACTACAGAAAAATGCAGTCACTTAGTGAGGAGGAACCACAGTAACAAGAATGGGACAAAGTGTCATGTTACCAGTGGGGTACCTCAGGGATCTGTACTGGGACCAATTTTGTTTAATATCTTCATAAGTGATATTGCAAAAGGCCTCGATGGTAAGATGCCAGAGACACCCATCAGTCTTCAAGAGAGGAAATATTTCACTCACCACCTTGCAGACAGATAAATATTAAACATGTTCTTTTATAAACTGATTGTAATGTATTTTTAGTGTCCGGTCACTTTATTATATTATACAGTATGTAGATGTATCCGGCTATATTAATAAATACATTTAGTTTGGTGCATTCTAAAATTATTTTAATATTAGGTATAGTTGATGAGAGCATGTTCTCAGTAAGTTCATATAAGTCAAACATCAAGTTCATTTTAAAGTACATTTTCTTTATAGGACCTAATAAAAAAAAAAATCTTTCTTCTTGTATATATTTCTTTGTAAACTGCTGCCACAAGGGAGCTTTCGGCTTCCCCATACAATGCTGCAGAGACAACTCTCCTACTCCACACCTTGCCAGATCCTGATAGGAATACATCTAAATCAAAAAACAGGTTCCAGGTGCTCATTGATCAATCATTGGTTTTATTCTGAAGAAGATATTAAACATTAGAATTATGTTTGCTTAATTTGTTTTAAATTAATGTTCTTACTCATAAGGGCCCCATAATTGGGTATTTCTGCCACCTTCCAGATCTTCTAGTCAGACGTGTAAAAAAAAAAAAGCAAAAAAGATAAAAAAGTAACAATCCCCCCCCAATCCCTTCCTATAAGTATTCAAATCATACACACTAAGAACAACGCTGCATATATATATATATATATATATATATATATATATATATATATATATATATATATATATATATATATATATATATATATATATATATATTAAACCCCAAAAGCAATATTTCTCAAATAAATATAATCACTATTACAAAAAAACGATTAAATGTGCAAATAATTTGGTGAAAAATAGTGTAAGATAAATACCTAGATCTCCCATGATTTAACATACAAAAACTCATCCCACAATAAAAGTGCTAAAGAATGTGCAAAATTATCAAATTCCCTTAGAACACATGGAAATCTTCAAGCGATCTCTTCATGAACTTCCCCCCCAATCCATCATTCACTCACCTTACTTACAAGTCTAATCACTTCAGTGAATAAGTTGGCCATAGGAATCTTATTGTGTATAAAAAATCAGTCAAGCAACTGGGATCCACATAGACAAATGCAGTCAGTCACACATGGTACAAAAGTAAACTTTTCTATAGTGAAGCCCTGCTGCAAAAAATAATTAAAGCATAAAAGAAAGGCCCTATCAATAGTGATGGACAAACATCGGCCGGGGCGGTTCGCGAACGTCAGCCGCAAATTTTCTCAAAAGTCCGCGAACCGCGAGTTCGCAGCGGGCCCCATTGACTTTAATGGGAGGCGAACTTTAAAAACCTTTAGGTCATATTTGCAGCCACAAAATACTTACTAGCTGTGCACAAATAGTCCCAGCACATGGAAAATGTCTTAACAAAAGTATTGCAATTGGAAAAGTTGCCCCAAAATTTTTTTATTTTTTTTTTTATACCAAAATTTTTTTTTATTTTTTTCATAAATCAGCCAGAACTGACAGCAGCCGGTAAATACATGTCAAATACATATAGGGTCCATTCACACATCTGTAAAATGGGTCCGCATCCATTCCACAATTTGGCGGAACCTTTACAGACCCATTGATTTTCACTTCCAGTCTGAAAAATTAGGCATTTACAGGATAAAGAAGTAAGTGTCGGCCAGTACAGGCCTAAAAATTAGCCCTGTTCTATCTCTCTCCATGCCAATATCACACAACAAATGGCTGCTATTGAAAGAATACTTTTATAATGTGGGGTAGGACTAAGAGCAATGAGCCATGATTGGATAGAGTCATGGCTCTGACAGTGCTCTGTACACTTATTGGGCAAAGCTCTTATTGCTTCAGCCAATCAGGGCTTCCAATGCACTGTGCGGTGGTGCAGTGCATTGTGGTCATTCCGCGGGCCGAACAAATGGTCAAACTTGGAGCAAATTTCACTACCCCAGTTTTTGAACCGTAGAAAGAAATACTGTCCCAGCCATCCACATGCTCAGAGTCTTAATGCTAGCTTGGTCAATTTGTTAGCATTACAGTTGCTGCCTTTTCATCAGGTAGACTCTGCTCCCTTTTTCAAATGTGTGGAATGTGCTGCACAACAGTGGCAGGTCCCAAAAAGGCATTTCTTTTCACATAAGGCTATTCCGGCTCTCTATCGTCATGTGGAAGGTAGTGTTTTGGCCTCGTTGGACAAAGCAGTCAGCAGGAAGGTGCACATTACTGCTGACTCTTGGTCCAGCAGGCATGGACAGGGACATTACATTTCTTTCACAGCACACTTGGTAACTCTGCTGGCACCTGTGAAGGATACAGGACAGGGTTTGGTGTTTCTGCTTGTTTTGCCACCACACCTCCAAAAAGCTGGTGCTGGTTCTGCCACATCTGGCTACTCCACCACCTCCTCCTCCATGTCCTCTTCTGCTCAGTTGTCCTCTGAAGCAGCAGTGCCCCCTAGGCGTTCAAGGGGCTACGCAAGCAGTCAGGATAAAAGATGCCATGCTGTGCTTCAGTTGGTCTGTCTAGTGGATAGGAGTCACACCGGTGCAGAGATTCTGTCAGCTCTGCAGGCGCAGGCTCAGAGATAGTTGACACCACAACAGCTTGAGCCAGGAATAGTTGTATTTTACAATGGCACCAACCTTCTCTCCGCCCTCCGACAGGGACACTTGACACATGTTCCATGCTTATCACAGGTTCTGAATCTGGTGGTGCAGCGTTTCTTGAGCAGATACCCAGGCTTCCAAGATCTCCCGAGGCAGGCCAGGAAAGTCTGTGGCCATTTCCGCCATCCGTTCAATCCCAGTGCTCACTTATCTGACATTCAACGGAAATTCAACCTGCCCACCAACCGCCTCATTTGTGACATGCCCACAAGGTGGAACTCAACGTTGGCAATGCGGCAGCGGCTGCACACGCTGCAGAGGGCCATCAATCAGTACCTGTGTGAGTATGGCACAAGGACAGGGTCAGGGGAGCTTGGCTTTTTTTCGCCACACTAGTGGCTTTTGATTAAGGATGGATACATCGTCCTGTCACCATTTGAGGAGGGCACAAGGATGTTGAGACGGGACAAGTGACACTATCGCGCTAGTCTACCTGCTGGAGCACACGCTGCGTGGAATCATGGACAGAGCACTTGAGGAAGAATAGCGGCAGGAAGAGGAGGACTTCCTTTCCTCGCATGGCCCCCTTTTATGCATATATCGTTCTTGCAGGGCGAAAAAAAACACACAGGAGGAAGAGGAGGAGGAGGAGGAGAAGGAGGATTTCGGCAGCATATATGTAGAGGATAGCATACAGCAGTCTTAAAGGGATGGTTTTGATTCCCCAGAAACCCCAGGAGTTGTATGTGGTTGGGGAGAGGTTGCCCCTGCTGACAATGTCATCCTTAGTGACCCAGAGGACTCAGAAGCTCATGTCTCCTCCAACTTACGATGCATGGGCTCCCTGATTCTTCAAAGCCTGCAAAAGGACCCGAGGATTAGTGCTATTAAGGAGAGGGATAATTGCTGGTTGGCAACCCTTCTTGATTCACGTTACAAGGGTAAATTTTCAGAGCTCATCCTGCCTTCGCAAGGAAGAAACATGAGGAGGCCTTGAAAAAAAAAATTGTTTAACACCTTGCCAGACACTGGGAGGTCAACATTCTCTGGACATGTTTCTAAGGCATCGTTCAGCCAAAGGAGGAGCGGTGGAGAAGGCGGCCGGCTGACCGATGCCTTTAAACAGTTCTTTTGTCTTCAGCAGCACCTAGGACTGTTAGGTTTAAGCAACCCTCGACAGTGTCTCCATCATGCAAGAGCAGACTTGGAGACCTTTCCAGCTGAGCATCCACTGGCTTACTGGGTCTTAAGTATGGACCACTGGCCAGAACTTGCTCAATATGCAATGGAGCTACTGGCCTGTCCTGCTTCCAGCATGCTTTCCGAACGGAGGTTCGGTGCTGCTGGAGGTTTTGTGCCGACAAAAGAGTGCAACTATGCACAGATTCTGTTGATTGGCTGATTTTTATCAAAATGAACCAGTCCTGGATCAACAAGAGCTATCAAGCCCCTGATGCTGATGTAACTGATTTAATTTGCTAGGCGTCTGCCTATCCTATTCCTCTTCCTTGATTCTGCTAGCTTCTACCAATGTTTTTGGTTTAGGTCACTACCAACCTTCAAGGCCTAAGTTTTCAGCACTTGTATGACAGGTGCATACAATTTAGAGAGGTAAAGAAGGTGTTGATGTTCCTCAAATAGTTTATGTTGGACAGCTTGCCTGCAGGCATTGAGTTCAGCTAGGGCACCCGGAGTAGGCAGTTTCTTATGTTTAGTTTCCAAAGATTTAAGGTTCGCCATAAGGGCTATCAATGCTGAGGTCTTCTCTTTTTTAACCCTGGAGGCCAGCTGAATGAGAAGGTCCCTAGTATACTCTTTATGAGCACACCATATATTAAAGATATCAGTTTCTGGGCTATCATTAGCGCGGAAGAATTCCACAAGCCGACCACGCAACTGCTCTCCGTGAGATTGGTCCCGAAGCAAAGATACATTATTGCGCCATAAATGAGTAGGAGTAGCCATAGTAGGCTCCGAGACCACCACAGAGACCGGGGCATGGTCGGACCAGGATATAGAGTGGATTTTTACCAATTCAACTGCACGCAGAAGAGACAGGTCAGAAACAAAAAGGTCTATGCTGGAGTATGATTGATGAGGGACTGAGTAATACGTATAATCTCTTTCTGTGGAGTTGACACAACACCACAGGTCGTATAAGTCAGAGAAATGCAAGAACTGCTGTAGCGTGGTTCGTGCATGCCTCTGGGGTGAAGAACAATCTAGCGTAGTATCTACAATACAGTAAAAGTCTCCACAATAAAGAGTAAAACCCTTTCTGACACGACCTACCTTCTTTCTTAAGGATCGCAAAAACTTGACCCTGATTCGGTGCATACAGGTCACAATAGTGTATGTGACATTATTGATGTCGCAGGCCAATATTAAATACCGGCCTGCTTCATCTGATATACATTCATGGAGTTTAAAGGCTACTGAGTTCTTAATGGCAGTTAGAACGCCCCTTTTCTTAGTTGGGCCAGAAGAGCAATACACATGCGGATAGAGAGTGTCAGAGCATTTGGGCTGTTTAGAGTCTTTTGCACACATATGACCCCCCCCCCCCTTAAGGGATTGAGCCTCCCTCCAAAGAGTCCTTCTTTTAAATGGGCTGTTTAAGCCGTGGGCATTGATGGTGACAAACTTAAATGCCATGCGTAAGGGTTAAAGTCAAGCCATACGGCAGATATGAACAGACTTGTATAAAGTACTCGAAATTTCTACTTGAGTAAAAGTACAAGTGCTCGATCAAAAAGTGACTTGAGTAGAAGTGGAAGTGCTCGCAGAAAAAGTTACTTAAGTAGAAGTACTAAAGTATTGAACATTTTTTTTACTTAAGTATTGCAAGTAGTTTTTTTCAAAAAATTTGCTACTTAAGTACTAAAAGTAAAAAGTACCAGTACTTTTGAAAAAAAATTTCTACTCAAGTACTGAAAGTAGAAGTACAAGTACTGTGTTATGTAGTTATTAAAGAAAGAAGTCAAAAGTTTAAACATCATATTGTTTTTTATTATTTCAAATGATTTATTCAAATGATTAACCTGTGTTTGTTAGTAGTTTCTTGATGCACTTTAAGCGCTGTAGCACCATTTATTTGTTTGTTTCATATTTTCTTTTTATTGGAAAGATTTGGTATAGCAGCTTTTATTATACACAGCCTTTATTTTCGTATGCGCTGATTTACAAATGACATTATACACATTTTTTTGAGCTTTATGCAACCTGCCATCTACTGTTCTGGCAGTGGTAATTTTTTTAAAAGTAAAGAGTAACTATGCAGCACAAAAAAAAAATATCAGAGTAGAAGTATCTAAATAATCGAAAAAATGTAGTGAAGTAAAAGTAGAAGTAGGAGAAAAAAATTCTACTCTAGGAAAGTACAGATACCGCATTTCGGTACTTAAGTACAGTACTTAAGTAGTTCTACTTCGTTACTATACATCTCTGGATATGAATGGTGGAAAGTGTAGGTGAAGGTGCAAACAGTACCTGCTCCAGGATAAGACGGCATTGCCCTTGATAGATTGCCCAAAGTCAGTCTCCATGTTCGGGTGAGATTTGCTTAAACCAGATCCACATATTATCCAGAGAAATGGTTGTAAGTAAGGAGGCTAAAACAGCAAGAAATAAAACAAAAAGCATGGAAAGAACATATAACAAATAAAAAGAGGCATGGGGATAACCCCATCATGCGACTTAGTGCGCAGGGAGTGGACAAGGGGGTATCAGCGCCGGCTTCCTGGTCGTCTTCCTTTCACCAGCAGTGTTTGGGGTCGTGAGAACCCTTAGCTGTAAGTCACAATAACATCCATAAGAGCACGGGTAAACAAATTAATTTCTTCTTTACTTGTCTGGGTCTAGTTGAGAAGGTGAACCAGATGAATGCAGAGATGCGTCCGATTCAGGGAGCACACCCCACTATTTAGCGAGGCAAAAACCATCTTCAACTGTGCGGATCACATGTGTGCGGCAATCCCGCATGATGAGCAGTTTCGTAGGATATCCCCAGGAGTGGGCCACCTGGTTGTTCCTAAGCAGCTTGGTCAGGGAGACCAGCTTCTTACGGCATTCATAGTATACTAAGAAAGGTCAACATAGATAGAGATTCCAGGCAGGTCATTTAGTGAGCAGTATGTGAGGGCAGGGCAGAATTGGGAAATTTGTGAGCAGGATATCAGGGCAGTCTGTGAGCAGTATATCAGGTAAGTCTGTGAGCAGTATGTCAGGCCAATCTGTGAATAGCATGACAGGGCTGGGTAGGGTAGGACAGTTTGTGAACAGTATGTCAAGGCAATCTGTGAGCAGTATGTCAGGGCAGTCTGTGAGAAGTATGTCAGGGCAGGACAGTCAGTGAGCAGTATGTAAGGGCAGAGCAGGGAAGGACACTCTGGAAGTAGTATGTTAGGGCAGTCTGTGAGCAGTATGCCAGGGCACTCTGAGCAGTATGTCAGGGCAAGGCAGGGCAGTCAGTGAGCAGTATATAAGGGCAGGGCAGAGAAGGGCAGTCTGTGAGCAGTATGTCAGGGTGGGGTAGACTGAGCAGTATGTAAGGGCAGTCAGTGAGCAGTATGTTAGGGCAGTCTGTGAGCAGTATGTCAGGGCAGGGTAGGACAGTCAGTGAGTAGTATGTAAAGGCAGTCAGTGAGCGGTATGTCAAGGCAGGGCAGTCTGAGCAGTTTGTAAGGGCAGTCAGTGAGCAGTATGTCAGGGAAGTCTATGAGCAGTATGTCAAGGCAGGGCAGGGCAGTCAGTGAGCGTTATGTAAGGTCAAGGCAAATCATGGCGGTCTGTGAGCAGTATGTCATGACAGGGCAGTCTGTGAGCAGTATGTCAGGGCAGGGAGCAGTATGTCAGGGCAGGGAAGTCAGTGAGCAGTATGTCAGGGCAGGTTAGGACAGTCAGTGAGCAGTATGTCAGGGTACTCTGAGCAGTATGTCAGGGCAAGGCAGTCAGTGAGCAGTATAAGGGCAGGGCAGAGAAGGACAGTCTGTGAGCAGTATGTCAGGACAGGGCACACTGAGCAATATGTAAGGGCAGTCAGTGAGCAGTATGTTAGGGCAGTCTGTGAGCAGTATGTCAGGGCAGGGTAGGGCAGTCAGTGAGCAGTATGTAAAGGCAGTCAGTGAGGAGTATGTCAGGGCAGTCAGTGAGCAGTATGTCAGGGCAGGGCAGAGAGGTGAGCAGTATGTCAGGGAAGTCTATGAGCAGTATGTCAAGGCAGAGCAGGGCAGGGCAGGGCAGTCAGTGATCATTATGTAAGGTCAAGGCAAATCAGGGCGCTCTTTGAGCAGTATATCATGACAGGGCAGTCTGTGAGAAGTATGTCAGGGCAGGGCCAGTATTTAAGGGCAGGGCAGTCAGTGAGCAGGATGTCAGAGCATGGTAGGGCAGTCAGTGAGCAGTATGTAAAGGCAGTCAGTGAGGAGTATGTCAGGGCAGTCAGTGAGCAGTATGTCAGGGCAGGGCAGTCAGTGAGCAGTATGTCAGGGTAGTCTATGAGCAGTATGTCAAGGCAGAGCAGGGCAGGTCAGTCAGTGATCATTATGTAAGGTCAAGGCAAATCAGGGCGCTCTGTGAGCAGTATGTCATGACAGGGCAGTCTGTGAGAAGTATGTCAGGGCAGGGCCAGTATTTAAGGGCAGGGCAGTCAGTGAGCAGGATGTCAGAGCAGGGTAGGGCAGACTGTGAGCAGTATGTAATGGCAGGCTGTTAGCAGTGTGTCAGGGAAGTTTGTCAGCAGCATGTCAGGGAAGTCTGTGAACAGTATGTCAAGCCAATCTGTGGGCAGAATGTGAGGGTTGGGTAGGACAGTCAGTATGTCAGGGTAGGGAAGTCTGTGAGCAGTATGTCAGGGAAGGAGAGGGCAGGGCAGTCAGAGAGCAAGGCAATCTGTAAGCAGTATGTCAGGGCAGTCTGTGAGAAGTATGTCAGGGCAGGACAGTCAGTGAGCAGCATGTAAGGGCAGAGCAGGGAAGGACACTCTGCAAGTAGAATGTCAGGGAAGTCTGTGAGCAGTATGTAAGGGCAGTCTGAGAGCAGTATGTAAGAGCAGGACCGTCAGTGAGCAGTATGTCAGGGCAGGTTAGGGCCCTCTGTGAGCAGTATGTCAGGGCACTCTGAACAGTATGTCAGGGCAAGGCAGGGCAGTCAGTGAGCAGTATATAATGGCAGGGCAGAGAAGGACAGTCTGTGAGCAGTATGTCAGGGCAGGGAAGGCTGAGCAGTATGTGAGGGCAGTCAGTGAGCAATATGTTAGGGCAGTCTGTAAGCAGTATGTCAGGGCCAGACAGTCAGTGAGCAGTATGTCAGGAAAGGGTAGGGCAGTCTGTGAGAAGTATGGCAGGGAAGTCTATGAGCAGTATGTCAGGGCAGTCAGTGAGCAGTATGTAAAGGCAGTCAGTGAGCAGTATGTCAGGGCAGTCAGTGAGCAGTATGTCAAGGCAGGGCAGTCTGAGCAGTTTGTAAGGGCAGTCAGTGAGCAGTATGTCAGGGAAGTCTGTGAGCAGTATGTCAAGGCAGAGCAGGGCAGTCACCGAGCATTATGCTAGGTCAAGGCAAGAGGGCAGTCTGTGAGCAGTATGTCATGATGGGGCAGTTTGTGAGCAGTATGTCAGGGCAGGGCCTGTATTTCAGGGCAGGGCATTTAATGAGTATGATGTCAAGGCAGGGTAGGGCAGACTGTGAGCAGTATGTAATGGCAGGCCATTAGCATTATGTTAGGGCTGCCTGTCAGCAGCATGTCAGCGAAGTCTGTGAGCAGTATGTCAAGCCAATCTGGGAGCAGTATGTCAGGGTTGGGTAGGATAGTCAATGAGCAGCATGTCAGGGCAGGGCAGGGTAGGGCAGTCAGTGAGCAGTATGTCAGGACAGGGAAGGGTAGTTCTGTCTGTGAGCAATATGTCAGGGCAATCTGTGAGCAGTGCATCAGGGCAGCCTGTGAGCAGTATGTAAGGGCAATCTGTGCACAGTTTGTCAGGGCAGTCAGTGAGCAGCATGTCAGGGCAGGGAAGGATATGTCACTCTGTGAGCAGTATGTCAGGGCAGCCTGTCAGCAGTATGTCAGGGCAGGGAAGGGCAGGGCAAGGCAGGTCAGTCAGTGAGCAATAAGTGAGGGCAGGGAAGGATAGGGCAGTTTGTGAGCAGGATATCAGGACAGTCTTTGAGCAGTATATCAGTCCAATCTGTGAATAGCACGACAGGACTGGGCAGGGTAGGACTGTTTGTGAACAGTATGTCAAGGCAATCTGTGAGCAGTATGTCAGGGCAGTCTGTGAGAAGATGTCAGGGCAGTCTGAGAGCAGTATGTAAGGGTAGGGCAGTATGTGAGCAGTATGTAAGGGTAGTGCAGTAAGTGAGCAGTATGTAAAGGCAGGACAGGGCAAGGCAAGGCGGGGCAGGGAAGAGCAGTCTGTGAGCAATATGTCTGGGCAGTCTTTGAGCAGTATGTCAGGGCTGGGTAGGGCAGTCTATGAGCAATATGTCAGGGCAGTCTGAGCAGTATGTAAGGGCAGTCAGTGAGCGGGCAGCATTTTTTTTAAGGGTGACCGAAACCATTTTCTTTTTAAAGGGACCATATACAATTTTTGTAAACAATATGTACTGTTCTTTTAAAAGAGATAATTAACTGGTTTGGATTTTGACCACTGTTAGGTTTTTTTTTTTTTTTTTTACTTTTTTATGAGTGCATCATATTGGTGCACAACTTCACATGCAGCTTTAAAGTGTTTGTTACCCTAAAAAAAAAAAAAAATAGAGATCCTGTTTCCTTAAAGCAGGTTAAACAGCATAGTGCTTGTGCTGTCTAACCTGCCCCTCTGTAAACTGTAAAAAACCTGGCTGATCCTGCCACTTCCTGTGTCCCCCTCTGTGTGCTGGCCATGATAATCATGGCTAATGAGCCCTGACTACTGTGGTCAGTTTACGTGCCTCCATCATCTGCAGCTCTCTTCTCCCCCTCCTTCCCTGCCTATCAATTCCGTGTGTCTGTGTCTTTGCCCCCCCGCTGATAATATAATAGTAAAATGTCACTGCCAGTCCCTCTCTTTTAGGCTCCCATCCTGCACTGTATATTTGTTTGTAAGAAGCAAAGCCTCTAATTACCTTTTTGTGAAGTGTCTTCAGGCCAGTCACGTGACTCCCGGCAGCTCTGCTATTACTATCCAGGGCTACAGCAGTAGGATTGAGCGGCCAGCTTGGCGGTCACATGACTCCTGGCTGACATCAGAAGGAGAGCTTGGATCCTTCTGTAGCTCTGGATAGTAATAGCAGAGTGGTCGGGAGTCATGTGACAATCCTAAAGACACTTCACAAAAAGGTATTTAGAGGCATCATTTCTTACAAACAGTTATACAGTGCAGGATGGGAGAGTGTCTGGCAGCAAGGCAATGGTTTAGGGTTACAAACACTTTAAGGCATCTCCCAGACATTTTTTTTTTTAAATTTGTGTATTTTTAATTTGCCCTTAAAGACCCACTCCCAGCTGATTGGCATTTCATCTGGATTCTACAACCAGTCAGCACCATATAATTCCAATTCCTTCTCTGGGGACTGGAGGTGGGGGTAGAGGTCCTTCTTCCTCAACATTAGAAAAAGGGTACTTTTCAAGGGAGAAGACTTTGCTACCCTCCCTTGCAAGGTCTCCCAATGTTGAAAGGTAGGTGACCTGGTCTAGTATAGGAAGAGGAGGCTGCATTCTTGCTGTTCTCCTTTGCCTGGCCACCCAGGATTCATGCCTGGATAAGGGTCTGGTTAGAAAAATAAAGGGAACCCTACGCCATTCTTCCCTTAGAGAAACTACTGTGTATAAGCCTAGCTAACCAATGAAAAAAAAATCCACATCCAAATATGCATTGCCAGTGTGCGCAGTTGCTGAGACTACTGAGACCGAAAATAGCACTGTTTCATAATACCACTTACAGCTTTTAGGTATCCCCCAGGCATAGCTGTGTGCACCCCAAAGCTGAAACACACATGTACAGTATATCTCTGCAGCCTCAGCTGCACTGCACAGTGAATGAATGGGAAGAGCTCTGTGCTGAACAGCTTCCTGTTCATTCACAAACTGAAGCATAGTAGACACAGTTCACTGTGCTCATTTGCAAAAGGAAGGGTGGGGTGAATTACATATTTACTAGCCCCTTCCCCCGCTGTTCATCCTGAAACATGCCCCACAGTATCCAGGGGAAAGGAGAGGTGGGAAGCCAGCAGCAGTGCGAGGCAAGAGGGGGGCCAACATGGGGGAAACCTTGTGCAGTAAGGGGAATTAGCACCACACGTTGTGATTAGGGTGTGCCCAGGCACACCTGGCACACCCTCTGCACACGTCTATGCCCCAGCGCATGTCATTTATAGAATTTGTGTTTTTAAATTATACACTCAAAGCCACATGAGGGATGATACTACCAAAGATACTTGGAAAAGTGTCCTGCATCCCGTAATTGTTGAACAACAAAGAAAGAAACCCCTAGGAGGTGGGACTTTTAGGGGCACAAAATGGTACAAGGTATAAAACAATAGAATAATATTTATTAGATATACCGTATATACTCGAGTATAAGCCGAGTTTTTCAGCATGTTTTTTTCATGCTGAAAAGCCCCCCTCGGCTTATACTTGAGTCACTGGCTCACTTACTTTTTAAAAATGGCGCCGCCCGGCGCCAACATGTCCCCGCACATGCGCCGCATGCCGGGAATAGCCGAACGTGTACAGGCTTTCCCGAGCATCGGCGGCGCATGCACGGTGACGTGTTGGCGCCGGGCGGCGCCATTTTTAAATCTAAGGCGCCTCACCGACAGGTAAGTGAGACTCCTCCACAGTTCCTCATGCAGTGCTGCGGGCATGGTACAGGACATTCTCCTGTACAATGCCAGCAGTACTGCATCTCCTGTGCCATGCCTGTACCTACTGTGCCATGCCTGTACCTAGTGTGCCATGACTATACCTACTGTGCCATGCCTGTACCTACTGTACCATGCCTATACCTACTGTGCCATGCCTGTACCTACTGTGCCATGCCTATACCATCACCTGTGCCATGCCTGTACCATCTCCTGTGCCATGCCTGTGCTATCACATGTGCCAAGCCTGTACCATGGCCTGTGCCCTGCCTGTACCATCACCTGTGCCATTCCTGTACCATCTTCTGTGCCATGACCTGTGCCATGCCTGTACCATGACCTGTGCCATGCCTGTACCATGACCTGTGCCATCTCCTGTACCATGCCTGAACCATCTCCTGTACCATGCCCGCAGCCCCTGTTTTGTGTCTTGTGGTGGTCCAGTTGGGTCCGATAGCTACCTGCGTTTCCCACCCTAGGCTTATACTCGAGTCAATACGTTTTCCCACTTTTTTGTGGTAAAATCAGGGGCCTCGACTTATATTCGGGTCGGCTTATATTCGAGTATATATGGTAGATAGAATAAAGAAAGTAAAAAGTCATGCAGATTACAACAAACCAAGAGCGGTTGTACATAGATAACCCAACAATCTGTTTGGTTACAGTGGAGAAACACCCAACGTGTTTTGAGATATCAAAAAAGTGTTCTCTTTGTCAGGGTTGAAGGGTTATGAGTACATTAGTATCTATAATTCAAAATGTACATATGTCGTTAGTGTACAATATACCCAACAGGTATTTTTGGGTTATCTATGTACAACTGCTCTTGGTTTGTTGTAATCCGCATGACTTTTTACTGTTTATTCTATCTATATGTAATAAATATTTTTCTATTGTTTTACACCTCGTACCATTTTGTGCCCTTAAAAGTCCCATCTCCTAGGGGGGGTTTTATTTGTTGTTCTCAAAGCCGCATCAGAAGACCTTCGCCCTGTTGTACTATAATTATTATTGTTTTTTCATTGGTACATGTACCTTATGGAGTTGACCTTTTTTGGCAACAACTTTTCTATTAGCCTTAAAATAGCAAGAATTTTGTATCAACATTCACCTTCCATAGAATTTACTAATGTTGGAGTTTGTGAACCTCCCTCAAACTGAACCCGGGCAATATCTTTTTAAAATTGTACAAAAAATAAAATAATTTGTGCAAGACAATGTTCCCCCAAAAAAGGCCTATTTATTATTAAAGAAGACTGTAAAAAAAAAAAGAAATAAATTTGTAAAATGTAAAAAGCCATGTGTGGAACATATTGAACTGCTCATGCATGTATATTTACGCTATACACTATAAGCACTCATACATTTGTTGCCTTTTTTTTCTATGACATCATAGTGTACAGGATTTTTTCTGACATTTAATTTAGCTTAGTACATGCACAATTCACTGCACAGATAACCACTGACATTCTTTTATTTATTTAGGTTTGTTTTTATGTTTTAGTGTTGATATAGGGATACAATGTCCAAAAGCATCAATAATTGGATGTCCAAAACGAATAATAATAATAACAATAATAAAATATAAAAAAAAAAATAATATCAATGTTTCTTTTACTATTATTTTATTTATTCATTTGTATCTTATTACTATTAGTCTAAACTAGATGGGTGAATGAATAGTTAAAGTGAAGGAGAGATAGTAAGACTTGTATGATGACAGTTTGTATTGGAAAGCAGATGGTGATCGGTAAATTCAGCGTCTGTTTCCTGGGGGAATCCGGCAGAAACTTTCATCCAATAAAATCTCAGGTTTGTTCTTCTTTGGTGACTTAGTTGTTCTTTTGTTGTATTGTGAATGGAGCGTTCCCAGCACTGTAATCATGTGTGGGTCTTGTGGTGTCTCTAGTGAGCGCTCAGCTCAGGTGTCAGTAGTCCCGGGAGAACGGCACACAGAAGGTTTACAATGACTCTAAAAATGAAGAATGAAGTCACCGGATTTACTATTCTCTACAATGCTGGAAATATTTTCATCATATGGTTACCAGAATCCAGAATATCACCTAACAGGGGAATCCAACACAACACCCAGAATAAAGATTTTACTGTAAAAGATACAAGAAATACAAAATGTGTCTCTAAACTTTCATCCAATAGAACAAACTCCGGCCGTTCCCTGAAGAAGATGTCTAATAATGTTTTACTAAATAATCGCTTTCCAGTATCAGCAATGCCGAGAAAAATTATAATTTATAAAGTTTAGAAGTTTCTTTTGCTAGATATTCAGCATATATTATATTTAACATTCAGATGCAAGAATACAAAATAATATAATTGTTAAAAGCATGTCAAATATTAAGACATAATAAGACATATTATTAAGAAATATTTGAATTAAAGATAAAATGTACTGTTCAATAAATATCAATAATAATAATGATCACAATAAATACTATAAATAGTGGACATGTGATTTGTGAAGAAAGGTTATGTAATATACAGTATAGATAGATAATATATAGAGACGTTTTGTTCATGCAATGCATCTATAGGGCAAAATCATTTATATGGATGGTTTGTTTGTGAAATGTACCTACAGGGCCAAATCCCTTGCTTTTATCTTTTTAACCACTTCACGCCTGTACACCACCTAAGGACCAGAGCAATGTTCACATTTCACTATGAACCTATTGATTGAGCAATAACTTTGTAATAACAAGGGAATACATATACCATTTTTTGGACAAAACAATACTTTTTTGCTGATATTTCCTTTTCAGAAATTATTTTATTTACATTTTTTTTATTTGACTTAATTTTTTTATTTTTTACTTTAAGACTGGGTTCACACCTAATGTGGATGCGGTTCACACCTAATGCGGATGCGGCTCACAACAGGGGTCTGGTGCATCCATGTTCTCTGTTTCAGGGATGAATCAGGCCTGAATTTTTGGCTGCATTTGGACCTGAAACGGAGCCAAAGATGCACAGGACCCCTGTGCAATCCGCTCCTGCAGCAGCCATGGAGATATGTGAACCAGCTCCATTGAGAGCAGGTCACAATCTCCTGTCATGCAAATTGGATGCGGGGAAAGCCAAATACAATTCGCATAAGTGTGAACCCAGCCTAAATATTTTTTTGGTTTTAATCACTTCTGGACCGGAAGATTTTCCCCTAATGACCAGGCCATTTTTTTCGATTTGGCACTGCGTTAATTTAATGGACAATTGTGCAGTCGTACGACCCTCTACCAAAATAAAATTGATGTCCTTTTTTTTTCCCACAAATAGAGCTTTCCTTTGCTTGTATTTGATCACCTCTGCAATTTTTATTTTTTGCGCTAAAAGCAACAAAAGAGACAATTCTGAATGAAAAAAAAAAAAAAAAAACAATATTTTTAAATTTCTGCGATATAGCATCCCCCCCCCCAAAAAAAACAAAAAAAAAACCAAACAAACAATGTTTTCATGATTTTAGGCCAATTTGTATTCTGCTACATATTTTTGGTATAAAAAAAAATCCCAACAAGCGCGTTTTGATTGGTTTGCGCAAAAGTCATCTCGTCTACAAACTAGGAGAAAGATTAATGTCATTTTTATTTATTTATTTATAATTTACTAGTAATGACGGCGATCAGCAATTTTTAGTGGGACTGCGACATTGCGGCAGACACATCGGACCCGTAACTGACATTTTGTACACTTTTGGGAGTACCAGGGACATTACTACAGTAATCAGTTCTAACAATATGCACTGTTACTGTAATAATGACACTGGCAGGGAAGGGTTTAACCCAGGTGCAATCAAAGGATTTAATGTGAGCCTGGAGGGTGTTTTCTACCTGTGAGGGGAATGGGCTTGTGATATCCATACAGAGACCTGCGATTCGCGGGAACCTGCCGACCTGCCGCCGTAAATAGGCGGCTGGTCAGCAAGTGGTTAAAGAAGTTAAGGAGACAACAAAAGGAAATTAGAAGATACATCCTCAAAGCATAGAAGATACTGTATACAAATAAAATTTCACAGATAGCAAACATACAATTAAAAACAGTTCAGATATGTAAGCTATCTATCAGTTTATATGATGGCTATTAGAGAAAACCAACTGAAGAGCAGCACCTATATTTAATTCTTGTTTTAAACTCAGATTATTTTTAGAACCAGGGAGTAAGCCACACATGTAGATCAAATCTTTATTGGAGTATTACTGGGTGCATAGTGCTGATAGATGTGTGTTACCGTCAATGTACTGAAGAGTGTAGGTAGAGGGGCTGAAGTGCTATAGCGTTTAGGGTCAAGGTGGTCAGTCCAGACTTGCACTTTTAGGGTTGTTGAGCCATAGTTCCCAGGCTTTCTAAAATTTCTTTGTTGAGAGTTTAGCTTTGGAAAAGAGGTATTCTATTTTGAGGTGGTTGTTTAGGATTATGGTCACGTCTTGAAGGGACAGAGGCTGTAGGGACTTCCATTTTCTGGCTATTGCCAGTTATGCAGCAATAAGGATGTGGGTGGCTATGGTTTCGAATTGTCTAGGCCATATGGGAATTGCCAAGCCTAGCAAGAGATCCAGCGAGGATAGTTTAGTTGTCATGGAGATGACTGAGTGGAGGAGATTTAGCATTTGAGTCCAGAAGCTTTTAAGGACTGGGCATTCTCACCATATATGGAAAAGAGCTCCTGGAAGACCACAGTTTCTCCAGCACAGGTGAGAGGTGCTGGGGTAAATCTTAGCAAGTCTGGTAGGGGTATAGCACCACTGCTGAAAGAGTTTTTGTAATGATTCCCAATGTGTGGTACAATGTGAAAGGCATGATGGTGAACATAATGCCTTGTACCATTGATCCAGTGGAGGGGCAAAAGGTATGTGCATAGACCATTGTGATATTTGGTTCTGGGTGGATTCCACAGATGATCATGAGAAGAGATCATAGATGTACAAGATGCCTTTGAGTAGTTTGTTGCCTGATTCATAGAATCTTAATAAGGGGCACAGGATCGTGTCTTGTGAAATCCAATGGGTTTTAGTAAGTAAAAACTTGATCCTGAGGTAAACATAGAACATTTTGGAAGGGAGGCCATATGTGGCTTGGATGTTTTTAAAAGTCATTAGGTCTGATGACGTTTCCTATGGTTTGGATACCTGCTATAATCTAGGTCTGCAGCTGTAGATCTGGAAGTATAATTGCAATGATTTTGAATGGCAAGTATGACAGGACTGTATGGGGTAAGCCCTTCATCCAAACGGGATAGCTGTTCAAAACTCTCAAGAATAGTGATGGATGAACATCGGCCGGGGCGGTTTGCGAACGTCAGCTGCAAATTTTCTCAAATGTCCAAAAACCGCAAGTTCGCGGCGGGCCCCATTGACTTTAATGGGAGGCATTTTTTGTTTGTACCGGGGGTCTAAGTATGTTGCCACCCAGTACTGGTCCTTGCCCTTCATGCTTTTTATACGGGGGTCCCCCTTAAAACACTGGAGCATGAAGGCCCCCATTCGCACTAAACTGGGAGGAATGTAGTGGCCTTGTTCCAGCTCATCATCCAGGATAATGTTGTCCTCGTTCTCCTCCCCCCATCCACGGATAACACCAGGGATCCCAGAAAGGTTTAAAGCATGCTCTTCTTGCTCCTCCTCATCCTCCCCGGCACCATCCTCCTCTGACTCCTCTTCAGACTCCTGTTGTTGACTTGTCTCAGATGGAGTAGCACCCACTGGGAATTCATCCAACATTGCGACTTCCTCATCTTCCTGCTCCTTCTCCTCGATGGCTTGATCAATGACATGACGCAATGCATGGTCCAGAAAGAAGGCGAAAGGTGCGATGTCACTGATGGTGCCCTGGCCGTGACTGACCAGTTTGGTTATCTCATCAAATGGCCGCAGAAGTCTGCATGTGTCGCGCATGAGCAGCCACTGGCAAGGTGAAAAAAACCCAAGCTCCCCAGAACCTGTCCTGCCGCAGAGTTCGTACAGGTAGTCGTTAACTGCACATTTCTGCAGCCTATAAAGCATATACAAGGTTGAATTCTATCGCGTCGGGCAGTCACAAATAAGATGCCTGACAGAAAGGTTGTGTCGCCGCTGAATGTCAGCAAGGTGAGCCATGGCTGTGTAAGATCTTCTGAAATGGCCCGAGATATTCCTGGCCTGCCGCAAGATGTCCTGGACCCAAGGGTATTTGCCAACGAACCGCTGCACGACCAAGTTCAGGACTTGTGCCATGAATAGCACGTGTGTAATTTTGCCCTGTTTCAGCGCGCTCAGCAGATTTGCACCGTTGTCGCTCACCACTTTACCAACTGTCAAATTGAGGGGTGTCAGCCACTGATCTGCCTGTGAACGCAAAGCTGAAAGGAGTGCAGGACCAGTGTGGCTCTTGGCTACCAGGCACAACAGACGCAGCACAGTATGGCAACATCTCACCTAGCATGTGGAATAGGTTCTGGGGATCTTGGGCGGTGCAGCGGAAGAGACGGTAGCAGCGGAAAAGGAGGAGTCAGCCGAGGAGGAGAGGGAGGATGGGGTAGAAGGAGGAGAAGAAGAGGCAGGCCTGCATGCAATCCATGGCGTTAAAACCAAATCTACACGGGCGCCACGGGTTACATGCTTGACGGCCGTCAGCAGGTTCAACAAGTGGGCAGTAAAAGTTATATACCTTCCCTGCCCATGTTTTCTAGACCATGTGTCTGTGGTCAGATGTATCTTGACACCGACACTGTGTGCCAGAGATATATTCACTTGCCGCTGAACATGGCCATACAGCTCTGGAATGCCCTTCTGCAAGAAATATTTCCTGCCTGGAACCCTCCATTGTGGTGCTCCAATGGCCACAAATTTCCAAAAGGCCTCCGAGTCCACCAGTTGATATGGCAGTAGTTGGTGGGCTATCAGTTCCGACAAGCCAGCAGTCAAACGTTGGGCATGAGGTTTATCCGGCGTTATAATTTTTTTACTCTCCAACATATGGGCCACGGAAGCCTGCCTTTTTCCAGAAGAATGTGAGGACGGCATGATGGAAGGTGGAGTGGAGGACAATTTTGAGGAGAGAGGAGAAGAAGAAGGAGAAGAGGCTGGACGGTGAGAGCCTGGAGTGTGGCTTTGTGGGTTCTGACGGTTCTGGGCTCGGTGATGGGAGTCCAGGTGCCTTCTTAAGGCGGTCGTCCCTAGGTGAGTGTTGGGCTTACCGCGACGTATGCGTTGACTGCAAAGGCTGCAGATGGCAACACTATTGTCAGCAGCGGACACATTAAAAAAAGCCCACACTGCGGAGCCATGTGCCAGCGTCCTGGGAGCGCCAGATGTGACTGTACATGTTTGATGGCTCGCTCCTGATACATTAGCAGTCTGCTTTGTCCCTCCTGGGCAATGTAAGTTCTGCCTGCTTCTCCTCCCTATCTGCTGGTCTGTCTCTCCCTCTGAACTCCCCTCCTCTTCCTCTCTTGTGGGCACCCACATGACGTTCATAGACACGTCATCATCTACGTCACCTTTCCCACCACTAACATTTGAGATCTTGGAGTAGGTAGCAACAGCGGGGACCAACCTCCTTGGGCTGATCTCGGTACTGTCATCAGACTGCTGAGTGGCAGCTGTTGCTACCTCCTCTTCCTGATCCGATGCCAAGAATGGCTGTGCATCGCAAATATCTTGTGATGGATCGGAAAATAATTCCAGGGACTCAAGCGGAGGGTATATGGTGGTGGTGTTGGTGGTGGTGTCTTTGGGGGTGCACACAGCAGAGAGTGAAGAGGGTGCAGATAGAGAGGATGAGGAGGGTGCAGAAGAGGAAGGCTGAGTGAGCCACTCAACCAAGTCTGGTGCGTCCTTTGACATAATCGAACGCATTTCTGAAACTTCACACTTTGGCTCCGGCCTACTGCTCCTGCCTTACCCCTATCACCCCTGCATAAGGGCCTGCCTCTTCCTCTGCCTGTCATTTTTTAAATTACCCTGTGACAAAAGTCTCTAGAGAAGCGCAATATATGTGGAAGAAAGTATATAACACCCCACTTCAATCTGTGGTATTGGGGGGCCACTGGTCTATCACACCAGTTCTACAAAAAATTGGCTAATAACTGTTGTCACTGTGTGTAGCACAGTTAACGCAGCAAAAGAGGCAACATTTTTGCAGGACTAAAATACACTGTTGTAAAAATATACTGTTAGATAACACCCCACTTCAATCTGTGGTATTGGGGGGGCCACTGGTTTATCACACCAGTTATACAAAAATTGGCCAGTAAGTTTGGCACTGTGTGTAGCAGAGTTAACGGAGCAAAAGAGGCAATATTTTTGCAGGACACAAATACACTTATAAAAGTATACTGTTAGATAACACCCCACTTCAATCTGTGATATTGGGGGGCCACTGGTCTATCACACCAGTTATACAAAAATGTGGACCGTAAGTTTGGCACTGTGTGTAGCAGAACTAATGCAGCAAAAGAGGCAATATTTTTGCAGGACACAAATACACTGTTATGAAAGTATACTGTTAGATAACACCCCACTTCAATCTGTGGTATTGGGGGGGCCACTGGTTTATCACACCAGTTATACAAAAAATTGGCCAGTAAGTGTGGCACTGTGTGTAGCACAGTTAACGCAGCAAAAGAGGCAATATTTTTGCAGGACACAAATACGCTGTTATAAAAGTATACTGTTAGGTAACACTCCACTTCAATCTGTGGTATTGGGGGGCCACTGGTCTATCACACCAGTTCTACAAAAAATTGGCAAGTAACTGTTGTCACTGTGTGTAGCACAGTTAACGCAGCAAAAGAGGCAACATTTTTGCAGGAAAAAAATACACTTTTATAAAAGTATACTGTTAGATAACACCCCACTTCAGTCTTTGTTATTGGGGGGCCACTGGTCTATCACCCAAGTTCTACAAAAAATTGGCAAGTAACTGTTGTCACTGTGTGTAGCAGAGTTAATGCAGCAAAAGAGGCAACATTTTTGCAGTACCCAAATACACTGTTATAAAAGTATATTGTTTGATAACACCCCGCTTCAATCTGTCGTTTAGGGGGGCCACTGATCTATCACACCAGTTATAATACTTTTTTAAAAGTGCTTTTGTCACTCTTTGTAGTTGAAGGATCGCTGCAGAAACGCTCACCACAACGCCTAGGGCGCATTGCCATCTAGGGGCGCAGCCACGAGTCAGCACTCACTCTCCGTCATGAATGATCCTTGTGAGCTGAGGAAAGGGGTGGCAGTGGGGGAGGAAAAAGGGACAGAGGAAGATGCCAGGTGTCTGGGGCAGTGGCAGAACTACCAGGCCCTGGCTTTCCACCATTGTTGGGGGAGTCCCAAGGGGCAGGAAAGGAGCCCAGCGGAGTGCTAACTGCATAATGATCCTCTTCGTCTGGAGCTGAGCAGCCTAATCCCTGGGCGGGAAGTGAATCTCTAATCTGAGCGGATGGTGGGCAGCCGTTCATTTCCCTGGGTCGGTATTAAGCAGGGAGTGGTGGAGAGCTGAACCTGAGCCGGAATTGGGCACTGGAGGGCGGCAGCTTTACTGGAGCAGAAGCGACGAGGCAATGGAATGGTCTGAGGATGTTGGTAATGAAGGAGGTTCAGAGGCTCTCTGACTGCTGCTTCTCCCTCCACCAGGAGCCGGTTGGAGCTGTGGTGAGCACTGTGGTCCAGGAGAGGAGCATCCTGGGAGAAGGAATAAGCAGGATCATGGTGAAGGAGGGCAGAGTGCAGGCCACTCTCTTCATACTGCCCAGTAAGTGTCACCAGAATAGGGAATCAGGATCCCTGGGTGTGACATGGATTATCCCTGGTGTGAAAGAGAATTTGCGGTCACCAGGTATGCCATGGGGAATCGGAGTCACCAGGTGTGACATGGGGGAGAGGGGTCACAAGTGTAACAGGGGTTTGGGGTCACCAGGTGTGCCATGAGGAATTGGGATCCTTGGGTGTGCCATGGGGGATTGAGGTCCCCAGGTGTGACATGGAGGAACATCAGGGTCCCCAGGTGTGACATCGAGGAACATCAAGGTCCCCAGGTGTGACATGGAAAAACACCAGGGTCTCCGGGTATGACATGGAGGAACATCAGGGACCCCTGATGTGACATAGAGGAACAATGGGATCACTGGGTATGAAAGCATTACATGGAGGAACCATCAGATCAGGGTCACTGGATATGACATAGAGAAGTTTTTAACCCCTTCCCTTTTTATTTTATTTTTTTTTTGGGGGGGGGGCACAAGTAGCTGATCTTGCCTAGGGCGTAAAACAGTCTAGCACCGGCCCTGCACACCAGTCACAATGCTGCACAGTGCACAATACAAATCCACTATAATATGCTTTCTATATTAGAAAGTATATTATAAGTGTATTACACCCCTATATAGTGTACTGCACCCCAAAGAATAGTACACCTATACCAAATACCAGTCCTTAAAAGGACTTTTGTGGTCCTATAATAGAGCGATATGTGTCACTGACAATCTGTCCCTGCTCCCCACAGCAAACCTCTCCCTACACTGACAAAAAGCATAATGTAAAATGGCAGCCAGGTCAGGTCTATTTATAAGGTAGGGGGTATGTCCATGTGCTGAAATGTCTCAATTGGCTGTCCTGTTCCACCTGATGGATGTATTCTGGGTCAAAGTTCTCCACAATGTAAACTAATATGGCTGCCGCGAGCAACGCCATATGTTCGCAATATCGGCGGACTGCGAACAAGCAAAGTTCGCAGCACACCAACCGCCAGGCTAACCACAAGGCCATCCCTATAAATGATCTCTAGCAAGCCAAACCCTCACAGAACTCACTCAGGCCTGTAAAGATTTACTTGAAGAGCTGGGAAAAACGGTTTGACGTAAATTTTCTCTAACACAACGGCTTTTCAATGAGTTTGGAAATAAGTCAGGCAAGTTACTTGCTAGGGCCCTCCAAGCCAAGAGAGCGGCCAGAACAATACATTCTATCACGGACCCAGCCAGTAATCGCATTTTGTCCAACAAGGGCATCGCCCAAAAATTTGTTCGTTACTACTCATCTCTTTATAACCTACACCCCAAGGACGCCTGAGACTCCAAAATTAACAGAATAGACAGGATTAAAGATTTCCTGCAACAACTCGCCCCAGAACCCCTTTCTCCCTCGATGATCGCCAATCGAGATAGCCCCCTTTCCACAGAAGAAACTCATACCGCCCTTAAACAACTCAAACCGGGCAAAAGCCCTGGCCCCGACAGTCTAACAGTAGCTTACTATAGGATGTTCTCAGATACCCTTATACCATGCTTTCTCCGCACCTTCAATGCGGCTCCCTCCGCTACAGACGTTTGCCCCGACCTCTTGGAAGCCCATATTATGGTCAACACCCTAAAAGCCATTAACATCCATCACTGGCTCACAGCCTCTCAGACATAGGGCTTCCTTCTATCTCTCGATGTGGAGAAGGCGTTGGACAGGGTGGCATGGGACTATATGTCAGAAGCATTGAAAGCCATAGGAATCAGTGTACGTATGCTACAATTCATTTTAGCACTCTATACCAATTCTGCGGCAAGAGTATGAGTCAATAACCACCTATTGGACGCCTTCTTTGTATTGAATGGAATGAGGCAGGGCCACTCGCTCTCTCCCCTCATCTTTATCATCACGCTCAAGTCCTTATTAGGCAAGCTGAGAGCGAATCCCGACATCAAAGGGGTTGACATTGCTGGTAAACAATACAAAGTAGCAGCATACGCCGACGATATTCTCCTGTTTCTCACTGAACCTGTCACTACTATTCCCTAACCTGCTTAAAGATTTCACGCTGTTCCAAGACATCTCAAATTTAAAAATAAATTTTGTGAAATCCAAAGCCTTAAATATCTCCCTACCTCCCCATACGCTCAGGCAATGCCAAACCAATTTTCCTTTCGATTAGGAGCCTCACTCCATTACTTACCTTGGCATCCAAATCCCCAGTAAATTATCTGACCTCTATACCAAAAACCATGTCCTGATGATGAAAACTATAAGAGATGACTTGAAGACCTGGACAGTTGGCCCCTTTTCCTGGTTTGGGAGAATGGCCATCATAAAGATGAACATCCTCCCACGAATCTTGTATCTATTACAAACCATTCCCATCAAACTTACTCCCTCCTTTTTCCTATCCTACAAACAAATATGTACTGACTTCACCTGGTGCTCCAAACACCCCAGGCTACAATGGGACAACCTCACCACTCCAAAACTAAAGGATGGGCTGGGTCTCCCAAACCTACACAAATACTACTGGTCATGCCACCTTTCTAGAGTACTTGACTGGCACGTTCATTCCACCACCAAGGACTGGATTGGTCTGGAAGGCTCCATTTCCGACACCCTTATCCAGCACCTTCCGGGGATTAAACCTGCCCTGATACCTAGGGTACACGCCAGACAGATCTTTAGGCTTGCATGCAAAAAAATACACCTAGCATCCTCACCAGGCCCACTGACCCCCTTCTTACATAACCCGGAGTACCCCCCGGTCCTTAGATTTCACGCCTCGGATAGCGTTAGTTCTGAAGCACCTAATGGAGCTGAACACTTCTTCCATAAAGGCACACTATGCTTGTATGAGAACTTGACTGCACGCTTCCCAGAGCATAAAATCCCCTTCTTTAACTACCCGCAGGTTAGACACTTCCTACTTACATACAAAAAAACATCAGAATGGACCAGACCTTACACCCCCTTCGAAACACTGTGTAGTAAAAAAAGATCCCCAACAACACCTGAATTCTGCTACTTATACCTTTCTTTTTTCCTCACATAACCCCAAGACGAACAAAATCAGTCGACAATGGGAAGAGAATCTATCTTTGGACCTCTCTGTAACGGACTGGGAACTCGTCTACTCGCACATACACAAAGGTTCTGTCAATGTATCTGTACAGGAAAATGGAGTTAAAATATACACAAAATGGGGGGCCGTGGCTGGCGCGCACGGCGGATGGCTGCTTCCTTTTAGAGCTCCGCTGAACCTCCGAATCTTTAGCCCCAAGCGACTATCTCGAGGCATTTTTTTTTTATTCTGCACACCGAGCTCCTGTACCGGTTCCTTCACCTGGCAGCATGTCACGGCGTCGGAGGGAACAGGTTCACCCACAAAAGCTGATGGCATTCTTTCAGCAAGCTCCAGGCAGCAGGAAGCAAGATGGCTTCGGCTCTCCTCACACACGAGGGGAGAGGGAAGCTGCTACATCAGATGCCTTGTGTGGAGCAGCCCTGTTCCACAGCACACCGGACCCATCACCATCCCATGCGACTTCCACCCCCATGAACAGAAGCCCAGCTAAATCCAGGCAGAGGATTGAAGACCCGCATAAGGCTTACGGTGAGTCCTGCACCAGCACAGATTAACTTAATATCACTAGGGAACTGCCTGACTCTATTCTGTCAGTCCCCACTGCTAATCAGGCATTAATGGACACTGTCATGAAAGACATGCTAGTCTCTTTACATAGCACTATCCTCTCTGACATTATGCATCTTACAAACATTTTACTGCGGAAATTCCCTCTCTGGGGACCAGAGTGGACCATGTGGAAACCAAGATGGCCGAATTTGCGAGCACTATCAATGATTTGGTGGATGCACATGAGGAGAAGTCTGATGACTTACAATGGATGAAGGCTAAAATGGCAGATTTAGAGGATAGATCCAGGTGCAATAACTTAAAAATCAGGGGTATCCCTGAAAGTGTGCAGCCTGTAGATCTGCGACAATACGCCTTGGATCTGTTTAAAACGCTGCTTCCAGAGATCTCTGATATTGAGCTAGCAATTGACAGGATACATCGTATACCCAAGCCTCCATTTATTCCTGAAAAAGTGCCTAAAGATGTATTAATGCGTATCCATTTCTTCCACACTAAAGATCAGTTGATGTCCATATCCAGAAATAACATCCCCTTTCCAGCTCCATATACTAATTTACAATTTTTTGCTGATTTTTCCCAATACACGATGCAACTACGCAAAAAATTAACCATGATTACCAAGGCCCTGCGCAATCACACCATCACTCACAAATGGGGGAACCCCACCAAGCTGTTGACTACTAAGGATGGCCGTCAACATGTCATCTCCTCTTTGGAATCAGGTCTACTTCTCATTAAGGACTGGGGGATTATCCCATTAGGAATGCCTGAGGTGACACCCTAAGGCCCAATACGGGCCCGGGCCTGCAAAATACACTGTTAGTGCCTTGAGGACCTTCATACTCGATGATCCGGAGGCGAGGTTGAGTGCCCTATGTCGGTATTTGGCGGACTGTATACCCCCTACACTGATGCAGTTTTCTTATGTTCTGCACCCGGATGTTTCATCCTAATGTTTCACAAATTTGTTTTGTTTTGCTGTTTTGTTTTCCCCTCCTATGCACCCTGTTTGTGTCTGAACGCCTCTGCAAGATGAATGTGAAAGTGATTGATGTGTCGGAAGCACCATGCGGCGCCATCCATTCCCCTGTTTCCTGCTCCAGAAGCCATTTGACACCGCACTGGGTTCACGTGAGTCTAAGATCAGCGACCTCATGCATTTTTTTCTCTTCTTCCAATGTCTATTAACATTTTGACATATAATCTACATGGCCTCAATCATCCGGCCAAACGTCGGTCCCTGTGGCACGACGCACTGAAATTCAAGGCGGATGTTCTCTGTGTGCAAGAGACCCATTTCTCCACCCTACACTCGCAAATTTGTTCCCACCCTAAGTTTCCACACATCTTCGCTGCTTCTTTCTCCAAGAAGAAAAGAGAAGTGCTGTTGGCCATTAGAGACTCTGTAGCTTTTCATCTAGTCAAGGAGGTTAATGATACCGCTGGCCGTTACCTAATATTGGTGTGTGATATCAATTCTACCAGATACACCTTGGTAAATGTATATGCCCCTAATCAACATCAACTCCGTTTCTTACATAAACTGGTCTCCAAAGTGAATGCAATCAAGCAGGGCCTCCTGCTTTTCTTTAGCGATTTCAACATACTCCCTGATCTGGACATAGACTCCACAGCTCGCCAACGTAGAACTCCTCCTTCTCTACAGTATTTTTTGCACTCCCACAACCTCTATGATGCTTGGAGGTGTATGCACTCCACAGAAAGGGACTACTAATTTTTTTCAGCCCCTCATGGTTCCTACTCCAGGATAGATCTGTTTCTTACAGACCAGTGGCTTTTGCAGAAGATTCAAGATGTTTCCATTAAAGACATTTAGTGGTCCGACCACGCTCCTGTTCTTATGACTGTGGCAGACTCTTTATCCCCTCAATCTACTTTTATTTGGAGGTCCAACCAGGCGCTGGTCCAGGCTTCGGAAACGAGAAGTGTGTTGGAGCGCCATCTGGTTGACTTTTTCAAAGATAATGTTGGCTCAGTATCTGACCCCTTTGTCCTGTGGAATGCCCACAAATCTTTTATCAGAGGTATATTCATTCAATTGGGAGCCCAGGTTAAGAGGAGGAGGCAGCGGCAGCTTGACAATCTGTTAGTGGATATCCGTGCTGCAGAAACATTGAATAAAGCTGCCCCCACTCCCGCCGTTAGCTCAAAACTGATAGCGTTGCGGACGGAGCTCCGCAGAGTACTCCTGGAAATTCATGAACGCACCCTTAGGCGCACTAAAATGTCTTATTACACCAGCAGTAACAAGGCAGGGAAGCTTTTAGCTAATAAATTGAAGGGTCGCTGTCACGGTCTGGATGGAGGCCGAAGTGCAGAGAGGGCTTCCCTTGCAGCTCAGTGCGAGTCACCCCTGGAAGTGGTACAGGAGGTGAAGCGTCCCAAGTAGCACAGGTCGCCTGTGGTGAGCACCAGATGATTTCAGGAACTCTGGGTAAGGCAGGCAACTAGAGGAGTAGTAAAAGCCAGGCCGAGGGTCAAACACAGGTGAACAGTCCAAGAGCAAGGTAAGTAGCACAACAGGGATGAGCCGGGGTCATACACAGGTGAGCAGGCAGGAGCAGAGTCCTTAGGCAAGCCGGGGTCATACACTGGGAAAGCAGGCAGGTAGTAGCAAGAGCAAAGTCCGAGAGGCAAGCCGAGGGTCAAACACAAGGAGTAGATCAGATGGTTCAGAAACAAGCCGGGTCACAACAGGAAGTCCAAACAGGAAACAGGAACACAGGAAGCTGAGAGATAATCCAGCAATGAGTCTGCTCCTATGGCCACCTTTTATAGGCCAGCAGAGGGCAGTGTCAATTGAGGCAGGAACGACCATTGCTATTACTGGAAATGTTGCCAGTTCTCCTACGGCCATTTCTCTGACGGGCCAGCAGAGGGCTGTGTCGATTGAGCCAGGAGCGTCCATGACTAGTACTGGCTGAAATGCCAGTACGGCTGTGTCCCTGACAGTCACCGGACCAAATCTAGGATCTCCCATCTCTTTCACCCCCACTCAGGGGAGAAACTTTTCAATCCCCAGGCCATTGCTGATGCTTTTAGCACATATTACAGCTCCTTATATAACTTGCGGGACGATCCTTCTTTTTTTTTTTTTTTTTTATTAAAGGTTTTCAACATACAAAATATTCATACAATCCCTTCATTAAAAAAGAAGGTAAATAACTTTATTCTATAACAACCCTTGTTTTTCCAACTCCCCCCCCTTATCCCCCCCCTTTTCGGAAGTCAACAAGTAATCTCTTGATTTTCCTTTTTATAATCTCGCCATGTCTCCCATATCTCAACCCTATTTTCATACTTCTGTTCTCCCCAGGGTCTTAAGAGTTCTAAATTTTTTGTTTTTTTCTACCCATAAAACCCACTCTTTATGTGTTGGAGCCTCTTTTTTTCCCAGTTTAAGGGTATTAAGCTTTTTGCTGAGTTTAGCAAGTGGGGAATTAATGTTTTTTTATAATGTTTAATCGACATTTTTGTCCCATGGAAAAGACAAGTCCATGGGTCTTCATTAACCTCTATGTTGGTAATTTTTTTTATTGATGATAATACCTCTTTCCAATATTTTTTGATTTTTGGGCAATCCCACCAGATATATGTTATTGAACCCATTTCCTTACATCCCCTCCAGCAGAGTTTTGAGCTCTCCAGATGGTATCTCCCCACTTTATCTGGGGTATTATACCATCTGGAGATCAATTTATAGTTCATTTCAGCCGTGCTAATATCTATAGCAGAATTATGTACAAATTTTAAACATTTTTCCCACTGGAGTCCCTCAGTACGGGTACCCAATTCACTTTCCCATTTTTCTACCAGTGGGGATACTGTCTGCTTCTCCCTTACGTTCAAGGTTTTATAAATATTTGAGATATTATTCTTTATTTTCTCTGATGAACACATTTGTTCGTATGGCGATAGATCATTAATTTCTCTTATTGGCTGAGGCAAGGAGGCGACAAAATGTCTAAGCTGGTAGTATCTCCACTCCGTTATGTTCCAATTTACTTTCTTTTTCTTAAGATCCACTAGTGTGATTATTTTTCCCTTTTCCATTATGACTTTTAACCTAGTGTCCTCTTCTCCCCACCAATTACCATATTCCTTTCCCTCCCCTGGTGCAAAAAACGTTGTGTCCTGTAGTGGTATTAATGGTGAGTTATACTTCCATTTTCCTCTGAAATATATTTTATCCCAAATTTTTAATAGCCGTGTAATAATATGTGTATTATTTTTCAACTCTCTATATTTTGGTGGAATCCAAATAATCTTACCTAATTGTGTACCACTTGTTGTGTTCTCAATTTTAACCCAATTTTTTCTACTCTCTTTTTTTCCCCATTCCATCACCCGTGTGAGAATTGATGCTTGATGGTATTTTTTAATATCTGGTAGTGCAAGTCCCCCCCTCTCTTTTGCTTCTACTTAGTGTTGTGTATTTTATCCTGGGTTTTTTATTTTTTCAAACAAATTTAGTTATCAGTGATTTTAAAATCTTAAAGAAAGCTTGTAGGATCTGTATTGGTATCATTAGGAATTTATACAAAATCTTTGGGAGAATCGCCATTTTTATAATATTAATTCTTCCCATCCATGATATAGCTCTTCGAATTAATCTATATATTTCTGTTTTTATTTCATTCAATAGTGGGATGAAGTTTGCTTTATATAACTTTTCTGGGGTTGGTGTTAATTTAATTCCTAGGTATTTTAACTTCTCTCTTCTCCACACGAAGGGGGATTCATCTTTTAGCCTATTCCTCTCTTGAGTACTCATTTTAATACTTAACATTTCAGATTTTGTTTGATTGATTTTTAAATTTGATAGTTCTCCATATTGCTTGAAGATTTTAATTATATTTGGAAGGTAGATCCTTGGATTGGAGACGTAGAGCAGTAAATCGTCAGCAAAGGCCGCGACCTTATGCTCTACCTCTCCAACAACCAGCCACTGATGTCTGGGCATTCTCTTATTGTTGCAAGCAGGGGTTCCAAAGAGATGACAAACAACATTGGTGACAGAGGACAGACCTGTCTCATTCCGTTGTACATCTCAAACGGTTCAGACAGTGTCCCATTTATTTTTATTTTTGCTGAGGGTCGGCTGTACAATGTACCAATCCATGCCATCATTCTAGGCCCCATACCCAATTCCTCTAGGTTTCTTAACATGAACTCCCAGTTGACCCTGTCAAATGCTTTTTCAGCATCTACTGACACTAGTATCACACTCGGAGTTCTACTTTTCAGCATTTGTTCTGTCAATAGGATCATTCTAATCCCATTATCCTTCCCCTGTCTACTGGGTATGAAGCCTGCCTGATCGTCGTGGATCCACTCTTCCATCAAGCATTTCATTCTTGTTGCTAGTATTTTTGTGAACAACTTGGTATCAGCATTCAAGAGAGAAATAGGTCTATAACTCGAGCACAGCGTTGGGTCTTTCTCTTCTTTTAAAATGACTGTGATCGAGGCTAACCGTGCCTCTCTACTCATATTGAATTGAGAGCCTAGTCCATTCATATACCCCTTCAGCCTTGGGACTAAGAGATCTTTGTATTGTTTTTAATAATTGATGGCAAATCCATCCGGCCCTGGGCTTTTCCCTACAGTGGTATCTTTTATAGCTTTTTCTATCTCCTGTTCTGTAATTGATGCTTCTAGGAGTGTTAATTTTTTTTTGTCTATTTTTTTCATTTTTTCTTTTTCCAGATAGGCTTTAATCTTCTCATCTCTATTAAGGATGATCAAACTTTTCAAAAGTTTGGTTCGACCAGAACACCCGAACTTCCCAAAAGTTCGGCCCGGATTTCAGAACCCCATTGAAATCAATAGGACCTGAACTTAGGTAATCAAAAAACACAATTTTGAAGCCCTAAAACCCAATAAATGCCCCTAAAAAGTGCCTAGGGTTCTGGGTCATGCCCCAGGGACTATTAATCACACAAAAAAAAAAGTTCTTAAAAATTGTAATTTTTGATAGAGAGCCAATTATTGAAAAAATTATTGAAAAAAAAAAAAAGAGAGATTTCTTTGGATTTAGTGTCTGGGGGGTCTAAAAAGTGTACCTGTGAACTTTCAGCTCTGTAGCATGTCCAGAACCAGAAAAAAAAAAGTTTGTTTGTTTTAGAATTAATATAGAACAGGATGGTGGCTTCTCTACTTTTACACCTGGCTTTTATTTGCAGGCATTTTATTGGGCTTTTTTGAGGACATGTTTGGAGTCAGGCATGACATCTGAACTTCTGTGTAGGGGTATATATACACACACACACACATGTATGTATATATACACATATACCCCCAAAAAAACGCTTGCTGCAAAAACACACCTGGGCGTTTTTGTAGCTGGTGTTTTTTTTTGGGCGTCTTTGGAGGCAGGCATAACATCTGTACTTCTGTGTAGGGGTATACACACACACACACACATGTATGTATATATACACATACACATATATAAGTGTGAAAGTAGCAGAACACTATGCTTGCGCTCATGAAATAATTAACACCCATATGGCTTCTCTGCTATAACACCTATATATGTGTATGTGTATAAATACATATCAGTGTGTGTATATATATACCCCTATACAGAATTTCAGATGTTTTGCCTGCCTCCAAAGACCCCCAAAAAATACCCCAAAAAAACGCCTGCAACAACACACCTGGGCGTTTTTTTTAGTGCAGGCGTTTTTTTGGGCATTTTTTGGGGGTCTTTGGAGGCAGGCAAAACATCTGAAATTCTGTATAGGGGTATATATATACACACACACATATGGATGTATATATACACATACACATATATAAGATATACTGTAGGTGTGAAAGTAGCAGAACACTATGCTTGCGCTAATTAAATAATTAACACCCATATGGCTTCTCTGCTATAACACCTATATATATACCACACACTGATATGTATTTATACACATACACATATATAGGTGTTATCGCAGAGAAGCCATATGGGTGTTAATTATTTCATTAGCGCAAGCATAGTGTTCTGCTACTTTCACACCTATATATGTGTATATATACATACATGTGTGTGTGCGTATATATACCCCTACACAGAAGTTCAGATGTCATGCCTGACTCCAAACATGTGCTCAAAAAAACCCTATAAACGCCTGCTACAAAATGCCGGGTGACAGGGGCGAAGCCACCTTCATGTTCCATATGTGTTCTAAGAGAAACAATCTTTTCTCTATAGCGGTCACCCTGACATGGAAGGGTTTTGTCACCCTGCCATAGCAGTCAGAGTCAGTTAACCCTACACTACACTATGGTCCCCTTACACTTAACACTTTCCCTACAGAAACTAGATTATTCAATCTAACTATAGTGGAAAATAGTACCCTAACTACACTAGATATCCCTTTCCTCACACTAATAATTGCTAAATGACACTTTGAGAGCAGAAGTAACAAAACTGCTTCCACTCTCTTCCACAGCCCTGTATTAAAATGGTAGAGATTTGACGGGGCTATCTTATATACTGGGGGGCGTATTCACTAATGATTGGCCTCTGGACCCCCTAGTCACTCCAATCACATTCCTAGCATTCTCCTGCCCCCTCAATTGGCTTTTACTGATGGTTCTGGTCCAATCACGGGCTTTTAAAGCCCAGTTCCTGTCCCATTGCATTTTGGTCGGTTCTGGTTGCCGAATTCCGAACTTTTTCAGCAAAAAGTTTGAAATTCGGCCGAATTTCGAACAGTCAATGTTCGGGTCGAACCGATGGTCGACCCGAACCGTTCGATCATCCCTAATCTCTATCGAAATTATTTTCTTGTTTACCCACGCCTCTTACCGCATATAGATTACCATAGTATTTTTGAAACTCCCCTGCTATCCCGGTAGTCGAATGGATTAGTTCTCCATTTTTATTTCTAATCTTGTCTATAAAATGTATTGCCTTTTTTTTTTTTTTTTTTTTGAGGATCCTTGCCAGGTTTTTCCCGATCTTATTACCCTCCACATATTTCTCTCTTGCTGCTCTATTAAATTCCTGTCTAGTTTCTTGTTGTAATAGGTCTTTTAATTCCTCTTTTTTCCTTTCTAATAGGGGGATTGATTCTCCTTTAATTATTGTTATTTTCTTTTTTTGTTTTTGTTCTAATTCGTAAACCTCTCTCATCAGCCTATCTTTATTTTCCGTTCTTTCTTTTTTCCTTTGTGCTCCTTAGAATACCACGCATGTATGCTTTTTGTGCTTCCAAATATCATTATTTTGGAAATAAAATTCCAGCTCTTTTTTTATTTCCCTTCCCCATTTTTTATCACTAATCAGTTCCTCATTGATTTTCCAAGTGGTCATTTTAGGGAGGTCTTTACCCATTTTCATTTTTACTGTAATGGGGGAGTGATCTGACCAGGTCCTAATCCCAACCCTTGCCTCTAATACTTTTTCAATCCATCGATGTTCTATCAAGAAGTGGTCAATTCTTGAGTATGTCCTATATATACTGTATTTGAATAATAAGTATAATCTCTTTCTTTTGGATGGAGTATTCTCCATATATCTGCTAATTGACTTTGATATAGGTTTTTTTTTAGCTCCTTTATCTGGTGGTTCGAGAACCTTTGATATCGCAATGTATTATCCATTTTTGGATCTAAGCTCAGGTTGAGGTCCCCGGCCAAGATCACCCCTCCTTTTTTGAAGTTTGTTAATTTCCCCAAGACCTTCCCTAGAAAAGCCACTTGACCTTCATTAGGACTATACATTTTTACTAATGTAATCTCTTCTTCATTTAGCTTCCCTTTCAAGAAGAGAGGAATCTACCTTCCGGATCCACCAACCTATCTTATAACACAAATCTGACTCCTCTGGCTAGACCAATAGCCACACCACTTGATTTTTTTTTTTTTTTAAATGAGTCTGCGTAAAACCAGATGGGGTGGCTACGGGAATATAGCCTGATATTTGAAGTATGCGTGATATGGGTCTCCTGTAGGAATATTACATCCGCGTTTAAGTATTTGATTTCTCCCAGAATTTTTTTGTCTCTTTACAGGTGAATTTAATCCTCGTACATTATATGACATGAAGTTCACTACACCCATCTCTTTATTTTAATTTTCCTAGGTATATCTCTCCAGGAGTATGATCCCTCACTAGGGGACAAGGGTTCTTGATTTTGTAAGCGGGATGCTTTTACATTATCATTTTTCCTGCTTCTTCCTTCCCTCCCTCCCCCTCCCCCTCCTCCCCCACACCCCTCCTCTTCCTCCCCCTTCTCACCCTCCCTCTCCCCCCTCCTATTCCTTGTGGGCACCTAGCTCTCTCTTGCCCCTTAGCTAGGCTGGTCTATTTGCCTCCCCACCATTTCAATCAACACCTCCTCCCCTCTCCCTCTCCCTTTCGACACCCCCCCTCCCCCCCGCAATCGGGTCTTCCCCAGTCCGATCCCCAGTCTTTAATTGATTTTTCCTTTGTTTTTTTATTCTTCTTTGATTTTTCTTGCCACTCATTTTCTTCCTCTGATTCCTCCTCTGGGGTCCCTTGATCTGTCCATCCCGGAATTTCCATTGCTGGAATTTTTAAAGCTTCACAGAAAGTCAAAGTTTCTTCTGGAAACCTCAGCAAAACCGTCTTTCCTTCTCTTCGTACTCCCAGTCCTGGTGGGTGGCTCCAGAAGCACTGCATGTTTTGTTTCTATAAGACTCCCACAACTGGTTTTGGGATACGTTTTCTATTAATTGTTTCCTGTGAGAGATCCGGAAAGACTTGTATGTCTACTCCTTCATATCTCATTATTGGTCTGTCTCTCATTTTTTCCCAGATTTGAGCTCTTACTTCGTATTTGTGGAATCTTGCTATCACATCTCTTGATTTTTCTCTTGGAGCATTTAGAGGTTTCCGTATTCTGTGGACTCTTTTGAATTCTATTTTATCTGTGATTTCCTTCCCTAAGACCGGATTGAATACCCTTTCTAGCTGTGCTGCCTTCAAACTATATTTCATGTGCTCGGCACTCAGCAGTGTCTGTCCCTTTAAGACCCTCCATTTTCCTGTAGCCTAGGGGCGGGTCTTCTCCCTTCTGCTATGGGCAAGTCTAAACTTGTCTATCCATTCCAGCGTGAGATTCCAAAGGGAACAGACATAGGACCTCTCAAGCTAAGCTATTGCAAATGTGATGAACACCAAAAGCCTGTAAGTAAAGGATTTGCTAGTTCAGCCTGTATGGAGGGATGTTAGATCTTTGTATAGATAATGTGTTCCAGTATGTAGTAAGCACATGTTAGTTAGTTCCTATCTTCTGCATAATTATGTATAATGTATGATGTTGAATAGCCATACTTATACCTGTCTTTTATATGTTTGTTTTACAGTTTTACCACTCACATACTTTTATGTCCTCTCATGTCCACCACATATCTGCTTATTCATATGTAAAGGCACATGTATGGATTATATCTCAGTAAAGGCTGCATCAAAGAAACCAGCGCTTCTTTTATTGAGATTTGGTTATTACTTGATGTGAAGCTGTGTACCTCAGGCAACACACAGCCGAGACATTACAGTAAAAAGGCTTTAAAACTTTATCAGAAGCAGTTAAGCAGCTTTGAATCGTCCACAGCAGTAAAAGGACTCATAAATCCAGGCTGTGTGGGAACAAAACGAAAGTGAAACTAATTTCACAAGGCTGTGTGTTTCAGTCATCATTATCATCCACGCTGCTAGCAAAATGGAGAAGCAGGACACAGAGAACAACACTCTGTCAGTTAACCCTCAATGCTCCTGTAAAGAGGAAGACACATGCAGCTTGCCAAGAACTAGGTCTAGATGCACAACACTGTCCGGAACACCCAGTCAAGCAGATCTGACTCCAGCGTCATCGCGCCACATCCGCCCAAGTGGAACGCACATCCGCCCTGTGGAACGCACGGCGTCCCGGAAGTGCGCTGCTATTGCTATTCTTTCATGCCACTAACCTCTATTCGTTTGTGAGTACCTTTTTAATCTCTAATAAAGCATTTTAAAAAACGGTACTACTCTATGTGAGCCTTCTTCCCCCATATATCGGTACACCTTTGGACCCTAATACCGTGGAGCCTGGTTTACAAGAATTGGACCACCCAACCACTTTGATGGTCAGTGGAGGAGACCCAGGATTATAGACTCAAGGCCTGACACCCCTGTAGGGGTATACAGCTCTGGTGAGTGCGGTCCAAGGGGTGCGGGGAGCACTGCATGGTCACCATATACCTGAGCACCTCCAATATCCATTATCAGAGCACCTGCACTCAAGTCACTTTTTGCCCTGTATTTTAAGAAAAGTTTTTTACCATTGTGGGACTATCCTCCTTTCTTAGTTACTACGGACTTATTTATATTTATACTTGCACTATTGCTGCCATAATATTTATACATCTACTGTGCACTTTATTTATGCCATACTTGATGCTTTGTATTTTACGATTATAAGGCTGTTGATTTAAGTGGATCCAACTGATGTTTACTTTTTATACACCTTAATTATTTAATATTTGTTACCATATTGTATACACTCCAATCTACACCTATTTTGTACTAACCTTTCCTCACAGTTTTAGCACAAATATTTATTATCCACAGAACTGAATTTCCTACATTATTGCACATATTTATTGGAGACACGCACATGATGCACTTGACACTTTAACAACTATTATTCATATTGGTAATTTATATCATATATACACCTAGCACCTTTTTTCTGGACATATAGAACCATCAGCATATCTTGGCAGCGCCATACACCTTCCCCCCCTTTTTCTTCACATGTATGGATTATATCTCAGTAAAGGCTGCATCAAAGAAACCAGCGCTTCTTTTATTGAGATTTGGTTATTACTTGATGTGAAGCTGTGTACCTCAGGCAACACACAGCCGAGACATTACACTAGCATTTCTTCTAGTTTTTCTTCTTTATCTTTTTCCGGTAGTCCCCTAATCTGTAAGTTCTTCCTTCTATTTCTATTCTCTTGGTCTTCCATCTTGTACGCCATACTCCTCTTTTCTAACTGCATTTTCTTAATTTGTTCATTTAATTTTTTTAACTTTTTCCCATGAGTATCTATCTTTGTTTCTGTTTCTTCTACTCTTATCAGGATATGTCCTAAGTCTCCATATAGAGTAGCCATTTCAGTTTAATTGATCTCTCTAAATTAGAGAACATTTCCATCATTTCTGATTTTGTAGGGGGTTGGTCTTTAATCCTTAGAGCTTCCTCCTTTCCTGATTCACTATCTCCCTGTGTTTGTATGCTCTCTCTAGATAGATCTAGGCTCTCTTCTCCTGTTGTTCCTGATGCTTTTAGTTCTTTAGTCTTCTTATTTCCTTCACTATTTTATTTTGTTCTTACAACTGGTTGAGTTTGAGTTTCAGATATTCGATTTTGCCCTTTCCCTTCCTGAGTCATGTATTTTTTAATAGTTCCAGGACTGGCCGTAATTTTTGTGGGTTTTCCCGTCACCTCCTTTGTCTGTTTATTCTTCATTTTAGACATAGTAATTCCTTTTGTATGCGGCTTGTATATATATATATATATATACTGTACTCTTACTTTTTTTTTGTTTTATTTCAAATAATTTTTATTGAGATTTTCAAACATCAAAACAAAGAAACCAAAAGAAAAAACAAGCTCGCGGGCGCAGCCGCCGAGCCGATGTTGGAAGATATGTAACATGTAGAAGAGCATATACATAAAGCTTTACTGTGTATTGTGACTTAAGCAACATTTCCATACAAACAGTAATGAAGAGTGAACAAACTATCAACAGGAGTCAAGACAGGAATTATCCGTTCTGGGAGGGGGGAGAGGGCATGGGTAGGGAGGGAAGGGAGTGAGATGGAGTAGGGAGGACCGCGGTGGAGGCAGCAAGAGGGCCGCGGCCCTCGCACCACCTACGCCACGGGTCCCAATTCCCTTCAAAGGTTTCGTAGGATGGAGTTCTCAGAGCCAGGAGTCTTTCGTATTGGTAGTTGAGCTGTACCTGTGAGATCACTTTGGACGGATTGGGGGGTGAGGAGGTGCGCCAGTGTCTAGCAATGGCCAGCGTGGAGGCTAGTAGAATGTGGGAAACTAACGTGCGTTGTGCTGGTGGAAAAGTGTCAATCCCCAAGAGCAACAGGGCAAAAGCAGAGTCCGGGTTTGTGTTAGTGTCCGTGATTTGTGATATAATAGAAAAAATTTTGTGCCAGTAGCTGGCGAGTGACTTACAAGTCCAAAAAATGTGGAAAATAGAACCCAGTTGTCCACAGTCCCTCCAGCAGCAGGGCGATAGAGACGAATAGAACCGAGCCAGTAATTGGGGGGTCATGTACCATCTGGTCAATAGTTTCTGGTAGGTTTCCCAGTGGTTAATACAGTGGGATGAGGCGTATGCCGATTTTAGTGCATAGGTCCACTGGTGCAAAGAAAATTCTCTGGCGAGGTCCGACTCCCAAGCAGTCATCAGGGGGGTCTTGGACAACTGGGTTTTTTGGTGTAGGATAGAGTAAAAGAGGGTAATGTCTTTATTACGTGAATTTGGGTTAGTCATGTGGTTCCAAGCTAGAGAGTCTAGTTTAATGTCAGGGGGGGGGGGGTGTTTGAGCAGGAAGGACGAGATTTGGGTGTAGGAGAAGAGGGCCTTAGCTGGAAGGTGATGTTTCAAGGAGAGGGTTTTGTAGGGTATGAGATCTCTGCCAGCATAAAGCTGGTCAATCCACAAGATGTCTGCTGACCTAAAGAGGGTAAGGGACAAATGGGGGATGAGGATCTCTAGGGTCCGTAGAGGAAGCCTAACTTTGGTGCTGTTAGTATTGGGAGACGAGTGGAAGAGCAGGGAACGCCATGCCAGGATGGAGGCATGTGTAGGGGGAGAGAGATTAGCGAGGTTAAGTGGCTTCCAAGCATCCGCTAGGAGCAACAGGGAGAGGTCGGACGTATATGAACAGGACGCTTCAAGGGAAGTCCAGCATGAGAGGTCTGGGTCCGCAAACCAGTGGGGCAGTTGTGCTAGAATCGAGGCTGTGTAGTAGTCCCCAATGTCAGGCAGGCCGAGACCTCCTGCACATCTATGTAGTGTGAGATATTTAAGGGCACATCTGGCCTTTTTACCCTGCCACAAGAAGCGTTTCATGCAAGCAGCCAATTTGTTGAGTTGGTGAGAGGAAAGAGGGATGGGAAGGGTCCTGAACAGGTACAGGACTTTGGGTAATAGGAGCATTTTAAAGGTGGCAACCCTGCCCACCCACGAAAGTTCATGCCTGGCCAGGGCCGCCAGATCCTTGTTGAGCTGGAGCAGCAGGTGATCCAAATTTAAGGAAGACATTTTGGGGATGGAAGGGGCTAGGGAGATTCCGTACTCTTACTTTTTCTTTCAGCACTAACTTGACCCAGTAGGATCTAATAGGTTAATTCCCTTAATTTTTCTCCAATGGGGTTAAGTTTATTAGCCCCCGCCGCTCACTGGGATTTTTCCTGGGCGGAAGTAGGGCAGAGTATTATATCATGTGCTCTTTTTTGTTCTTTTTACCTAAAAGAGGGTATACTCACCTCCTCTTTTAAGGTGGGCACTAACAAAGTCAAAAACGAAAAGAAAAGAGGAGTCCGGCAGCTTTTGGAGCTACTATCCAGAGAAAGTTATATTAGTTACCCTCCTCCTTTTTTTTTTTTTTTTAAGCAACGAGGTATAATGATGTTATTGACTTTACCTTTATGTTTTATAGCCAAATATTCTCATACAGTCTTTACAAAACAGCTTGTGATAGATACAGATCCTATAGTACGTAGGGGAGATTGCAGAGTGTATGTGAAGGAGGCCCCCGGTAAATCGCCTTTTAGGGGGGGTCTCGTAAGGCCCTTTGTGTGAGTCCCTCCTATACTTCTTATACAGATTTTCCAAGGTGGTCAGTGTCACAGTCCCTAAGGAGTCCTCAAACCTAGTTATAAGTCCTAGGGAACAGTGTATTTTTTTTTGGAATCACTTTCCCTCCAGGGAGCAGTAATTTGCCCCGCAGCAGATGGCCGATGCTAGGGAAAAAATGATTCCTTCCTTATTCAGACCAAACTTTCAGGGCTTCCTCACTTAGAACCACCTGGGCCGATATCTCCCCTAGCACCAAGTCAACAGCCAACAGCAAACAGTGGTAGGGGGGTTCATTTGTTAAGCCTTCTCCTCTGCTAAATTGCGACCTACTCCTCCTTAGGACATAGATGCTGAACTAGGCAAATAGACTCCCACCCTAATACAGTTCAATCAATCCGCATCTCTCTGCAAGGGGATCAGTTAGATCCGCTGTAAGCACAGTACACAATATATATGTGGCAGAGGATCGGCCGGTAAAAAGACTTTGAAAAGACTTTGAAAAGAATTGGGGGGTTTTCCCGCTCTCACCAGTCCCTTCTGACTTGATCCAGGGTCGCCTCCTGCAGAGCGGGTCAGATAACCGGGTGCTATTGCGTCTCTCCACCGGCGGTCCATCTGGCACTGCTCTCTGATTGCTGGCAGGGACTTTGCCCTGTCTGTCTTTGTAGCAGCGTTCTCCAAGTCGGCTGTTTATCCCCGATGCTCAGCGGAACTCTGCTGGTTCAGCGGGTCCAGCGTGTCACGGGGAGCTCTCCTGGGGTCTGGCGGAGTGGGGTAGTGCGGTCTCAAGCTAGTCACTCATGGGAGCTGGAGGATCGGGAGTCTCTGGACGGCGTTCCCCGGCGCTCTAGCGTGCACTCGGCATCGGCGCCATTGACAGGCTCCTACCCCGTCAAAAAAGAATAAGGGGACGATCCTTCTACCGTGCAACCTTCATTGAGCTCAATTGATACCGTCTTGAATAGCATTCACCTTCCCAAACTATCTCCACAACAGTTGGAATTTCTCAATTCCCCATTCACACCCTCTGAACTAGCTGCCAGTATTAAATCTCTACCTAGCAACAAAGCCCCTGGTCCCGATGGGTTCAGTGGCGAATACTATAAGCAATTTTCGCATCTATTGACCCCCCCACCTGATAGACGTATTTAGCACGGCTGCTGCCTCCTCCTCTTTCCCCCAAGAAATGTTGAATGCTCTCATCGTTACACTGCCAAAACCAGGAAAGTCTCCGGATGCACCCCACAACTTTAGGCCGATCTCCCTGTTAAACATTGACCTAAAGATCTACGCTAAATTAATTGCCTTATGCCTTATAGATATATTGCCCTCCTTGATCCACCCGGATCAATCGGGTTTCACGAAAGGGAGACAGACATCTGATGCCACGAGGAGGGTGTTAAATGTAATCCATCATGCAACCCGGTCGAAATTGCCTTCTCTGCTCCTGGCTTTGAAGGCATTTGACCGGGTGCATTTGGGTTATCTGCGTCAAGTCCTCCAGAAGTTTGGTTTTCAGGGTACTATACTGTCGGCGATAATGGCCCTATATTCCTGCCCTTCGGCTCGGGTGTATGTGGATGGCATGCTGTCGCAACCCTTTGCCATTTCCAATGGCACTAGACTGGGTTGTCCTTTATCCCCCCTTATTTTCAACCTAGCAGTAGAACCCTTGGCTGCTTCCATCCGCATGCATCCCGGGGTGAGGGGTATCCCAATGGGGCAGGCGGAACATGTCATCGCCTTTTTGCGGACGATGTGGTCCTGATGCTTTCTAGAGTTGCTTCATCATTGCTGGCAGTATCTTAAATTTTATCTCACTTTCAAGCAGTATCCTTCTATAAAGTGAATGCAACAAAATCGTTTATTCTAGATCTCGGGGTTAGGCCGGACACCAGATCCTATTTGTCAAACAAATTCCCTTTTGGTTGGAGTGATGATGGTATCAAATACTTAGGCATTACGCTTACTAAACATACAAATCTTTTGTTCCGGACCAATTACACGCCATTCCTTGCCACGCTCTCAGCCACCTTGTCTGCTCTTTCCAGATACGAACTTTCCTGGATGGGTAGACTGGCGGCCTTCAAAATGTCAGTTCTTCCGAAATTACTATACTTATTTAGAACTCTCCTTACCATTAACTTTCCTTCGTAGGGTTCAAGCCACAGTAAACAAATTCCTATGGCAAAACAGAAGGTCCCGATGTGCATTTAATAAACTTACTAAACATAGACGAGCAGGCGGTCTTGGCCATGTCGTCCTTAAGGATTACTATATCGCCTCGTGTTGGCCCAGATGAGACATTGGTTTCAACCTATGTTACCACACCACAGGCCCTCACTAGAAACATCAGCTGTACCAGGCAGGGACCTGGTTGCTTTGCTGTTCTCCCAACCCATGTCCCCTACTGGTTTGGCCCATCTTCCCCCCACAGTTGTGGCATCTATGCATGCTTGGCAGACCCTTCTTCGGAACAAATACACCACTTCTATGAAAGCGGTACCCATTCCCATAACAGTGTGCACCACCTGTATACCACATCTCTCATTGCGAGTGTGGCAGGCACGGGGAATTAACTGGTTGCAGAAACTATATTCCTCCACTACACTCAAATCCTTCTCCTCACTCCAAAATGAATTCCTTCTTCCAGAATCAGAAAAATTCACATATATGCGTATCTCCTCTCTTCTGAGCGCAGCGACCCCTACCGCGTGTGCTATTCCCTCTAACATCCTAAGTTACCTAACTAATCCGGGAGATGTCAAGGGGGGGATCTCCCTTATATACTCCACATTAGGAGATAAACTTATCTTTGAGAAAAATAAATCCCTAATAGCGTGGGAATCTGATTTACACACACGCTACTCCTTGGAACAATGGCGTTATGCCATAGCCTCGGTACATAGATTTACTAGAAATGCTAACAACTGGGAAATGATGCACAAGATTTCCAATCGGTGGTATCTGACTCCCTTTGAATTGAATAAATTATATCCACACCTCCCCAATACGTGTTGAAGAGGCTGCGGTCAACTAGGCACCCTCTTACACCACCTTTGGTCCTGCAAATATCTCTCCAAGTTTTGGACAGATGTTTTTCATCTACTAAAGGAGGTGACGTCCCTTCCTATACCTTTGAATCCCGGTCTAGCTATACTAAACTTAGAGATTGATAGCATCCCTTACGCTCTTAGGAATGTTGTCACTAACATTCTTCTAGCTGCCAGGCTAACAATCCTACGCGGGTGGCGGTCCCCTTTGATCCCTTCTCTAAATTAAATTATCCAACTGAACCAACAGTTCTGCACATATGAAAGAATATTTGCATCTGCACATAATGGGTTGGACAAGGCAGATAAGAGCTGGAGTCCGTGGTTGGAGTGGCACAGTAATTAATTAATTAATGTGGTGTTGTAGTGCTGAATCTTTGATAACACTGACATGTACTTAAGCTTTTTATCCGTTCAGACTCCCCCTTCCCAGTTTGATTTCCCCAACCTTTCGAAGTTATACTATAATATGTTGAATTTACCTTGTTTATTTAAATGCAAGTGAATACACAACAATTTTATGCATGTCATCAAGATTGTCCAGGTACGGGCTAACGCCTCTTTGTGTTGGTACCTGGGATCTGTAACGGTATTTTTTTTTTTCTTACTGTTTGTATCTGCTGTGTTTCCTTATTGCCAATAAAAAACTATTGAAAGTTAAAATATACACAAAATGGTATAGGACCCCGGATAAACTACAAAAAATTTATGCAGACACATCCCCGCTTTGTTGGAGATGTAAGCTACAAAAAGGTATTTAGCGGTCCTGATTGAAGGACTTGTTCCAGTTCACATATGGTGGATTCTTGTAACACGATTTTATTATCTTCATGTCTGTGGGTATGCATTTGGCATTTTATTAAACATTTTGCAAACAGTGACCACGGGTAATGCACTAGGCCACGGGTAATGCACTAGGTGTTTGCGCCTCCTTTTCTCTCTTTTTCTTTGTACCCATGTTGGAGTTCCCTGCCTGAGGAGAGCAGCACGCCAGTCTTCCCCTACGGAGTGAGCGCTAGGCCGAATTTTGTAATACAAAAAGGTGTGCTGCTACACATCTGGTGGGAATTTCACCTCATCCAGCCCTTCTGGAAGGACATACATAACTTCATCTTCCGTATCACAACATATATTCTGGACTACACACCGACCCAATATCTCCTCCACCACACATCGCTGCCCCAATCGGCATATAAGAAATCACTTACTTTACACCCTATAAACGCGGCTAAAATGTGCGTTCCCTGTTGCTTGCTATCTATTCCCCCCGTCAACTGTAGACTGGTTTAGGCGCATCAACAAAATAGCGGACATGGAATATCTAGTCCACCAAGCTAAAGATTTCCCTGATAGATTCCACAAAACCTGGGCCCCTTGGTTAGAATTCACCCATTCTGCAGAATTCTTCAGACAGATAAACAATACTACATAACATCCTATCTCAGGTCACCCACTAACAGGAACATATCTCTTTAACTTACCCATCCTCACCTATACATGACATTATCCCTACTTTAACACACCCTTGACCCCCTGACCCCTGTCCTATTTCTGAACTGCTACCTTCTTACCTACACCCCTCAAGGGTCTTACCTCCCCTCTTTCTCCTACTTCTTCCCTTACTGGGCCTATTCTCCCTTACACCCATCCTCCACTCGGTACCCTATTTGACCTCCTTCCAAAATATGCATTCCCCCTCTACCCTGTAGGTCGTCCCTACTCCCAACTCCTTTTCCTTATGTTTGGCACAAGGGCACTCCCTGATAACCCTTAGCCTCTAGGTAATAAGATGGTTGGCCCAACCTTTGTCGTGGTGGTCTCACCCCGGGTTCAGTCACAGCGTGATCCCCTCGGGGGTGCCTGGACCCTGGGAGGACTACCAAGTCGACCTAAATAAATGTTTGCCCACTTTTTCTTACGCTGGGCTCCAGTTATAAGCTTCTTTTTATAGCTCAATGCAATGAGGTCTTACTTGGTTCTCTTTTGATCTCATTAAGTTGGTTATAGACCTATGTCTTAATACTAATCTTCATACAGCTTTTGTACATTGCTTTCTGTTTTGTACATTATGTTTGCTAAAAAGTTTAATAAAATGTTTTGAAAGAAATGTCAGTATTGCTGCATCAGGCTACACATATCGCAAAAATGCGCCACTTTACAGGCACATTAAGGGGACCCCCCCAAGCACAATATTTAATGGAATTTTAAATGTTTAGTGTTTCACTTTAAGCATCATTCAAATCACTGCTCCTTTAAAAATGATTGTTTTAAAAAAACATTTTTGCATTGGTACATGTCCCCCAGGGCCGTACCCGGACCCCATATGCTTTTTTGGGGCAATAATTTGCATTTAAGCATTTAAAATATGACTTTTGATTTTTCATATTCGAGTGCCATAGACTTCAATGGAGTTTGAATGTTCTAAACAAACTTTTCCCCCGTTCACAAAGTTCTGGTGAGAACTTAACTGGGGGGTGTTCGGCCCATCACTAATACCCAGTAAATGAATAGCCTTAGATGATGAACAGAGATTAAACAAATCCTCCTATATAAATTTTACCTGTATATCTGCTGTCTTCAGCTTTCTACACTCTTTGCAAAGGGCAGATGATGTTAAAAATCCTTCTAGTTCTTTGAGCAGCACATAGGGGTGGGTGGGGAAAATGGGCTTACACCGTGTGAGAGCTGATTGGAGGAAAGGGACACACCCCTTCTCAACATAGGCAGAGAAGCAAAGGAACATGCAGAGCTGTAGTCTGGATAGACAAGCTCCCTGCTCTAAGCTCCCTCCCCAACACAAATTTCAGCTACTGTTATCTCATGTGTTGGAGAGCTTGTCAGAAGTGACTCATGCTGATAACAGAGGAAAGAAGCACCAAAGAGAAACAGCACTGGTCCCCTCCCTCCTCATCACTGGGTGAGCTTTGGAGAGAGATAAGTACCTGTAAATGCTACATTTATATACAATATGTGCTTAGTTCAACTTTCATGAATGGGGTTTACAACCACTTTAAATATTAAATGTTTATATATGTTCCTTCTCAATACACTAACAAAATACTAAAATTAACAATAATAAATATAATGCTATAACTGCTGGTAACCCAATGTTGATCCATACATTTTAGTGGATAAATGTTTTTGTATTCAGGTCAGGTCTGAACAGAATTATGTAACATTTTGGGAAAAATATACAGCCAAGAAGTCCAATACTTGATGCCATTATAGCAAAAACCTCCACAGCCACCATGTATTTCCCTCTGGTGCTCAGATAGGCCGGGATCATGGCAATCCAGACACTGCAGAACACCAGCATGCTGAAGGTGATGTACTTGGCCTCATTAAAACTGTCCGGTAATGTCCTGGCTAAAAAAGCTATAATGAAGCTCACAGCTGCCAGAAGCCCCATATATCCCAGGACAGAGTAGAAGCCGATAACTGAACCCTCATTACACTGAATGATGATCTTTCCCTGATAAGAGTGAGTGTCCCGATCCTGGAAGGGTGGAGAAATAGACAACCAAGTGACACAGATTATGACTTGGACCAGTAAAAAGACACAAATGATCAAATTGGGCAGTTTGGCTCCCATCCATTTCCTCCAGGGACTCCCAGGTTTGGTGGCTTTAAAAGCAATATACACCATGATACTTTTGGAAAGTAGAGAAGAGACGGCAACTGAGAAGATGACACCAAAAGAGGTGACACGCAGCATGCAGGTCACATCTACTGGATGGCCGAGGAACAAGAAGACACAGAGGAAGCTCAGCATGATGGAGACCAGGAGAAGATAGCTCAGGTTCCGGTTATTAGCTTTAACAATGGGGGTGTCCCGGTAATGTATAAATATCCCCAATATTAAACCAGTCAGAAGACAACAGAGGATGGAGACAGCTGAAAATACTGCAACAATGGCATCATCAGTGTAGGAGAGAAATTCCATCAATTTAGAAACACACCGATCCTTCTTCTCATTTGGCCATTCTTCATCAGGACATTTCATGCAGTTTTCACTGTCTGCAGGAAGAACAATACAAACACAATGAGCATCGGAGTCAGAGCTTCTGAAAAAAATTGCCTTGTGTTGTCACACATCTAGCAATGGAATTTCTATCAGTGCATTGTGGGGGGAGGAAAATAGAATATAATAAATAATAAATATGATATACTGCAAATATAATACAAATATATATGTTAAAAAAATGATAATGTAATAAATGACCTAAATACTGTACATAATTGAATGGCCTATTGGCGCACATGATGTCTGTGTCCCTTGGACACATTGCATCACTAATCAATAGATAGGCTCTGTGATTGTTGCTTCTGATTACATGATGGATGTGATTGGACACAATTAAACAATTCTGCCTGTGACTCAATCTGCTCTGTTTCTCCTCACATAGAGCTCGCAAGTGAGGAGAGAGTGAGCCAAACTGTGTTGCCAGCAGGGGATCAGTGAGTTTTGAAGCATTTTAACTGTTTTTCATACACTGATCACCCAGCCAGTGTCCCCAATCCAATCCACATCTGTCAACAGTGTCCAATCCACATCTGTTGCAGTGTACCAGTGATCAATCAACATCTGTCACAGTTTACCAGTAATAATCCACATCTGTCACAGTGTACCAGTGATTATCATCTGTACCCAGTGTCAAATCAACATCTGTCATAGTGTTCTAGTGATCATCAACAGCTTTCACAGTGTACCAGTGATTATCATTATCAGTCACACTGTACCAGTGATCAACGACTTTCAGTGTACCCAGTGTCAAATCAAAATCTGTCATAGTGGACCAGTGTCAAATCCACATCTGTTACAGTCATTCATAGTATACTGTAAATAAAATAAAATGTGGTGTCCAAGTGTATAACGCATGATTGTAACAGAGCTGCATCCAATAACTCAAAGTGTTTTGTGGAACAACGTCCACTTCTTCAGGAGTAAATGCAGGGTGTGTGTCTGTGAAAAATAAATAATAACAGAATGGTTGGGAAAGATTACAAAAAAAGGAAGTTTAAAACTTCCAATGGGATATCCTATCCTGCTACTTACAAAACAGCTCTAAATTGGACATGGTGGTGATGAGGATTGGAGGCTCCTGGGGACATCTGTCCCAGTAGCTGTAGCAGTGTGACCTGTGGAGACCAAAGGCACTGATAGAGGGCAGGTGGACTTCAAGAATGTATAAGTTAACATAATGTAATAATACCAGCAGCAGTCCAAGAGATTTCTGTGAAAAAAATAATGTGCTTAAATAAATAAAATAGATGTACGATCATAGAAGTGAATCAGGTGTAGCCAGATGGCTGCTGAATAATTTGAAAAAAAAGCTAAGTGTGTAATAGATAGTATGTTGGTGTGGGTTATGTTGGTGTGGCTCACAACCCACATAAGTAAAAAAAACAGAAAAGATGATAAAATGTAATGAGAAAGACATAAAAAATAGAAGGGAACCAAAAATAATATGTGACCCAGCAAAGAGGAATTTTTACAGAGTATATAACACTGAATACCTCGTAGTCCTATATCCTGGGGCTGTAATTCAGAATGTGGCCGCAGTAACCCAGAGGGGAAAAAAGGAAATGTAGTCCAACCAACACTGCCATCAGTACATGTGGTCAACAAGCACAAGTCCCTCCCAGCGCCACCCAGGTGCTGCCTAATGGGGGGCAAGGCAAAACAAGGTGTGTGATAGATAATGTGTTAGTATGACTCACAACCCACATAAGTAAAAGATGATAAAATGTAATGAGAATAGAAGGGAACCAAAAAAAGTATGGTACCCAGCAGGAGTGGTGGTTTACAGAGTATACAAAGGTTAATACTTTGTAGTACTATATCCTGGGGCTGTAATTCAGGGTGTGGCCACAGTAACCCAGAGGGGAAAAAGGGAATGTAGTCTAACCAACACTGTCAATGTCATCAGTACCCATGGTCAAAAAACAAAGGTCCCTTCCAGCGCCATGCAGGTGCTGCCCATTTGGGGGGATTACAGTGCCCACCCTCCACATCTGATTAAGAGAATTCCAGTAGGTCAGTACCTATGGACTCACAGAAATTGCGCTGATGAAACTTATTTTGAAAAGCAAGCCACTATGCTACAAAATAATTACCTACAAAGAGGTTACAGTAGAAAATTACCTAAAATGCAAAAAATCGCCCACAAGGTATACTTCTCTTTCAGGGAGAACAGGAAGGGACACTGTTTAAAATCCATCCAATCATCAAACATAACAATCAGGCAAATGACATTAGGTGCATTTTTGCTAAACATTGGTCTATCCTTACAGAGGATCTGATAATAATTATGTAGACAAGAGACCACATCTTACCTTCAGAAAGAATAAATCATTCAAGGACATCATGCTCACATAAGCCATTTTTCCACACAGGGCAAATGTGACCCCTGTGGCTCCCGCCCAACAGGTACCTTTAATTGCGGGAGTAGTGAATATTGCCGATACATATATGAAAGTAAGAGATTTATATTCTCAAACTCTGAGGTTTTCAAACCCAGACACTTTATTAACTGCAACACCAAAGGAATAGTTTACCTACTTACCTGTGGTTGTGGGTCATATTATGTTGGGAAAACCAAGAGAAAATTCTGGAAGCGTATGAAGGACCATGTGACTGACATCACTACAGGGGTTCTAGACAGCCCTATCACAAGACACTTTGCAGATAAACACAAATAGCGAGCTGACACTCTTTCATTTCCTGCATTAACAAGAATACATCCCCCACCTAGGGGTGGAGACTTCAATTGGTTGATACTACAAATCAAAACTAAATGGATTTTTAGATAAAAAGTGACTGAACAGCAAGGTCTTAACGATTCGATTAGTTTTGCACCTTTCCTAAATCCAGATTAATTCAGGCCTGGGTGTGAGATAGGTCTTTGAACGCACCTAATACTCACTTTACACTCTCGTTTATTCGCTTATTACTATATTGGGTTACGCTCAATAGATGGAAAACTCACATGGGACAACCTTATTGGATTCAACCTTATGTTTGAGATATGTTTAATTACAACTAGGATATAATTATAAAAATTTTCTTTTTTAATTTGGAATAATATATATTATCTTCTTTTTTTTTGTCTTAAATTGCTAATGGACGACTCCGACCCATGTTCCCTTTTTGTCTTTCCATCTTGCTGGTGCCATTGGCACAGAGTGTCATTGAGTCTTTCCCCGCTATGGGTGGGTGCCTGGCCCCATCTGGCTGGAGTATCACTGTGGGTTTCTCCATTTTTGGAGGCCATGTACTGGGGCATGGCTGCTGTTGCGCCCAGGCTGGATTGCGGCTCGCCTATGGTGGGTGTTGAGGGGTGCCCTGGCCTTTTCATGGATGTGTACACATATAGGTGCATTGGTTTATGGCTTTTTACCTTTGTTGCCTTTTTATTCCCTTTTTTGTTCTATTTCATTTGATGATTGTGCATTGGTTTCTATGTGTGTATGCTCCTTGCTGTGGTTTGCCTGCTTTTGCTCTGACCATCAGAGGGTTATCTCTGTGCAATGTCAACTCTGTCTGACGCTGTAATTTCCACACCTGCGCAATGTATGCTCGGGGCGGTGACTGATTGCATCACTTTTGGTCATGTGCAGATCACTTCCTGGCCGCCATCTCACCTGGGATGGATCTATGCTGTCGCCATATTGCAGACCATGCGGTGGCCGGTAATTTGAGGGGGGAGGCCCACCCCAGGATCCAGGCACACTCCAGCACACGGGCACGACCACTGGTGTTCTGGCCACACTTGATCCGCTTCAAACAGAGGTTGCAAACAGCAACGCTGCAGTCTGCTGCACATGTGTTGAAAAAAGCCCACGCCAATGAACTTTTGGAAGTCAGCGGGGAGTTAGCAGAGCCCTGCACCTGTGGAGTTCTGTGGTGTGATGCAAAAAGGTGGCTGCCCTTAAGCCAGCCCCTGGAGGACATCCTGCCTTGTTGGAGTTGTTCCACCTCCTCCTCACTTTCCTCCTCTATTCTCTCAGGCACCCAAGCACGGTCAGTGACCTCATCATCCCCTCCCTCCTTATCACTGGAGCAAACTTGGCAGTATGCTGCAGCTGGGGGAACATGACTGCTGGTTTCTTGTCCGTCATTGTTACCCCCTCTCTCTAGGCTCACAGTATTACCTTCCTCAACCTGGGAACCAACATCAGAGCATTCAAATTGCTGCGCATTCTCCAGCATTCTTTAACTGACACCATGATCGAATAATTCAGGTGACTCCTCTGTGCATGGTGGTGAGGCTATGTTGTGGAAATTTTTAGGGATGAGCTTCGAGTTCGAGTCGAAGGTAAGTTCGACTCGAACATTGCTCTTTTAATCGTTCATGGAATGACGAACAAATGTGCTTCTTCGCTGGAAATTCGAGTTTCCCATAATGCACTGCACACGCGCCACACATGCAGCGCGTTATGTGATTGGCCAAAGCATGCACCCTGACCTCATGCTTTGGCCAATCAAATGATCTCTGCCATGATTGGACTAAAAGCAGGCTGCCTTTAGCCAATCATGGCTCAGGGGCCAAGTACACACCCCACGCTGCATAAAGGCTGCTCGCACAGCCGCAGCGTGTAGTGTCATTGTGCGGGTGATGAGACAGGGACAGACACGCAATTGAAGCAGGGAGAGAGTAGCTTTTTTGGAGCTTGTCAGACAGTGCAGAGACATTGCTAGCAGTGTAGGGAGGGCCAGGTACGTGTGTGAGGTAGGGAGAGATTTATTTCTTTACATCATATCAGACAGTACAGCGCCAGTGATTGAGTAGCAGTGTAGGGAGGGCCAGGTACCTGTGTGAGGTAGGGAGAGATTTCTTTCTTTACATCAGATACCAGTCAGAGTATTGTTCATCAGTCAGTTGTGGAACATTCTATAATCATCACAGACCTATAGAACTATAGATCACTTCAGATATCAGTCAGTGTATTCAATGGTCAGTTGTGGAACATTATATAAACATCACAGACCTATAGGACTATAGATCACTTCATATATCAGCCAGTGTATTCATCGGTCAGTTGTGGAACATTCTATAATCATCACAGACCTATAGAACTATAGATCACTTCAGATATCAGTCAGTGCATTCATTGGTCAGTTGTGGAACATTCTATAATCATCACACACCTATAGGACTATAGATCACTTCAGATATCAGTCAGTGCATTCAATGGTCAGTTGTTGAACATTATATAAACATCACAGACCTATAGGACTATAGATCACTTCATATATCAGCCAGTGTATTCATCGGTCAGTTGTGCAACATTCTATAATCATCACAGACCTATAGGACTATAGATCACTTCAGATATTAGTCAGTGTATTCATTGGTCAGTTTTGGAACATTCTATAATCATCACAGACCTATAGGACTATAGATCACTTTAGATATAAGTCAGTGTATTCATTGGTTAGTTTTGGAACATTCTATAATCATCACAGACCTATAGGACTATAGATCACTTCAGATATCAGTCAGTGTATTCATTAGTCAGTTGTGGAACATTCTACAATCATCACAGATCATCCATCTATAGGATTAGAGATTACATCAAATATCAGTGAGAGTATTGTTAATGGGTCACTTGCGTACATCCATAACCACCACAGCTCATCTATAGGGCTATCAATTACATCTTATCAGGCCATTGAGTAGCTATTGGTCAGTTGCGTATACCCTATATTGATCTGTATCAACATCATGTCCAAAAGGCCGACAAGGAGAGGCCGATGCTCACAGGCCACAAAAAGAGGGCAAGCAGTCTCTGTGTCCATTGTGAAAAGTGGTGGTCACAGTCGACAAAGTGCATCCTCTGCAGGCGGGGCACACCCGTCCTTTATTTCCGGCGCTGCCCGTGCTATTCAGCCACAACATGTGGAAGAGTTGGAGTGGATCAATAAGCTGTCCTCATCCTCCTCTGTCTCTGACACCCACGCTCCCAGTAATGTGCCTTCCACCGCAGCTGCCAAAGTGGCCCATTCCACAGACTCCTTCTCCACAGCTACTCTTTCAGTCACCCCACCATCATGCACGGAGGAGTCACCTGAACTATTTGATCATAGTGTCAGTGACACACTCCTGGAGGATGCGCAGCAATTTGAAAGCTGTGATATTGGTTTCCAGGTTGATGAAGGGAATAACGTGAGCCTAGAGAGAAGGGGTGACAATGACGGACAAGAAACCAGCAGTCATGTTGCCACAGCTGATGCATATTGCCAAATTTGCTCCAGTGATGAGGAGGAAGGGCATGATGAGGTCACTGACTGTACTTGGGTGTCTGACAGGATAGAGAAGTAGGGGGAGGAGGGGGAGGATGAGGAGGATGCACAACTCCAATGAGAAAGGATGTGCTCCAGGGGCCGCCATAGCAGTAGCCAACCTATTGCGTCACAGCACAGAGCTCCACAGGTGCAGGGTGCTGCAAAATCCCAGCAGACTCAAAAAAGTTCATTAGTGTGGGCTTTTTTCAGCATCTGTGCAGTAGACTGAAGCGTTGCTGTTTGCAACATCTGTCTAAAGTGGATCAAGCGTGGCCAGAACACCAACCGCTTGGGCACCACATGTTTGACAAGGCATATGACGACCTGCCATGCAGTCCGTTGGCAACAGCACCTGAAAGAGGCACCAGATCAAAACAAGCATACATCACCTTGTTCCTCATCTGCGACCTGTAACCCTACTATACCTCATGCTTTCTCAAATACCAGCATTGAGAGGGATGATGGTATAGCAATGAGTGGCACAGAGACTTGCACCCAATCTGCTAGCAGTACACCTCCGCTTGATTTGAGCAGCAGGCAAATTTCACTACCCCAGTATTTGATCCATAGAAAGAAATACTATCCCAGCCATCCACATGCTCAGCGTCTTAATGCTAGCTTGGCCAAATTGCTAGCATTACAGTTGCTGCCTTTTCATCTGGTAGATTTGGCTCCTTTTCACAAATTTATGGAATGTGCTACACCACAGTGGCAGGTCCCAAAAAGGCATTTATTTTTGCGTAAGGCCATTCCGGCTCTCTACCATCATGTGGAAGGTAGTGTTTTGGCCTCGTTGGACAAAGTGGTCAGCAGGAAGGTGCATATTACTGCTGACTCTTGGTTCAGCAGGCATGGACAGGGACGTTACATTTCTTTCATGTAACACTGGGTAACTCTGCTGGCAGCTGGGAAGGATGCAGGACAGGGTTCAGTGCTGCAGCTTGTTTTGCCATCACGCCTCCAAAAAGCTGGTACTGGTTCTGCCACATCTGGCTACTCCACCACCTCCTCCTCCTCCATGTCCTCTTATGCACAAATGTCCTCTGTAGCAGCAGTGCTCCCTAAGCGTTCAAGGGGCTATGCAAGCAGTCAGGCTAAAGGATGCCATGCTGTGCTTCAGTTGGTCTGTCTAGGGGATAGGAGTCACACACCGGTGCAGAGATTCTGTCAGCTCGGCAGGGGCAGGCTCAAAGATGGTTGACACCACAACAGCCAGGAATGGTTGTATGTGATAATGGCACCGACCTTCTCTCTGCCCTCCGACAGGGACACTTGACACATGTTCCATGCTTGGCACATGTTCTGAATCTGGTGGTGCTGCGTTTCTTGACCAGATACCCGGGCTTCCAAGATCTCCAGAGGCAGACCAGGAAAGTATGTGGCCATTTCTGCCGTTCTTTCAATGCCAGTGCCAATGCCAGTGCTCACTTATCTGACATTCAAGGGGAATTCAACCTGCCCACCAACCGCCTCATTTGTGACATGCCCACCAGGTGGTACTCAACGTTGGCAATGCTGCAGCAGCTGAACATGTAGCAGAGGGCCATCAATCAGTACCTGTGCGAGTATTGCACAAGGACAGGGTCAGGGGAGCTTGGATTTTTTTCACCACGCTAGTGGCTTTTGATAAAGGATGCACACATCGTCCTGTCACCATTTGAGGAGGCCACAAGGATGGTGAGCCGGGACGATGCATGCATCAGTGATACTATCCTGCTAGGCTACCTGTTGGAGCACACTCTGCATGGAATCATGGACAGGGCACTTGAGGCAGAACAGCGGCAGGAAAAGGAGGAATTCCTTTCCTCACATGGCCCCCTTTATGCAGACATAATTCCTGCAGGGCCACAAAACACACAGGAGGAAGAGGAGGAGGAGGATGAGGATTTCAGCAGCATGGATGTAGAGGAAGTTGATAGCATACAGCAGTCTTCAAGGGATGGTTTTGATTCCCCAGAAACCCCAGGAGTTGTACGTGGTTGGGGAGAGGTTGCTTCTGCTGACAATCCTTAGTGACCCAGAGTACTCAGAAGCTCATGCCTCCTTAAACTTACATTGTATGGGCTCCCTGATTCTGCAAAGCCTGCAAAAGGACCCAAGGATTCGTGCTATCAAGAGAGGGATAATTACTGGTTGGCAACCCTTGATCCACATTACAAAGGGTAAAGTTGCAGAGCTCATCCTGCCTTCGCAGAGGGAGCAGAGAATAAAACATCTTGAGGAGGCCTTGAAAAAAAAATTGTGTACTGCCTTTCCAGACACTGGGAGGTCAAAATTCTCTGGACATGTTTCTGAGTCATTGTTCAGCCAAAGGAGGAGCGGTGGAGAAGGCGGCCGGCTGACCGATGCCTTCAAACAGTTCTTTTGTCCTCAGAAGCACCCAGGGCTGTTAGGTTTAAGCAACCATCGGCAGCATCTCCATCATATGGTGCATGATTATCTAGGTGCAAGAGCGGACTTGGAGACCTTTCCAGCTGTGCATCCTCTGGCTTACTGGGTCTTGAGGATGGACCACTGGCCAGAACTTGCTCAATATGCAATGGAGCTACTGGCTTGTCCTGCTTCCAGCGTGCTTTCCAAACGGATGTTCAGTACTGCTGGAGATTTTGTGAAGGACAAAAGAGTGCGTATGTCCACAGACTCTGTTGACCAGCTGACTTTTATCAAAACAAACCAGTCCTGGATCAACAAGAGCTATCAGGCCCCTGATGCTGACGTAACTGATTGAATTTGCTAGGGGTCTGCCAACCCTTGAAGACTGCATATTCTGCCTATCCTAATTCCTCTACCTTTATTCTGCTAGCTTCCAACAATGTTTTTGGTTTAGGTCACTACCAACCCCAAGGCCTAATTTTACTGCACTTGTATTACAGGTGCATACAATTTAAATGTCGTATGTCATTTTTAACAGCAGGCCCTGTCCCTTTGCCCTGCTAACTGTGAGGGTTTTTACGGTGTTTAAGCACCACCAACACAAAAGGCCCAATTTTTGGCACCTGTGTAGTACATGCAATTTTAAATTTGTATGGAATTCTTACCAGCAGGTCCCATTCCTGCCCCCAGAAAGAGTAACTGCGAGTGCTTGGTTACGGTGTTCAGGCACAACCTACGGCAAAGGCCCAATTTTTGCACTTGTATAGCACATGCAGTTTCAAATTTCATGGAATTCTTACCAGCAGGTCCCATTCCTGCACCCAGCAAGAGTAACTGCGAGGCCTTGGTTACGGTGTTCAGGCACCACCTACGGCAAGGGCCCAATTCTTTTGCACTTGTATAGCACATGCAATTTCTAATTTGTATGGAATTCTTACCAGCAGGTCCCGTTCCTGCTCCCAGCAAGAGTAACTGCGAGGCCATGTTTATGGTGTTCAGGCACCACCAACAGCAAAGGCCCAATTTTTGACACCTGTATGACAAGTACATGCGATTTCATATTTGTATGGATTTTTTAGCAACAGGGACCATTCCTGCGACCAGTAAGAGTAACTGCGAGGGGTTACGGTGTTCAGGCACCACCAACAAGCAAGGTCCAATTTTCCTGCACCCGTATGACAAGTACATGCAATTTGAAACTTGTATGTATATTTGTATATGACATTTTTTGCTTTAGAAATGTCAGTATTTCTGCAGCAAGCTACATACAGTGCCTTGCGAAAGTATTCGGCCCCCTTGAACTTTGCGACCTTTTGCCACATTTCAGGCTTCAAACATAAAGATATAAAACTGTAATTTTTAACAAATAAAAAACTGAAAAATTAGGCGTGCAAAATTATTCAGCCCCCTTAAGTTAATACTTTGTAGCGCCACCTTTTGCTGCGATTACAGCTGTAAGTCGCTTGGGGTATGTCTCTATCAGTTTTGCACATCGAGAGACTGAAATTTTTGCCCATTCCTCCTTGCAAAACAGCTCAAGCTCAGTGAGGTTGGATGGAGAGCGTTTGTGAACAGCAGTTTTCAGCTCTTTCCACAGATTCTCTATTGGATTCAGGTCTGGACTTTGACTTGGCCATTCTAACACCTGGATATGTTTATTTGTGAACCATTCCATTGTAGATTTTGCTTTATGTTTTGGATCATTGTCTTGTTGGAAGACAAATCTCCATCCCAGTCTCAGGTCTTTTGCAGACTGTGTTGCTTTTACGCCAAACATAACGTTTTGCATTGTTGACAAAAAGTTTGATTTTGGTTTCATCTGACCAGAGCACCTTCTTCCACATGTTTGGTGTGTCTCCCAGGTGGCTTGTGGCAAACTTTAAACAACACTTTTTATGGATATCTTTAAGAAATGGCTTTCTTCTTGCCACTCTTCCATAAAGGCCAGATTTGTGCAGTATACGACTGATTGTTGTCCTATGGACAGAGTCTCTCCCACCTCAGCTGTAGATCTCTGCAGTTCATCCAGAGTTATCATGGGCCTCTTGGCTGCATCTCTGATCAGTCTTCTCCTTGTATGAGCTGAAAGTTTAGAGGGACGGCCAGGTCTTCGTAGATTTGCAGTGGTCTGATACTCCTTCCATTTCAATATTATCGCTTGCACAGTGCTCCTTGGGATTTTTAAAGCTTGGGAAATCTTTTTTTTATCCAAATCCGGCTTTAAACTTCTCCCCAACAGTATCTCAGACCTGCCTGGTGTGTTCCTTGTTCTTCGTGATGCTCTCTGCGCTTTAAACGGACCTCTGAGACTATCACAGTGCAGGTGCATTTATACGGAGACTTGATTACACACAGGTGGATTCTATTTATCATCATTAGTCATTTAGGTCAACATTGGATCATTCAGAGATCCTCACTGAACTTCTGGAGAGTAAAAGGGACTGCACTGAAAGTAAAGGGACTGAATAATTTTGCACGCCCAATTTTTTCATTTTTTCATTTTTCATTTTTTTGAAATATCCAATATATTTCGTTGAACTTCATGATTGTGTCCCACATGTTGTTGGTTCTTCACAAAAAATTACAGTTTTATATCTTTATGTTTGAATCCTGAAATGTGGCAAAAGGTTGCAAAGTTCAAGGGGGCCGAATACTTTCGCAAGGCACTGTACATCATAGAGATGCACTACTTTACAGGCACATTCAGGGGACCCCCCCAGGCACGATATTTGAAGGAATTTTTAATTTTTATAGTTTCACTTTAAGCCTCATTAAAATCAGTAAATCAGTGCCCCTTTAAAAACGATTGTTTTTAAAAACTTTTTTTTCATTGATACATGTTCCCTAGGTCAGGACCCGGACCCCCATACACTTTTTTGGGGCAATAACTTGCATTTAAGCTTTCAAAATAAGGCAGTTTGATTTTCAAAGTTCGAGTCCCATAGACTTCTATGGGGTTCGTTTGTTCGAAGGAACTTTTCCTCTGTTCGCGGAGTTCTGGTGCGAACCGAACCGGGGGGTGTTCGGCTCATCACTAATCAGGGCACAGTGAATAGCTGGTTGTTAAGAAGTGGGTTAGGAAGCCAGCCGCCACGTCCTTAACAACAGATGAGTCATCAGTCAGCAGGCTTCCCTGCTGACAGCTGAATGAAAAGAAATGACTTTATCTACATCTCATGATACATTAGTGCGATTATTAGTGAGAAGAATGCTTCTTGAATGGAAAAAAATTGCATGTAGTGTCTATGAAGGATAGAGTTATGCTTTAGTTAGGAATTTAGTTAGGTATAACCTTTAGCTAAGATTATGTCCAGCGAATTGTTGCACAATAGCACAGGAAATAGACAAGTATTTCTGGGAAACGATAAGAACAACTGGTAAGATAAACAGTTCTCGGAAAATAGATAATTAAGAATATACAGTATATAGGATCTCAGTGGTCAGGGGGGCCAAAAGTTTTGTTAAAAACATGTATTCTTGCCAGTATGATGACTTATTTTTTTTAGACAAACATGTTATATGACCATTACACAACTATCAGGGATTTACTACATGTAAGAGGGATTTACTACATGTAATGGGGGGGGGGGGCTTACTACATGTAATGTGTGGATTTACTACATCTAATGGGGTAGATTTACTACATGTAATGCGGTGGATGTACTACATGTAATGGTAGATTTACTATATGTAATGCGGTGGATGTATTACATGTAATGGGGGATTTACTACATGTAATGCGGTGGATGTACTACATGTATGGGGTGGATTTACTACATGTAATAATGGGGATTTACTACATATAATGGGGTGGATGTACTACATGTAATAGTGGATTTACTACATGTGATGCGGTGGATGTACTACATGTAATGGGGGATTTACTACATGTAATGCGGTGGATGTACTACATGTAATGGGGGATTTACTGCATGAAATGGGGTGGATTTACTACATGTAATAGGGGGATTTAATACATGTAATGGGGTTAATTTACTACATGTAATGGGGGAATTTACTACATGTAATGGGGTGGATTTCCTACATTTAATGGGTGGATTTACTACATGTAATGGGGTGGATTTTCTTAATGTAATAGGGGGATTTATTACATGTAATTGGGGATTTATGACATGATTTTCTTTCATGAATGCTGCTGCCATACTCATCCACCTTACCAATTGCTTAGTGTCCGCTACTCCTCTCTGTCAATCCCTTCACTGGCTTCCGCTCACCCAACAAATCCAATTCAAAATACTAACAACATCTTACAAAGCCATCCACAATTTAGCCCCCAGCTACATCACTAGCCTAATCTCAAAATACCAACCTAATCGCTCTCTTCATTCCTCTCAAAACCTCCTGCTCTCTAGCTCCCTCGTCACCTCCTCCCATACTCGCCTCCAGGACTTTTCCAGAGCCTCTCCAATCCTATGGAACTCCTTACCCCAATCTGTCCGATTATCCCCTACTTCTATTAGCTTTTAGACAATTCCTGAAAACCCTCCTCTTCAGAGAAACCTGTCCTACCCAAACCTTACAACCGTACTTCCGTTTCCTCCATCAGCCCATCCCCCACAGATATTGCCTTTTGTTTCACTTGACCCCCCCTTTCTAGATTGTACGCTCTAATGAGCATTGGCCCTCTAATTCCTACTGTATTGAATTGTATTGTAACTGTACTGTCTGCCCTCATGTTGTAAAGCGCTGCGCAAACTGTTGGCTAGAGATGTCCAAAACTATTAGTCGGCGAACAGTTCCCGGCGAACATAGCTTGTTCGCATTCGCCGCGGCAGGCGAACATAAGGGATGATCGAACGGTTCGGGTCGACCATCGGTTCGATCCGAACATTGACTGTTCGAAATTCGGCCGAATTTAGAACTTTTTGCTGAAAAAGTTCGGAATTCGGCAAACAGAACCGACCAAAATGCAATGGGATAGCAAATGGGCTTTAAAAGCCTGTGATTGGACCAGAACCATCAGTAAAAGCCAATTGAGGGGGCAGGAGAATGCTAGGAATGTGATTGGAGTGACTAGGGGGTCCAGAGGCCAATCATTAGTGAATACACCCCCCAGTATATAAGATAGCCCCCGCCAAATCTCCACCATTTTAATCCAGGGCTGTGGAAGAGAATGGAAGCAGTTCTGTTACTTCTGCTTCAAAGTGTCATTTAGCAATTATTAGTGTGAGGAAAGGGATATCTAGTGTAGTTAGGGTGCTATTTTCCACTTTAGTTAGCTTCAAAAATATAGTTTCTGTAGGGAAAGTGTTAAGTGTAAGGGGACTGTAGTGTAGTGTAGGGTTAACTGACACTGACTGCTTTGGCAGGGTGACCAAACCCTTCCATGTCAGGGTGACCGCTATAGAGAAAAGATTGTTTCTCTTAGGTCACTTAGAGAACAGGGATATGGCTTCTCACCTGTCAGCCTGCTTTTTGCTGCAGGCGTTTATAGGGCTTTTTGAGGACATGTTTGGAGTCAGGCATGACATCTGAACTTGTGTATAGGGGGTATATATACACACACACACACACACATGTATGTATATATACACCTACACATATATAGGTGTGAAAATAGGAGAACACTATACTTGCGCTAATGAAATTATTAACACCAATATGGCTCTGCTCCTATAACTCCTATATATGTGTATGTGTATAAATACATAGAAGTGTGTGTGTATATATACCCCTATACAGAAGTTCTGATGTTTTGCCTGCCTCCAAAGACCCCAAAAAAATGCCCAAAAAAAACGCCTGCACCAAAAAAAAAAAACGCCCAGGTGTGTTATTGCAGGCGTTTTTTTTTTTGGGCATTTTTTTGGGGTCTTTGAAGGCAGGCAAAACATCTGAACTTGTGTATAGGGGTATATATACACACACACTTCTATGTATTTATACACATACACATATATAGGTGTGATAGCAGAGAAGCCATATGGGTGTGAATTATTTCATTAGCGCAAGTATAGTGTTCTGCTACTTTTACACCTATATATGTGTATGTGTATATATACATATAAGTGTGTGTGTATATATACCTCTACACAGAAGTACAGATGTTATGCCTGCCTCCAATAACCCCCAAAAAATGCCCAAAAAAACGTTTGCTACAAAACCGGCAAGGTGTGAAAAGAGCGGAGCCATATCCCAGTTCTATAAGTGCACTAATACAAACTAACTTTTTTATTTCTGGTTCTGGACATGCTACAGAGCTGAAACTTCACAGGTACACTTTTTAGACCCCCCCCCAGACACTAAATCACACAAAAAAAGTTCTTAAAAATTGTCATTTTAATAGAGAGGCAATTATTGAAAAAAAGTTCTTTGGATTTAGTGTCTGGGGGGGTCTAAAAAGTTTATCTTCTATGTTGTTTTGGAATCTTACCAGTCTAACTCTATATATCTTTTTGAACACTGAATGAAACTAGCGCCGATTCAACCCCTCCACCTTCATGTAATAGGGGTATTTACGGCATGTAATAGGGTGTATTTACTACATGTAATGAGGGTATTTATTACATGTAATGGTGGATTTACTACATGTAATGAGGGTATTTATTACATGAAATGGTGGATTTACTACATGTAATGGGGGATTTACTACATGTAATGGGGTGGATTTTCTACATGTAATGGGGGAATTTACTACATGTAATAGGGGGATTTACTAAATGTAATGGGAGATTTATTACATGTAACGGGGTGGATTTAATACACTAATGGTGGATTTACTACATGTACTGGGGTGGATTTACTACATGTAATGGTGGATTTACTTCAAGTAATGGGGTAGATTTACTACATGTAATGGGGGGATTTACTGCATGTAATGGATTGGATTTACTGCATGTAATAGGGTGCATTTACTACATGTAATTGGGGGAATAAATACATGCAATGGGGTGAATTTATTACATATAATGGGGGAATTTACTACATGTAATAGGAGCATTTGCTGCATGTAATGCAGTGATTTTTTTACATGTAATAGGGAGATTTTCTAAATGTATTAGGGAGATTTTCTACATGTGATGGAGTGGATTTACCACATGTAATTAGGGGTATCCTCACATATCCTCACAAATCCTCACATATTTTTACCCAGGCAGCCACTTATTATCATTGAATGCTAGCCAACAATACACCTTATCAAGTCCCCTTTCATCATTTTTATTTCATAGTAATCAATTAAATGTTTTCTCTGCTGCTTGGTCTAACATATCATGGACATTAGCAGTTGCCATTATATATTATTGAGTACAACAAAATGACCGCTAGATTAGGAAACATTAACAACACTATTTAAATGCCACACACACATCGCCTGAAGAAGTCACGTGCTGTGACGTAACCCATAGGGCACCAGAATACCGGAAGGGGTGTGCGAACGAGCTCAGCACTCGCGGATTCATTACATTTTAAAATTCTGTTAAAAGTGAGTACCCTGCTGTCATTCAATAAATCCTATTTTATTTAAACGGGATTAAGTTATGGATCTCCACTATCATTGTTTTCGCATATAATATGGAGAAATCCACAATTAAAGGATGAGGACTAGAGATGGCCTTGCGGTTCGCGGCAAACTTTGCTCGTTCGCTGTCCGCTGATTTTGCGAACACATGACTTTGTTCGCGGCGGTCATATTAGTTTACATTGGGGAGAACTTTGACCCATGACACAGCCATCAGGTGAAAAGGGACAGCCAATTGAAACATTTCAGCACATGGACATGCCCCCTACCTTATAAATAGACCAGAGCTGGCGGCCATTTCACATTCTGCTTTTTGTCAGTGTAGGGAGAGGTTTGCTGAGTGCACCAGGGACAGATCGTCAGTGACACAAATCGCTCTGTTAAGGTCCACAAAAGTCATTTTAAGGACTGGTATTTGGTAATGGTGTGCAGTGCACTATATAGGGGTGTAATCCACTTATAATATACTTTCCAATATAGAAAGCATATTTTAGTGGATTTGTATTGTGCACTGTGCAGCATTGTGACAGGTATGATGAGCGTTGCTGCAGCAATATTACAAGTAGAGTTCAGCGGACACCTGGATGTCCGTGTTCGGTGGGTCCGGCCGAACTTGAAAAAAAAGTCCGGGTCCGTGACGCGGACTTTTTCCGAACTTGACCCGGACACCGAACCCCATTGAAGTCAATGGGGACCCGAACTTTCAGGCACTTAAATGGCTCTAAAAAAACAATGGAAAGGGCTAGAGTGCTGCAAATGGCAGCAAAATGTAGTTAAGAGCATGGCAAGTGCTCTGCAAACAAATGTGGATAGGAAAATAACTTAAAACAACAAAAAAAAACAGAAAAATAAAAAAAAATTCTTCATCTGTGAAGGACGAGGCCCATATGGAGTAGGAGGGAGGTTGAGGTGGCGGTGGATGTGGCGGTGTAGGTGGAAGCGGCGGTGGAGGTGGAAGCGGCGGTGGAGGTGGAAGCGGCGGTGGAGGGGGACGAGGTAGCCAACACTGCTTTTTTTTAGTCATTTTAAATTAGGGTACACCCCAAAAGAGTGAGAAAGATCAAAAATATAACAATGGCTGGGTAAGGCCGGTATCCATCTCTATTCTGCACAAGGTACGGAAAAGTCCTGTGGGATCCATGCCTGGTTCATTTTAATTAACGTGAGCTTGTCCACATTGTTTATGGACAGGCGGCTGCGCTTGTCTGTGATAACGCCCCCAGCCGTGCTAAAAACACATTCAGATAATACACTGGCTGCAAGGCATGCCAGCACCTCCAAGGCGTAAAGGGCAAGCTCAGGCCATGTGCCCAATTTGGGGACCCAGAAGTTGAAGAGGGCAGACCCGTCATTCACTACATGTAGGCGTGTGCACACATACTGCTCCACCATGTTGGTGAAATGCTGGCTCCTGCTAAGACGTTCCATATGAGCTGCTGGTGCTGCTGTTTGTTGTGGCGTGCTGAAAAAGCTTTTCCACATTTCGGCCATGCTAACCCTGCCTTCTGAGGTGTTGGCAGTGCCCTGGTTGCGTTGGCGATCTCTTCCTCCTCCTCCTCCTCCTCCTCTGCCTTGGTCTTGTACTTCCACTGTGGCCCCACTGTCAGGTGGGAATGCCAGCAGCATCGCGTCTACCAGCATGCGCTTGTACTCGCGCATCTTGGGATCACCCTCCAGTGAGTGAATTAAGGACGGTACGTTGTCCTTGTAACGGGGATCCAGCAGCGTGGCCACCCAGTAATCAGCACAAGTTAGAATGTGGGCAACTCGGCGGTCGTTGTGGAGACACTGCAGCATGTAATCACTCATGTGTGCTAGGCTGCCCAGAGGCAACGAAAGGCTGTCCTCTGTGGGAGGTGTATCGTCTGTGTCTTCTGTATCCCTCCCAGCCACGCACCAGTGATGGCCATGAGCTGGCCTGGGTACCACACTGCTGTGAACATGGTTCCATCTCCTCCTCCATCTCCTCCTCCTCCTCCTCATCCTCCAGAACTGTGCCCCTGCTGGACAATTGTGTCCCTGGCATTTGTGGGTGCAGGGACCCACCCTCGGAGCCACTTGTGAATGACTGCCCTAAAAGCCATGGAAATGATCCCTCTTCCTCCTCCTCCTCCTCATCCTTTGCCACATCCTCTTCCATCATCGCCGATGCGTTTTTTCAAGGAGGCATAGAAGTGGGATAGTTAAGCTGACAACGGCGTCATCGGCACTGGCCATGTTGGTGGAGTACTCAAAACAGCGCAACAAAGCACACAGGTCTCACATGGAGGCCCAGTTATTGGTGGTGAAGTGGTGCTGTTCCGCAGAGCGACTCACACGTGCGTGCTGCAGCTGAAACTCCACTATGGCCTGCTGCTGCTCGCACAGTCTTTCCAGCATGTGAATAGCGGAATAGAACAATAGTATCCAAAAGAGTGCATCTCACACGTATAGACTATGCCGCAATTTAATTTTTGTCACCTGCAAGGGTGTGTATTGAATAGCGGAATAGAACAAAAGTATATAAAAGGGTATATCTCACACGTATAGACTAGGCCGCAATTGAATTATTTTCACTGCATGGGTTTATATTGAATAGAGGATTAGTTCATCCAGGAGGAAACTGCTTTGCAGGTTTTCTGGGAGTGCCCCTTTGCACAGAGTCTGTTTAGGGCTTTGGAACCTGAACTTAAAGCGGTTGTAAACCCATAAAAAAAAAAAAACCTGCAAGACAAAGGCATAATGAGCTAGTATGCATCGCATACTAGCCCATTATGTGTAACTTACCTTCGAACGAAGCCCCGACACGGACCCCCGGACATCGCAGCGGGCGCTGCCATGATCCCTCGCCATCTCTTCCGGGTTCGGCGGCTCCGGCGCGGTGATTGGCTGGAAGAGACGGCTCCGGCGCGATGATTGGCCAGAGCCTCGATCACGTCACTCCCGCGCATGTGCGCGGGGGTGATTTTCCGGCAAGCTCCCGGCAAATAAATTGAAGGTCCCCCCGGACCTTCAGAGCGCATGCGCCGCTCGCGCGAGCGGCTGCATGCACTGTAAATATCTCCTAAACCATGCCGGTTTAGGAGATATTATTTGTACCTACAGGTAAGCCTTATTATAGTCTTACCTGTAGGTAAAAGTGTCAAAAAGCGGGATACTACCGCTTTAAGGACTTTGTACCACAGACTGCCATCACACACTTTGGTGTGCTAAATGGATTATTTGGTGGAACTTTTTCCCAAGAGGACGTTGACAATGCCTGGCAGGTTCTGTGTTCCTTTAAGGACGCTTTATGGTGCGCCAAAAAGTGCCTTATCTACCAGCGAGAGAAGATGTCCATTGAGGACTGTCGCAGACTGGTCCATAGTCTGCTCAGAGACTATAACCTAATGGATCTCATGGAGGAAGAGGAGGTCTAGCGATTTCCCCTTCCCCAACTCTCCCTTGTGTGTTTTTGTCCTTTCAATAAAGCTTCGGGCTTGCACTTCTCCACCTCCTTTTCCCCCACTCTTTATTGATTGTGTGTTTCACGTTTGTCTTTTTGTAATGTGGCGGTACACTTTATTTGCACACATAATCTGATTAGTAGGGTGTAGGTCCTTGGGACTGTCCCTGAACGTCTTGGGGGGGGGGGGGGGGGGTATGGATATGGCCTTTTGGCTTGGTTCACCCACCTAGTACTTTTCCAGTGTAAGTACACCAGTCCCTGTCAGCAGCCTTGCGCTCCGGGGGATCAGGGTCAGGGTCCTTCCTCTTTCGGGAGGAGGACCATGTGTACACCCTGTGTACTTTTTTATGCACCCGCCTAGTGATAGTCTGAGTGTGTTCACACACCACGGGCTTATAGAAAAAAAACGGCTGATGGTCCTGGTTTTTGTGGCGTGCCAACAAACCTTTTCCACATTTCATACATGCTAACCCTGCTCTCTGAGGTGCCGGCGGTGCCCTGGGTGCCCTGGGTGCGTTGGCGACCTACTCCTCCTCCTCCTCTGCCTTTGCCTTTCAATGTGCTCCTGCTGTCATGTGGGAATTCCACCAGCATTGCTTCTTGACCTTTTGGCTAAGATCAAGTGTAGTATCAGTTGTTATAAGTTATACAGTGGGGGCGCTGTGATGTCATTCTGCCTGACCAAGATTGGGTGGCAGCTTTGGAAACCTTCTGGAGTGATGGGGGCTTGGAAGGTTTGATGTGTGGCCCTCAGGTTCCTTCCTCCTGGGGGGGAGGGGCTCGGGTGGGGGGTCTCCCCTGACCTAGTATTCGAGGTGGCTTCGGCTACCATGAAGAACGGGGTTCTGCCAGGCCTTCTGGCTAGGCAGATCATGGAAACCCTATGTCCCCGTCAGGAGACTTGCCAACCAGTAATCAGCACAAGTTAGAATGTGGGCAACTTGGCGGTCGTTGCGCAGACATTGCAGCATGTAATCGCTCATGTGTGCCAGGCTGCCCAGAGGCAACAAAAGGCTGCCCTCTGTGGAAGGTGTATCATTTGTGTCCTCTGTATACCCCCAGCCACCACCAGTGATGACCACAAGCTGGCCTGGGTGCCACCCTGCTGTGAACATGGTTCCTCCTCCTCCTCATCCTCATCCATCATCCAGCAATTTTTCAAAAAGGTACACAAGTGGGATAGTAACGCTAAGAACGGCGCCATAGGCACTGTCCATGTTGGTGGAGTACTCGAACCAGCGCAACAAGGCACACAGGTCTCGCATGGAAGCCCAGTTATTGGTGAAGTGGTGCTGTTCTGCAGAGCGACTCACGCGTGTGTGCTGCAGCTGAACCTCCGCTATGGCCTGCTGCTGCTCGCACAGTCTTGCCAGCATGTGCAGGGTGGAGTTCCACCTTGTGGGCACGTCACATATGAGGCGGTGAGCGGAAAAGCCGAAGTTACGCTGCAGTGCTGACAGGCGAGCAGAAGCAGGGTGAGAACGCCGAAAGTGCGCACAGATGGCCCGCACTTTCTGCAGCAGCTCTGACATATCAGGGTAATTTTGAAGGAACCTCTGCACCACCAAATTCAGCACATGCGCCAGGCAAGGGATGTGCGTCAAACCAGCTAGGGCCAGAGCTGCTATGAGATTTCGCCCGTTATCGCACACCACCAGGCCGGGCTTGAGGCTCGCTGGCAACAACAACTCATCGGTCTGCTGTTCCATGCTCCTCCACAACTCCTGCGTGGTGTGGGATTTTTCACCCAAACAGGCAAGTTTTAAAACTGCCTGCTGTCGTTTACCCCTGGCTGTGCTGAAGTTTGTGGTGAAGGTGTTACGCTGACCGGATGAGGAGGCGGTAGAGGATGAGGAAGAGGAGTAGGAGGAGTTAGGAACAGGAGGCAAACTGAAGCACCCTGCAATCCTCGGCGGTGGAAGGAGATGCGCCAAACAAATTTAAAAGGTGTATCTCACACGTACCGATACAGACTATGCCGCAATTTAATTTTTTCTACCCCCAAAAGGGTGTATATTGAATAGCGGAATAGAAAAAAGTATATAAAACGGTGTATCTCACATGTACAAACACAGACTAGGCCCCGATTACATTTTTTTGTACCCAAAAGGGAGGATGAGGATGAGGAGTAAAAGTAGGAGGAGTTCGGAACAGGAGGCAAACTGAAGTGCCCTGCAATCCTCGGCGGTGGAAGGAGATGCGCCAAACAAATTTAAAAGGTGTATCTCACACGTACCGATACAGACTATGCCGCAAGTAAATTTTTTTCACCCCAAAAGGGTGTATATTGAATAGCGGAATAGAAAAAAGTATATACAATTGGTGATTTTTCAATAGCACATGTGAACACAGCAGTGTCTTATGTTTTATGTCACGGTCAGCAGCAGGCTATGAAGGGGAAAAAAAAAAAAATCCCCTTTAAATCTGTAATTTTTAAATTGCAGATTAGAACAGCACTCTGTAGTAAAATATAGTTGAACGCTGCACACAACAGACTGATAAAAATATGTTTTTTTTCTCCCTCCTCCTCCTCCTCAGTGGGCTCAAGTGAGGGCAAAAAGATTGTTCACTGCACCACCCCCCACACAGCAAAATCGATGTAGATCGCTAACGGACAATTGTTCTGTCCTGTGTCTCCTAATCTCTCCCTGCCTACTCTCTCCAGCCTGTCCCTAAAATGCTTTTCTGTCTTTCCCTGCCTACACTCCGACCTGTCCCTACATTCTTTTCAGCCACAATGTTTTTTTTTTTCCTGTCTCTGTCCCTAATCAGCAGCAGCCAGCACCGTTGTGTGTGCTCTCTCCCTACACTAGAACAGACTGACGCGCACCGCGCTGTGTCTCTAGCTTATAAAGACCTGGGTGACATGCTTCAGCTGGCCAATCACAGCCATGCCATTAGTAGGCATGGCTGTGATGGCTTCTATGGCACACCAGTTAAATGCTTGTTGATTGGCTGTTGAAACCGCGCCATTAAAACCACGCCATTACATACAAAACAGGAAATAAAATTACCGAACACGGATTTTAAACCCGAATATACAGTAAAGATTTTGGGTCCGTGTCCAGGTAACAAAAATTCAATTATCCGGTACGGACCCGAATAATACAGTCTGTGTTCGCTCAACCCTAATTACAAGCAGTGACAATGGCACTTTTAACCACTTAAGCCCCAGAGGATTTGGCTGCTCAAAGACCAGGGCCTATTTTGCGATTTTGCACTGGTGACTTTAACGGACAATTGCGCGGTCGTGCGATGCTGTACCCAAATGAAATTGATGTCCTTTTTTCCCCAGAAACAGAGCTTTCTTTTGGTGGTAATTGATCACCTGTGCGATTTTTACTTTTTGTGCCATAAAAAAAAAGAGCGACAATTTTGAAAAAATAACAATATTTTTCAAAATTTTTTTAAATGAAATTCTCAAAAAAAATATGTAAAAATCAAAATTTCTTAACATTTTAGGCCAATTTGTTTTCTGCTACATATTTTTGGTAAAAAAAAAATCGCAATAAACGTATTTTGATTTGTTTGCGCAAAAGTTATTGCATTTACTAACTATGAGAAAGATTTATGTCATTTTCATTGTTTTTTTTTTTAACTAATAATGGCGGAGATCTGCGATTTTTTTTGCGGGACTGCGAGATTGCGGCGGACAGATCGGTCCCCTGACTGACATTTTTTACACTTTTGGGAGTACCAGTGACATTACTACAGTAATCAGTGCTATAAATATGTACTAAACAATAACTCACAGCCCCACACCTATACTGTAGAATTATCTCCGCGCTTCAGGAAGCACCAGCAGAACGCTGGCAGAAGATCTATACCAATAATGCTGCCACTTGAACAAATAACGAAGATATTTGATAATGATAAATAAAAGAAGAATAGTAGCGCAAAAATCTTGTGGTCTATGTGGTCCTCATAAAATAATATAGGTACACTTCGCTAGCTCACAAATGTTCCGTGCAGTCTGGCAGGATCACCTCTATTCCACCACCAAGGGGGAAAGTAAAAAATGGCCACTCACCAGATCCCCATGCTCATCTATTCTCATAAATGAGCACATCTCGCATGTATATGGGCAGATCCGCACGTTGTCACAGGATATGCAAACACCAGCAGGGGATGGTTCGTGGTTCAAATCAATTAAACTCCTCCACTAGTCCTCCCATGTATGTGGAAAATAAAAGATACCTCCACTAGTGCAATATGTCTGGTAACAGCTTTATTAAAGTAAAACATCAAACATTGCACTCACTTTTGGTAGAATATCGGTAAGCTTATCTCTCGAACGGCAATGCGGTGAACATCCACTGCTACTCGGATATGGCTCCACGCCAGATCAGGTAGTCCCGGAAGTCCTCCCCAGCCGTGATCCTCGATTGGGTGCGTCGTCTGGCCACGCCCCGACACGTTTCGTCACTTCCTGACTTCAACTGGGGGCGCGGCCAAGACACCACACACAACCCATTTATGCTCCGCTCAACGGCGTCGCATCCAATCAAGCATTGCGCAGGTCAACCGGATGGACATCTAGCCCTATCGCACCGGAAGGTAAACATGACATTGAGAACCCTCAAGCCCTCCCACATGGATATGTCCCCGATTGTCCTCTGCAGACACCAGAGGTGCCTGATCACGGAGACATATAACCACTGGGCTTAGTGCCCTCAATAGCATCTACGGGTATAGATCTTATGCCAGCGGTCTGCTGGTGCTTCCTGAAGCGCGGAGATAATTCTACAGTATAGGTGTGGGGCTGTGAGTTATTGTTTATTGTTTTACTATCTTACTCTGCTGCTATGGAGGCAATTAAGTTTCTCAGTACAAGACAACTTGACTTAAAAAACATCTTTGCCCCAAATCATGTCACACAAGTGGATGAGGATATTAGTGTAACCCTCAAAACCTTGTCCTTCACTTTAGAAAAACAAGTGAGGGCCTGGTGGGTCATTGCCACTTTGGAAGCTTACATTTCAGAAGGAATCGTCAGCAGAGGCCTCCGGTGGGATGTGGAACCACAGGATGGGCTGAACGATGAGTTGTCCACATCAGAGTGGTTTCAATTTTTCCATCAAGTAGGTTTGGACTTACAGTCCTTAGTGTTGAGAAGGAAGAAACGTAAAATGGAGATTCTTAACAGTAAGATTCAAGCACTCCAGACCAAAATCGAGGCTAAAGGGGATAGTCCGGAGATCAGAGAGTTTAACAACACCACTAAAACTAAATTGGATAAGGTGGACAAGGAAACCCACCTTAAAAAGGTGGAAAAATACACCAGAGACCTGCAAGATTTCAGGAATGGGCAAGTATTTTGCTGGCAAGCAGCTATGCCCGTGATGCCTGAAACTGTAAGCTCTGACACAGAGGCTCCTATGGAGGCCACTGCAAGTGGGGGAACTAACGATCAGCAACCTGCTCCTCAGGCTTCTGTCCCGGTGGTTCGGCCAAAGGCATCTATGCCGCGGCCAAAAATGAGGGCCATCACTGAATGGATGGGACCACCGATTAAGGGTACGAATAGGGAGAACCAGAATAACAATAAAAATAGAAGAGGTGTCACTCGAGGGAATCTACAACCAGTAGGGATACCCACCCATAACCAGTATCAAGCTTTAGCAAATAGGTCAAATGGTGAGAATGAAGTCCCGGTACCTAGAACTCCCCAAAATTATCCTGGACAGCCTTTTTTAGGAAGAGGCAGGGGGAGAGGGCGGCACCGTCCCTACAACAGGAATCATCAATCGGACCGACAAGCCCACAGGGAAAACATAGTTACATAGTTACATAGTTACATAGTAGGTGAGGTTGAATAAAGACAATAGTCCATCCAGTTCAACCTGTGTAGGTGTGTGTGACTGTAATCATCTAACATAGCCCTTAATCTCCTGATCCTTGAGATGTAAGTCTAAGAGTCTTTTGAAAGTCACCATACTACCCGCAGAAACCACCTCTTGTGGTAGACAATTCCACAATCTTGTAGCCCTAACAGTAAAGAACCCCCCACGTTGCCTGAGGTTAAAACGCTTCTCCTCTAATCGCATTGTATGTCCTCGAGTCCTCATGCAATTCCTTCGAATGAACAGCTTTTTTCCTAAGCTGAGATCCCCATTAAGATATTTATAAATTGCTATCATGTCCCCTCTCAGACGTCTCTTCTCCAGGGAAAATAAATCGAGCGATTGCAGCCGCTCTTCATAGGTAAGGTCCTCCAATCCCCTAATTAGTTTAGTTGCCCTTCTCTGGACTCTCTCCAGCTCCAACACATCCCTCCTGAGGACTGGCGACCAGAACTGGACAGAATACTCCAGATGCGGTCGGACCAGAGTTTTATAAAGTGGAAGGATTATAGTCTTATCTCTGGAATACATCCCTTTCTTTATGCATGCTAATATTCTGTTGGCTTTGGAAGCTGCCGCTTGGCATTGCATGCTGTTGCCTAGTCTATCATCCACCAATACTCCCAGATCTTTCTCCATTTTTGAGTCCCCCAAGGGTTCCCCTCCTAACATGTATTGTGTTTTTATGTTTTTGGTCCCCAAGTGCAAAACCTTACACTTCTCCACATTAAACCTCATTTGCCATGTCGTTACCCACTCCGTAATTTTGTCCAGGTCATTCTGTAGGATATCTGCTTCATGCTGTGCAGTTATTGCCCTGGCCAATTTTGTGTCATCTGCAAAAATTGATAACGAACTACTGATCCTGTCCTCAATGCTGTTTATGAATAAATTGAACAAGGTTGGTCCCAGGACTGAGCCCTGGGGCACCCCGCTTACTACCTCAGCCCAGTCTGAGTATGCGCTGTTTATTACCAATCCCGAAGGGGAGTATGGGCCGGGAGAAGGATACAGTACAAGAAAAAGAAGGAGGGACTGGTGAACAAAGGCATTTTCAATATTAGTAATGTGAGTTTGACCAAGAACGAACTACATATCCGAGATCAGGGAAAGTGTGCTCCTAAAAGGGCCATTAATAAATTTAATGTATATGTGGACACACATAAATACATTCGTAAATTGAATATTAAGAAACACTTTTTGAATAACCCCATCACATCCATTAGCAATAGTGGGTGTGGGGGGGTTGTGAATAGTGGATTACGCAACAAATCTGTGTTTAATCCACCAGCTAATAATAATCAGTGTCTAGATGTGTTCAAAAATCTAGTTATACGTGACCTGCAGACCCTGCAACCTGGGTATGAGGTAGAAAGAAGCCCTTGAGTCATTGGAGTCCAGAAAATAAATTATTATACGCCCTGCCGATAAGGGGGGAGGAGTTGTCATTATGAATGAAACATTCTATCACGACCAAATACATGCGATGTTGAGTGATGATCTCACCTACACAAAATTACCAGGAGATCCTACTGCTGGCTTTGTCAAAGATTTGGAAATATTGGTCGGTTTGGGATTTAAGGATGGGGTTTTAACAAAGAAAGAGAGGAATTTTTTACTTCCTAGTTCCTGTCGTATCCCTATCCTATATACAATACCCAAAATCCATAAAAACTCAGACAACCCACCCCCACGCCCCATAGTGAATGGGATAGGATCGGTTAATGCCAGACTTGGCCAATATCTAGATACATTTTTACAAACAAGTGTGGTAAGAACTAGGAAATTCTTGAAGGACACAGCAGACCTCCTATTAACACTGGGTGATGTGTTGTTGGGGGACGACTCGTCTGCCTTTTTGGTTACGGCTGACGTGTCGTCCCTCTACACCATTATCCAGCATGATGATGCTTTATTAGCCCTCAATTGGGCCCTGAGCAGGAGGGAGGACCTACCGTGGGAACAGAAGGTGTTTATACGGAGAGCCCTTGACTTTTGTTTAAGTCACAATTACTTCTGGTATGGAAGTAATTTTTTCAGCCAAAAAACTGGTGTAGCGATGGGCGCCAAATTTGCCCCCAGTCTGGCAAATATATTTATGGCAGAGTGGGAGGAAAATTTGTGTTTAACACAGTTAGACCAGAATTTAAATCCTATCGTCGTTTTATAGACGATATTATTTTCATCTGGGAGGGGTCTGAACAACACCTTATGTCCTTCATGTAACATCTGAACACAAACCAGAATAACATCAAGCTGGATTTTCATTATAGTCAAAGTGAGATCCACTTCTTGGATGTAATTATTAGGAGGGAGTTGAATGCTCTAACCACTAAGGTGTTTTTTAAAACAACGGATCACAACAGTTATCTTGCGATCCAAAGCGGCCATCACCCCAATTGGCTTAAGAACATACCTAGGGGCCAATTTTTGCACGTGAGGCGCAATTGTACATCCACTGCTGACTATATAGACCAGGTTGATATTCTGAAGGAGAGATTTCTGGCCAAGGGGTATGAGGAATCTGCTCTAACTAGGGAAATTACCAAGATTTAGGAGGCACCAAGACCTTTGTGCCCTAAAGTAAAGACTAGTGAGATTGAAAATGACCCCAAACAATGGAGTTTCCTCTCCAACTTTTCAAATGATTACAGGAAAGTGGAAACTATCTTTAGACAACATTGGCCAATCCTCCTGATGGACAGGACCCTGGGCCCTGCTCTACCAAGAAAACCATCCTTTATTTATAGAAGAGCCCCGAATTTTGGAGATCGTGTGGTGAGGAAAGTTGTAGACCCACCAAGGATTTTATCAGGATGGCAGGTGGAGCCTGACTAATAGAGAGAACTCTCACCTGACGAGAAGGCCGTGGTAGCAGAGCTGGATGCTGGATGGACACCAAGGTAAGTACTCTGATAAGGACACAGGTTCACCTGAGGTGCGGAGTCTAAGTGTTAGCTGGTTTTCACCAGGGCCCCTAATGGTGGGGATAGACTACGCTGCAAGCTAACACCAGGTCGCGGTCCCCAGGATCACCCAGCCAGGCAGAGCGCAGGTTCTGGTCCAGAAGCAGAGAAGCAGACAAGGGTTAACCAAGAGAGTAGTCAGACGAGCCAAAGGTCAGGGCAGGCAGCAAGTAGCAAGGTCACGAGGAAGCCGGGTCAAATAATCAGGAACAACAGGTACACAGGAACACGGATCACAAGGAAGAGCTGAAGATAACACAGCAACTTCCTGTCGTCACAGCTGTGTTTAAATAGGCCAATTTGGTAGCCTCGAGCTATACTGAGGTAGCCTCGAACCATACTGAGGTAGCCTCTAGCTATACTAAGGTAGCCTCTAGCTATTCAAGGCGCCTCTTCGTACACGCATGCGTATAGGCGTTCGCCGGTTTGCGGCACCAGTGTGCCTGTGTATAGCAGTGGATCCCTGACAGATTTCTTTCTTCCCAGATTTAAAAGGGTCCTTCACGTGCGGGAGGTGCAGGGCGTGTTCTTTTGCACCAACTAATCGTAGAAGGCGTGAGTCTTTTTTTGTCCCTGCTATTAATAAATCCTTCAAGATTAAACAACTTATTACATGCGACACTACGCATGTAGTCTATGGACTTATATGCCCATGCAAATTGGTGTACATGGGTAGGACTAAACGAACTTTGAAGATTTGAGTGGATGAACATATCACTAACATAGTGAAGGGAAAATGAGAGCATAATGTATCGGCTCATTTCTGGCAGAACCACCAGAGAGACCCCAGTAGCCTGCAATTTTGGGGTATTGAACGGGTCACTCCGCCGTGGCGAGGGGCGAATTGGGTCAGGGAACTCTCTAAGTGTGAGACTAAGTGGATTTTCCTGACCCAATCCCTTGCTCCAGTCGGATTTAACATCGAATTGGGCATCAATTGTTTCATTAGTGACTCCTAAACTCCAGTTTTGAATATTTATTGGGGTGACTGGGTTTGTCCCGTTTAGCAGTCTTTTGGGAATTTTGTTCTTTTACTATTACCGGATATTTATTCCTTTATATATTTTCAACACAGGACTTATTGATTTTATTCTATCATATTGTATCTATCCTTTTTATGATGCTTTTATGTAGTTTTTAGCTTTTTGAAACCTTGGAATGTACTAGATGTGCATATTAAGTTTTTAATAAGCCCTATAGGGGAGTAGTGCGAGTCTCCTATATTGCACAATTTTTTAGTGTACATTTTAAATTAATTTGATTTTAATCATCAAAGCATTCTAAATGAGGAGCACATGAAACAGGTCACCCGGTTAGACCATCTGTCTCTATGGGGTTACCCGTGGATGCTATTGAGGGCAATAAGCCCAGTGGTTATATGTCTCCGTGATCAGGCACCTCTGGTGTCTGCAGAGGACGATCGGGGACATATCCGGTTGGGGGGGCTTGAGGGTTCTCAATGTCATGTTTACCTTCCGGTGCGATAGGGTTAGATGTCCTTCCAGTTGACCTGCGCAATGCTTGATTGGATGCGAAGCCATTGAGCGGAGCATAAATGGGTTGTGTGTGGTGTCTTGCCCGCGCCCCCAGTTGAAGTCAGGAAGTGACGACACGCATTGGGGCGTGGCCAGACGATGCACCCAATTGAGGATCACGGCTTGGGAGGACTTCCAGCACTACCTGATCTGGCGTGGAGCCATATCCGAGTAGCAGTGGATGTTCACTGCATTGCCGTTCGAGAGATAAGCTTACCGATATTCTACCAAAAGTGAGTGCAATGTTTGATGTTTTACTTTAATAAAGCTGTTACCAGACATACTGCACTAGTGGAGGTATCTTTTATTTTCCACATACATGGGAGGACTAGTGGAGGAGTTTTATTGATTTGGACCACGAACCATCCCCTGCTGGTGTTTGCATATCCTGTGACAACGTGCGGATCTGCCCATATACATGCGAGGTGTGCTCATTTATGAGAATAGATGAGCATGGGGATCTGGTGAGTGGCCATTTTTTACTTTCCCCCTGCACTTGGTGGTGGAATAGAGGTGATCCTGCCAGACTGCACGGAACATTTGTGATCTAGCGAAGTGTACCTATATTATTTTATGAGGACCACATAGACCACAAGAGTCATTGGCGATCTGGTGGATAATGGGACTGATGTTTATTATACCGCATTGTGAATAAGTCTGTGGGACTGTTCGCTGAGTGATTTGAGGATTGAGCCATCAACCTATTTCATTTGGGGATATCTACACTTCATTCATTGAGTCAATTTTACATTGTTTTTGCGCTACTATTCTTCTTTTATTTATAAATATGCACTGTTACTGTAAAAAATGAAACTGGCAAGCAAGGGGTTAACTTATTAGTGATCAAGGGGTTAAGTGTGTCCCTAGGGGCATGATTCTAACTGTCGGGGGGGAATGTGATGTAACCACAGAGACATATGATCCTACATAGCAGGATCGTATAGTCTCTGCAGTTACACCAGGGAGAATGACAGGCAGCTTTGTTTACATTAGCCGCCTGCCTTTCTCCCTCTCCAGCGGGAGATCGCGAGTGGGATGTTAGTGAACGAGCAGGGGCGGGAGCGCGCCTCCGGCGGCGTACGCTAACCCCCAAGAGGCTCATGGGCGAGGGACGTACCCCTACGTCACTTTGCCCAGCAGGGGCTGAATGCCGCAGTATATGTACTTGCGGCGGTCGGCAAGTGGTTAATGTATTATAACTGGTGTGATAGACCAGTGGCCCCCCAATACCACATATTGGGGTGTTATCTGAGTATACTTGTATAAGTGTATTTGTGTCCTGCAGAAATATTGCCTTTTTTGCTGCGTTCACTCTGCTACACACAGTGCCAAACTCACTGCCCAATTTTTTGTACAACTGGTGTGATAGACCAGTGGCCCCCCAATACCACATATTGGAGTGGGGTGTTTTTTAATAGTATACATTTCTAAGAGTGTATTTTAGTCCTGCAAAAATGTGGCCTCTTTTGCTGCGTTAACTGTGCTACACACAGTGACAACAGTTACTGGCAAATTATTTGCAGAACTGGTGTGATAAACCTGTGGCCCCCAATACCACAGATTGAAGCGGGGTGTTATATACCTTGTTCCAGATACACTGCACTTCTCTAGAGACTTTTGCCACAGGGTAATTTAAAAAATGACAGGCAGAAGAAGAGGCAGGCCCTTACGCAGGGGCGGTAGGGGTAGGGCAGGAGCAGTAGGCCAGAGCCAAAGTGTGAAGTTTCAGAAGGTGCGTTCAATTACGTCAAAGGATACACCAGACTTGGTTGAGTGGCTCACTCAGCCTTCCTCTTCTGCACCCTCCTCATCCTCTCTATCTGCACCCTCTTCACTCTCTGCTGTGTGCACCCCCAAAGACAACACCACCAACACCACCACCAACAACACCATATACCCTCCGCTTGAGTCATTGGAATTATTTTACGATCCACCACAAGACATTTGCAATGCGCAGCCATTGTTGGCATCGGATCAGGAAGAGGAGGTAGCAACAGCCACCACTCAGCAGTCTGACGACAGTACCCAGATCAGCCCAAGGAGGTTGGTCCCCGCTGTTGCTGCCTACTCTGAGATCTCGAATGTTAGTGGTGGGGAAGGTGACGTGAATGATGAAGTGTCTATGGACGTCACGTGGGTGGCCACAAGAGAGGTAGAGGAGGGGAGTTCAGAGGGAGAGACGGACCAGCAGATAGGGAGGAGAGGCAGGCGGAAGAGGTAGAAAGCAGACTGCAAATGTATCAGGAGCGAGCCATCAACCATCTACAGTCACAGCTGGCACTTCCAGGACGCCGGCACATGGCTCCGCAGTGTGGGCTTTTTTTAATGTGTCCGCTGCTGACAACAGTGTTGCCATCTGCAGCCTTTGCAGTCAATGCATAAGTTGCGGTAAGCCCAACACTCACCTAGGGACGACCGCCTTAAGAAGGCACCTGAACTTCCATCACTGAACCCAGTGGGAGCAACACCATCAGAACCCACAAAGCCACACTCCAGGCTCTCACCGTCCAGCCTCTTCTGCTTCTCCTCTCTGCTCACAATTGTCCTCCACTCCACCTTCCATGATGCCGTCGTCACGTTGTTCTGGAAAAAGGCAGGCTTCTGTGGCCCAAACGTTGGAGTGGAAAAAAATTATGATGCCGGATAACCCTCTTGCCCAACGTTTGACTGCTGGCTTGTCGGAACTGATAGCCCGCCAACTACTGCCATATTAACTGGTGGACTCGGAGGCCTTTCGTAAATTTGTGGCCATTGGAACACCACAATGGAAGGTCCCAGGGAGGAAATATTTCTCACAGGAGGGCATTCCAGAGCTGTATGGCCATGTTCAGCGGCAAGTGAATATATCTCTGGCACACAGTGTTGGTGCCAAGATACATCTGACCACAGACACATGGTCTAGCAAACACGGGCAGGGAAGGTATATCACTTTTACTGCCCACTGGGTGAACCTTCTGACGGCCGTCAAGCATGTAACCCGTGGCACCCGTGTAGATTTGGTTGCCCCACCACGGATTGCAAGCAGGCCTGCCTCTTCTTCTCCCCCTCCTCCATCCTCCCTCTCCTTCTCGGCTGACTCCTCCTTTTCCTCTGCTACCGTCTCTTTCGCTGCGCCGCCCAAGATCCCCAGAACCTATTCCACATGCCAGGTGAGACGTTGCCATGCTGTGCTGCGTCTGTTGTGCCTGGATGCCAAGAGACACCCTGGTCCTGCACTCCTTTCAATTTTGCGTTCACAGGCAGATCAGTGGCTGACACCGCTCAATTTGACAGTTGGTAAAGTGGTGTGCGACAACGGTGCCAATCTGCTGAGCGCGCTGAAACAGGGCAAAATAACACACATGCCATGCATGGCACACGTCCTGAACTTGGTCGTGCAGCGATTCGTTGACAAATACCCTGGGGTCCAGGACATCTTGCGGCAGGCCAGGAAAATCTCTGGCCATTTCAGAAGATCTTACACAGCCATGGCTCGCCTTGCTGACATTCAGCGGTGACACAACCTGCCCATCGGGCGTCTTATTTCTGACTGCCAGACACGATGGAACTCAACGCTGCATATGCTTGATAGGCTGCTCCAGCAAAAACGTGCCTTTAACTACTACCTATACGAACTCTGCGGCAGGACAGGTTCTGGGGAGCTTGGGTTTTTTTAACCTCACCAGTGGCTGCTCATGTTCGACACATGCAGACTTCTGGGGCCATTCGATGAGATCACCAAACTGGTCAGTCACGGCCAGTGCGCCATCAGTGACATCATACCTTATGACTTCTTTCTGGAGCATGCATTGCGTCATGTCATTAATCGAGCCGTCGAGGAGCAGGAGCAGGAGCAGGAAGATGAGGAAGTATCAATGTTGGATGAATTCCCAGGGGGTGCTACTCCATCTGAGACAAATCAACAACAGGAGTCTGAAGATGAGTCAGAGGAGGATGGTGCCGGGGCTAATGAGGAGGAGCAAGAAAAGCATGCTTTAAACATTTCTGGGATCCCTGGTGTTATCCGTGGATGGGGGCAGGATAATGAGGATGGCATTATCCTGGATGATGAGCTGGAGCCAGACCACTACACCGCTTCCAGTTTAGTGCAAATGGGGGCCTTCTGTAAGATCCTAGCACTCGCAGTGCCTCCTATCACATCATTTCCGGTTGCATTCCATCTACCTAGGTAGATGGAGTGCATATAGGTGTGTTTCCCTTTAAGAGTGCTGATGTCATCACTGAGCGCCGGACTGACAGCTATTTAAATCACCAGCTTTCACTCACATGTGTTCGTTCAACCTGCTCTGTTACCTGCTTTGTGCCTTGATGCTAACCTGCCTTGAAGCTCTCATGCTTGCAAGCATACCTTGCTGTTGGAACCATGCTGCGCTGATCCCTGTATCCCGCTACCCGATCATCCGCTCTTGCCGAACCTCTCCTCTGCTACATTGCTACTAGTGATAAGTACCCCACAGGGGAAACCTCTATACCCTTCATACTAAAAGCTTACACTATCTAGCGCTGCATACTAAAGACTATTACTACATCTGCATTATCTAAGATTGCTAGCTCTTGCACTGGGTTGGTCTCTCCTGTATGTTCACCTGCTACTCTATCATCTGCTACCATACATGATTGCTAACCTATCTGCATCCCATCTGCTACTATCTTACTTTCAAGAACATTCCTTTCAAGTGTCTGTCATCTACCATCTCTACCCATCCTGTCTCTTCAGCCTATCATCACTGTATTACTATATACATAAGTCACTCTAGGAACATCTTATTGAGTGTGTGTACTACTTGCTGAATTGAGTTCATCCACACATGATGAGTCTTGGGAGTTGGGATTGGTGTCTCAGCGTTTCTCTACATGACTACTGAAGTGGAATATTTCTGCAGCTGTAAATCCACATTATACATAAAACACATGAGCGTTACAGATTGAACGAACCAGATCAAATGGATTCAGCAGAAATAACCACTCAGGTGACACAATTAAAACAGCAAGTAACTGCGTTAATACACAAACTTGCTGAATTAAAAGAAGACAATCAGGCTCTGTCGCAGCAGGTAATTAGACTGACACAACTTACCACTGCTCAGTCCCCTGAACCCAAAATAAATCCTCCTTTGGTATTTACAGGCGATCGCAAAAAATTTCGCGAATTTAAAAACGCATGTGAGTTACTTTTCTTGCTAAAACCCCGTACCTACCTTACTGATCACATTAAGGTTTGTACTATTATTTCTTACCTAACAGGCGATCCTCGGGCCTGGGCAGACTCTCTTTTTGAGAAAAGCGATCAGCTTCTCAACTCCTATGCCTTGTTTCTAGCAGAACTTACTAGCCTATATGATGATCCCAATAGGCAGAGTACTGCCGATTTTCAATTAAGATCCTTGAAACAAGGTGGGAGACCTGTGGAAGACTTTGTCGCAGAATTCAAGAGATGGACCCTTGATTCAGAATGGAATGATGCATCTCTGAAAACCCAATTTAGGCTTGGTCTATCATAGGCCGTTAAAGACGAGCTCGCCCGAGCGGATCTGCCAAAAACCCTGGATGCATTGATACAACTCAGTATCACCATAGATAGAAGACTACGAGAAAGAAAGTCTGAAAAAATGGGAATGCCATTATCCAGTTCTTCTCGGATTTCGGCCGTTGACCCCACTCCTAAACCTGCTCCAGGTAACCACAGACCCCGGCTACCTAGGGAAAAAAGGAAACCAAATAAATATGGTGTTCCTGCCTGGTCTTGGTACAAGCCTGCCTTAAACAGTCAGCCTTGTCACTCTGACACATCTCATTTGAACCCTGATCCTACAGAAATGGACGAGGAGCCTATGGAGATTGGTGCCGTACATACTAAATTGTCCTTACAAAAAAAAAAGATCACAGGAGAATCTGTGGCCTTTGTTTTTATTGTGGAGAAGGGGGACATTTCATTACATCCTGCCCAACCCGACCCCATAGGCCTAAGGCTCTCCCAATGGAGGCCAGGCGAATCCGAACTTCCCTGAAAAACAGCCTGGAAATTACCAAGGCTGTTGCCAGCCCTGTCCCCGTTCTATATCAGAAAAGGACACCCAGAAATTGGCAGATGTTGGTATAGATACTCCTATTTTTGCAAGCACATTTCTAGCTTCCAATGAAAACATTGAGATTCTTGCACCTGACTGCGTACGCGCTTCTAATGGCACGGTGGTACGTAGGAAGGATCTGAGGATGTTTGAAGAAGCATTGGTTGCTAGGACTACTTCGGATGGTTATGCGTCCGATTCTAGTGAGGGGTTCATGTAGCAGACACCCTAACAACAAGTCCTATCCGATTCTCAGATCGGTTACCAACCTGATCCGATTCTCATATCGGCAACAAGTGATCCGATTCTCACATCGGTTACCAACCTGATCCGATTCTCATATCGGCAACCAGTCTTATCCAATTCTCACATCGGCAACTAGTTTTTTTTTTTTCCGATTTTCATATCGGCAACCAGCTTATCCGATTCTCGTATCGGCAACCAGTCTTATCCGATTCTCGTATCGGCAACCAGTATCATCCGATTCTCGTATCGGCAACCAGTCTTATCCGATTCTCACATCGGCAACCAGTTTTTTTCCGATTCTCGTATCGGCAACCAGTATTATCCGATTCTCGTATCGGCAACCAGTCTTATCCGATTCTCGTATCGGCAACCAGTATTATCCGATTCTCGTATCGGCAACCAGTCTTATCCGATTCTCGTATCGGCAACCAGTCTTATCCGATTCTCGTATCGGCAACCAGTATTATCCGATTCTTGTATCGACAACCAGCCTTAGAGGCCTTCCAGAGCCGGCCTTACGGGGGGGGGGGGGGGGGGTACTGTAAGATCCTAGCACTCGCAGTGCCTCCTATCACATCATTTCCGGGTGCATTCCATCTACCTAGGTAGATGGAGTGCATATAGGTGTGTTTCCCTTTAAGAGTGCTGATGTCATCACTGAGCGCCGGACTGACAGCTATTTAAATCACCAGCTTTCACTCACATGTGTTCGTTCAACCTGCTCTGTTACCTGCTTTGTGCCTTGATGCTAACCTGCCTTGAAGCTCTCATGCTTGCAAGCATACCTCGCTGTTGGAACCACGCTGCGCTGATCCCTGTATCCCGCTACCGGATCATCCGCTCTTGCCGAACCTCTCCTCTGCTACATTGCTACCAGTGATAAGTACCCCACAGGGGAAACCTCTATACCCTTCATACTAAAAGCTTACACTATCTAGCGCTGCATACTAAAAACTATTACTACATCTGCATTATCTAAGATTGCTAGCTCTTGCACTGGGTTGGTCTCTCCTGTATGTTCACCTGCTACTCTATCATCTGCTACCATACATGATTGCTAACCTATCTGCATCCCATCTGCTACTACCTACTTTCAAGAACATTCCTTTCAAGTGTCTGTCATCTACCATCTCTACCCAACCTGTCTCTTCAGCCTATCATCACTGTATTACTATATACATAAGTCACTCTAGGAACATCTTATTGAGTGTGTGTATTACTTGCTGAATTGAGTTCATCCACACATGATGAGTCTTGGGAGTTGGGATTGGTGTCTCAGCGTTTCTCTACATGACTACTGAAGTGGAATATTTCTGCAGCTGTAAATCCACATTATACATAAAACGCATGAGCGTTACACCTTCATGCTCCAGAGTTTTAAGGGGGACCCCTGTATAAAAAGTATAAAGGGCAAGGACCAGTACTGGGTGGCAACGTACTTAGACCCCCGGTACAAAAAAAAAAATGTCAGAAATGTTACCACCATCAAAGAGGGCGGTCAGAATGCAGCACTTCCAGGCCTTGCTGCTAGAAATGCTGCATTCTGCTTTTGCGTGCGCTGGCAGAGGAATTTCCAGTCACAGAGAGACAGTTGCGGGTAGCAATCAAACAGCTGTATTCTGGATCCAGCATCAGGGACCGACAGGTGTCTGACTACATCGGGTAAACAGCCGATGTGGACGCTCTGAGGAGTGATGAACCCCTGGACTACTGGGTGGGCAGGCTTGACCTCTGGCCAGAGCTTGTACAATTTGCAATGGAACTGTTGGCTTGCCACCATTCAAAGCCTTGTCCTAAAGGACGTTCTGCGCAGCAGGGGGGATCGTGACCGGTAAGCGCACTCGCCTAACTCATGACAGTGTAGACTACCTCAAATTTATAAAAATTAAGGAGGCATGGATCTCTGAGGAATTCAACACATGTGACCAGTAGACCATGTTTCATTTAAATTCCTCATGGCCACAAATATCCGCCAGACCGCCATCCACCCATAACAATTCATGGTCCTTGTCTTCGCTAAATACAGCGGCAAAAAAGGCATTTCATGTCCATTGAATGCCTAATTTTTTGGGCCTTTCATGGCCGACAATTATTTTTTCTGTCCATGCCTAATGAACCTTCAGCCACACAATACAACGTTCTTAGCTGTCAGGTAAACCCATGTGGGCTAATTTTTGGGGCCTATAGTGGCCGACACTTACTTCTGTATCCTGTGAATGCCAAAGAACTTTCAGTCACAGAATACTACGTTCTTAGCTGTCAAATAAACCCATGTGCGCTAATTTTTGGGGCCTTTTATGGCCGACACTTACTTCTGTATCCTGTGAATGTCTAATGTACCTCCAGCCACAGAATACAATGTTCTTGGGGTGTGGCGTACGGCGCTGAGGATGGCCGCATAGCTCTGCAGCTCCGTTCGGCCACCCGAGACTACAGCCTTTACCGACCTCGTAGACGGACCCTCTCACCTCTATCTACTTCCTGGTGACCTCCTGAATGGCAAAGGGCAAGAAGGGATCCCACCAGCTCACCCGCATGGGCGGATTCCTGATCTCCAGCGCTGCCGGTCTCAGGCAACATGGCACCGGCCAGCCACACCAGCGGCGGCCTTCACAGGACAGATCCAGCAGCTCTGCGGGAGATGGCTCGCCCCCGCTCAGGCAAGTGGCTAACCCAGACAGCGGGAACTCTTCAGGATCTTCTACCCCCCCCTCCTTCCTTCCAAAGCCCTGCGAAGCAGAAGGCCCGCCGAGGTTCCTCTCCCCCTGAAAGCTATGGCAATGCTCTCATGGACTCCTCAGCAGCCCCTGAGCACTCCTGGCCCGCAGCAATGGCAGATCCATTGGCAGCCTTCCCTGTTGGTGACCAGCCTGTGTCAGCTACCCTGTTAAAGGACATGCTCCGTTCCTTGTGGTCCTCCTTACATGCCGATATGGTGCAGGGCCTGTCCCAAACACAGCGTGAGGTCCACCATCTTGGAGAAGGGGTAGACACTGTGGAAGCCTCCATGGGCAAGTGCTCACTGTCTCTTAACACTCTAGCGGCAGCCCATAACACACATTCGGAGGACATCACCTGGCTGAAAGACAAAGTTGCGGACCTGGAGGACAGATCCTACAGGAACAACTTAAAGCTCAGGGGTGTTCCTAAATCCGTGCCGCCTCAACAATTGGAAAAAGTGGCCAGGGATCTCTTCACTGCGTTGGTCCCATCCTTGTCTGCGGCCGAGCTTGAGATAAACAGGATACACAGGATTACCAAGCCCAATTTCATTGCCCAGGACCTACCTAGGGACATCCTACTCCGTGTCCACTTCTTTCAAACCACAGACAAAATACTCATGGCGTCCAGAAAGTTACAATCTTTGCCGGGAGAGTTTCCCCAGCTCCAGATTCTTCCTGACCTGTCCAGGCACACACTACAAAAGCGAAGAAACCTGGCTACGATAACCAAGGCCCTGCGGAATCATCATATTCCACATAAATGGAAGCACCTAGCTTTCCTGTCCATCACCCACAATGGCTCCATGGTTACCATTTCTACCATGGAGGAAGGCCTGTCTCTTCTGCGACGATGGAATATCATCCCAGATTCACCATCTGGGCCTTCTATGTCTTCTTCACCTCAAAAGCGAAGAAACCTGGCTACGATAACCAAGGCCCTGCGGAATCATCATATTCCACATAAATGGAAGCACCTGGCTTTCCTGTCCATCACCCACAATGGCTCCACGGTTACCATTTCTACCATGGAGGAAGGCCTGTCTCTTCTGCGACGATAGAATATCATCCCAGATTCACCATCTGGGCCTTCTATGTCTTCTTCACCTGCGACTGGTGAGTATCTTAGTGACTGGTGAGGGTATTAGCGACTGGTGGGTACCCCAGGTTTTGTACCAGGGGAGTTAGTGGTAGTGTAGGTAAGGAAGAGCAGGTCGTTAACATTATCCCCATAGAGTAGTGGGTAATAATGTCCGACAGGATTGGGGATGCCACTCAGTGCACTTCTTGTTGCATGTATGAGTTTCTTGATGAACCAATCGAGGACGAATACTGCTGTGCAAGATGTGAGCGACTTGTTGCTCTGGAATCCCACATCGTGGATCTAGAGAACACAGTGGTAAGACTGCGTGGCATCTACAACCTGGAAAGGAGCTTGGACATTACCCATCAGGCGCTGGCAGGGGCCAGCATGGAGGAGGGAGGAATAGAGGAGACGCAAGCAGCAGAGGTACGCAGTTGGGTGACTGTTAGGAATGTTAGTGGGAGGAGTGTCAGGGAGGCCAGTCCTGAGTTGGTACACCCTAACATATTTGCCGAGTTGTAGGTTGAGGGGGATATCAGCTCAGGGGTGGCAGTGCTGGAGCATGCGCCCTCCCCCAGCTGCCAGGGGAGGGACAGCTCCAGGAAGAAGGGGGGCCGTAACTCAGGAAAGGTTAGAAAGGTTGTGGTAGTAGTTGGGGACTCAATTATCAAGAGGATAGAGAGGGCAATCTGTAAAAAAGATCTCGTGAACCGAACAGTTTGTTGTTTACCGGGCGCCCGCATTTGGCACATCGCAGATCTGGCAGACAGATTATTGGGCGGGGCTGGGGATGACCCAGCGGTCATGGTGCATGTGGGCACTAATGACAAAGTTAAAGGTAGGTGGAGGATCCTAAAGAACGATTTCAGGGACTTAGGTAATAGATTGAGGAAAAGGACCTCCAAGGTGGTTTTCTCTGAAATACTGCCTGTACCTCGAGCCACACAGGAGAGGCAGAAGGAGATTAGGGAACTTAACAAGTGGCTGAGGAAATGGTGTAGGAAGGAGGGGTTTGGGTTCCTGGAGAACTGGGCTGACTTCTCAGTCGGCTACCGGCTCTTTAGTAAGGATGGGCTGCACCTTAATGGGGAAGGTACAGCTCTTTTGGGGAGAAAAATGGCCACCAAGTTGGAGGGGCTTTTAAACTAGGAGACGGGGGGAGGGCTCAGAAGTAGAGGTAGATAGGAGGGAGCAAAGGACTGAAGGCAGCTGTAGGGTCAGCAGCGACAGTAGGTCCACAACGTCAATTTGCAGGTCTGTGCGGGAGAACCTCAGACCAAACAGGAATAAACATAACCAATCACGTTTAACTTCCGTAACACTAAGAGGGGTATATGCTAATGCCAGGAGCCTAGCTAATAAAATGGATGAGTTGGAAATGTTAGTACATGAGGAGGACATAGACCTTGTGGGAATAGCTAAGACTTGGTTCGACCCCTCACATGACTGGCTGGCCAATATCCAAGGGTATTCGGTGTACCAGAAGGACAGGGTAGGAAAAAGAGGGGGAGGGGTATGTCTCTATGTCAAGAACAATGTAAAGGTGATTGAGAGGAGTGACATTACAGAAGGGATGAGTATGGAGTTAGAATCCGTATGGGTAGAACTCCATAGGGAAGGAGAAAAGGGAAAAGTAATTGTGGGGGTTTGCTATAGGCCACCTAAACAAGGGGAGGAGGTAGAGCTGGAATTTTTAGCACTTTTGGGTAAAGTGGCAAAGCTAGGATCAGTCATCATATTGGGGGACATCAATTATCCCGACATTGACTGGGGAGAGGGGACTACACACTCACATAAGGGCCGTCTATTCACGAAAACCTTACTGGATAATTACATGTCACAGCTGGTGGATTCTCCTACTAGAGAAAACACAATCCTGGATCTATTGATCACTAATGACCCAGACCTAATCTCAGAGGTAGGAGTCCAGGACAACCTGGGCTCTAGCGATCACAGGATGATCACATTTAGCGTAAATAACAATATAGCAAGGCAAGTGGGGAACATAAGAAACCTTAACTTCAGAAGGGCAGACTTTCCAAAATTGTACTCATTGATGGGAAGGGTAAACTGGGACCAAACCCTGGGATCCCTGACCACAGAGGAAAAATGGGAATGCTTTAGGAACATATTAAGCAAAGGCATCTTGCAGTGCATTCCTATGGGAAATACATTTAGAAGAGACAAAGCCAAACCTGGCTGGCTAAACCGTAGTGTTAAAAAACTTATTAGGGGAAAAAAATTGGCCTTCAGGAAATATAAATCAGAAGGCACAGTATTGGCTTTCGACCAATACAAGGAGGCAAATAAGAAGTGTAAACACGAAATCAAGATGGCTAACATAGACTTTGAGAGACAAATAGCGGAGGATAGTAAAAAAAAAAACAAAGAAATTCTTTAAGTATATCAACAGCAAAAAAACTAGGGCAGAGCATATTGCACACATAATTAACGATGATGGGAGTTTGGTTACAGAGGACACTGAAAAAGCAACCGTGCTGAATGCTTTTTTCTCGTCAGTATTTACACAGGAAACGGAGGGGTACACTGACCATGACTGTATGGTTAGTAGTAATACACAGGACTTGCCACTATGGCTAACAGAGGGTGAAATCAGGGAAAGGCTGGACAAACTTAACACAAACAAATCACCAGGCCTGGATGGCGTACATCCGAGAGTACTCAAGGAACTCAGTAAGGTTATATCCAGATCACTGTTCCTGATCTTTGCGGACAGTATTAGGACAGGAGATGTACCAGGGGAGTGGAGGAAAGCAAACGTGATTCCGATATTCAAAAAGGGTCAGAGGCATATACCGGGAAATTATAGGCCGGTCAGTCTGACATCAGTAGTATGTAAACTTCTGGAGGGGGTTAAAAGGGACTATATCGTAGAGTTTGCTAAGGACAACAGCATCATCAGTAGTAACCAGCACGGGTTTACAAATGGGCGTTCTTGTCAAACCAATCTCTTAACATTCTACGAGGAGGTGAGCTGTGAGCTGGATAGGGGCAAACCAGTGGATGTTGTGTACCTAGATTTCGCTAAGGCGTTTGATACAGTTCCCCACAAGCGCTTAATTTATAAAATAAGGTCTGCAGGTATCGACAGCAGGGTTTGCTCTTGGATACAGAACTGGCTAAAAGGGCGTATCCAAAGGGTGGTAATAAACAGCGCATACTCAGACTGGTCTGAGGTAGTAAGCGGGGCCCCCCAAGGCTCAGTCCTAGGACCAACCTTGTTAAATTTATTCATAAACAGCATTGAGGACGGGATCAGTAGTTCAATATCAGTTTTTGCTGATGACACAAAATTAGGCAGGGCAATAACTGCACAGCAAGAAGCAGATATCCTACAGAATGACCTGGACAAAATAACGGAGTGGGCAACGACTTGGCAAATGAGGTTTAACGTGGAGAAGTGTAAGGTTTTGCACTTGGGGACTAGAAACATAAAAGCACAATACACGTTAGGAGGGGAACCCTTGGGGGAATCAAAAATGGAGAAGGATCTGGGAGTCTTGGTTGATGATAGACTAGGCAACAGCTTGCAATGTCAAGCGGCGGCTACCAAGGCTAGCAGAATATTAGCATGCATAAAGAAAGGGATGTTTTCCAGAGATAAGACTATAATCCTTCCACTTTATAAAACTCTGGTCCGACCGCATCTGGAGTATTCTGTCCAGTTCTGGTCGCCAGTCCTCAGAAGGGATGTGTTGGAGCTGGAGAGAGTACAGAGAAGGGCAACTAAACTAATTAGGGGATTGGAGGACCTTGATTATGAAGAGCGTCTCCAAACGCTTGATTTATTCTCCCTGGAGAAGAGACGCCTGAGGGGGGACATGATAGCAATTTTTAAATATCTCAATGGGGATCTCAGCTTAGAAAAAAAGCTGTTCAGTCGAAGGGATTGCATGAGGACTCTGGGGCACACAATGCGATTAGAGGAGAAGCGTTTTAACCTCAGGCAACGTGGGGGGTTCTTTACTGTTAGGGCTACAATATTGTGGAATTCTCTACCACAAGAAGTGGTTTCTGCGGGTAGTATGGTGGCTTTCAAAAGACTATTAGACGTACATCTCAAGGATCAGAATATTCAGGGGTATGTGAGATGATTACAGCCACACACACCTACACAGGTTGAACTGGATGGACTATTGTCTTTATTCAACCTCACCTACTATGTAACTATGTAACTATGTAACCTACTCCCGGAGAATGGCAGATAGCATCACGCAAGCGCTCCAATTCCTACCACCGTTCTGCCAAAGGTGAGAGTGTCTTCTCTCAGTCCCCCAAATTGGTCTCAGGCCTAGGATGAGTCGTTCCTCTTGGCCCCTCGCTCTATGTTGCAGATATTCCCTGCAGTTTAACTTTTTTTTATGTTTCGGTTTGCTTCTGGCATGACCAATGGTTTTCCCTTCCCCTCCTGTCCCTGTTCCGGCTTTGGCCTACCTCTCAAGCACCTGGCTACTCTGACTGCGCCAACGATCTCCACCTTGCTCCACATTATGTTTTTTTACTTTGCTCCCACCTGGCTTGTACGGATACCTCTGAGTCGTCCACCATGACCATCAAGTTTCTCTCTTTAAATGTAAATGGTTTGAATCATCCTGTTAAGCGCCATTCGTTATGGACTGAACTATGTGCTAGCTGGGCTGAAGTGGTAGCGTTACAGGAGACTCATTTTAAAGCAACGCAACCACCGACATTCTCCCATAGGAACTTTCCTCACCTTTTCTTTGCGAATGCCCCTGAGAAGAGGCGTGGGGTCCTGGTGGCAATCAGGGACACGATTCCCTTCTCTTTCAAACACCAGGTCTGCGACCCTGATGGTCGCTTTTTGATTCTGCAAGGGGACTTCATCTCTCTTCCTATGACTCTAGTGGTGTTGTATGCTCCGAATAGTCACCAGAAGCGCTTTCTCTTTAGGCTACTTTGGCAGGTATCAGCTAATGTGTATGGTAATCTTGTCTTGTGTGGCGATTTTAATGCTATGGTCGACCCGGGGCTTGACACATCTGTGCCCGCCTGGGACCGACAATTTTCTCTGCATTCCCTTCTCCATAGGGAGCAGCTCTACGGTGTATGGAGGTGCCAACATGGCTCGGAGAGAGATTATTCCCACTACTCCTCCAGACATCGCTCATACTCTCGCATCGACTTATTTCTGACGGATCTCCCTTTGCTGGGTAGGGTCTGTCGGAAACATCACATGGTCTGACCATGCGGCTGTGGAGATGGTTCTGGAGGAGGGCGGACCCAGAGAACGGACCTCCATATGGCGATGTGACACTAAGGTGCTTCAGGACTCAGCCACGGGCAAGCTCATCGGGAATCAGTTGTCAGAGTTTTTCCAAATCAACGCTCCTTTGGTCTCGGATCCTTGGTCACTGTGGGGGGCGCACAAAGCTTTTATTCGTGGAGTGTGTATCCAACAAACGGCTAGAATGCGCAGGGCCGACAATCAGAAGCTAACGGCTCTCCTAGCGGAGATTCGGGAGTTGGAGGCCACCCATAAACGGGATCCTACTGCCGCAGTGGCTAGTTTGCTACTATGCTCACGCCAACAGAGCTGGTAAGGTCTTAGCCTCCAGGGTTAAACAAAGACGGGCGTCTGCTCGCATATCCCACCTTACGCACCATGCCACTAGGGTCAAGCTTACACACCCCAAGGACATCGCGGACGAGTTTGCGACGTTCTATGGTTCTCTCTACAACCTGTCCCAAGATTTTACCACCATCCAACCCACAGCAGAGGCCATTCAGACCTTTCTGGACAAGCTGTCCCTCCCCTCCATTTCTGAAGCCCACCTGCAATCCCTGTCTGCTCCATTCTCTGTGACGGAAGTTTCCAGAGCAATCCAATCCCTTTCAAATGGCAAATCCCCTGGCCCAGACGGCCTGGGCAATGAGTACTATAAGATCCATAACCATGTTCTTAGCCCCTTCCTGGCCCAGGTGTTTAACAAAGCAATGTCTACGTCCACATTCCCACGGGATATGCTTGGTGCCTATATCACCACAATCCCCAAACCTGATAAGGACCCTAGTATCCCAGCCAACTACAGGCCCATTTCCCTTTTGAATAGCGACACCAAGATTTACGCTAAAATACTAGCTGCCCGCTTACAGACTGTTCTCCCGTACTTAGCTAAAGATGACCAAATGGGATTTATGCCAGGCAGACAGACGTCAGATGCCACTAGGCGTATTATTGACCTGGTGCACCTGGCGGAGAGCTCCCGAACGCCTTCTCTGCTCCTTACCCTGGATGCAGAGAAGGCATTCGATCGGGTGAACTGGCTTTATATGAGAATGACCCTGGAGAAGTTTGGCTTCTCCAGGGGTATATTATCTGCTGTGCTGGCCCTCTACTCTTGCCCTTCAGCTCAGGTTTTGACCTCGGGCACTGCCTCGGCCCCGTTCGTCATCTACAATGGCACCCACCAGGGATGTCCTCTCTCTCCGGCGATTTTTAATCTTATGATCGAACCCTTGGCGGAGGCTATTCGGTCTGACGACGGGGTGGAGGGGTTCCGAGTGGGAGATAGTGTCCATAAGGTGAACCTGTTCGCGGATGACATAGTAGTTATCCTGACGAACCCAACCCAGTCCCTACCGGCAGTACATCGGATACTCCTGTCCTTTGGGTCAATTTCTTACCACAAGGTAAACACCTCAAAATCTTTAGCTCTCAACATGGGGATTAGCCCGCAAGTAGTTGCTCTTCTGCAACAGAGGTGCCCTTACCCCTGGACAGAGGACCAGATCCCTTACTTGGGGGTAAATATTACCCCTCGTATAGCTAGACTCATCCCTGCAAACTTGGACCCTTTAGTGAAAAAAAACAAATATTGCTATGGCCAACATGGCCAAGGTTGAAATTTCCTGGGGGGGTAGAATGGCCGCCTACAAGATGATGATCTTGCAGCAGATATTGTATATATTTAGAGCAATCCCCACCCCCTTTCCTAAGCGATACATAGTGGCTTTGGCCTGTGGTTTAGGAAGAGAGCAAGGGTCTCCACCTCTCTCCTGGTTCGGCCCAGGGCCTTGGGGGGCACTAAGGACATTAAGGGCTATGTGAGATGATTACAGCCACACACACCTACACAGGTTGAACTGGATGGACTATTGTCTTTATTCAACCTCACCTACTATGTAACTATGTAAGCTTCCGGACCTCTGCGCGTACTATTGGTCCACCAGATTGGACCAATTGAGAGCCTGGTTTGACTCTGGGAATAGTTTCCCTTGGAAGTCTCTAGAGGGACATTTGGCGCCGACCAACGACCTTCGGTTGTTACTATTGGGCGACCTCTGGACACGGTGGCCGCTATCTGGGCTCCCCCCCACACTGCGGGAAGCTCTATTGGCGTGAGGGAAATTAAGCGACACTTGGGTGGGGAGCGACGGGATAGTTCCCCACTCCTCCTCATCACTTCCATGACCTCTCCCACTTTCATGAGAAGGACACACTATTGACCCCTCCACTTTTGATGCAGCGCTTCCATGTACCCCCTCCCTTGTTTCTCACCATACTGCAGATTTATAGCTTCCTCAAAAAGCACCCCCTGAAAACTAACCAGATCCCTGCGAAGGCTTGGGAATTCTATCATTCTGTACAAAGAAAGGTCAAGGGCATATCTCTGTTCTATGACCTACTCCTGCGCGGGCCAGACCCTCCAGTCTCTGCCTCTATGCAGAGGTGGGAGCATGATCTGGGCCTGCGCTTTACCCCGAAGCAATGGTCTCGCGCCCTTACCTCTACATATCAATACTCGCACTGTACGTCGCATTGGGAAATGATGCTGAAAATAGTGAATAGGTTGTATTATACCCCGTACAGGCTGTCTAAGATTTTCCCCTCAGTACCCGATCAGTGCTGGCGTAATTGTGGATGCAGGGGAACACTAGCCCATGTCCTTTGGGAGTGTCCCTCGTTGACCAGTTATTGGAATAGAATCTTTATGTGCATAGCGGAATGTACGGGGATGCTAGGAAGGAATTGGCTCTGTTGAATATTGGTATTGATGCATACCCTGCTCAATTCAGACAGGTGGTCCTACACATTCTATTAGCCTCTAGAACTCTGATCTTGCTTAGGTGGCGATCTCTTGAAATACCCAATTTCTCAGATGTGGTTGCAACTGTTAATGAGAATTATGTTTTGGAAAAAGCGTTGGCGTTTAGCTCTCTTTCCTATATGCAGTTTATGAAAGTGTGGAGATGTTGGAGATACTATCCCTGAGTGATATTGGTTAGCTTGGGGGGAGATGGGTGCCACCCCTGTGGCGATTATGTTCCCACTGGGGCTGTGGGGGTGGTTCCTATCTCTCTCTTTCCCTGATTGTCTTACTGTTGGGCTGTATCCCCCATGATTGTTTTTCTTGCATAGTTACTGTAATGCCACTATGTCGAATTCCCTTCCTCCCCTCTCCCCCCCCCCCCCTACTTCCACTGTTGCATATCTACTCCTGCTTTGTATCTGAATCTGTTATAATTTGATTTTTGTATGCTGTTAAACTTCAATAAAAAATAGCATTTAAAAAAAAAAAAAAAAAAGAATACAACGTTCTTAGCTGTCAGGTAAACCCATGTAGTCTAATTTTTGGGGCCTATAGTGGCCGACACCTAATTATTTATCCTGTGAATGCCTAATGTACCTTCAGCCATAGAATACAACGTTCTTAGCTGTCAGGTAAACCCATGTGGGTTAATTTTTGGGGCCTGTACTGGCCGACACTTACTTTTTATCCTGTGAATGCCTAATTTTTCAGACTGGAATTGAAAATCAATGGGTCTGTAAAGGTTTCACCAAATTGTGGAATGGATGCGGACCCATGTTACAGATGTGTGAATGGACCCTATATGTATTTGACATGTATTTACCGGCTGCTGTCAGTTCTGGCTGATTTATGAAAAAAAAAAAATGTTTTTTGCTGTAAAAAAAATAAATACATTTTTAGGGAAACTTTTCCAATTGCAATACTTCTGTTATGACATTGTCCATGTGCTGGGACTATTTGTGCACAGCTAGTACGTCTTTTGTGGCTGCAAATATGACCTAAAGGTTTTTAAAGTTCGCCTCCCATTAAAGTCAATGGGGCCTGCGGTTCGCGGACATTTGAGAAAATTTGTGGCTGACGTTCGCGAACCGCCCCGGCCGATGTTCGTCCATCACCAATGAGGAATATTGAGAACAGATTTTATTAGAACAGAAGCTGCAGCCAAGGAATTTTACCCCATGCTGTTACCTTACAGCAGTAAGGTGAGTCATTTGAACACACAGAGGATTCTCACCAACTTGCATTTTAGTCACTGGATTGAGCACATTGAACACTCACTTTTGGAAAATATATGAATAATCACTGTTTTATTGCATAATATTTATCAGTCACAATTTCTATTGTTAATCACATGGTGAAAGACTTTTTCTACAATAATCATTTAACTCTTTATCTTTATATATTTTTATTGATATTTGCATGTGAATTTTGACCATCTACCTCATTAATTTACATAACATAATGCATTTTCACGCTTTTTGCTCCTAATCACACGGTGAAGGATTATGAATTAACTTGTCAATAATTTATCTTTTATCTATTTATTATTTTTTTTTTTTTTTTGCATATGAATTTTTGATTATTTATTTATTATATATTATCAATTTTTCTGGTTCCATTTGTCACATCACACCACCGAGGCCCATTGTTTTTACCATTGAAGACTATTTATGTCCCATTCATCACTATAGCCATACAGCGCAGCAATTTTTCACAATCTGATCTTTAATCTTTGTCTAGGGGGGACACAAAAGATGAGAGCTACCTTGCCCTGATTTATCTAGCATCTGACCCAATGCAACATTGGAACCCCCCCCCCCCCCCCTTATCGCCATGCCTACCAAGTGAGGAGAAAGGGTAGCCAACATGGAAGAGAAGAATTGTGTTTGGCTTCAGTTAGGGGCATAATAAGAGATAAAGGTACTGTATATTGGGCCCCATCCAAAGAAGCCGGTAGGAGCATGCATCTACCCTCAGGATTTTTGATTTCTTGTGATGGTGAGAAGGTGTCTTTTTGAAGAAGAAAATCCCCACCCCCTTAGTCTTATGCCTCGTACACACGCAACGATTGTTGGCCGTGAATTTTCGGCCAGCGTCCGATCGGCCGATTGTCGGCTTGTTAGTATGATGCTTCCGACAACCGACTGCGACCTTTCGGCCGAATAAAATCTGGTGTGCATGCTATAAAATTTTTGTTGGCCGTCACCACAACGGCCGATTTTCTGTCAGTCAGTACAGATTTTGGCAGACAAAAATCTGATGAGCAAGACTGGGCATGTTCAGAGAAGAAAAACACACGGAAAGTAAACCATCACATGACATCACTTCTGAAGTTGGTTTTTGTTGGCCAACAAAAGTCCAGTGCAAGTCTAGAGCACATTTCAACCAACACAACAACACTGGACAAAAGACGGCCGATCTGTCGGCCAACAATCATTGCGTGTGTACGAGGCATTATCCTCTGTGTTGGCCAAACAGAATTGAGGAAGTTTAGGGTGGATACATTTTGGATTAAACTGCTTGGGGAAATGGATCTCTTGTAGGAGAAACACCTCTATCTGTGGGTAATGGAAATGTTGGAAGTACTTACATTGTTTTAATGGAGAATTCATATGCTGCACCTTAAGGGAAGTGACATGAATAGGCGGGGAGGTCCTGCCACTAAGTCGAATATTGTCAACTTCTTTTGACAGAATAAGCAGTCCAGCAAAAGTGGCAGTTAGAGAGTTGAGTCAAACTATTTATCACTGACAGGGGTGCTTACAAAGACCAGCTTATATTTATTAATGTAAATCCCAAAAGGAAAAATGTTGTTACTCTAACTGTTTAAAAAGTTTTATCTGAAGTTCAGCTTTAATTTATAAGTCAAATCCATCTAAATCTGCAAGTGCATCTAAAACTCCCCTCCCCCAAACTGACAATGCTGCTGTCCAGAGGTGTCCCCCTGTCAATGCCTTCATTTGCTTTTCTCTCTAGAAGAATTGAGCCATCTTTATTCAGGCATCATACAGGGTCACCACCTACTTCCTGGATGGAGAGATGACACAATCATGTGAATACTGGTGCCTGCAAAGCTCTTAGCTGTGTTATTGGATGCCCGGCACAGATCAGCCCCTGCTGCAGACTCTGACTTGCTACAAAGTTACAATATTGCAGTCTGATCTCTGGGGCAGGGGAGACTGAGAAAATGCTTAGCATAGGAAAAGTCAATGACTGGGGTTTAAGAATAGCTTTCCAATCATAAATGTGGAATGTTAGAAAAAAAAAAAAAAAACGTTACTGTTGCTGTGCTTTTTGACATATCTTGAAATATGTGTGAAAATACTAGTGATCGACAGATATCTTTTTTTTCGTTGCCGATACCGATATTTTGGCCAATGCATATTGGTATCGACTGATATGGGCCAATATTTTCGTACAAAAAAAATAATATATATTTTTTTTTATTTGACAGATACTCTTGTGGAGAGATCTGGGGGTCTAAAATACCCCAAAACCCTCCTCTGCACTTAAAAGCGTTGAAAACGCCAAGTTTGGCTGTTTTGAATGCTGTCATTCCAGACAGTATCTGGAAGTGATGTCATGACTGGGTCTTCAGCGGCTGTGCAGGCTGGTTGCCTGGGTCTCCCGGTTGGAGGGGAGACCCGGGTGAGCTGCGGAAGGTGGCGGAAGGGGGGGGCGTCCCCTCCTGCTCCTTGTAATGACACCCGAGCGGCTTCTCAGCCGCATCGGTTGTCGTTACAAGACAGCCGACCGCTGGCTATGAATGCCGGGTACCAGGGTGATGCCTCTAGCTGCAGGCATCACTCCGGTACAAGCACTTTCCCGAAATATCAGCAATATCGGTCACCTTGGTGGCTGATTCCGATATATCGGGGAAAGTGCATATCGGCCCTTGATATATCGGCTTTGCCGATAATCGGTCATTCTCTAAAAAATGCCTTTTGATGCTGTCAGAAAATGAGAAGAGGAGAGCAATTTAGTAGATTAGTAGCAATAGTAATAGTGTTAATAGTAGTAGTAGCAAAATATAACTGGTTAGGGCTGACACCATTTCTTTTGATTTCAGACAACAAACTCCTGTATGTTGTCAGCCCATAGCAGAACTAAGGAGCTGAGTATATTCCTGGCAGGATCAACAGTTATCTTTCTGTACTTTCAGGGTCTTTAGAAGAATAAAGCATAGGGAAATGTGCACACATGGCAGAGATGAATTACATTTGTTCCTAATACACACTTTAACTACAGAGGTAACTTCTGCCCAGTCCAAAAATAACTTCCAGTACTAACAAATACAAAATCTACCGGTAATGTTGGAGATCTCTCCTTCTGGACACAAGACGCACTCATAGCAACATTTATGAATTGAAGATCCAAACTTTTTTCGGCTGCCAGGAAAACAGGAATCTGAGCATCGAGATACCGGAATCTGAAATCAGATATTATTATTATTATTATTATTATTATTATTATTATTTTGTAAAGATCCATAAATTGTTTTGGTTTCATGGGTGGTGTTTTGGGGTTTTCAGAATTTCTTTTGTTATTTTTGTATTTTTATTTTATGTTGATAGGGCTTTAAATTTAGGGGGCTCAAAGCACAACATTCACTTGTTTCTGATCTGATCTGTACTTGAAGCTGCCTTTTGTTCACAGCACACAGCTGCATAGTTAGAAAGAAAGAAAAACAAAATACAAGCATAGAGTGCAGCTAAACCACCTCACGGTATATGCCTCACATTTACATCATCCCTATTACCCTAGTTAACCCCTTCATGCCAACCATACTCAAATATGTGCCCCCACCAGCAGATGACATGGCTCCCCAAATCATTGCGGACTGTGGAAACGTGACACTGGACCTTATGCAACTTGGATTCAGTGCCTTTCCACTCTTCCTCCAGACTCTGGGACCTTGATTTCCAAATCAAGTGCAAAATGTTCCACAGTCGGTGATGATTTGGGGAGCCATGTCACTGCTGGTGTTGGTCCATTGTGTTTTATCAGGTCCAAAGTCAACGCAGCCCTCTACCAGGAAATTCTAGAGCACGTAACACTTCCCTCTGCTGACCAGCTTCATGGAGATGCTGATTTAATTTTCCACTAGGACTTGGCACTGCCCACACTGCTAAAAGTACCAATACCTGGTTTAATGATCATGGTATTTTTTAAGACCCTTGAGAAAGTAACCTGATTGGTTACGCAACGCGTCGGGACGCCGTGGTGACGTCACTTCCTGGTCTACGGCCAAGACCGGAAGTTGGGGAGAGTACACAGGAACCGCCTCGGCGGCTTGGCTTTTGATTTTATGCGCACACTGATCTGCTTAAATGTGAGTTTGTCATTTATATTTTATCTGGAAATAAACCTCGTTTTAAATGTTATTACGCTATGGGACCCTCTTTCCTTCTCTTCCCCTAAATTATCGAGTGTCTGGTACTTAAGAATACCACAGACCAGCTCATAGGACCAGGACCCTAATTCCCATATCGCCTGTGGAGATTTCGTTTATACCTGGGAGATTGCTTTTGCCCTGAAAGGTCTACAGGTTGACGAGAAACACCTGATACGCCTATATGTAAGAGAAGTAAGGCCATTGCACCTATTTTCAGGATTCGTTTGCTCACTCACCTTTGGGCACTGGGATCACTAATTATTGGTGGCTGTTAGTCGCACTTCTGATGAACTTTTTTTATAATTTCCGGAGATATACACACTGGACTCTCTACACTTGATTATTATGACCACGTTTTTTTGAATTGTACATGCTTCACATTTTTTTCTCACGTTTGAAATGTTATGACTTGGCTCTTGTGTTTTTCTATATTATTGTTTTTCACAGGGGTTCACCCATCATAGGGCATTGTGCACCCTGAAATTTCAGAATTATTTTCTGATTTCACTTATTGATTTGTACCACTGTTTTGTTTTAAATAATTGCACTACTATTGTCACTGAACTTCCTGAGTTCGCTCTTTATAGGGCACATCTCTTTCATGCCCACATTCCTTTCAGAGCTTGTGACCAGTTCCTCTGCTCATAGTAGCTGTGCAACTCGCTCCTTTTAGGTCACAAGGCGTTTTTTACTTCTCTCACAGTTACCAGCAATCCGCATTTCCTATAGCACTTTATTGGTTCATTTATATTATATTCATTTATATTAATTGGTACAGTCCGAGCTTTTGGCCAGTTCTGGGTCCATGGAACTTGTGCAATTGCTCATGATCTGCACATAATTTGTTTTATTTTCTCCTACTATTCCTTTTGGAGCACTGATCACTTTGATATTGAGTCTATTGAACCACGTTTTTCATTTACCTAGCACCTTGATATTTACTTAGATTTTCTGCACTGGACACTTTATACCCCTCATCCATATTGATTGACATATTTATTTTAGTGGTTTTAAGATTTGACTGATGCATTTATATAATTACTGGATACAGTGACGTATGGTTCACCAATTTTATAGAGGTTTTAGCGCTGGTTATTCCTTTACACTTTATCTGACCGTATGTGGTGACACTACAGATCTGGCTGCAGGGCCTCTGGTGCTCCATTTGTCCACCTTTCTTACCTATTTTCTCTTTTGGTAGCGCATAGATTTCATCTTTTACTAGAGCACTTCATGCTTCCCTCTGCTGACCAAATTTATGGAGATACTGATTTCATTTTCCAGCAGGATTTGTCCCCTGCCCACACTGCCAAAACTACCAATAACTGGTTTAATGATAATGGTATCACTGTGCTTGATTGGCCAGCAAACTCGCTTGACCTAAACCCCATAGAGAATCTGTGGGGTATTGTCAAGAGGAAGATGATAAACACCAGACTAGTGATGTGCCAAACACCCCCCGTTCAGTTCGCACCACAACATCTCGAATAGGGGAAATGTTCTAGCGAACATACGTACATGAAAAATCACAAGTCCTCATTTTAAAGGCTTAACTGTAAGTGACTATTAATCATCCACTGGGCCAAGGATTCAAACCCACAGCCTCTCACTTGCTAGTCTAACAATTCTCTATCTGAGATTGACAGCTCTTTTATAGGGCTCTGACATCACCAGCGCCCCATAATCCATTGCTCAGGTGCAGTGAATAAATTACTGACGTCACTTCAGAAGGGGCGGAACAATTAATACGTTTTAATTAAAATCCATAACTAATATTAATCACCCAATGGCCTGGGGATTCAAACGCACAGCCTTTCATTTGCAAGTCCATTATTCTACCAGCTAAGCCACCGTGCCACCTGATTAGCCTTGCACTCTCTCTAGCTTCTATCTGAGTTTGACAGCTCTTTTATAGGGCTCTGACATTGCCACATAATCCATTGCTTTAGGTGCAGTGAATAAATTACTGATGTCAGTAGTTTATTCACTGCACTTGAGCAGTTCATTGTGGGATGGCTTGTGACATCAGGTCACTATACTGTATAAGAGCTGTCAAAATCAAAACAGCTCATTCCGAGGGAAGCGTCTGGAGAAGCAGGAGCTTCTTCTTTTTTTTTTTTTTTTTCGGGCGGCCGGGCGACTGATCATTGGAGGACAGTATTTTTTTTCCAAAACTGGCTTTTGTCATTATTTTTTTTGTACACTTTTTTGGTGAATGGGTAGGGATACCATGTACCCGATATCCATTCACATGGGGGGGTGGGATCTGGGGGTCCCCTTGTTAATGGGGGCTTTCAGATTCCGATAAGCCTCTCCCCGCAGACCCCAACAACCACAGCCCATGTTGTGGGAAGAGACCCCTGTCCCCATCAACATGGGGGCAAGGTGCTTTGGGATGGGGGGCATGTGGCCTGGTATGGTTCAGGAGGGGGGCACTCGCTCGCCCCACCTCCATCCTGGCCAGCCAGGCTGTGTGCTCTGATAAGAGTCTGGTATGGATTGTAGGGGGAACCCCCACGCTGTTTTTTTTTTTTACTTTGGCACAGAGTTCCCCTTAGAATCAATACCAGACCCGAGGGGCCTGGTATGGACAGGGAGGGACCCCAGGCCATTTTTAACTTTGATCTCAACAAACTAAAAAGCAAAAATCTCTCTCCCTGCTAGCAATGTATTATTAATTATAAAATTCCACTTATAAACCAGCTACGCCACAAGTCAAGTACGCTTAGGTTGAATACACTTTCCCTGCCTAACTAACTAACTAACTCCTATCTCATACCACACACAGTGGATGAGATAAAAGTTAGGGAGAGTTTTTTCACCTTAAGCTGCCTTGGTGGCGTAGGTTGTAGAATATCAGGCTTGCAATGATAACAGCTGTGAGTTCAATTCCCCCTACCAGCTGGTGATTTAAGGGCCATACACACTATAAGATTTTCTGAAGACTTTTTCCTTCAGATTTACCTTTTCTATGTAGTGCAAGTGCCTGCCAGATTGCATACAAATTGAAAGTGTTTAGGTTTGACCTCATATTATATGGTTTTGGTAAATCTAAAGGAAAAAGTCTTCAGAAAATCTTATAGTGTGTATGGCCCATTACTTATTGGAATTCAGAAATCAGAGAGTCCATGATAATGCAGGAACTTGAAGCTCCCGCGAAGAAGGCCATTTGTTCGTCATTCGACGAACGAGCGAACAGCCAATGTTCGACTCAAACTCAAAGCTCATCTCTACACCAGACCCAACAATGCAGATGAACTGAAGGTCGCTATCAAAAAAACCTGGGCTTCCATAACACCTCAGCAGTGCCACAGGCTGACCACCTCCATGCCACTCTTCATTGATACAGTAAGTCATGCAAAAAGAGCCCTGACCAAGTATTGAGTGCATACTGTACATGGACATACTTTTCAGTAAGCCAACATTTCTCATTTTTTTTTATTGGTCTTATGTAATATTCAAATTTTTTGAGATACTGAATTTTGGGTTTTAACTAGCTGTAAGTAGTGATGGGCTTTGAGTTCGAGTCGAACGTAAGTTCAACTCGAATATCGGGTGTTTGTGTGTTCACAGAACACATGAACATATGGGGCACATCGCAGGAAATTTGCCCGTCGATGAGTGCCCCATAATGCACTGCACAATTGCAGTGCATTAAGTGCTTGTCATCGGCAAAATCATGCACCTGACCTGTATGCTTTGGCCAATCACAGCACAATGTCCTGTCATTGCCATGATTGGACAAAGGCAAGGTGTCATTAGCCAATCATGGCACAGGGGTTAAGTCCACGCTAAGTCCATAAGGCTGCTGCTGACACAGCAGCCGTGTAGAGTGTGTTGGGGCGAGATAGGAGTGAGCTTAGGCAGATAGTGGATTGTGTGAGTTATGTAGAAATTTATCAGCAGTGCAGTATATCTCAGACAGTGTAGTATATATCAGCAGTCTAGTATATATCAGCCAGTGCAGTATATATCAGAAGTGTGTTATATATTAGCCAGTGCAGTATATATCAGTCAGTGCAGTATATCTCAGACAGTGAATATCAGCAGTGCAGTATACCTCAGACAGTGTAGTATATATCAACCAGTGCAGTATATATCAGCCAGTGCAGTATATATCAGCCAGTGTAGTATATATCAGTGCAGTATATATCAGTGCAGTATATATCAGCAGTGTAGTATATATCAGCCAGTGCAGTATAGATATATCAGCAGTGCAGTATACAGTATATCAACCCGTGCAGTATATATGAGCCAGTGCAGTATATATCAGCCAGCAGTGCTGGGACAAGGTCATCCAGTGCCCAGGGCGAACATGCCAAACTGTGCCAACGCCGCCAATAATTTTACCCATGCCTGATAACCACACTTGATAATTACACCTATGTATAGAGTGCAAAGGTCAGAACTGAATAATTTACCCCTATGAGGCATTTCATATATGCATGCATACATACATACAAACACTCAATATATACATTAAACCACCAACTTATGTGCCTGTCTGACCCAAATGTCTTTCCTGAAATTTTTTCATAATAAACGTTTAAAACCCAACTTCCGGAAAAAAACAAAAAGCAATGGGGCCTGAAAAGTCCCAGTATATTCCTAAGACTAGCATGTAAAAAAAAAAAAAAAATGGTTTGATATTCTCATTTTGTGAATGGGACTTTTTTATTCTAGGAACAGCGGATTAGGGTAAAACCACTTAGTCCCGGTTCACACTGGTGTGATGCGGGAAACCCTGCTATTCAGTGCTGGTTCCTGCATTGCACCAGAATCGCACAGTGGTTTGCACTGAGATCTGCAAATCTCTGGAGGGTGTCAATGTAAAGGTAATGATGACACCTCCAAATTGGTTCGCAGATCACAGTGCGAACTGTGAAATGGTGCAGGAATTGGATCGCATAGGTGTGAATACCCATGCAATTCGATTCCAGTGCGAACCAAAAAAAGGGCCCTGCTCCATTTTTGTGCAAATGGGATGCGATTTCAGCCAAAAAGTTTGTATGGCTGAAATCACATTGCACAGACATCGCATGTGATCTGCACAACAATGTGGTGCAAATCACATGCGATGTCTGGCATTGCAAGAGTGTGATTCGGCACTTAAACTGGCACACATGCATAGGTTTTTTTTTTTTTTTTTGGTTCAGCCAGTGGGCTAAATTGAAAAAAAAACACTTACAGATTCATCCATCCACACAAGAGGTGGGTGAAGAAATCCCCTCCACAAGACATATTCTGACGCTGGGGACTCTTCTCTGTCAGAATACACTGATCAGCATTGCAGCCGATTGACTGCAAGCTGCTGATGAAACAAGGTTTTCCAGCAGGCTCCCATTCTACAGAAACTCCCATTCTGACAGGCGACTTCTGTCTAACAGGCAAGGCCACACGCTGCACCGAACAAATTTTGATCCATGTGTACCCAGCTTTACCTTACTCCTTGCTCCAGTAGGCTCTCTCCAGTGCTGTGACTGGTCCTTGGGAGCTCCTGGGTAAACTGTGGCTGGCTGTGGTCACACTCCAGTCTCATCATACCATACAGGGTATATGTTCCTGTATGGTATATGCTGAGACTTTGGGTGGTAGAGGAGAGCTCTGTAGCTGGCTGGAGAAAGTATACATGAGGATATTTCCCCCAGCACTGCAAGGGTGGACTGTTTCACTTTGCTGGAGTTGGGCTGCAACATATCACTTGGTGTATTGGGGGCGCAGGGGCGTGGCCCCCCCATCCATGCGTCCGGCCCCCTAATCTACATGCGGGGCTCCAGACGCATACATTTCAGTGCAGAGCCCACCCACTTCTGTGACAATAGTGAATGAATATTCGCTATTGTCACACGGATCCGCGGGTCCTGAGACCTGTTTCCTGATTGGCCGAATGTAGTAGCCATGCCATTGGGCATGGGGGAGGAGATGCTTCTACTGAGGGGAAAGAAGCCAAAGCTGAAGCCGCCGCCATCGCTGAGAGTGAGTCGCGGGGGGGTCCGGGGTCCTGGTGTGGGCCTGGGAGGGGGGTGTATGGTGCAGTCCTCTGCCGCCCCCCCTGGCCCAAGGAGCACCAGCCGCCACTGAAATCTTTGAAAAGGTTAGGAATATACTGGGACTATTCAGGCTCTACATACTGTAGATGTATTCCACATACACACTATATCTTATTAAAAGACATGATTTTCATTAAGATATAGTGTGTATGTGGAATATATCTACAGTATGTGGAGCCTGAAAAGTCCCAGTATATTCCGAACCTATTTAAAACATTTTACTTTCTCTTTAGTAAAGCTGCACTGCAAGGGTTTGTACAGGCGCACAGCACAGCATTGCACAGTGTAAAACAGGACAGGACAGACAGATCTGGACTCACAGGAGGAGAAAATTCAGTCTGCTATCTGTCTCTTATCTTCAGTCTGCAGAGGAGGAGAGGAGAGCTCCAATGTCTGCTGGGCAGAAAGCAGTGATCGAGGCTGCAGTGTAGTGCTGTCTGCTTTCTTTGCCCACCGTGACAAGAGCTCTCACGGTCCCGATCCAACCAGCCAGCCTGTACGAAACCCCTGCCCAGGAGAGTGTTTCTCTCCTTTACAGCAAGGGGTGGGAAGCCTGCAGAAGGTATGGGCGCATTATTGGCTCTGCTTTTGGACATCTTTTAGTAACACAGGAGCTTAGAAATAAGGTGATGCTTCAGTGTTTTGGCGCCCCCTCCCACACTCCGCCCAGGGCAGCTTTCCCTCCCGCCCACCCCTTTTACCGACCCCGTCAGCCAGTGTAGTATATATCAGCTAGTGTAGTATATATCAGTGCAGTATATATCAGACAGTGTAGTATATATCAGCCTGTGCAGTATAGATATATCAGCAGTGCAGTATACAGTATATCAACCAGTGCAGTATATATGAGCCAGAGCAGTATATATCAGCAGTGTAGTATATCAGCCAGTGCAGTATATATCAGCCCATGCAGTATAGATATTTCAGCAGCGCAGTATACAGTATATAAGCCCGTGCAGTATATAACAGCCAGTGTAGTATACATCAGTTAGTGCAGTATATATCAGCCCGTGCAGTATAGATATATCAGCCAGTGCAGTATATAGAAGCCAGTGCAGTATATATCAGCCTGTGCAGTACAGATATATCAGCCTGTGCAGTATAGATATATCAGCCAGTGCAGTACATATCAGCCCATGCAGTATATACAGTATCAGCCAGTGCAGTATATATCAGCAGTGTAGTATATATCAGCCAGTGCAGTATCTGCCTGTGCAGTATATATCAGCTTGAGCAGTATATATCAGCCAGTGCACTATATATCAGCCCGTAAAGTATAGATATATCAACCAGTGCAGTATAGATATATCAGCAGTGCAGTATATATCTGCCCGTGCAGTATATATCAGCCAATGCAGTATATATCAGCGCATGCATTATAGATATATCAATCAGTGCAGTATAGATATATCAGCAATGTAGTAAATATCAGTCCATGCAGTATATATCAGCCTGGTCAGGATATTTCAGACAGTGCGATAAATATCAGCAGTGTAGTATATATCACCAGTGCAGTATACTGTAGATATATCAGCCCATGCAGTATAGATATATCAGCCAGTGCAGTATATATATCCACCAAGTTCAGTGTATATATCCGCCTGTGCAGTGTATATATCAGCCAGTGCAGCCAGAATTCCTTCTGCTCCAAAAGTGGATTTTTTTTTTTTGTTGGCGCCCTAGCACTAATTTTATTTAGGGCATAATTGCCTTCCCCCTTGTGCACCTCAGGTACTATTCCTTCTGCCTCAGCAGGGGTTTTTTTTTTTTTTTTTTGGTTTTCTTAAATTCTTTTTTATTAAAAAAAAAATATATATATATAATAAAACGGTTTATAGTGCACCAAGCAACAAAGTATTGCACCCAAGCACCATATTCCCTTCCCACACTCAAAACTAAAAATTTATAAAAACCCCCCTACCCCCAAAAATAAAACATAATAACAAAACAGTTTATAGTGCACCAAGCACAAAAGTATTGCACCCAAGCATCAAATTTCCCTCCCACGTTCTATAATAAACATTTATAACCCCCCCCCCCTCCCAAATCCACATCATGTCTGAAAGGCCAGCAAGGAGAGGCAGACGCTCACAGGCCACTAAAAGAGGGCAAGCAGCTTCTGTGTCCACATTGAAAAGTGGCGGTCATGGGCATGGTGCATCCTCTGCAGGCGGGGCATGCTTGTCCTTTTTTTTCCGGTGCTGGCCGTGTTATTGAACCACAACATGCAGAAGAGTTGGTAGAGTGGATAACTACGCTGTCCTCATCCTTCTTGTCCCCTGCCACCCAGGCTCATACTAGTTTGCCTTCCCCCACAGCTGCCAAAGTGGCCTGTTCCACAGGCTCCTTGTCCACAGCTACTCTTTCAGTAGCCTCACCATCATGCATGGAGGAGTCACCTGAATTATTTGATCACATTGTCAGTTACATGATGCTTTAGGATACACAGCAATTTGAATGCTCCTATGTTGGTTCCCAGGTTTAGGAAGGGAATAACATGAGCCTAGAGAGAGGGGGTGACAATTACAGACAATAAACTAGCAGTCATGTTCCCACAGCTGCAGCATAGTGCCGAGTTTGCTCCAGTGACAAGGAGGGAGGGGATGATGAGGTCAATGACTGTACTTGGGTGCCTGAGAGAATTGAGGAGGAGGTAGCACAACTCCAACGAGGCAGGATGTGCTCCAGGGGCCACCTTAAGGGCAGCCACCCTATTGCATCACACCACAGAGCTTCACAGGTGCAGGGAGCTGCTAACTCTGCGCTGTCTTCCAAAAGTTCATTGGTGTGTGCAGTAGACCACAGCATTGCTGTTTGCGATCTCTGTCTGAAGTGGATCAAGCGTAGCCAGAACACCAGCCGCTTGGGCACCACATGCTTGACAAGACATATGATAACCTGTGATGCAGTCCATTGGTAACAGCACGTGAAAGACCAACATCATAAAAAAATGCAGACTTCTCCTTGCTCCTTCCTCATCTGGGATCTCTACCCCTACTATACCTCATGTCTTTTCAAAAACCTGCACTGAGAGGGATGATGGTATAACAATGGGTGCCACCCAATCTGCTAGCAGTACACCACCTGTTGATTTCACTGCCAGGCAAATTTCGTTACCCCAGTTGCTGAACCATTGCTAGCATTACAACTGCTGCCTTTTAATCTGGTAGACTCTGCCCCTTTTGTGAATTTGCGGAATGTGCTGTACAACAGTGCAGGGTTCCAAAAATACATTTATTTTCACATAAGGCCATTCTAGCTCTCTACCATCATGTGGAAGGAAGTGTTGGGGCCTCATTGGACAGGGCAGTCTGCAGGAAGGTTCAGATTACTGCTGACTCTTGGTCCAGCAGGCATGGACAGGGACGTTACATTTCCTTCACGGCGCCCTGGGTAAATCTGCTGGCAGCTGGGAAGGATGCAGGACAGGGTTTAGTGCTGGAGCTTGTTCTGCCACCATGCCTCCAAAAAAATGATGCTGATTCTGCCACATCTGTCCACCCCTCCTCTTCTTCTTTCTCTATGTCCTCTTCTGCTGAATTGTTCTCTGAACCAGCAGTGCCTCCTAAGCGTTCAAGGGAATACACAAGCAGTCAGTCTAAATGATGCCATGCAGTGCTTCAGTTGGTCTGTCTAGGGTACAGGAGCCACACTGGGCCAGAGATTCTGTCAGCTCTGCAGGGGCAGGCTCAGAGGTGGTTGACGCCACAGCAACTTGAGCAAGGAATGGTTGTATGTGACAATGGCACCAACCTTCTCTCCGCCCCCGACAGGGACTCTTGATACATGTTCCATGCTTGGCACATGTCCTTAATTTGGTGGTACAGCATTTCTTGAACAGGTAGCCAGGCTTACAAGATCTTCTGAGGCAGGCCAGGAATGTCTGGCCATTTTCAGCGGTCATACAATGCCAGTGCTCGGTTATCTGACATTCAGCGGGAATTCAACCTTCCCACCAACTGCCTCATATGTGACATGCCCACCAGGTGGAACTCAACATTGACAATGATGTGTGATCTGTGTAAGTATGGCACAAGGGCAGGCTCAGGGGAGCTTGGCTTCTTTTCGTCACAACAGTGTCTGCTGATAAAGGATGCATGCACTGTCCTGTCACCATTTGAGGAGGCCACAAGGATGGTGAGCCGGGATTATGCATGCATCAGTTACACTATCCCTCTAGTCTTCCTGCTGGTGCATGCAGTTCATGGAATCATGGACAGGGCACTTGAGGCAGAACAGCGGGAGGAAGAGAAGGACTTCTGTTCCTCACAAGGCCGCCTTTATGCAGATATCATTCCTGCGGGGCCACAATACACACAAGAGGAAGAGGAGGATTAGGAGGATTGTGGCAGCATGGATGTAAAGGATAGCATACAGAAGTCTTCAAGGGATGGTTTTCATTCTCCAGATACCCTAGTAGTTGTATGTGGCTGGGGTGAGCTATCTCCTGACAATGTTATCCTTAGTGATCCAGAGGACTTAGAATCTCATGCCTCCTCAAAGTTATGTTGCATGGGCTCCCTGATTCTGCAAAGCTTGCAAAAGGACCAGACGATTTGTGGTATCAAAGAGAGGGATTACTGGTTGGCAACCCTTCTTGATCCACGTTACAAGGGTAAAGTTGCAGAGTTCATCCTGCTTTCGCAGAGGGAGCAGAGGATGAAACGCCTTGAAGAAACATTTGTGTATCACCTTTCCAGACACTGGAAGGTTACCATTTTCTGAACGTGTTTTTGAGGCTTTGTTCAACCAAAGGAGGAGCGGTGGAGAGGGCTGCTGGATGACTAATGCCTTTAAACAATTCTTTAGTCCTCAGCACCCAGGGCTGTTAGGTTTAAGCAACCGTCAGCAGCGTCTCACTCATATGATGTAGGATTATCTAGGAGCAAGAGCAGACTTGGAGATCTTTGAAACTGAGCATCCCCTGGGTTACTGGGTCTTGAGAATGGACCACTGGCCAGAGCTTGCTCAATATGCAATCGCGCTACTGGCCTGTTCTGCTTCCAGCGTGCTTTCTGAATGGACATTCGGTGTTGCTGGAGGTTTTGTGATGGACAAAAGAGTGCGTCTGCCAACAGACTTTGTTGACCAGCTGACTTTTATCAAAATGAATCAGTCCTGGAACAGCAGCAGCTATCAAGCCCCTGATGCTGATTTAACTGATTGAATTTGCTAGGGGTCTGCCATCCCTTGAAGACTGCATATGCTGCCTATCCTATTCCTCTATCTTGATTATACTAGTTTCCAACAATGTTTTTGGTTTAGGGCACCACCAACACCCAAGGCCTAATTTTTCTACACTTGTATGATAGTTGCATGCAATTTCAAATTCGTATCTAATTTTTTTACAGCAGGGCTCGTTCCTGTGCCCAGCAAGAGTAACTGCCAGGGGTTATGGCGTTCAGGCACCACAACACCTAAGGCCCAATTTTTCTGCACCTGTATGACAAGAACATGTCATTTCAATTTTGTATCTAATTTTTAAAAGCAGGGCCCATTCCTGTGCCCAGCAAGAGTAATTGCGAGGGGTTACGGTGATCAGGCACCACAACACCTAAGGCCCGATTTTTTTGCACCTGTATAAGTACATGTAATTTCAATTTTGTATGTAATTTTTTTTTTTGCAATTTATTTTTACTGAACGTTTTTCAAGACAAACAAGGTATACAATGCACAGTACAGTACAAAGAGAACAAAACAGGTGCTCCAAAGAGAGCTTAAAACACATGAGTGCAAAATGGAACATATCAAACAGCCATAGCATAAGAGTAACCAGCTATAACATAGCCATTACTTAACTGTGAAGAATGTGGGGAGTAGCCCCGGAAAGTATGAACGTGAAGAAGAAGAGGGGAAAGATTTGGGGGAGGGGGGGAAGTGAAGAAGTAGAAAAAAGAAAGGAAGGAAAGAAGGATAGTCGGCATCGCTGACCAAGGAAATCGATACATCATAAAACAATGAAATCAGTAAGGTTTAGCTACCCATACATGCCAAAGGTTGAAGTAAATTGGCATTGGCTAATTGAGCTGGTTTAGGGGTAAGGTGGATGCCAAGGTAGGGAATGTTGTCCTTGCTCCACATGTATGGAAAAAGGGATTGGATCTTAGCTTTGAGAGCGAGGTCCACCCCCAAGTCCAAGATCAAAGATTTGTGAAAATTTACCTTATAGTAAAAATACTAATGAAATCCACTAAAAGGTTGTGGGTCGCTTTCAGGGAACTAAGCAGATCAGTCAGGAACATGATGATGTCATCTGCGAAAAGATTCAATTTATGAGAAGTGTTGTGGAACTGGAAGCTTGTGATGTCAGGGGAAGATCTAATGGCCTCTGCTAGCAGTTCAATGAGTAGGTTGAAGATTGACGGGGACAGGAGGCATCCCTGTCTGTTGCCGTTGTATATTGAGAACGGTTGGGACAGCGTGTTGGAAGTATATACTCTGGCTGAAAGGGATGAGTACAATGCCAAGATGGCTGATAATATTGGACCCCATTGAAAATATTGGAAATTTAAGGAGCGTCTTCTGCATATACTGCCTTCTCCACATCCAATGAAAGCAACAGAGAAGGCACCCGACCGGAGGCAGCTCGCTCAATTAAATTGATCACCCGCCTGGTGGTATCCGAGGCCTGGTGCCCAGCTACGAAACCAGTTTAATCTGGTTTAATTAATGCCGGTAAGATGGACGCCAGCCTGTTCACCACCAACTTAGCATATACCTTGATATCAGTATTCAATAAGGATATCGGCCGAAAATTGGCCGGGGTCGTTGGTTCCTTACCCGGCTTTGGCAATGTCACAATATACGCTTGCAGCATTTCTTCGGGGAAGGAGGCAGAAGACGCCGTAGCCCCAAACACTCGGTTCAGATGAGGAGTGAGAATCGCCTGGAAGTATTTATAGTAGTCATTGGATAGGCCGTCAGGGCCTGGGGATTTCCCTGCTGGAAGAGAATGAATTACAGTTGTTATTTCTAGTGGGGTAAAGGGAGCATTCAGAGTACTTAATTGTGCTTCCATAAGAGAAGGCAGTTGTTCTTTAGATAGAAAGGCATCGATATGTGAATCTAATGGCTGAGGGGTGGAGGGATCTTGACTTAAGTTGTATAATGAACTGTAGTAAGCAGCAAAAGAATTCGCTATCTCTGTAGGGCTAATCATTTTTTGGTTAGTGCAAGTATCAAGGAGATGTGATATTCTGGTTTGCATCCTTCTAGCCTTTAAACGACCGCCAGAAATTTTCCAGCACGGTTACCTGAGGAATATGCCGTTAACTGTAATGCCTTAAAGTGTTTATCATGTTGCTCTAATAAGAGCATTCTAAGAGTGAGACGCAAAGCAGAAAGAGATTGGGAAGTAGAGCAAAAGGGGCTAGATTGATTCAGAACTTCAAGTGTGTGTATGTCCTTCAACAGGGTGTCAAGCTGCAACATCCTCTGCCTCTTAATGCGGGAACACATCTGAAAGAGAATACCTCTGATATAAGCTTTATGAGCACACCATACAGTAGTAGAGTCCGCTACAGTTTCAGAGCTCTTATCAAAATATTCTTGAAGGTGTTTAGTAAGAGCAGCAGAGTATTGGGGCATGTTCGATACACAAGTATTAATTCTCCAAATGTAATCTGGGCTGGAGGATTGACCCTCCGATAAGGCGATTGAGACTGGTGTGTGGTCTGACCAGGTAATGTCATGAATGATAAAGTAAACTTTTGAAGCAAAGTTCTGTCCACTATAATCATATCTATCCATGAGTATGAGCAGTGATGAGATGTATAAAAGGCATAATCGCGCTCAGCGGCATGCTGACAGCGTCATCTTTGATTCCAAGTGATCCACTCGGCCGCCCAGTTCATGCACTTTCACTTCAAAATTTTTCACACACAAGGGGGGGCGTGGCGTCCGAGCTCCAAGATGGACGTGTAGGAGAGGAGCTTCGCCTGACCGCCCGGACTATCAGCCTGCACCGGAACCTACGGCCATCCATCCCACGCCATCCATAGCCCTTGAGCACTGGGATTACCCTGCCACGCCACGCCGCAAACAGGAGCCGCTGGTTCAGCCCCGCAAGCTGACCGGCTTCTTCCCTTCTATCGCACGGCGCCAGTCCCAAGAAGGCAGTGGCCCGCGAGTAGCGGGCCCGGCCACGGCCTACCTCCATCCTGATCCATCCACTGCCTCTACATCCTCCAGGGACCCCACAAGGAGCGGCTCGTCTTCTGGGGCATCGACTCCTTCCACTAGAAGTCCCGCCAAGTCCCGCCAGAGCACAAGATCGCATGAGGGGGATTCCTGGTCTCCTGACATGGAGGTGAGTGAGGCCCTGTCACCAGGCACTTCCATTACAGTCATAGCAGAACCTATTGCAGGCTTCCCTACCACTGGGCAACCTATCTGACATATTGTCCTGAAGGACATGCTTATCTCCCTTAGAGACTCCCTTCATCAAGACCTAGTGGACTCAGTATCTCACTGCCGCAAGGAGGTGCATGAATTGGGGACCAGAGTGGATCGGGTGGAAAATGCACTGACAGATTATTCCAGCTCCTATAACACCTTAGTGGATGCCCATGGCACACACAGAGATGACATAATGTGGATAAAGGATAAATTGGCTGATCTGGAGGACTGCTCTCGTAGAAACAATCTGAAATTGAGGGGTATCCCTGAGTCTATTCTACCGTCTCAGCTTCCGCAGTATGCCACAGATATGTTCCTAGCCATACTACCTACCTCCACAGACCTGAAGCTTACTGTGGACAGGATTCATAGGATCCCCAAACCTTCATTCTTAGCAGATGAGGTCCCTAGAGATGTCTTATTGAGGGCCCACTACATTAAGACCAAAGAAGCACTGCTGGAACAATTCCGCAAACAAGACCAGCGCCCCCCAGCTTATGCCTCCATACAAATCCTGCCTGATCTGTCACGCCATACCCTGCAGCGTCGGTGGAACCTGGCCACCATAACGAAGGCCCTACGCAACCACCAAATTCCGCATAAATGGAAGTACCCGGCTACGCTGGGCGCACAATGGCACCACAGCACATGTCTCCTCACTGGAAGAAGGGATCCGCCTCCTACGCCAATGGGGAATAATCCCCGAACAACCCTCAGATCCTTTTCCCGCCCGCTCGGCCCTTAGAGTCAACACTCAACAGGAATGGCAAGTCGTAACCCGTAAACCCGTAAAAGCGAGATACAGTCAACACTCCAGACCCGCTACACCTACCCGTAAAGTCCGGGTTGGTCTTTAGTGGTTATTCCACTTTACCCCAGGCTCATAAGGACATTAGATATGTTCCCGGTACCATTCACGCTTCCTTTTTTTATCCCCTTTTTTGTCTTTCCCTCGTTTTTGCTTTCTTCGCAGGTCTCGCAACAGTGCCACTGTTTGTTTACTGGATCAAGAAAAGTTTCCAGCTCAAGCATCGTCGGTTATCATTCCTACCTTACCACTGGACTACCACGGTATCTATTGACTGTTGTCCACACATGGTCGCGTAAGTTCCTACGTTTCCCTGCACAATCTTTACACATGTTCATACCATGACCATTACCTGCTTATCTCTGAACACTAACAGGTTAAATCACCTAGCTAAACGATGCTCATTATGGAGAGAAGCCCTCACGCATAATGCGGATATACTCTGTGTGCAGGAGACCCACTTTGATATTTCTAAGACCCCCAGCTGCTCCCACCCCAGCGTTCCTCATCTTTTTCTATCAAGCTCGGACAAGAAAGCGAGAGGGGTGCTCCTTGCTGTAAGAGATACTGTCCACTTTTTTCTTAAGCAATCCTTATTGGATTGTAATGGCCATTACATCATCCTGACTAGGGATGATCGAACTTTTGAAAAGTTCGGTTCGACCAGAACACCCGCATTTCCCGAAAGTTTGGTTCAGATCAGTGTTGCCAACCGCCCGTAGATTCACGGACAGCCCATTAAAACAGGGCACTTTTCTCCTGCCCGTAAATGCCCGTAGCAGGAGAAAAGTGCCAGTAAATCTACGGCGGCGGCGGGAAGGTCGGAACTGCGCATGTGCGGCGCGCAGTTCCGAAGATTCCCGACTCCCGAGTTCTCTCGCAGAGATCATGCAGGCTGCAGCAGGTCTGCCTGCGCCCGCCCCTGCCTCCGCCCCCGCCGTCATTCAAGTTTTCCCCCCTGGCCGCTGAGAGAGAGTGCGTGCAGCGTGTGGACTGGACTGTGGAGTGGACTCAGTCTGTGTGTGGACTCCGTCTCTGTCACTGTGGAGTAGAACTAGAAGATGCTGCTGGCAGCTGGACGGATGGGGGAGACTGGACACTGGACAGAGCAGACTGTGACAGGCAGCAGAGGGCGAGGCAGAGCACAGAAGAGCAGAGGAGAGGACTGGTGAGTGCGGCTCCGAGCCTGAGAATCCCTTCAGCAGAAATAATTAATGAGAGATGTTATGTTAGTTCGAGCAGAGCCCATGGGATATTGTCTACCTGACTAATCCTTTCCTTTCTCTTGGACCTCATATTTTTCCCTGACAGTGAGTGACAGATTATCTGTTTATTGGGTGAGGAAGTAGCAGCCGGGTAGTGTAAACAGGCACAGTATTGACATCCTGCCTTTGCTAAGTGCACTGTCTTTGGATGGTGGTCAGGTAGGAGTAGATAAACTCAGGTCAGCAGAGATTTATTTCATCCTGATAAAGTGTATGATCTGCCTGGATAAACAGAAGAAATATTGCACCCACTCCCTTTACTGCTTTTTCCATTACTTACCTGAAACAAGATATGGTCACCAACTGGCTGGGATTTACATTCTGAACCTCATTTAAAGTATATGCCTGCCCTGAACAAAGCAAATAAATGTATTTTTAATACATCTCTGCAATGCAAGCATATTTTCCAGAATGTAGGCAGGTGCCTACATTATGTTACTTTTGCTACTGCTTAGTATGTTTCTTTAAGTTCTGGCTGCTGTATGCAGAGGTTAAAATATTTTTCTTTGTGACCTGTCTTCCCCCTGTATGTGTTTCACTTCCCTTTTGGAGGTTATTTATACAGGAGTAGACCTGCCTTATGGTGCAGTCCACCATGGGAAGAAAGTTGTGAGCATATTGGTGATTAAAGTATGCAACCGTTTAACTGGCAGTGTCAACCTTTATTGGGACTCGATCGATTATGGGCAGCCAGATAATTGGACTCTAAATATGGACCTTTCTGATCCAAGGTATGGGCAGCACCACTAGGGGAAATAGCACAGCCAATTGTAGCACCACTAATTGTAATGCAATGGACAGTTCTGTATTTTCCAGTGGATGTACAACCTCAACTTGCAACCAACAGTTATTTAAAGCAGAGCTCCACCTAAAAAGGGGAAGCTCCGTTGGTTTTCTTTCTCACCCCCCGAGTCCGACAGCTAGCAGCGCACTGCAGACTGGAGTAGGAGAGAGGAGTCAGGGCCCGGGGGCAGAGGACATCAGTGTCCTGCTCCTGTGCCCCCTTCACCTCTCCATGTTAACCACTTAAGCCCCGGAAGATTTTACCCCCTTCCTGACCAGAGGGTTTTTTGCGATTTTTTTACTGCGTGATTTTAACGGACAATTGCGCGGTCGTGCGACGCTGTACCTAAACAAATTTCATGTCCTTTTTTTTCCCACAAACAGAGCTTTCTTTTGGTGGTATTTGATCACCTGTGCGATTTTTTGATCATGCGCTATAAACAAAAAAAGAGTGTAAATTTTGCAAAAATAACAATATTTTTCACTTTTTTTTATATGAAATTCCCCCCAAAAAAATGTAAAAATCAAAATTTTTTAACATTTTCGGCCAAATTGTTTTACGCTACATATGTTTGGTAAAAAAAATCGCAAAAAGCGTAACAAAGGGAAAGATTTTTGTCATTTTTGGTGTTTTTTTTTTAATGAGTAATGGCGGCGATCTGCGATTTTTTTTGCGGTACTGCGACATTGCGGCGGACAGATCGGACCCTTGACTGACATTTTTGACACTTTTGGGGGTACCAGTGACATTACTGCAGTAATCAGTGCTATATATATGCACTGTTACTGCAAAAATGACACTGGCAGGGAAGGGGTTAACTTTATTGGACAGGGAGGGGTTAAGTGTGTCCTAGGGGCGTGATTCTAACTGTAGTGGGACATGTCTCCTAGTGTAAAAACAAAGATCAACGGTTCTACATAGTAGAACCGTCTGATCTTCATTTTTACACAGGGGAGAATGACAGGCGGCTTGTTTACATAAGCCGCTCTGTCTTTCTCCCGCTGTACCGGCGATCGTAGTGTGACCGGCTGACATCGGGTCCGCCGGTCACACGCCCGCACTCCTCCCTGAACGAGCCGAGGCGGGCGCGCGCCTCAGCGGGCGCGCACTCGCCCGCTATTGGCTCTAAAAGGAGTGACAGGCGAGCGACGTAGATCTACGTCACTCTGCCTGGCCGGGGCTGACTGCCGCAGTAAATATACTGTGAGCAGTCGGCAACCGGTTAATGGAGAATTATGTTTTTTGACTTTTGTTTAACCTAAACACATTGCTAATCGCGCCATCTACATGTCTATAGTTTAAGTATTGATATTTGCACGGTTTAGCACTGAAAACAGCCTGTTTATGTACATTTTTGCAATGCCAGTAAAAAATTGGTGCCGTCCGTAAATTTTGGACGTTCTGCCAGTAAATTTTCCTCCGGGAGGTTGGCAACACTGGTTCAGATTCCCGAACCCCATTGAAATCAATGGGACCCAAACTTCGGGAATCAAAAAACACAATTTTGTGTAAACAGAGCGGGCGGATCTCCTAAGTGACAAACAGTGACAGATTGCAGGGTTCACCATAGCTGAACCTGCGATCTGTCCCTGTGTCACTCAGTCACCTCCCCCCACACACGTTAGTAAGCACCAGGCATACATTAACCCCTCCCTCTCCAATAAAATTAACCCCTTCCCTGCCAGTGTCATTTTTACAGTAACAGTGCATATGTATAGCACTGATTACTGTAGTAATGTCACTGGTACCCCCAAAAGTGTCAAAAATGTCAGACAAGGGTCCGATCTGTCTGCCGCAATGTCGCAGTCCCACAAAAAAAATCGCAGATCGCCGCCATTACTCGTTAAAAAAAAAAACACCAAAAATGACAGAAATCTTTTCCTTAGTTAGTAAACGCAATAACTTTTGTGAAAACCAATCAAAATACGCTTATTGTGATTTTTTTACCAAACATAGGTAGCAGAAAACAAATTGGCCAAAAATTTTAAAAAATTTAGATTTTTACATTTTTTGGGGGGAGAATTTCATATAAAAAAATGTGAAAAATATTGTTATTTTTTCAAAATGTACACTATTTTTTTGTTTATAGCGCAAAAAGTAAAAATCGCACAGGTGATCAAATACCACCAAAAGAAAGCTCTGTTTGTGGGAAAAAAAGGACGTAAATTTCGTTTGGGTACGGCATTGCACGACCGCGCAATTGTACGTTAAATTCGCACAGTGCCGAATCGCAAAAAGTGGCCTGGACATAAGACAGCAAAATCCTCTGGTGGTAAAGTGGTTAATGCCCCTATCACTGAACATAGGTGAGCAGAATTATAGCGTCTCCTCCGAACGGCAAAACTCCGGGTCCGGATGGGCTACCCAATGAATACTTTAAGTCTGTGTTGAAACCACTGATGCCTTATTTGCCCCATGTGTACAACCGGGCAGGTGCCTCCTCCACTTTCCCCAGAGAAATGCTACAGGCCAACGTGGTCACACTTCCCAAACCTGGGAAATAACCCACCACCCCAGCCAATTTTAGGCCCATTTCCCTCCTTAACTCAGATGTGAAGATTTACGCCAAACTCTTGGCGACTAGATTAGCTACTATTATCCCCTCTTTAATAAAACATGATCAACTGGGCTTTGTGCGAGGGAGGAAGCCCTCCGATGAAACCCGAAGGATTCTCAACCTGATTCACCATGCTGGGGTCAGCCGAACGCCTTCTCTGCTGTTGTCCATCGACGCAGAGAAGGCGTTTGATAGGGTGGAATGGCGCTATATGTCAGAAGTTCTGACCAGATTTGGCTTCCAGGGGGCCATCATGGCCCTGTACTCTTGCCCATCTGCCCAGGTGTACACGTCGGGTCTCCTTTCTAAACCCTTCCAGATTTCTAATGGCACACGGCAAGCGTGTCCGCACTATTTTCAATCTAATGATTGAACCACTTGCGGAGACGGTCCGCCAACACCCTCAAATCACGGGGTTCCAAGTGGGAGCTGAGAATCGCGTGGTCAACCTCTTTGCCGACGATGTGATTCTCTTTCTGACTGGACCGAAAAGCTTGCTTCCCCAAGTTCTGCAAACATTGCAACTCTTTGGCTCCATCTCCTTCTACAAAGTAAACTTTTCTAAATCCTCCATCTTGAATATAGGGGTGACCCTGCGACTGTAACCCTCCTCTGACGCACCCTACCCTTTACCTGGGTGAAGGATTGGGTAATTAGGTATTACTCTTACCTCAAACCTTGGGACCCTTGCACGAGCTAATTATGAACCCCTGATCCATGACATTCATATCCAATTGACGTCTTGGTCCACGAAAGACTAGACTAGTCTAGACTGATAGACTGGCGGCTTACAAAATGTCCATCCTCCCACAAATTTTATACCATTTTAGAGTGCCCTCTGTGCCGGTCCCACAAAGGTATGTTAACCTGCTTACGAGTTCATTATCCAAAATTTTGTGGACACACAAAAAACCAAGATGTGCACGTAAATTCCTCATAGCTCATAAATCCGTAGGAGGGATGGGTCTCTCTGACCTCAATGATTACAAATGGGCAACAATCCTAGATCAATTGCAACACTGATTCCACACACATGACTGACCGCACTGGGCGTCTCTGGAAGAGAGACTGACAGCGACCCCAGGCTTGACATCCCTCCTGTACATGGACTCCTTGAGGCCTAGGGATAGCCTATCACTCCCCCAAACTGTAAGAGCATCCATACTAGCATGGCGCCACCTTCTCCGTAACTCTGTAGAAGAACGCTCCATAGCCCCCCCCCCCCCCCCCGCCAATCCCGGGTTCAAGCTTTATCCTCTAGGATACCATTTCTATATACTAAACCACTTCTAGCACATGGCATCATCTATGTTCAAGACTTCTTAGATAAGGATAAGCCCTGCCCTTGGACAGACATGAGAACCAGATTCTCCTTGCCACCATCCCTATTCCTCTCCTGTTAGCCCATTTCACAATTCCTCTCCGTGAACCCTATACCCTACTTACACATCCCTTCGGCAGCGTTACATTTTTCACTAGGGGGACCCAGACCAAAGGGGGGCATCTCCCTTTTTTATAACTTATTGCAGTATAAATCTAAGCCTCTTAAGTCCGTACCAATACATAAATCAAACCTTGGCACTAGTGATGAACGAACATCGGCCGGGGCGGTTCGCGAACGTTAGCCGCAAACTTTCTCAAATGTTCGCGAACCGCAAGTTCGCGGTGGGCCCCATTGACTTTAATGGGAAGCGAACTTTAAAAACCTTTAGGTCATATTTGCAGCCAAAAAAGACTTACTAGCTGTGTACAAATAGACCCACCACATGGACACTGTCATAACAGAAGCATTGCAATTAGAAAAGTTGCCCTAATTTTTTTTTCACAGGATACAGAAGTAAGTGTCGCCCATTCCAGGCCCCAAAAATTAGCCCACATGGGTTTACCTGACAGCTAAGAATGTTGTATTCTGAGGCTGAAGGTACATTAGGCATTCACAGGATACAGAAGTAAGTGTCAGCCAGTACAGGCCCCAAAAATGAGCCCACATGGATTTACCTGACAGCAAAGAACGTTGTATTCGGTGGCTGAAGGTACATTAGGCATTCACAGGATACAGAAGTAAGTGTCGGCCAGTATAGGCCCCAAAAATTAGCCCACATAGGTTTACCTGACAGCAAAGAACGTTGTATTCTGTGGCTGAAGGTACATTAGGCATTCACAGGATACAGAAGTAAGTGTTGGCCAGTATAGGCCCCAAAAATTAGGCATTCAATGGACGTGAAATGCCTTTTATGCCGCTGTATTTACCGAAGACAAGAACCATGAATTGTTGTGGGTGGATGGCGCTCTGGCGGATATTTGTGGCCTGGCATGAGGAATTGTAATCAAACATGGTCTACTGGTCACATGTGATGAATTCCTCAGCGATCCATGCCTCGTTCATTTTTATAAATGTGAGGTAGTCAACACTGTCATGAGCTAGGCGAGTGTGCTTATCGGTCACGATCCCCCCTGCTGTGCTGAACTTCCTTTCGGACAGGACACTGGACGGGGGGGCAAGCCAACAGTTCCATTGCAAATTGTGCAAGCTCTGGCCAGAGGTCAAGCCTGCCCACCCAGTAGTCCAGGGGTTTATCAGTCCTCATATCATCCACATCAGTCATTAACCCAATGTAGTCAGACACCTGTCAGTCTAGGCGTTCCCTGATGCTGGATCCGGAGTACAGCTGTTGATGGGTCGGCTGAAAGAAGGACATTATATCTGAAGTGACCAAGACATCTTCAAACCGCCCTCTTCTTGCAGGCGCTGTTGGATTGCTACCCGCAACGTTTTTTCTGTGAGTGGAAATTCCTCTGCCAGCGCACACAAAAGCAGAATGCAGCATTTCTCGCAGCAAGGCCTGGAAGTGCTGCATTCTGACCGCCCTCTGTGATGGTGGTAACATTTCTGCCATTGTTTGTATGTACCGGGGGTCTAAGTACATTGCCACCCAGTACTGGTCCTTGCCCTTTATTCTTTTTATACGGGGGTCCCGCTTAAAACACTGGAGCATGAAGGCCCCCATTCGCACTAAACTGGATGCAGTGTAGTGGCCTGGCTCCAGCTCATCATCAAGGATAATGTCGTCCTTGTTCTCCTCCCCCCATCCACGGACAACACCAGGGATCCCAGAAAGGTTTAAAGCATGCTCTTCTTGCTCCTCCTCATCCGCCCCAACACCATCCTCTTCTGACTCCTCTTCAGACTCCTGTTATTGACTTGTCTCAGATGGAGTAGCACCCACTGGGAATTCATCCAACATTACGACTTCCTCATCTTCCTTCTCTTCGACGGCTTGATCAATGACATGACGCAATGCACGCTCCAGAAAGAAGGCGTAAGGTACGATGTCACTGAAGGCGCCCTGGCCGTGACTGACCAGTTTGGTGATCTCATCAAATGACTGCAGAAGTCTGAATGCATCGCGCATGAGCAGCTACTGGCGAGGTGAAAAAAACCAAAGCTCCCCAGAACCTGTCCTGCCACAGAGTTCGTACAGGTAGTCGTTAACTGCACGTTTCTGCTGGAGCAGCCTATCAAGCATATACAAGGTTGCGTTCCATTGCGTCAGGCAGCCACAAATAAGATGCCTGACGGGCAGGTTGTGTCGCCGCTGAATGTCAGCAAGGCGAGCCATGGCTGTGTAAGATCTTCTGAAATGCCCCAAGATTTTCCTGGCCTGCCACAAGACGTCCTGGACCCCAGGGTATTTGACAACGAATCACTGCACAACCAAGTTCAGGACATGTGCCATTCATGGTACGTGTGTCATTCTGTCCTGTTTCAGCGCGCTCAGCAGATTGGCACCGTTGTCGCACACTACTTTACCAACTGTCAAATTGAGCGGTATCAGCCACTGATCTGCCTGTGAATGCAAAGCTGAAAGGAGTGCAGAACCAGTGTGGCTCTTGGCTTCTAGGCACAGCAGACGCAGCACAGCATGGCAACGTCTCACCTGGCATGTGGAATAGGTTCTGGGGATCTTAGGTGGCGCAGCGGAAGAGACGGTAGCAGTGGAAAAGGAGGAGTCAGTCGAGGAGGAGAAGGGGGATGGAGTAGTAGGAGGAGAAGAAGAGGCAGGCCTGCATGCAAACTGTGGTGGTAAAACCAAATCTACACGGGTGCCACGGATTACATGCTTGACGGCCGTCAGAAGGTTCACCCAGTGGGCAGTAAAAGTTATATACCTTCCCTGCCCGTATTTGCTAGACCATGTGTCTGTGGTCAGATGTATCTTGGCACTGACACTGTGTGCCAGAGATACATTCACTTGCCGCTGAACATGGCCATACAGCTCTGGAATGCCCTTCTGCGAGAAATATTTCCTACCTGGGACCTTCCATTGTGGTGTTCCAATGGCCACAAATTTCCAAAAGGCTTCCGAGTCCACCAGTTGATATGGCAGTAGTTGGCAGGCTATCAGTTCCGACAAGCCAATAGTCAACCGTTGGGCAAGAGGGTTATCTCCGGTGTCATCATTTTTTTACGCTCCAACATTTGGGCCACAGAAGTCTGCCTTTTTCCTAAACAACGTGAGGACGGCATGATGGAAGGTGGAGTGGAGGACAATTGTGAGGAGAGAGGAGAAGGAGAAGAGGCTGGACGGTGAGACCCTGGAGTGTGGCTTTGTGGGTTCTGACGGCGTTGCTCCCACTTGGATCGGTGATGGGAGTCCAGGTGCCTTCTTAAGGCGGTCATCCCTAGGTGAGTGTTGGGCTTACCGTGACTTATGCATTGACTGCAAAGGCTGCAGATGGCAACACTGATCGTGCTCTGTGACTGTGAGTGTCTGTAAGTATCTGTGAGTGTAGCGGAGTACAAGAGGGTAAGAAAGTAGAGCTAGGTAGCTAGGAAACAGCCACACAGGACAGATTTAAATTACTGAATCCCCATTAGATTAGATTAGTTGGTGCAATGCCCGGCGGGTGTGGAGATGCAATTTGGTGTACATCTTGTGGTATGTATACGTTCCCCAATAATGCGATCGAGGGCGAATACAAGTGCAAAAAGTGTAAGCACGTTGCTTCCCTGGAAGCTCAGGTCCTGAATCTAGGGAAGCAGCTGGCAACACTGAGACGAATGTCCATACCGAAGGAGAGCTGGGATATTACCCGTCAGGTGCAGGCTGGGGCCTGCACAGAGGTAGGCAGAGTATTGGAGGTGCAGGCATCAGAGCAGAGTAGATGGGTGACAGTTAGGAAGGGTAGAGGGGAAAAAGGCAAGGATTCCGATCCTGGGCTGAAGCACCCCAATAAATTCGCCCCGTTGCGTGATGTTGGGGAAACCTGTCAGGGACCAGCATTGCTGGAGCAGAGTGACGCCCCTAGCTGCCAGGGGAAGAACTCCTCCAGTGAGGCCAGCAGAAAGGGAAAGGAAAGACAGGTGCTGGTGGTTGGGGACTCAATCAATAGGACAGACAGGGCAATCTGTCACAAAGACTGTGACCGCTGTTTACCGGGCGCTCGGGTTCGGCACATCGCGGATCAGGTGGACAGATTATTGGGTGGGGCTGGGGATGACCCAGCTGTCATGGTACACGTGGGTAACAATGACATAAGCAGAGGAAGATGGAGAGTCCTAAACAATTTCAGGGACTTAGGCGCTAAGTTGAGGAGTAGGACCTCCAAGGTAGTATTTTTAGAAATACTATCTGTACCTCGAGCCACACCAGAGAGGCAGCGGAAATATTAGGGAAGTTAACTAGTGGCTGAGGAGCTGGTGTAGTAAGGAGGGTTTTGGGTTCCTGGAGAACTGGGTCGACTTCTCAGTCGGCCACCGGCTCTTTGGTAGGGACGGATTGCACCTAAATCGGGAGGGTGCTACCGTACTGGGTGAGAGGATGGCCAAAAAGTTAGAGGGGCTTTTAAACTAGGTGATGGGGGGAGGGTACAGATGTAGAATTAGCCAGCGGGGAGCAAGATTCAGAGGGCGCAATTGGGGACATTAGCGGTAGGGTGTTCAGAGCTCCTATACCCAAGGTGGGTATGGGGAAAAATCACAAGAGCAGCCTAAAAACAACATTGAACGAGGATATATGCAACCGGTCAAAATTACGAGGTTTGTATACCAATGCCAGAAGCCTGGCCAACAAGATGGGAGAGCTGGAGCTGCTGATGTTTGAGGAGGACTTAGATTATGTGGGAATAACAGAGACTTGGTTCGACAGCTCTCATGATTGGATGGCGACCATTCAGGGGTATTCCCTTTATCGCAGGGATAGAGAAGGTAAAAAAGGGGGAGGGGTATGTCTGTACATTAAGAACAGTGTACAGGTAAATATGAGGAATGATATTAATAATGGAGCTATGGACGAGGCAGAATCGCTATGGGTTGAGCTTAAAAGGGAAGGCACTATGGGGAAGGTAATATTGGGCATATACTATAGGCCCCCCAACCTGAGGGAGGAGGGGGAGGCGGACCTCCTTTTACAGATAGGATTGGCAGCAAGGATGGGAAATGTCATTATAATGGGGGACTTTAATTATCCTGATATAGACTTGGCAGAAGGAACAGCGCACTCAGCCAAGGCTCGGCAGTTCCTAAATGTTTTTCAGGACACTTTTATGGGTCAGATGGTGAACGCACCGACAAGAAACAATGCGCTACTTGACCTACTGATTACCAACACTGACCTGATCACGGATATAGAAATATGGGGCAACTTAGGAAACTGTTTTCAGTATTAATCATAGTAATAGGAAACACAAGGGTAATATAAGGACACTGAATTTCAAAAGAGCCAATTTCCCAAAACTCCGCTCTCTGCTAGAAAATATCAAATGGGATAGAACCCTGGGAACAAAGAACATGGAGGAAAAATGGGAGTGCTTCAAGAGCAGACTTAACAAAGGGATTGGCCAGTGCATTCCAAATGGAAATACATTTAAAAGAGCAAAACATAGTTACATAGTTACATAGTTAGTGAGGTTGAAAAAAGACAACAGTCCATCCAGTTCAACCTATGATGTGTGTGTGTGTTTGTTTTTAACCGTACATTGTATACCCCTGTATGTTGTGGTCTCTAAGGTGTCCATCTAACAGTTTTTTGAAACTAACGATGCTCCCTGCTGATACGACTGCTTGTGGGAGAGAATTCCACATCCTTACCGCTCTTACAGTGAAGAACCCCTTACGCATTTTAAGGTTAAACTGCCCTTCCTCTAGTTTTAGTGAGTGGCCACGTGTCTTATTGTATTCCCTTACTCTGAATAGTTTGTTCCTTATGCTAGGGTCGCCAGTACAGTATTTGTACATTGATATCATATCCCCCCTCAATCTTCTCTTCTCCAGAGAGAATAGGTTCAGTGCTTGTAGTCTTTCCTCATAGCTGATGTCCTCCATTCCCCTAATTATTTTCGTTGCCCTTCTCTGGACTCTTTCCAGTTCCAGCACATCCTTCCTGAGGACCGGTGCCCAGAACTGGAAAGCATACTCCAGATGTGGCCGGACCAGAGTCTTGTAGAGCGGGAGAATAATCTCTTTATTTCTGGAGTGAATCCCCTTTTTTATACATCCCAGTATTCTGTTGGCTTTACTTGCAGCGGCTTGGCATTGCATGCCACTGCCAAGCCTGTTGTCTACCAGTACCCCCAAGTCCTTTTCCATCCTAGACTCACCCAGAGGTTCCCCCCCTAGTGAGTAGCTTGCTTTCTGGTTTTTGGCCCCCGAGTGCATCACTTTACATTTATCAACATTAAACCTCATCTGCCATGTAGTTGCCCACCCCGTTATTTTGTTCAGGTCCGCTTGAAAGGTTTCTACATCCTGCATAGAAGATATCGGCATGCCTAGTTTGGTGTCATCTGCAAATACTGAGATTGTACTAGATATCCCCTCCTCTAGATCATTTATAAATAAATTAAACAGGATTGGTCCCAGGACCGAACCCTGGGGGACCCCACTTTCCACACCCGCCCAATCCGAGTACTCCCCATTAATCATCACCCTCTGGACTCTCCCCTGGAGCCAGTTCTCTATCCAGGTACTCACCTTATGGTCCATACCTACCTTCCTTAGTTTGTACAGTAAGCGTTTGTGGGGAACGGTGTCAAAGGCCTTTGCAAAGTCCAGATACACCACATCCACAGGCTTACCTTTATCTAGGTGGCAACTCACTTCATCGTAGAAGGTTAATAGATTGGTTTGGCAAGAACGATTTTTCATAAATCCATACTGATTATTACTAATTATACTGTTTTCATTACTAAAGTCTTGTATGTGGTCCCTTAACATCCCCTCCAAAATCTTGCAGACTACAGATGTTAGGCTGACAGGTCTATAGTTACCCGGGATACATCTCGGCCCCTTTTTAAATATTGGTACCACGTTGGCTTTTTTCCAATCTGCTGGCACCATACCCGTCTGTAAACTATCCTTAAAGCTCAAGAATAATGGTCTGGCAATCACCTGGCTGAGCTCTTTAAGAACCCTCGGGTGCAAGCCATCCGGTCCCGGCGATTTATTTATGTTAAGTTTCTCTAGTTTAGTTTTAAGTCTATCTTCTGTTAGCCATGGCGGTATTTCCTGAGGTGTGTTGTTTAGTTCTGCCTTACAAGCAAGGTTTGTGTAGCCCCCCGATTCTTTTGTGAAGACTGAAGAGAAGAAATGATTTAACACTTCCGCCTTTTCCCTGTCCTCAGTGGCCATATTTCCTTTGTCATCTTTTATGGGGCCAATGTGTTCTGGCCTCGCTTTCTTACTGTTTATATACTTAAAGAACTTCTTGGGGTTCTTTTTACTCTCCTCCGCTATATGCCCCTCATGTTCTATTTTAGCCGCCCTGATTTCGTCTTTACATTTCTTATTACACTCTTTGTAATGCTTAAATGCTGCCAATGACCCCTCAGTCTTGTATTTTTTGAAGGCCTTTTCTTTAGCACTAATATGCATTATTATGTTGGTGTTTAGCCACCCAGGGTTTAATTTTGCTCTTTTAAATTTATTTCCCTTTGGAATGCACTGGTCAATCCCCTTGTTAAGTATGCTCTTGAAGCACTCCCATTTTTCCTCCGTGTTCATTGTTCCCAGGGTTTCATCCCAATTGATATTTTCTAGCAGCGAGCGCAGTTTTGGGAAATTGGCTCTTTTGAAATTCAGCGTCCTTATATTACCCCTCTGCTTCTTATTATTGTAATTAATACTGAAACTTATTGACCTATGGTCACTGTTTCCTAAGTTCTCCCGTATTTCTATATCCGTGAGCAGGTCTGTATTGTTGGTAATCAGTAAGTCAAGTACCGCATTTTTTCTTGTCGGTGCATTCACCATCTGACCCATGAAATTGTCCTGCAAAATATTTAGGAACTGCCGAGCTTTGGCTGAGTGTGCGGTTCCTTCTGCCCAGTCTATATCTGGATAATTAAAGTCCCCCATTATAATGGCGTTTCCCGTCCTTGCTGCCAATCCTATCTGTAAAAGGAGGTCCGCCTCCCCCTCCTCCTATAGCATACGCCCAAAATTACCTTCCCCTCCGTGCCTTCCCTTTGAAGCTCTACCCATAAGGATTCTGCCTCGTCCTTAGCTCCATTATTAATATCATCCCTCATATTAACCTGTATACTGTTCTTAATATACAGACATACCCCTCCCCCTTTTTTACCCTCTCTATCTCTGCGATAAAGGGAATACCCCTGAATGGTCACCATCAAATCATGGGAGCTGTCAAACCAAGTCTCAGTTATCCCCACAAAATCTAAGTCCTCCTCAAACATCAGTAGCTCCAGCTCTCCCATCTTATTGGCCAGGCTTCTGGCATTGGTATACAAACCTCTTAATTTTGATCGGTTACATTTATCCTCATTTGATGTTTTTAGGCTGCTCTCTTGATTTTTCCCCATTCCCACCCTGGGTATAGGAGCTCCGAACACCCTACCGCTAATGCCCCCATTTCTGCCCTCTGAAACTTGCTTTCCACTGGCTAATTCTACATCTGTACCCTCCCCCCCATCACCTAGTTTAAAAGCCCCTCTAACTTTTTGGCCATCCTCGCACCCAGTACGGCTGCACCCTCCCCATTTAGGTGCAATCCGTCCCTACCAAAGAGCCGGTGGCCGACTGAGAAGGCGGTCCAGTTCTCCAGGAACCCGAAACCCTCCTTACAACACCAGCTCCTCAGCCACTCGTTAACTTCCCTAATCTCCCGCTGCCTCTCTGGTGTGGCTCGAGGTACAGGTAGTATTTCGGAAAATACTACCTTGGAGGTCCTAGTCCTCAACTTAGCTCCTAAGTCCCTGAAATCGTTTAGGACTCTCCATCTTCCTCTGCCTATGTCATTGGTACCCACGTGTACCATGACAGCTGGATCTTCCCCAGCCCCACCCAATAATCTGTCCACCCGATCCGCAATGTGCCGAACCCGAGCGCCCGGCAAACAACAGACTGTTCGGCACACACGGTCTTTGTCACAGATTACACTGTCTGCCCTTCTAATGATTGAGTCCCCTACCACCAGCACCTGTCTTTCCTTTCCCTTTCTCCCAGCCTCACTGGAGGAGTTCTTCCCCTGGCAGCTAGGGGCGTCGCTCTGCTCCAGCAATGCTTGTCCCTGACTGGTTTCCCCAACATCACGCAACGGGGCGAATTTATTGGGGTGCTCCAGCCCAGGATCAGCCTCCTTTCCTTTTTGCCCTCTACCCTTCCTAACTGTCACATGTCTACTCTGCTCTGCTGCCTGCACCTCCATCATTCCGCCCACCTCTGTGCAGACCCCTGCCTGCACCTGGCGGGTACGATCCCAGCTCTCCTTCAGTATGGACATACGTCTCAGTGTTGCCAGTTGCTTCCCTGGATTCAGGACCTGAGCTTCCAGGGAAACAACGTGCTTACACTTTGTGCATTTGTATTCGCCCTCGATCTCATGAACGAGGAACGTATACATACCACAAGATGTACACCGAATCGCATCTCCACACCCGCCGGGCATTGTACCTACTAATCTAATCTAATGGGGATTCCGTGATTTAAGTCTATCCTATGTGGCTATTTCCTAGCTTCCTATCTCTACCTTCTCACCCTCTGGTACTCCGCTACCCTCACTTGACACTCAGTTGCACAACACTCACAATCTCACAGCCCGGTCAGTCGCACAACACTCCCAGTCGCATCACCTGGTCAGTCGCACAACACTCCTGTCACAAACACTCACAGTCTCCCAGCCCGGTCAGTCGCACCCACTCTCAGTTTCCCAACACTCACAGACACACAGCCTGGTCAGTCACACAACACACACAGACACACAGCCCGGTCAGTCGCACACACTCACAGACACACAGCCCGGTCAGTCGCACAACACTCACAGACACACAGCCCGGTCAGTCGCACACACTCACAGACGCACAGCCCGGTTAGTCGCACAACACTCACAGAAACACAGCCTGGTCAGTCACTCAGGTAGTAACAGGTACTCCCAGACACTCAGGTAGTAACAGGTACTCCCAGACACTCAGGTAGTAACAGGTACTCCCAGACACTCAGGTAGTAACAGGTACTCCCAGACACTCAGGCAGTAACAGGTTCTCCCAGACACTCAGGTAGCAACAGGTACTCCCAGACACTCAGGTAGTAACAGGTACTCCCAGACACACAGGCAGTAACAGGTACTCCCAGACACTCAGGCAGTAACAGGTACTCCCAGACACACAGGTAGTAACAGGAACTCCCAGACACTTAGGTAGTAACAGGTACTCCCAGACACTCAGATAGTAACAGGTACTCCCAGACACTCAGGTAGTAACAGGTACTCCCAACAAATACTCCGGCAGTAACAGGTACTCCCAGACACTCAGGCAGTAACAGGTACTCCCAACAAATACTCAGGTAGTAACAGGTACTCCCAACAAATACTCAGGCAGTAACAGGTACTCCCAACAAATACTCAGGTAGCAACAGGTACTCCCAACAAATACTCAGGTAGTAACAAGTAATCCTAGACACTCAGGCAGTAACAGGTACTCCCAGACACTCAGGTACTACACTACAGTACACCCTCAGTCAGTGTTCAAACTCAGTCACCAGTCTTACTTACCTAGTGTGTGTCCCTTTAAGCCTGGGTAGCTAAACTCCAATATAAAAATTTGGGAGAGGCCGTCAAAGAAAAGGCCTTCAAAAAATACAAGACTGAGGGGTCAGTGGCAGCATTTAAGCATTACAAAGAGTGTAATAAGAAATGTAAAGACGAAATCAAGGCGGCTAAAATAGAACACGAGAGACATATAGCGGAAGAGAGTAAAAATAACCCCAATAAATTCTTTAACCACTTTAATACACGGCACTTCCCTCCCTTCCTGCCCAGGCCAATTTTCCCCTTTTAGCGCTGTTGCATTTTGAATGACAATTGCGCGGTCATGCAACACTGTACTTACACCAAATTTATATCATTTTCCCCCCACAAATAGAGCTTTGTTTTGGTGGTATTTGATCACATGTGCGATTTTTACTTTTTGCTAAACAAATAAAAAAAGACAGAAAATTTTGAAAAAAAAAAGTTTTTTTGTTTATGTTATACAATTTTGTAAATAAATAAGTTTTTTCCTGCACTGATGAGCACTGATGAGACTGCACTGACAGGCACTGATGAGGAGGCAATGATGGGGTGGCACTGATGGGGTGGCACTGATGGGGTGGCACTGATAGGCGGCACTGATAGGCGGCACTGATAGGCGGCACTGATAGGCACTGATATGTGGCACTGATAGGTAGCACTGATATGCAGCATTGGTGGGCACTGATAGGCGGCACTGCTGGGCACTGATAGGCGGCATTGATGGGCACTGATAGGCGGCACTGACGGGCACTGATAGGTGGCACTGACGGGCACTGATAGGTGGCACTGACGGGCACTAATGGGCACTGATAGGCAGCACTGGTGGGCACTGATGGGCACTGATGGGCGGCACTGATGGGCACTAATGGGCACTGATAGGCGGCACTGGTGGGCAATAATGGGCACTGGTGGGCGACACTAAAGGATGGCAATGATGGGCACTTGTGGGCAGCACTGATAGGGAGGACACTGGTGGGCATCACTGATGGGGAGGGCAATGGGGGGCTCCCTGAGCCCTGATTGCCATCCCTGGTGGCCATAGTGGGCATCCCTGGGGTCATAGTCAGCATCCCTGGGGTCATAGTGGGCATCCCTGGTGGTTATAGTGGCATCCCCCCCCGAGGGTCTGCACTGGTAATCAATGATCTGATTACCAGTGCTGACCCCCCCCCCCTGTCAGGGGAGCCGCCGATCAGCGCTCCTTTACTCGTGCCTGTCAGGCACGAACTAAGGAAAGCCGATCAACGGCTGTTCCTGTTTTACTATGTGAGCAGCCGTGATTGGACACTGCTGATCACATGGTAAAGAGCCTCCGTCAGAGGCTCTTTACCGAGATCGGAGGTGCAGGGTGTCAGACTGACACCTCGCATCACCGATCGCCGCTCTGCGCGCCCCCGGGGGGCGCCCAGAGCGGTGTTATCCTGCCGCCGTCATATGACGTCCGGTCAGGATAACTCAACCACATTCCCGCCGTCATTTTGTAATAGGGCGGGCGGGAAGTGGTTAAGTATATAAACAGTAAGAAAGTGAGGCCAGAACACATTGGCCCCATAAAAGACGACAAAGGAAATATGGCCACAGAGGACAGAGAAAAGGCAGAAGTGTTAAATAATTTCTTCTCTTCAGTCTTCACAAAAGAATTGGGGGGCTACACTAACCCAGCCTGTAAGGCTAAATTAAATAATACACCTCAGGAAGTACCACCATGGCTAACAGAAGATAGACTTAGAACTAAACTAGAGAAACTTAACATAAATTAATCACCGGGAGCGGATGGCTTGCACCCGAGGGTTCTTAAAGATTTCAGCCAGGTGATTGCCAGACCATTTTTCTTGATCTTTAAGGATAGTCTACAGACGGGTATGGTGCCAGCTGATTGGAAAAAGCCAACGTGGTACCAATATTTAAAAAAGGGCCGAGATATATCATGGGTAACTATGGGCCGGTCAGCCTAACATCAGTAGTCTGCAAGATTTTGGAGGGGATGTTCAGGGACTACATAGAAGACTTTAGTATCGAAAACGGTATTATTAGCAGTAATCAACATGGTTTCATGAAAAATCGTTCTTGCCAAAACAATCTATTAACCTTATATGATGATGATGCCATCTATATAAAGGTAAGCCTGTGGATGTGGTGTATCTGGACTTTGTAAAGGCCTTTGACACTGTTCCCCACAAACGCTTACTGTACAAAAACTAAGGAAGGTAGGTATGGACCATAAGGTGAGTACCTGGATAGAGAACTGGCTCCAGGGGAGAGTACAGAGGGTTGTGATTAATGGGGAGTACTCGGAATGGGGGGGTGTGGAAAGTGGGGTCCCCCAAGGTTCTGTTCTGGGGCCAATCCTGTTTAACTTATTCATAAATGATCTAGAGGAGAGGATATTGAGTACAATCTCCGTATTTGCGGATGATACTAAACTAAGCATGCCAATATCTTCTATGCAAGATGTGGAAAACTTACAAGCGGATCTGAACAAAATAATGGGGTGGGCAACTACATGGCAGATGAGGTTTAATGTTGAAAAATGTAAAGTAATGCACTTGGGTGTCAGAAATACGAAAGCAAGCTACTCACTGGGGGGAAACCTCTGGGTGAATCTAGGATGGAAAAGGACCTGGGGGTACTGGTAGACAACAGGCTTGGCAGTGGTATGCAGTGTCAAGCCGCTGCAAGCGAAGCCAACAGAATACTGGTATGTATAAAAAAGGGGATTCACTCCAGAAATAAAGAGATTATTCTCCCACTCTACAAGACTCTGGTCCGGCCACATCTGGAGTATGCTGTCCAGTTCTGGGCACCGGTCCTCAGGAAGGATGTGCTGGAACTGGAGAGAGTCCAGAGAAGGGCAACAAAAATAATTAGGGGAATGGAGGGCATAGGCTATGAGGGAAGACTACAAACACTGAACTTATTCTCTCTGGAGAAGAGATGATTGAGGGGGGATATGATATCAATGTACAAATACTGTACTGGCGACCCTAGCATAAAGAACAAACTTTTCAGAGTAAGGGAATACAATAAGACACGTGGCCACTCACTAAAACTTGGGGAAAAACGGTTTAACCTTAAAATACATAGGGGGTTCTTTACTGTCAGAGCAGTAAGGACATGGAATTCTCTTCCACAAGCAGTCATATCTGCAGGGAGCATCAATAGTTTCAAAAAACTATTAGATGGGCACCTTAAAGACCACAACATACAGGGGTATACAATGTACGGTTAACAGCAAACACACACATCATAGGTTGAATTGGATGGACTGGTGTCTTTTTTCGACCTCACAAACTATGTAACTATGTAACACTATTGTCAGCAGCGGACACATTAAAAAAAAGCTCACACTGAGGAGCCATGAGGCAGCGTACTGGGAGCGCCAGATGTGACCGTACATGGTTGATGGCTCGCTCCTGATTGTAATGTTCTGGTACCTTTGGTACCCTAATTCCTCTTTTCCTAAGTGTATGCGCCCCACCATTCTCCTTTGGTAAGGTGCGCATACACCTTTAAGACTGATGCTGTCATCACTGAGCGCCGATGGAGCGGCTATTTCAACCTCCGGCGGTCTCACTCACATGTTCGTTCAACGTCGCTTAATCTGCCTTGAAGCTCTCATGCTTGCAAGCATACCTCGCTGTCGGAACCACGCTGCACTGATCCCTGTATCCTGCTACCGGATCATCCGCTCTTGCTGAACCTCTCCTCTGCTACATTGCTACTAGTGATAAGTACCCCACAGGGGAAACCTCTATAGCCTTCATACTAAAGCTTACACTATCTAGCTCTGCATACTAAGGACTATTACTACATCTGCATTATCTAAGATTGCTAGCTCTTGAGCCTACTACCATCTGCTCTTGCACTGGGTTGGTCTCTCCTGTATGTTCACCTGCTACTCTATCATCTGCTACCATACATGATTGCTAACCTATCTGCATCCCATCTGCTACTATCTTACTTTCAAGAACATTCCTTTCAAGTGTCTGTCATCTACCATCTCTACCCAACCTGTCTCTTCAGCCTATCATCACTATATTACTATATACATAAGTCACTCTAGGAACATCTTATTGAGTGTGTGTATCTACTTGCTGAATTGAGATCATCCACACATGATGAGTCTTGGGAGTTGGGATTGGTGTCTCAGCGTTTCTCTACATGACTACTGAAGTGGAATATTTCTGCAGCTGTAAATCCACATTATACATAAAACGCAGGAGCGTTACACTGATACATTAGCAGTCTGCGTTGTCCCTCCTGTGCAATGTAACTTCCGCCTGCTTCTCCTCCCTATCTGCTGGTCCGTCTCTCCCTCTGAACTCCCCTCCTCTTCCTCTCTTGTGGCCACCCACGTGACATCCATAGACACATCATCATCGACGTCACCTTCCCCATCACTAACATTAGAGATCTTGGAGTAGGCAGCAACAGCGGGGACCAATATCCTTGGGCTGATCTGAGCACTGTCGTCAGACTGCTGAGTAGTGGCTGTTGCTACCTCCTCTTCCTGATCCGATGCCAAGAATAGCTGCGCATCGCAAATGTCTTGTGATGGATCGGAAAATTATTCCAGTGACTCAAGCGGAGGGTATATTGTGGTGGTGGTGTTTGTGGTGGTGTCTTTGGGGGTGCACACAGCAGAGAGTGAAGAGGGTGCAGATAGCGAGGATGGGGAGGGTGCAGAAGAGGAAGGCTGAGTGAGCCACTCAACCAAGTCTGGTGCGTCCTTTGACGTAATCAAATGCACCTTCTGAAACATCATACTTTGGCTCCGGCCTACTGCTCCTGCCCTACCCCTACCACCCCTGCGTAAGGACCTGCTTCTTCCTCTGCCTGTCATTTTTAAATTACCCTGTGACAAAAGTCTCTAGAGAAGCGCAGTATATGTGGAACAAGGTATATAACACCTCTCTTCAATCTGTGGTATTGGGGGGCCACTGGTCTATCACACCAGTTCTACAAAAAATTGGCCAGTAACTGTTGTCACTGTGTGTAGCACAGTTAACACAGCAAAATAGGCCACATTTTTGCAGGACTAAAATACACTGTTATAAAAGTATACTGTTAAATAACACCCCACTTCAATCTGTGGTATCGGGGGGCCACTGGTTTATCACACCAGTTGTACAAAAATTGGCCAGTAAGTTTGGCACTGTGTGTAGCAGAATTAATGCAGCAAAAGAGGTAATATTTTTGCAGGACACAAATATACTTATAAAGGTATACTCAGATAACACCCCACTTCAATATGTGGTATTGGGGGGCCACTGGTCTATCACACCAGTTGTACAAAAAATTGGCCACTGATATAAGGGAGCACTCCGATGGGGACACTGATGTAAGGGAGCACTCCGATGGGGACACTGATGTAAGGAGGCACTCCGATGGGGACACTGATGTAAGGAGGCACTCCGATGGGGACACTGATGTAAGGGAGCACTCCGTTGGGGACACTGATGAATAAAAATCTGACAAATAATTGTCCCCTTAATTGGTGCTTGTTGAATAGCAGATTTGAAATGCAGTGTCTAAACTCTGTAAGTCACAGTAAAATATAAAGGAAAACAGTTTTTTTCTTTTTTAAATGCAGATTCAGCAGACACATATGCACTGAGCTTGCATGAAATGGCCGCTACACACCACACACCTAACAGGTTGGATACTGTTGTTGTTCTAGTCCGCTATTGAATAAAAGAAAAACCCATTTGAATGAAAAACTGAAAAATATTTTTTTTTTCCCTTAAATACTGAAAAAGAATTATTTTCCCCTTACATTGGTGCTTTTTGAAGAGCAGGTTAGAAAAAGCAGTGTCTAAACACTGTATGTCAAAGTTAAATATGAAGGAAAAACGTTTTTTTCTTTTTTAAATGCAGATTAAGCAGACACATATGCACTGAGCTTGCATTAAATGTGCAGCACCGCACGCCGCCCACCTAACAGACTGATAAAAGTTTTTTTTTTCTCCTTTCTCCTCCTCACTGGGCTCAGGTCAGGGCATAAAGATTGTGCACTGCACGCTCACACAATACAATCAATGTAGATCGCTGTCTGATTAAAGAAGATTCTTCCTATTCTTTCCCTCAAAGCAATCTCCAGCCTGACCCTACAGTAATCTCCTATCTCTCCCTCAGCAGCATCAGGAACCTCTCCCTAGTACAGTTTGAGCAGAGTGATGCGCAGCGCTATGTGACTCCAGCTTATATAGACTCTGGGTCACATGCTGCACTGGCCATTCACAGCCATGCCATTAGTAGGCATGGCTGTAATGGCTTCTAAGGGCACACTAGTTAAACGCTTGCTGATTGGCTGCCTTGCACCTGTTGAAACCGCGCCATTTAAACCGCGCCAAAACATACCGAACAGCGGACAGTACCCGAACATACAGTGAAATGTTCGGGTCCGTGTCCGGGTACCGAATACCCAAAAGTCCAGTACGATCCCGAACAATACAGTCCAGGTTCGCTCCACCCTACTAGTAAGTCTTTTGTGGCTGCAAATATGACCTAAAGGTTTTTAAAGTTCGCCTCCCATTAAAGTCAATGGGGCTTGCCGCGAACTTGCGGTTCTCGGACATTTGAGAAAATTTGCAGCTGACGTTCGTGAACCGCCCCGGACGATGTTTGTCCATCACTGCTGACTGACTGACACTTGGAGGGAGCCAGAGAGAATGTGCCCGTGTTTTTATTATATAATAAAAGTAAGAACTTTTCAGTTGGGGGGAGCGATGGGGATGGGGATGAATGCTTCCATAGAGGGAAAGGACCTTATCACTGGTGGGCTTCATCCACCCTGTCCACCCCTCCACCTGACTGCATCCACTCTGTCTACCTTTCAACCTGGCTGAATCCTCTCTGTCCGCCCCTCCATCTTGCTGCAACCACCCTGCCTGCACCTCCCCCTGGCTGCATCATCTGTCTACCCCTGCACCTGGCTGTATCCACCCTGCCCGACCCTCAACCTGGTTGCATCCTCCCTGTCCATCCCTCCCATCCCAATTTAACGGTGGTTCTGGATATATATATATATATACACACACACATACATATACTGTGTAGTTGGGCAAAAAAGTATTTAGTCAGCCACCAATTGTGCAAGTTCTCCCACTTAAAAAGATGAGGGAGAGGCCTGCAACTTTCATCATAGGTATACTTCAACTATGAGAGACAGAATGGGGGGAAAGAATCCAGGATATCACATTGTAGGATTTATAATGAATCAATTGTTAAATTCCTCGGTAAAATAAGTATTTGGTCACCTACAAACAAACAAGATTACTGGCTCTCACAGACCTGAAACTTCTTCTTTTAAAAGCTCCTCTGTCCTCCACTCGTTACCTGTATTAATGGCACCTGTTTGAACTTGTTATCAGTATAAAAGACACCTGTCCACAACCTTAAACAGTCACACTTCAAACTACACTATGGCCAAGACCAAAGAGCTGTCGAAGGACACCAGAAACAAAATTGTAGACCTGCACCAGGCTGGAAACACTGAATCTGCAATAGGCTCGCAGCTTGGTGTGATGAAATCAACTGTGGGAGAAATTATTAGAAAAATGGAAGACATACAAGACCACTGATAATCTCCCTCGATCTGGGGCTCCATGCAAGATCTCACCCTGTGGGGTCAAAATGATCACAAGAACGGTGAGCAAAAATCCCAGAACCATACGGGGGGACCTAATGAATGACCTGCAGAGAGCTGGGACCAAAGTAACAAAGGCTACCATCAGTAACACACTACGCCGCCAGGGACTCAAATCCGGCAGTGCCAGACGTGTCCGCCTGCTTAAGCCAGCACATGTCCGGGCACATCTGAAGTTTGCTAGAGAGCATTTGGATGATCCAGAAGAGGATTGGGAGAATGTCATATGGTCAGATGAAACCAAAGTAGAACTTTTTGGTAAAAACTCAACTCGTCGTGTTTGGAGGAGAAAGAATGCTGAGTTGCATCCAAAGAACACCATACCTACTGTGAAGCATGGGGGTGGAAACATCGTGCTTTGGAGTTGTTTTTCTGCAAAGGGACCAGGACCAGGATCCGTGCAAAGGAAAGAATGAATGGGGCCATGTATCATAAGATTTTGAGTGAAAACCTCCTTCCATCAACAAGGGCATTGAAACGTGGCTAAGTCTTTCAGCATGACAATGATCCCAAACACACTGCCCGGGCAATGAAGGAGTGGCTTTGTAAGAAGCATATCAAGGTCCTGGAGTGGCCTAGCCAGTCTCCAGATCTCAACCCCATAGAAAACCTTTGGAGGGAGTTAAAAGTCCATGTTGCCCAGCGACAGCCCCAAAACATCACTGTTCTAGAGAAGATCTGCATGGAGGAATGGGCCAAACAACCAGCAACAGTGTGTGAAAACCTTGTGAAGACTGACAGAAAATGTTTGATCTCTGTCATTGCCAACAAAGGGTATGTAACAAAGTATTGAGATTAACTTTTGTTATTGACCAAATACTTCATCGTAATTTGCAAATAAATTCTTTAAAAATCAGACAATGTGATTTTCTGGATTTTTTTTTCGCATTTTGTCTCTCATAGTTGAAGTGTACCTATGATGAAAATGACAGGCCTCTCTCATCTTTTTAAGTAGGAGAACTTGCACAATTGGTGGCTGACAAAATACTTTTTTTGCCCAACTGTGTATATATATATATATATGCACACCTTTCACATTTTTGTAAATATTTTATTCTATCTTTTCATGTGACAACACTGAAGAAATGACACTTTGCTACAATGTAAAGTAGTGAGTGTACAGCTTGTATAACAGTGTAAATTTGCTGTCCCCTCAATACAATCAGAAAACAAAACAGAAAACAATCATGTAATGTCTTACTTTGCCTCTTTTCCAGAAGATGGGATTACTCATATTGGTAAGTATTTCAGGCACAAAGTCTGGTCCTATAATGGTAATTCGATAACTGGAATAATATGTACTGTTAGCAAAAACCCAGCTTTCCAAAATAAGATTGGTTGGAACTTCTCTTCTCTCATTGAAGTAGATCTTGTGCCTGGATGGTTCCACATAATAAACATTTCTCACATATTTGTGCAGCTTTTCATGGAAGACAGAAATATACACATTACCATCATACCAATTTAAAGGATAAGTTCACCTTTTGTAAGATGTTGGATGTTACATCCATATTCAGGGTGTAACATGTTACAAATACTCCGGCCCCCACTTCCCCGACTTCCCCATTTTGACAGCTAGTGGGGGATTTTTTCTCCCTGCTGGCTGTCACTATTTTAAAAAAGTGGCTGCCCGTGGCTCCAACCGACTAGCCGCATCTTTCAGTCACAGCATTCTATGAATGGGAAGACTATAAGTACAGACAGCCTTAGAAGTTTTCAGTACTTTCCAGACTCCTAGGAAAAGAAAATAATTAATGCATATTTTTTTACCAGCAAAAAAAATGTGCATTTATTATTTTTTTTTTTTTTAAGTGAACTTATCCTTTAAGGATAACTCCACTTTCGTGGGGAAAAAATAGCAAATAAAAAAAACAATATAGCTTATACAACTGTGACACAAATTATATTGTAATTGAATGTTATTAAAAATTACCTTTCCTTTTCAATCTGCAGCTGTTGTAATTTTCAGAAAATGCAATGCAATATGGCTACTTGGAGCTGCTCTGTACACAGAATGTTTACTGACCACACCCCCAGAAACATCATTTCCTGCTTTTTGTATTGGCTCACCAATTTTCCCAGAAGTCTGTCTAAGATACAAGTCAGATTTCTGGCATCCCCTGCAACAAAAATGTCATTTTTGGTGAGATAAACCCAATAGGAACACGTCTAAAGGGATGCAGACCCAGCAGCTTTCCTCATTAGTGCTCTGCAGCTGCCACAGCTGATAGATAATTATGAAACCACTCCCATTAGACTCACTCAGCACAGAGGAACAAACAATGATTTCTTCAGAATAACAAAAGGTAGGAATCTGCAACAAAGTTTGTTATAATCCCTGCAATGTACAGAGATCACCCAGAGGGGAATGTGTTTTTTCGCAACAAAAGTAGAGTTACGCTTTAACTTTATACTGAACAAATTCAAACTTGTCAATTCTACTAGTGGGAAAAAAAGAGACTGTAGGACAACATCTGCTGTAAGGGAATATCTCCCCCGATATGTTACTTTTTCTTGGTTATGAAGTTGTATGATATCATTGTACATTCTACTATATTTCTCCATAATGTCTCCTTTATTTTTGTTTGGTAAATGCTCTATGTGACCTCGTTAACCACCTCAATACTGGGCATTTTCACCCCCTTCCTGCCCAGGCCAATTTTCAGCATTTCAGCATTTAGCACTCTCACACTTTGAAAAGTTCGGTTCGACCAGAACACCCAAATTTCCCGAAAGTTCGGTTCGGGTTACCCTCATTGGGAATCAAAAAATACAATTTTGAAGCCCTAAAACCTAAAAAAAGGCCCCTAAAAAGTGCCTAGGGTTCTGGGTCATGCCCCAGGGAAAGTTCTTAAAAATTGTCGTTTTTGATAGAGAGCCAATTATTGAAAATATTATTGAAAAAAAAAAGAGAGATTTCTTTGGATTTAGCGTCTGGGGGGGTCTAAAAAGTGTACCTGTGAAGTTTCAGCTCTGTAGCATGTCCAGAACCAGAATTATAGCATGCCAAACCTTCAAAAATGACTTTTTGCTTAACCGCGCCTTTCTTTTGCTCCTATAATCAACTGCACAGCCAATGTGTATGATAAAGCCTCAGTGACAAGTTAACGCCTGTTCTTGTTGTCAGTGTTAAGTTCACTGCAAAAGGCTTTGCTACTCTGCGTCACACACATCTGATGTATTTAGCGACAACTTTGGGTCGCATAGCAGTGTGCGTTTTATTTTTCTTAGAATTTCAGTAGCGCAGGGATGGTGTTACCCTCCTTTCATAAAGTGCAAATAAATAAAGTGCATAAATTGCATAAATAATCCAAAACATCCAACTAAGCAAGAACAGAGTCCTTCAAAAGTCTTTGTTTATGTAGTGTCAGAGCAATACACAGTGCCTTTAATGCAGGGTCATTGGTGTCAGTTATAGGAACCACCGTACAATGTCACCACCACCAGTCCTGGGAGAGATAGCCAAAATGCAGACTCACCAAAAAACTATGCCTAACCACTCTCATGGAATAGGCATAATATTGGATTATTTATGCAATTTATGCACTTTATTTATTTGCATTTTATGAAAGGAGGGTAACACCATCCCAGCACTACTGAAATTATAAGAAAAATGATCAGGTTTTTTTTGTGAAGAATTTTAATTTATGTATAGTTGTCACTTAGGCTTTATCAACTGTGCGATGTGAAAATCACCCTCAAGACGCACACTGCTATGCGACCCAAATTTGTCACTAAATAAAGCATGTGTGTGACGCAGAGTAGCAAAGCCTTTTACAGTGGACTTAAGCTTACAACAAGAACAGTCGTTAAGTTGTCACTGAGGCTTTGGCAACTCTGCGCAGTGAAATTCACCTGCAAAACGCACACTGCTATGCGACCCAAAGTTGTCGCTAAATACAGCAGATGTGTGTATCGCTGAAATGTATTTTGCACAATAGCTGACTAGCAAGCACGTATACCTGCTGTAGATATATCAGCAGTGCAACGTGCTCACTAGACGGAACCCTGACACTTAAAAGTATCCCTACAAAAACGAGATTATTGAATCTAACTATAGTGGTATATAGTACCCTAACTACACTGCATATCCATTTCCTCACACTAAAAGAACAGCTCCATACAGCAGAAGATAATTTCTAACCAACACTGTCCCTTTAATTTTTTTTTTTTCTTTTCTAACTCAAACAGCACAATCACTGTATTTCTAACTACACTGACAATATTTCTGTAAGCTGACTGCTCTTCTGCTGATCTGGAGCTTTACAAGCAATCGCCTATGCGGCAACGTGTTTAACACAGCAGGAGAAACACAAATGCTTCCACTCTCTTCCAAAGCCTCTGTATTACAGTGCTAGAGGTTAGGCAGGGCTATGTTATATACTGGGGGGCGTATTCACTCCTGATTGGCCTCTGGTCCCCGTAGTCACTCCAATCACGTTCCTAGCAGACTCCTGCCCGCTCATTGGCTTTTACTGACGTTTCTGGGCCAATCACGGGCTTTTAAAGCCCACTTTCTGTCCCATTGAATTTTGGGCGGTTCTGGTGACCGAATTCGGCCGAATTTTGAACACCCAATATTCGGGTCGAACCGATGGTCGACCCAAACTGTTTGATCATCCCTAGTAATGATACCACAATATTTTGATATGTATTTTAAATAGTCACCTTTTTGGAGCCCATGTTGTTCTTAATGTTATAAAAGATGATTTTTTTACAAACGCAATAAGTCTTTCTCATGTCAGGGGAGCAAGATGCCATTAAAATCCACCACAGCAGGACTGTGTCTTGCAAATTTTTTGCTAGTATAACATTAGGTGAAGGTTAAAACCAAAGTTTAACATGGGTCAGTTGTGTCACCAAATAGTAATCCCTTAAGTCAACCATTCCAAAGCCTGCTTCTTGTTTGTGTTCAATTGGATGTGTTGTGGAGCATCAGGGGCTTTGTGTTGCCAGATGTATCTTTTTAGGAGCTGTGTAAGGGAAGGGAGGTCAGGGATTGGGGCAGAAAGCATACGGAAAAATATACAAGATCTAAGGAAGAATCATCATTTTGTATGCTGCTAACTGACCTGCCCAAGATAATTCTTTGGCAGAGAGATGAGTCAGTTCTTGCTGGATTTTTGCAAGCAGGGGAGTGTAGTTAGCCTTCCCTAGGTATGAAACAGAAGAAGTCAGGGTAATCCCATGTAGTGATGGATGCACATCGGCCGGGAAGGTTCGCGAACGTCAGCCGCAAATTTTCTCAAAAGTCCGCCAACCGCAAGTTCGCGGCAGGCCCCTTTAATTTTAATGGGAGGCGAACTTTAAAAACCTTTAGGTCATATTTGCAGCAACAAAATACTTACTAACTGTGCACAAATAGTCCCAGCACATGGACAATGTCATAACCGAAGTATTGCAATTAGAAAAGTTGCCCTAAAATTATTATTTTTTTTTACAGCAAAAATGTATTTTTTTATTTATCAACCAGAACTGACAGCAGCCAGTAAATACATGTCAAATGCATATAGGGTCCATTCACACATCTGTAAAATGGGTCCATATTCATTCCACAATTTGGCGGAACGTTTACAGACCCATTGATTTTCAAATCCAGTCTGAAAAATTAGGCATTCACAGGATAAAGAAGTGCAGGCCAGTACAGGCCCCAAAAAATTAGCCCACATGGGTTTACCTGACAGCTAAGAACGTAGTATTCGGTGGCTGGAAGTACATTAGGCATTCACAGGATACAGAAGTAAGTGTCGGCCACTATAGGCCCCAAAAATTAGCCCACATGGGTTTACCTGAAAGCTAAGAACGTAGTATTTTGTGGCTGGAGGTACATTAGGCATTCACAGGATACAGAAATAAGTGTTGGCCAGTATAGGCCCCAAAAATTAGCCCACATGGGTTTACCTGACAGCAAAGAATGTTGTATTCTGTGGCTGGAGGTACATTAGGCATTCACAGGATACAGAAGTAAGTGTCGGCCAGTATAGGCCCCAAAAATTAGCCCACATGGGTTTACCTGACATCTAAGAATGTAGTATTCTGTGACTGAAGGTTCATTAGGCATTCACAGAATACAAAAGTAAGTGTCGGCAACTATAGACCCCAAAAATTAGCCCACATGGGTTTACCTGGCAGCTAAGAACGTTGTATTCTGTGGCTGGAGGTACATTAGGCATTCACAGAAAAAATAATTGTCGGCCATGAAAGGCCCCAAAAATTTGGCATTCATCGGACATTAAATGCCTTTTATGCTGCTGTTTTTAGCGAAGACAAGGACCAGGAATTGTTGTGGGTGGATGGCGGTCTGGCGGATATTTGTGGCCTGTCATGAGGAATTTAAATGAAACATGATCTACTGGTCACATGTGTTGAATTCCTCAGAGATCCATGCCTCTTTCATTTTCATAAATGTGAGGTAGTCTACACTGTCATGAGCTAGGCGAGTGCGCTTTTCAGTCACGATCCCCCCAGTACTGGTCCTTGGCCTTTATGCTGTTTATACGGGGGTCCCCCTTAAATCATTGGAGCATGAAGGCCCCAATTCACACTAAACTGGAAGCGGTGTAGTGGCCTGCTTTCAGCTCATCATCCAGGATAATGTCGTCCTCGTTCTCCTCCCCCCATCCACCAACATCCCAGATAACACCAACATCCCAGAAAGGTTTAAAGCATGCTCTTCTTGCTCCTCCTCATCCACCCCGACACCATCCTCCTCTGACTCCTCTTCAGACTCCTGTTGTTGACTTGTCTCAGATGGAGTAGCACCCACTGGGAATTCATCCAACATTGCGACTTCCTCATCTTCCTGCTCCTGCTCCTCGACGGCTTGATCAATGACATGACGCAATGCATGCTCCAGAAAGAAGGCGTAAGGTACGATGTCACTCATGGCGCCCTGGCCGTGACTGACCAGTTTGGTGATCTCATCAAATGGCCGCAGAAGTCTGCATGCGTTGCACGTGAGCAGCCACTGGCGAGCTGAAAAAATTACAAGCTCCCCAGAACCTGTCCTGCTGCAGAGTTCGTACAGGTAGTCATTAACTGCACGTTTCTGATGGAGCAGCCTATCTAGCATATGCAACATTGCGTCGGACAGTCACAAATAAGACGCCTGACAGGCAGGTTGTGTCGCCGTTGAATGTCAGCAAGGCGAGCCATGGCTGTGTAAGATCTTCTGAAATGGACCGAGATTTTTCTGGCCTGCCGCAAGACGTCCTGGACCCCAGGGTATTTGGCAACGAATCGCTGCACAACCAAGTTCAAGACGTGTGCCATGCATGGCACGTGTGTTATTTTGCTCTGTTTCAGCGCACTCAGCAGATTTTCACCGTTGTCGCACACCACTTTACCAACTGTCAAATTGAGCGGTGTCAGCCACTGATCTGCCTGTGATTCGTGAACACAAAGCTGAAAGGATTGCAGGACCAGTGTGGCTCTTGGCTTCCAGGCACAACAGACGCAGCACAGCATGGCAACTTCTCACCTGGCATGTGGAATAGGTTCTGGGGATCTTGGGCGGCGCAGCGGAAGAGATGGTAGCAGTCGAAAAGGAGGAGTCAGCCGAGGAGAGGAGAGGGAGGATGGAGGAGGAGGAGGAGAAGAAGAAGAGGCAGACCTGCATGCAATCCATGGCGGTACAACCAAATCTACATGGGTGCCACGGGTTACATGCTTGACGGCTGTCAGAAGGTTCACCCAGTGGGCAGTAAAAGTGATATACCTTCCCTGCCCGTGTTTGCTAGACCATGTGTCTGTGGTCAGATGTATCTTGGCACCAACACTGTGTGCCAGAGCTCTGGAATGCCCTTCTGCGAGAAATATTTCCTGCCTTGGACCTTCCATTGTGGTGTTCCAATGGCCACAAATTTACGAAAGGCCTCCAAGTCCACCAGTTGATATGGCAGTAGTTGGCGGGCTATCAGTTCCGACAAGCCAGCAGTCAAACGTTGGGCAAGAGGGTTATCCGGCATCATCATTTTTTTCCGCTCCAACATTTGGGACACAGAAGCCTGCCTTTTTCCAGAACAACGTGACAACGTCATCATGGAAGATGGAGTGGAGGACAATTGGGAGGATAGAAGAGAAGGAGAAGAGGCTGGACGGTGAGAGCCTGGAGTGCGGCTTTGTGGGTTCTGATGGCGTTGCTCCCACTGGGCTCGGTGATGGGAGTTCAGGTTCCTTCTTAAGGCAGTTGTCCCTAGGTGAGTGTTGGGCTTACCGCGACGTATGCGTTGACTGCAAAGGCTGCAGATGGCAACACTGTTGTCAGCAGCGGACACATTGAAAAATGCCCCCACTGCGGAGCCATGTGCTGACATCCTGGGAGCGCCAGATGTGACTGTACATAGTTGATGACTCGCTCTTGATACATTTGCAGTCTGCTTTGCACCTCTTGTGCAAAGCAAGTTCTGCCTGCCTCTCCTCCCTATCTGCCGGTCCATCTCTCCCTCTGAACTCCCCTCCTCTTCCTCTCTTCTGTCAACCCACGTGACGTCCATAGACACGTCATCATCCACGTCACCTTCCCCACCACTAACATTCGAGATCTCTGAGTAGGCAGCAACAGCGGGTACCAACCTCCTTGGGCTGATCTAGGTACTGCCGTCAGACTGCTTTTGCTACCTCCTCTTCCTGATCTGATGCCAAATATGGCTGTGCATCGCAAATGTCTTGTAAAGGATCGGAAAATAATTCCAGTGACTCAAGCGGAGGGTATGTGGTGGTGGTGGTGGTGTTTGCGGTGGTGTCTTTGGGGGTGCACACAGCAGAGAGTTTAGAGGGCGCAGATAGAGAGGATGAGGAGGGTGCAGAAGAGGAAGGCTGAGTGAGCCACTCAACCAAGTCTGGTGCATCCTTTGATGTAATCGAACGCACCTTCTGAAACTTCACACTTTGGCTCCAGCCTACTGCTTCTGCCCTACCCCTACCACCCTTGCGTAAGTGTCTGCCTCTTCCTCTGCCTGTCATGTTTTTAAATTACCCTGTGACAAAAGTCTCTAGAGAATCACAGTATATATGGAAAAAGGTATATAACACCCCGCTTCAATCTGTGGTATTTGGGGGGGGGGGCACAGGTTTATTACACCAGTTCTACAAATAATTGGCCAGTAACTGTTGTCACTGTGTGTAGCACAGTTAACACAGCAAAAGAGGCCACATTTTTGCAGGACTAAAATACACTCTTAGAAAAGTATACTGTTAAATAACACCCCACTTCAATATGTGGTATTGGGGGGGGGCACTGGTTTATCACACCAGTTCTACAAATAATTGGCCAGTAACTGTTGTCACTGTGTGTAGCACAGTTAACACAGAAAAAGAGGCCAAATTTTTGCAGGACTTAAATACACTCTTAGAAAAGTATACTGTTAAATAACACCCCACTTCAATATGTGGTATTGGGGGGCCACTGGTTTATCACACCAGTTCTACAAATAATTGGCCAGTAACTGTTGTCACTGTGTGTAGCACAGTTAACACAGCTGTCAGAATTATTGGGGATTAAATAATAGAAAAAAAAATGGATTTAAGAAGCCATGTACATTCCATCTTATGTATAGAGATTTTGAACAGCACAGCTTCCATTTTGTTTGGAGGTGAATGAAAGTTCATATATGTTCTTTTGTAAAATGTCCCTTACAAGAGAGAGTAGAATTTCAACAGAGATCTGTGTATCTATGTAGTCAAAAATAAGTAATACATTGACATCTCATCAGATAAGACATAATGGTAATGCCAGTCTGTCTGTAAGTATTTAACAATGGACAATGGCTCAGTGTACTTCATCAGACATTTAAACTATAAGTTTTAAAGATACATTATTATGTGTGAGAAGATATTAGCAATAATTATGTCATTATATTATGTAAGGCATATACATATTTAGAAATTATCTGTATACCATATGTTGGGTTTATATTCTTATAGTAATAATTTTACTTAGATAAAGAGTGAATACTAATTACCTCACTTTATGTAAGTTTGTGTGTAAGTTTTTAAAGTGATATAAATCCTACAAGCCAGACACTATAGATCTTCCAATCCAAGCCTAAATGTCTGACAGTAATGTCAGCATTCAAATAATGAATGGATGGGGGGAGTGGCTTGCGCGCACACTGGGTGGCAGCTTGAGCCGCTCGCTCTCTGGGACCGGCCGGGATAAACTCTCACAGCGGGGACAATACGATCGGTTCACAGCGGTTACCTACCTCCACTGACAATTAGTAGCCCTGGGAAGATGTCAAACCGCAAGACAAAAGAAAATCGGGGCCCCACAAATCTTACGGCCTTCTTTTCCAGACCGGCCACACACACAAGGGGGATCCAAGATGGCGCCGCTGCGCCTGCAGGCCGCAACGATCCGGCGGCATGTACAGATCTCCGAGATGCGGATCTCCCACCATTAGGGGATGGCCCACCACCTCCTTCTCCTCCCGACTCCGCCATTGCCACACCGATCTCTGGGAGCCCGGCGAAAACACGGATGCGGATGGATGATCATGGCCAGGCATGTAACAACATGTACTCCATCCACTCCCTGACAGACATGCAGTCCTCCATCTCAGCATTTCCCACTACAGGGCAGCCTGCTCTAGATACTACACTAAAGAGCATGCTAATTACATTTCAATCTTCATTAATGACTAATCTATCCTCCATTATGGATAAGTTTACATTTGAAATGAAGAATATGGGGAGCAGGGTACACTATATGGAACAGAGGATGGAAGAATGCACTGATATGGTTAATGAGTTGGTGGATGCTTATACTGAACATACAGAGGATAATATCTGGATAAAAAACAAATTGGCTGATCTAGAAGATCGCTCCCGCCGAAATAATGTCAAAATTAGGGGCGTCCCGGAAGATGTTCCTCCGGCAGAGTTACAGCAGTATGCCACAACCCTGTTCTCCTCTCTAGTACCTGCATTAACCCCTTTCGAGCTCACAATAGACAGAATTCATAGACTGCCTAAACCCAAATTTTTGGAAGCTTCAGTGCCTAGAGATGTTCTCCTGCGAGTTCATTTTTAACCTGCAAAAGAAAAAATCCTGCAAGCATCTAGGGCACTGGGTACACTCCCGGCTCCCTACACACAGATTCAATTGTTCGCTGATTTATCCCAGCACACGCTGCAACAACGCAGGCAACTCAAAACACTTACTAAGGCATTGGCTAACCACAAGGTCACATATAAATGGCGCCACCCTGCAACCCTACTGGTCACCTATAATGGAATCCCTCATACTATTTCCACGATGGAAGGCGGGATGAAATTACTGCAATCCTGGGGTATTATCCCCGACCCTCCGAGGGGAGCTCTAGACGCTCGGCGCCAGTCCACATCACCCTCTCAGGGGCATCACCAGGGCAGATCCAGGCAGAGGTTCACTCCATGACTCTGATTTACTCCCCTTCATGAGCTACGCATGGCCCGGCCGGCCCAAGTTCAATTGATGTTAGTGCCCTTGCACCTTTGTTTCCACAAGTGGTGGATTTACCCCCCACTTCTGTCAGCAAGCCTGACCAAGGATAACTCTTGCTGAATTTCCCCAGTTATCAGCTTGTCATATTTCATCTCCATCACTCCATTATTCTGGTTGCTTTGTTGTTATTTTTTATCTTTGATTTTAGAACAGTGTCAGGAGTTCCTGTTGGTCATCTAACCGGAGATCTCCTCTCTCTTCACCGGATACTTCGGGGGTACTGTACCTCTCCCGGGATACACTCTGTTGTTGATCTACTCCTTGACCGTAAGCGGCTCGCATTCGAATCATCGGCTAGTTATACATAGGCACTGGTGCCTTCAGGTATTGTCCTTAACTACTTGCCATCCGCGCTACAGCCTATATACGGCTGCAGCGCGGACTCGAATTTTTGGGAGGCCGTTTTTAAACGGCCTCCCAGTGACACGCCCCCCGCGCGCTCCCGCGAGCGCGCAGCGGGGAGAATCTGTGTCGGCCGTGTCCCTTGGACACGGCCGATCACAGATCGTGGTGAATGGCCAATCACAGCGGCCATTCACCACGTGATCGGATCATCCAATGAGAGATGATCTCATATGTAAACATATGAGATCATCTCTCATCGCCGACGCTCCTTCCTCACACGGAGCCTGCAGTGTGAGGAAGGAGGGAGAGCTGCACAGCGCCAGGGACAAAGAGACATGTAATCAGGGCACTGATCACCAGTGCCCTGATTACTACAAGGTAAAAACATACACACAGTGCCCCCCCATCAGTGCCCACAGTGCCCGCCATCAGTGTCCCCATCAATGCCCACAATCAGTACCCATAGTGCTGCCAGTCAGTGCCCATCAGTGCCTGCTCATCTAGGCACTGATAAGCACTGACTGGCAGCACTATGGGCACTGAGTGTGGGCACTGATGGTGCTGCCCATCAGTGCTCATCAGTGCTGCCCATCAGTGCCACCCGTCAGTGTCCATCAGTGCCATCCGCCAGTGCCCATCAGTGCCGCCTCTCAGTGCCCAGCAGTGCCCAGCAGTGCCGCCCGCCAGTGCCGCCTCTCAGTGCCCAGCAGTGCCACCTCAGTGCCCAGCAGTGCCACCTCTCAGTGCCCAGCAGTGCCACCTATCAGTGCTCATCAATGCCGCCTATCAGTGCCGCCTATCAGTGCCACCTATCAGTGCCACCTATCAGTGCCGCCTATCAGTGCCACCTATCAGTGCCGCCTATCAGTGCTCATCATTGCGGCATATTAGTACCTCCTCATCAGTGCCCATAAGTGCCACCTCATCAGTGCCCATAAGTGCCGCCTCATCAGTGCCCATCAGTGCAGCCTATCAGTGCCCATCAGTGCCGCCTCATCAGCGCCCTTCAGTGAAGGAGAAAAATTTATTTTCAAAATTTACTCACAGAAAATAAGAAACTTTTTTTTTTTTTCAAAATTTTCTGTCTTTATTCTTTTTTTTTTGTAAAAAATAAAAAACCCAGAGGTGATTACATACCACCAAAAGAAAGCTCTATTTGTGGGAAAAAAATGATAAAAATTTCAAATGGGTACAGTGTAGCATGACCGCGCAATTGTCAGTCAAAGTGTGACAGCGCTGAAAGCTGAAAATTGGCCTGGATGGGAAGGGTGTTTAAGTGCACAGTAGGCAAGTGGTTAACTTGGAGATCACCCTCTCCACACGGCACACTCACAGGTACTTTTCTCATACTTACATACACTTGGCGCTTCATCTTCTACCATGTCCCTTAACATACTCTCATTGAATGTGCGAGGACTGAACCACCCGGCAAAACGATCGTCATTGTGGTCAACGGCCACGTCTCTGAAAGGGGACTTACTCTGTATTCAGGAAACCCACTTTGCCCTTGATGCTACACCGCAGTGTACTCACCCACAATTACCCACATATGTACCTTGCATCTTGCAAGAAAAAAAGGAAAGGGATCTTAATTGCCATCAAAGACACTATAGACTTCCAACATCATGCCGACATCCTTGACCCCAAAGGCAGATTTATCATTCTACAGTGCACAATACTCGGCAAACGTTTCACCATTGTGAATCTGTACGCCCCGAATCAACACCAACTATTGTTCATTAAATCGGTAGTGGCCAAAGCGAAAGCCCTAGACTTTGGGAATCTCCTCCTGTGTGGGGATTTCAATCTAACGCCCGACAGCACCATGGACTCAACGGCTAAACCTAAGCACCATAATACATCTCTGTTGAAATATCTTTGGTCTCAAGAACTGTATGATGTGTGGAGGTGCTGTCACGCGTCGGAGAGGGACTTTTCGTTCCTGCCCCCGCGTCACGGCACATACTCACGTATCGATCTATGTATCTCAGACAAAAAAGTGTTGGAATATGTGTCCTCTGTGGAGCTCCACACTGCTACCTGGTCTGACCATTCCCCGTTAACTATCACACTGACCCTCGGTCAGCACGCCCACTCTCCATATGTTTGGAGGCTACATAACCATCTATTAAAGAACCCAACATACTCGTCGGAATTACAACAACACATACAGAACTATATGTTGGATAATATGCTAGACGAATCGGACCCAGTGGTAGTGTGGACTGCCCACAAAGCAGTTCTGAGGGGGGTGCTTATACAAATAGGAACTAGGGAAAGGAGAAGGAGGTCGCAGTGCCTGAACGATCTTACTACACAACTTTCTTCCCTGGACTCCCAAAATCAGCAAAACCCCTCGGAGGATCTCACCAACCGAATTTTCCTGCTTAGGCAGAAAATAAGAGCCATGCTTCTAGAAAAATATAGTGACACACTTAAGAAATGGAAAACAAATTCATACTCAACTGGGCAAAAGGTCTCTAAAGGCATGGCCCTTCGTATTAAAGGACAGAGGATCAAAACTAGAATACCATTCATTCTCCATCCCCACTCTAAAGAAAAACTACTCAAGCCCAAGCTAACGCATTTAGCCCGTACTATGAAACCCTCTATAATATACAGGTGGATCCAGATAGCCATCAACCGTGCCCCGCGGAGATTGCCGCTTTTCTCAGCCATATAGAACTACCCACCGTATCTCCTGATACTTTAACAGTCCTTAACCAACCATTCACTGAATTGGAAGTAGGTACGGCAATTTCATCCCTTCCCAACTTAAAATCCCCAGGCCCAGACGGATACACGGCAGAATATTATAAATGGTTCTCCCACTTACTCACACCTTTATTGGTTAAAGTGTTCAACTCTACTGCTACCTCCTCCTCCTTCCCAAAGGAAATGCTTAGCGCCACGATAGTGACGTTGCCTAAACCTGGGAAAGAGCCCACTCAGCCACAAAATTTTAGGCCAATTTCACTCCTAAACATAGATACGAAATTGTACGCTAAAATAATTGCTACACGGTTATTACATATCCTACCAATGATTATTCACAAAGACCAATCAGGCTTCACTAAGGGTCGCCAAGCATCTGACGCAACCAGGATGGTTATTAATGCCATTCACTACGCTCGGAACACCAGAACGCCTTCTCTGCTCCTGGCTTTGGATGCAGAGAAGGCGTTCAACAGAGTCCACTGGGGCTTTTTATCTGCAGTTCTACGCAAATTTGGATTTCATGGCTTCCTGTATGGCGCCATAATGGCCCTATACTAGAATCCTTCTGCAATGGTACGCACACCGGAGGCGATCTCCACCCCTTTTACAATCACCAACGGTACTAGGCAAGGGTGCCCGCTATCACCCCTAATATTCAATATGGTTATGGAACCCTTGGCTGAGCATATTCGATCCAACTCTTGTATATCGGGAATAGACATAGCTGTTACCCAACATAAAATAAGTTTGTTTGCAGACGATGTTATCCTCATGATCGCTAATCCGACTGGCTCTCTACCAGAAATCCAAAAGATCCTTAAATGGTTTGGGGAAGTGTCACTGTACAAGGTCAATGAAACCAAATTGCATATTCTTAATATTGGTGTGGATGCTTCTACCAGTGCTCTGTTACAACATAAGTTCCCTTACACTTGGGCAGAACACAGTCTCTCATACCTAGGTATTAAGCTAACGGCGAACCCAAAAACACTCTTCCTACATTACTACATTCCAGCGCGTGACCGACTCCAAGCTGACCTTAAACAATTACAATCTCATAGTTTCTCATGGCTAGGGAGACTAGCAGCGTTTAAGATGATGTACCTCCCGCAATTACTTTATATTTTCCGAACTGTGACAATCCCAGTCCCTAAGGTGTTTTTTCGCTCATTACAATCCCTTATCTCTTCTTATATATGGCAGGGTAAAAAACCCAGATGCGCTCAAATAAAACTCTTTAAACCTCAATCTCAGGGTGGGGCTGGATTTGTGGATATCTACGTCTACTATTTAGCCTCTATTCTTACCCAGCTCCGTGAGTGGTTTGCTCCCACATCTCCTACTCTATGGCGGAATACGGAGGCCTCTTACTGCATTAGATCAGATCTCCCTGCATGGCTATTGGCAACATCCCTGGGAGCAAAAATTCCATCCCACTTTCCTCCCCCTATGGTGGCTTCTGCTGCATGGAAACTGTTAATCACTCAACACAACAAGGGCCTAGATACTGTAGAACTTCGGATCCCTCTGACGGCCCTCCATTCATTGATGGCGGATTCATGTTTCAATTTATGGCAAAACCGGGGCATAACCAGTATAAATGATCTTTATGAAACTTCCAAAATTATCCCTTTCCCTACCTTAAAGAATAAATTTAACCTACCCGACACAGACCTCTTCCTGCACTTTAGAACACGTCATTTCCTTTCTACCTTACCGAGATGGCCATTACAAATCCAGGCGCAGGCTTGGAAATATCTTAACTCTAGCACATCCCCTAAGGTCAAGGGCATCACTACTTTCTACAATCTTCTCCAACAAAAATCAGTTTTCTCCAAGTCACTCCCCCACGTTCAATGGGAGAGGGACTTGGGGATGGAATACACAGACAAACTGTTAGGAACGCTTCCTGAGCACACTGATGTGCTGTCATGAGTCTGCAACCTAAGGGTTAACCCAGAGCAGACTAATTGCAATAATTGGCAAACAGGCTGCCTTATTTTAACAGCCCAGCAGCACTGCACTTTGCTGTGTTGTCTTCAGCTCTCCTGTGTTCTGAACCTGCTTCCTGTTGATTCCCTGTCTGATTCCTGTTGACCTTTGGCTCGTCCCTGACTTTGCTTGTTTGCTGCCTGTCCTGATTCCGGCTCGTTTTGACTACTCTTCTGGACTCTCCTTGTCGGCTCATCCACCTTCGGACCTTGACCGGTTACCCCCTGGTGGGGCGACCCTGGGGACTGCGACCTGGTATCCACCTGCAGCCAAATCCATCCTCACCATCAGAGGCCCTGGTGAAGAGCGGTGGATGCTTAGACCCCGCACCTCAGGTTAGCCTGTGCTACTCACCTCGGGTTTCCAACCAAGCTCCGCCCACCGGCAACGGTAAGCCTTCTCTGCACGACAGGCTTCCACCTGCCTCATAACACAAACAATGGACAGATGCACTGAGACTAATATACTCATCGACTTGTAACTCCAACCTTTGGGAACTGACTCTGAAACTTTCGCTTCGCTGGTACCTCACACCAGACAGGCTTCGTAAATTTGACATGAACAATGACGGTCGATGCTGGAGAGCATGTGGAGGAGAAGGTACTCTCTTTCACATCTTCTGGCAATGTCCCCGTATCCAACCTTTTTGGCAGGCAGTTTTCTCATTACTATCTGACGTGACTATGACACACAGTGACCCACTGCTTACTTGCGGCAGGACTACTCATAGCTAGATCTTGGAAACAGGAAGCGTCACCACCAATCAAAGGAGTGATTGATATGGTTTCTACCAATTTCTCCTATGAGAGATCCCTATTCCTGAGAAATCAATCCACTGCCCGTATGACTAAGCTTTGGCAACCTTGGATTTCTTGGCTTAATAGATTATAAGTACGCCCCGAACCTACTGACGTATTGCAGGTCTACCCGGCTGGATCCTGGCATCCCAGGCCTGGACACAGTGTGGATCCCATTGGGGGTGTCCTTTCCTGGGGCATTAGGGTCTCGGAGGTTTAGGATTTGCCAAAGGGGTATATCTTTGTTATGTTATACTTTTGGCGACATCTAGTGGCAGCTAGGATGATTTACACTTTGTAAGGTATCTGGTTACAAGTATACGATTGCCTATGACCACAGGAAGAATACGTATGCTTACGCTTATACTTATTGACAAACATTTGCCTAATGTTCTTTTACTGTTGTTGAATGACACATTATTTACTGAGATTGGTGTTCACTTATGGGAATTGTATTCCCCTATTGTCTGTATTTTTGTGTTGAAAATTTAATAAAAAGATTTATAAAAAAAAAAAAATAATGAATGGATCTTCACTAGCCAAGAGGTCAAAGGTTATCTTTAAATAGTGGTCTCATTGTATGTTCTAATTAGTCTAAATACCGAATCTAATGAACAGTACAATTCTGCCCCCTTTGGACATGCTGCTAAATGCAGTCTTGGGGTAATTTAGTATTTTCCAATAAAAATATTATATTGTATTAATAATGATCTTTATAAATGGCTTATCAGATCCAATAATTGCCAGGGTACATGATGGAGAATAGATGGACATTTATGTATGTACTGAGAGTATGGACAAGTTTTTATGTTGTGTTTTATGGTTAATCTTGAATTTAAAGAAATCATCATTTAACTTTATTATCCGAAGTATTGGGTTAATTATTAGGAGAGGCGTGACTATGACCTCACCAGTTAAGGTATAGAATATCCCAACCAATGGGGATAATGTTCCTCCCTCTGGGTTTAACTTATGGTAATTTGAATAGTCCTTTGTTCAATATCATATAAAAGGGAGAACCCAGATGTGAGACATTACACAACACATACTGACAACACCCATTACACTTGCAACATACACACTACACATCCATACATAGACTCATTTAGACATACTCCATCTTGCTCCACCATTTATCTGAAACTTTGAGGGAAGCCAACTCCTCCCTCACTGGCCACCATCTTGGGAAGGCATCCATCTTAGGACTCTGGTAATGACCATTTGAAGCTAGCAGCCATCTTAAGTGTGGTAAATATTCCTTGCTGTTTATTTGATTTTATTTAACAATTGTTTATTTCCTTCCTAATATGTTTTTATTTTGCATATTTAAGGGTAATATGATTACAATCCCAGCCATATAAACCATAGTAGATTTTTCTCTAAAAAGCTGATTTTTGTTTTTATACATTTTTATTAAAATCAGATTTAGTGCATTATTCTCGCTCCATCTGCAGTGGAATGACTATCGGCAGTGCAATTCGCAGACAATTGTGGTCTGATTATTTAGAACATTCACCTATGGTTTATGCTATACCTGGAGAAAAGGTCATCTTGTTTCACTTTTACTTTAATTATTGAGCTACACATCACATTGCATTGATTGTATGAAGTTTGTATTTTATGTATTTTATTGGCGCGCTTTTAATGGCGGGCTTTCAACAGCAAATCAACAAGCGTTTAACTGGTGTGCCTTAAGCCATCCCAGCCATGCCTACAAATGTATTAGTAGCTGTGATTGGCCATCTGAAGCATGTGACCAAGTCTTTATAAGTTCCAGACCGAGCGCCTCTGCGTCATTCTGCTGTAGTACTGGGACAGAGCACACATCATACGTGCTGGCTGCTGATTAGGGACAGACAGTCATAAATTATATTGTGTCCGAAAATAATTCAGAATCAGGGACAGGTCAGAGTGCTGCAGGCAGGGCGAGTTGTTAGGGCATTTTAGGGTGAGGCTGGAGATAGGCAGGGTCAGTGTTCTACAATCGATTTTGCTGTGTGGGGGGGGGGGTTGCAGTGACGGCAGTGACCGATCTTATCGATCATTTTAGGGCCAGGCTGGAGATAGGCAGGGTCAGTGTTCTACAATCGATTTTGCTGTGTGGGAGGTTTGCAGTGCCGGCAGTGACCGATCTTATCGATCATTTTAGGGTGAGGCTGGAGATAGGCAGGGTTAGTGGTCCACATCGATTTTGCTGTGTGTGGGGTGGTGTGAACACAATTTTTTTGCCCGCTGAGGAGGAGGGAGAAAAAAGTATTTTTTATCAGTCAGTTGTGTGCAGCGTTTTTCCTTCAGTGCTGCTGACTGTGATAATACACTGCTGTGTTCACATGTGCTATTATTGAGTGATTTCAAAATGTATACACTTTTTTCTATTCCACTATTCAATATACACCCTTTTGGGTTAAAAAAATTTAATTGTGGCATAGTCTGTACTAATCTATTTAAAAATTACAAACTTAAAAGGGGAATTTTCTTTTTTTTCCCCTCCATAGCCTGCAGCAGAGCTGACTGATATGAGACACTGCTGTTCACATGTGCTATTGAAAAATCACCAATTTTATATCATATTTTCTATTCCGCTATTCAATCTACACCCTTGGGGTAAAAACAATTAAATTGCAGGATAGTCTGTATCGGTACGTGTGAGATACACCTTTCCAATTTTTGGGGAGCATCTCATACTGCCGAGGATTGCAGGGTGCTTCAGTGTGCCTCCTGCCTGTTCCGAACTCCTCCTACTCCTCATCCTGCCTTTGGGGGTACAAAAAATTGTATTTTGGGCCTAGTCTGGGTCTGTACGTCTGAGATACATACACCTTTTGATATCATATTTTCTATTCCGCTATTCAATCTACACCTTTGGGGTAAAAAGAATTAAATTGCGGGATAGTCTGTATCGGTACGTGTGAGATACACCTTTCCAATTTTTGGGGCGCATCTCATACCGCCGAGGATTGCAGGGTGCTTCAGTGTGCCTCCTGCCTGTTCCGAACTCCTCCTACTCCTCAGCCTGCCTTTGGGGGTACAAAAAATAGTAATTTGGGCCTAGTCTGGGTCTGTACGTTTGAGATACATACACCTTTTGATATCATATTTTCTATTCCGCTATTCAATCTACACCTTTGGGGTAAAAACAATTAAATTGTGGGATAGTCTGTATCGGTACGTGTGAGATACACCTTTCCAATTTTTGGGGTGCATCTCATACTGCCGAGGATTGCAGGGTTCTTCAGTCTGCCTCCTGCCTGTTCCGAACTCCTCCTACTCCTCATCCTGCCTTTGGGGGTACAAAAATAGTAATTTGGGCCTAGTCTGGGTCTGTACGTCTGAGATACATACACCTTTTGATATCATATTTTCTATTCCGCTATTCAATATACACCTTTGGGGTAAAAACAATTAAATTGCAGGATAGTCTGTATCGGTACGTGTAAGATACACCTTTCCAATTTTTGGGGCGCATCTCATACCGCCGAGGATTGCAGGGTGCTTCAGACTGCCTCCTGCCTGTTCCGAACTCCTCCTACTCCTCATCCTGCCTTTGGGGGTACAAAAAATAGTAATTTGGGCCTAGTCTGGGTCTGTACGTCTGAGATACATACACCTTTTGATATCATATTTTCTATTCCGCTATTCAATCTACACCTTTGGGGTAAAAACAATTAAATTGCGGGATAGTCTGTATCGGTACGTGTGAGATACACCTTTCCAATTTTTGGGGCGCATCTCATACCTCCGAGGATTGCAGGGTGCTTCAGTCTGCCTCCTGCCTGTTCCGAACTCCTCCTACTCCTCATCCTGCCTTTGGGGGTACAAAAAATAGTAATTTGGGCCTAGTCTGGGTCTGTACGTTTGAGATACATACACCTTTTGATATCATATTTTCTATTCCGCTATTCAATCTACACCTTTGGGGTAAAAACAATTAAATTGCGGGATAGTCTGTATTGGTACGTGTGAGATACACCTTTCCAATTTTTGGGGCGCATCTCATACCGCCGAAAATTGCAGGGTGCTTCAGTGTGCCTCCTGCCTGTTCCGAACTCCTCCTACTCCTCATTCTGCCTTTGGGGGTACAAAAAATAGTAATTTGGGCCTAGTCTGGGTCTGTACGTTTGAGATACATACACCTTTTGATATCATATTTTCTATTCCGCTATTAAATCTACACCTTTGGGGTAAAAACAATTAAATTGCGGGATAGTCTGTATCGGTACGTGTGAGATACACCTTTCCAATTTTTGGGGCGCATCTCATACTGCCGAGGATTGCAGGGTGCTTCAGTTTGCCTCCTGCCTGTTCTGAACTCCTCCTACTCCTCATCCTGCCTTTGGGAGTACAAAAAATAGTAATTTGGGCCTAGTCTGGGTCTGTACGTGTGAGATACATACACCTTTTGATATCATATTTTCTATTCCGCTATTCAATCTACAGCCTTGGGGTAAAAACAATTAAATTGCGGGATAGTCTGTATCGGTACGCGTGAGATAAACCTTTCCAATTTTTGGGGCGCATTTCATACCGCCGAGGATTGCAGGGTGCTTCATTTTACCTCCTGTTCGGACCTCCTCCTACTCCTCATCCTCATCCTGCCTTTAGGGTACAACAAATTATATGGCCCTAGACTGTGTTTGTACGTGTGAGATACACCACCGTTTTGTAAAATTTTTCCTATTCCGCTATTCAATATACACCCTGTTTGAGTGTAAAAAATTAAATTACGGCATAGTCTGTATCGGTACATGTGAGATACACCTTTTTAAATCTGTTTGGCGCATCTCCTTCCACCGCCGAAGATTGCAGGGCGCTTCAGTTTGCCTCCTGTTCCGAACTCCTCCTACTCCTCTTCCTCATCCTGCCTTTAGGGTACAAAAAATTGTAATCGGGGCCTAGTCTGTGTTTGTACGTGTGAGATACACCGTATTATAAAATTTTTCCAATTCCGCTATTCAATATACACCCTTTTGGAGTGTAAAAAATTAAATTACGGCATAGTCTGTATCGGTACGTGTGAGATACACCTTTTAAATTTGTTGGGCGCATCTCCTTCCACCGCCAAGGATTGCAGGGCGCTTCAGTTTGCCTCCTGTTCCGAACTCCTCCTACTCTTCTTCCTCATCCTCTCTTTAGGGTACAAAAAAATTTAATCGTGGCCTAGTCTGTGTTTGTACGTGTGAGATACACCGTTTTTTATCCTTTTTTCTATTCCGCTATTCAATATACACCCTTTTGGGGTAAAAAAAATTACATTGCGGCATAGTTTGCATATTTGACTGTGAGATACACCCGTGCGATACTGTTGTTGTTTTGTTCCGCTATTCAATAAACACCTTTCTAGGGTAAGATCATAAATTACAGAAATATGAGGAGACCGTCAAATAGGGGCCGTGGCCTGGGTCGTGGTGCTGCTGGTAGAGCTCCTGTTGCAAGGAGAGGACGTGGTCGATCTGTGCCAGCTACATGCACAAGTGAAACACCTTCCTCAAGTGTGAGTAGGCGACAGAACCTGCAGCAGTATTTGGTAGGGCATCATGCGCCTCTTGAAGTGATGAGGCCAGAAGAAGTACAGGCGATAGTAGACTGGGTTGCTGACAGTGCCTCCAGTTCCTTCACATTGTCTCCCACCCAGTCTACTGCAGAAAGGTCAGAGTTGGCACCTGCAGCCAATTTCCAACCGTCTTTCACCTCACCCCCTTGCAAACCAGGCAAGCAGTCTGAGCCCCAAGTCATGCAGCAGTCTCTTCTTCTTTTTGATGACTCTGTCAGCAGGGTTTCCCAGGGCCATCCACCTAGCCCTGCCCCAGAAGTGGAAGAGATTGAGTGCAGCGATGCCCAACCACTTATTTCTCAAGATGAGTACATGGAAGGACCATCGCAGCACGTCTCTGATGATGACGAAACGCAGGTGCCAACTGCTGCGGCATTCAGAATTGTGGAGACCGACAAGGAGGGCAGGGGTGAAGACTGGGTGGAAGATGATGTGGAGGACGATGAGGTCCTCGACCCCACATGGAATGAAGGTCATGCAGGTGACCTGAGTAGTTTGGAGGAAGAGGTGGTGGTCGCACAGAGCCACCAGCACAGCAGAAGAGGGAGCAGGGTGCAGAAGCGGAGACCACAATGCATTTTGCTTTACAGCGTCATCAGGAAGTCTACCTTCACCCGGTCATTGCGGCTTAATAAAAGGCTTCCTCGTCTCATTGGTTGCATCATGTTTTTGGGCCCCTCCTCTATGTTTACCAATTTGTGAGTAGTTTGCTCGGATGTTTTTGACTGGTGTTGGAGGTCTTCTTGCCTTTTTGGGAGCCGCAAATATATGTTGCCCGTAAATATGACACATAATTATATTATATGTGGCCAATTGATAAAAACGGTGTATATATAGAAACTATTCTATCAGATTCAATAAAAGGTCGACTCAAGTGAGTTATTGGGGACCGGTGTAAATGCATTGTTTTGTGTTAATCAGCCACTCAATTGCTGCGGGTATTGATATCAATTTTAATTGGTGTACACTTCATGCGTAGTCCCTAGAACTATATATCATAAAGGTAGATGTCTGTAAACGTTACCTCCAAATACTAACCAGCGCCATCACTTGGCCATCAAACCGTAATATGAACATTAAAATGTTGTTTTGAATCTATACGGATACAGGCATTTTATACTTAAAATAATCAATAATATATTGGCAAAGTATAACCAATTAATGTTAATGTTTGTAAAGGGTAAATCCAATATATAAACAGTAATGAAAAAAAAATAATAATTGGTTAAAAGAATATCATATATGATTTATGAAGATTCAAGGTTTCCATCTAGTGGTGGTGAATGGTATTTTTTCCAAACCCTAATTCCTTGTAAGTGTTTTACTTTTTGGTTATGCTGTTATTATTTTGGTGACGACCTCTTTTACAAATATCACCTTTAGGGATGTTGTCCCAACCGGATGTACTTAGTGTAACGTAGGTTTTCCAAAAGGTATATGTCTTATGGTGGAATAAAGAGTTTTTTGGTATCTTTAAAAATTTAATAACTTGATATGTTGTTCATTTTGTATTCCAGGAATCCTTACTTAAATATATCTTTTCCTGCACTAAGGTGGGTGAGTATTTTATTACCTATTTTTGTTTTAGGTGAAACGGTGAACATGTGAAGATGATGATAAGCGTCCTAATGTTGTGATCTAAAAGAGCTGGTAAAAAAAAACTGTTAAGGGGAAAGTTAGTAGGATAATCTCTTTTTGATAGATCATGATGTCTAAAAATAATTTAGAAAACAATTCAGGTCTATATCTGCGTTTAACCCATGTGGCTTTAGAGTTTTTAACCGATGTATACATAGTGTCTCATTTTGTGAGATTCTTTTTCTCATGTCCGAATCTCTCCAGTGTTCATGGACTCTATCGATCCCACAGAACCACAATAAAGAATGTTCTTGGTTATGGCTCAGCTTAAAATGATTTGATAGGCTGTGTTGTCTGAATCCTTTGCGTATGTTCTCTATATGTTCTCCAATTCTAATTGCTAGGGTTTGGTGGTGCGTACTATGTATTTTAAGCCACATGAGCCAGTGCACATGTACGTCACAAATTTTGTCCCACATGTGATTAATTATTTTAACTTTCAAAAATGTTTTATTGCAAGTTTGTTAAACACAAAACACAGCATAATATCAAACAATCAGTTGGATGGAACCTCAAACCAGTAGAGGTTCGCAGGAATAACAATAGTCAGGTAACATAAAATTGCATTAACAGTGGAACATCTGGGAAAAAAAACAAGTTATATTATAGTAAAACCTAGCCAGATGTAAAGCAGTAAGAACAAAGAGGACAAAGGGGTGTGATAGTCTAATGATCTGGCCCCATTGCCTGCATCATAAAACCCAAACAGTAGTAAATGTAAGGAAAATGGGGGGGGGGGACCCACCTCCAACCATCCCCCTCCAACGGGGACTCTGGGTCTGCTAAACTCCTGGTCAGGAAGAGGTCTCCGAGCACCAAAAAGGTTGCGAAACATCCGGAAACCCCCTCCTGGGTCCAGCTGAGGGGGAATCCCAGACCGACACCCGGGACGGCCCCTTTCCATAGAGGCCTTGAAAGTGACCCACAAGGCCCATCCCTGAAGGTATAACCAGCGTTTTCAGATGGGAGGGGGTAATGGCGGCAGGCCATCCCCAACTATCAAGCTACCGGTCAGCATCTGGGACGTCACAACACAAAGACACAACAAAAGGGGAAAAGAAGAAGTGGGGGAGAATAGAGGTAGTGTAGAAGAAGAGGTTGCAAACGTAGGCAGTCACCAGGGGAATCCAAAAGCTAGAAGGGAAAGGTAAAAATCCAGATCCAGCTACAACGTAATCTTAAAATGTTGAGCCCACGGCTCCCAGACACTCTCAAACTTGTGTAGGCGATCTTTTAGAATCGCAACCATCTTTCCCTGGGCCATGATCCAGGAAATCTTCCTGGTGGCTGCTTGAAAAGAGACTGAAGGCTTCTTCCAGGCTCTGGCCAAGGTGAGTTTAGCGCCTAGAAGGATAAAAAAAAACAAGGAAAGTGAGTCCCTGGGAGCTTTGAGAGTGAAAATGTGTAGAAAAGCTACCTGCGGAGTCTGTGTAAGCGAAAGCTTAGTGACCATTCTGATGAGGCAAAATACTTTGTTTCAAAAAGAGCGTATCCTGGGGCACGACCACCAGGTATGTAAAAAAGTGCCCTGGTGGTGGCATCCCCGGAAACATAGTGAGGAGGAACCTGGGTACATGATCGCCAATCTGGTAGGTACCAGATACCATCGTGTCAGGATCTTGACATTAGCCTCAATAAGGGTAACGTTCATCATCCCTTTGAAGGACCTATGAAAAATCCTATTCCAATCCTCCAGCGGGAGCTCCAGCTCCAGATCACGCTCCCATCCAAGAGCATAAGAAGGCTTATCACTGGTCTGTGTGAGGGCTGCATAAATGAGAAAGATAACCCCTTTCATATCTTTTGTTTCCGAGCACCACCGCTCGTAAGGGGTTAATAAGTGATGTTCGGGGTTTTGGGCCCACAGCATTCGTAGGAAATGTGTGAGTTGAATAAATCGGAACTTTTCAGTATGAGGCATCTGAAGTTTGGATGTGCAGTGAGCTAAGGATAAAGGTCCAGTGGAGGACATGAAGTGGCCTATGCGATACAGTCCCTTGTCTGTCCACCATTTGCTGCTATGTTGTGCCCAGGTGGAAATTGGGGGTGATGGAAAACGTGCGTTAAGAGACGTAAAGGTGAGGCAAAAGAGGGGTTCTGATAAAGGTTCCTACATAGTGCTATAGCGTGGGATAAGGAGGGCGCAAGTATAGCAGGTTGGAGTTTGGGGGCACACCAGGCTATGTAGTCTAATGTATTGTTAGGCACTGCCTGGCGTTCCATGGACACCCAGTCTGGTTTGGGGCCTCGGAGGTATATCGTCAAGAATTGGGCCAACTGGGCAGCTTGCTAGTACCTGCAGAGATTAGGCAGTGCCAGACCCCCCCCCCCTCGTCCGGGATCGGAGTAGAGTGTTTGTGGGGCAGCGATATCCCTTTTTTCCCCATACAAATTTAACGATCTGAGATTGCAATGATTGAAGGCGAGATTTGGGGACAAAAACGGGAAGTGACCTGAAAAGGTATAGTAAGCGAGGTAGGAGCGTCATTTTGATTGAATTGATCCTCCCAAGCCAGGAAAGATTATATGGGTTCCAGAAAGTCAAGTCAGCCTTTAGTTTGCGGAATTGGGGAGGGTAATTGGCCTGAAAGTGGGGGTGAGCTGTATCCCCAGGTAGGGAAGGGACGAGGTGCACCAGTTAAAGGGGAAGGCGGATTTGACCAATTCATAGACAGAGGAGGGGACCGTGATGTTGAGGACCGAAGATTTTTCTAAGTTTACTTGTAGACCCGACGCAATGGAGAACCTACGGAGAAGGTCCAGGACATTAGGGATAGTGGTGACCGGTGAGGACAAAAAAAGTAAGAGATCATCTGCGAAGAGGGCACATTTATGCTCAGTCGGACCGCAATGGACCCCATGGATGTCGGGATTGCCTTGAATAGCGATTGCTAGAGATTCAATTGCTATTGCAAATATAAGGGGTGACAACGGGCACCCCTGTCTGGTTCCCCTTTTTATTAGGAGTGGGTCCGAATAATGGCCTGACGTGTGAATTTGGGCCATGGGGGAGGAGTAGAGAGCCCGGAGGATATTTAGGAATTTAGGACCAAAGTCCCATCTCTCAAGGACCTCGAAGAGATAGGGCCACGTGACCGAGTCAAAGGCTTTGTGTAAGTCAATTGACACAAGCAAGGCTTCCTGTGGTGGTTTGCCATCCCATCTGGAATTCAGCAGAGAAATAATGTCTATGGCTAGTCTAACTTGATCAGGGCCCTGTCTCCCCGGGATAAACCCCGATTGTTCCTTGTGGATGTAAAGACTAATGAATTGGGAGATTCTATTGGAGAGAATTTTGGTGAAAATTTTCAGGTCAACATTTATAAGAGAAATGGGCCTATAGTTTTATACGTCGCTATGATCCTTACTCGGTTTAGGAATGACCATGATGTATGCCGAATTTAGGGATTTCTCGATGGAATCCCCCGCTCGGAGTGTATTAAAAAATTTGGTAAGGTGGGGGACAAGCGTAGTGGCAAAAGTCTGATAATATAGTGCTGTAAAACCGTCGGGGCCGGGCGCCGAACCCTTCTTCAAGTGTTTAATTACCCCCATAACTTCTAGTTCCGAAATCGGGTCACCCAGGAGATCTTTGTGTTCTCTCTGGAGGCAGGGAAGGAGCAGATCATTAAGGAACTCCGCTGCGGGCCCAGACGAAGAGGGGGGAACTGCAGCATAAAGTTTCGAGTAGAATGAGTGAAATGTGTGGAGCACCTTTTGAGGGTGTTGAGAAAGAGAGCCCTGAACTGTTCTCAATTTAGGGACCGCAACCGTTCTGATCCTAGGGGACAATTTGGAAGCCAACCTAGGTCCAATTTTGTCTGAAGACTCATAAAACTTAGCACCAGACCACCTTAATTGCTTCTCCGCCACCGTGGACAGGGCTAGGTTCAGTTGGAGCCTGGCCCCCTCCAGTTGAGTTTTGGATAGTGGCGTGGGGTTTCGCTTGTGAGCCTTGCTTAAGGCTAGGAACTCAGTTTCTAATTTGGCGATATCCGCTTTCTGCTGGCGTTTAAGTTGGGAGGAGAACTGTATAATTTTCCCCCTGATGACCACTTCATGAGCAGCCCAGAGAGTGCCTGGGGAGATGTAATCCGAAGCGTTGGTGTGAAAATATTCAACTAAATCTTTTGTGAAAATGGTGCAATGGACAGGGTTGCTAAGTATGGCCTCGTTAAGACGCCATTTGAATTCCTTGCGCGGGGCTGAAGAATGCGTGATCACCAAAACCACCATAGCGTGGTCAGAAATGGGGGGAGTCCCTGATATAGGATTTGACCACCCGTGGGATCGTATTAGTGGAGACGAAGATGTGGTCTATTCTGGAAAAAATCTGGTGGGGAACGGAGAAGTGTGTATAGTCCCTAGCCTTCGGGTTCATCTCCCTCCAGATGTCGACCATTCCCTTCGTACATAGCACCCGAGCATTACGAGTGCTCTGCCTAGAGGGCCTGCACATTTGCGCTCGGCCTGGGTGGGATTTATCAACACTCTGGTCGAGTGCCACATTGGAGTCGCCCCCCGTGATGATTGTGCCCGTAGCGTTAGGCAGAACATTAGTGGCTAAATCCCGAAATAACTTGTCCTGGTGCTGGTTCGGGGCGTAATAGGAGAGAAAGGAGTAAGTGCAGCCATCTATTTCCCCAATAATCAACAGGTATCTTCCCTCCGGATCAACCAACTGGCGGTTGAGGGTGAAGGGGACCCGTTTCGCAAAAAATATGTCCACCCCCCGAGTCTTGTTAGGGGCATTAGCCAAGTAAAACTGTGGGTATTTGGTGTGGACAAACAAGGGTCTGTAGGCCTCTGGGAAGTGAGTTTCATGTGTCATTATGATGTCTAAGTGGTGTGAATGGTAAAGGTTAAACAACTTACGTCTCTTGAGAGGAGAGTTCATGCCTTGGACATTGTGAGAGGCGATACGCAGCTGCGCTTGAGGGTCATCAGAGGGAGCCATTACGACTTCGACGGGAGGAGAGCTGGAGCGGGAGCAGTCGGCAGGTCCCCTCAGGTAGACAGAAATCCCTGTAGAGCTCACGATCGAGCAAGGGGTCTCCCGGTGACTGGAAAAGTAGCAAAGAATAGAAAAGAAAACAAGAGAGACAAGGGGAGGGAGGCAGAGGGGGGTGGAAATCCAAGACTTTTACCTGACAAGACAGACAAACAAACAGAGAAAAATCAACCCAAGCCCCACAAGGACGGGGGAGGCCCATTCCTCCACCCTCCTTGAACCCGAGTGAACTCGCCCGAAGGCAGGTCCATTGCCCTAATCCACAGAGGCTAAAGCCCATGTGGGTGAGGGTAAGGGGGCAGCAGAGAACTCACTCCGGCCACACACCAAAAACCAAAGCAAAAGGTCGCTGGAGAACAAAAACACTAGAAATATCAAAACAATGATAACAGGTGCTGTCATATAACTTTTGAGTCATTACAGAACCATAGACAAAGGAATGGCCAGTGTCAAAAATCGCCAAACCAACCCAGAAAAACTATAGGTAGTTGTGCGGGGAGGGGGATAGGGAGAGAAGTGGAGAGGTTAGTGAACCTATGGTGGGGTCAGGGCCAATCGGGACCAGAAGAGGCCTCCGACTGGGTCGCCCCAAACTGCGGAGGTGAAAAAGAGAGTCTCTAGAAGGGAAAAGACATCCCAAAAAAATTGGTGTCAAGCAAAAGTGTCCCTTCAGGGTCATCAAGGGGATATAGTGTCCTTGGCCCGCTTGGAATTTTGTTTCTGCCAGGATTGCGTGAGAGGGCTCTGCGGGGAAGGTCTCTTCATGGATTCAGATCCCTTGAGCGTCAAGGATGTCGTCGGGTCCTGTGTGATCAGTCCAAGATGCAGTAGCAGGTGTTCACCCTCAGGAAGGGAAGAGAAGCCATGGGTCCGTTGATGGAATGTGAAGCTGAGACCAAACGGAAAGGCCCACCAGTACTTGATATTTTTTTGTTGAAGGACCTGCAGGAGTGGCTTGAGAGCTCGACGCTTTTGTATTGTTGTGGGCGACAGGTCAGCAAAGATCTGCACTGGGTGGCCCTGGATGCACAGATTTTCTGTGTGTCTGGCTTTCCTCATAATGGTCTCCATAACTATACAGAAGTGCGGTTTGACTATAATGTCCCGTGGGGATCCATCCAGGAACAGAGCCAGCAGGGCCCTATACGCCCTGTCCAGTTCCAGACGATGTCAGGTATCATGTTCGTGATGAAGGTAGACACCGCAGCTTCGACATCCTTGATGCTTTCAGGGAGCCCCCTGATCCTGAAATTATATCGCCTGGACCTGTTTTCAAGGTCGTCAATTTTAGAAAGAGCCGTCTCTAACTGTTCATGGAGTTCGTGGAGCCTGGCTGAATTTTGATTAACGCGCCCCACAGTCTGGTCAGATTTATGTTCAATTGCCTCAATCCTGGCCCCCAGGTTCTGTAGGTCCACCTGGATAGCTGAGGTGATTTGTGTAGCCGTCTGGACCAGTCCAGTGGATGGCATCTTAGAGAAAGTGGCCATAATATAATGCATATCTGGGGGAGTGCTGGGGGGGGGGGGGTACGGGCACCCCGGTAAGGTAGCTGCCTTAGCTGAGTAGGCCCCATCCGGGGAATGGAGTAGTTCATCTAGTGTGCGCTCCAGGAGGGAGACTGTAGAGGCAGGGGAGAGGAGATTGGGACCATGTGGGGGAGTCTCTGGGTCTGAGCATGCTGACCTTTGTGGTGTGCCATAGTCCGGGACATCTGTGATATCCTCCTCTCTCCCGGGGTCTGTGCTGGAAGAGAGTGCGGCTGCCCTCTTGATATCGGCAGTGTGTGAGGCCGCAGCCCCAAACTGAATGAAGAGGTCCCTGCGGGCATGAGAGCCGTGCATACAAGGTCCCGAGAGGAGCAGGGTGGTGTCGGCAGACTGATCGGTACTCCTGGTCAGCGGCGAGGAGCGGACAGTGGCTGTGCGGGCGGTTAAGTGGCCAGGGTGAGTTGGAGCTCCAGAGCTAAGCCACCATCCCGGAAGCCTCCGTGCATTCGCCTCCCGTGATGAATTATTTTATGTCAAATTCCTTGTGGTCAGATGATGAAAATTTGTGTTCATTTCTTTTTTTATGTCTACTAGTCTTGCATGCTTTACATTCCCATAGCAGTAAAACCCATTTCTTTCCAGAAATGTTTTTGTTCTCTTTTTTTTATATTTTTTATATTTAGATTTTTTTATATCATGTTCTGTAGGCCTGGAGCCCTCTTGTATATGAATTTAGGTTGGCGTGTAAGGAGTTCTTTCAATGTTTCATCTCAGGAGTATTTGCCAGTTCCTTTTGATACACTTCTCCACTTCTTTGTATTGGGAGTTGAAACCTATCTGGGATACTTTTATTTGGGTGTTTTTCAGTTCAGTTTCATTATAACCTTTTTCTTTAAAGCGGTCAATTTATTTGTTAGTTTGGGCAAAATAATCATCTTCATGGGTGCAATTTCTTTTTATACGTACGAATTGTCCTTTGGGGATTGCTTTGATCCATGCTGGGTGGTGGCAACTCTTTTTGGATATATATCCATTACTGTCAACTTTTTTTTTTAAAGTTTTTGTATTGAGGGTGTTGTTTGATTTATAAATCTCTAACTCCAGGAATTGGATAGTATTTTTATTTGTGGTACTTGTAAATTTGATTTGGTAGTTGTTGTGATTGATACGTTGGAAAAAATAGTTTAGGGATTCTTGTGATCCTTCCCATATGACCAGGATATCGTCTATAAATCTCTGATAATATTTGAGTTTCTGTGTTTTTTTTTTTTTTTGCGTATATTTCTTCTTCCTCCCACTTAGCTAAAAATATATTGCCTACACTAGGTGCATAGCGTGCACCCATGGCTACACCTCTAGTCTGGTTATTAATTCCAGAAGTAGTGGTTTGACATAGCCATATCAAGGCCTTCTAGCAAAAATTCTATCTGTGAAGACTGCAAGTTTGTGGATTTTTCCAAGGCCCGTTTGGCTGCTTTCATTGCATCTATTTGTTTTATATTTGTGTAGAGAGATTCTACATCTATAGATGCCAATATAGCATTTTCGTTGATCTCTATATTTTCTAGTGATTTTCTTGGTGTCCTTCAGAAAAGATTTTCCATTTGCTGCTACTGGTTGTAGGAATACATCTAGGTATTCTACTCTGGCATATAATCGGCCTCCCTGGTGGTTTCTCCAGACTTTTGTGTATATTCAGGATTTGGTATATGACCGGTGTCCGTGGGGCTTTGATGTTTAAATATTTGCTTTCTTTTTTGTTCAGGAATCCTTTGGATGTTCCTTTTTTTTATCCATTTTATCATTTTAGCTTTTAGTTTATTAGTGAGGTCTCCTGGTTTTTTTTTGTATGTCTTTTTGTCGTTTACAAGGCGGTCCAGTTCTTCTATGTAGTCTTCTTTTTTCAAAATTACAAGTCCGCCCCCTTTGTCTGCTGATCTGATGATAATGTTCTTTCTTTCTTCCAAACTTTTTATACCTTCCCAAACTAGTTTGGAGTTTCTGTTTGGTTTCTTTTTCAATAGTTGGACTTCTTTTTGCACCATATTTTTGAATACTTGTATGTATATGACTTAGGATTGAATATTGACTTGTTTTTCAACTTGGTGCGTTGAAATTCTGAACTTTCTTCTATGATTCCTTTTTTCTGCTGTTCAGCAAAGATTTCTTTGATGTTGAGTTTTCGTATAAATGTTTCAATGTCTATAAAGGTTTCAAAATGGTCAAGCGATTTGGCAGGTGCAAATTTGAGGCCATCTTGTAGAATTTGAAGCTCTGGTTTCGTAAATTCTACTCCTGCCAGATTGAATATCCCCTGATTAAGTTGTCTCTTTTCTGTTTTCTTTTTTCTCCCTCCTCTGCAGCTTAGTTTCTTGTGGTGTCTTTTGGTCCTTGTGGGTTCCTCCAATAGTTTTCTTTCCAAGCCTTCTCTTCTCCCTGGTCCTGGAATTGACGTGGAGAGTATATGGTGGTGGTGGTGTTGGTGGTGGTGTCTTTGGGGGTGCACACAGCAGAGAGTGAAGAGGGTGCAGATAGAGAGGATGAGGAGGGTGCAGAAGAGGAAGGCTGAGTGAGCCACTCAACCAAGTCTGGTGCATCCTTTGACATAATCGAACACAACTTCTGAAACTTCCCACTTTGGCTCCGGCCTAGTGCTCCTGCCCTACCCCTACCACCCCTGCGGAAGGGCCTGCCTCTTCCTCCACCAGTCATTTTTTAAATTACCCTGTGACAAAAGACTCTAGAGAAGTGCAGTATATGTGGAAGAAGGTATATAACACCCCGCTTCAATCTGTGGTTTTGGGGGGACACTGGTCTATCACACCAGTGATAAAAAAAAAAAATTGGCCAGTAAATTGTGTCACTGTGTGTAGCAGAGTTAACGTAGCAAAAGAGGCAACATTTCTGCAGTACCCAAATACACTATTATGAAAGTATATTCTTATATTACACCCCCCCTTAAATTTGTGGTATTGGGGGGCCACTGGTCTATCACACAAGTGATAAAAATAATTGGCCAGTAACTTGTGTCACTGTGTGTAGCAGAGTTAACGTAGCAAAAGAGGCAACATTTCTGCAGTATCCAAATACACTATTATGAAAGTATATTCTTATATAACACCCCTCTTCAATCAGTGGTTTTGGGGGACCACTGGTCTATCACACTAATGATAAAAAAAAATGACCAGTAACTGTTGTCACTGTGTGCAGCAGAGGGAACGCAACAAAACAGAAAAAAAATTCTGCAGTACCAAATACACTATTTTGAAAGTAAATATAACACCCCACTTCAATCTGTCATTTTTGGGGAGCAACTGGTATATAACACCAGTTATAATACTCTTTTAAAATTGAGTTTGTCACTCTTTGTAGTTGTAGTATTGCTGCAGAACCGCTCACCACACCCGTCACAATGCTGCACAATACAAATCCACTATAATATGCTTTCTATATTATAAAGTATATTATAAGTGTATTACACCCCTATATACTGCACACCAAAGAATAGTACACCTATACCAGTCCTTAAAATGACTTTTGTGGACCTATTACCTAGCGATTTATGTCACTGATAGTCTGTCCCTGCTCCACACAGCAATCTCTCCCTACACTGCACCTATACCAGTCCTTAAAAGGACTTTTGTGAACCTATTTGCTAGCAATGTGTGTCACTGACAGTCTGTCCCTGCTCCACACAGCAGACCTCTCCCTACACTGACAAAAGGCAGAATGTAAAATGGCAGCCAGCTCAGGTCTATTTAAAAGGTAGGGGGTATGTCTATGTGCTGAAATGTCTCAATTGGCTGTCCTGTACCACCTGATGGATGTGTCATGGGTCAAAGTTCTTCACAATGTAAACGAATATGGCGACTGCGAACATCGCCATATGTTAGCAAGTTTGGCGAATCGCGAAGGAGCAAAGTTTGCCGTGAACTGACCGCCGGGTGAACCGCAAGGCCATCTCTATTGCTGAAGTGTCAGTCCTCAGTTGCATGGCACATACCCTCCAACTGGTGGTAAATGATGGTCTGTTATACCAAAAAGCTTTGCTGGACATTATTACCATGAAGAAGAAGGCCACAGGCCATTTCCACCATTATGTTCTTGCCAAGCAGCGACTGAGGTGCAATCAGGAAGACCTTGGCCTACCCAAAAACAACCTGATACAGGCTGTTCCAACACAATGGAACTCAACGCTACACATGCTAAAAAGGATGCTGGAGCATAAGTGAGCTCTCATTATATATTCTGGTGAATATGGACTTGGAGGACATTCTTTTCCTACTGCAGATCAGTGGGACATAGTTAGTAGCCAACATTATTGAGACGCTCATACCCATTGAGGAAGTGACACTGGAGGTGAGTCATTACGACTCATCTGTTTCCTCTGTGATCCCATGTGTGAGTCCTGAAGATGCTTCTTCAACAGAATGAAGGACCCAACACACGTGGCATTAAATCATGTAGGCAGGCCATGAGGGACAGCCTCCCCAAATGGTTTGAGAAGCATGAGGAGAATAAAAATGTTGTGTTTGCATGTCTTTTGGATCCTCAATACAAGAGCCATCCTTTCTCTTCTGATGATGTATTGGCCAAGGCAAAACAATGGCTGACAGACAATATTCAACAGAAGGTGCAGGCGGTTCCTCCTGACAAAAGAAAAGTCAAGAAGAGAAGGTTTCTGATGTGGAAGAGCAGGATGCAGGAGAAAAATGTCCCAAAAGACAACAGACAGAAGAGAAAATTAATTGTGGTCAAATAGATGCAATGTTCATCGTTTTATTGGGGCCTCATGCGGAGGATTCATAAGAATCGGCAATAATGAGCCTGATTGATGAACTTCATCTCTATTTGAAGGAACCAGTAATTGACAGAAGAAGTGATCCTCTTCAGTGGTGGAAAGAAAATGAGGCACGCTAAAAAAGACTTGCTTCTTATGCTAGAAGATATCTTTCTGCTCCTCCTTCCTCGGTACCAAGTGAGCGTGTTTTTAGTGAAGTGGCAGCAATTTATGAAAAGAAAAGAAGCCGTTTAACTGGTGAACATGCTGAAATGTTATGCTTTCTGCACTATATTATTGTTCCACTTAACTGGGAGTATTGATTTGCAAGTGTATTAGCAGTGTCTGTTCACCACCGGTCCACTGAGTCCAATGAATCCACTGTCTAGCTTTTGTCTAGCTATTTTGTCTAACAGTTTTGCACTGACTGCGCTGGACTGCAGGCAGTGCAAAACTTCTAGAAAAAAGCTAGACAGTGGATTGGAGTCAGTGGACTACTGCTGCTTCAGTAGTGCGCCACTCACTGCTGCAATAATTTTAAATCACTACTGCAGTAGTGCAGTAGTGATTAAAATTACTGCAGTGAGTGGGTGCAGTGAGTGAGTGCCCTAGTCCACTGACTCCAGTCCAAATTCACTGTGTAGCACTAGCTAGCTGTTGCCTTGATTTTTTTCTAGCAGTTTTGCACTGACTGCAGTGAGTGCCATATTGCAGAGGCAGTCCTCCACTGACTCCAGTCCAATCCACTGTGACGTGTAGCTGTTGCCTAGCTTTTTTTCTAGCAATTTTGCACTGACTGCAGTAGTTGCAGTGAGTATCATACATGCAGAGGTAACCCTCCACTGACTCCAGTCCAATCCACTGTGACTTTGTGTAGCTGTTGTCGTCTAGATTTTTTTTCCTAGCAGTTTTGCACTGAATGCAGTAGTTGCAGTGAGTGCCATACTACAGAGGTAGTCCTCCACTGACTCCAGTCCAATCCACTGTGTATGTGTAGCTGTTGTTGCCTAGCTTTTTTTTCTAGCAGTTTTGCACTGACTGCACTGCAATAGTGAATTTATTCCAGTGAGTGAGTCCACTACTGCAGCACTTTATTATGCATTAATGCAACAATTTTCCTGCTTTAGGTCCAGACCACTTTTTGCAACTCGGCACTGTGTGACTTTAACTGACAATTGTGCGGTCATGCAATATGGTACCCAAACTATTTTTTTTTTTTCCCACAAACAGAGCTTTCTTTTGGTGGTATTTGATCACATTTTCAACTTTGTCTTTTAAAAAATATCCAATATACTCAATTTATGTCATATATTTTGGCCAAAATGTATTTAGCTACATGTCTTTGACAAAAAAAATCTCAGTGAGTGTATTTTTATTGGTTTGCGCAAAAGTTATAGCGTCTACAAACTATGGTGTAAATACTGGAATTTACGCAGCTTTAATTTCTGACTGCCTATCTCATTTCATGAAGTGCTAAAATGGCAGGGCATTACAATACCCCCCCCCCCCCCAAATTACCACTTTTTGGAAAGTAGACATCCTAAGGAATGTTCTGAGAGGCATGTTGAGCTCATTGAACATTTCATTTTTTTGTCACAGGTGTTTGAAAAATGATTAAAAAAAAAAAAAATGTTTTTTTTTTACACAAAGTTGTCATTGAAATTATATATTGCTCACACATACCATGGGTATATGTGTAATTACACCCCAAAATATATTCTGCTGCTTCTCCTGAGTACAGGGATACCACATATGTGAGACTTTTTGGGAGCCTAGCTGTGTACGGGACCCTGAAAAACAATCCCCACCATCAGAATTTCAAAGGGCATACATTTTTCATTGCATTTTCTCACTACCCATAACAGTTTAGGAGGCCCTGAAATGAAAATATACCATAAAACCCCCCAAATGACCCCATTTTGGAAAGTAGGCACCCCAAGCTGTTTGCTGGGAGGCATGGTGAGTCCATGGAATATTTTATTTTTTGCCACAAGTTTTGGGAATATTACAGTTTTTTTAAAAAAAAATTTAAACACAAAGTTGTCACTAAAAGATACATTTCTCACACATGACATGGGTATATGTGGAATGACACCCCAAAATACATTCTGCTGCTTCTCCTGAGTATGGGGATACCACATGTGTGAGACTTTTTGGGAGCCTAGCTGTGTACGGGACCCCGAAAATCAATCACCATCTTCAGGTTTTCTAATGGCGTAAATTTTTTATTTTACTCCTCACTACCCATTACAGTTTCAGAGGCCCTGAAATTTCAAGATAGCACAAACCCCCCACCCCAAATTACCCCATTTTGGAAAATAGACACCCCAAGCTATTTGCTGAGAGGCATGGTGAGTTCATGGAATATTTTATATTTTGCCACAAGTTTCGGGAAAATTACATTTTTTTTTTTTATTTATTTATTTTTTTTTTTTCTGTTTCAAGTATTTTATTGAATAATGCAAGTGAGTAACAACGTTTGACATACAGAATAATGCAATGCAATGTAAACAAAGCTCGGTAACAGAGCATGACCAATAACTGTAACTACAGCAAATCGTGAGGGTTAGTAGACAAAGGGCGGTAAAATGGGTTGTCACGAGAGAGTAGTGATTGGCATTACCAACCCACTGGCACCCCATATAGGGATCACACTGTGCCTAGGTGGGGAGGCAAAACCAACCAATTGTTAAACTAAAAGGGAACAGTACCCAAATCTACCGTATCGTGTGGGAAGAGGCAGGGGGATGAGAGGAACCTCACGGGTATCTACCAAACAGGAAAAACATAGGCTACAGTCAGCCAGAATGAGGGAGCAAGTCGAACGGGTAACCTGTTAACTGTAGTTAAAATGACAAGGTAGAACAAACTCAGACGTTGTAGGAGCTACAACATATGTATGCAGAAGCAAGGAAGCAGGGCGAGGGGGGACAGGGAGAAGGGGGTAACAAGAGGGGACAAGGATATAAGGGGAAGGGGTAGAAAGAGGGGGGAAGAGGAAGGATCGCCGGGGGGGCCAATACATAAGGAGTGGGGGCTTTGGGTCCCCAGGTTTGGTTCAGGGCAGCAGTAGGGAGCTATCAAAATTGGGGGGCAGAAAATTGTCAACCCAAGGTTGCCAGATTCTATCATATTTCTCGACTGTATCCGTCAAAACAGCATCGATTTTGGCGTGGATCATAGCGTTGGTGATTCGGTGTTTCACTTCAGTCAACGACAGGTGTGGGGATTTCCACGCTTTCGCAATGGTTTGTTTAGCCGCTGTTGTGACCTGTAGGAACAGTTTGTGGCGGAATTTGGACACATTATCAGGTTTTACATTCAAGAGAGCCAGTAGAGGGTCAGACGAGATCGGAACGTCCATCAGGGTGGAGAGAATATGGAAGACGGCCTGCCAAAACTTTTGCACCAATGGGCAAGTCCACCAAATGTGCAAGTGTGTGCCTGGCTCCAGTCAACCTCGAAAGCATGTTGCAGAGTAGGAGGGTGAAAATTTTGCAATGCGTGCGGGTACTAAATACCACCGCATCAGCACTTTGTAGTTTGTTTCCGAGGCTACTATATTTTGTGAGGCCGTCTTCGTTGATTGCCAGATTTTGGACCAATCTTCAACATCTATGGTGGACCCAAGATCCTGTTCCCACTTAGTAGTATACGCGGGTGGAGTGCGGTCGGGGGAGTCAGTGAGTCTGGTGTATAACGAGGATATGAGGCCCCGGGCATGTGGGTCATGGAGGCAAGTGTGTTCAAAAGAAGTCATGTTGGGTAAGGAAGAGTCAGTGTGGATACATTTGGCCAGGAAGTGCTTAATTTGTAGGTAGCAAAAGATCTCCGAGTTCGGTATATTGTGAGATTCACAAAGCGTTGGAAAAGGCTTAAAGGAGTTGAATGTGATCATGGAATGTGCTCTGAGAAGGCCAGCGGTCACCCAATTACGGAATGCCGATGGGGTTTCCCAGGCTGGGGGGAAGGATGGGTTGTGTAGAAATGAAAGCAGGGGGTTGTGGGGGGATTGGAGCTGAAACTTAAATTTAAGGGTATCCCAAAGACGCAGGGAATGACACAGGATAGGATTCGAAACAGACCGATGGTCCGACGGTGTCAGCCATAATAAATTAGCCACAGAGAGGGGATCGCATTTGACCGCTTCGAGGGGCACCCAAAGGGGGATTTCATGAGCAGCATGCCACTTAGTCAGTTGGGCTAATTGGGCCGCCTGATAGTACTTGGCGTATTGTGGGAGACCCAAACCGCCTTGTAGTTTGTGAAGATGGAGGATTCGGCGTGAAACTCTAGGTCTGGTCTTACCCCAGACATAGGAGAAAGTTCGTCGTTGTATTTGACGGAGGTAGTAAGAGGGGACACCAATAGGTAGCACTCGAAAGAGATACAAGATTTTAGGCAGGATAGCCATTTTGGTAACAGTAATGCGTCCCATCCAGGCAAGAGGCAGGGAAGACCAGGAGTTCATCAATTTTGTTAGGTGAAGTAGCATGGGTGGATAGTTGGCTGTAAAAAGCTCCCGGGGGTCTGCTGTCAACTTAATTCCTAGATATGGCAGGTAGCTGGTCGCCCAGGAAAAGGGGAGTACCGTTCGTAAGTGGGAGAGGAGAGGGGGGGGGTAAGGAGACATTGAGCGCTTTCGATTTTGTGGGATTAACAACTAGGCCAGAGATTTTCGCGAACTGTGTCGATTATGGGCAGAGGTGAGAGGGGACGTGAGGAACAAGAGGATATCATCTGCGAACAGACATAGTTTGTGGTGATGACCACCCAGTTCAAGGCCTTTGATATTAGGATTGGCGCGGATTTTGAGGGCTAGTGGTTCAATTGCGAGTGCAAAGAGGAGAGGGGATAGGGGGCAGCCTTGTCTGGTACCGGATTTGATAGGGAAAGTAGAAGATTGAAAACCAGCATAACGGACAAACGCTGACGGGGAAGAATATAGCGAGGAGATCCAGGAAAGAAAGTGAGGACCAAAACCCCATCTGTGCAGTACAGTTTGTAAGTAAGACCAAGACAGAGTGTCAAATGCCTTTCTGATATCGAGGGAGACAAAGCAAGCAGGGATGTTACGACGACGGGCAACATAGGTAAGATGTATGGCCCTGCGCACATTGTCTCCAGCTTGCCGGCAAGGGATGAAGCCTGTTTGGTCTTTATGGATCAGCGATCCTATGATCGGGTTAAGGCGTGTAGACAGTATTTTGGTCATCACTTTTATGTCAATGTTGAGAAGAGAGATTGGGCGGCAATTGGACCAGGAGGAGTCATCACCTTGTGGTTTAGGTATCATGGAGATGGCTGCTTTGAGGGAATCCAGGCCAAAGGAGTGGCCTTTAAGTATAGAATTGTAAGCCTTAGAGAGCATGGGGGTTAGGAGGTCAGAAAAATGTTTGTAGTAGGATGCAGTGAAACCATCAGGGCCAGGTCGTTTGTGAAGCCTAAGGCCTTTGATCGCATTACTAATTTCCAGAGCTGTGATAGGCTGTTCCAGGTCTTCGCGTTGAGAATCAGATAGAGTGGGCAGGGTAATGTCAGAGAAAAACTCGGAGACTTGGGAGTCAGTCGGGGGCTGAGACTGGGAGTATAGTTTCGTGAGATGTCGAGGAAAGGTTTCAAGAATTTTGACGGGGTTGCTAGTGTGGGTTGTGGGGGAAGTTTTCAATCGGATCGGTTTTCGGGTGACTGTGGCATTGCGAAGAGAAAGGGCAAGGAAGGTGTCAGGTTTATTCGCTTTAGTATAAAACTTATGTTGGGAGCGTCGGATCTGTTTTTCGGCTGAATCAGTCAGGAAGAGGTCTAGTTCCAGGGTGGCCTTGTCAAGAATCTTCTTATTTTCAGGGGTGGGGTGAGCTTGGAAGCAGTCATGGGCCCGGGTAAAAGAGGAATCTAGGGCTTGATAGGTGCGGCGGCGTTCCTTCTTACGTCGGGATGCTAAGCTGATGAGGGTGCCTCTGAGTACAGATTTGTGGGCTTCCCAAATCGTGAGTGGAGCAACGTCGGTGGTGTCATTGTGAGTGATATAGTCTTTTATTGCCGCTGCTACTTCAAGTCTATGGGCAGGGTGAGTAAGAAGAGTATTGTTCAAAGACCAGGAGAAAGTATGTTGTTTAGGGATAAGGGAATCGAAAGAAGAAACGACTGCCTGGTGGTCAGACCAGGGAATTGGTAAAATAGAAGATGCCAAGAGAGAGGGAGAAGTCGCCACGGAAGTGAGGATATGGTCTATACGCAAGGAGGTTTTGTGAGGATTAGAATAAAAAGTGTATTGTCTCTTGGATGGATTGTGTTTGCGCCAAGTGTCGACTAGGGCATGAATTTGGAGTAGATGCTGAAAAGTGAGTCGATGTGGGGATTGAGAGGGTGCCACAGGAGATTGGTCCAGAAAAGGATAGAGGACCTGGTTAGAGTCCCCACATAGAATAGTCGTACCTTTCTTATGATGGTCAACAATTTGAAGAAAATGAGAGAGAAAGGAGTTTGGATTGGAGTTGGGGGCATAGTACGATGCCAGGGTCACATCTGTGTCCAGTAGAGTGTCAACAAGTATAAGGTACCTACCCTCAGGGTCCGCAATAGATGTATGAAGCGTGAATGGAGCAGTCCGATGAAACGCTATCAAAACCCCTCTCTTCTTGACAGTGGCAGAGGCTGTAAAAAACTGAGGGAAAGTGGCAGTTAGGTAGTTAGGGGTATGTGAGGCTGAAAAGTGAGTTTCCTGCAAACAGGCAACATGCACATCTAGCGAGGCAAGCGAGCGGAAGGCCTTGCGGCGCTTCTGTGGGGAATTAAGACCCTGGACATTAAGGGTCAAAATGTTCAGGGCGGCCATGGGTCGGTAGGGAGAGACTTTCCAAACTTAGAAAGCGTGGATAGGGGGACCGGATCCCCCCGGCGAGCTAAGGGAAGGGGAGGGGAAGGCAGCGGAAAGGGGAAGTCGGAGAAGCACAGAGAGGGGAGGGAAGAGGACAAAGAGACGTTGGAGTAGACAGAGATAAGTGCTAAGGCAGGGGGAGGGAAGGGGAAAAAGAGAGAGAGAGAAAAAAAAAAAACTCTTTCCGTCAGTGCAGAGATTAACTATCCGCACTGAGGGAGGTGAATCACCTCTGGAAGTCTCCAAAAGGAGGGTTCCGTAGGTGAGAAGGTGGCTGCAGTGGCAACCGACAGGTGACACTGCCGCCTGTAGTATTGGTAGTAGACAAGATGCATGGTGGTGACCAGGGGAGACATTGAATAGCATGCAGGTAGCAGTAGAAAATGCTTAACTCAAAATAAGTCAGATAAGTTTGGCAAGTAGGAGGAGGAGCCTCAGGTGGGGCAAGTGCCCGCAAAACACAAAAAAAAAAAAAAGAAAAAACAAAAAAAAGGAGAGAGAAAAAAATAAAAATAATGTTATTCAAAAATGCAATGCCCACTTGGCTATGGTATACTACCCGCTTAGATGACTGAGCAGAAACGTGGGATAGATTCATATGTAGATGGAGTCCAGCAGATCCAGAAGCCGTCCAGGTTGAAGATTCAACTTCCCATGCTAAGGGGCAGTCAAGCCGTAATAGGAGACAAACAGTGAGGGTGTAACAATCTATCATAGGCATCATGGAAGGCGAAGGATAGAAAAACCCAAACATGGCAGGTGGAGAAGGGGGCTCAGGAGGCATCACAGCATGGGACTTTCAGTCCATGGAATCAGCAGAAGGTGGCAGCGGGGAGATAAATCAGCTCCTCTTGGGGGTGGTTGAAGTGGAGGTGGCAGGGTTCCGTGGAGAGCGTGATGCAGAGCGTCTGCGCTGCGGGAGGGGTGCAGGAGTGGATGGTGGTGAGAGCAGGTGCAGCTCCTGAAGAAGATGCTGGAGCTCAGCAGTTGTTTTGCAGGTATGCTTGCGATCCTGAAGGGTAACTCGTACTGACAAAGGGAAACCCCAAGAATAGATGATGTGATTTTGCTGGAGGATCTGTAGCAGGGGTTTAAATTCTCTGCGTTTAGTGATCGTGGCTTTGCAGAGATTCGTGAAAAGTTGGTAGTCATAGCCTTGAAAGTGGAGGGAGTCTTTGTGCCTGGCGGCCTGCAGGAGCTGTTCCTTGGTTCTATAATAGTGTAATTTTGCTATAATGTCCCTGGGTGGACCCTCAGGTTTGCGTGGGGCCAGGGCTCTGTGAACGCGATCCATTTCCAGGCGTTCAATGGGGATAGAGGGTAAGAGCTCCTGAAAGAGTGCTGTGATGGTGGACTGTAAATCTACCACAGATTCGGGTATCCCCCCGGATCCTAATGTTGGAGCGTCTGGCCCTATTTTCTTGATCCTCCAATTGGGCCAGCAGGGCCTGATTTTCTTCTCTTAGGGCCTCAAGGTCTTCAGAGTGATTAGAGATGCAAACTTCAAGTTCGTCGGCCTTAATTTCCAAATCTAAGGTGCGCTGGCCCAGCTCCCTGATCTCCCTTGTGAGCTTATCTGTGATCTGTTCTGAGGTGTTTCAGGGCCTTCTGTAATATGTGCTCAAAGTGTTGGAGGAGTTCAGACTGCGAGGGATCATAGGTTTTGACCCCCTGTGTAAGCGGAATGTCAGTATCAGACTCACCCTCGTCAGGGTGAGGTCGAGCAAACCGAGGGGTCTTGGAGGTGCTGGATTTCGAGCAGGAGGCTAATGGCGGCGTCATTTTGGAGGAGGCTCTCACCAGGACGTTGCATATGTTGCGACTTTTAAGCCTGGATTTGGCGCCCCCTGACACCATCGTGGGTTGGAGAGTTAAAAGGATGAGCTTGACTTTTACGTTTGTTTGTGAGTAGCTGATTTTTATCTTTTTATTTTCAATTAACCTGCTGAGGATAATGCGCTAGGCTGGTGCGCCCTTTCTTTGTTTTGTATTACAGTGAATGGGTTAACTGGGGGAGATCAAAGGGTTAAAAGTTTATTAGGGGCTAGATGGCAGGTGGCCTAAACCTATTTGGGCATAGCGCAAGCGTAAATTAGGGTCACAAGTGACACTAAATACAGTGATCAGTATTTACCTATATACTGTATTTAGTGCACATAGTGATAGGGAGTGAAGGGGTTAACTGGGGGTGATCAAGGGGTTAAAACTTTATTAGGGGATTGGTGGCGGGTGCCCTAACCCTATTTGGGCCTAACACAAGTGCAAATTAGGGTCACAAGTGACACTTATACGGTGATCAGTAAAAGATCTGTATACCACTGTATATAGTATTCACTGTGAGGGGTTTGGGGGGTGATCAGGGGTGATCAAGGGGTTAAATGTGCCTATGTGAGGTGTGTACGCATAGTGTTTGGTGGAACGTTTTTTATGTCTCTCCGTCTTCTCCTGAAACCGAAAGGGCTCCAGGAGGGAGAATTACATCACTTCCCCTGCCTGTGTTTACATTACACAGGCAAGGGACGTGATGCCATTGGCTGGAACCGATCACCAGATCCAGACCAAAAATCATTGGTCTGTATCTGGTGACTGATCGGTTCTCTGCCGAATCAGACCAGGATCAGACCCTGCGAGCCGTGATCGCGCCCGACGTAGGTCTACGTCGCTGTCGGAATCAAGCCACTTTGCCGCAGTACCAGCTCAGTGAGCGGTCGACAAGTGGTTATGTTTTCCTATCAGTTTATGCACTTAAGGTGTCAAGCCCTTAATGGTAAAAATGTTAATAAATAAAGATTTACATGTTCTGTAACAGATTTGTGTCAAAATTTGTGTTTATTTTGCAAAATGGCTGGTTATCAGTGACAATCATCTCTGTGATTACTCTGTCCAGCAGTTGAGATCTTCCATCTGAATCTAGACAGTGACACCTGTTTTTTTCAGAATCATTTCTGTTATTGTTGCCTGGGATAGTGGAGGAGGTATTTCAAAATCACTTTGATATTCATTTTGTTTTTTCTGTGCTGCATGATATAGTTCAATATGATGATCTCTTAGATGGGCCCAAAGATTTGATGATGTTTTTTGCAGTTACTGATCCCATGCTTATGTTGTTTGTACATGTGGTACACACTGCTGCTTTTCCTGGAGAAGGTTGAGATGAGTAATAGTCCCAGACCACACTTTTACTTTTCCTCTCCTCATGCATCTCCATTTCAATTTTAAAGACACAAAAAAGATTTAAAAAAATGGCTTGCTGGCACCCTGTTGTGGGTTGGTAGCTGACGTCTGGCAGTGTGGGTGGCTTGCTGGCACCCTGTTGTGGGTCGGTGGCTGATGCCTGGCAGTGTGGGTTGCTTGATGGCACCCTGTAGTGGGTTGGTGGCTGACGCCTGGCAGTGTGGGTGGTTTGCTGGTACCCTCTTGTGGGTTGGTGGCTGACGCCTGGCAGTGTGGGTTGGTTGATGGCACCCTGTTGTGGGTTGGTGGCTGACGCCTGGCAGTGTGGGTGGCTTGCTGGATCCCTCTTGTGGGTTGGTGGCTGCGGCTTGGCAGTGTGGGTGGCTTGTTGGCACCCTCTTGTGGATTGTGGCTAAAGCCTGGCAGTGTGGGTGGCTTGCTGGCACCCTCTTGTGGGTTGGTGGCTGATGCCTGGCAGTGTGGGTTGGTGGCTGACACCTAGCAGTGTGGGTTAACTGATGGCACCCTGTTATGAGTTGGTGGCTGACAACTGGCAGTGTGGGTGGCTTGCTGAGTTGCTGGCACCCTTGTGGGTTGGTGGCTGACGCCTGGCAGTTTGGGTGGCTGGCTTGCCCCCTGTTGTGGGTCGGGTGGCTGACATTTGGCAGTGTGACTGGCTTGGTGTCACCCTGTTGTGGGTGGCTGGCTTGCAGGAACACTGTAGTGGGTGGCTGGCTTTGTGTCACCCTCTTGTGGGTGGCTTGCTTGCAGGAACACTGTGGTGGGTGGCTGGCTTGGTGTCACCCTGTTGTGGGTGGCTGGCTTGCTGGAACTCTGTGGTGGGTGAATGGCTTGCTGTAACACTTTGGTGGGTGGCTGGCTTGGGGTCACCCTGTTGTGTGGGTGGCTGGCTTGGTGTCACTCACTAACCCTGGCCTGTTGTCGGTGGCTGCTGACTTGCTGGATTACTGTGGTCACGGTGACGGGTGGCTGGCTTGGTGTCATCTGAGTGGCTGGTTTGCTTGCTGGAACACTGTGGTGGGTGGCTGGCTTGGGGTCACCCTGTTGTGTGGGTGGCTGGCTTGGTGTCACTCACTCTGGCATGTTGTGGGTGGCTTCTGGCTTGCTGGAACACTGTGGTCATGGTGGCGGGTGGCTGGCTTGGTGTCATATGGGTGGCTGGTTTTCTCACTCGAACCCTGTTGTTGAGTGGGTGGCTGGATGCTGGCCTGCTGGCACCCTGTTCTGTTGTGGGTTGGATGGCTGGTAGCTGGCACCCTGTGGTGGGTGGCTGAGGCCAGGGCCTGTGGGTGGATGGCTGGCTGGCACCATTTGAGAACACTGTGACCAGACCAGACTGCATCTGGATGTGCACAAGGCTGTCTGAGGCATGGGAGGCGGTCCTAAGGCAGGGAACGTGTGCAGCGCGCGGTGAAATGACGTCACGCATGGGCCGCACAGGCATGGGAGGCAGTGTTAGAAGGCAGAACATGTGCGCACAACATACGCAATGACATCTCTGTGATTACTCTGTCCAGCAGTTGAGATCTTCCATCTGAATCTAGACAGTGACACCTGTTTTTTTCAGAATCATTTCTTTTATTGTTGCCTGGGATAGTGGAGGAGGTATTTCAAAATCACTTTGATATTCATTTTGTTTTTTCTGTGCTGCATGATATAGTTCATGATATTGTTGTGTGGGTGGCTGGCTTGGTGTCACTCACTCTGGCATGTTGTGGGTGGCTTCTGGCTTGCTGGAACACTGTGGTCATGGTGGCGGGTGGCTGGCTTGGTGTCATATGGGTGGCTGGTTTTCTCACTGGAACCCTGTTGTTGAGTGGGTGGCTGGATGCTGGCCTGCTGGCACCCTGTTCTGTTGTGGGTTGGATGGCTGGTAGCTGGCACCCTGTGGTGGGTGGCTGAGGCCAGGGCCTGTGGGTGGATGGCTGGCTGGCACCATTTGAGAACACTGTGACCAGACCAGACTGCATCTGGATGTGCACAAGGCTGTCTGAGGCATGGGAGGCGGTCTTAAGGCAGGGAACGTGTGCAGCGCGCGGTGAAATGACGTCACGCATGGGCCGCACAGGCATGGGAGGCAGTGTTAGAAGGCAGAACATGTGCGCACAACATACGCAATGACATCACGAAAATATTGGCAAGGCCGTTTCTGATATAACGGGGAAAGTGCATATTGGCCCTCGATATATCAGTGTTGGCGATAATCGGTTGATCACTAGTTCTTTCCTTCTGCTTCCTCTGCTAGGCTGATAATGCAGATGTTGTGGTGCCAACATCTATTTTCAGCATCCTTGGCCCGATATTCCAGTGCCTTTACTTTACAGGGTGAAAATCACCACCGTATGATTTGCAGTAGTGTCCTCCACATGTCTCACTCCTACCTCAGCTGTGTACAGCCTTGATTTAATTAGTGAGCGCTGCCTGACAAGAGGGTATAGCAGCCATCACCTCAGGGATCCCTGGCACAGAACCCACAGGCTCCTCAATTGGATCAGTTTGTAATGCCATATTGGCACATGGTGATGGGCCTCTGCCCACCCGCAGCTCAGGGCTAGGTCTAGCGGGAATCCTTGGGGGAAAACAACGTTTCTTATCCCCTTTTCCACGCCCGGATGATTTGTTAGGTAACCGCAGTCCAGGAGCACCTGATAGCCCAGAAAAAGAGTGCTGAAAAGGATTCCTCCAGCAGAGCTCTGGTCAGTCCCCTATCTTGGACACACACACCTGTGACGGTACTAACCGTCACTATGGGTGACGGATCACCCTGTCCCTGGATTGTAAACCCCTTTGTGTCATTTTCCTATGAGTTTGGGACATTGCATTTTATTTTCCCTTTATTCATCCTCTGAACAACTGACTCATGGCATTGAGTTAATGTAATGTAATGTTACAACCCATCCCCGCCCCCCCCCCCTCCTGTTTCTGTGTCTAAGTGTGTGGATTCATGGCAGACAATGGTCGGGCTGGAGACATCTCTCCGCAGGGGGTGTGTATTAAGACTGCTTGTTTCAAATGTACAAATGTTCAGTTCTCATTGGTTGGTCTATGTTCCCTCCCCCCCCCCTTCTGTGGCAAGGCTAAGGGGAGTTTCCCTAACTGTGTGTAAAACTGTTGTTTTGGAATGTAATAAACAGTTTAAGCTCTGCATGGCTAACCCTCAACACCTGTGTGGATTGTCTTGTGATTGAGGGGTTACGGGCTGGATATGGCTTCTCTGCAGGCTGTGGGTGCGTTTGGAGGACAGGAGACACAGGTCCGGCGGATGTGCCCAGCTGGGGTACAAAGATCCGTTACATTGGTTGGCAGCGGTGGGATGTCTCCTGCAGTCCAGGACATCCAAACCACCACCATGATTCAAGATCTGGGCAGCTGCCGAGGAGTGATACGGGGACCAGCCAGCATGAGAGCGGAGTTCGGGAGGAGGCTGCAAGGCATGTGGAAGCACCATCGGGGACCAGCGACAGAGCACACCAGGCTCGGCTGGGAGGATGTGATCCGCCGGCAACTCTGGCATGAGGCGCTAAGCCACGAGCGGCACCATCAGGGGAAGATCCTTCCCTCCTCCACAGAGATGTACCGGACGCAGTACCGTGCGCGAGAGGTGTTCCTGAGGGAACGACCGCGAGATGAGGGGAAGACGGAGCTCGGAAGATTGGTCCAGGAGGAAATGAGGCTGGACGCCAGCTACAGAGCCTTCCGGTGGTTCGCGACTCAACTGTGGCCAGGTACAGCAGATGGCAGCCCAACAGAAGGCGTTGGCTATGGAGGCGTGGGGCTGCTCCATCAAAAAAATGTACGGAGACCCAGACTTTGGGAGCGATGAGGAGTGGCGGCTGGAACACATTCTGGATTTCCGAGATGAGGTGCTGGACCTCCCCGACGAGGCGTGTGACCTGGAGGAATTGGAGTTCCTGGTTGAGCAGGAATGGGAGCTCGAGATTGCCTACAAGCGGCTGTTTGACGGTGATCAGCAGCCTGGCATGGCTCCCGTTGCCTGGGACTGTCCGAGAGAAATAGCAGACAGTCACAAAGATGAGAAGCAAATGGGGCCAGGGGTGACCCTGCGTTTTCCCGTACTAACTGCAATGGAAGAAGCAGCAATGATACAGAGGGCACTGCGAGCGCTAGAATGCCGGAACGCACCGGAGGTCCCCCAGGCAGCGAGACAAGCTAATAGCATGAAGGTCTCAGAAGGGGGAGTTGAGACAGGCGCTGGAAGGCTGGGAAATGGTGATCAGCAGCAAGTCCAGAGTATCTCATCTGGTGCCCCAGCAGAAGCACTGGCTACAGGGCAGAGTGCCCCTGGCATCTGCCCAGCATCAGAAAAAGAGTTGGATCCGGAGAGTCTGAGAGAGGATCTGTGTGAGCTGTTTTCTCAACAGCAGATATCCCCACCGGGAGTAGAGGAAGAAATTCTCCCTCCCCAACAATTGGACACTACCCCAATGTTCATCCCCCCAGCAGAAGCGCTGGCTACAGGGCAGAGTGCCGCTGGCCTCTGCCCACCCTCAGAGTTAGATCCAGGGAGTCTGAGGGATGACCTCAGTGAGCCATTTCCCCAGCACTTGGACACTACCCCAGTGTTTATCGCCCCAGCAGAAGCGCTGGCTACGGGGCAGAGTGCCGCTGGCCTCTGCCCACCCTCAGAGGTAGATCCAGGGAGTCCGAGGGGGTGACCTCAGTGAGCCGTTTCCCCAGCACTTGGACACTACCCCAGTGTTTATCGCCCCAGCAGAAGCGCTGGCTACAGGGCAGAGTGCCCCTGGCATCTGCCCAGCATCAGAAAAAGAGTTGGATCCGGAGAGTTTGAGAGAGGATCTGCGTGAGCTGTTTTCCCAACAGTAGATATCCCCACCGGGAGTAGAGGAAGCAATTCTCCCTCCCCAACAATTGGACACTACCCCAGTGTTTATCCCCCCGGCAGAAGCGCTGGCTACAGAAGAGAGCGCTGATGGTCTCTGCCCAGCATCAGAACCAGAGATGAAGAATCCGGGAGACAGTCCCTGCAAGATACCTTTTCAGCGGCTGGTAACTACACCAGGAGAAAAGCAAGTACCTTTTTCTCCCCAAATGCATAGCCCTGCCAGCCTACATTCCCTACCAGCGGAAGTGCTGGCATCAGGGCAGAGGATTATTCAGCTCCCCCCAATATCTGCAACCCAGCCCCGGATCAGAGGAGTGCAGACAGCTGTTCCCACTCTGCAGCGGCTGTTTTTATTCATGGGAGACCCTATGTGCGGTTTTGCTCCCCAGCGCCAGAGTCGTACTTTAACTTTTCCTGGTTGCCTGGGGTGGAAGTTTGTGACTAACGCAGGTCCAGACCATTTGAGGGTCAGGAACCTCGTTAGTCTGTTTTTAAAAGGGGAGAAATGTGACAGAACCCACTGTCACTGTGTGTTTTGGAGGGGACTGTGCGCAAGCCTCCTACCGACAGACTATGGGCCAGAAGATACTGGAGTTTGGCGCTGCAGAATTTTGACTTTACCATCCACTACTGCCCTGGGAAGCAAAACGGCAACACCGATGAATTATCCAGGCAAACAGACATTGACTCTTTGGGACTTGTTACCCGACGAATTCAGGCACAGACCAGTTGGAGGTCTAGTACCTGGATTAGTCTACCTTTGGGGGGAAGAGATGTGACGGTACTAACCGTCACTATGGGTGACGGATCACCCTGTCCCTGGATTGTAAACCCCTTTGTGTCATTTTCCTATGAGTTTGGGACATTGCATTTTATTTTCCCTTTATTCATCCTCTGAACAACTGACTCATGGCATTGAGTTAATGTAATGTAATGTTACAACCCATCCCCCCCCCCTCCTGTTTCTGTGTCTAAGTGTGTGGATTCATGGCAGACAATGGTCGGGCTGGAGACATCTCTCCGCAGGGGGTGTGTATTAAGACTGCTTGTTTCAAATGTACAAATGTTCAGTTCTCATTGGTTGGTCTATGTTCCCTCCCCCCCCCCTCTTCTGTGGCAAGGCTAAGGGGAGTTTCCCTAACTGTGTGTAAAACTGTTGTTTTGGAATGTAATAAACAGTTTAAGCTCTGCATGGCTAACCCTCAACACCTGTGTGGATTGTCTTGTGATTGAGGGGTTACGGGCTGGATATGGCTTCTCTGCAGGCTGTGGGTGCGTTTGGAGGACAGGAGACACAGGTCCGGCGGATGTGCCCAGCTGGGGTACAAAGATCCGTTACAACACCCATCTTTGTTTTTAATTACCTGTATGCTAGGAAGAATTTTGGAAGTCTTCAGTGCTTTTGCTGTCTAATCCAGTTTTTCTCGTTGTGCTCCAAAAGAGATCTATTCTTAATTGGCTCCACTTTTAAATTTTGGAGCATTGAATGTGACAAAATGTAAAAGTGGCGCATTTTAGAACTATCTGAATTTGGTGCAAAAGTCGCTATCAGAACCAAAAGTATCACAAATACTTCATGACTTTGGTGCAATACATTAACAAGAGGGATTAGGGCCAGTAAAGTGGCACAGCAGCTTTATTTTATGTTTTTTTTTTTTTTGTATGTAGCACCACCCCCGCAGGAGCTGCTGATTAGATTATTGGGTCTACGTCCTGCCTAACAACCCACAGAATTGGCTCGAACCCTCCCTAGGCACAACTGACCCAGAATAGGACTGGAATACCAAATGGCTACACAGATTGGAATATAACACTTTAATAAATAATAATGACCTGTTACCTCTCTCCAGCTGCAGTCCTTCTGGGTAATACAAGGTGACCACACACAAGCTTGCTTTTAAACAGGAAAGTTATTTACTGTAAATCAAATAAACAGTTTCGATACAATAAAATATGACTTTGTAAAAGGATATACTGATTAATTAATCAAAGATAAGATAAATACTGTGATATCACTCCTCAAGGGCACATTAATTGTTTCAGGAAATGTCTCCGAGACCACCATCTTAATCACTATTATACTTTTGGAAATAAGGCTCAGCATTCAGTTAGACACAGTACCAGACAGTCAGACCTATCTGAGTCCGCTGTTTATTCTCTATATCTTCGCTAGCAACGTTGGTGCACTCGCGATTTGTAATCCACATTGAGGATGGGTGATCAATAGAGAGAATGGCAGCAAACAGTTAGTAATCACCCCGGGGTGTCTGTGCAGGATTGGCGGTAAAACTTCTGTGAGAGATGTACTGGGCCACCTGGTAAATTGCCTTCTACTACTCTAAGGCTAATCCTGACTAAAGTTACTTCTTTGATAGATAGAGTCAGTTTTTGGGCAGGTGCCCTCTCACCAACAGGACTGTCTCCCAGGAAGCCTCCGCTGCTGTCTCAGTCTCCGGCCTCTGTCACCAGCCGCGCTAGGTATTTGGGGTGGATGAGTCTGGTCTCTGTAGAACATCGATGGGACCTCCAGGAGGGATCCTCTACTGGAGATGAAACACTGCAACTTAGTCACTTAAGGCCCAGGAGTTTCGGCCTAGCATGCAGCATCAGCCCACAGCACTGGCTTCCTGCTTGTCTCACTGTGTCTTTCCCATTCCCTTCCTTTATAAAGCTTCCCCCAGAAGGCTGTGCGGTGAAGCAGTGCATCCTGGTACTCTCAAAGCACTATGGGCGATGAAGACTGCTCAACTTCCTGAAAGGAAAATCACCTCAAAAGAAATTCCATAGCCGCTGCAATGTGTCCTTTTGGCCACTAGATGGAGCCGAGTTCCTCTCAAATGTCAAGCAGCAGTCTTTTACAACTTGTATAATGGAAGACCCCGCTACATGTATAATTTCTTTGTTTATATAAAATTTCAGTGTACAGTACAAGGTATGCATAGAACAGTTTGCAAGAATATAATATTTTAAGGTTAACCTGGTGAAAGCAAACAATAGGCAGCAAAGACAACCATAATCATATTCCACATAGAATAGAACTTTGTGTACAGGTCCAAAAGCAGGCCAGCAAAGTATAAAACTATGACTCAAGGATCAGGGAAGGTCAATGATTTCCAGTGCAAAGGGTCACTGTGTCTCGATAATAGTCACCCCTTGAGTATGTAATTCAGGCCTCAAGGAGCACAATCCCCATTGCAGAAAAATAAAAAGAGACATGCTGCTCGAATATTCGGAAATAAATATGCATGTCATGGGAAGGTAGTCCCGTAGTACGAAACACGGGATGGCACTACAGGAACAGGGTTTAAGGATTCAGTGGTTATAGATGGTGTAATGTGAGCATCACCTTTACAGAGAATGAGGGTAGGATATAATGGAAATGGGAACAGATAAAAGAGAAAGGCAAGAAAAGAAAGGAGGGAATATAACTGTAGAGGAAAAAGGGATCTGCGCCCACAGGTGCCCCTCCGGGGGGGCCGCTAGGCATCACTGACACAGAAACATCATGCCGTGTGACCTCCTGTAGATATGCGTACGTACCCACAAAGTACAATAAATTACAGCCAAGGTGTCAAAAAAGGACCCCTCCCTACCGTGATGAGTAGCTGTAAAAGGTCTTCCATGTCCCTGAGTTCATTTATTTTGGTATACCAGAGAGACCTCGTTGGTGGGTGCACAGATCTCCAACAGAGGGGATGCAGGCCCTGGCTGCATTCAGGAGTTGAACAGTAAGGGAAGACTTGTATTTCTTGATCGGCCTCTGCGTGAGGTGTAGCAGGCATGCCGCTGGGTCGTCCGCCAGATCCACATTGGTCAGATGTTTAATGGTGTCAGTCACTGTCTGCCAAAAGGGTTTGAGTTTAGGGCACGTACAAAAAATGTGCAGTATGGTGCCCCAATCACCATTGCAGCGCCTGCATGTATCTGGAACCTGTGGGAAATATCAATGGAGGAGTTGTGGGCGTCCAATACCATCTGGTCAGAATCTTGTATCTAGTTTCCTGAACTTTCTAGGCTTTGGAGGATTTTTGTGCGAAATACAGAATCTTTTCCTTATGAGAAGCCGTGAATGTGGTGTTGAGGGCAGATTCCCATCTGGAAAGAAACGGAGGGCAAAAGTCAGATGCCAGGCTAAGCAAGACCTTGTAAAGAATATAAAGGCCGTGGCGGATCAGTTCTCCCCTCTGACAGATGCATTTCAACTCGGTGAGTTGCCGGGAAATACCCGGCTTTGCGGATGCAGTGATGCAGGAAATGTCTTTTTTTTTTTTTTTTTATAATTGTATGTTTAATAAATATTTTTAAGAACATGTACAAAATGTTTGAACAAAATGAGTCCAAAAGGGACAAAACAAACATTGGCAAATACAACAAATTGCAAACATATGAGACTTTGCGGAGCCAAAAGCATATTCACATAGGGGGAAGAGAAGGTAAGAAAGGGGAGGACAAGCCTCTAGAAGAGAGAAAGATGGAAAAAAGGAAAAGGAACCAAGGGGCATGGAAGGCATAAGCAATAACAGTATGACCATGGAGACAAAAGGGTATATTAATATAAAGGCACATGCAAGACAAGGGGAGCTAAGGCATGGGGTGCAAGGGGTAATCAGTGTGACAGGGAGTCTGGTACCCCTGCAGCCTCTGTCAAAGTCGGGCCCAGAGGTGAACCAAAAGGTGACATATCCCAAGCATCTCATGTCTTGTTAAATTGAGGTAAGGTGTCACCCACCAAAGCGGTCAAATATTCAATTCGGCGTATATCAGCAACAATCTTTAGTAAGTGGGATAAGTCAGGTGAATTGGTCAATAGCCAATGTAGTGGGATTAAACTCTTAGCTGCCAATAAAATAAACAAAGCGAGTTTGTTCGAGAATCTACCTCTGGAGGGGAAGGGGAGGCCCAGAAGATAATGTAACGGGTCCAACGGCACTGAAGAACCAAGGACCTGTTGGAGCAAGGACATTACCGAGGACCAAAAAGGTAGGATAAGCTCACATTGCCAAAAAATATGAAAATGTGTACCTCTGGCCTTGCCACAACGCCAGCAGAGAGGGGAAAGAGCATGATTTTGGCAGTGAAGAACCTCTGGGGTTCTGTACCAAAAGAGTAGTATTTTATCGGCTGTGTCTCTCTGCGCCACACATCTAGATATTTTAGCCGTTGACGACCATATTCTATACCAAACAGGGATGGGGATTTGACTCTGAAGAATGGTGGACCATTTCCTCATACAGGAGTGAGAGGGTCAATGGGGTTGCTTCAAGAAGGATTTTATAAATGGAAGAAATAAGATGCCGTGGGCACATAAAAGTTTAAATGCAGTGGGTTTGGACAGGACTAATGTGGGCAATAGGGAAGAAAAGAAATGTTTAATTTGGAGATATTGATAAAACTGTTTCGGAATATGGTGTTTAGACTGCAGATCTGCGAATGTGTGGGAACATACGGGAGAGTGGGTGGACAAAATTACGTAATTGATAGAGACCCGCATCATGGCAGCACTCGGGCTAATGATAGGCTATCAGGAAGAAGGGGGTTGAAGAGCACGTTAATTAAAGGGGGCTATGATGAGGAGAGAGAGAACCATTGCACACATGCATGCCAGATCTTAACAGAGAATAAGATGGAGGCCAGGCAGAGACTCTGGAGTCTGGGGTCCAAGGAGGGAGAGGCGGACCAGATCAAGAAACAAGGGTGAAAAGGAAACAGGGAACCCATCTCTGAGGTCTGCGGGAGGAATGTGAAGGGGCAGGGCCTCAGACTTAGAAGTGTTCATTTTATAGCCCAACAGAAGGCTGAACTCATTCAAAAGGGCATGGAGGGACAGAAGGGAAAGAAGGGGGTGTGTTAAAGTCAACAGAATGTCATCCGTGAAAAGGGACAATTTATACTCTCTCTAATGCATGGGGACCCCCCAGATATCTGGGTGAGCCCGGGTAGCAGCAGCCTAGGGCTCAAGGCACAATATAAAGAAGAGGGGAGACAGTGGGCAGCCCTGTCTGGTGCCATTGGACATACTGAAGGTCTGGGACATAAAATAAGAGAGCCTGACCTGAGAGGTAGGAGAAGAGTAAAGAGCTTGCAACGTCGCAATAAAAGGGCCCCTAAAACTAAATCTGGACAACACAGCAAACATGTAAGGCCAGCTTAGGCGATCAAATGCCTTTTGGGCATCCAAACTAAGAATAACAGCAGGGCGTCGTACTCTATTTAACATGTCTATCAAATCTATGGTGTGTCTAGTATAATTTCCAGCGTGTCTGGATGGAACAAAACCAACCTGGTCCTTGTTTATTCGTTTAGAGAGTAAGTGGGAGAGGCGATTAGCAAAGATTTTAGTAAATATTTTGTAGTCAGAGTTCAGAAGTGCTATGGGCCTATAGTTATCATGGAGGGGCGGATCTTTGCCCGGTTTGGGGATGACAGTAATAAAAGTGAGAGAAGGAAGAATGAGAAACCTTACCATCCAATAATGAGTTGTAAAAGGACACCATATGGGGGGCTAGGATATGTAGATATGTCTTAAAATAGGAGTAAGGTAGCCCATCAGGGCCCAGGGATTTGTGAGTGGGAAGGTGTTTGACGGTGGTGAGTAGTTCCTCGGCATGACAGGGGCATTTAATTGAAGGCAATAAGAAGGGGTCAAAAGCGATAGGGGGATATCCTCAAGCAATGAGTCAAGGCATCTCGGGAGAAAGGTGGATGAAGAGGAGGGGTGAGGCAATTGTAAAGATTCTGATAGAAATCTCTGAAGACCCTGGCCATGGCCTGAGGACAATGGGTAGGTTTCCCAGTAGACTGTACCAGGGTATCAGGGAAAGAGTGGAAGGGACGAGGGTTGAGCCTATTGACAAGCATTCTGTGGAGTTTGTTACAAAATTTGTAGAATTTCTGTCTCGCCCAGAGCAGAGATTTGGAAGTGGCAGATGAGGCCAGAGATTTAAGTTGCTCCCGCAGGCCAGTAACCAAGCAAAGGCGGGCCACCGTGGGGGGGCAGAAGGCATTGCTCAGCAATATGCAATTTCTCAAGGAGAGACAGTTTCTGAGCAGCCATGTCTTTTTTTTGACGAGAACCTAGGAAAACACATTGTCTCCTCAAAAAAAGCCTTGTGGGCCTCCCACAGGGTTGATTCCACCTCAACAGAAACAAAGTTTAACACAAAAAATTCTGATAAGGCCTGTTAGAGGGCCTCCCTGGAAGCAGGTTGACGTAACAAGGATTCCTTCAATTGCCAATGACACTTCCTAGGAAAAGCTCCCGATAAAGACAAGTCCAGGGAAAGTGGAGTGTGATCAGACCAGGTAATTGGACCTACTGTAAGTCAGATGACACTACATTAGTCAGAAGAGGAGCTGAGATAAAAAAATAATCAATGGAAAACATCTTATGAAGAGACGAATAGAAGGACATTTTTTCCCAGTCGGGTGTTTGATCCTCCATATGTCAAGTAAACGTTGCGTCCGTAGCAGTCTCCGAAAGGAGGCAGATAGGGACTGTGTGAGGGGAGGGGAACCAGTATGGATCAGAGACTTCCTGTCCCGTGAGGGTGAAAAAAACACATTGAAGTCACCTCCTATGATAGTGAAAGGGTGAGGGGATTTCTCCAGGAGCCCGAAGGCATCAGAGAGGGACCCCATCTGCCCAGTATTAGGAGCATAAACATTCATTAGAACAAATTGAACAGACATGTATTCACATTCCAAAATAATGTAACGCCCATGGGGATCTAGGCGAGACGACTTGATCCGGAGAGGGCAGCGCGCCTACTGAGGACCGCGACCCGGCCTTTCTGGATGAGTCTGAAGCAACAAAAGAATGAAGGAAATAACGAGATGCAAACTTAAAAGATCCACCGGAGTGGAAGTGAGTTTCCTGGATAAGGATCACGTCAGTTCCAGACTAGGGATGATCAAACGGTTTGGGTCGACCATCGGTTCGACCCGAACATTGGGTGTTCAAAATTCGGCAGAATTTCGAACTTTTTGCGGTAAAAGTTCGGAATTCGGTCACCAGTACCGCCCAAAATGCGATGGGACAGGAAGTGGGCTTTAAAAGCCTGTGATTGGCCCACAAACATCAGTGAAAGCCAATGAGGGAGCAGGAGTCTGCTAGGAACGTGATTGGAGTGACTACGGGGACCAGAGGCCAATCAAGAGTAAATACGCCCCTCAGTATATAACATAGCCCTGCCTAACCTCTAGCACTGTAATACAGAGGTTTGGAAGAGAGTGGAAGCATTTGTGTTTCTCCTGCTGTGTTAAACAACGTTGCTGCATAGGCGATTGCTTGTAAAGCTCCAGATCAGCAGAAGAGCAGTCCGCTTACAGAAAGATTGTCAGTGTAGTTAGAAATACAGCAATTGTGCTGTTTGAGTTAGAAAAAAAAAAATGAAAGGGACAGTGTCAGTTAGAAATTATCTTCTGCTGTATGGAGCTGTTCTTTTAGTGTAAGGAAAGGGATATGCAGTGTAGTTAGGGTACTATATACCACTATAGTTAGATTCAATAATCTAGTTTTTGTAGGGATACTTTTAAGTGTCAGGGTTCCGTCTAGTGAGCACGTTGCACTGCTGACATATCTACAGCAGGTATATGTGCTTGCTAGTAAGCTATTGTGCAAAATACATTTCAGCGATACACACATCTGCTGTCTTTAGCGACAACTTTGGGTCGCATAGCAGTGTGCATTTTGCAGGTGAATTTCACCGCGCAGAGTTGCCAAAGCCTCAGTGACAACTTAACAGCTGTTCTTGTTGTAAGCTTAAGTCCACTGTAAAAGACTTTGCAAGTCTGCGTCACAGACATCTGCTGTATTTAGTGACAACTTTGGGTCGCATAGCAGTGTGCGTTTTGCAGGTGATTTTCATAAATAATCCAACTAAGCAAGAACAGAGTCCTTCAAAAGTCTTTGTTTATGTAGTGCCAGAGCAATACACAGTGCCTTTAATGCAGGGTCATTGGTGTCAGTTATAACAAACAATGTCACCACCACCAGCTCTGGCACTACATAAACAAAGACTTTTGAAGGACTCTTTTCTTGCTTAGTTGGATGTTTTGGATTATTTATGCAATTTATGCACTTTATTTATTTGCACTTTATGAAAGGAGGGTAACACCATCCCTGCGCTACTGAAATTCTAAGAAAAATAATCTGTTTTTTTTTGTGATGAATTTTAATTTATGTATAGTTGTCACTGAGGCTTTATCAACTGTGCGATGTTAAAATCACCTGCTAGACGCACACTGCTATGCGACCCAAAGTTGTCGCTAAATAAAGCAGATGTGTGTGACGCAAAGTAGCAAAGCCTTTTGCAGTGGACTTAAAGCCTCAGTGATAAATTAATGCCTGTTCTTGTTGTAAGCGTTAAGTCCACTGCAAAAGGCGTCACACACATCTGCTTTATTAGGAGCAAAAGAAAGGTTAAGCAAAAAAGTCATTTTTGAAGGTTTGGCATGCTATAATTCTGGTTCTGGACATGCTACAGAGCTGAAATTTCACAGGTACACTTTTTAGACCCCCCAGACACTAAATCCAAAGAAATCTAATTTTTTTTCCAATACTTTTTTCAATAATTGTCTCTCTATCAAAAACGACAATTTTTAAGAACTTATTTTTGCCTGATTCATTGTCCCTGGGGCATGACCCAGAACCCTAGGCACTTTTTAGGGGCATTTATTAGGTTTTAGGGCTTCAAAATGGTGTTTTTTGATTCCCGAAGTTCGGGTCCCATTGATTTCAATGGGGTTTGGGAATCCGAACCAAACTTTCTGGAAATTCGGGTGTTCTGGTCGAACCAAACTTTTCAAAAGTTCGATCATCCTTATTCCAGACGACCAAAATACCTTGAGAGCCATCCAGCGTTTCTTGATAGAGTTCAGTCCTTTGACATTATAGGATAAAAGTTTTAAAGTCATAGGTACATGAAAAATACCAGGCAAATGTATCTAAGAAGGGGTGGGGGGGAGTACCCAAGTCCGACAAAAATTGAGAGTGTAGATGAGGGAAAAATTAAGGTCATATAAGAAAAAACAAGGAAAAAAAGAAGTCTCTTGTAAGAGGCAGAAGCAGAACGAATATAAGGTCTCATAGGCCTAAATGACAAGGGGAAAGGGTTGTTAAACAGTGAAAAACCAGAGGTACAAAAAAACTCGGGAACCCGTGAACTGTGCCACGTGGTAATTGTGGGGACATGGCCGCACCACAAGACAGGGAGAGGGCGGACACGGCATCACTCTCCCACCCAACATTTTTGCAAAAGAACAAAACTGTAATAAACGATACCTCCATCAGGGCAGGCCAGGAGGGCCGTCACCAGTCCAGCTGCAATCAAAACAGGGCATAGATGGAAAACTTGGTAGGAACTCAAGGCCAGGGGCCATGGCTGTATCCCGAGTAGCAGAAATGGAGAGATTCAGGTGGGATATTTGCTCAGACGAGAATGCTCTGGTGTAGAGGAAGACTTCTTCGAGGGTCCTCGAACAGGGGTCCAGATCCCGGAAGGCGCCGTAAGAGCATGAGGTGTAATGGGCAATGGAGGAGCCTCATCAGAAGCGAGTGGAGGAAGGCCCAGGTTCTTAAGAAAGGCATCACATTTACGAAGGTCCCGCAGTGAGTGTCGCACGCCATCTTTCATGACACTAAGGCGAAAGGGAAAGCCCCAGTAGTACGGGACTTTATACGACTGAAGATGGGTAGTGAGGGGGCATAGAGAGTGCCTTTTTGCCAGTGTAATGGGAGATAAGTCACTGAAGATTGGAACCTTTTCACCTTTATATCCAATGTGTGAGCGGTTGTGAGTAGCTATGGAGAGGGCCTCCTTGCTATCATAATAGTGGAAGCGAACCACCACATCTCTGGGTCTGGCGCCCGCAGGGGGTTTGGGGGCCAAAGAAGGGGGTTTGGGGGCCAAAGACCTATGGGCACGATCCAAGCACCAGTCTATGTCCACAATGTCAGGTGCAAGATGATTGAAGAGGCCCAGAAGATAGGGACGGAGCTTATTATCAGGCACATTTTCAGATATTCCTCTGAAATGCTAATTTTGGCACATTTCCCTATTCTCCAGATCTTCCTGATGGATCTGTAGCTGAAAAACTGACTGTTTCAAGGAGGAATTCTCCTCTTCAAGGGCCTGTACATATTGAATCATATCATCAAATTTGGTTTCAAGAGTTGCTGTACGTTCCCCAATCTGGTCAATTTCACCCCTCAATTTCTGGGATAGTTTCCCGACTTCCTGGGCTATATTGCGGGTTAATTGGAGTAATAAGGCTTGCAGTTTTTCATCCAGGAGTTCGGGGGTTAATGGGGATTGAGTGGAGGGTCCTCTAATATCAGCAGGGACTGGCTGCGAGAAATGAAGGGCCACGGGGATGGCGTCCCGCTCATGTGGATCCCCCTGAGAAATTGAGACCGGGGTCGCTGGCCTAGTCAGGAAGTGCTCCATGGCTGCAGCAGGCTGTGGGACAGATGGAGGCCGTGGATAGAGCTTTTGATAGCCAATTTTCACCATGAGCTGCTCCAGAGGAGGTAAGGGTGCTGGGTCACTCACCCCTGAATCGATCAGTAGCTCGTGTAGCTGTGCAGGAGAGCGGTGCCGGTCCGGAGCTTACCTATAATGCATCCGCCATCTTGGGGATAGTTTCCCATCATCCCCAATGAAATCGCAAACACGAGTACGGCCACCCGAGACCAATCGCTGGAACTGGGGGTTCGGGGAACCGGGAGGAAACTCAGGATTGCCGAGGACCGGAGTCATGGGAGATGGTAATGGGGAGACTGAGGTACCACAGAAGGCCTCTCTGGATACCTGGATCGTAGCACCCAGGGCAGGATGGCGGAGGAGATCCCCTGGAATTGGGGAAGCAATCCAGGGCCAGCTCTTTGCAGTCTGACTGGAGTCCTCCAAATCCATATCCATGCACTGCTTAGACTTCACGTGGTGATGCCAATCTACCAGTCGGGACAAGTGAGCTGCTCTATAGTAGGTCCAGATGTCTGGTAGACCCCCACCCCCCAACCCCGCCCCCCCCCCCTCTCCAGGACTTGGGGAGATGCAAGAGCTGAAGCCGAAGACATGGTTTCCGGTGTAACCACACAAATTCCCTGAACAGCGAATTTATGCATTTGGAAAAGGGGGCTGGTAGACGAATAGGGAGCGCCTGCATCACATACAAGATTTTAGGCAATATCGTCATTTTAGGAGCACAGCAGGGACAAAACCAACTTAAAAGTAGCGTGTGCCAGTGAAGCAAGTCAGTCCGTAGCTGCAAAAGAAGGGGGTCAAAGTTGACTACAAAGAGGACTGCAGGGTCTGGGGTTAAGCTGACACCCAGGTAGCGTATGAAATCAGTTACCCAGCGAAACGAGAAAGAAGGGCGAAAATCATCTAAGCACAGCAGCTTTATTGAATTTACCCCTGAGTGTTATTTAGGGGGAACAATGCTTTAGTGTTCCCAGCCTCTGATGATGTTTTAAATTAGGAAAAACAGGCTTGAGAGGGTACCACATCTGAATTTAGGGTGCCCAGAGTCAGCTAAGCATATAGATAAACTCTGAGGCTCCACTTTTTGGGTACAATGGTACACTTTAAGCATATCTTTGCCTTTTATTAGTACAGTATGTCTGTGGACTTCACATTGAGGGGTTTAATATCCGTTGCCTCTCTATGAGTTACATGGGGTGGCTGCTCTACTTTGCATGGGGTCTTTGTCCCCCCCCCCCCCCAGTTTTCTTTTCCTACTCCCCTCCTGTTTTGTGGATCCCTGCATTGAGTTAGTAGACCTGTAGGAAGGTGAATTGCCAGGAAGGGAAGGGAGGTTCTGTTGTGAAAACATTGATGTTGTCCTCTATAAACTTACATTTTATTGACATCCACAGTTATGTTTTCACAGTAGAGCACAGAGTGACGGGCAAAGTAATGCTGTGTCACCCTTTTCTGGATTTCTGTTATAACGGCAGCTGTGTTCCTAAATTCCAAATTGCACTGGCTCAAATAACACATATGACTGACCAATGGTGATATCACTTTATCATTAAACTTTTATTGGGCCAACCAAAGACAAGCTGTCATCCTTACTTGAAGACCGTCTCTCTCTAATATGATTTATCCTTATAAGCTTAGTCCTAGAGTCAGGGATGGTAGGGAGAAGGATCCCTATATACAGCACATAATCAAGATGTACAAAATCTGGATAAACACTTCAATCTTTTACACTGAAATGCAGAGAATCTTAAGTATAAAAATATATATATAAGATATAAATATATACTTTAGAATATAACTGCACATAAATATATACAACACAATTAAAATATATAAAGTATGGATATGAGCTATTTGAATGTGTCTCTTACCATGGCATTAACAGAGCAATTAGTAAAATACTATTAATCCTTTCCTCATAAAAAAAAAAAAAAAAAAAAACATTTATGTATCTATATTTAAAGCCTGTATAGAGAAGTCAAAGATTTTTAGTGATTGCCCAGGAAATGAGAGGGAGGGGAGAGATAGGCATCCATTCACATAATTATTATATAATATAGGAGAGGATCATAGTAATATCAACACTTATTATCCAACTTACTCTGTGCTGGAATCTATTTTGTTCCGATTTATTTTTCTTCATGTACATTCCATGTAGAGCATGGGCCAGAACATACACAGCCCTGTATGCAAAGAAAGGCAGACTTGTATAACCATCAAAAGCCTTCCAAAAATGTTTTACACCTCTGCAAGGTTTTGCAGAAATGTTATAGGATAATTGCAAAAAGTCATTTTTGTGTGGGTGTGGGGAAAGGCATTGAAACAAATAAATCCAAATATCTTCCATTATTGGGTCAATTAAGCAGCGGGAGAAGCTGACACCATGATCATAATTATCAAATTGTACATAGATTTTGTGTGCCCACAGAAATATGAAGCTGCAGTTGATTGCTGTTAAGTCCTCATATTTTTTACTTTTTAGCTTACTCCATGAAGGCGGGAAAATGAATGTAATGTTTTCTAAAAAAGAGGGCGTGTGGTAAGAAAAGTAATAAAAGTTTGATGCGAAAGTTTCACACGCTATGATAACCTTAGCTTTTGATTTACTAATAATTATCAATCCTTTATTATCTCGTATGTTATCTAGAGTGAGTTTCATTATATAATCTATGCAGATCCCATGTTGGCTCATCATCTTACTCAGTTCTTGGGACTCCTCATCCCCACTGCCATCTCCTGATGTTATCATTCCAACCAAGTTCCATCCAAAATGCTGCAAACATTTTATAATGGCTGCATAACGGATCCGGTTGTCTGGTGTCACACGGAATAAAGTTGGATACATTTTTCCATCATTCAGACGAGTGTCAGTGACTCGATAACTGACCTGGATGATATGTTGGGAAATATTTTAATGGGAAAAGATTATTTAGACAATGAAATTTAATGGGAAAAGATTATTTAGACAATGAAAATATGAGAAATGTAACAAACACTTTCATTCATCTACAACAGCTGCTCACCCTAGGACTGCTAAACAACAATGAGTACACCCAATAAACAGTATACTGTATTTAAAGTGGAACTCCACCCAAAATGGAAAGTTCTGCTTGTCCTCCTCCTCCCACCCTCCACTGCCACATTTGGCACTTTTTGGGGGGAGGGGGCATGGTGATCTGAGCCGTATGTTTGGCCCCCCTCCTAACCCCTGCAGCCTTCTGGGACACTTTACAGAAGACTCAGAAGACTATGGGCCATTCACAAAGTGCAGCGAGCTTCACGCATGCTCAGTAGGAGACCGGCTGTAAAGCCACAAGACTTCACTTCCAGTATCCTTTACTGAAGATGCTGGCGCCAGCACCCGAAGCTGATTGAAGAATCGGCTCAAGTGAGGACATTGCTGGGTCACTGGACAGGTAAGTGTTCTTATATTAAAAGTCAGCAGCTACAGTACTCTGCTTTAATTTGTTTATACAGAACATAAAACTTTTCCAATCTTTTCTTCTACCATTCCAATGCAATGTTGATATAATCCTCCTCAGTTGATACAGATATGGCACAAGGGATGCATGCAGGCCATAAAACAAAAGTGGAAGAGATGAAGTTCATAGATCTAGTGCAATAAAAGTTTATTAGTAATAACATCATAAGCTCAGTATGCACTGACCATCCCCCAGGGCAGTACCCGGACCCCCATAACTATTGTACGCCCAATTACCTGCATATAACTCTTCAAAATGGGCACTTTTGATTTTTCAAGTTCGGGTCTCATAGACTTCAATGGGGTTGCTTATATGGTTCTGAACTTTTGCGATGTTTGAAAGTTCTGCCCCGAACTGGGGGGTGTTTGTCTATTTGCTATCTCTCAAATGGACTAATTTTTTAGCTTTGTCATTAACAGTTCTCAATACATATATTTTTTTAGAACTGATTTTTTTATCTTTATTTTTATATTTTATTTTAATTGAGTTAATATCATTTGTGATCATTTCACATGTATTTGAATATTGAGTTTATGCCGGTGTGGGGACATTGTATTAAGAAAGTTGGCCTAGCTATACTCATTAAACAAACTGCACCCTTTACCTCAACCTTTACCTCAAATACGACACTTCTTGACTAACACTAAACCTCTCCCTGCGTGGTCGCACCCCCTTTGAATCAATATGCATGAGAACCAAACCTCAGTGACACCTGCTCTCCGACCTCTATGCAATTATCTTCTCCAGCAGTGACCCCAAATTGAACAAGGCTAGCCAACAATGGGAACAGGAACTCTCGTTGGACCTGTCGACAGAGGGTTGGGAACACATACAAACCAACATTCATAAAGAATCATCTAACATTTCTGCACAGAAAAATGGGTTTATAGTCTTCTCCAGATAGTACTGAACTCCTGAAAAAAACCCACAAGTTTTCTCCCATGATTTCCCCCCCTTTGCTGGAGCTGTAATAAAGAGCCAGGTACGCTTCTTCACATATATGGTCTTGTCCGGATATACAAACCTTTTAAAAAGAGGTTCACTGCCTTATATCTAACATTAAGACCCATACATCAGGCTATAACCGTTTTCAATTCCTCTTCCACCATACCTCTTTGTCACACACCACTTGCCACCGGTCTTGCTTCACCACTTAATCAATGTGGTGAAAATGTGTATACCTCTACATTGGCGAGAACAGACCCCTCCAATCATAGCTGATTGGTTTAAACGATTGGTTTAAGAAAGTTTCTGAATACCCACTCCACTCTCTCCTGGCTATCCAGGATGTTTTAACAAATGTTATCTTTGTCTCACTATTCAGAGTCAACCATACCAAATCTCACATGCTAGGCATTTCTCTTGAGTGGACCCATCCTCTAGAGCTAGTATCCCTCAGGTGTCCTAGTTCTCTTGGGCCCCATCAGCCACTCTTACTAATCTAGGTGTTCAACTCATGTCCCCTAGCACCCAGATCCTTTGTCGTAATTTTGACTCTATAATCACAAAGCTTAACTCCATCTCTACTTCTACTTCTTTGCAAACCTCCCAGGCCTCCTGGGCAGGCCACATTTTTCTATCTAAAATGTTCCTCTTGCCACATGTATTATTCTTCTATTTCTTCTGGACATTACCAATACCAGTTCTTCCTGCGCACCTGCGCCAGATACAAGCTATCTTCAACAAATTAATCTGGAACAAAAATAAACCACGTCTTCGGAATGCCACTCTCACCACTCCCAACAAACTGTCTGGCTTGGCAGCACCAGATATTGCCAAATACTACAAAGCCAACATTTTGGCCCAAACAAAGCAACAGTGGAAGCCCTCAAACTCTAACTCCTTGCTTCAGATTGAGACACAAACCCCTAGGTCTAACCCCAAACTAGTCTTGGAGGCCTTGCTGATTTCCCCAATTCAATGCAAACCTTTTCTCAGTTCTCTCACAGTGACTCTACGAGCCTGGAATTCTCTCCTCCCCACTAAACATATTATCCCCCCAATCCTTACTGCAGAGTCTCCCTCTCCTCTCACTGGAACTTGTATATTTAGATTTGAACTTGCACTCTTGGATCAACAATGGCATCACCTCTCTTCAAAAACTGTTTGTAGGACCACACCTCTGTGATTTCCAGGATCTCTCCTCCTCCTTTGACCTACACCGTCATGACTTTTACAAATTCGTACGGGTTTATTATATCTTGTCACAAACAACTTGGGTGACAATGCTCTGTTGGAAGATATCTTTAGGCTCTATAATTCTGAAGCTCCTTCCAGCAACAGAATCTCCAATTTCTACACCCTACTTCCGAAACATATCTTACATCCAAAAGCCTCCTTCAATGCAGTACTGGGAATCAGAGCTCCACTTTTGTATACCATTGGAACAGTGGTGTAACATCCTTAGAAAACCTCTACAGCACTCCAGATGTATCTCCCATTGGGAAACTTTGCAGAAATTGATTTACAGGGGATACTATACACCTCATCGGCTCGCTTCAATTTTTCCATCCTCTTCACTAGAGTTGAGCGAACACCTGGATGTCCGGGTTCGGCAGAACTTGAAAAAAAAGTGCAGGTTTGTGACCCGAACTTAACCCAAACTTTTCCCCGATCCTGAACCACATTCAAGTCAATGGTGACCCGACATTTTGAGCACTAAAATGGCTCTAAAAAAACATGGAAAGGGCTAGAGGGCTGCAAATGGCAGTGAAATCTTCTTAAGAGCATGGCAAGTGCTTTGAAAACAAATGTGGATAGGGAAATAACTTAGAAATAACATAAAAAACGTAAAAATAAAAAATAATCATGTCGATCTAGGAGGACGAGGCCCATACGGAGTATGAGGTTGAGGTGGCGGTGGATGTGGCGGTGTAGGTGGAAGCGGCCGTGGAGGAGGACGAGGTAGCCAACACTGGTTTTTGTTTTTAATTTTATTTCTTTTTAAATTAGGGTACAAAAGAGTGAGAAAGGTCAAAAATACAACAATGGCCGGGTAAGGCCTGTATACATGTCTATTCTGCACAAGGTATGGACAAGTCCTGTGGGATCCATGCCTGGTTCATTTTAATGAACGTGAGCTTGTCCACGTTGGCTCTGGACAGGCGGATGCGCTTGTCTGTGATAACTCCCCCAGCCGTGCTAAATACACGTTCAGATAATACACTGGCTGCAGGGTAGGCCAGCACCTCCAAGGCGTAAAGGGCAAGCTCAGGCCATGTGCCCAGTTTGGAGACCCAGTTGAAGGGGGCAGACCCGTCATTCAGTACGTCTAGGCATGTGCACACATACTGCTCCACCATGTTAGTGAAATGCTGCCTCCTGCTAAGACGTTCCGTATCAGCTGGTGGTGCTGCTGCTTGTTCTGGCGTGCTGACAAAGCTTTTCCACATTTTGGCTATGCTAACCCTGCCTTCTGAGGTGCTGGCGGTGCCCTGGCTGCGTTGGTCGATGGCGACCTCTTCCTCCTCCTCTGCCTTGGCCTTGTGCTTCCACTGTGCCCCCGCTGTCAGGTGGGAATGCCACCAGCAGCATGTCACTTGTACTCGCGCATCTTCTGATCACGCTCCAGTGAGGGAATTAAGGACGGTATGTTCTCCTTGTAACGGGGATCCAGCAGCGTGGCCACCCAGTAATCAGCACAAGTTACAATTTGGGAAACTCAGCGGTCATTGCGGAGACACTGCAGCATGTAATCGCTCATGTGTGCCAGGCTGCCCAGAGGCAACAAAATGCTGTCCTCTGTGGGAGGTGTATCGTCTGTGTCCTCTGTATCCCCCCAGCCACGCACCAGTGATGGCCATGAGCTGGCCTGGGTGCCACCCTGCTGTGAACATGGTTCCACCTCCTCCTCCTCATCCTAGTCATCCTCCAGAACTGTGCCCCTGCTGAACAATTGTGTCCCTGGCGTTTGTGGGTGCAGGAACTCAACCTCTGAGCCACTTGTGAATGACTGCCCTGAAACCCTTGGAAATGATACCTCTTCCTCCTCTTCCTCCTCCTCCTCTTCCTCCTCATCCTGTGCCACATCCTCTTCCATCATGGCCCGAAGCGTTTTTTCAAGGAGGCATAGAAGTGGGATAGTCAAGCTGAGAACAGCGTCATCGGCACTGGCCATGTTGATGAAGTACTCGAAACTGTGCAACAAGGCACAGAGGTCTCGCATGGAGACCCAGTTATTGGTGGTGAAGTGGTGCTGTTCCACAGAGCAAGCTGCAGCTAAAACTCCACTATGGCCTGCTGCTGCTCACACAGTCTGCACTTGGAGCTCCACCTTGTGGGCGCGTTACATATGAGGCGGTGAGCGGGAAGGCCGAAGTTACGCTGCAGTGCTGACAGGCAAGCAGCATCAGGGTGAGAATGCCGAAAGTGCGCACTGACGGTCTGCACTTTCTGCAGCAGCTCTGACATATTGGGTTAATTTCTAAGGAACCTCTGCACCACCAAATTCAGCACATGCACCAGGCAAGGGATGTGTGTCAAACCGGCTAGGCCCAGAGCTGCTACAAGATTTCGCCCGTTATCGCACACCACCTATCGCACACCACCAGGCCGGGCTTGAGGCTCACTGGCAGCAACCACTCATCGGTCTGCTGTTCAATGCCCCTCCACAACTCCTGCTTGGTGTGTGTTTTTTTTCCCCCAAACAGGCACGTTTTAAAACTGCCTGCTGTCGTTTACCCCTGGCTGTGCTGAAGTTGGTGGGGAAGGTGTTACGCTGACCAGATGAGGAGGCAGTAGAGAATGAGGAAGTGGAGTAGGAGGAGTTAGGAACAGGAGGCAAACTGAAGAGCCCTGCAATCCTCGGTGGTGGAAGGACATGTGCCAAACTGCTATCCGCCTCAGGCCCAGCTGCTACTGCATTTACCCAGTGTGCTGTTAGGGAGATATAACGTCCCTGACCATGCTTACTGGTCCACGTATCCGTAGTTAGATGGACCTTGCCGCAGATGACGTTGCGCAGTGCACACCTGATTTTGTCACCCACTTGGTTGTGCAGGGAAGGGATGGCTTGCCTGTAAAAGTAGTGGCGGCTGGGCACGACGTACTTTGGGACATCCACCGCCATAAGGCTTTTAAAACTCTGCGTCTCCACCAGACGGAATGACAGCATTTCAAAGGCCAGGAATTTTGAAATGCTGGCATTCAGAGCTAGGGATCGTGGGTGGGTAGGGGGATACTTCCTCTTCCGCTCCAGTGTTTGGGAGATAGAAAGCTGAACGCTTCCACAGGACATTGTGGAGATGGTTGTTGGTGACCCAGGTGGTGGTGTTGCTGGCTGACCCTCTGTTTGCGGGGTGGCAGGTGCCACTGTCACTACAGAGGTGGATGAAGAGGCCGAGACTGCAGCAGCAGAAGAGGAAGCAGGAGGAGCCAGAGACCTTTCTTGGTTTTTGAGGTGTCTACTCCACTGCAGCTCGTGCTTTGCACTTAGATGCCTGGTCATGCAGGTTGTGCTCAGGTTGAGAAGGTTTATGCCTCGCTTCAGGCTCTGATTGCACAGCGTGCAAACCACTCGTGTCCTGTCATCAGCACATTGTCTGAAGAACTGCCACGCTAGAGAAATCCTTTTAGCTGACTTTGGTGTGCGCGGCCCCTTGCTGCGTTGGGCAGTAGCAGGCGTAGTGTCTAGGGCACGGCCACTCCGCTTTTGCACCCTGATCCCTCTTCTGCTGTCCTGGTGGCTATGTGCGACCACCGCCTCTTCCTCCAAACTACTCAGGTCACCTGCATGACGTTCATTCCATGTGGGGTCGAGGACCTCATCGTCCTCCACATCATCTTCCACCCAGTCTTCACCCCTGCCCTCCTTGTCGATCTCCACAATTTGGAATTCCGCAGCAGTTGGCACCTGTGTTTCGTCATCATCCGAGACGTACTGTGATGGTCCTCCCATGTACTCATCTTGAGACATAAGTGGTTGGGCATCGGTGCACTCAATCTCTTCCACTTCTGGGGCAGGGCTAGGTGGATGGCCCTGGGAAACCATGCTAACAGAGTCATCAAAAAGAAGAAGAGACTGCTGTATGACTTGGGGCTCATACTGCTTGGCTGATTTACAAGGGGGTGAGGTGAAAGATTGATGGACATTGGCTGCAGGTGCCTTTCAGCAGTAGACTGGGTGGGAGACAATGTGAAGGAACTGGAGGCACTGTCAGCAACCCAATCTACTATCGCCTGTATTTGTTCTGGCCTCAAAATTTCTAGAGGCGCATTAGGCCCTGCCAAATGCTGCTTCAGGTTCTGTCGCCTACTCGCAGCTGAGAAAGGTGTTTCACTTGTGTGTGTAGCTGGCAAAGATCGACCACGTCCTCTCCTTGCAACAGGAGCTCCACCAGCAGCACCACGACCCAGGCCACATCCCTTATTTGACCTTCTCATATTTCTCTAATTTAGGATCTTCCCCTAAATGGGTGTTTATTGAATAGCGGAATAGAACAACAACAGGATCCAAAGGGTGTATCTCACAGTAAAATATGCAGACTAGGCCGCAATTTAATTTTTTTTTCCTAAATGGGTTTTTATTGAAAGGCGGAATACAACAACAGTAACGTATGACAGTGTCACAGTAAAGTATGAATGAGAAACTGAAAAATAATTGTCCCCGTAAATTGGTGCTTGTTGAATAGCAGATTAGAACAGCGGTGTCTAAACGCTGTAAATCACAGTAAAATATGAAGGAAAAAACTTTTTTTTGTTTTTAAATCCAGATTAAGCAGACACATATGCACTTAGCTTGCATTACATGGCCGCTGCACGCCGCCCACCTAACAGACTGATAAAATTATTTTTTTTTTCTCCCTCCTCCTCACTGGACTCAGGTCAGGGCAAAAAGATTGTGCACTGCACCCCCACACAATAAAATCAATGTAGATCGCTGTCTGATTAAATAAGATTCTTCCTATTCTTTCCCTGAAAGCAATCTCCAGCCTGCCCCTACAATAAACTCCTATCTCTCCCTCAGAAGCATCAGGAACCTGTCCCTACAGTAGTTAGAGCAGAGTGACCTGCGGCGCTACATGACTCCAGCTTATATAGAGGCTGGGTCACATGCTGCACTGGCCAATCACAGCCATGCCATTAGTAGGCACGGCTGTGATGGCTTCTAAGGGTACACTAGTTAAACGCTGGTTGATTGGCTGCCCTGCAGCTGTTGAAACCGTGCCATTAAAAGCGCGCCAAAACATGAAATAGGTTACTGAACAATGGACTGTATCCCTAATATACAGTAAAATGATCGGGTCCCGTGTCCGGGTCCCGAACACCCAAAAGTCCGGTACGATCCCGAACAATACAGTCTGTGTTCGCTCAACCCTACTCAGTCTTCACCCTTTTGCTAGCGCAACTGTGGACTTCAGGGCATTTTTATACATACTGTAAATGGTGGCAATGTCCGATCCTTGTTACATTTTAGAAACAAGTTTTTCATTTTATTACCACGGTCACACATACAGTATATTCTGCTCTACAGATCCCAAACTTGCTTTACTTGGCATTGGAATTGAACTGTGGCCAGCCTGCTTTCACACCTTCTTAACTCGCCTATCCATCGCTATACGCTGGAAAAACCTGTTTGCCCCGTCCATCTCTGAAATGATTGCTATACTCAATGACCAGATGATAAATGTATAGTATTGTGCTCCTAGGATCTTATAGAGTTTATCCTGTTTAATTTATTCATAAATAATCTAGAGGAGGGGATATCTAGCACAATCTCAGTGTTTGCAGATGATTCTAAACTAAGCATGCCAATATCTTCTATGCAGGATGTGGAAACCTTACAAGCAGACCTGAACAAAATAATGGGATGGGCAACAACATGGCAGATGAGGTTTAATGTTGAAAAATATAAAGTAATGCACTTGGGCAGAAATAGAGATGGCCTTGCGGTTCGCCCGACGGTCGGTTCGCAGTGAATTTTGCTTGTTCGCTACCCGCCAATTTTGCGAACATATGGCGTTGTTTGCCGCGGCCATATTAGTTTACATTGGGGAGAACTTTGACCTATGACACAGCCGTCAGGTGGAACAGCACAGCCAATTGAAACATTTCAGCACATGGACATGCCCCCTACCTTATAAATAGACCAGAGCAGGTGGCCATTTCACATTCTGCTTTTTGTCAGCGTAGGGAAGGTTTGCTGTATGCTTCAGGGACAGATTACAAGACACAAATAGCTCTGTTAAGATCCACAAAAGTCCTTTTCAGGGCTGGTATTTCGGTATAGGTGTACTACAGTCTCATTTGAGTTTAGGGACAGGTATATAGTCTGTGCTTTAGGGGAAGTTAGAGATCGGCAGCAGTGACACAAATCGCTCTGTTAATGTCCACAAAAGTCATTTAAAGGGCTGCAAATTTTTTGGTATTGGTGTGCAGTGCACTATATAGGGGGGTAATCCACGGTATAATATACTTTGTAGAATGCATATTATAGTGGATTAGTATTGTGCACTGTGCAGCATTGTGACAGGTGTGGTGACTGAGCGTTGCTGCAGCAATACTACAAACAGTGACAAGAGCACTTTTAATGCATTATAACTGGTGTGATAAACCTGTGGCCCCCCAATACCATAGATTGAAGTGGGGTGTTATCTGAGTATACTTTCATAAGTGTATTTGTGTCCTGCAACAATATTGCCTCTTTTGCTGTGTTAACTCTAATACACACAGTGCCAAGCTCACTGGCCAATTTTTGGAACAACTGGTGTGATAGACCAGTGGACCCCCAATACCACATATTGAAGTGGGGTGTTATCTGAGTATACTTTCCTAAGTGTATTTGTGTCCTGCAACAATATTGCCTCTTTTGCTGTGTTAACTCTGATACACACAGTGCCAAACTCACTGGCCAATTTTTGGAACAACTGGTGTGATAGACCAGTGGACCCCCAATACCACATATTGAAGTGGGGTGTTATCTGGGTATACTTTCCTAAGTGTATTTGTGTCCTGCAACAATATTGCTTCTTTTGCTGTGTTAACTTTGTGTCAGGAAGGCTCTGGCAAAGGATGAGTTAAAACCCACAGGCTAATCCCGGCTCCACCCTTCTCATCAAGAAAGAGCCCTATTTAAGCTGGATCAGCACACAGGTTCAGTGCTGTTTCTTCTTCAGCTTCCCCTGTTGTTCCTGCCTCTGCTACCTGTCTCCACCTGTGAAATACCGACCCGGCTTGCTATTGACCACCCCTGCCTCCAGTCTGCATCGACCTCGGCTTGACTTTGACCATCCTTCTGCACCACCGATTTCATCTGATCTGTTTTTCCTGTGTATGACCCGGCTTGTTTAACTTGGCTTACGTTCAGTTTCTGGAAGCTCCCAGTCACACCCGCTGAATTTTCTCCACTGGAGTTCTGTGGCCACCTGATATCCTACTCTGCTATTAACCAGCACCAGCACGCCATCAGGCACTCGTGCGACTCTGTACTCCTGCGCCTCCTGTTTACACTACCAGGGGCCCCGAATCAGAGGAGTAAGAGAGACCTTCCTCAGCATATTTAGGCTCCACCCGCCAGGTACGTGATAATCTGATACACACAGTGCCAAACCCCCTGGCCAATTTTTGGAACAACTGGTGTGATAGACCAGTGGTCCCCCAATACCACATTTTGAAGTGGGGTGTTATTTAACAGTATACTTTTCTTTTTAGTCCTGCAAAAATGTGGCCTCTTTTGCTGTGTTAACTCTGCTACACACAGTGACAACAGTTACTGGCCAATTATTTTTAGAACTGGTGTAATAAGCCTCTGGCCCCCCAATACCACAGATTGAACTGGGGTGTGATCTGAGTATACTTTCATAAGTGTATTTGTGTCCTGCAACACTATTGCCTCTTTTGCTGTGTTAACTCTGATACACACAGTGCCAAACTCACTGGCCAATTTATTAAACAACTGGTGTGATAAACCAGTGCCCCCCCAATACCACATATTGAAGTGGGGTGTTATTTAACAGTATACTTTTCTAAGAGTGTATTTTAGTCCTGCAAAAATTTGGTCTATTTTGCTGTGTTAACTGTGCTACACACAGTGACAACAGTTACTGGCCAATTATTTGCAGAACTGGTGTAATAAACCTGTGGCCCCCCCAATACCACAGATTGAAGCAGAGTGTTATATACCTTTTTCCAGATATGCTGCGATTCTCTAGAGACTTTTGTCACAGGGTAATTTAAAAACATGACAGGCAGAGAAAGAGGCAGACACTTACGCAGGGGTGGTAGGGGTAGGGCAGGAACAGCAGGCCGGAGCCAAAGTGTGAAGTTTCAGAAGGCGCATGCGATTACGTCAAAGGACGCACCAGACTTGGTTGAGTGGCTCACTTAGCCTTCCTCTTATGCACCCTCCTCATCCTCTCTATCTGCACCCTCTTTACTCTCTGCTGTGTGCACCCCCAAAGACACCACCACCAACACCACCACCACATACCCTCCGCTTGAGTCACTGGAATTATCTTCCGATCCATCACAAGACATTTGTGATGCAAAGCCATTCTTGGCATTGGATCGGGAAAAGGGAGTAGCAACAGCCGCCACTCAGCAGTCTGACGACAGTACCCACATCAGCCCAAGGAGGTTGGTTCCCGTTGTTGCTGCCTACTCCGAGATCTCAAATGGAAGTGGTAAAAATGTTAGGCAGCATGGCGCTCATAGAATATGCAGGGAAATGGCAGCTGCAGTACAGGGTGAGGACATGTGTCCTAGGTGGATAACCAGGACACTGGTCAGCGTATGGCTAATAGGCTGTGGTGGAATTAGCACAAGGTGGGGATTTAAAGTCCGTGTGCAAGTCTCTGAAATTAAAAGGGGGGAGTAAAAAGTCCTGGAATCCAATAAGGGATGAGCAGGCACAGGCTGGATCCAGGGATGGATGGATAGATGGGTCATAGGGCACTCAGGACTGCTGTCCGTAGGAGTGAAGTCGACTCGGAGCAGTAAATAAAGGAAGAGGAAAGCGCCTCTTGAGTGTGGTAAAAGTACATTTTAATACAAGACAATATAGTAACTTACATGTAAGTAAGCAAGTCAGTGCATGGCGTTCCGAGGGTGGCTGTTGGTTGTTGCATCCAGGTGTCCAGGCGATAGCTTGATGTCCGGGGAACTGAAGAGACCCGCTCTAGCCTTCCGGATTCACAGGGCAACGGTGGAGACTGGTGCGGCGGCCGACGGTCGGCGACAGCGTCTGACGTCACACAGGTATGAATGGGTAGTGTGGGCAGTCTGGGCTCACAACGCGTTTCGGAGCATGCGCGAATGTCCGGTCCTGGACATGCGCACTCCTTTGTCAAGTGTCCAGATACGTCGGCCGCCACACCAGTCTCCACCATTGCCCTGTGAATCCGGAAGGCTAGAGCGGGTCTCTTCAGTTCCCCGGACACCAAGCTATCGCCTGGACAGCTGGATGCAACAACCAACAGCCGCCCTTGGAGCGCCATGCACTGACTTGCTTACTTACATGTAAGTTACTATATTGTCTTGTATTAAAATTTACTTTTACCACACTCAAGAGGCGCTTTCCTCTTCCTTTATCAAATGTAAGTGGTGGGGAAGGTGACGTGAATGATGACGTGTCTATGGACGTCACGTGGGTGGCCACAGGAGAGGAAGAGGAGGGGAGTTCAGAGGAAGAGACAGGCTGGCAGATAGGGAGGAGAGGCAGGCAGAACTTGCATTGCAGAAGAGGTACAAAGCAGACTGCAAATGTATCAAGAGCGAGCCATCAACCATGTACAGTCACATCTGGCACTCCCAGGACGCCGGCACATGGCTCCGCAGTGTGGGCTTTTTTCAAATTGTTCGGTGCTGACAACAGTGTTGCCATCTACAGCCTTTGCAGTCAATGCATAAGTCGGGGTAAACCCAACTCTCACCTAGGGACGACCGCCTTAAGAAGGCACTATCACCGAGCCCAGTGGGAGCAACACCGTCAGAACCCACAAAGCCACACTCCAGGCTCTCACCGTCCAGCCTCTTCTCCTTCTCCTCTCTCCTCCCAATTGTCCTCCACTCCACCTTCCATGATGCCGTCGTCAGGTTGTTCTGGAAAAAGGCAGGCTTCTGTGTCCCAAATGTTGGAGGGGAAAAAAATTATGACGCCGGATAACCCTGTTGCCCGACATTTGACTGCTGGCTTGTCGGAACTGAACACTACTTCCGGTTTAGCGGTATTTTCATTCTTAAATTATACCATATTAAATTAATCAGTGGAAGGACTAAGACTCTCAGATATTTAATGTTCAGTTTTAAGAGGATACAGAATAAAGGTTCGTTATTTAGTCATTTTATTTTAATTGGATCCTACCGGCTTATACATCGGCATTGACACTTCCGGAAGTACATGTTCGCAATGTAGGAGGTATTTAAAGACGAGTGTGGCGGCGCGCACGTCCCTCCTATCCCAGTGGAAGTCTTTTCAGAGGAAACGCGTCGGAGAGGAGGCGTGTCGCGCCGCCACCCACATCATTCAGTTGTCCGGGCTGCAGCCGGACATAGGATCACTAGAGGCTCCATCCATGTACGCTTTATGCAAGACCTTTTTCCTGTAAGTACAATTGCCCTTTCTTTTATTAATAAACCGAGGATAATGCACTACGGGTGGTCTATTTGCATTCATTACATGTAATCCTTGGAGTCAACAAGAGGAGTACACATCCTGGGGATCTGGGTACAACCAAGCAGATAGCCAATAACCACTTCCTGATTGAACCAGAGGAGATATCCTATGAGCATATTTATTGTCACATCCGGTAAGAGGCTCGATTGTGTGGCCACACCAGGGTGGATTTGCATGCCATTTGCGGTGATTTATTGCCTAAGAGATACATATATCTGGTAAGCAGGATAAGCAGCTGGTGTTGGGATCCTAATTCACGCAGAAGTCACTCTTTTTGGAATAATACCTCAAGCACAGTCACTTTATCACTTCAGAACACAATTTTGTTATCACTTGATGGACTTTCAATTCGTTTTGAATCACTTAAAATACAATTTTGTGTTGTTATTTATTATCATTGATGAATTTTTGTTCATTAATATTTCACCTAAGAAGAGTTACTTTATATATCAACATTTTATTTAGTTGAGCATTACAGTTACTTTTTCTTGTTTAGCGCACCAATCATCATTTATATATACTTCACTAGGCACAGTTTCTTGGTTGCAGCTTTACAATATTCATATTTTATCAGCGCACTTTTATTTAATTTCTGTCGGAACTGATAGCCCGCCAACTATTGCCATATCAACTGGTGGACTTGGAGGCCTTTCGTAAATTTGTGGCCATTGGAACACCACAATGGAAGGTCCCAGGCAGGAAATATTTCTTGCAGAAGGGCATTCTAGAGCTCTGGCACACAGTGTTGGTGCCAAGATACATCTGACCACAGACACATGGTCTAGCAAACACGGGCAGGGAAGGTATATCACTTTCACTGCCCACTGGGGGAACCTTCAGACCTTCAAGCATGTAACCCCTGGCACCCGTGCAGATTTGGTTGTACCGCCACAGATTGCATGCAGGCCTTCCTCTTCTTCTCCTCCTCCTCCTCCTCCATCCTCCCTCTCCTTTTCCGCTGCTACCGTCTCTTCCGATGCGCCGCCCAAGACCCCCAGAACCTATTCCACATGCCAGGTGAGACGTTGCCATGCTGTGCTGCGTCTGTTGTGCCTGGAAGCCAAGAGCCACACTGGTCCTGCACTCCTTTCAGCTTTGCGTTCACAGGCAGATCAGTGGCTGACACCGCTCAATTTGACAGTTGGTAAAGTGGTGTGCGACAACGGTGCCAATCTTCTGAGCGCGCTGAAACAGGGCAAAACACACGTGCCATGCATGGCACATGTCCTGAACTTGGTCGTGCAGTGATTCGTTGCCAAATACCCTGGGGTTCAGGACGTCTTTCGGCAGGCCAGGAAAATCTCGGGCCATTTTAGAAGATCTTACACAGCCATGGCTCGCCTTGTTGACATTCAGCGGCGACACAACCTGCACGTCAGGCGTCTTATTTGTGACTGCCAGACACGATGGAACTCAACGTTGCATATGTTGTTATGCAGTTAACCACTACCTGTACGAACTGTGCGGCAGGACAGGTTCTGGGGAGCTTGGGTTTTTTTCACCTCGCCAGTGGCTGCTCATGCGGGACGCATTCAGACTTCTGCGGCCATTCGATGAGATCACTAAACTGATCAGTCACGGCCAGGGCGCCATCAGTGACATCATACCTTACGCCTTCTTTCTGGAGCGTGCATTATGTCGTGTCATTGATCAAGCCATCGAGGAGCAGGAGCAGGAAGATGAGGAAGTTGCAATGTTGGATGAATTCCCAGTGGGTGCTACTCCATCTGAGACATGTCAACAACAGGAGTCTGAAGAAGTGTCAGAGGAGGATGGTGCCAGGGGGGGATGAGGAGGAGCAAGAAGAGCATGCTTTAAACCTTTCTGGGATCCCTGGTGTTATCCGTGGATGGGGGGAGGAGAACGAGGACAACATTATCCTGGATGATGATCTGGAAGCAGGCCACTACACCGCTTCCAATTTAGTGCGAATGGGGGCCTTCATGCTCCAGTGTTTTAAGGGGGACACCCGTATAAAAAGCATAAAGGCCAAGGACCAGTACTGGGTGGCAACGTACTTAGACCCCCAGTACAAACAAAAAATGGCGGAAATGTTACCACAATCACAGAGGGAGGTCAGAAGGCAGCACTTCCAGGCCTTGCTGCAGGAAATGCTGCATTCTGCTTTTGCGTGCGCTGGCAGAGGAATTTCCACTCACAGAGGTACAGTTGCGGGTAGCAATCCAACAGCGCCTGCAAGAAGAGGGCGGTTTGAATATGTTTTGGTCACTTCAGATATGAGATCCTTCTTTCAGCCGACCCATCGACAGTTGTACTCTGGATCCAGCATCAAGGAACGCCTAGACCGACAGGTGTCTGACTACATCGGGTTAACGGCCGATGTGGACGCTCTGAGGAGTAATGAACCCCTGGACTACTGGGTGGACAGGCTTGACCTCTGGCCAGAGCTTGCACAATTTGCAATGGAAATGTTGGCTTGCCCCCGTCCAGTGTCCTGTCCGAAAGGACGTTCAGCGCAGCAGCGGGGATCGTGACCGATAAGCGCACTTGCCAGCTCATGACAGCGTAGACTACCTCACATTTATAAAAATGAATGAGGCGTGAATCTCTGAGGAATTCAACACATGTGACCAGTAGACCATGTTTCATTGAAATTCCTCATGACAGGCCACAAATATTCGCCAGACCGCCATCCACCCACAACAATTCCTGGTCGTTGTCTTCGCTAAATACAACGGCATAAAAGGCATTTCATGTCCATGGAATGCCAAATTTTTGGGGCCTTTCATGGCTGACAATTATTTTTTCTGTGAATGCCTAATGAACCTTCAGCCCCAGAATACTACGTTCTTAGCTGTCAGGTAAACCCATGTGGGCTAATTTTTGGAGCCTATAGTGGCCGACACTTACTTCTGTATCCTGTGAATGCCTAATGTACCTCCAGCCACCAAATACTACGTTCTCAGCTGTCAGGTAAACTCATGTGGGCTAATTTTTAGGGCCTATACTGGCCGACACTTCTGTATCCTGTGAATGCCTAATGTACCTCCAGTCACGGAAATACTACGTTCTTAGCTGTCAGGTAAACCCATGTGGGCTAATTTTTGGGGCCTATAGTGGCTGACACTTACTTCTGTATCCTGTGAATGCCTAATGTACCTCCAGCCACCGAATACTATGTTCTTAGCTGTCAAGTAAACCCATGTGGGCTAATTTTTGGGGCCTATACTGGCCGACACATACTTCTGTATCCTGTGAATGCCTAATGTACCTCCATCCATCAAATACTACATTCTTAGCTGTCAGGCAAACCCATGTGGGCTAATTTTTGGGGCCTTTCATGGCCGACACTTACTTCTGTATCCTGTGAATGCCTAATGTACCTTAAGACAAAGAATACAATGTTCTTAGCTGTCAGGTAAACACATGTGGGCAAATTTTTGGGGCCTGAGATGGCCGACACTTACTTATTTATCCTGTGAAAGCCTAATTTTTCAGACTGGAATTGAAAATCAATGGGTCTGTAAAGGTTCCACCAAATTGTGGAATGGATGCGGACCCATTTTACAGATGTGTGAATAGACCCTATATGTATTTGACATGTATTTTCCGGCTGCTGTCAGTTCTGTCTGATTTATGGAAAAAAAAAATAATTTTTGCTGTAAAAAAAAAAACACGTAGGGCAACTTTTACAATTGCAATACTTCTGTTAAGACATTGTCCATGTGCTGGGACTATTTGTGCACAGCTAGTAAGTATTTTGTAGCTGCAAATATGACCTAAAGGTTTTTAAAGTTCGCCTCCCATTAAAGTCAATGGGGCCCGCTGCGAACTCGCGGATCGCAGACTTTTGAGAAAATTTGCGGCTGACATTCGCAAACTGCCCCGGCCGATGTTCATCGATTACTAGTCAGAAATACGAAAGCAAGCTACTCACTAGGTGGGAAACCTCTGTGTGAATCTAAGATGGAAAAGGACCTGGGGGTACTAGTGGACAACCGGCTTCACAAGTCGCTGCAAGCAAAGCCAACAGAATACTGGGATGTATAAAAAAGGGGATTCACTCCAGAAATAAAGAGATTATTCTAACACTCTACAAGACTCTGGTCCGGCCCCATCTGGAGTATGCTGTCCTGTTCTGGGCACCCGTCCTCAGGAAGGATGTGCTGGAACTGGAGAGTCCAGAGAAGGGCAACAAAAATAATTAGGGGAATGTAGAACATCAGCTATGAGGAAAGACTAAAAACATTGAACTTTAAGCCCCGTACACACGTACCGATTGTCGGCCGTAAATATTCGGCCGACGACCGATCGGTCGATTGTAGGCTTGTTAGTATGATGCTTCCGACAGCCGACAGCGCATTTTCGGCCAAACAGAATCTGTCGTGCAGGCATTAAAATTTTTGTTGGCCAACACCAGAACGGCCGATTGTTTGCCAGTCAGTACAGATTTCGGCCGACAGACAGCAGATTTGCAAGACTGGGCATGCTCAGAAAAGAAAAAAGACAAGGAAAGTTAACCATCACATGACATCACTTCTGCAGTCGGCTGTTGTTGGCCGACAAAATTCGTGTGCAGTCTTTTGCCGTTTTCAACAGACAGGACAGCCCTGGATAAAAGACGGCCGATCGTTCGGCCGACGATCGGTACGCGTGTACGAGGCATTATTCTCTCTGGAGAAGAGATACTTGAGGGGGGATATGATGTCAATGTACAAATACCGTACTGGTGATGACCCTAGCATAAGGAACAAACTTTTCAGAGAAAGAGAATACAAAAAGACACGTGGCCGATAACTAAAACCAGAGGAAAAAAACGGTTTAACCTTAAAATACGTAAGGGGTTCTTCACTGTCAGAGCAGTAAGGATGTGGAATTCTCTTCCACAAGCAGTCGTATAAGCAGGGATCATCGATAGTTTCAAAAAACTATTAGATGGGCACCTTAAAGACCACAACAAACAGGGATATACAATGTACGGTTAACAGCAAACACACACACACACACATCATAGGTTGAACTGGATGGACTGATGTCTTTTTTCAACCTCACAAACTATGTAACTATGTATGCTCTGTTTTATCTTTCCTCAAAGTAATTCAGAAAAATAGGGACATTTTCAGCTTTATAGCCTTAGACTTTGGGCAAATCTAATGTCTGAAAAAGGTGAAGCACCATTTATTGATTTCCCTGGTCCTAATACTTCAAGTTGTGCACACTGCACTCATGTTCAACAGGGAAGCAGTAACCAGACTGCTTCCCTGCTGAACATGAGTGAACATGAACTTGAACATGAACATCGGTGCAGTGTGCACAATGTGAAGTATTAGGACCAGGGAAATCAATAAATTGTGCTTTATATTTTACAGACATTAGATTTGCCCAAAGCCTAAGGCTATAAAGGTGAAACGTCCCCTAATTCTCTAAATTAATTTGAGGAAAGATAAAACTGAGCATACAGAGGAGAATTACAAGCCATTGAATTTCTAACACCCACAAGCATTGATGATTATGGATGGAGGTGAGCAGTTAGCACACACATAGGTATCACCAAGGAAGAGCACCTTAATCACTTTAATTTGTTGGTAGAGGATTTATATGATTAAAGGACTTCACTACTAGAGGGAATAGAGTTTGAATAATCACTATAATTTTGAATTTTTTTGGACACTTTTATTTGCAAGTTCTAAGTGTTTGTTGATTTATTTAGTTCATAAATTATTATTTTATTTATTGATCATTTGCACAGATTGTGACATAACGCAGATATAAGCTAGATTTGGTATACTCAATGACTGCTTTGTTGTGGTTTCTCACTATACATATTTGATACTAGTGATGAGCCCGAACACTCCAGTGTGCAGTTCGCACCAGAACATCTCGAACAGGGGAAATGTTCTAACGAACATACGAACAATCACAAGTCCTCATTTTAAGGCTTAAATTTAAGTGACTATTAATCACCCGCTAGGCCAAGGATTTAAACTTACAGTCTCTCAGCCTCTCACATTCTAACAGCTACGCCACCAAAGCAGCTGAGTAACCTAAGCCTCTCTCTGCCTAATAATTCTCTATCTGACATTGACAGCTCTTTTATAGGGCTCTGACATCATCAGCGCCCCATAATCCATTTCTCCGGTGCAATGAATAAATTAGTGACGTCACTTCAGAAGGGGTGGGGAAATAAATAGGTTTTAATTAAAATCCATAATTAATCACCTGCTGGCCTGGGGATTCAAACTCACAAACTTTTGTTTACAAGTCTGTTACTCTATCAGCTAGGTCACCCAGCCAGAGATAAGTAGGTAGGTAGGTAGGTAGGTAGGTAGGTAGGTAGGTAGGTAGGTAGGTAGGTAGGTAGGTAGGTAGGTAGGTAGGTAGGTAGGTAGGTAGGTAGGTAGGTAGGTAGGTAGGTAGGTAGGTAGGTAGGTAGGTAGGTAGATAGGTAGGTAGATAGATAGATAGATAGATAGATAGATAGATAGATAGATAGATAGATAGATAGATAGATAGATAGATAGATAGATAGATAGATAGATAGATAGATAGATAGATAGATAGATAGATAGATAGATAGATAGATAGATAGATAGATAGATAGATAGATAGATAGATAGATAGATAGATAGATAGATAGAAATAACTTTGATCTCAACAAACTAAAAAGCAAAAATCTCTCTCTCTTCCTGCTTGGGATTCAATCTCACAATCATCGCAGGTCTGGTATTCTACCAGCTACGCCACCATCAAGTACAGCTAGGTTAAATACACTTTCCTTGCCTAACTAACTACTAACTAACTAACTCCTATCTCCTATCTCCTATCTCACATCTCACCCTACACACAGTGGATGAGATAAAAGTTTGGGAGCAGGCTTATGGGCGTAGGTGGTAGAATACCCAACTTGGCATGATTAGAGTTGTGAGTTCAAATCCCCCTACCAGCCAGTGATTTTACTGGAATTCAGTCAAAGAGTCCATGATAACGCAGGAACTCAAAGTTCCTGCGAAGAAGCCCATTTGTTCGTCATTTGACAAACAAGCGAACAGCCAATGTTCGAGTCGAACTTACGTTCAACTCGAACTCTCGAAGCTCATCCCTATTTGATACTGATTTATTGTGACACATTATTTTCGACAAGTATGAGAAGAAATAGATTACGTTCATAAGTTCTTTGTACATTTTCATATAAACAGTTGTCAAATACTTTGTACCTATTTGATTGGTCCTCTCCGGACTAACCTATGTTGATTGTGTAATTGTCTCCTCCATGTTTGTTATGTTGGTACTCCTTAAAAATCAATAAAATTCATTGGAAAAAAATAAATAAAATGATTTCCTGCACAGATCCGGCATGTACTGTCCAATACAGTAATGTTAGCAGATGTGCAGATACAAACATTGCTGACAAGTTTAAAAGCAACTACTTAAAGAAGACTTCAACAAAATGGCACCACTTGTTCTTTGTAGCTGAATTATTTAAAGTTCTGTTAATTCTGATCTGCACTCATACTAGAAAAGTAAAGCTAAAAAAAAAATCCACCTAGACTGTACTGAGCCACTTATTGGACACACCATATTACATACAATGCATTGAAGTGATCACTTACCTGCGTGTACCGATACAGACTAAGTAACTGAGCCAACACATGACTTGAATGGAAATTACTGTCACCAATAAAACCAGCCACTTCTCCACGTCCCTTACAATAATAGTTGGGAGCTTCATTTTCTCTAGACAATATCTTTATGGCATAACCCAAAGTTTTCATTGGATCAGAACAAGTACTAAATATATGATAGCCCAGGGTCACATTCGGCAGAAGATCGGGGTTATTGTTAATTTCATTAACAACTAATTTTATCAGCAAAATGCTTTTGTACTCTTCAATGTCAACACTGCAGGATATTGAGAGGTTTTCAAACAACACAAAATGGTTACTTATGAGATTACAGTTTGGCCACATCCCACAAAACTAACACAAAAAGTTTTTCTCAGAAAACAAAGGAAAGAGAAAGGAATAGAAATTATATGAAAAAAAAAAAAAACTTGATAGAGCCACTATTGTATAAATGTCCTGGTTTGGAAATCCAATAATGATGTGTCATTTGGATGTTGGGGTATGACCCAAAGCAAGGGACAAAGTCTACCTGATCCCCGTGTATCAAATAAGGTAGGCGTGCAGATATTCTGTTCACTAAGGGCCTGATTCATAGTACGGCGAATTGGCGTTTCGGCGTGATTTTGCGAAGCGGCGATTATTTAAGTCTGAAATTGGCATTCAAAGAACGGCGGGCGGAAAATAGCGCCTAGTGTGAGATTCATTAAGATGCAATATGGTCAGAGCGCGACTTAAAACCACGCCAGCTAAAAGCTCGACTAAAGTTTAGCCAAATTTTCCCCTGTACCCCCAAAAATCCCAAATCACTGTGGAAGGTGTGGAAGTCAATTTGGAGATGACTTGCGTTTAAAAAATCTCAAAAACTGACTTAGAAAGAGAGATATCTGCGAAAGTGTGGAAAGGTTAAACAGCTCCTCCAGCCGCGAGCTGCGAACTCGCGAATGTGCGCATGCGCAACGCCAAATTGGCTCAAAAAATTTCGCCAGCGCGATTTTGGGTCAATTTTTTTTTGAATACCGCTTGCAAATCCGCTGTCTCGCCCATAGAAAATGGCAAAAACCGGCGGAATTGGAAAAACATGCACACTTCCAACAAGGGATCCTTTAGTAAACACCATCACATTCCATACACCTTTCCTGCTAACTCCGAAATCATAGCAGTCAAATCTACAGTGTTTATATAGAACCTCCACATTCTCTGAAAAAACCCACAAAATATTACATTGGGGAATTGGTCGTCAGATAGAAAAAAAATAGATGTAAAACATATTTCAAAGAAAGATTATTAGCATTTCACACATATCAAGGAAATGTCACAATTTTGACAATATTTTATGTGTTTCCAAAGAATGTTTTTAGAAATATATTGCAAATACTACCTTTTCTTCCATATGGGTATGGCCAAGTGTTACCATTTTACTACACATTTAACTGAAGGTATATATATATATATCCCTTATACTTGGCTAATTAGCAAAGTATGCCCAACAAACAAATAGAGCTTTAGCTCACAATATTGCTACATATTGACTTTATGTGGCATCTTTTGTATTTTGTTCATGTCTTTAGATTAAAAGTTTGCTGATACACATGCCTTTTTCAAACATGAACAAAATTAATGATGTCAACATTTGGAGGATTGGAAATATCCAAGTGTTGCCCATACAGAGGGCACCTTCCGGATTCGAACTTACAAACCTACAGCAGGAAGGCAGACTCCCTAATCATTGTGCTATTTCTCAGTGAGCGTTGGGTGTTTTCCTCATGCCGTCAAAATGCTCACATGGGAACAGGGGCCATTGAACTGAATAGGATTGGATTTTTTGCCTGTTTTGGGAGCTGATCCTTGAGCTGGACAAATCCCCCTCAAACGCCCCCAAACGGGCTACGTTCACATGTACGTGTTTGTGGTCTGTTTTTGGGGCTTTTGTAGGTGATTTCATATAACAATGCCTGCCCAAAAAATGCATGTCAAAACGCCTGTGAAAACGCCAGCCAAAATGCACATAAGAACGCCTGATATAATTGCCACGCCAAATTTAGGGATGTTCATGAGTGATGAGTCAGATTGTTGGCTTACATATCTGGTCAATTGTCACAATCTCACTTCCCAAATCCCAAAAGGTGTGTTTCAATTGTTTACCTAAATATATATTTCTCTCTCTCTCACGTAATTGTATATATATGTATGTATTCCTGTATCTAAACATTCTAAATAATGACTAGCAAACTTGAATAGAGAATTTTTTCAATTCACATATACTATACACACCTACATACATTTCTATTCCTCATTTCTATTTCCCTTGTTTTGGCAACTGAGCATGCTCCAAAACACACAGGACACACACAGTTAATTTTTGGACTGGGCGTTACCATTCTGGGTGTGTTTGCTTGGATTATATATAGCTCACTCAGACATCAGGAAAGATTTGACCTACGAAGAGGTCCAATATATTTGTGTGTCACATGCTTTATGGGTAACATTTTTGGCCCTTTGTTATTTATGGAGGTGAGATTTGGCTGTGTTGTGTGTTGACTCTCTGTATGTATTTATTGCTGTTATCATAATTCTGTCAATCTGCACATGCATCTGTTGATTATGGGCTCTTTGTCGATGTATATGGTCTAAATGTTGTACAAAGGTTGTTTTGGTTTGAAAAATACAAATGTAATAAACAGCATGTTTCCAATTTTTTTTTTAAAATGTCTTCATGTGTCTAAATAAAGTTTTCTGGTGTCCACAAATGTATGTATTTGTATTTCTTTTTCTAAGTTAAATCTGCTTAATGGTTGTGTATGTTCACTATTCGCGAATTCGCGAATATACAAAACCGCGTTCTCACATTTATACATGAAACCGGAAACGAAACTTTTGGTGCGTGCACACGTTTCCGGAAATTGTCCAGGCCCTGTCTTAAGAGTGCATCATGGCTCCTGCACTGTTTACTGCCGAAATAGTGGCATTTGTGTGTAAGGTAAGGAGGGGGTGTGAATGTGCAGGGTGCGGGGTGCGGGATGGGGGATGGGTGGGTCGCTTATCTAGCGGGTGTGCAAGAAACTTTTGGTCTGCTGATCTGCGCATGCACTTTCTGCCTATTAGACGTGATCTAGAAGCTTCCTGTTATAGAAACTTCCTAGATGCGAACCTGTTCCCTATATATATGTATGTATGTATGTATGTATGTATGTATATGTGTATATATGTGTGTGTGTGTGTGTGTGTGTGTGTATATGTATGTATGTATGTATGTATGTATGTGTGTATATATATATATATATATATATGTATGTGTATATAAAAAATATATATTATACAAAATATATATATTAGACAATATATATACTATGTATATATTATATACAATATATATACATTAGATACATTATAGAATATGTTATATACCATATCTTAGTGTATATAATAGGGAACAGGTTTACATCTCTGAACTTTCTATATAGATATAGATAGGCATACCCTGCTTTAAGTACACTCACTTTATATACAATCGTGAGTAATGCCCCATACACACGTGCAGATTATCTGCAGACTTTTGTCTGCAGACTTACCAAAACCATATAATATGAGGTCAAACCTAAACACTTTCAATTTGTATGCAATCCGGCAGGCCCTTGCACTACATAGAAAAGGTAAGTCTGCAGACAAAAGTCTGCAGATAATCTGCACGTGTGTATGGGGCATAAGGACACAGCTTGTTCAGCTTGCCATGACACTGCTCACAAACCATAAGTGACAGGGATAACAAACTTAGGGAGCAACGACAGGGTACCCAGGACTACACCATATCCATTTTGTGGCTGGCCAGCTTGCCTAGGTAATCTATCATGTCATAGTCCTGGATCCCCTTAACATGCTCCCACATGGTTTGGGAGTAAGGCTATGTCAATGTGGCCAAAATTTACAATGGAGCTGGTGTATTTTCATGCATCGAGAAAAGAAAAAAGGGATTGCTTCACTTTAAGTACATTTTCAGTTTACATACATGCCCTGGTCCCATTGTGTACTTAAAGTGGGCTATGCCTGTATATAGATAGATTTGATTCGTTTCAACTTTTACACAAAATGAAACCCAATTATCTGTGACAGATTGCTCTGACGCTTTGGAATCTGTCTCGATAAAGACAAATGTATTGACCCTTTTCATATATGCAAGATTAGAAACATTATATTCCCGAAATGCATAATGCCAAAAATTATTGCCTTACATACATCCATACACACTGCAAGCTCTGCACCGTTTGTCTTGTCTGACACTCTTACCATCATAAGCTGGATCTGCACACAGCAGCTAATTGGTTCACCTGAGATGGAATCAGTGATCACAAAAATCTGGAATGGTCATGTCTTCAAAGGATTGCCTTGAACAAATCACCTCTAAAAGAAACACATGAGTGTATAATCACTTGTCTCAATGGATCACATTACCAACACACCCATCTCACACTGCCATATGATAATGAATGGGGGTGTCCATTGCAAGTTAAATACACCCCCAGATCACATTGCTTTGTTAATTTACAGATCTAACTGGAATCTGATGGCACTGCTGTGAACCACTATGCCATCAAATTCTGCTGGGGACCTTTAAAAAGGATTATGTGTGATTGTGTGGATAATTATGCCACCTTAAATTTGCATCTCCCACATACCATGTGCAACTCTTGCAGGAATTGTGAATCAAGGATAATTCAGCACAGCTTAATGAACAGACACATTGAGGAGTGTAGGAACACACCGTCAGATTACCCGATCACACTATGGGGTTTTAACTCCTCCATAATTTTGCCACTTTGGAAACCAAGTGCTTACTTTATGTATACTTTTTAGACGGAACTACAATTTCTAGTAGGGTGATATCATTGCATGAGATTTTCCCTCACTTCCTGTCTTAGTGTCACCAAGACAGGAAGTGAGGGGAATATCACTGTGGGGAAATAGCTTGCAATTGTTGCCTTATAATGTCCATAGTATATATAAAAGGAAAGAATTGCTGGCTATATCCCCACGGGAGATTCCCTCACTTCCTGTCCTGGTGACACCAAGACAGGAAGTGAAGGGAAATCTCCTGCAATGATATAACACTGTTACATGTTCTAGTTATGTAGCAAACTTAAGAATATACAAAGCAAACATCTTTTTTTTTCCATTTTGGCAAAATCATGGATTAATTAAAAAACTATCTTTGTTTGTCCCGTGGCTTGCAGGAAAAACATTTTGCCTTGATTCCACCATCAACACAGACAGGGGAAACCCTCCTGCGGAGCCATTGTGTTCTCCCGGTGCTGCCCCTGCCAGGAAAACACAGTGATTATTGCTAGTGGCTACAAGAGATGCTAGCGATAAGTGTGTGTAAAATCTGACAGACTGGTTGTACGTTGTCCTCCAGGTGATCGACCAATCAACTTGGGTACCTTCAGCCTGGCCATACACAGTTTAAATCTGCATCTCAAATGAAGCAATCCCATTTACATATAACACTCCATAAAGGAGAATTGAGGGGCTTATCAGGTCTGCGTCAAAAATTAACAGCCACACCCAATCAGACAGCTCGTGTTAAAAGGGACCTGAAAAGCAATCTGCATGGCTTGCTTTTCCAAGCATTGGCTAGTTTAGTGAGCCTGGACTAATAACAGTCACTGTAATGCTACCCATACTGCTGTCCTTTTAACATGGTGACAAAAGTTGATACCTATGCTACATGTGTGTAAAGTTACTTGCACCCTGCTAAATGGACAGCAATAAGGTTGTAAATACAGTGACTGCCTGTCCCCCCCTGATGGCGGCCCTGGGTGTGTCATGAAAGGCCGATTGAGAAAATGGCTATATCATGTAGAGGAAATCACCAGTGTGGGGCAACCTATGTCATGGAGGTAGATTTGGACATCGATGTATATGTATCACCAGAAATGGAATTCTTTGTTCTACAATATCTCAAAGACGACCTAGCATGTTATTTGAAGACTGTACTATTTTGGACATACTTGGACTCAAACATACACTGCTCTTTCCACAGCTCCTCCTCCTCTGGGGGTATGATAATGTATATACGCATCTTCACCAAAAGCACAAGATGATGTGTCGTCTCCGGATGAGGCTGCAGCGGAGATTTCAGTTCCTGCCTGATATAGTGGATCTGCAGCGGGCCTGGAGTGATGCCAAAAGGCGCTCACCCAAGCTCCTGCTAAAGGCTGTGGAGCAAATCTCCGGTAAGTAAAAATATACATTACATGTGACCAGATAGGTTACAATTTTTTGGGTAGGTGGACATGTGTTTAGCTATGCAACAACACTAATACCAACACCCCCCCCCCCTCCCTCTCGCTCCTACCTTTCCTACCTCCATCAAGTGTCTCTTCACAACCTTTAATACTACTATGTACATTCGTATTTTTTATGTTTCTTTTTTTTCTTCTGCTTCTAGCCAAAGCGGACGGACGGCACCCTCTTGTGCTTTTGGTGAAGAAGGGGAGGAGGAGGACGGCCACACTACAATACGCAATCAGAGGCAGCGAGCCATTTGAGCAGCTGAAAATTGTGGATCGTAAGTAGAAAATAAAAATGATAGAAATTTCTAATCTCTAATCACATTTTACAGAGCCCCCTTTACATCGGAGTCTCCAGACTTACTACACTGTAAGAGGGAAGTGTGAAGTCTCTGATGTAAGGAGAGTTCTGGGAACCATTATTTGAGGGGGGAAGCTGGGGACTCTGGTGTAAAAGGGAACTCTGTGTTCCCCAAAGCTCCCCCATACATCTGAGCTTACAGAGACCCTCTTACACTTCCCTTCCTCAGTCCACCACAGTCAAGGGCACAACAAGTCCCACTGCAGAAGGCTACCTGCTTGGACTTGTAATCCTCTCTGTAGGGGAATGAGGAAATACTGCCTGCTATGCTAAGACTTGTAGTGCCCTCTGTTAGGGACTAAGGATTCCTCAGTCCTCAACATTCTAGGGCACTATAAGTCTCAGCATAGTGGGCTGTCATACCTCAGTCCCTCACAGCTCGGGTCAAAAACAACACAGTTAAACATCTAAAGGACAACTCCAAACAAAACTACCAATAATGGACAGAGTCCATATGCTCTATAATGTCAAAGACCCGCTACCACTCACCTTCCACCTCTGGTGCTGTCATTGTGTAGGGCAAAGGGCTCCATCTACACCATGTTTGGCTTTCATGTCAGATAGGCAGGACTTGCTCAGCTCCACTCTCTTCCTTGGCAATTGACTCTGGCGTCATTGTGGATCTTTCCTCCTCTAGAAAACCCCCAGGGGCCCTCTCCTTGTCCCCCAGCCACCCAGGGCCTTCTTCTCCTCCTCCTCCACCAACCATTTTCAGACTCTTCCAACTTCCCTGGGGCTACTCAACCACTTTGCATAGTGGACACAACAAATCTATGACCAGCCTGCAAAATATCAAGTCTGGGCCTGGTTACCTGTATGTTCCGGGTCCAGGGCGGAGCTCTCCTCCCAGAGCAACAACTGATGATAGCAGAGTGAGTTGACCGGCCAGTCACTTCCTACTGGTGCAGGTACACACCTACCGATTCCTCCACATCTTAGGATAACATGATCAGACGGCCAATCCCCAGGCAGAGAAGGAGGAGTAAGTGTCAGCGGACAACAGACACCTGGCAGACGCAGTGAAGGGACTGCAGCACACTGCTGCAACTTTTTGATCCGAGGATTGAAAGCAATCTTTTACTTGGGAGATTTCCCTGACTGCGCCCTTCGAAATGTTGGTGCTCCGCCACTGGCCGCAAGGCCCCTGTAGGTGCGAGGCCTTAGGCGCCTGCTTAATTTGCATGGTGCCCTCCTGTTTTAAAACATGGTCAATGCATCTCATTGGTGTAAGTGCACTTCTATGTTCTGAATTGTAGGGGCATTGAGTATGGTGCTAGCATGATGAGAGGTTACTGCCTATTTGTGTCCATAAATAATATATAATGTTTTTCTTTTATTTTAGAAACCAGTGATCAGGATGTGGAGGCTCAGCCTTCTCAGGCCCCCTGTAAGTAATGTGGATGTGCTGGTGTGTTGTGTATTAGGTCGAACTTGGAGGAATGATTGTTTGTTTTGTTTTCTTTTGTGGTTGATGTAACTTCAGCAAGAGAGGAGCCTCAGGCAGGGCCAAGTCGCCTGGATCCGGGCCAGGAACAAACTGTTGGCCAAGAAGAGGCCAATTGGTCCGACTCGGATGAGGACCTGGGCTCTCCTCAAAGGGGAAGTAAGTATTCTACATGTGTTTGTGTGTTCAATGTGTCCTGGTAAATATAAGGGCTGTAATATATATATTTTGACATTGGGGTTTTGTAGCAGCTGACATTGAGGATGTTTGTTGTGGAGGACTGGGGAAGAGGGGCCACTGCTTACCCAGTCCACTGTAACTACTACCTTCAATGTTTCCAGACTACTTTCTGTGTGCCTTTATCAAATAGCTTTTGTTCAAGGATTGTATTTGTGTCTTTGTGTTTCTAGGAGATACAACGCCATCCCCCCATGAAGGGACACCATCCCCCCATGTAGGGTCTCCCCCATCCTCCCCCACTCCAGGCTCCCCTGAACTAGTCTGTAAGTACCTAAAATTAGATTCTCACATGAATTGTGTGTGCTAGGATGATGTGTATCTAGGATAATCTAAGTTGGAGTCAAAGCAAGTGTAGTTTTGCTATATGTGACAGGAAGGTTGGTCATGAAACACTCTTGCTTAACCTTCATGTTTGAAAGGTGGTTTTGGGGAGCATTACAGGACATGTTATCTTTTGTAAGTTATCTCAAGCCACCCTATTCTAAATTGGTGTTAGTTTCTCTACATTGGAAATGGTGTGCTTTGTACTTGTAAATTTTTAGGGGACATTGTAATTTAATCATGTCCTGATTTAGTCAACACTGAAAATGTGTGTTTGTCAATCTTTCATAAATACTCTTCCTCGGTAATGTACCACATTCCAGTTCACAATTTGTGTTCTTTTTGTGCAGTTTCTCCAGAGCCAGCCACGCCATCCACTTCAGGGGCCCCAAAAAAACCTGATGATGGTAAGTTGTGTGCTTTTCCAGTAATGTGTCTACTTAGTAAGTGGAGAAATGCTAACTGTGTATGTCCCCGCTCAGGCTTCAAGTTGTTCTAAAGGCAGCGGGTTCTTTATGTGAATGCATTCTATGCATTAGTATTCCAAGTGATAGGTGTGCATATTCCCCCTAAGACTTACTGGGACCATTTTTTACGGTCCAAATTTTTGCACTAATACTTGTCTGGAACAGACTCCCCCTCCTCCTTAACTGAGGTGACAGCATGCCAATATTGCCTCCTGATGCTGTCACTCCTAATCATTGAGACCATTGGAAGGGAGGGGGGCAAGGCTGGCTCACAGCCTAGTGCCTGAACAGGCACAGGGTGCTTGGCTTCATCTCATGTGCCTCCATAGCAAGCTGCCTGCTGTGGGGTCAAACAACAGGAGGGAGGTGCCTAGAGGTGTGTACAGGGGCCATGTAAAAAGGAGGATTGTTATTTCTCTTGTCCCCAAAAACCTAGAGAGTGTAAGTCTAACCTGATTAGTTTTCCGCAGCCCTCCCAAAATGATATGTCTCCAACACTTAGAACAGGCAGGGCTGAGGCACCAAAAACATCAGAAAAACACAATCAGCACAAAAGCAGGGAGTACGTATCCTTAACGCTACAAGCTTCACCCAGAAGAATGACGCTTGCACTGTACAAATCTGCATCACCACCATATCAATGTCTAAATAAAACTTTCAGGGAAATGTGGAGGGGTAATGAGTGGGTGTTAGAGCGTTTTCATGACTGCGTAACCTACAGTTAGCGTGAGTCCATTTGTTGATAAACTTTTTCTTCTCTCTTAACACAGCTGGGATGGCGGAAAGGAGATCAGGGGAGCAGACACATCTGCTCCGTCCAGAACTGGCCCTCAAAATTCCTAAGGGTGAGTCTCTACTATGTGTCAGGTTCAATCTATAGACAGTAAGAGGGAGAGAGAACGCTCCACAGATTCCAATGGTGATAGAGATAAATGTGTGCACATGTATCGTGTTGACCAATTGAACCCAAAACACCTTACATTCTTCAAAATGATTGCTTGTGTTTACATGCAGAAAAGCATTTTACTTAGCTTTGGTGGAACTGCTACTAACATTCCAAGCCATCTTATGTAACCTTTTGAACAATTTGCTGTGAAAGTTTGAGTTTAAGGTTTACAACAGCAATTTAGCATATTTGCTTCAGAGTGTTGATAAAAGCCAACCAATAGACTCCTAAGCATATTTGTTGAGGCACATTAATTACAATCCTTGTTTGGATCATTTTGCCTAAAACTAATTGTCATGTTTTTTTCTACCCAGGGCACACCCACCTCACCTACGAGGTCCTCCTGGATTATATGAGGTGGTGCGGAGACCGAATTCTCTATTTGGAACACCTTTGTGGCGTGGATCCAGACCCTAAGGAGCCATTCGTTAGGAATGTCACACCTTTAAAAAGATCCTAGTATTTTTTTTTTTGTTTGTTTACTTATGTTGCACGTTGCAACACAAAGAAATGTCACATTTGTAATTGTTGCCCATTATAAACAAAAATCTAACAAAAAAATCAAAAAAAGTTTAAAAAAAACCCCTTTTTTTTGGGACCCAAAAAAACAAAAAAAAAAAAAAAAGCCTTGTTTTTGGCAACCAAAAAAATATAAAAATTAAAAAAAACCCATTTTTTGGGACCCAAAAAAACAAAAAAAAACAAAAAAAGCCTTGTTTTTGGCAACCCAAAAAAATATAAAAATTAAAAAAAAACCCTTTTTTTGGGACCCAAAAAAACAAAAAAAAACAAAAAAAGCCTTGTTTTTGGCAACCAAAAAAAATATAAAAATTAAAAAAAAACCCTTTTTTTGGGACCCAAAAAAACAAAAAAAAACAAAAAAAGCCTTGTTTTTGGCAACCAAAAAAAATATAAAAATTAAAAAAAACCCCTTTTTTTGGGACCCAAAAAAACAAAAAAAAACAAAAAAAGCCTTGTTTTTGGCAACCAAAAAAAATATAAAAATTAAAAAAAAACCCTTTTTTTGGGACCCAAAAAAACAAAAAAAACAAAAAAAGCCTTGTTTTTGGCAACCCAAAAAAAAAATGTTTACAAAAAAGCCTTGTTGTTTTTGGCAACGGAAAAAACCAAAAATGTTTACAAAAAAGCCTTGTTGTTTTTGGTAACAAACTAAACCAAAAATGTTTACAAAAAAGCCTTGTTGTTTTTGGTAACAAACTAAACCAAAAATGTTTACAAAAAAGCCTTGTTGTTTTTGGTAACAAACTAAACCAAAAATGTTTACAAAAAAGCCTTGTTGTTTTTGGTAACAAACTAAACCAAAAATGTTTACAAAAAAGCCTTGTTGTTTTTGGTAACAAACTAAACCAAAAATGTTTACAAAAAAGCCTTGTTGTTTTTGGCAACGGAAAAAACCAAAAATGTTTACAAAAAAGCCTTGTTGTTTTTGGCAACGGAAAAAACCAAAAATGTTTACAAAAAAGCCTTGTTGTTTTTGGTAACAAACTAAACCAAAAATGTTTACAAAAAAGCCTTGTTGTTTTTGGCAACGGAAAAAACCAAAAATGTTTACAAAAAAGCCTTGTTGTTTTTGGTAACAAACTAAACCAAAAATGTTTACAAAAAAGCCTTGTTGTTTTTGGTAACAAACTAAACCAAAAATGTTTACAAAAAAGCCTTGTTGTTTTTGGTAACAAACTAAACCAAAAATGTTTACAAAAAAGCCTTGTTGTTTTTGGTAACAAACTAAACCAAAAATGTTTACAAAAAAGCCTTGTTGTTTTTGGCAACGGAAAAAACCAAAAATGTTTACAAAAAAGCCTTGTTGTTTTTGGTAACAAACTAAACCAAAAATGTTTACAAAAAAGCCTTGTTGTTTTTGGTAACAAACTAAACCAAAAATGTTTACAAAAAAGCCTTGTTGTTTTTGGTAACAAACTAAACCAAAAATGTTTACAAAAAAGCCTTGTTGTTTTTGGTAACAAACTAAACCAAAAATGTTTACAAAAAAGCCTTGTTGTTTTTGGTAACAAACTAAACCAAAAATGTTTACAAAAAAGCCTTGTTGTTTTTAGGGGAAACGACAAAACCACAAATGTTTACAAAAAAGAATTGTTTTTGTGAAAACCTTCCAAAAAATGATGTCAAAACATAAAAAATGTTTAAAATGTTTATCTAAATTAAATTTAAGTATGTTGCTCTTTGCAACACAAATGTTACATTGGCAATTTAGTTCATTCTATTATATATTGTAATATATTTTTTGTACGCTACAGTTGGTAGACACCCACATGTGTTATTAAAACATTTATTTTATTACCCAAGTTTTCTTTTTGGTGTACACATCGAATGTCTTTTGTGTTGTATTTGTTTAGTTGAGTGGTGTGGTCTGTAATTGTTAGTATGTTGGCTTTGGTTTATGTTAGCCTTGAGACTTGTTTTGAAGCTACATTTGAAGGGAGACCTTTTCTTGGGTCGTTATGTGAACATTGAGTTATCTAAATTTACATGAAATCATATGTTTGGAGATAGAGAAGCACGTGTGTATAAATGCCTACATTAACCAGGGCCATTACTTGGCCACCAACACTCCTAAAAAACCAAAGAGCAAACACAAACTAATCATTTTGCATAAAATTTTATTTCATCCCCAAAAGAAGCACTATAATAAATCATATTGTGCGACCCTCAAATTAAAAAAAAAAATGGCCCAACAAATTGGCCAATGTAAATCATTAACAAAACTAAACCAAATTAAACAAAAAAACAAAAAATCAAGTTGGTGGTGGTGCCTGAAGCAGTGTGGTGAGCACTGTTAAGTTTCCTGCCATCAAATGGTGGGCCAATAGTTCCATCTGGTCTGGGGTTAACTGTAGAGTTGTGCTCAAGTGGCCCATTAGGATCATATCTTCTGTCTGAGGCTGCTGATGATGCAGGGTGTTGAACGTTGGAAATGTCCCAGACAGAAGATGTTCTGCCAATAGTGTCATCTGCTCTGGGGTCAGCCTAAGCATTTGGGCAACGTGTGCCATTACCATGAGATGGGATCGTTGCTGCTCCAAGGCTATTTGATGCTGCTGGTGGTGCAAGGGTTGTGAAGATGTGTGGGGAGTGGTGGTTGATTGTTTGTTGTGGTCCACGGTGCGGGGGCAAACGACATGTCGCATTGGTGACAAAAAAGAAGAACGGCCTGGGGAGGAGTGAAGTGATAAAGGTGTGGAGGGAATGTAGTCAGGTGGAAGGGGTACTGTGGAACCAGTGCGCATTGAGGTTGTGCAGGAGGATTGCTCATTGAGGGGTGTGGGAGTCCGAACGGAGTGTGAAGTGCTAGGAGTGGCTACAGGAGGAATTGTCCCATCCCCAGCTGCCTGACAAGTGGCCAACACTGGCATTACCCTCCCACTACCACAACCTGCAGTGGCAGGTGAGTGAGATGTTTGGGAGGGCTCTGCCAATGGGGCATCTTCAGATCCAAACAGGCATTGGCGTGTGGCCAGCACCTGAGTGTCAACACTTTGCCGATCCCGTTGATGCTGGTCTGCTAAACTTACCAAGCTGTTACGCATATCCTGTTGAACCTGTAACATATCCTGGTGAACCTGTACCATTGTTGCTACAGATTCCTGTATGAGCCCGAGCAGACGTACTGCCTCAGTAGATTGCTGAGTACGCCTCCTTAACTCATTTTGGACCTGATACTCATCAAGCAGCCTCTCGGCTACATCCAGCATAGATGGACGAAGTTGGGTAGGTGACAATCCCTCTGCATCTAAGGCTACCTGAAAGCAGAAGAAATAGACCAAATCATTATCAAACATCATGACTAAATATTTCAGATTAGTTTGACAACTTAACACCCCAAGCAGAACGTTGAAAAGTTTGATGTGCTTCTAATGAGTACTTGTTCATTGTAAGATTATCCAAGCTAGCAACACTTCTGATAATGGGTACATATTATATTGGTATGACTAATATGACAAAGGCAAAAAAGATTCAACATGAAGGTGTTCCCAATTAACCCTGGTGTGGTAGGTTGTTTATGCTTTTGGTAAATCTGTTACTACACCAATGACTTTATACATCTACGTATGTTGTCTAAAATCTTGCCATCAATCGGCTACAGGACAACCCAACCAAACGATACCCATGAATTTGGACCTGGAAAATCAAAGACGGGCCGGACTTTAAAGATCCTGGATGTTTTTGGAACATTAGTGGCACACCAAATTATAACATAATTCCCTGATGTTCAAGATAGAACTCTTGTTGTGCTGGTGCATCGTCAGAATGTCATAGCACTAATTTAACACACACAATGTAAGCCACATCTAGTCCAAAATCAATGCTACCATTGAAATGTTACATGTGCACCTTGTTCCCTTATATCACATACCACAGCACTGGATGCAGAATCGTCGCCAGCTCCTGATCCAACTCCAGCTGCAACGTCAAGAGGGGCCTGATGTTCTTTTAAAAACAAAAAAAAAAAAACATGTTTAGTACATAACCTTAGTCAGTAATGATTATGGCCAGATTGCCCTCCTAGCTTCATGAATGAAGCATTGAGGCCAAACATTCAAAAGTGCTTTCCTGGGCTCATAGGACACTTGCTAAACCCTCCCAAAGGTTAAGAAGGCTTGGTCTGCCTACTAATGACGGCACCCATTAATGCTGTCAACTGTGTTTTGCAGGGTAAACATCTAAAAGGCAACACTCTTTCATAAGAAAAAACATGTGTGTTAATGGGGTTAATAAGATTCAAAAAAACATTATTTGACTAGACATACCAACACCTTCCTCCAGGCCTAGCTGCACTGGGTGTGTTCCCTGCTGCGGATCTTCTGTAAAGGACATAGCAATATGAGCTATCTTGGAAAAAAAAAAACATCTACATTGTTTGGCACAGTATGATATTGGACCTACCAGGAGGAGGGTCAGCACTGATGTCAACACCTGTGAGTCCGTCTGGTTCGCCAAGCTGCATGGGCTGTGGAGGGGCTGAGATCCGTGCTACAGATGAACAAATTGCAGGTTGGGGAAAACAAAAAAAGGACAATTGGAAGGGCAAGTATCACATTCTCTTAATGTCACACATAGGATAGTAGTTAATCTTTTCCAAACAACTCACACAATTGACATCCAAGATAATATCCTACCTCGGTGCAAAGCATCCGAATCTAAGTCCTCTCTGGTAAAGATGGTATCGGGTCCTATGATGTTCAAGAAAGGTAATTGATAATCCCAGAGAGAACTTCGTGCACGTTCATCCAGCCGACCTTGACGGTCATAAAGACCCTCCGCAGCCCATGCAATTAGCTTCTTCCGAACGGACCCACAGATGTCGTTGACCTTCTTCCGCACACTGTCACGGTGGCGAGGTGCTTCACCCAGTGCATTTACAGCATCCCGGATTTCATCCCACAATCTGTTCTTCTCTGTTACTGAGTAAGACGCGGCCCTGGTCCCATGTATCGCCTGATATCTGGCCATATAGGCGTGGACCAGGGCACAGCACTGATTGTGGGTGAAACGGGGAAGCCGGGGTAATGTGGACAAGCTGACTCTGATGGACGGACCCGCTCCAGGACTACTGTCAGAAGAGCCAGCTTGTCCACTTGGTGTGTTAACACCTCCCCCGGCTTCCTCCTCCGGGATGGGGATGGTGGACTCCCTCATGGATACAGCTGGAGCCTCCCTCACACCAGAGCCAGACGATCTGCCCACCCTGCCCCCCCTGCCCCCCCTGCCCCCCCTGGCCCCCCTGGCCCCCCTGGCCACCCTGCCCCTTCTCATCCTTCCAGTGGGTGGGGCCATGGGAGCACGAGGTGGGCAGAGAATCTGGCTGTCCAGCAGCAGCAAAGAGCCCCAAACTCCTAAATCTGAAATGACAAAAGAGAAAACAGGATTTGCAGATTGCTCTTCATATACAGTATAATTAGTGAACAGTTACAGAACACACTTACCTAATGGCACAAACAGACTTGGTGGTGGTGGTGGTGGTAGTAGTGGGCAAAGAGCAGAAGAGGCTGCAAAGAAAAGGAAAAAAAAAACACATAAGAAAACGCATATGGGTACAAATCACACGAGGCCCTCCAAACACTTACCTAATGGCACAAACACGGTGGTGGTGGTGGTGGCAAAAAAAGCAGAAGAGGTTGCAAAGAAATGGAAAAAAAAAACACATAAGAAAACGCATATGGGTACAAATCACACGAGGCCCTCCAAACACTTACCTAATGGCACAAACACAGTGGTGGTGGTGGTGGTGGTGGTGGTGGTGGCAAAGAGCAGAAGAGGCTGCAAAGAAAAGGAAAAAAAAAACACATAAGAAAACGCATATGGGTACAAATCACACGAGGCCCTCCAAACACTTACCTAATGGCACAAACACAGTGGTGGTGGTGGTGGTGGTGGTGGTGGCAAAGAGCAGAAGAGGCTGCAAAGAAATGGAAAAAAAAAAACACATAAGAAAACGCATATGGGTACAAATCACACGAGGCCCTCCAAACACTTACCTAATGGCACAAACACAGTGGTGGTGGTGGTGGTGGTGGTGGTGGCAAAGAGCAGAAGAGGCTGCAAAGAAATGGAAAAAAAAAACACATAAGAAAACGCATATGGGTACAAATCACACGAGGCCCTCCAAACACTTACCTAATGGCACAAACACAGTGGTGGTGGTGGTGGTGGTGGTGGCAAAGAGCAGAAGAGGCTGCAAAGAAAAGGAAAAAAAAAACACATAAGAAAACGCATATGGGTACAAATCACACGAGGCCCTCCAAACACTTACCTAATGGCACAAACACAGTGGTGGTGGTGGTGGTGGTGGTGGTGGTGGTGGCAAAGAGCAGAAGAGGCTGCAAAGAAATGGAAAAAAAAAAACACATAAGAAAACGCATATGGGTACAAATCACACGAGGCCCTCCAAACACTTACCTAATGGCACAAACACAGTGGTGGTGGTGGTGGCAAAAAAAGCAGAAGAGGTTGCAAAGAAATGGAAAAAAAAAAACACATAAGAAAACGCATAGGGGTACAAATCACACGAGGCCCTCCAAACACTTACCTAATGGCACAAACACAGTGGTGGTGGTGGTGGTGGTGGTGGTGGTGGCAAAGAGCAGAAGAGGCTGCAAAGAAAAGGAAAAAAAAAACACATAAGAAAACGCATATGGGTACAAATCACACGAGGCCCTCCAAACACTTACCTAATGGCACAAACACAGTGGTGGTGGTGGTGGTGGTGGCAAAGAGCAGAAGAGGCTGCAAAGAAATGTAAAAAAAAAACACATAAGAAAATGCATATGGGTACAAATCACACAAGGCCCTCCAAACACTTACCTAATGGCACAAACAGACTTGGTGGAGGGGGGGTGGTGTAATCCTTTATAGGCAAAAGGAGGCTGCAAACATTAAACATACATGAGAAATCGCATGACCTACATACGTGCACATAATAAATTACAGTTATCAGGAAAGCAAAAATGGTGTCTTTGGAAGCTGGGAAGGTAAGGGGGCAGGTTTAGATGCCAAATCTAGACTGCACACCTTTAACAAACATGAGAAAACACATGTCCAAACCACATGCACATGGGGCCAACTGCCAATGATTAAAAGACACTTGAGGGGTTCCCAAGCTATTGTGGGTTGGAGGGGATTCACCATAGACAACTTAAGCACACCCAAGATAAGTACAAATTCTCTCCTTCCTTTTTTTTGGGAGAGAGAGATACAATTGTCTTACCTCCAGATAATGTAGGTTGTGGGTCACAGGGTCTTGCTAGCACATAAGAAACATCGATCTATAACATCCAGCAGCCATATTGGCCATGTGCTCCTTTTATAGCTGGCTCACAGGTGTGATAATTAGCGGCCGTTTCTATATATATCTGCGCATTCGCGAATTTGCGCGTTCAAAATGGAGGACGATATCCCAGACGCATTAGATGGTGCAATGCTGGCATTTATCGGTGCCTTGTTTGAGGAGGCCCTGGCACAGGAGGCAGCAGAAGGTGGGGAAGCTGCAGCAGCAGCAGCAGCACCTCCAGCAGCAGCACCTCCAGTCCGTGTGCCCTTACCTCGCCAGCCACGCATTTTTGCTCCAAGGATCTATTTGGACAAGCTGCGGGATTCTGATGTCAGGAGGAAGTTCCGGCTCGAGCGAGGAACTATTCTACACCTCTACCAGCTCATAGCAGAGAAAATTGACCCGGACACACAGCGCGGCCATGCGGTGCCCGGCATGGCCAGATTGCTGGCCACTTTGTATATTTTAGGGCGTGGCAGCTTCCAAGCCACTTCGGGAAGTATCATGGGCATTAGCCAGCCCACAGTTTCAAGGGTGTTCATGTTGGTCATTAATGCCATAGTGGATATAGTGCCCAATTTTATCCACTGGCCACAGAATGAAAATGAGTGGAATGAAGTCAAGTTGGGTTTCTACCGGCGGGCACACATGCCGCAAATCCTAGGGGCAATCGATGGCACCCACATAGCCATTAGGCCCCCAAGGAGCCACGAAAGTGAATACCGGAACCGCAAGCAGTACCACTCCGTGAACGTCCAATTAGTGTGTGACGCCAAACAGCGCATCATGAGTGTCAACACTGGTCACCCAGGGTCGTGCCATGATTCCAGTATGTTAAGAACAAGTACTCTGTACGAGGTGTTTGAAAGTGGACAAATGCCCGAAGGGTGGCTTATTGGTAAAGTATTTTGTCTTAACAACATAAACTGTAAGATTACATAGACATAGGAATAAGCTACATCGGTGTACACCCTGATTTAAGCAAAGCCTACCTAAAATGGATGTGTTAGGAGTTGTCAGGCTGTTCACACACAACCAGATCAGCAGCTTAGCAGCTCACAAAAGAAAGATTTGCAAAGTTGTCTTTGAGTCCAATGAAGGTGGTTAACCAATGTGTAAATGGTGTCCTCTAGCCACCCAAAGAAAACCTACAAATGATTCCAATGGTATTGCCATATCCCCAAAGTACTTTGCATAAGTGAGTCAATATTGGTTTCCTCACTCTAGTTGCAGATATATTCCAGAAGTAAGACCTAGGCTAATGTAATAGGAACAAAATAGGGGCCAAGTTGGAACTTGCAAGAGAAACCCACCACTTTGTGTGTCCTTTTTCCCATTTGTATTAGTGATTTAGGCAGTTAGACAGAGTTGAGATGTTTCATATGATTTTTTGCAAACAGACGAGCAGGTTGTTTAGTAAAATGCCTAATTGTCTCCCATTTTGAGGAGTCATCTAAAGTCACATGTGAGAGCGGTAAGGATGTGGAATTCTCTTCCACAAGCAGTCGTATCAGCGGGGAGCATAGATAGTTTCAAAAGACTATTGGATGTACACCTTAAAGACCACAACATACAGGGGTACACAATGTACGGTTAAAAGCAAACACACACACGCATCATGGGTTGAACTGGATGGACTTGTGTCTTTTTTCAACCTCACTAACTATGTAACTATGTAACTATGTAACATGATAGGAAGAACTAATGTATATTTTTCTTATTTTTCAGGGGATGCTGGTTACCCGCAGCTGACGTGGCTGATGGCTCCAATCAGGTACCCCCAGGGCCCAGCAGAGAGGAATTACAACAGGGCCTTGCGGAGAAGCCGGAGTATCATTGAGTTGACCATAGGTCTTCTCAAGTCCCGGTTTCTCTGCTTGGCCCGGCCTGGGGGTGAACTCCTGTACTCTCCTACAAAGGCTTCCAAGATCATCCTGGCGTGCTGCGTGTTGCACAACATGTGCGTTGCCCGGGATGATTCTTGGGAGCTGACGGAGGAGAGGGAGCCAGAGGTCCGTCAGCCGGCGGCCCCCAGGCGGCGGAGCACCGCTGCCGGTATGGCCACCCGGAATACCCTGGTTGCTAGCCACTTTACATGTAAGTACTGTAACCGGTCAAGATAGGGCATGTGTATTAATTAGCTAGTTAGCAGAGGTGCCACTCACAGGGAGACAGAGGGTGATTATCATCTGCCAATGACACTTGCCATTGTAGATAAAGTGTAGTCAACATTGGTAAAATTGTGTTACTTGAGCAAAAACATGCACCTCTAACCATAAACATGTTGGTATTGTGAATAGTGTAAAGGGCTGAGAAGAGCTGGCAGGTGTTTATTTGTGTCTATGCCACCTGTGTAGTTATTGATAACATGAACGGCTGCTTGGTATCTTATGGTGTTGTAATTTTCCAGAACATCAACATCTTGGAATCATGGCACGTACCATGGGAAGCCTGTGGTGATGGGCTGTCTGGCGTCACAGGTGTGTATTCAAATGTTTACATTAATGATTTCTGGTTTGTGTAAGTTGGCATAAAATGTGTTATTTCACTCGTGATGTCGAAATTAAATGAAGTTCAGAATGAAGCAAACAGGCATTAAGATGTGATTTTCATTATGAAATGTCTTATCCTTTGTTTTATTTTTCCAGGAGTGGTACTGCTTGCGGGTGTAGGTGGTAGAAACCCACCTTGATGGACTCCACTCATTTTCTTTTGTGGTCAGTGGATATTTGGTAAGGCACATGGCCAATGACCAACATGAACACCCTGGAACTTCGAAAGTGGCTTGGAAGCTGACCAGCAAACTTGCCATGCCTGTCCCCTATGAGCTGGTAGAGGTGCAGAATGGATTCTGAACTCTGCCGGAAGTTGTGGAAGACATCAGAATCCCGTAGCCATGGAGCAAAGATCGTGGTCTGGCGCTGTAAAGGCACACGGACTGGAGAGTGACAATATTCTTTTGCTGCATCCCTCCTTCTGCTGTCATTCTCAAATAAATAAATACATTAGAATTGAACATGTGTTTTTTTGTTTTGTGTGGGTGCCTACAGACAAAAGGGCCATCCACACTGTAAGATTTAGAGAAGACTTTATCCTTCAGATTGACATTTTCTATGTAGTGCAAGGGCCTGCCTGATTGCATCCAAATTGAAAGTGTTGAGGTTTGAGCTTATATTATATGGTTTGGTTAAGTCTACAGGAAAAAGTCTAGACAAATTCTTAGTGTATGGCCCATTAAGCTGCCAAGGCCGGAGTTTTGCACTTTGCATGCTGCTTGTACTGGTGATGTGAGGGGTTGTAATGTAGAGTAGGGATGTGACAGTGTTGTGTTGAGGTGTGAGGCAAATGTAGTGTTGGACTATGAGGGTCTGTGTTGTTGAAATATGGAGAGAGTCCAATATCAGACACCTATGTTTATTGGTCAAGAAATTGTAAGAACCATGGTAAATATGTAAAGAATTGCATCTCGATAAAACTAGGACCACACTCATAAAATCAAAATTGTGTTGTTTCCATTGATGTGCTTGAAATTTGGGTAGGACACCCCCCTCCCCCCCCAAATTCAAGATAGTTTAAAAAAACTGTTTAAAAAAATGAGAGTGAAAAGAGATCCCAAGTGTAGTGATGTGATTTGAACCCATGACGTTGTGAACTGCAGTGAAGTTGCAAAGCACTTAGCTATTGTGCAGAATAAAGCTGTATGGTGGAAAAAAAGGAGTGTGTTAAGGCTAAAAAGCACATATAGCTAAAGAACTAAACATTGTATGGAATGTGGGAAGAAGACCATGGTAAAATTGTGAGGTTTCATCTTGCCCTGAAGTAGGGTAGGGGTTTGGTCACTTGCCTTTGGTACTTTCCTTCATAAGATCGATTCGACACACAGACAAGATCAAAAAAACACTTAAAATGGTGTAAGTTTGCAAGCGCTTCTGAGTGTAACATTATTTAGCAATATATATGATGTAATCCGTTACATTTTAGCAATATAAACAAAAAAAGAAAATAAAAAAAGTAGGTGGAGATGGTAAGCCTCGAACCTACAGCAGAGGGAGATGAATTACAGACATGTGATGTGTGCACTAATCCACTAGCCCACATCGCTATGTGAAACTGCTATAAGCACGAAGACATAAGTTTGCGAATTGGCGAAGCCGCGATCGTAAGTGAATCCCGCTGACGGCGGAATTCATTATTGCTGTTTTACTCGCCAATTCGCCGCAGCGCCAGTTAATTGATTTGAACGCGGCGAAACTGAAACACGTCATAGATGTTTGAAGCTGCAGTTTCTTTAAATCCGGCCCTAAGACTTTGGTGTAGACATTTAAATCAGTATGTAAGAACTTTCCACATTGCCTATTGTAACAATATGGCTGGGCAAGAGCTTTCTTATTCTGGGTGAACATCATATGATGTCTTTTCACTCTTTACACTTGTGTGTGCCCCTGGGGGCATGCAGCACCATGATCTGTAATTGCTATATCCCTTGGACACAGCTTATCACAGATCCGGGTAAAGGGCCAATCTCAAACATGGAAGGCATACAAATACCCTGTGGCTTTCTCATTAAGTTTGTATAGCTTCACCCCATATCTGTCCATTTTACTGAGGATGTATTGTTTGATTCCCATGTATGAGGGACTCACCAATGCAAATATGCTTCTCAGTAGTATACAAATGAGCAAAAAAAACATAATAAGAGGGCAAGCTTTGAAAAGTTTACTATATCCAGGTCATTTCTGGGACAGCACATGATCATGTCCTAGCGTGTCCTTGATATAACAGACTATTACAGTGGTGTGTAATGAATGAGGTTGGATGAGTAAATGTGTACTTCATTGTTAGGTGAGAGGACCAAAAATATATTGAATGTATCCACTGTGACAGGTCTCAATTTAAATGGATGGGCATAATATGAATTTAGATTATTCGTGATGTATTGCTGGGCAGAAAGATTAATTAAAGAAAAATTAAATGGAATAAATCATTGGTGAAAAATAAAGAAAAAAAATTAAATTGGTGTAAAATTGTGGGTGTTGGCCTAAATGCCTGGTTGTGCAGTAAAAGATTGGGATACCAGCTAATGCTAGGTTACAAGGAAACCGTAATGGGGTTGTAAGTGCCTCTGGGAGACTTTTCTCGGCTCTGATTCTTGGTGGATGACGTCAGACCCAACTACTCATACTGGGCCTTTTATCCAGGTGTACTGCATTGCTGGTGGTCGCCACTTCACCATAATGTACAGCACTGCTAAGGCTTGCCTGCTCTTCAGGAAGCCTAATCCTTCTTTTAGGCATCCTTTCCTCCTCTGACTAGGTTATTGACCCACTTCTCTCCATGGGTTCATACTCTGAAAACAAATCTGACAGTGAGAGCTCCCTGCTGCTCTCATCTGTCATTGTCAGAATCTGGAAGGCCTCTTTGCTGGTGTACATTTTTTTTTTGGCCATGATGCATGCTGCCTCTGGTGACACTGGGACAGGTGTGGCTGCAATCAGGGATACAGTGTATGGCTGCCCTGGTGTGGCTAAATCAGGGCTGCACTGATTATGGTTGCACAGGTGAGGCAGGTACATTGGCTACTCAGGGCACTGATGATGGCTACACAGGTGACAAAGGTATACTGGCTAAAGTCAAAGATTATGGCAGCATTAGTGTGACAGGTACACTGACTAATGCAGGCAATGACGACGACTGCACAGGTGAGACAGGCAAACTGGCCAATCAAGGCACTGATAATGGCTGCACAGGTGAGACAGGTGTACTGGGTGAAAGGGCAAAGTTTATGGCTGCATTGGTGTGACAGGTACACTGACTGATCAGTAGGGATGGCCTTGCGGTTGGCTCAGTTCGCGGTGAACTTTGCTCGTTCCCAGCCCGCCGATTTTGCGAACATATGGCGTTGTTCGCGGCGGCCATATTAGTTTACATTGGGGAGAACTTTGACCCATGACACAGCCATCAGGTGGAACGGGACAGCCAATTGAAACATTTCAGCACATGGACATGCCCCAACCTCATAAATAGACCTGAGCTGGCTGCCATATCACATTTTGCTTTTTGTCAGTGAAGGGAGAGGTTAGCTGAGTGCACCAGGGACGGATTGCCAGTGACACAAATAGCTCTGTTCAGATCCACAAAAGTCCTTTTAAGGGCTGGTATTTGGTATAGGTCTACAGTCTCTTGTCAGTGTAGGGAGAGGTTTGCTGTGTGCACCAGGGACAGATAGTCAGTGACACAAATCGCTCTGTTAAGGTCCACAAAAGTCATTTTAAGGGCTGCTATTTGGTATAGGTCTACAGTCTCTTGTCAGTGTAAGGATAGGTTTGCTGCCTGCACCTGCACCTCTGACCACTAATGCACCCCCTACACCTGCTCCAGCAGTGTACCCTCCGTACATCTCCTTCACCTCTGCACCTCCTGCACACCTGTCCCAGCACTGCGCCTCCCATGCAAAAAAATCATATCAGAGGAAATGGAGTGTTTACGCTGAGAATACCCAGAGGATAATTCCTTCAGAAAGTCCTCTCACTTCCTGTCCCCGTGGCAGCAAGGCAAGAAAAAAGGGGAGCGGTTGTCACTAGGATGGTAGTAAGATCCCAATACAACCCTTCCCTATTTTACTTATAAATGTGTTTTGATGCTTTCTGTGTCCCAACAGGAAATGTTGAATATCTTGCCAATGGGGACACAGAACACAAAAAGAAACAGAAGTTCTATACCTTTTCTAACCTGTCAAAAATATAAAAATTGGGCTTTAAAGTGACTCTGTCACGGAAAATGTAATTTTAAAAGCTGAACGCCAGCCAATGTTTTCTTTACTCCTTAACTAATAAACACTTCAATTCCCGGGCATCTTGAAGAGAGAGTGTGCCTGACAATAGCTACGGAGGAATCCCCCCCCCCCCCTCTGTGAAGTGAGTGAGAGACACTTACACACAAAGCAGCTCATTCTGCTCACTGCCCTGCTTCCTCATTGGCAGGGGGAGGAAGCCATTGGGACTCCAGCACAGGGGAAACAAAGCATCATGGAAGATATAGTCCCCCAATACAAACAGCCCTATAGCAGTTTCTGGGGACACAACTTCACAGACCAGTTGCCCTCAGGAAAAAAAGAAAGGACACCAGGGCTGACTGGGAGCTAATGAGACCACAATGAGGTGAGGAAAGGGAGAGACGTGTACAGAGAGGCTGCTGCGATCCTTGGGGACATCACTGTTCGAGCCCAGATGGATCGGCTGTTCAGGGTCACATTGGATACCTTCCATGACTCCTGCCACAGAGAGGGAGACAGCAGGACGGGTGCCAGTCCAGATTGCTGATTCCTTCAGACTGATCGAGTGCATCCAGCATCTGCTGACCAGAGTAGATCCTGTGCAGCTGCCGTGCTCACCCTTTTCATATGCCACCACTGTACAATATATCAACCTTTTCATGTCTTAGGGAACCCCTTCTGAAAATGCCTTCATCCGGGGGTCAGTGGGAAGGATACCCCTTACCAGCGGCGGCTCTCGGCTTCAGTTCCAGTGGTGGCGGGACGCTTCTTCTGAGGTGACCGGCGGCGGGTCTCCATCCACCCCTGCCTCCTCCTCGGCCAATGGCAAGGGGTTTGCCTTGCGGCCAATCAAAAAGCGCGTATCGGACGTGCTTCCTGATTGGCCAGGAGGAGGATCGGTGTTGCAATAGCGAAATATCATTCGCTATTGTCACACAATGGGTGGGCTCGGGACGCACTGCTCTGCGCCCCGGGTCCACCCTTTGCATCGCCCTATTAGAGCCTCTGGCTCTAATCAGGTGATGAAAAAAAAAAAATCCCATTGAACCCCATGCATCTGGCGCCCCTGCATGTAGATTAGGGGGCCAGACGTATGGATGGGGGGGGCGGCGCCCCTGCGCCCTCTGTACACCAGCCGCCACTGGGGGCAGAAGAGGGAGACTGAGTGAGCCACTCAACCAAGTCTGGTACGTCCTTTGACGTAATCAAACGCACCTTCTTAAACTTCACACTTTGACTCCGGCCAACTGCTCCTGTCCTACCCCTACCACCCATGCGTAAGTGTCTGCCTCTTCCTCTGCCTGTCATGTTTTTCAATTACCCTGTGACAAAAGTTTCTAGACAATCAAAGTATATCTGGAAAAAGGTATATAACACCCCACTTCAATATGTGATATTGGGGGCCACAGTTTTATCACACCAGTTCTACAAATAATTGGCCAGTAACTGTTGTCACTGTGTGTAGCACAGTTAACACAGCAAAAGAGGCCACATTTTTGCAGGACTAAAATACACTCTTAGAAAAGTATACTGTTAAATAACACCCCACTTCAATATGTGATATGGGGGGGCCACTGGTCTATCACACCAGTTGTTCAAAAAATTGGCCAGTGAGTTTGACACTGTGTGTATCAGACTTAATGCAGCAAAAGAGGCTATATTGTTGCAGGACACAAATACACTTATGAAAGTATACTCAGATAACACCCCACTTCAATATGTGGTATTGGGGGGCCACTGGTCTATCACACCAGTTATGATACATTAAAAGTGCTTTTGTCACTGTTTGTAGTATTGCTGCAGCAACGCTCAGTCACCACACCTGTCAAAATGCTGCACAGTGCACAATAGAAATCCACTATAATATGCTTTCTATATTAAAAAAGTATATTATACCGTGGATTACACCCCTATATAGTGCATTGCACACCTATACCAAATAAATTGTAGCCCTTTAAATGTTTTTTGTGGATATTAACAGAGCGATTTGTGTCACTGCCGATCTCTCTGATTCCCTGTAGCACAGACTGGATACCTGTCCCTAAACTAACCAGAAACTGCACACCTATACCAAATAAATTGTAGCCCTTTAAATGACTTTTATGGACATTAACAGAGCGATTTGTGTCACTGCCGATCTCTCTCTGTCCCTGGAGCACAGACTAGATATATGTCCCTAAACTGAAAAGATACTGTAGTAGACCTATACCAAAATACCAGTCCTGAAAAGGACTTTTGTGGATCTTAACAGAGCTATTTGTGTCTGGCAATCTGTCCCTGAAGCATACAGCCAACCTTTCCCTACGCTGACAAAAAGCTGAATATGAAATGGCCGCCTGTAGGGTTGAGCGGACACCTAGATGTCCGTGTTCGACGGGTTCGGCCGAACTTTAAAAAAAAGTCCGGGTCCGTGTCCCGGACTTTTACCGAACTTTTCCCGGACACCGAACCCCATTGAAGTCAATGGGGACCCGAACTTTAAGGCACTAAAATGGCTCTAAAACACCAAAGGAAAGGGCTAGAGTGCTGCAAATGGCAGCAAAACGTAATTAAGAGCATGGCAAGTGCTCTGCAAACAAATGTGGATAGGGAAATAACTTAAAACAACAAAAAAAAAACAGAAAAATAAAACAATGTTCTTCTTCATCTCTGAAGGACGAGGCCCATATGGAGTAGGAGGGAGGTTGAGGTGGTGGTGGATGTGGCGGTGACATAGGCGTGCGCACAGGGTGTGCTGGGTGTGCCTGGGCACACCCTAATCACCTAGGGCACATAGCATTGCCAGTGAGGAGATGGGAAAGATCTCCCTGGGACCTGCTCTGCTCTATTTCTCCTTGCCTACAGGTACATGGCCCCGATACATTACTCTCCCTGCTGGCAAACACATGCATGTGTATTTCAACTTTGGGGTGCACACCTTAATGCAATAGGCTGCGCACACCTATGGGCGGTGTAGGTGGAAGCGGCGGTGGAGGAGGACCAGGGCCGGATTAACAGCATCATGGGCTTGGTGCTGAGGATTTTGAAGGGCCTTAAGGGCCGTGCCTTGCCATGCACCCAGAGGAGGAAGGGTGCAGCCATGCATGCCTAATTCAACATGGGATGCTGTCTCTGAAGCCCATAAACACATCCATGCATCGCCAACTGTCCCTCCTTGTCCGGCCTTCACGCTGTGTGGGGAGGTTCTGAGGGTGCTGCCTGGGGAAGCGAGCATAGAAGCCAGACTTCTGTGTTTACAAGTGACAGAAGAGCGGTAACAGTGAATGTGGCCAACCCGGGGCCTATATAAAAGGTAGGGGCCTGGAGCTGCAGCTCCAATAGCCCCTACATTAATCTGGCCCTGAGGAGGAGGACGAGGTAGCCAACACTGCTTCTTTTCAAAAATTTTAAATGAGGGTACACCCCAAAAGAGTGAGAAAGAGCAAAAATGGAACAATGGGTGGGTAAGGTCGGTATCCATTGCTATTCTGCATAAGGTACGGAAAAGTCCCGTGGGATCCATGCCTGGTTCATTTTAATGAACGTGAGCTTGTCCACATTGTCTCTGGACAGGCGGCTGCGCTTGTCTGTTATAACGCCCCCAGCCGTGCTAAATACCCGTTCAGATAATACACTGGCTGCAGGGCACGCCAGCACCTCCAAGGCGTAAAGGGCAAGCTCAGGCCATGTGCCCAATTTGGAGACCCAGAAGTTGAAGGGGGCAGACCCGTCATTCACTACATGTAGGCGTGTGCACACATACTGCTCTACCATGTTGGTAAAATGCTGCCTCCTGCTAAGACGTTCCATCTGAGCTGCTGGTGCTGCTGTTTGTTGTGGCGTGCTGACAAAGCTTTTCCACATTTCGGCCATGCTAACCCTGCCTTCTGAGGTGCTGGCGGTGCCCTGGTTGCGTTGGCGACCTCCTCCTCCTCCTCCTCTGCCTTGTGCTTCCACTGTGGCCCCGCTGTCAGATGGGAATGCCAGCAGCATGGCGTCTACCAGCGTGCGCTTGTACTCGCGCATCTTGCGATCGCGCTCCAGTGAGTGAATTAAGGACGGTACGTTGTCCTTGTAACGGGGATCCAGCAGCGTGGCCACCCAGTAATCAGCACAAGTTAGAATGTGGGCAACTCGGCGGTCGTTGTGGAGACACTGCAGCATGTAATCGCTCATGTGTGCCAGGCTGCCCAGAGGCAACGAAAGGCTGTCCTCTGTGGGAGGTGTATCGTCCGTGTCCTCTGTATCCCCCCAGCCACGCACCAGTGATGGCCATGAGCTGGCCTGGGTGCCACCCTGCTGTGAACATGGTTCCATCTCCTCCTCCAGCTCCTCCTCCTCCTCATCCTCCTCATCCTCCAGAACTGTGCCCCTGCTGGACAATTGCGTCCCTGGCGTTTGCGTGTGCAGGAACCCACCCTCGGAGCCCCTTGCGAATGACTGCCCTGAAAGCCTTGGAAATGTTACCTCTTCATCCTCCTCCTCCTCCTCATCCTGTGCCACATCCTCTTCCATCATCGCCCGAATTGTTTTTTCAAGGAGGCATAGAAGTGGGATAGTTAAGCTGAGAACGGCGTCATTGCCACTGGCCATGTTGGTGGAGTACTCAAAACAGCGCAACAAGGCACACAGGTCTCGCATGGAGGCCCAGTTAAATTAAATAGCGGAATAGAAAATATGATCCAAAAAAAGTGTATGTATATCACACGTACACAACCACACTGGGCCCCAATTACTATTGTTTGTACCCCTAAAAGGCTAGATGAGGAGTAGGGGGAGTATGGAACAGGCAGCACCCTCAAACCTTCAGAAGTATGAGATGAACCCCAACAACTTGGAAAGGTGGATCTCTCTCACACGTACCAACACAGACTATCCCCCAATTTAACTGATCCCCAAAGGTTTTTGATTAAATAGCGGAATAGAAAATATGATCCAAAAAAAGTGTATGTATATCACACGTACACAACCACACTGGGCCCCAATTACTATTGTTTGTACCCCTAAAAGGCTAGATGAGGAGTAGGGGGAGTATGGAACAGGCAGCACCCTCAAACCTTCAGAAGTATGAGATGAACCCCAACAACTTGGAAAGGTGGATCTCTCTCACACGTACCAACACAGACTATCCCCCAATTTAACTGATCCCCAAAGGTTTTTGATTAAATAGCGGAATAGAAAATATGATCCAAAAAAAGTGTATGTATATCACACGTACACAACCACACTAGGCCCCAATTACTATTGTTTGTACCCCTAAAAGGCTAGATGAGGAGTAGGGGGGGTATGGAACAGGCAGCACCCTCAAACCTTCAGAAGTATGAGATGAACCCCAACAACTTGGAAAGGTGGATCTCTCTCACACGTACCAACACAGACTATCCCCCAATTTAACTGATCCCCAAAGGTTTTTGATTAAATAGCGGAATAGAAAATATGATCCAAAAAAAGTGTATGTATATCACACGTACACAACCACACTAGGCCCCAATTACTATTGTTTGTACCCCTAAAAGGCTAGATGAGGAGTAGGGGGGGTATGGAACAGGCAGCACCCTCAAACCTTCAGAAGTATGAGATGAACCCCAACAACTTGGAAAGGTGGATCTCTCTCACACGTACCAACACAGACTATCCCCCAATTTAACTGATCCCCAAAGGTTTTTGATTAAATAGCGGAATAGAAAATATGATCCAAAAAAAGTGTATGTATATCACACGTACACAACCACACTAGGCCCCAATTACTATTGTTTGTACCCCTAAAAGGCTAGGAGTAGGGGGAGTATGGAACAGGCAGCACCCTCAAACCTTCAGAAGTATGAGATGAACCCCAACAACTTGGAAAGGTGGATCTCTCTCACACGTACCAACACAGACTATCCCCCAATTTAACTGATCCCCAAAGGTTTTTGATTAAATAGCGGAATAGAAAATATGATCCAAAAAAAGTGTATGTATATCACACGTACACAACCACACTAGGCCCCAATTACTATTGTTTGTACCCCTAAAAGGCTAGATGAGGAGTAGGGGGGGTATGGAACAGGCAGCACCCTCAAACCTTCAGAAGTATGAGATGAACCCCAACAACTTGGAAAGGTGGATCTCTCTCACACGTACCAACACAGACTATCCCCCAATTTAACTGATCCCCAAAGGTTTTTGATTAAATAGCGGAATAGAAAATATGATCCAAAAAAAGTGTATGTATATCACACGTACACAACCACACTAGGCCCCAATTACTATTGTTTGTACCCCTAAAAGGCTAGATGAGGAGTAGGGGGGGTATGGAACAGGCAGCACCCTCAAATCTTCAGAAGTATGAGATGAACCCCAAAAACTTGGAAAGGTGGATCTCTCTCACACGTACCAACACAGACTATCCCCCAATTTAACTGATCCCCAAAGGTTTTTGATTAAATAGCGGAATAGAAAATATGATCCAAAAAAAGTGTATGTATATCACACGTACACAACCACACTAGGCCCCAATTACTATTGTTTGTACCCCTAAAAGGCTAGGAGTAGGGGGAGTATGGAACAGGCAGCACCCTCAAACCTTCAGAAGTATGAGATGAACCCCAACAACTTGGAAAGGTGGATCTCTCTCACACGTACCAACACAGACTATCCCCCAATTTAACTGATCCCCAAAGGTTTTTGATTAAATAGCGGAATAGAAAATATGATCCAAAAAAAGTGTATGTATATCACACGTACACAACCACACTAGGCCCCAATTACTATTGTTTGTACCCCTAAAAGGCTAGATGAGGAGTAGGGGGGGTATGGAACAGGCAGCACCCTCAAACCTTCAGAAGTATGAGATGAACCCCAAAAACTTGGAAAGGTGGATCTCTCTCACACGTACCAACACAGACTATCCCCCAATTTAACTGATCCCCAAAGGTTTTTGATTAAATAGCGGAATAGAAAATATGATCCAAAAAAAGTGTATGTATATCACACGTACACAACCACACTAGGCCCCAATTACTATTGTTTGTACCCCTAAAAGGCTAGATGAGGAGTAGGGGGGGTATGGAACAGGCAGCACCCTCAAACCTTCAGAAGTATGAGATGAACCCCAACAACTTGGAAAGGTGGATCTCTCTCACACGTACCAACACAGACTATCCCCCAATTTAACTGATCCCCAAAGGTTTTTGATTAAATAGCGGAATAGAAAATATGATCCAAAAAAAGTGTATGTATATCACACGTACACAACCACACTAGGCCCCAATTACTATTGTTTGTACCCCTAAAAGGCTAGATGAGGAGTAGGGGGGGTATGGAACAGGCAGCACCCTCAAACCTTCAGAAGTATGAGATGAACCCCAACAACTTGGAAAGGTGGATCTCTCTCACACGTACCAACACAGACTATCCCCCAATTTAACTGATCCCCAAAGGTTTTTGATTAAATAGCGGAATAGAAAATATGATCCAAAAAAAGTGTATGTATATCACACGTACACAACCACACTAGGCCCCAATTACTATTGTTTGTACCCCTAAAAGGCTAGGAGTAGGGGGAGTATGGAACAGGCAGCACCCTCAAACCTTCAGAAGTATGAGATGAACCCCAACAACTTGGAAAGGTGGATCTCTCTCACACGTACCAACACAGACTATCCCCCAATTTAACTGATCCCCAAAGGTTTTTGATTAAATAGCGGAATAGAAAATATGATCCAAAAAAAGTGTATGTATATCACACGTACACAACCACACTAGGCCCCAATTACTATTGTTTGTACCCCTAAAAGGCTAGATGAGGAGTAGGGGGGGTATGGAACAGGCAGCACCCTCAAACCTTCAGAAGTATGAGATGAACCCCAACAACTTGGAAAGGTGGATCTCTCTCACACGTACCAACACAGACTATCCCCCAATTTAACTGATCCCCAAAGGTTTTTGATTAAATAGCGGAATAGAAAATATGATCCAAAAAAAGTGTATGTATATCACACGTACACAACCACACTAGGCCCCAATTACTATTGTTTGTACCCCTAAAAGGCTAGGAGTAGGGGGAGTATGGAACAGGCAGCACCCTCAAACCTTCAGAAGTATGAGATGAACCCCAACAACTTGGAAAGGTGGATCTCTCTCACACGTACCAACACAGACTATCCCCCAATTTAACTGATCCCCAAAGGTTTTTGATTAAATAGCGGAATAGAAAATATGATCCAAAAAAAGTGTATGTATATCACACGTACACAACCACACTAAGCCCCAATTACTATTGTTTGTACCCCTAAAAGGCTAGATGAGGAGTAGGGGGGGTATGGAACAGGCAGCACCCTCAAACCTTCAGAAGTATGAGATGAACCCCAACAACTTGGAAAGGTGGATCTCTCTCACACGTACCAACACAGACTATCCCCCAATTTAACTGATCCCCAAAGGTTTTTGATTAAATAGCGGAATAGAAAATATGATCCAAAAAAAGTGTATGTATATCACACGTACACAACCACACTAGGCCCCAATTACTATTGTTTGTACCCCTAAAAGGCTAGATGAGGAGTAGGGGGAGTATGGAACAGGCAGCACCCTCAAATCTTCAGAAGTATGAGATTGTGTTCACTGTACCCCACAAAGATTGAGTTCACTGCACCCCACAATGATTGTGTTCACTGCACCCCACAAAGATTGTGTTCACTGCACCTCACAAAGATTGTGTTCACTGTACCCCCCAAAGATTGTGTTCACTGCACCCCACAAAGATTCTGTTCACTGTACCCCACAAAGATTGTGTTCACTGCACCCTAAAAGGATGTTGTTCACTGCACCCCACAAAGATTGTGTTCACTGCACCCTAAAAGGATGTTGTTCACTGCACCCCAAAAAGATTGTGTTCACTGTACCCCCCCAAAGATTGTGTTCACTGCACCCCACAAAGATTGTGTTCACTGCACCCCAAAAAGATTGTGTTCACTGTACCCCCCAAAGATTGTGTTCACTGCACCCCAAAAAGATTGTGTTCACTGTACCCCCCAAAGATTGTGTTCACTGCACCCCACAAAGATTCTGTTCACTGTACCCCACAAAGATTGTGTTCACTGCACCCCAAAAAGATTGTGTTCACTGTACCCCCCCAAAGATTGTGTTCACTGCACCCCACAAAGATTCTGTTCACTGCACCCCACAAAGGATTTTGTTCACTGCACCCCAAAAAGATTGTGTGCACTGCACCCCAAAAAGGATTTTGATCACTGCACCCCAAAAAGGATGTTGTTCACTGCACCCCAAAAATGATTTTGTTCACTCCACCCCAAAAAGATTGTGTTCACTGCACCCCACAAAGATTGTGTTCACTGCACCCCAAAAAGATTGTGTTCACTGTACCCCCCAAAGATTGTGTTCACTGCACCCCACAAAGATTCTGTTCACTGTACCCCACAAAGATTGTGTTCACTGCACCCCAAAAAGATTGTGTTCACTGCACCCCAAAAAGGATGTTGTTCACTGCACCCCAAAAAGGATGTTGTTCACTCCACCCCAAAAAGATTGTGTTCACTGCACCCCACAAAGATTGTGTTCACTGCACCCCAAAAAGATTGTGTTCACTGCACCCCAAAAATGATTTTGTTCACTGCACCCCAAAAAGGATTTTGTTCACTGCACCCCAAAAAGGATGTTGTTCACTCCACCCCAAAAAGATTGTGTTCACTGCACCCCAAAAAGATTGTGTTCACTGCACCCCACAAAGGATTTTGTTCACTGCACCCCAAAAAGATTGTGTTCACTGCACCCCAAAAAGGATGTTGTTCACTGCACCCCAAAAAGGATTTTGTTCACTGCACCCCAAAAAGATTGTGTTCACTGCACCCCACAAAGGATTTTGTTCACTGCACCCCACAAAGATTGTGTTCACTGCACACCAAAAAGGATTGTGTTCACTGCACCCCAAAAAGATTTTGTTCACTGCACCCCAAAAAGATTGTGTTCACTGCAGCCCAAAAAGATTGTGTTCACTGCAGCCCAAAAAGATTGTGTTCACTGCAGCCCAAAAAGATTGTGTTCACTGCAGCCCAAAAAGATTGTGTTCACTGCAGCTCACACACAGAAAAATGGATGTGGATCACTGACACCTGCCTATCTCCAATCCCACACCACACAGCAATATCGATTGTAGTTTGTAGAACACAGTTTCCCTAAAATTCAGCAGACTCTGTCCCTAACAGGATTGAGAAGAGATCGTAGATCAGGATTGAGTGCAGATTCACCCCACCCCCCACACAGCAATATCGATTGTAGTTTGTAGAAGACACTGACCCTATAATTCAGCAGACTCTATCCCTAAAATGCCTACAACTCGCCCTGCCTAAACACTCCGACCTGTCCCTCAATTCTATCCGGACACAAATGGTTTTTTCCTGCCTATCTTTCCCTAATCAGCAGCCAGCACATTGATGTGTGCTCTGTCCCTTAGCTAAGCAGCAGAATGACGCTGCTGCGGCGGCTGCCTCGAACTTATAAAGACTTGGTCACATGCTTCAGACGGCCAATCACAGCTACTAAGACATTTGCAGGCATGGCTGGGATGGCTTAAGGCACACCAGTTAAACGATTGTTGATTGGCTGTTGAAAGCCCGCCATGAAAAGAGCGCCAAAGCATGCAAAACCCGGAAATAAAACGACCGAACACGGATTTTTACCCGAACATACAGTAAAGTGTCCGTGTCCGTGTTCGGGTAAAAAAAATCCAATTATTCGGTACGAACACGAATAATACAGTCCGTGTTCGCTCAACACTAGCCGCCTGCTCTGGTCTATTTATAAGGTAGGGGGCATGTCCATGTGCTGAAATGTTTCAATTGGCTGTGCCGTTCCAACTGACGGCTGTGTCATGGGTCAAATTTCTCCCCAATGTAAACTAATATGGCCGCCATGAACAACGCCATATGTTCGCAAAATTGGCAGGTAGCAAACAAGCAAAATTTGCCACGAACCGACCGCCGGGCAAACCGCAAGGCCATCTCTAGTTACCCAGTGCGCCGTGAAAGAAATATAATGTCCCTGCCCATGCCTGCTGGACCAAGAGTCAGCAGTAATGTGAACCTTCCTGCTGACTGCTCTGTTCAAGGAGGCCAAAACACTTCTACATGATGGTAAAGAGATGGAATGGCATTACGTGAAAGAAATGTCCATTTGGAACCTGCCACTGTGGTACAGCACGTTCCACAAATTCACGAAAGGGGGCAGAGTCTACCAGATGAAAAGGCAGCAGTTGTAGTGCTAGCAATTTGGCCAGGCTAACATTTAGACTCTGAGCATGTGGATGGCTGGGACAGTATTTATTTTTTCGGTTCAGCAACTGGGGTAGCGAAATTTGCCTGCTGGTCAAATCAACAGGTTGTGTACAAGCAGATTGGGTTCAAGTATCTGTGGCACTCATTGCTATACCATCATCCCTCTCAGTGCAGGTTTTTGAGAAGACATGAGGTATAGTAGGGGTAGAGATCTCAGATGAGGAGCAAGGTGAAGTATGCTTTTTTTATGATGTTGGTCTTTCAGGGGCTGTTGCCAATGGACTGCATGGCAGGTCGTCATATGTCTTGTCGAGCATGTAAAGCCCAAGCGGCTGGTGTTCTGGCCACACTTGTTTCAGAAAGAGATTGCAAACAGCATTCAAATTGCTGCGCATCCTCCAGCATCATGCAACTGACACTATGATCAAATAATTCAGGTGACTCCTCCATGCATGATGGTTAGGCTACGGAAGGAGTAGCTGTAGACAAGGAGCCTGTGAAACGGGCCACTTTGGCAGCTGTGGTGGGAGGCAAACTATTATGAGCCTATGTAAAAGAGGACAAGGAGGATTAGGACGGCTTAGTTATCCACGCCACCAACTCTTCTGCGTGTTGAGGCTCAATAACACGTCCAGCACTGGAAAAAAAGGACAAGCGTGCCCCACCTGCAGAGGATGTACCATGTCCATGGCCGCCACTTTTCACTGTGGACACAGTGGCTACTTGTCCTCTTTTTGTAGCCTGTGAGTGTCTGCCTCTCCTTGTTGGCCTTTTGGACATGATGGGGATTTTAGGGTGTTTTTTATAACTTTTTATTATAGAAGGTGGGATGGAAATATGCTTGGGTGCAATGATTTTGTGATGTGTATACTATAAACTGTTTTACAATTGTGTTTTATTTTTTTGGGGGGATTTTTATAACTTTTTAGTATAGAGTGGGGAAAGGGAATATGGTGCTTGGGTGCAATACTTTTGAGCTTGGTTCACTATAAACCAATTTATTATATTTATTTTATTAATAAAGAAAAAATGAATAAAGCCAAAAAAACGAAAACTCCTGCTGAGGCAGAAGAAATAGCGCCTGTGATGCACAAGGGGGTACAGTAATTATGCCCCTATTATTATTGGTCCTGGTTTACCACAAAAAAAAAAAAACACCCACATCTGGAGCAGAAGGAAGAGCGCCTGAGAGGCACAGGAGGGTACAGCAATTATGCCCTTAATATTATTAGTGCTGGTGCGCCAACAACAAAAACACTGACATCTGGAGCAGAAGGAAGAGCACCTGAGATGCACAAGGGGGGTACAACAAATATGCCCCTAATATTATTGGTGCTGGTGAGCCAAAAACAAAAACACCCACGTCGGGAGCAGGAGGAAGAGCATCGGAGATGCACAAGGGGGTAGACCAATTATTCCCCTAATATTATTGGCGCTGGTTCACCACCAAAAAAAACACCCATGTCTGGAGCAGAAGGAAGAGCGCCTGAGACGCCTGAGAAGGGGGTACAGCAATTATGCCCTTAACCACTTACCGCATACTAACGTAGGTCTACGTCAGTAAACTTTGCGGTAGTGTACCGGGATGATGCCTCTAGCTAGAGGCATCATTCCGGTACCGTGGTTTGAAGCCGACGGTCAGCTTTCCATCGTTACCGACCGATGCGGCTCGGGAGCCGCTCGATCGGTACCCGGGGGGGCGGGAGGGGACGTCCCCCCCCTCCCGCCGCCTTCCAAGGCTTTGCTCGGGGCTTACGTCCGCCGGCTGGATGGAGTCCCGATGAATGCCGGAAACGGCATCGATCGGGGCTCCGTTGACGTAACCCGGAGGCGGCGTCCATGACGTCACTTCCGGGTTACTGTGCCGCAAAAGGCGGCAAATTTGAAAATCGGCTGTATGCAAAAACGCAGTTTTTGGCGTTTTGCATACAGGGAAGTGTAGTGGAGGGGTCTAGGGTCTTTTAGACCCTCGATCCCTCCATAAAGTGTACCTGTCACGACATATTGCTGTCACAAGGGATGTTTACATTGCTTGTGACAGCAATAAAAGTGATCAGATTTTTTTTTTTTTAAACTGTAATAAAGTTAAAAAAATAAATAAAATAAATGGGAAAAAAAAATAAAAAGTTTAGCCGCCCCCGTCACCGTTAGCTCGCGCACAAAAAAAAACGTATATGCAAGTCGAGCCGCAAATGAAATCGCTGTTCAAACCACACATGTGAGGTATCGCCGCGATCACCAGAGTGTGAGCAATAATTTAAAAAAAAGAGCTACACTCTAACTCTAAACTGTTAACCATTAAATAAATTTAAAGCGTCGCAGATTGAGATCTCTATTGACCGTAGTTTGTCGACATCCCACGGGGGGGCGCATTTTTAAACCGTAACATGTTGGGTATCTATTTACTCGGCGTGACAAGTTCTTTCACAATATACAAAAAAAATGGGCTAACTTTACTGCTTAGTATTTTTTAAATGCAGTGAAATGTGATTTTTCTAAATTTTTCCAAAAAAATGGCGCTTTATAGACCGCTGCGCAAATACCGCGTGACAAAAATTATTGCAATGACCGACATTTTATTCTCCAGAGTCTTTGCTAAAATAATATATATAATGTTTGGGGGTTCTAAGTTGTTTTCTAGGAAAAAATACTGGTTTTAACGTGTGAACAAAAAGTGTCCGAAATAGGGCTGGGGCTTAAGTGGTTAACCACTTCTGGATCATAAGGATTTGTCCCCGTAATGACCAGGCCCTATTTTGCGTTTCGGCACTGCATTACTTTAACGGACAATTGTGCGGTGGTGCGACAATATACTCATACAAAATGTATGTCCTTTTTTTCCCACAAATAGAGCTTTCTTTAGTTTGTATTTGATCACCTGTGCAATTTTTTTTTCTTGCGCTGTAAACAAAAAAAGAGCGACCATTTTGAAAAAAAAAAAAACAATATTTTTTACATTCTGCTATATGACAGTCTCAAAAAAAAAAATGTAAAAATCATTCTGCTACATATAAATCGCAAAAACAAAATCACAATAAGCGTATTTTGATTGGTTTGCTCAAAAGTATTTGCGTCTACAAACTACGGGAAAGATTTATGTAATTTTTAATGTTTTTTTTTTTACTAGTAATGGCGGCGATCTACGATTGTTTTGTGGGACTGCGACATTGCGGCGGACAGATCAGAACCCTAACTGACATTTTTGACACTTTTGGGGGTACCAGTGGCATTACTACAGTAATCAGTGCTAACAATATGCACTGTTACTGTAATAATGACACTGTCAGGGAAGGGGTTAACAGTATAGATGATCAAGGGGTTAAATGTGACCCTAGGGGAGTAATTCTAACTGTATGGGGGTTGGACTTGTGAAATGATCACAGAGACATGCGATTCTATATAGCAGTATCACATGAGCTCTGTGATCATTGCAGTGAGAAGGATGGTCAGCTGTGTTTACAACAGCCGATCGTCCTCTCTCAGCGGGGAAAGATCAGGGGTGTCAGGCGGCAATCGGAGCCACCTGACACCCGCATCGGCTTCCCCGCTGACGATCGGCGTTCAGGAGAGCGAAGTAGACCTAAGTCACTTTGCCTGTCCGTGCCACCCTGCCACAGTAAAAAGGTGGCGGGTGGTCTGGAACTGGTTAATAGTATTATTGCTGGTGCGCCAAAAACAAAAACACCTATGTCTGGAGCAGAAGGAAGAGCGCCTGAGATGCACAAGGAGGTATAGCAATTATGCCCCTAATATTATTGATACTGGTTCACCACTAGGGATGATCGAACGGTTCGGGTCGACCATCGGTTCGGCCCGAACATTGGGTGTTCGAGATTCGGCCGAATTTAGAACTTTTTGCCCAAAAAGTTCGCAATTCGGCAACCAGAACCGACCAAAATGCAATGGTTAAGGAAATGGGCTTTAAAAGCCCGTGATTGGACCAGAACCATCAGTAAAAGCCAATTGAGGGGCAGGAGAATGCTAGGAATGTGATTGGAGTGACTAGGGGGTCCATAGTCCAATCATTAGTGAATACGCCCCTCAGTATATAAGATAGCCCCCGCCAAATTCCTAGCATTCTTATACGGGACATGAAAGAGAGTGGAATGCTGTTCTTTTACAATGTGTTACAAAGTGTCATTTAGCAATTCTTAGTGTGAGGAAAGGGATATCTAGTGTAGTTAGGGTGCTATTTTTCACTATTAGTTAGCTTTAATAATTCAGTTTCTGTAGGGAAAGTGTTAAGTGTAAGGGGTCCGTAGTGTAGTGTAGGGTTAACTGACTGTGACTGCTATGGAAGGGTGACAAAACCCCTCCATAGCAGGGTGACCGCTATAGAGAAAAAATGATTTCTCTGTGTTGCTTCGGGACAGGGGTATGGCTTCTCACCAGCCAGCATTCTTTATGCTGCAGGGTTGCCAGTGCTTTTTTAAGGACATGTTTGATGTCAGGCATGACATCTGAACATGTATATAGGGGGTATATATACACACACATGTCTGTATATATACACCTGCACATATATAGGTGTTAAAGGAGCAGAACACTATACTTTTGCTAATGAAATCATTTGCAAATATGGCTAGGCTTCTAACACACCTATATATGTGTAAGTGTAATATACATATCAGTGTGTGTGTTTTTATATACCCCTATACAGAAGTTCAGATGTTTTGCCTGCCTCCGAAGAACCCAAAAAAATGCCTGGGCATTTTTTTTTTTTGACGCTGGCATTTTTTTGGGCATTTTTTTGGGTTCTTTGGAGGCAGGCAAAACATCTGAACTTCTGTATAGGGGTATATATACACACACACTGATATGTATATTACACTTACACATATATAGGTGTGTTGGGAGCCTAGCCATATTTGTGCAAATTATTTAATTAGTAAAAGTATAGTGTTCTGCTCCTTTAACACCTATATATGTGTAGGTGTGTATATATACCCCTATACAGAAGTTCAGATGTCATGCCTGCCTCCAAAGAACCAAAAAAATGCCCAAAAAATGCCTGCAAGAACAAACCTGGGCATTTTTTTTTTTGACGCTGGCATTGTTTTTGGGCATTTTTTGGGGGGGTTCTTTGGAGGCAGGCATGACATCTGAACTTCTGTATAGGGGTATGGGTATATAAAAACACACACACTGATATGTCATTCCTGACTCCAAACATGTCCTCAAAAAAGCACCATCAACGCCTGCAGCAAAAAAAAAATGCTGACGGCAGCGGAGCCATATCCCTGTTCTATAAGTGACAAAATACAAACAATCTCTTTTTCTCTGGTTCTGGACATGCTACAGAGCTGAAACTTCACAGGTACACTTTTTAGACCCCCCCAGATGCCAAATCCAAAATCTCTTTTTTTTTTTTTTTTTTTTTCATTTTTTCAATAATTGGCTTTTTTATCAAAAATGACAAATTTTAAGAACTTTTTTTTGTGTGATTTAGTGTCTGGGGGGGGGGGGGGGTCTAAAAAATGTACCTGTGAAGTTTCATCTCTGTAGCATGCCCAGATCCAGAACCAGAAAAAAATATCATTTTTCAGTAGAGCAGGGATGGTGGGAACCCTCCTTTTACACCTATATGATCTTTTTTTCCGGGTTCTGGACATGCTACAGAGCTGAAAATTCACAGGTACACTTGTTAGACCCCCCAGACACTAAATCCAAAGTCAAATCTCTTTCTTTTTTTTTTTTTTTTAATTTTTTCAATAATTGGCTTTTTTTATCAAAAATGACAATTTTTAAAACTTTTTTTGTGTGATTAATAGTTAATGGGGCATGACCCAGAACCCTAGGCACTTTTTAGGGGCATTTATTTGGTTTTAGGGCTTTAAAATTGTGTTTTTTTATTACCGAAGTTCGGGTCCCATTGATTTCAATGTAGTTCTGAAATCCGGGCCGAACTTTCGGGTAGTTCGAATGTTCTGGCCGAACCAAGCTTTTCAAAAGTTTGATCATCCCTAATCACCACCCACCAAAAAACCCCCACGTCTGGAGCCGAAGGTAGAGCGCCTGAGATGTACAAGGGGGAACAGCAATTATGCCCCTATTATTATTGGTGATGATTCAACACCAAAAAAAAAAACACCCATGTCTGGAGCAGAAAAAGAGCGCCAGAGATGCACAAGGGTGTACAACAAATATGCCCTTGATATTATTAGTGCTGGTGCGCCAACAACAAAAACACCCATGTCTGGGGCAGAAGGAAGAGCACCTGAGATTCACAAGGGGGTACAGCAGTTATGCCCCTAAAATTATCAGTGCTGGTTCACCACCAAAAAAAAAAAACACCCAAGTCTGGAGCAGAAGGAAGAGCTCCTTTGATGCACAAGGGCATACAGCAATTATGCCCCCAATATTATTGGTGCTGGTTCACCACCAACCAAAAACACCCACATCTGGAGCAGAAGGAAGAGCGTCTGAGATGCAGAAGGGGGTACAGAAATTATGCCCCTAATTTTTTTGATGCTGGTTCACCATCAAAAAAAAAAAAAAAACACCCACGTCTGGAGCAGAAGGAAGAGCACCTGAGATGCACAAGGGGGTACAGCAATTATGCCCCTAATATTATTGGTGCTGGTTCACCACCAAAAAAACCCCACATCTGGAGCAGAAGGAAGAGCGTCTGAGATGCACAAGGGGTACAGCAAATATGCCCCTAATTTTATTGGTGCTGGTTCACCACCAACCAAAAACACCCATGTCTGGCTGGAGCAGATGGAGGAGCCCCTGAGATGCACAAGGGAGTACAGCAATGATGCCCTTAATATTATTAATTCTGGTGCACCAACAACAAAAACACTGACATCTGGAGCAGAAGGGAGAGCGTTTGAGATGCACAAAGGGGTACAGCAATTATGCCCCAAATAATATTGGTGCTGGTTCACCACCAAAAAAAACACCCACTTCTGGAGCAGAAAGAAGAGCATCTAAATTGCACAAGGGGGTACAGCAAATATGGACCAAATATTATTGGTGCTGGTGAGCCAAAAAACAAGTCTGAAGCAGAAGGAAGAGTGCCTGAGATGCACAAGGGGGTACAGCAATTACGCCCCTAATATTATTAGTGCTGGTTCACCACCAACCAAGAAACACCCACGTCTGGGGCTAAAGTAAGATCATGTGAGATGCACAAGGGGGTACAACAATTATGCCCCTAATATAATTGGTGCTGTTTCACCACCAAAAAAAACCCACTAATGTCTAGAGAAGAAGGAAGAGTGCCTGAGATGCACAAGGAGGTACAGCAATTTTGCACTTAATATTATTAGTGCTGGTGCAACAACAAAAACACCCACATCTGGAGCAGAAGGAAGAGCATCTGAGATGCACAAGGGGGTACAGCAATTATGCCCCTAATATTATTGGTGCTTGTTCACCACCAAGAAAACACCTATGTCTGAAGCAGAGGGAAGAGCGCCTGAGATGCACAAAGGCATACAGCAATTATGCCCCTAATATTATTGGTACTGGTTCACCACAAAAAAAAAAAAAAAAAAACACCCATGTCTGGAGCAGAAGGAAGAGTGCCTGGGATTCACAAGGGGGTACAGAAATTATACCCCTAATATTATTGGTGATGGTTCGCCACTAGAGTTGAGCGAACACCTGGATGTCCGGGTTCGGCGGGTTTGGCCAAACTTGAAAAAAAAGTCCGGGTTCGTGACCCGGACTTAACCCGAACTTTACCCCGATCCCGAACCCCATTGAAGTCAATGGGGACACAACATTTTGAGCACTAAAATGGCTCTAAAACAAACATGGAAAAGGCTAGAGGGCTGCAAATGGCAGCAAAATCATCTTGCGAGCATGGCAAGTGCTCTGCAAGCAAATATGGATAGTGAAATAACTTGAAATAACATAAAAAACAGAAAAATAAAAAATAATAATCTTGAATGATGTAGGAGGAAGACGAGGCCCATATGGAGTAGGAGGTTAAGGTGGCGGTGGATATGGTGGTGTAGGTGGAAGCGGCGGCGGCAGTGGAGGAGGAGGACGAGGCCCATATGGAGTAGGAGGTTGAGGTGGCGGTGGACGTGGCGGTGTAGGTGGAAGCGGCCGTGGAGGAGGACGAGGTAGCCAACACTGGTTTTTGTTTTTAATTTTATTTCTTTTTAAATTAGGGTACACCCCAAAAGAGTTAGAAAGATCAAATACAACAATGGCTGGGTAAGGCCGGTATACATGTCTATTCTGCACAAGGTACGGACAAGGCCTGTGGGATCCATGCCTGGTTCATTTTAATGAACGTGAGCTTTTCCACATTGACTCTGGACAGGCGGATGCGCTTGTCTGTGATAACACCCCCAGCCGTGCTAAATACACATTCAGATAATACACTGGCTTCAGGGCACGCCAGCACCTCCAAGGCATAAAGGGCAAGCTCAGGCCATGTGCACAATTTTGAGACCCAGAAGTTGAATGGGGCAGACCCGTCATTCAGTACGTCTAGGCGTGTGCACACATACTGCTCCACCGTGTTAGTGCTGGGTCCTGGTGCTACTGGTGGAGCTCCTGTTGCAAGGAGAGGACGTGGTCGATTTGTGCCAGCTACACGCACAAGTGAAACACCTTTCTCAGCTGCGAGTAGGCGACAGAACCTTAAAGTAGTATTTGGCAGGGCCTAATGCGCCTCTACAAATGTTGAGGCCAGAACAAGTACAGGCGATAGTAGATTGGGTTGCTGACAGTGCCTCCAGTTCCTTCACATTGTTTCCCACCCAGTCTTCTGCTGAAAGGTCAGAGTTGGCACTTGCAGCCGATGTCCATCAATCTTTTACCTCACCCCCTTGAAAATCAGCCAAGCAGTCGGAGCCTCAAGTCATGCAGCAGTCTCTTCTTCTTTTTGATGACTCTGTTAGCATGGTTTCCCAGGGCCATCCACGTGCACCGATGCCCAACCACTTATGTCTCAAGATGAGTACATGGGAGTACCATCGCAGCACGTCTCGGATGAGGACGAAACACAGGTGCCAACTGCTGCGGAATTCCGAATTGTGGAGACCAACAATGGTTGCAGGGGTGAAGACTGCGTGGAAGATGATGTGGAGGACGATGAGGTCCTCGACCCCACATGGAATGAATGTCATGCAGGTGAGCTGAGTAGTTTGGAGGAAGAGGCGGTGGTCGCACAGAGCCACCAGCACAGCAGAAGAGGGAGCAGGGTGCAAAAGCGGAGCGGCCGTGTCCTAGACACTATGCCTGCTACTGCTCAAAAATAAAGTAATCAGTTTATATATGATTACCTATAGCGCTTGCTTAAAAGTTATATTAATGTCAGTATTATTAAAATTCATATAAATCCCGTGGTCTGATGCAAAAGATGTAAAATAGTGCTAAACACCTCTGAAGACGTCTAGCCAATGACGAAACGCGTTAGGTGGAACGCACGTCGTGACGTCGTCATGAGCCCGGTGGAACGCAAGTCGGAAGTGCCGCTCTCCACCTCGTAGCTTACACGTGTGACGGCATTTTTACTGCTTTTTACTGTTTTTACTGGATTTTTTCTTGAATATTCTTGCTCTATGTTTTATTGGGACTGTATTATGGATCATCTGGATTGTGTGCAATAAATTATCATCATTTAAAATGATACTGCACTATCCGGACTCCTTTTTCTTCCCTTTATATGTCTCCCATTGGAGGTGACCAGCAGGAGGAGTGCTGTTGCAAGGAAATATATCTGCCTGGAGGGAGCGCATCCCGACCCTGAGGGGTCACCAAAGCACGTATGGTCCTAGTGTCATAAGGTATATAGGACCCCAGCAAACTGGTGAGTGTGAATTTCAAGGAGGGACACCAGGGAAAGAGTGAATTAACCTATCACGAAGCACCAAGCACTAATCACTGTGATCTTTATTTTGGACTTTTTTTGCTAAGAAGTCACATATTACAAATTTATTTGCACTTAAACTTTATTTGCACATGAACTCATTTTGCACATGAATTTTATTGATAATTTATGTGAAAAATAAATGTTTTCACTATTTTATAACGCATTTGTTTACATATTTATTATATATATATTTTTTATCACATTTTAATTTTTTTTATCACATTATCATATATTTATTGCAAATAGGGTTGAGCGAACACCTAGATGTCCGTGTTCGACGGGTTCGGCCGAACTTTAAAAAAAAGTCCGGGTCCGTGTCCCGGACTTTTACCGAACTTTTCCCGGACACCGAACCCCATTGAAGTCAATGGGGACCCGAACTTTAAGGCACTAAAATGGCTCTAAAACACCAAAGGAAAGGGCTAGAGTGCTGCAAATGGCAGCAAAACGTAATTAAGAGCATGGCAAGTGCTCTGCAAACAAATGTGGATAGGGAAATAACTTAAAACAACAAAAAAAAACAGAAAAATAAAACAATGTTCTTCTTCATCTCTGAAGGACGAGGCCCATATGGAGTAGGAGGGAGGTTAAGGTGGTGGTGGATGTGGCGGTGACATAGGCGTGCGCACAGGGTGTGCTGGGTGTGCCTGGGCACACCCTAATCACCTAGGGCACATAGCATTGCCAGTGAGGAGATGGGAAAGATCTCCCTGGGACCTGCTCTGCTCTATTTCTCCTTGCCTACAGGTACATGGCCCCGATACATTACTCTCCCTGCTGGCAAACACATGCATGTGTATTTCAACTTTGGGGTGCACACCTTAATGCAATAGGCTGCGCACACCTATGGGCGGTGTAGGTGGAAGCGGCGGTGGAGGAGGACCAGGGCCGGATTAACAGCATCATGGGCTTGGTGCTGAGGATTTTGAAGGGCCTTAGGGCCGTGCCTTGCCATGCACCCAGAGGAGGAAGGGTGCAGCCATGCATGCCTAATTCAACATGGGATGCTGTCTCTGAAGCCCATAAACACATCCATGCATCGCCAACTGTCCCTCCTTGTCCGGCCTTCACGCTGTGTGGGGAGGTTCTGAGGGTGCTGCCTGGGGAAGCGAGCATAGAAGCCAGACTTCTGTGTTTACAAGTGACAGAAGAGCGGTAACAGTGAATATGGCCAACCCGGGGCCTATATAAAAGGTAGGGGCCTGGAGCTGCAGCTCCAATAGCCCCTACATTAATCTGGCCCTGAGGAGGAGGACGAGGTAGCCAACACTGCTTCTTTTCACAAATTTTAAATGAGGGTACACCCCAAAAGAGTGAGAAAGAGCAAAAATGGAACAATGGGTGGGTAAGGTCGGTATCCATTGCTATTCTGCATAAGGTACGGAAAAGTCCCGTGGGATCCATGCCTGGTTCATTTTAATGAACGTGAGCTTGTCCACATTGTCTCTGGACAGGCGGCTGCGCTTGTCTGTTATAACGCCCCCAGCCGTGCTAAATACCCGTTCAGATAATACACTGGCTGCAGGGCACGCCAGCACCTCCAAGGCGTAAAGGGCAAGCTCAGGCCATGTGCCCAATTTGGAGACCCAGAAGTTGAAGGGGGCAGACCCGTCATTCACTACATGTAGGCGTGTGCACACATACTGCTCCACCATGTTGGTAAAATGCTGCCTCCTGCTAAGACGTTCCATCTGAGCTGCTGGTGCTGCTGTTTGTTGTGGCGTGCTGACAAAGCTTTTCCACATTTCGGCCATGCTAACCCTGCCTTCTGAGGTGCTGGCGGTGCCCTGGTTGCGTTGGCGACCTCCTCCTCCTCCTCCTCTGCCTTGTGCTTCCACTGTGGCCCCGCTGTCAGATGGGAATGCCAGCAGCATGGCGTCTACCAGCGTGCGCTTGTACTCGCGCATCTTGCGATCGCGCTCCAGTGAGTGAATTAAGGACGGTACGTTGTCCTTGTAACGGGGATCCAGCAGCGTGGCCACCCAGTAATCAGCACAAGTTAGAATGTGGGCAACTCGGCGGTCGTTGTGGAGACACTGCAGCATGTAATCGCTCATGTGTGCCAGGCTGCCCAGAGGCAACGAAAGGCTGTCCTCTGTGGGAGGTGTATGGTCCGTGTCCTCTGTATCCCCCCAGCCACGCACCAGTGATGGCCATGAGCTGGCCTGGGTGCCACCCTGCTGTGAACATGGTTCCATCTCCTCCTCCAGCTCCTCCTCCTCCTCATCCTCCTCATCCTCCAGAACTGTGCCCCTGCTGGACAATTGCGTCCCTGGCGTTTGCGTGTGCAGGAACCCACCCTCGGAGCCCCTTGCGAATGACTGCCCTGAAAGCCTTGGAAATGTTACCTCTTCATCCTCCTCCTCCTCCTCATCCTGTGCCACATCCTCTTCCATCATCGCCCGAATTGTTTTTTCAAGGAGGCATAGAAGTGGGATAGTTAAGCTGAGAACGGCGTCATTGCCACTGGCCATGTTGGTGGAGTACTCAAAACAGCGCAACAAGGCACACAGGTCTCGCATGGAGGCCCAGTTAAATTAAATAGCGGAATAGAAAATATGATCCAAAAAAAGTGTATGTATATCACACGTACACAACCACACTAGGCCCCAATTACTATTGTTTGTACCCCTAAAAGGCTAGATGAGGAGTAGGGGGAGTATGGAACAGGCAGCACCCTCAAACCTTCAGAAGTATGAGATGAACCCCAACAACTTGGAAAGGTGGATCTCTCTCACACGTACCGACACAGACTATCCCGCAATTCAATTGATCCTCAAAGGTTTTTATTGAATAGCGGAATAGGAAATATGATCAAAAAAAGTGTATGTATCTCGCACGTACACAACCACACTAGGCCCCAATTACTATTGTTTGTACCCCTAAAAGGCTAGATGAGGAGTAGGGGGGGTATGGAACAGGCAGCACCCTCAAACCTTCAGAAGTATGAGATGAACCCCAACAACTTGGAAAGGTGGATCTCTCTCACACGTACCGACACAGACTATCCCGCAATTCAATTGATCCTCAAAGGTTTTTATTGAATAGCGGAATAGGAAATATGATCAAAAAAAGTGTATGTATCTCGCACGTACACAACCACACTAGGCCCCAATTACTATTGTTTGTACCCCTAAAAGGCTAGATGAGGAGTAGGGGGGGGGTATGGAACAGGCAGCACCCTCAAACCTTCAGAAGTATGAGATGAACCCCAACAACTTGGAAAGGTGGATCTCTCTCACACGTACCGACACAGACTATCCCGCAATTCAATTGATCCTCAAAGGTTTTTATTGAATAGCGGAATAGGAAATATGATCAAAAAAAGTGTATGTATCTCGCACGTACACAACCACACTAGGCCCCAATTACTATTGTTTGTACCCCTAAAAGGCTAGATGAGGAGTAGGGGGGGTATGGAACAGGCAGCACCCTCAAACCTTCAGAAGTATGAGATGAACCCCAACAACTTGGAAAGGTGGATCTCTCTCACACGTACCGACACAGACTATCCCGCAATTCAATTGATCCTCAAAGGTTTTTATTGAATAGCGGAATAGGAAATATGATCAAAAAAAGTGTATGTATCTCGCACGTACACAACCACACTAGGCCCCAATTACTATTGTTTGTACCCCTAAAAGGCTAGATGAGGAGTAGGGGGGGTATGGAACAGGCAGCACCCTCAAACCTTCAGAAGTATGAGATGAACCCCAACAACTTGGAAAGGTGGATCTCTCTCACACGTACCGACACAGACTATCCCGCAATTCAATTGATCCTCAAAGGTTTTTATTGAATAGCGGAATAGGAAATATGATCAAAAAAAGTGTATGTATCTCGCACGTACACAACCACACTAGGCCCCAATTACTATTGTTTGTACCCCTAAAAGGCTAGGAGTAGGGGGAGTATGGAACAGGCAGCACCCTCAAACCTTCAGAAGTATGAGATGAACCCCAACAACTTGGAAAGGTGGATCTCTCTCACACGTACCAACACAGACTATCCCCCAATTTAACTGATCCCCAAAGGTTTTTGATTAAATAGCGGAATAGAAAATATGATCCCAAAAAAGTGTATGTATATCACACGTACACAACCACACTAGGCCCCAATTACTATTGTTTGTACCCCTAAAAGGCTAGGAGTAGGGGGAGTATGTAACAGGCAGCACCCTCAAACCTTCAGAAGTATGAGATGAACCCCAACAACTTGGAAAGGTGGATCTCTCTCACACGTACCAACACAGACTATCCCCCAATTTAACTGATCCCCAAAGGTTTTTGATTAAATAGCGGAATAGAAAATATGATCCCAAAAAAGTGTATGTATATCACACGTACACAACCACACTAGGCCCCAATTACTATTGTTTGTACCCCTAAAAGGCTAGGAGTAGGGGGAGTATGTAACAGGCAGCACCCTCAAACCTTCAGAAGTATGAGATGAACCCCAACAACTTGGAAAGGTGGATCTCTCTCACACGTACCAACACAGACTATCCCCCAATTTAACTGATCCCCAAAGGTTTTTGATTAAATAGCGGAATAGAAAATATGATCCCAAAAAAGTGTATGTATATCACACGTACACAACCACACTAGGCCCCAATTACTATTGTTTGTACCCCTAAAAGGCTAGGAGTAGGGGGAGTATGGAACAGGCAGCACCCTCAAACCTTCAGAAGTATGAGATGAACCTCAACAACTTGGAAAGGTGGATCTCTCTCACACGTACCAACACAGACTATCCCCCAATTTAACTGATCCCCAAAGGTTTTTGATTAAATAGCGGAATAGAAAATATGATCCCAAAAAAGTGTATGTATATCACACGTACACAACCACACTAGGCCCCAATTACTATTGTTTGTACCCCTAAAAGGCTAGGAGTAGGGGGAGTATGGAACAGGCAGCACCCTCAAACCTTCAGAAGTATGAGATGAACCCCAACAACTTGGAAAGGTGGATCTCTCTCACACGTACCAACACAGACTATCCCCCAATTTAACTGATCCCCAAAGGTTTTTGATTAAATAGCGGAATAGAAAATATGATCCCAAAAAAGTGTATGTATATCACACGTACACAACCACACTAGGCCCCAATTACTATTGTTTGTACCCCTAAAAGGCTAGGAGTAGGGGGAGTATGGAACAGGCAGCACCCTCAAACCTTCAGAAGTATGAGATGAACCCCAACAACTTGGAAAGGTGGATCTCTCTCACACGTACCAACACAGACTATCCCCCAATTTAACTGATCCCCAGAGGTTTTTGATTAAATAGCGGAATAGAAAATATGATCCCAAAAAAGTGTATGTATATCACACGTACACAACCACACTAGGCCCCAATTACTATTGTTTGTACCCCTAAAAGGCTAGGAGTAGGGGGAGTATGGAACAGGCAGCACCCTCAAACCTTCAGAAGTATGAGATGAACCCCAACAACTTGGAAAGGTGGATCTCTCTCACACGTACCAACACAGACTATCCCCCAATTTAACTGATCCCCAAAGGTTTTTGATTAAATAGCGGAATAGAAAATATGATCCCAAAAAAGTGTATGTATATCACACGTACACAACCACACTAGGCCCCAATTACTATTGTTTGTACCCCTAAAAGGCTAGGAGTAGGGGGAGTATGGAACAGGCAGCACCCTCAAACCTTCAGAAGTATGAGATGAACCCCAACAACTTGGAAAGGTGGATCTCTCTCACACGTACCAACACAGACTATCCCCCAATTTAACTGATCCCCAAAGGTTTTTGATTAAATAGCGGAATAGAAAATATGATCCCAAAAAAGTGTATGTATATCACACGTACACAACCACACTAGGCCCCAATTACTATTGTTTGTACCCCTAAAAGGCTAGGAGTAGGGGGAGTATGGAACAGGCAGCACCCTCAAACCTTCAGAAGTATGAGATGAACCCCAACAACTTGGAAAGGTGGATCTCTCTCACACGTACCAACACAGACTATCCCCCAATTTAACTGATCCCCAAAGGTTTTTGATTAAATAGCGGAATAGAAAATATGATCCCAAAAAAGTGTATGTATATCACACGTACACAACCACACTAGGCCCCAATTACTATTGTTTGTACCCCTAAAAGGCTAGATGAGGAGTAGGGGGAGTATGGAACAGGCAGCACCCTCAAACCTTCAGTATGAGATTGTGTTCACTGTACCCCACAAAGATTGAGTTCACTGCACCCCACAATGATTGTGTTCACTGCACCCCACAAAGATTGTGTTCACTGCACCTCACAAAGATTGTGTTCACTGTACCCCCCAAAGATTGTGTTCACTGCACCCCACAAAGATTCTGTTCACTGTACCCCACAAAGATTGTGTTCACTGCACCCCAAAAAGATTGTGTTCACTGCACCCCAAAAAGGATGTTGTTCACTGCACCCCAAAAAGGATGTTGTTCACTCCACCCCAAAAAGATTGTGTTCACTGCACCCCACAAAGATTGTGTTCACTGCACCCCAAAAAGATTGTGTTCACTGCACCCCAAAAATGATTTTGTTCACTGCACCCCAAAAAGGATTTTGTTCACTGCACCCCAAAAAGGATGTTGTTCACTCCACCCCAAAAAGATTGTGTTCACTGCACCCCAAAAAGATTGTGTTCACTGCACCCCACAAAGGATTTTGTTCACTGCACCCCAAAAAGATTGTGTTCACTGCACCCCAAAAAGGATGTTGTTCACTGCACCCCAAAAAGGATTTTGTTCACTGCACCCCAAAAAGATTGTGTTCACTGCACCCCACAAAGGATTTTGTTCACTGCACCCCACAAAGATTGTGTTCACTGCACACCAAAAAGGATTGTGTTCACTGCACCCCAAAAAGATTTTGTTCACTGCACCCCAAAAAGATTGTGTTCACTGCAGCCCAAAAAGATTGTGTTCACTGCAGCCCAAAAAGATTGTGTTCACTGCAGCCCAAAAAGATTGTGTTCACTGCAGCCCAAAAAGATTGTGTTCACTGCAGCTCACACACAGAAAAATGGATGTGGATCACTGACACCTGCCTATCTCCAATCCCACACCACACAGCAATATCGATTGTAGTTTGTAGAACACAGTTTCCCTAAAATTCAGCAGACTCTGTCCCTAACAGGATTGAGAAGAGATCGTAGATCAGGATTGAGTGCAGACCCCACCCCCCACACAGCAATATCGATTGTAGTTTGTAGAAGACACTGACCCTATATAATTCAGCAGACTCTATCCCTAAAATGCCTACAACTCGCCCTGCCTAAACACTCCGACCTGTCCCTCAATTCTATCCGGACACAAATGGTTTTTTCCTGCCTATCTTTCCCTAATCAGCAGCCAGCACGTTGATGTGTGCTCTGTCCCTGAATCTAAGCAGCATAATGACGCCGCTGCGGCTGCCTCGAACTTATAAAGACTTGGTCACATGCTTCAGACGGCCAATCACAGCTACTGAGACATTTGCAGGCATGGCTGGGATGGCTTAAGGCACACCAGTTAAACGATTGTTGATTGGCTGTTGAAAGCCCGCCATGAAAAGAGCGCCAAAGCATGCAAAACCCGGAAATAAAACGACCGAACACGGATTTTTACCCGAACATACAGTAAAGTGTCCGTGTCCGTGTTCGGGTACAAAAAATCCAATTATTCGGTACGAACACGAATAATACAGTCCGTGTTCGCTCAACACTAATTGCAAACTTATTTTAGTACTATTTTACATCTTTTGCATCAGACCACGGGATTTATATGAATTTTAATAATACTGACATTAATATAACTTTTAAGCAAGCGCTATAGGTAATCATATATAAACTGATTACTTTATTTTTGAGCACTCGCACTTTACTATAGCAGCTGCGAATCACATTTATTTGATTAATTATTTGATTAGGTCTTCACAAACTCATAGGTCTCTCCACGTGGTGCGGGAAATATACTTTGTATATTTTACCTTTCATATGCCTGCTACTGCCCAACGCAGGGCCCTAGCGTGGCAGTTCTTCAGACAATGTGATGATGACAGGACACGAGTGGTTTGCACGCTGTGCAAACAGAGCCTGAAGCGAGGCATAAACGTTCTCCACCTGAGCACAACCTGCATGACCAGGCATCTAAATGCAAAGCACGAGCTACAGTGGAGTGAACACCTCAAAAACCAAGAAAGGTCTCTGGCTCCTTCTGCTTCCTCTTCTGCTGCTGCAGTCTCTGCCTCTTCATCTACCTCTGTAGTGACAGTGGCACCTGCCACCCCGCAAACAGACGATCTGTCAGCAACACCACCACCTGGGTCACCAACAACCCTCTCCACAATGTCCCGTGGAAGCGTTCAGCTTTCTGTCTCCCAAACACTGGAGCGGAAGAGGAAATACCCCTACCCACCCGCGATCCCTGCCCCTGAATGCCAGCATTTCAAAATTCCTGGCCTTTGAAATGTTTCAATCCGTCTGGTGGAGATGCAGAGTTTTAAAAGCCTTATGGCCCACAGTACGTCCTGCCCAGCCGCCACTACTTTTCCAGGCAAGCCATCCCTTCTCTGCACAACCAAGTGGGTGACAAAATCAGGTGTGCATGGCGCAACGCCATCTGTGGCAGGGTCCACCTAACTACAGATACGTGGACCAGTAAGCACGGTCAGGGGCGTTATATCTCCCTAACAGCACACTGGGTAAATGCAGTGGTGGCTGGGCCTGAGGCGGATAGCAGTTTGGCGCATGTCCTTCCACCACCGAGGATTGCAGTACGCTTCAGTTCCTCATCCGGTCAGTGTAACACCTTCACCACCAACTTCAGCACAGCCAGGGGTAAATGACAGCAGGCAGTTTTAAAACTGGCCTGTTTGGGGAAAAAAACCCACACCGCGCAGAAGTTGTGGAGGGGCATCGAACAGCAGACCGATGAGTGGTTGCTGCCAGTGAGCCTCAAGCCCGGCCTGGTGGTGTGCGATAATGGGCGAAATCTCGTGGCAGCTCTGGGCCTAGCCGGTTTGACACACATCCCTTGCCTGGCGCATGTGCTGAATTTGGTGGTGCAGAGATTCCTTAGAAATTACCCCGATATTTCAGAGCTGCTGCAGAAAGTGCGGGCCGTCTGTGCGCACTTTCGGCGTTCTCACCCTGCTGCTGCTCGCCTGTCAGTGCTGCAGCGTAACTTCGGCCTTCCCGCTCACCGCCTCATATGTGACGTGCCCCCAAGGTGGAACTCCACCTTGCACATGCTGGCCAGACTGTGTGAGCAGCAGCAGGCCATAGTGTAGTTTCAGCTGCAGCACGCACGCATGAGTCGCTCTGCGGAACAGCACCACTTCACATCCAATAACTGGGCCTTCATGCGAGACCTGTGTGCCTTTTTGCACTGTAACATATGCAGACTAGGCCGCAATAGAATATTTTTTCCCTAAATGGGTGTTTATTGAATAGCGGAATAGGACAACAGTATCCAATGGGTGTATCTCACAGTAACATATGCAGACTAGGTCGCAATTGAATATTTTTTCCCTAAATGGGTGTTTATTGAATAGCAGAATAGAACAACAGTATCTAAAGGGTGTATCTCACACGTACAAATACAGACTAGGCCACAATTGAATATTTTTTCCCTAAATGGGTGTTTATTGAATAGCGGAATAGAACAACAGTATCCAATGGGTGTATCTCACAGTAACATATGCAGACTAAGCCGCAATTAACTTTTTATTCCCTAAATGGGTTTTTATTGCAAAGCGGAATACAACAGTATGTAATGGATGTATCTCACTGTAACATATGTAGACTAGGCCGCAATTTTTTTTTATCCCCTAAATGGGTTTTTATTGCAAAGTGGAATACAACAGTATGCAATGGGTTTATCTCACTGTACCATATGCAGACTAGGCCGCATTTTTTTTTCCCCTAAATGGGTTTTTATTGCAAAGCAGAATACAACAATATGCAATGGGTGTATCTCACTGTACCATATGCAGACTAAGCTGCAATTAGTTTTTTATCCCCTAAATGGGTTTTTATTGCAAAGCGGAATACAACAACAGTATGCAATGGGTGTATCACACTGGAACGTATGAATGAAAATCTGAAAAATAATTGCCCCCTTAATTGGTGCTTGTTGAATAGCAGATTTGAAATGCGGTGTCTAAATGCTGTAAGTCACAGTAAAATATGAAGGAAAAAAGTTTTTTTCTTTTTCAAATGCAGATTAAGCAGACACATATGCACTGAGCTTGCAAGAAATGGCCGCTACACACCCCACGCCTAACAGGTTGGATACTGTTGTTGTTTTATTCCGCTATTGAATAAAATAAAACCCCATTTGAATGAAAAACTGAAAAATATTTTTTTTTCCCTAAATACTGAAAAATAATTATTTTCCCCTTACATTGGTGCTTTTTGAAGAGCAGATTAGAAAAGCGGTGTCTGTCTAAACAATGTACTGTATGTCAAAGTAAAATATGAAGGAAAAAACGTTTTTTCCTTTTCGATTGCAGATTAAGCAGACACGTATGCACTCAGCTTGCATCAAATGTGCAGCACCGCACGCCGCCCACCTAACAGACTGATAAAAGTTTTTTTTTCTCCTTTGTCCTCCTCACTGGGCTCAGGTCAGGGCATAAAGATCGTGCACTGTGCCCCCACACAATACAATCAATGTAGATCACTGTCTGAATAAAGAAGATTCTTCCTATTCTTTCCCTCAAAGCAATCTCCAGCCTGACCCTACAGTAATCTCCTATCTCTCCCTCAGAAGCATCAGGAACCTCTCCCTAGTATAGTTTGAGCAGAGTGACGCGCGGTGCTATGTGACTCCAGCTTATATAAACTCTGGGTCACATGCTGCACTGACCAATCACAGCCATGCCATTAGTAGGCATGGCTGTGATGGCTTCTAAGGGCACAATAGTTAAACGCTTGCTGATAGGCTGCCTTGCACCTGTTGAAACCGCGCCATTAAAACATCAAATAACATTACCGAACAACGGACAGTACCTGAACATACAGTGAAATGTTCGGGTCCGTGTCCGGGTACCGAATACCCAAAAGTCCGGTACGATCCCGAACAATACAGTCCGGGTTCGCTCAATCCTATTTGCCACCAAAAAAACACCAATGTATGGAGCAGAAGGAAGAGCACCTGAGATGCACAAGAGGGTACATCAATTATGCCCCTAATATTGTTGGTGCTGGTTAACCACCAGTAGGTGGTGCCTGAACACCGTAACCAAGGCCTCGCAGTTACTCTTCCTTGGTGCAGGAATGGGACCTGTGGGTAAGAATTCCATGGAAATTTGAAATTGCATGTGCTTTACAAGTGCCAAAAAGTGGGCCTTTGTGGAAGATGGTGCCTGAACACCGTAACCCCTCACAGTTAGCAGGGCACAGGGACAGGGCTTGCTGTTAAAAATGAGATATGACATTTCAATTGTATGCACCTGTCATACAAGTGCAGAAAAATTAGGCCTTGGGGGTTGGTAGTGACCTAAACCAAAAACATTGTTGGAAGCTAGCAGAATCAAGGTAGAGGAATAGGATAGGCAGCATATGCAGACTTCAAGGGATGGCAGACTCCTAGCAAATTCAATCAGTTACATCAGCATCAGGGGGCTGATAGCTCTTGTTTATCCAGGACTGGTTCATTTTGATAAAAGTCAGCTGGTCATCCGAATCTGTGGACAGACACACTCTTTTGTCTGTCAAAACCTCCAACAGCACTGAACGTCCATTCGGAAAACACGCTGGAAGAAGGACAGGCCAGTAACTTCATTGCATATTGAGCAAGTTCTGGCCAGTGGTCCATCCTCAAGACCCAATAAGCCAGTGGATGTGCAGCTGGAAATGTCTCCAAGTCTGCTCTTGCACCTAGATAATCATGCACAATATGATGGAGACGCTGGCGATGGTTGCTTAAACCTAACAGCCCTGGGTGCATCTGAGGACAAATAAGTCAGCCGACCGCCTTCTCCATCGCTCCTCCTTTGGCTAAACGATGCCTCAGAAACACGTCCAGAGAATGTTGTCCTCCCAGTGTCTGGAAAGGCGGTACACAATTTTTTTTCAAGGCCTCCTCAAGATGTTTCATCCTCTGCTCCCTCTGCGAAGGCAGGATGAGCTCTGCAACTTTACCCTTGTAACGTGGATCAAGAAAGGTTGCCGACCAGTAATTATCCCTCTCCTTGATAGCACAAATCCTCGGGTCCTTTTGCAGGCTTTGCAGAATCAGGGAGCCCATGCAAAGTAAGTTGGAGGAGGCATGAGCTTCTGAGTCCTCTGGGTCACTAAGAATTACATTGTCAGCAGGAGCAACCTCTCCCCAACCATGTACAACTCTTGTGGTTTCTGGGGAATCAAAACTATCCCTTGTTAACTGCTGTAGGCTATCCTCTTCCTCTACATCCATGCTGCTGAAATCCTCCTCCTCTTCCTCCTAAGTGTTTTGTGGCCTTGCAGGAATGATATCTGCATAAAGGGGGCCTTGTGAGGAAAGGAAGTCCTCTTCCTGCAGCTGTCATGCCTGAAGTGCCCTGTCCATGATTCCACGCAGCGTGTGCTCCAGCAGGTAGACAATCGGGATAGTGTCACTGATGCATGCATCGTCCCGGATCACGATCCTTGTGACCTCCTCAAATGGTGACAGGATGATGCATGCATCCTTAATCAATAGCCACTGGCACAGCGAAAAAAAAAAACCTAGCTCCCTGACCCTGTCCTTGTGCCATACTCACACAGGTACTGATTGATGGCCCTCTGCTGTATGTGCAGCCACTGCAGCATTGCCAACGTTGTGTTCCACCTGGTGGGCATGTCAAAAATGAGGGGGTTGGTGGGCAGGTTGAATTCTCATTGAATGTCAGATAAGCGAGCACTGGCATTGAATGAATGGAAAAAATGTCCACAGACTTTCCTGGCCTGCCTCAGAAGATCTTGGAAGCCCGGGTATCTGCTCAAGAAATGCTGCACCACCAGATTCATAACATGTGCCAAGCATGGAACATGTGTCAAGTGTTCCCGTTGGAGGACGGAGAGAAGGTTGGTGCCATTATCGCATACAACCATTCCTGGCTCAATCTGTCGTGGCGTCAACCATCTCTGAGCCTGCCCCTGCAGAGCTGACAGAATCTCTGCACCAATGTGACTCCCATCCCTTAGACCAGGCATGTCCAACCTGCGGCCAAGAACCGCAGGCAATGCGGCCCACTGCCCCCTGACAATTTTTTTTTTTTTTTGCTGGGGAGGAAGGAAGTCGGTTCGGGGGCATGGCCACGGCAGCTTCCAACTAACGGTAGGCAGAGGCTGCCTCGAAGGGGGGAGGCGAGAATGTGCAGTGTTTCTGACTCCTACCACCATGACCACTTCAAATCAATGAAGTGGTCATGGTGGTTTATTATCTCTCAGAAGAAGTAAACCTCTGTATACCGATTCTATTTCATTTGATCATCCTCTAGTTGTGCTAAATTAGTGCGGGAGGGCGTGGCGCGTGGGAAGGGTGCGGCGACATTTTATTACTTATATACCTTAACTATAGTATATATTTTATATGCGGCCCGAGAAAATTTCTCCACACTCAATGTGGCCCAGAGAAGCTAAAAGGTTGGACACCCATGCCTTAGACAGACCAACTGAAGCACAGCATGGCATCTTTTAGCCTGACTGCTTGCGTAGTCCCCTGAACGCTTAGGTCTATTCAGGCTGCTGCAGAGGAGAATTGCGCAGAAGAGGACATGGAGGAAGAGGTGGAGGAGGAAGAGGTGGTGGAGTAGCCAGATGTGGCAGAACCAGCACCAGCTTTTTGGAGGCGTGGTGGCAAAACAAGCTCCAGCACCGAACCCTGTCGTGCATCCTTCCCAGCTGCCAGCAGAGTTACCCAGTGAGCCGTGAAAGAAATGTAACGTCCCTGTCCATGCCTGCTCGTTCCACAAATTTGCGAAAGGGAGCCGAGTCTACCAGCTGAAAAGGCAGTAACTGTAATGCTAGCAATTTGGCCAAGCTAGCATTAAGATGCTGAGCATGTGGATGGCTGGGACAGTATTTCTTTCTACGGTTCAGCAACTAGGGTAGTGAAATTTGCCTGCTGCTCAAATCAAGTGGTGGTGTACTGCTAGCAGATTGGGTGCAAGTCTCTGTGCTACTCATTACAATACCATCATCCCTCTCAATGCTGGTATTTGAGAAGGCATGAGGTATAGTAGGGTTAGAGATCGCAGATGAGGAGCATGGTGATGTATGCTTGTTTTAATCTGGTGCCTCTATCAGGTGCTGTTGCCAACGGACTGCATGGCAGGTCGTCATATGCCTTGTCAAGCATGTAGTGCCCAAGCGGCTGGTGTTCTGGCCACGCAAGATCCGCTTTAGACAGATGCTGCAAACAGCAATGATGCGGTCTACTGCACAGGTGCCGAAAAAAACCAACACTAATGAACTTTTTGGAGTCCATGGGGATTTTGCAGCACTCTACGCATGTGGAGCTCTGTCCTGTAACGCAATAGATTGGCTACTGCTATGGCGGCCCCTGAAACACACACTGCCTCATTGCAGTTGTGCGTCCTCCTCATCCTCCCCCTCATCCTCCCCCTCCTCCTCCTCCTCTATCCTGTCAGGCACCCAAGTACAGTCAGTGACCCCATCATCCCCTCCCTCCTTGTCACTGGAGCAAACTTGGCAATATGCCTCAGCTGTGGCAACATGACTGCTGGTCTCTTGTCTGTCGTTGTCACCCTCTCTCTCTAGGCTCACGTTATTCCCTTCATTAACCTGGGAAACAACATCACAGCTTTCAAATTGCTGCGCATCCTCCAGGAGCATGTCACTGACACTATGATCGAATAGTTCAAGTGACTCCTCCGTGCATTATGGTGGGGCAACTGAAGGAGTAGCTGTGGAGAAGGAGCCTGTGGAACGGGCCGCTTTGGCAGCAGAGGTGGAAGGCAAACTACTGGGAGCGTGGGTGTCAGAGGAAGAGGAGGATGAGGATGGCTTATTGATTCACTCCATCAACTCGTCCACATCTTGTGGATGAATAGCACGGGCAGCACCAGAAATAAAGGAGGGGCGTGCCCCGCCTGCAGAGGATGCACTATGTCAACTGTGACCACCACTTTTCACAATGGACACAGAGGCTCCTTGCCCTCTTTTCATGGCCTGTGAGCGTCGGCCTCTCCTTGTCAGCCTTTCAGACATTATGTTGATACAGATCAATATAGGGTATACGCAACTGACCAATAGATAATGACCTGATATGATGTAATTGATAGCCCTGTAGATGAGCTGTGGTGGTTATAGATGTACGCAAGTGACCGATTACCAATACTCTCACTGATATCTGATGTAATCAATAATCCTATAGATGGATGATCTGTGATCCCTATAGAAAGATCCACAACTGAGCAAAGGTTACTGTGGCTGATAGCAGTGATCTCTATTCCTACAGGTTTTGAGACCCCTACAGAAAGATCCACAACTCTGCAAAGGTTACCGTGGCTGATAGCAGTGATCTCTATTCATACAGGTCTGAGACCCCTGTAGAAAGATCACCAACTGAGCAAAGGTAACTGTGACTGATAGCAGTGGTCACTATTCCTACAGATCTGAGACCCCTATAGAAAGATCCATAACTTAGCAAGGGTTACTGTGGCTGAAATCAGCAGTGATCTCTATTTCTACAGGTCTGAGACCCCTATAGAAAGATCCACAACCGAGCAAAGGTTACTCTGGCTGATAGCAGTGATCTCTATTCCTACAGGTCTGAGACCCCTATATAAAGATCCACAACTGAGCAAAGGTAACTGTTGCTGGTAGCAGTGATCTCTATTCCTTTAGGTCTGAGACCCCTATAGAAAGATCCACAACTGAGCAAAGGTTACTGTGGCTGATATCAGCAGTGATCTCTATTCCTACAGCTCTGAGACCCCTATAGAAAAATCACCAACTGAGCAAAGGTTACTGTGGCTGATAGCAGTGATCACTATTCCTACAGGTCTGAGACCCCTTTAGAAAGATCACCAACTGAGCAAAGGTTACTATTGCTGATAGCAATGATCACTATTCCTATAGGTCTGAGACCCCTTCAGAAAGATCACCAACTGAGCATAGGTTACTGTTTCTGGTAGCAGTGATCTCTATTCCTACAGGTCTGAGACCCCTATAGAAAGATCCACAAATGAGCAAAGGTTTCTGTGGCTGATATCAGTGATCTCTATTCCTACAGGTCTGAGACCCCTATAGAAAGATCACCAACTGAGCAAAGGTTACTATGGCTGATAGCAGTGATCTCTATACCTACAGGTCTGAGACCCCTATAGAAAGATCCACAACTGAGCAAGGGGTACTGTGGCTGATATCAGCAGTGATCTCTATTCTTAAAGGTCTGAGACCCCTGTAGAAAGATCCACAACTGAGCAAAGGATTCTGTGGCTGATATCAGTGATCTCTATTCCTACAGGTCTGAGACCCCTATAGAAAGATCCACAACTGAGCAAAGGTAACTGTTGCTGGTAGCAGTGATCTCTATTCCTACAGGTCTGAGACCCCTATAGAAAGATCCACAACTGAGCAAAGGTTACTGTGGCTGATAGCAGTGATCTCTATTCCTACAGGTCTGAGACCCTTATAGAAAGATCCACAAATGAGCAAAGGTTAATGTGGCTGATAGCAATGATCACTATTCCTATAGGTCTGAGACCCCTTTAGAAAGATCACCAACTGAGCAAAGGTTACTGTGGCTGATAGCAATGATCACTATTCCTATAGGACTGAGACCCCTATAGAAAGATCCACAACTGAGCAAAGGTTACTGTGGCTGATAGCAGTGATCTCTATTCCTACAGGTCTGAGACCCCTATAGAAAGATCCACAACTGAGCAAAGGTTACTGTGGCTGATATCAGCAGTGTTCTCTATTCCTACAGGTCTGAGACCCCTATAGAAAGATCCACAACCGAGCAAAGGTTACTCTGGCTGATAGCAGTGATCTCTATTCCTACAGGTCTGAGACCCCTATATAAAGATCCACAACTGAGCAAAGGTAACTGTTGCTGGTAGCAGTGATCTCTATTCCTTCAGGTCTGAGACCCCTATAGAAAGATCCACAACTGAGCAAAGGTTACTGTGGCTGATAGCAGTGATCTCTATTCCTACAGGTCTGAGACCCCTATAGAAAGATCCACAACTGATCAAAGGTTACTGTGGCTGATATCAGCAGTGATCTCTATTCCTACAGGTCTGAGACCCCTATAGAAAGATCCACAACTGAGCAAAGGTTACTGAGGCTGATAGCAGTGATCACTATTCCTATAGGTCTGAGACCCCTATAGAAAGATCACCAACTGAGCATAGGTTACTGTTTTTGGTAGCAGTGATCTCTATTCCTACAGGTCTGAGACCCCTATAGAAAGATCCACAACTGAGTGAAGGTTTCTGTGGCTGATAGCAGTGATCTCTATACCTACAGGTCTAAGACCCCTATAGAAAGATCCACAACTGAGCAAGGGGTACTGTGGCTGATATCAGCAGTGATCTCTATTCTTACAGGTTGAGACCCCTATAGAAAGATCCACAACTGAGCAAAGGTTTCTGTGGCTGATATCAGTGATCTCTATTCCTACAGGTCTGAGACCCCTATAGAAAGATCCACAACTGAGCAAAGGTAACTGTTGCTGGTAGCAGTGATCTCTATTCCTGCAGGTCTGAGACCCCTATAAAAAGATCCACAAATGAGCAAGGGGTACTGTGGCTGATATCATCAGTGATCTCTATTCTTACAGGTCTGAGACCCCTATAAAAAGATCCACAACTGAGCAAAGGTTACTGTGGCTGATAGCAGTGATCTTTATTCCTACAGGTCTGGGACCCCTATATAAAGACCCACAACTGAGCAAAGGTTACTGTGGCTGATAGCAGTGATCTCTATTCCTACAGGTCTGAGACCCTTATAGAAAGATCCACAAATGAGCAAAGGTTACTGTGGCTGATAGCAATGATCACTATTCCTATAGGTCTGAGACCCCTTTAGAAAGATCACCAACTGAGCAAAGGTTACTGTGGCTGATAGCAATGATCACTATTCCTATAGGTCTGAGACCCCTATAGAAAGATCCACAACTGAGCAAAGGTTACTGTGGCTGATAGCAGTGATCTCTATTCCTACAGGTCTGAGACCCCTATAGAAAGATCACCAACTGAGCAAAGGTTACTGTGGCTGATAGCAGTGATCTCTATACCTACAGGTCTGAGACCCCTATAGAAAGATCCACAACTGAGCAAGGGGTACTGTGGCTGATATCAGCAGTGATCTCTATTCTTACAGGTCTGAGACCCCTGTAGAAAGATCCACAACTGAGCAAAGGATTCTGTGGCTGATATCAGTGATCTCTATTCCTACAGGTCTGAGACCCCTATAGAAAGATCCACAACTGAGCAACGGTAACTGTTGCTGGTAGCAGTGATCTCTATTCCTACAGGTCTGGGACCCCTATATAAAGATCCACAACTGAGCAAAGGTTACTGTGGCTGATAGCAGTGATCTCTATTCCTACAGGTCTGAGACCCTAATAGAAAGATCCACAAATGAGCAAAGGTTAATGTGGCTGATAGCAATGATCACTATTCCTATAGGTCTGAGACCCCTTTAGAAAGATCACCAACTGAGCAAAGGTTACTGTGGCTGATAGCAATGATCACTATTCCTATAGGTCTGAGACCCCTATAGAAAGATCCACAACTGAGCAAAGGTTACTGTGGCTGATATCAGTGATCTCTATTCCTACAGGTCTGAGACCCCTATATAAAGATCCACAACTGAGCAAAGGTAACTGTTGCTGGTAGCAGTGATCTCTATTCCTACAGGTCTGAGACCCCTATAGAAAGATCCACAACTGAGCAAAGGTTACTGTGGCTGATATCAGCAGTGATCTCTATTCCTACAGCTCTGAGACCCCTATAGAAAGATCAACGACTGAGCAAAGGTTACTGTGGCTGATAGCAGTGATCACTATTCCTATAGGTCTGAGACCCCTTTAGAAAGATCACCAACTGAGCATAGGTTACTGTTTCTGGTAGCAGTGATCTCTATTCCTACAGGTCTGAGACCCCTATAGAAAGATCCACAACTGAGCGAAGGTTTCTGTGGCTGATAGCAGTGATCTCTATACCTACAGGTCTAAGACCCCTATAGAAAGATCCACAACTGAGCAAGGGGTACTGTGGCTGATATCAGCAGTGATCTCTATTCCTACAGGTCTGAGACCCCTATAGAAAGATCCACAACTGAGCAAAGGTTTCTGTGGCTGATATCAGTGATCTCTATTCCTACAGGTCTGAGACCCCTATAGAAAGATCCACAACTGAGCAAAGGTAACTGTTGCTGGTAGCAGTGATCTCTATTCCTGCAGGTCTGAGACCCCTATAAAAAGATCCACAAATGAGCAAGGGGTACTGGGGCTGATATCAGCAGTGATCTCTATTCTTTTTTTTTTTTCCATAAAAAGTTTTTATTGAAAAGCAAATTATACAGGGTACAAAAAGTCACACAATATCAATGCTAGGAAACATATTTCTCTATTTTTTTTTTTTTTTCCCTTCATTTCTTAACTTTTCATATCAATCAAACAAAAAGGCTTCAAGGGTATAGAGAACACAAAAAGGGAAAAGAAAGAGGAAGAAAGGGGAAGACATCAGTGCGGCTTGAGCCATACTAAAGACCGTGAAACAACCATTTCCTGAGAGAAAGTCTGTATTACAGCTCAAAATAACCTAGCCTGGAAACAAATACCATAACTGGTTAGGAACACTCTATACAGGTGTAATACTGGTACGATAAGAGCATGTAGCTATTGCTGAAACATATAGGTCATAAGCACATAGGTAGTATCAATGAGGTTTTAGCCAGGTTGTTGTGTGTCTGCGGGGAGCTTCTTAAGGAGCCTATGTATGAAGGCAACCTTATTATTGAGCTCTAGAATGTGTGGACTGGCAGTAATCTGTATAAGGATGTTATGCACCCAGTATGGCTCGGAGGGATGTTAAGAATCGAATGTCCGCCACTCAGGGCGAAGGGAAGGAGGGGCTGAGAGGAAAGGGAAAGATAAACAGACGGATAAATAGAGTGGGGAGGGGGAAAAGAGAGGAGGGAAGGACACAGAAAGGGGAAAAATGTCTGATGACGCAAACTTCCAGTCTCTCGGGGGGGGGGGGGATGTCACATCACAGAAATTACTTTCAAAGAATGTACTTGAAAGTCAAATTCTAAGTAAGGGTCGTGATTGAAGCATAAGTCGCCGAATGTTTGAATCTTATCCAATCCTGCCAAGTTGCAGTAAATTCTGAGTATCTATCATGGGCAATGCTGATCAATTCCTCCATTTGTTCAATGTGATTCAGACGCTTACACCACTCTTTGATGGAGGGGATTGTGGATGATTTCCAGTGACATGGGACGCAGAGCTTAGCAGCAGTCACCATGTGCATAGCCAATGATTTTCTGTAGCTCCCCCGCTGAGAAGGGGACCAATGCAGTAGGTATTGTGCTGGCGAGAAATCCATTATTCTCGAGGTTATTTCCTTGATCAGATCGTGTACTCTCCTCCAGTAGGGCTGGAGTAACGGGCATGACCACCAAATATGGAGCATTGTACCCGGCTCTTTATCACACCTCCAGCACATATTCGTAACATTCGGGAAGAATTTATGTAATCGGTCCGGTGTATGGTACCATCTGGAGAGTATCTTATATCCGTTCTCCTGGATTGCTACGCTCACTGAAGAGCATTGAATATTGCGGCAAATGGAAGACCACTCTTCCTCAGTAAGGGAAAGGTCCAGATCTCTTGACCAGGCCGCCACGAAAGAGGAGGATGAGAGAGGGGGAGGGGATAGAACAAGACGGTACAGGGCAGAGATCACATGCCTCTGGGGCCTCCCTCTCTCGCAAAGGGCCTCAATACCAGTTAATGGTCTCACCCAGTTGGATGCGGCCCGGCTGTCGCTAAGGAAGCTACGGATCTGAAAGAAAGCCCACAAAGGTATTGAGTGGGGGTGCAGGATTTGGTTCAGGGCCTCCCAAGATAAGGGGGAGCCTTTGTTGAAGAAGTGTTTGGCCAGTACATTTTCAAATGGCCAGATATCCTGAAGGAATGAGTTAGCCATTCCCGGCTCAAAGGCCGGGTTCCCACGGATCGGGGTCAAGGGGCCACATGCTAGGTTAATCTTTTTAGCTTTGCGCCACGCCCAATGAAGCTTTAATGGAGGACATATCAGGGGGTGATCTCTAAGGTCTTCTTTAGTTGCGGAAAATGGAAGCCAGGAGAGTAGGTTTAGCGGTATTTCAGAGAATGCATTTTCCAGACCAACAACTGACTTTAGAGACGATTGTATGTTCCAATCTACCAATCTACTCAGAATGCAGGCCTTGTAATAGGTGTGAAGGTCAGGGAGCCCCAAGCCCCCACTTTCTTTAGGGGCCGTAAGCTGCGTGTACCGAATCCGTGGTCTTTTATCATTCCAGACAAATTTTTGGGAAGATGATTTGAAGGATGTGAAGAAGGAGCTTGGTAAATGGATCGGAATGGTTTGAAAAAGATAAAGAAATTTGGGTAGGATGGACATTTTTAGGAGCGAAGCGCGGCCAAACCACGATACCTGGAGGGATCTCCAAGAACGTAGGGTGCTGTTGACGGAGTTTAGGAGAGGCTGGTAATTTAGTTTATAGAGGTCATCAAGATTGCGCGGGATAAGTATCCCCAGGTAGGGAATGGATTCAGGGGCCCATTTGAACGGGAAGTTCATCTCGCATCGGTCCACTTCCGTATGTGGAAGAGAGACGTTAAGGGCCATGGATTTAGCGTAATTAATTTGCAAGTGTGATATGGATTTAAAAAATTCCATGTCTTTAAGTAAAATTGGGAGAGACAGGTGTGGTTGAGACAGGAAAAGCAGCATGTCATCTGCGAATGCTGCTATTTTATGAGTATATCCCTTGATTTGGATTCCCCTAATATCAGAATTTGCACGGATCATGTTGAGGAAGGGTTCCAGTGATAGAATAAAAAGGATCGGAGAAAGAGGGCATCCCTGTCTGGTACCATTAGAGAGACTGAAGGCGTCCGACAGGTGGCCGTTGACCCTGACCCTGGCCCCTTGATTGGTGTATAAGGCCCGAATATTGGACACCATTCCAGGCCCCAAGCCCAAAGATTCAAGGGTCGATATTAGATAGTCCCAGGCCACTCTGTCAAACGCCTTTTCGGCGTCCAATGAAAGAAAGAAGCCAGGGACACTTCGGGTGGTAAGCCAGTGATGAATATTCAGCGCCCTTGTGGTATTGTCCCTGGCCTCACGGCCAGGAACAAAGCCAACTTGATCTAGGGAAACCATAGAGGAGAGATGCGGGAGGAGTCGGTTGGCAAGGATCTTGGCATAGATCTTAACGTCCACATTCAGAAGTTAAATAGGACGATAGTTGCTTACCTGAGCTGGATCCTTGCCTTCCTTAGGGATCACTGTTATGTGGGCCTCTAATAAAGAGGGGGATTTGTGAGGTGTGTCTGCCAAAGTGCGGAATGCACGCAAGAAGTGAGGCCTGAGAGTCTCCGCAAACGTGCGAAAGTATTGCAGGGAGAAACCATCAGGACCAGGGCATTTTCCTGGCTTCATCTCCTTGACCGCCCTGTCATATTCCTCTGCAGATAGCGGAATTTCCATTGAGGAGATGATGGAGGGCGAGAGAGGTGCAGAGCCGTAAGTGCTTAAGAAGGACCCGATGGTTTCCTGGCGTTGATGGATTGATGTGGGTTGATGAGATAACGAACGTAAATTATAAAGTGAATGGTAGAAAGATTCAAATTGCTTGGCTATAGCCTCATTTGAACAGTGTTTCGTGCCCGCATTGTCTCTTATGAAGTGGACATTTGCTGTTTTCTTTTGTGCCTGTACTACTTTGGCCAATAAGCGACCACATTTGTTTCCTTGTTCAAAGAAAATCATTTTTCCCAAGGACAGTCTATGGTGACTCTGGATTTCAAGAATGTCTCTTATTTCCTGTCTCACCTTGGTGAGTTCCGTTAGAGCTTCATTAGCTGCGGAGCGTTTGTGTGTTCTTTCGAGTGTGCTCAATTTCTTGAACAAACCCTCAAGTACAGCCTGTCTGGCCTTCTTTTGTTTGGATGCTAGAAGGAGAAGTTCCCCCCTGAGCACACACTTATGGGCTTCCCACTGCCCTAATGGAGTGGAGTCAGGGGTGTCGTTCTCTCTGAAAAAAAAAGGCTAAGACCTCTTGAAGTTTGTCCACATTTGCTTGGTCTCTGAGTAGGGATGGATTTAAGCGCCAAGACTTGCATCTATTATCTACATCTGGGAACTGAATAGTCATTGTTATTGGATTGTGGTCTGAGAGGACTCTAGGTTCGATCGAAGACGAGCATAGCAAAGGTATATCAGTTTGGGAGATAAAAAAATAGTCAATTCTTGAAAATTTACTGTGAGGTGCTGAGTAGAAAGTATAGTCCTTAACGTCTGAATGTATTAATATCCATGTATCGTGAAGCTTTAATTTTTGTAGTTGTAATGCAATTTGGCGTAGGGCCTGAAATGGAAGCGCAGATGATCCTGTGGAGGAGTCCAAAATAGGGTTAAGAGGGACATTGAAGTCCCCTCCAAGGATCAACATGCCCGATGCAAAATCAAGTAGGTCCTGGCATACTGAGCGTAAAAACGGTACTTGTTTACAGTTAGGGGCATAAATATTAGCGATGGTAATCGGGCGGGAGTTAATGCGACCCTTGACGAAAAGGAATCTACCACTTGGGTCTCGTTTGAGGTCAATTAGTTGGAAGTCGACCTGACGAGAGAAGAGGAGGGAAACCCCTCTAGTCTTGGATCCCTCCGTGGGAGCATGGTAAGAGACCGGAAATCTTTTATTCATTAATTTGGGAATTTCACCTTCTTTAAAATGAGTCTCTTGCAGTAAGAGCACCTGAGCGCGCATTCTATGTGCTTCTGCTAGAATTTGCGACCTTTTCTCAGGGATATTAAGGCCCTGAGCATTGATTGAGAGAAATTTAAGGGACGACCCCCGAGAGACTGGAGCAACGCCCGGCATTGTGGGGGGAGGGGAAGGGGGAGAAGAGAAGGGGAAGGTAGGAATTAGAAAATGAGAGGGGGGTGGGGAGGGGGTGGTTTAGAGGGTAGGGGTTGGGCTAAGTGGACTGAGTGCCTGTCCCCACAAGCACTCAGATGTGTCCAGAAGGGGTAAGGCAAAGAAAGAGAATGGAAGGGGGTTAGAAAGAGAAGGAAACAGATCTCCGCAAGAAGGCTGGTATCGGTTGATCCGCCTAGTATCTATGCGGGGAAAAAGTATTACAATATGTAAATTCGGGTCAGCGGTAGCCAAAAGCTACCGTTGTGGTGGGAGGTTAGTGTGACAAACGGTCTAAGACCAATCAGAATTCTGTGCACTCTTGGGGGGAGGGCAAATGTAAACAATTAAAACCATTTTGAGAACAACAAACTGGCTAAAACTCACCATATCCGGACCGCAGGGTCCCAGAACAAGAACTGTAGAGGCAGGAGTCCTGCGGCATGTGGAATGAAAAAGAGAAAACAATGTTAGTAACAAAACATTTTGAAGCATTTGTTAAGCCGCTCTCTATGGGAACAGGTCCTCTATATGAACCAATTACCGACCTTAACTCGGTCGTTCTTGTGGTTGTGTTCTTGAATGTATAATCTATCTAAAGTACTTGTAAAACAGCCTGTAATATAATGTAAGTTTAAGAGAAAAAACCCTGACCCTCGCAAATCGTACCCTAGGATGGAATAGGGAAAGGAGACCCCACCTACCCCAATGGTCCCATTCACCAAGCTAGTCTATATGGGTCACTGTGATGTCAGGCTCGTTCATAAAAGTGCAAAGGGTTCCGAGTAAGCTGACCTAGATCACATGACAAGGTACATGTGGGGCGTTAGTAACAAGCACAAGGGAACAGATGGGAGGAGGGGCATCATTAGGGGTCAACGGGGGTCTCGTGAGCAGTTGATTTATGGTTTCTAAGATCAGGTCAGGAGAGGTATCAAGGAATAAGGGGGTAAAAGATCTCACTGGGGTCAAAGTCTAGTTTAACTGGAACAGGGTAATCGCCAGTAGACCTAAATCACAGTAATCAAGATATATTCTATCCTGGACTCTAGCAAGACAAGAGATCCTACTACTCTCAAGCCCCCCTCGTCACTGTATCCCTCCCCGCCTCCCCCCTCAAAAATATATATATATGAGAAAAAAAAAAAACATAGGAAAATGTGGTGGTTCAGTAAGGATAATTGCAACATAGTATACATTTTCATACGGGATGAGTATGGGGATGAGGAGAGTCGGGGACCCTCCTGGTTAAAACAGGGGCTGGAAATGATGAGAGGTCCAGTTCTTATTGTCTTATCTTTGAGAGTTCCACATGAAGAACGTCTTTTACTTTTCGGATAAGGGCCGATCACATTAGGTATTGCATAAGGATTTCTTCGGCTGTACAGGCGTTAACATGAACACTTCTTTCGTCAATTGTAAAAGGAACAGAGTCTGGTTTTCCCACACAGAGCGACCCCAATCAGTATTAAGTGTAGGTTTAAGTCTCCTGTCCCTCACTCCGGGGAGCAGGAGATCTTCTTGGAGTTTCTCCATGGGCTTCTCTGGACCTAGGCGATCTGGAGGACGTATTGTTTGAGCGATATCGGGAACGCCTATTCTTTCGGCTTTGTCTCTGCGATTTTGGAGTGCCTGATGTAGCAATTTGGACCCAAGGGTCAGACGCATAGAATTCGCTATACCATTCAGGTAAGTCCATCTCAGGGATGTCAAATGCGGAGCAGAAAGCTGGCAGGTCATCTGGAACTCTTAGAGAAGCATTCCTTCCTCTAAACGAAGCACATAGGCAGAAGGGGAAACGCCACCTGTATGTTATGCCCCTGGTTCGGAGGATTTCCAGTAGTGGGCGCAAAGCGCGGCGGTTCTGTAATGTAATGGCGGATAAGTCCTGAAACAGTTTGATTTCCGCTCCATTAAATAGGATTTGGTCTTTGGCTCTGGCTTTACGCAGGATGGCTTCCTTTAGTGGAAAGCTTACCAAGCAGGAGATTACATCCCTCGGTGGGTCAGACTCTCCTCCCCTGGGACGAAGGGCCCTGTGGACCCTCTCAAAGTCAATCGGAGTGTCAGCAGGGCGCTCTAATAAATCATTAAAGATGGCCGTCAGGGCATTTTCCAGGTCTTGGGGTTCGACACGCTCTGGTAATCCCCTCACTCGAACATTATGCCTTCTCCCCCTGTTGTCAAGATCCTCAATTTGACGGTTTACTTCAATCAAATGAACAGTATGTGAGTCTGAGGTTCTCTGAAGCTGTCTAATAGCGGAGCCTTGTGTAGCTGTGGCTTTTTCAGTCTCAGACAGTCTAGAGGTGACTGAACGGAGTTCAGCTGTGAGCTCTGTGATGGCGGCACCCAGAGTGAGTTTTATGTCTGCCGCCACATTTTGGAGGTCTTGTAGGCTCGGTAGTGGGGTCCCTGGCTGACTCGTTGATGTAGATGGTAACTGAGAGCAAGCCTGGTTAGTAGAGAGGCCTATCCCGGGGTCTGTGGCCGGGGTGCGGGAAAGTGTTTGAGCATTGCCAGTAAAGTCCGTTTTCGGGTCAGAGAGAACCCTATTAGCTGACGTGCTGCGGCCAGAGCGAAGCATGGTGTATAGACTGTGAGAAGGAGGATAATAACGGTGGAAAAAGTGGAGCAATTCAGGGCTTAGCAGGGTTTTGTCTGTTCTATGCCAGGGGCTGCTGTAAACAGTACCTCTCAACAGAGCTCTCCTGTGGATGCAGACAGCAGAGTGACAGTGAAGAAGCAGAGCGCTTCAGAGTGTTCAGAGGGGTTTAGAGGGAGATGTCAATGTTCTAGAGCCTCCGAGGGGGTCCCACACAAATGTACACTAATTGCGGCCTAAACAATATGGCGGACGGCCGCGCTAGGCCTGCGCTGGATTTGGGGGTTCCGTATGTGCAATTAGAGGTCGCTGATCGTGGCCCCAATACTTTTACGGCCTGTGAGTGCCCCACTGTGTAGTGACAGGATGGCCGAGGGTCGGATGGCTTACCCTGGTGGCGGTCGCGATCGGCCTACTCGAGGCCGGGGATCCAGCGGGAGCCGAGATGCGGGTAGGCCTCAGTCTTCCACGGGGAACAAAGCAGATAATCCCGAGTTCCTCACGGACTTCGTGCTCTCCAGGGGCTAGATGGGTCAGCCCAGCGTGCACCAGATGAGCGGATGGCCCAGGATTGAGGCTGCAATCGCGATCGTCGGTCGCGGCCTACTCGAGGCTGGGGATTCGGCGGGGACCGAGTCACGGGTAGGCCTCAGTTCTCCTAAGTCACAAAATATGGCCAGTCACGGGTGCCTCACGGTCTCCGAAGCTCTTGGGGGCTAGATGGATGTGCTCGGTATGATCCGGATGATAGGATGGCTTGTGATTGTCCTCAGACTTGCATTAAGCAGGTATTTGTCCCCCCAGTGCCCGGAGCAGCTCTAACAAGCGTCCATCTTGGTCCGGTGTCCAGTGATCTCTATTCTTACAGGTCTGAGACCCCTCTAAAAAGATCCACAACTGAGCAAAGGTTACTGTGGCTGATAGCAGTGATCTTTATTCCTACAGGTCTGGGACCCCTATATAAAGACCCACAACTGAGCAAAGGTTACTGTGGCTGATAGCAGTGATCTCTATTCCTACAGGTCTGAGACCCTTATAGAAAGATCCACAAATGAGCAATGGTTACTGTGGCTGATAGCAATGATCACTATTCCTATAGGTCTGAGACCCCTTTAGAAAGATCACCAACTGAGCAAAGGTTACTGTGGCTGATAGCAATGATCACTATTCCTATAGGTCTGAGACCCCTATAGAAAGATCCACAACTGAGCAAAGGTTACTGTGGCTGATAGCAGTGATCTCTATTCCTACAGGTCTGAGACCCCTATAGAAAGATCCACAACCGAGCAAAGGTTACTCTGGCTGATAGCAGTGATCTCTATTCCTACAGGTCTGAGACCCCTATATAAAGATCCACAACTGAGCAAAGGGAACTGTTGCTGGTAGCAGTGATCTCTATTCCTTCAGGTCTGAGACCCCTATAGAAAGATCCACAACTGAGCAAAGGTTACTGTGGCTGATAGCAGTTATCTCTATTCCTAGAGGTCTGAGACCCCTATAGAAAGATCCACAACTGAGCAAAGGTTACTGTGGCTGATAGCAGTTATCTCTATTCCTAGAGGTCTGAGACCCCTATAGAAAGATCCACAACTGATCAAAGGTTACTGTGGCTGCTATCAGCAGTGATCTCTATTCCTACAGGTCTGAGACCCCTATAGAAAGATCCACAACTGAGCAAAGGTTACTGTGGCTGATATCAGTGATCTCTATTCCTACAGGTCTGAGACCCCTATAGAAAGATCACCAACTGAGCAAAGGTTACTATTGCTGATAGCAATGATCACTATTCCTATAGGTCTGAGACCCCTTTAGAAAGATCACCAACTGAGCATAGGTTACTGTTTCTGGTAGCAGTGATCTCTATTCCTACAGGTCTGAGACCCCTATAGAAAGATCCACAACTGAGCAAGGGGTACTGTAGCTGATATCAGCAGTGATCTCTATTCTTACAGGTCTGAGACCCCTATAGAAAGATCCACAACTGAGCAAAGGTTTCTGTGGCTGATATCAGTGATCTCTATTCCTACAGGTCTGAGACCCCTATAGAAAGATCCACAACTGAGCAAAGGTAACTGTTGCTGGTAGCAGTGATCTCTATTCCTGCAGGTCTGAGACCCCTATAAAAAGATCCACAAATGAGCAAGTGGTACTGTGGCTGATATCAGCAGTGATCTCTATTCTTACAGGTCTGAGACCCCTATAAAAAGATCCACAACTGAGCAAAGGTTACTGTGGCTGATAGCAGTGATCTTTATTCCTACAGGTCTGAGACCCTTATAGAAAGATCCACAAATGAGCAAAGGTTACTGTGGCTGATAGCAATGATCACTATTCCTATAGGTCTGAGACCCCTATAGAAAGATCCACAACTGATCAAAGGTTACTGTGGCTGCTATCAGCAGTGATCTCTATTCCTACAGGTCTGAGACCCCTATAGAAAAATCCACAACTGAGCAAAGGTTACTGTGGCTGATATCAGTGATCTCTATTCCTACAGGTCTGAGACCCCTATAGAAAGATCACCAACTGAGCAAAGGTTACTATTGCTGATAGCAATGATCACTATTCCTATAGGTCTGAGACCCCTTTAGAAAGATCACCAACTAACGCTTCTTGACCCTGCTCTGCCCTGGGTGGGCTCATCCCCTCGGGGACCCCCTCCTAGTTATCCTTAGGGGCGTCAGGGGCTCGCCGGAGCCCCTGTGCCCCAGATCTCTTCTATATCACTATTGTCGGATCTGGGAGGTGGTAGCGTCCAGGCTTCGGTGCCCTCCATTCCACACATTCACCCCTCTGTGGCATAATAGTTCATTGCGTGAGTTCCTCTCCATCCCTGACCTGTCGGTATGGAGTGGGAGGGGTATTCTTCTCCTTAGCCATATCTCCACGACCACTGGTCTACGGTCTTACGAGACCTTGCGAGACCAGTTTGCGCTCCGGGGCCCCATGCACTACAGATACTTACAGCTCTCCCATGCCTATAGATCTCAATTCCCTGACGGCCCTCCTGAGATAGAATCGGTTACCACCCTTGAGATTGTTAAAAGTACAGAACCCAGTCACCTCATTTCCATGTTCTACTCTGAACTTCACACACCTTCCTCGACCACTTTAGCTTTTGCACTTAAGACCCGCTGGGAGCGCAGTGTGGGGGCCATGGAGGATGAGGAATGGGAGGATGCCCTGGAGACGTGCCGCAGAGTGTCGCCAAAACTGTCGGATCGCCTAACCCAGACCTTTATAATACACCAGGCTTATCTCACTCCACTTAGACTGTCCAAATATCACCCTGACTTGGTCCCCTCTTGTCCTATGTGCGGAGACCCTGATGCTTCCTTCTTTCATCTATTGTGGAGCTGTCCCCAATTACAGACTCTATGGCAACAAGTAGTCACATTTCTGCATGACAAAATGGGGTCTCCTCTACAACTCTCTCCTAAGGAGTGTCTCCTGGGGGTCTATCCGGATGGAGAGATGCCCAAATCCACTGTCATATTTCTTCAGGAAACTTTGTTTATAGCACGTAAATTGATAGCCAGGCGGTGGATGAGACCTACTCCTCCTACTCTAGGATTGTGGATTAAGGAAATTAATAGTGTCATCCCATTTCATAAACTTTTATATAAACATAGGGGGTGCCCTCAGAAGTTCAACAAGATTTGGGACAAATGGGTGCAGTGGTGAAGTGGGTAACTACTTTATGCTGACCGCCCCTGTTACACCAATATTGTCTGCTTGAGTGTTGGGCCGACAGAAAGTAACTGACTACTGCCTTATTTTTACTATGTCTGTTCTGTTTCTAAGTGTTAATCACTGTGTATATTTGTATTTTTGTACCCCTGCGTGTTATGAATCTGATCGCAGTTTCAATGCACGGTTTATTTTTGTATTGTACCAAAAGTTTCAATAAACCTCACTGTTTTAAAAAAAAAAAAAGAAAGATCACCAACTGAGCATAGGTTACTGTTTCTGGTAGCAGTGATCTCTATTCCTACAGGTCTGAGACCCCTATAGAAAGATCCACAACTGAGCAAAGGTTACTGTGGCTGATAGCAGTGATCTTTATTCTTACAGGTCTGAGACCCCTATAGAAAGATCACCAACTGAGCAAAGGTAACTGTTGCTGGTAGCAGTGATCTCTATTCCTGCAGGTCTGAGACCCCTATAAAAAGATCCACAAATGAGCAAGGGGTACTGTGGCTGATATCAGCAGTGATCTCTATTCTTACAGGTCTGAGACCCCTATAAAAAGATCCACAACTGAGCAAAGGTTACTGTGGCTGATAGCAGTGATCTCTATTCCTACAGGTCTGAGACCCTTATAGAAAGATCCACAAATGAGCAAAGGTTACTGTGGCTGATAGCAATGATCACTATTCCTATAGGTCTGAGACCCCTATAGAAAGATCCACAACTGATCAAAGGTTACTGTGGCTGATAGCAGTGATATATATTCCTACAGGTCTGAGACCCCTATAGAAAGATCCACAACTGAGCAAAGGTTACTTTAGCTGATAGCAGTGATCTCTATTCCTACAGGTCTGAGACCCCTATAGAAAGATCCACAATTGAGCAAAGGTTACTGTGGCTGATATCAGCAGTGATCTCTATTCCTACAGGTCTATGAATATTGTGGAATGTTGCAGAAACTGACAGATGAACAATACTCTGACTGTTATCTGATGTAAAGAAAGACAGCTCTCCCTACCTCACACAGGAACCTGGCCCACCATACACTGCTTGGAATGTCTCTCTGCACTGTCTGACTCAAAAAAAAAAAAATACTCTCTCCCTGCCTGAATCGCCTGCCTGTCCCTGTCTGATCACCAACACAATCACACTACACGATGCGGCTGCAAAAGCAGCCTTTATGTAGTGTGGGGCGTGTACTTGGCTCCTGAGCCATGATTGGCTAAAGGCAGCCTGCCTTTAGTCCAATCATGACAGAGATCATTTGATTGGCCAAAGCATGGTGTCAGGGTGCATGCTTTGGCCAATCACATATTACGCTGCACGTGTGGCGCGCGTGCACTGTACTATGGGAAACTCGAATTTCCCGCGAAGAAGCACATTTGTTTGCCATTCGACGAACAATCGACTTGGCAATGTTCGAGTCAAACTTACCTTCGACTCGAACTTGAAGCTCATTCCTATTCCCCAGTAGCAACACGCCACCCCAGAACAAAGAGCAGGCCAATAGTGCAGTATATTTGTATAAAATTAGGTTTAATAAAGGTATTGCACTTACATGGATCAAATCACAAATAGGCATATATGCAGAGTAAAAGCCGCGGTATATCATGTGCATCATCATATGCAAATATGTACCTGGGGGAGTGGGAGCCTATGTTATTCTTGGATGAGATGCCTTCTCATTTATGGCAGTATATATTAATTTGGTATTGCTTTATTGATGATGTTGTGATGTTCTGGACTGGGACTGCTCATGAACTAGTTTCATGAAAGGTTTGAGCCACAATGAATTTAATCTAAAGTTCACTCTGCAATACCATGAGAGATGTATCTCATTTTTGGACAATTGGAACCACTTTATATCTTAAACACACTGCTGGAAATACCATACTCCATGCAGGTAGTGGCCACCCGAGGTCTTTAGTATGCAGTATACCATATAGCAAATACCCAGACTTGTATAAAGTATTCCAAATTTCTACTTGAGTAAAAGTACAAGTGCTCGATCAAAAAGTGACTTGAGTAGAAGTGGAAGTGCTCACAGAAAAAGTTACTTAAGTAGAAGTACTAAAGTATTCCAAATTTTTTTTACTTAAGTATTGCAAGTAGTTTTTTCAAAAAATGTGTTACTTAAGTACTAAAAGTAAAAAGTACCAGTAGTTTTGAAAAAAAATTTCTACTCAAGTACTGAAAGTAGAAGTACAAGTACTGTGTTATGTAGTTATTAAAGAAAGAAGTCAAAAGTTTGAACATCAGATTGTTTTTTATTATTTCAAATTATTTATTCAAATGATTAACCTAAAGGAAAATCACAATTCCTTAGGCTGTAACTTTTTGTAAACAAAAAACAGATAAAGTATGTCCCTCCCTTCCCCTTTTAAAGCATCCACCTTTTAAAGCCAGGGGTGGTCTCCTTCCTGAGCTTCCTCACTCTCACAGCCAGGCAGATCACTTGAAGTTGAAGGGCCAGGGGTGGAAGGTGGTGTTTTTGGTTCGTCCATCTTTTCAGCTGATCAAAAGGCAGAACAGGAGCATGCGCAGTCTTCTTAATCGCGGTTTGATTTGATTCGCTCTCAATTGATGATGATGTGCCAGGCCAGCTTCATCAAACCTACAACGCTTAGGCTCCATGTACACGGGATGCTGGAAATGGCCATTTAGGAGCAGTTGGGCGTTTTTTTCAGAAGCCCCTGAACCCATCTACATTTTATATTATCTGTCCATGTACACCAGGTCGTTTACAGTCATTTGCAGGCAGTTGCGTTCAGGGACTGTTTTTAGAACGCAATTATTTGCGTTCGAACATGTGTTTCCCGGCGTTTCAAATGCACAAGCGCGTCTGAACGCGTCTGAACGCGTCCGAACGCGATGACCCGCGTTTAGCGTTCGCGTTTTTCCATTTTAAAGGGGAATAATTTTTTTGACCTCTAGGAACGCTTCTAAAACGCAAACGCCCGCAAACGCCGCTAAATGCCTGCTAAACGCGGGTACAAACGCGACCGAACGGACGTTTCAAACGTCCTAAAAATTCCAGCATTCAAAGGGACTTTTAACAACGTCCCATGTACATGGAGCCTTACAGTGAAAAATGCATCAAAAACTACTAACAAAGTGGCTGTGCTAAAAATGCTAATAAAGTGCCTGCAATTATATATATATATATTCTTCTTGTATTCAAAATCATCGCCCACAGTATCAAAAATAAAGTGACATGTCTTTGCTAAATGCAGTGCAAATTATTCCCACAATTTAAATTGAATTAATATAAAATATATATGACAATACCACAATAAAATAAGTTGTGATTGTGAATAATTTAGGTGCAAGTTTAAGTGTGTAAACTAAACTTTATAAGGAAAAGTCCATAACTGAATTCCAGTGTGCAATCTAAGAAGTGCTTGTCACTTGCTGTCAGATGCTTCCACCTTTCTTCTGTGATCTGCTCAAGTAAAGTGGTGGACTGGATAGCCTCTCTCTCTGCCTCTCACCTTAGTAGCACTGGCACTGCACTGGTTCAAAAGCTGTCTATATTATTTTCATTATAAGAACTTGTCAGAACATGCTTCCACCACCTGTCCTTCACACTAGTAGTGCTCATTTGCTTTGCTCTAGTCAAGTGTCACTGCCAGTGGCCACTGCAGTGCAGGCACAGCCGTACAGGCAGAGGCAGGCCGCAGGAAGCACAGGCACCACCACAACACAACACTTATGGTCCATGGACCATGGATGGTCGGATAATCATCATAGCCGTCAGTCTCACTCTTCTTGGTTCAAAAAAGCCACCCATGACCCGTGTGTATATAATATATTAATATTTTATATTGATTATTTGATTCTCAAATGGCACATTTGGCATGGCAAGGATTAGGCCCTCTCCGAGGTCCATCTCACTTCACCTTATAGAGAAGAAGATGAGATAACGAAGAAAATGCTCCGAGTCCTGCTCCCGCGTCCCGCCACCCGTGTCACAACTCCTCTCAGTAAGGGCCCTAAGGGGTGGAGTCTGAGTGACACACAACACGTTTAGAGGCAGAGACCTCGAGCGGGAAGACGGCAGCACGGCTCCTCCAGTGCGGTCTTAACTTGATGATCATGACAGTGATTCCGCGGGCCGCGGCGCGAGCGAGGCTGTGGGATTGATTGAATTGAGTTGTGCTGCCTACTGCTACACGCTACCTACTACTAAATTGTGAGTCAGTATATTTTATTTCATTTTTATATATAAAAGTGGTATTGTTGAGCACTACTAGCCACTAGATCTCCTGGCTGTCACTTTGTCACATGTTGGGGAATCACAGCGGCTCGGCTCCAGAAGTGGCGGGTGTCCCCGTCATCCTGCCAGGGCCGCCAAGAAGTTCATCACCTAATCTTAAGTTATTAATATCTTATGAGGAGAGGACCTATGGGTTTGAGAATTGAAATAATTAAATAAATTGAACCAGTGCAGTCAGTGCCACAGTGCCACCCAGACGCTATCCACCAGTGCCACCACCATAAAGTGTGTTGGTTGGTCACTCAAGCACTGAAGGAGGTGGAAGCATCTGACAAGTGAAGTGACACTTTAGATTTGCACACTGGAATTCATTTATGGACTTTTCGTTATAGATAGGTTTACACACTTCAACTTGTTGCACGCACCTGACCTAACTTATTTCATAACTTATTTTATTGTGATTTATTGTCATATTTTATATGAGTTGAATTTACTGTTACATTGTGGGAATAAATATTTCCACTGCATTTAGGCTTTAGCACATTCATGTCACTTTATTTTTGATACTGTGTGGAGTGTGGGCAGGGCACTGGGGGCAACAATGATATAATATCGATTGCACAGGCACTTTATTCGCACAGCCAAGTTGTGTTTGTTAGTAGTTTCTTGATGCACTTTAAGCGCTGTAGCACAATTTATTTGTTTGTATTAAATTTTCTTTTTATTGGAAAGATTTGGTATAGCAGCTTTTATTATACACAGCCTTTATTTTCGTATGCGCTGATTTACAAATGACATTATACACATTTTTTTGAGCTTTATGTAACCTGCCATCTACTGTTCTGGCAGTGGTAATTTTTTTAAAAGTAACGAGTAACTATGCAGCACAAAAAAAAAATACTTGAGTAAAAGTATCGAAATCATCAAAAAAATGTAGTGAAGTAAAAGTAGAAGTAGGAGAAAAAAATTCTACTCTAGGAAAGTACAGATACTGCATTTCGGTACTTAAGTACAGTACTTGAGTAGTTCTACTTCGTTACTATACATCTCTGCTAGTGTTGAGCGAACACGGACTGTATTATTCGTGTTCGTACCGAATAATTGGATTTTTTTTACCCGAACACGGACACGGACACTTTACTGTATGTTCGGGTAAAAATCCGTGTTCGGTCGTTTTATTTCCGGGTTTTGCATGCTTTGGCGCTCTTTTCATGGCGGGCTTTCAACAGCCAATCAACAATCGTTTAACTGGTGTGCCTTAAGCCATGCCTGCAAATGTCTTAGTAGCTGTGATTGGCCGTCTGAAGCATGTGACCAAGTCTTTATAAGTTCGAGGCAGCCGCCGCAGCAGCGTCATTCTGCTGCTTAGCTAAGGGACAGAGCACACATCAATGTGCTGGCTGCTGATTAGGGAAAGATAGGCAGGAAAAAACCATTTGTGTCCGGATAGAATTGAGGGACAGGTCGGAGTGTTTAGGCAGGGCGAGTTGTAGGCATTTTAGGGATAGAGTCTGCTGAATTATAGGGTCAGTGTCTTCTACAAACTACAATCGATATTGCTGTGTGGGGGGTGGGGTGAATCTGCACTCAATCCTGATCTACGATCTCTTCTCAATCCTGTTAGGGACAGAGTCTGCTGAATTTTAGGGAAACTGTGTTCTACAAACTACAATCGATATTGCTGTGTGGTGTGGGATTGGAGATAGGCAGGTGTCAGTGATCCACATCCATTTTTCTGTGTGTGAGCTGCAGTGAACACAATCTTTTTGGGCTGCAGTGAACACAATCTTTTTGGGCTGCAGTGAACACAATCTTTTTGGGGTGCAGTGAACAAAATCTTTTTGGGGTGCAGTGAACACAATCCTTTTTGGTGTGCAGTGAACACAATCTTTGTGGGGTGCAGTGAACAAAATCCTTTGTGGGGTGCAGTGAACACAATCTTTTTGGGGTGCAGTGAACAAAATCCTTTTTGGGGTGCAGTGAACAACATCCTTTTTGGGGTGCAGTGAACACAATCTTTTTGGGGTGCAGTGAACAAAATCCTTTGTGGGGTGCAGTGAACACAATCTTTTTGGGGTGCAGTGAACACAATCTTTTTGGGGTGGAGTGAACAACATCCTTTTTGGGGTGCAGTGAACAACATCCTTTTTGGGGTGCAGTGAACACAATCTTTTTGGGGTGCAGTGAACACAATCTTTGTGGGGTACAGTGAACAGAATCTTTGTGGGGTGCAGTGAACACAATCTTTGGGGGGTACAGTGAACACAATCTTTTTGGGGTGCAGTGAACACAATCTTTGTGGGGTGCAGTGAACACAATCTTTTTGGGGTGGAGTGAACAAAATCATTTTTGGGGTGCAGTGAACAACATCCTTTTTGGGGTGCAGTGATCAAAATCCTTTTTGGGGTGCAGTGAACACAATCTTTTTGGGGTGCAGTGAACAAAATCCTTTGTGGGGTGCAGTGAACAGAATCTTTGTGGGGTGCAGTGAACACAATCTTTGGGGGGGTACAGTGAACACAATCTTTTTGGGGTGCAGTGAACACAATCTTTGTGGGGTACAGTGAACAGAATCTTTGTGGGGTGCAGTGAACACAATCTTTGGGGGGTACAGTGAACACAATCTTTTTGGGGTGCAGTGAACACAATCTTTGGGGGGTACAGTGAACACAATCTTTTTGGGGTGCAGTGAACACAATCTTTGTGGGGTGCAGTGAACACAATCTTTGGGGGGGTACAGTGAACACAATCTTTTTGGGGTGCAGTGAACAACATCCTTTTAGGGTGCAGTGAACACAATCTTTGTGGGGTGCAGTGAACAACATCCTTTTAGGGTGCAGTGAACACAATCTTTGTGGGGTACAGTGAACAGAATCTTTGTGGGGTGCAGTGAACACAATCTTTGGGGGGTACAGTGAACACAATCTTTGTGAGGTGCAGTGAACACAATCTTTGTGGGGTGCAGTGAACACAATCATTGTGGGGTGCAGTGAACTCAATCTTTGTGGGGTACAGTGAACACAATCTCATACTTCTGAAGATTTGAGGGTGCTGCCTGTTCCATATTCCCCCTACTCCTCATCTAGCCTTTTAGGGGTACAAACAATAGTAATTGGGGCCTAGTGTGGTTGTGTACGTGTGATATACATACACTTTTATTGGATCATATTTTCTATTCCGCTATTTAATCAAAAACCTTTGGGGATCAGTTAAATTGGGGGATAGTCTGTGTTGGTACATGTGAGAGAGATCCACCTTTCCAAGTTGTTGGGGTTCATCTCATACTTCTGAAGGTTTGAGGGTGCTGCCTGTTCCATACTCCCCCTACTCCTAGCCTTTTAGGGGTACAAACAATAGTAATTGGGGCCTAGTGTGGTTGTGTACGTGTGATATACATACACTTTTTTTGGATCATATTTTCTATTCTGCTATTTAATCAAAAACCTTTGGGGATCAGTTAAATTGGGGGATAGTCTGTGTTGGTACGTGTGAGAGAGATCCACCTTTCCAAGTTGTTGGGGTTCATCTCATACTTCTGAAGGTTTGAGGGTGCTGCCTGTTCCATACTCCCCCTACTCCTCATCTAGCCTTTTAGGGGTACAAACAATAGTAATTGGGGCCCAGTGTGGTTGTGTACGTGTGATATACATACACTTTTTTTGGATCATATTTTCTATTCCGCTATTTAATCAAAAACCTTTGGGGATCAGTTAAATTGGGGGATAGTCTGTGTTGGTACGTGTGAGAGAGATCCACCTTTCCAAGTTGTTGGGGTTCATCTCATACTTCTGAAGGTTTGAGGGTGCTGCCTGTTCCATACCCCCCCTACTCCTCATCTAGCCTTTTAGGGGTACAAACAATAGTAATTGGGGCCTAGTGTGGTTGTGTACGTGTGATATACATACACTTTTTTTGGATCATATTTTCTATTCCGCTATTTAATCAAAAACCTTTGGGGATCAGTTAAATTGGGGGATAGTCTGTGTTGGTACGTGTGAGAGAGATCCACCTTTCCAAGTTGTTGGGGTTCATCTCATACTTCTGAAGGTTTGAGGGTGCTGCCTGTTCCATACCCCCCCTACTCCTCATCTAGCCTTTTAGGGGTACAAACAATAGTAATTGGGGCCTAGTGTGGTTGTGTACGTGTGATATACATACACTTTTTTTTGGATCATATTTTCTATTCCGCTATTTAATCAAAAACCTTTGGGGATCAGTTAAATTGGGGGATAGTCTGTGTTGGTACGTGTGAGAGAGATCCACCTTTCCAAGTTGTTGGGGTTCATCTCATACTTCTGAAGGTTTGAGGGTGCTGCCTGTTCCATACTCCCCCTACTCCTCATCTAGCCTTTTAGGGGTACAAACAATAGTAATTGGGGCCCAGTGTGGTTGTGTACGTGTGATATACATACACTTTTTTTGGATCATATTTTCTATTCCGCTATTTAATCAAAAACCTTTGGGGATCAGTTAAATTGGGGGATAGTCTGTGTTGGTACGTGTGAGAGAGATCCACCTTTCCAAGTTGTTGGGGTTCATCTCATACTTCTGAAGGTTTGAGGGTGCTGCCTGTTCCATACTCCCCCTACTCCTCATCTAGCCTTTTAGGGGTACAAACAATAGTAATTGGGGCCCAGTGTGGTTGTGTACGTGTGATATACATACACTTTTTTTGGATCATATTTTCTATTCCGCTATTTAATTTAACTGGGCCTCCATGCGAGACCTGTGTGCCTTGTTGCGCTGTTTTGAGTACTCCACCAACATGGCCAGTGGCAATGACGCCGTTCTCAGCTTAACTATCCCACTTCTATGCCTCCTTGAAAAAACAATTCGGGCGATGATGGAAGAGGATGTGGCACAGGATGAGGAGGAGGAGGAGGATGAAGAGGTAACATTTCCAAGGCTTTCAGGGCAGTCATTCGCAAGGGGCTCCGAGGGTGGGTTCCTGCACACGCAAACGCCAGGGACGCAATTGTCCAGCAGGGGCACAGTTCTGGAGGATGAGGAGGATGAGGAGGAGGAGGAGCTGGAGGAGGAGATGGAACCATGTTCACAGCAGGGTGGCACCCAGGCCAGCTCATGGCCATCACTGGTGCGTGGCTGGGGGGATACAGAGGACACGGACGATACACCTCCCACAGAGGACAGCCTTTCGTTGCCTCTGGGCAGCCTGGCACACATGAGCGATTACATGCTGCAGTGTCTCCACAACGACCGCCGAGTTGCCCACATTCTAACTTGTGCTGATTACTGGGTGGCCACGCTGCTGGATCCCCGTTACAAGGACAACGTACCGTCCTTAATTCACTCACTGGAGCGCGATCGCAAGATGCGCGAGTACAAGCGCACGCTGGTAGACGCCATGCTGCTGGCATTCCCATCTGACAGCGGGGCCACAGTGGAAGCACAAGGCAGAGGAGGAGGAGGAGGAGGTCGCCAACGCAACCAGGGCACCGCCAGCACCTCAGAAGGCAGGGTTAGCATGGCCGAAATGTGGAAAAGCTTTGTCAGCACGCCACAACAAACAGCAGCACCAGCAGCTCAGATGGAACGTCTTAGCAGGAGGCAGCATTTTACCAACATGGTGGAGCAGTATGTGTGCACACGCCTACATGTAGTGAATGACGGGTCTGCCCCCTTCAATTTCTGGGTCTCCAAATTGGGCACATGGCCTGAGCTTGCCCTTTACGCCTTGGAGGTGCTGGCGTGCCCTGCAGCCAGTGTATTATCTGAACGGGTATTTAGCACGGCTGGGGGCGTTATAACAGACAAGCGCAGCCGCCTGTCCAGAGACAATGTGGACAAGCTCACGTTCATTAAAATGAACCAGGCATGGATCCCACGGGACTTTTCCGTACCTTATGCAGAATAGCAATGGATACCGACCTTACCCACCCATTGTTCCATTTTTGCTCTTTCTCACTCTTTTGGGGTGTACCCTCATTTAAAATTTTTGAAAAGAAGCAGTGTTGGCTACCTCGTCCTCCTCCTCAGGGTCAGATTAATGTAGGGGCTATTGGAGCTGCAGCTCCAGGCCCCTACCTTTTATATAGGCCCCGGGTTGGCCATATTCACTGTTACCGCTCTTCTGTCACTTGTAAACACAGAAGTCTGGCTTCTATGCTCGCTTCCCCAGGCAGCACCCTCAGAACCTCCCCACACAGCGTGAAGGCCGGACAAGGAGGGACAGTTGGCGATGCATGGATGTGTTTATGGGCTTCAGAGACAGCATCCCATGTTGAATTAGGCATGCATGGCTGCACCCTTCCTCCTCTGGGTGCATGGCAAGGCACGGCCCTTAAGGCCCTTCAAAATCCTCAGCACCAAGCCCATGATGCTGTTAATCCGGCCCTGGTCCTCCTCCACCGCCGCTTCCACCTACACCGCCCATAGGTGTGCGCAGCCTATTGCATTAAGGTGTGCACCCCAAAGTTGAAATACACATGCATGTGTTTGCCAGCAGGGAGAGTAATGTATCGGGGCCATGTACCTGTAGGCAAGGAGAAATAGAGCAGAGCAGGTCCCAGGGAGATCTTTCCCATCTCCTCACTGGCAATGCTATGTGCCCTAGGTGATTAGGGTGTGCCCAGGCACACCCAGCACACCCTGTGCGCACGCCTATGTCACCGCCACATCCACCACCACCTCAACCTCCCTCCTACTCCATATGGGCCTCGTCCTTCAGAGATGAAGAAGAACATTGTTTTATTTTTCTGTTTTTTTTTGTTGTTTTAAGTTATTTCCCTATCCACATTTGTTTGCAGAGCACTTGCCATGCTCTTAATTACGTTTTGCTGCCATTTGCAGCACTCTAGCCCTTTCCTTTGGTGTTTTAGAGCCATTTTAGTGCCTTAAAGTTCGGGTCCCCATTGACTTCAATGGGGTTCGGTGTCCGGGAAAAGTTCGGTAAAAGTCCGGGACACGGACCCGGACTTTTTTTTAAAGTTCGGCCGAACCCGTCGAACACGGACATCTAGGTGTCCGCTCAACCCTAATCTCTGCAAATACCTATGTCTTAAGCATATCTGCTCATGTGTTGCAGACTTCAAACAGGAAACTGACGCCCTTAAAAATAGGCTCCAGGCTAGGGGTGTTTCACCATGTTACGAGAAGCTTATTCTGATTCTGTAAGAATTGTCACCCCCTATATATGTCAAAATTCCCCGCTAAGAAAAATACTACATAAACACTGGCATCTGCTAACTAATGAAGAGATGTTCCTGAAAATGCATACGAATGGGCCAAATCAGCCAGGGATAGGCTGACAAAAAGCCACTTTGATGGGGGGGTTAAGACTGCCACCCTATGGTACCTGGAAATGTGGTGGGTGAAACTATTGTGATTGGATCTTTAAGAACAAAGCCCTTTACTTATCGAATAGCAAGCTACATCAGATCAAACACATGTGGATTGCCAAACGACAGGAATTGTATATATTATGTTCTGCCAATGTGGTGTTTTCTATGAGGGCAAAACTAAACGCCAGTTTTAGTGCAGAATCAAGGATCATGTTTACTATGGAAAATACAACACACAATCTACACCCACTGGCATTCACTTTGGCTTGGTACATAAAAATGATACAAGCGTCATTAAATTTGCAGCATTGGAAAATGTTGTGCCCAGCCCCAGAGGTGGAGATTGGGATAATAGAATCCTGCAATGTGAATGTAGATAGATATATAATCTGAAAGCTACATCTCCACCTGGCTTAAATGATACTCTTAATTTTATGCCCTTTCTTTTGATTGTGTAAATAGATTCTCCCTGGTCTCCCCCTCTCCCCTCGAAAACAGTGATAGCTGATATATTGTATTATAAAATGATGCTTCAATTGTCCATATAAAATATATAAATATTAAATATAATAATGTCCACATTAGCAGCACTTTAACAAAGAAGAACCTCCTCTTCCACTGGATGTTTGGAAAGGAAATGATAACACAGTTTTCAAGGATCCCAGAGAGTGCAAACGGAGGGTATAGTCTTTTAGTGATGTGATCCAGTTACCACACCTCGTGAGATCTCTCCCTAAGGATAAACACTCACCTGAAATCAGAGGATTATGAGCCTTTAATATGAAAAGTCAGGCCAAGCCATCCAGATCGATCTGCCCTGTCTCCTCTGACATCCAGAGATGTATAGTAACTAAGTAGAACTACTTCACTACTGTACTTAAGTACCGAAAGGCGGTATCTGTACTTTCCTAGAGTAGAATTATTTTCTCCTACTTTCACTTTTACTTCACTACATTTTTTCGATGATTTCAATACTTCTACTCCAATATTTTTTTTTTTGTGCTGCATAGTTACAATTTTTTTACAACTCGTTACAATTTTAAAAATTACCACTGCCAGAATAGTAGATGGCAGGTTTCATGAAGCTCAAAACATGTGTATTTTCAGCGCATACGAAAATAAAAGCTACTGTATGTATAAATAAAAGCTGCATTTGAAATAATAAAAAACAATATGATGTTCAAACTTTTGACTTCTTTCTTTAATAACTACATAACACAGTACTTTTACTTTCAGTACTTGAGTAGCAATTTTTTTTTTCAAAACTACTGGTACTTTTACTTTCAGTACTTGAGTAGCAAAATTTTTAAAAAAACTACTTGCAATACTTAAGTACACAAAATGTTGAATACTTTAGTACTTCTACTCAAGTCACTTTTTGATCGAGCACTTCCACTTCTACTCAAGTCACTTTTTGATTGAGCACTTGTACTTTTACTAAAGTATGGGTTTCAAGTACTTTATACAACTCTGCTGACATCCATAAACTAAGGCTCCCACCGAGTTAACAGGATCTCACATCACCACTCCTCTTCTCTCCTCTCCTCTCCAGTAATATATTAAATGAGATACAGAAAGCTCATAGCGTAATCTAGTTTATTAAAGCACTCCAAAGCCACAAACCCCAATCCCCCAATCAATCTGCTTACATCAAAATAAATCTATATAACATCACCATATGGTCACTAACAGGATATTCAATAGTTAAATTAAAATGTAGTTTGCTCTCTATAATGGCTCCTGGGGTTGTCTGGTTGGGCACTGGGCGGGCACATGCGCCCTGCATGTATTCTTTTGGACACAATTTATCTGGCCTCTTTTGATGTGCTCTCCCCACCTTATGGTCCACCCCCGAGCTGTCCTTTCCCAGTGGGGCATTATTGTGGACCGGGATCTAGCCCGTTTGAGGAGATACCATTGCGCCTATCACCTTTGTGCACATACGCGATGGCAGGGTGCAGATTGCGGGCTGATATCATTGGGCATTACGTCGTGTCTCGATGGATGGCTGCGGTGTACAGCAGGGGTACTTTAGGACCCGCCATTTTTGGTGGATGTATGGCTTGGCGGACATCATGGCATCTGGTGTTGTATATCGGCAGATTGGTAGTTTACTTACTTTGTACATGTACTATTTGCAGCATGCATTGTGGAGATGTCGGTGTAGGTTGGTTTTCCATTGGAGCCTATATTTATATGGTTTAAGTGCAGGCTCATAACATATACTCATTGTTTGTTTATTTAGAACACTCTGATCTAATTTCTGGATTTTTTAGATGGAGTCTCTTACATTTAAATGACAGGTTTGGCTGCTGGATAATATTAGTAATGCGGCCTGTCCATCAATACTAGCTCAAGTAAGTACTGTACAACATGCACTGCAGGTAGTAAGGCATGTTGATTTATTACCAATGGTTGCCTGCCTTATTTACTACCTTTGCTCTGGTTATATTATTTCTGTTTCCAATTTTCCAGAGATGTTTGGTTTATGTGGGGATTTATTCTAATTAGCCTGGTTGGGGTTTATGGTTACTAGTGTTTGGTATATGCCGCACAACTCCAATAAGCATGTCCATTTATGGTTGACAACTAGTAATGGGCCAAACACCCCCGTTCAATTCGCACCAGAACATCTCAAACAGGGAAAAATTCTAGCGATCATGCAAACTCTATTAAAGTCTATGGGACAGAACATGAAAAATCAAAAGTCCTCATTTTAAAGGCTTATATGCAAGGTATTGCCATACAAAGTGTATGGGGACCCGGGTACTGCCCTGGGGGACATGTATCAATGCAAAAAAAAGAGAGCAGTGATTTTAATCATGCTTAAAGTGAAACAATAAAAAAGAAAAATTCCTTTAAATAACGTGCCTGGGGGGTCCCCCTAATGTGCCTGTAAATGCACATCTGTACGATGTATGGAGCCAGCTGCAGCAATACTGACATTTCTAAAGGAAAAAATGTCACTTAAACTTGCCTGCAGCTGTAATATATTGCCGTTTCCCAGGCAATACAGATAAAAAAAAGAAAATGATAACAACCGCATAGGGTCCCCCAGTCCATACCAGGCTCTTCGGGTCTGGTATAGATTTTAAGGGGAACCCCACACTAAAATTAAAAAAAAAACATTCCAGACTCTAATCTGAGTATGCATCCTGGCAGGTCAGGAAAGGGGGGGGGAGACGAAGGGCAGCCCCCCCTTCCTGAACCATACCAGGCCACATGCCCTCAACATGGGGGGGTGGGTGCTTTGGGGCAGGGGGCTCTGCCTCCCCCCACCCCAAAGCAATTTGTCCTCATGTTGATGGGGACAGGGGCCTCTTCCAGACAACCCTGGGCTGTGGTTGTCAGGGTCTGCGGGGAGGGCTTATCGGAGTCTATAAGCCCCCTTACGTCACATTATGTCAGAAGAGGGTGGTGCCACTGGGTGATGTAACTGGGTGGCCCTGCCTCTTGCCTATAAAAGAGCTGTCAAAGATGAAGAACGGGCAGACAAAGGGTGGCCTCTGAAGAGGCGAAGTGTTTTTAAAAATTTTTCTATTTTTCGGGTTCGGCAGGCGGCGTGATTGACGATGGATTTACATCGAGGGACACTATATATACAAAATTTTGCAGAACCTCAGTTCCGCCTACCTAGGCGGACTTTACTGGCAATGTAATGAGACCAAGTAGAATAATATAAAAATTAAAAATTGTATTCACATAGTATAAAAAAGACAAAGCACATCTGTATAATATAAGGCACATAACATTTAGAGCAAGTATACATGACATATCACATACATTACAATTAGTGATGAGTCGAACACCCCCCGGTTCAGTTCGCACCAGAACACTGCGAACAGAGGAAAAGTTTTTCAAACAAACAAACTCCATTGAAGTCTATTGGTGTAAGGTTCTGGCACTCTCAGTGCCTCCTATCACATTTATTCCGGGTGATTTCCATCTACCTAGACAGAAGAAAACACATATAGGTGTGTTTCCCTTTAAGGCTGAAGCTGTCATCACCCAGCGCCGGACTAGATGGCTATTTAGGGCGTCGGTTCTCACTCACATGTGTTCGTTCAAACACCAGTACCTGGATACTAATCTTGCTTGAAGCTTGCAAGCTCTCCTCGCTGACGAACCTCGCTGCGCTGATCCCTGCATCCTGCTACTGGATCATCCGCATCTCCTGAGCGATCCTTCGGCTATCGCTATTAGTGCTAAGTACCCCACAGGGGAAATCTCTATAGACTTGTACTAGGCTTACACTATTTAGCTCTGCATAGCAAGGACTGTCTTTTACATCTGCATAACTAGATTGCTAGCTCTTGAGGCTACTGCTACTATTTCCTGCACTGGGTTGATCTCTCCTGTATGCACCTGCTACTCTGTCATCTGTTATCATACATGATCGCTAACCCTTCCTGCATCCATCTGCACTGTCTCACCTCAAGTGTCTGTCACCTACCACTTCCACTCAAACCTATCCCTAAGACCTTTGTCTTACCACATGTATATAAAGTCACACTAGGAACCAGCTTAATTACTGTGTGTGTTTACTTGCTGAAATAAGACCTTCCATACATGATGAGTCATTGAGGTTGGGATTGGTATCTCAGCATATCTCCTACATGACTACTGACATGGAACTACTTCTGCAGCTGAAAATCCACACCTTATAAGAAACGCAAGGAGCGTTACAATTGGACTCGAACCTCGAAATTTAAACGGCCATTTTGAAGGCCTAAATGCAAGTTATTGCCCCAAAAAAGTGTATGGGGGTCCAGATCCTGACCTGGGGAACATGTCGTTTTAAAAAAGTTTTTAAAAATGATCGTTTTTAAAGGAGCACTGATTTACTGATTTTAATGAGGCTTAAAGTGAAACTATAAAATGAAAAATTCCTTCAAATATCGAGCCTGGGGGGTCCCCTGAATGTGGGGGAGGGGCAGCAGCGCTATCCCACGGTACATAGTCTACAATGTAACTCAGGCAGGCTTGATGGAAAACCTTGAAAAGTTTATTCATAAAAAATATATATAGTGATGATTAAAACATAATAGAATGTATTCCAAACCAGATCTGTGGCATTGTTGGGGGTCACAGGATGACCGAGCCGCTGGGTGAGCCGAAACTGTGTAGATGATCACAACAGGGAACCAGGGATAAGGGAGAAGGATCTTATGTGCCAAAAGCAGACCGGACCAGCCGGTAGGGTGGCGTGGCTTCCTCCCACCCGATAGTGTGGCTGCTCGCACTGAAGCAGTGTAGACGTGCCGCGGAGCCGCCAACTAGAGGTATCCACAGCGGAGGCCGCTACTCGTAAGCGGCGTCAGCAAGCATTGGGACCCGGCCTGGAAAGCATCAGGGTTGCCGTGACGACATGTTTTGCACTGCTGTGCTTTGTCAAAGTCACGGGGGGGAACTCACAATCGATTATAAGGTAAACAGCATGGTATTGGCGTCCCGGAACGCAATGCGTTCCAACTGGAAACCGGAACCGGAAATGACGTGACGGCGCGGTACGCGTTTCGTCATGTGATGTCTTCTGCAGCGCTGCAGAAGATGTCATATGACGAAACGCGTACAGCGCCGTCACGTCATTTCCGGTTCCGGTTTCCAGTTGGAGCGCATTATGTTCCGGGACGCCAATACCACGCTGTTTACCTTATAATCAATTTTGAATATCCATTTATTTTATACTGCTGAATAAAATATCTCCTACGATATCACACTATCGAGTCTTTTCACTTCCTATGACCCTCCCATCCATATACTTGTGAGTGGCCATACTAGATCCCCCCACGGAGCATCGGATACATTGGAACAGGACCCTATTACTGGACCCCCACGTTAGGATACCTGCGATACCCCGTGGACCCCACATCATTCTCCCCCAGGAAGGGAACCACTACACAGAGTAAAGACCAGCGAGGCATATCTACAGTACCCGCTCTATACCCCTGTGTGGGGTGGGTACATCTGGTGAGTAGGTTTTTCATCAGTAGCCACTTTGCAGCTCACCAGTCACCCACCTTGGGGGTCACCGTAAGTCACTGCCCACTTATCTCACTGGGTATACTCACCTATTTATGGATTTATTCCAGTATATGAATTGACTGATCATCACTTATTGTTGCACTTTGGAAAGAAGTTTCCCGCACATTCATTGCTTTTGCACAATTTTCTGTCCACGAACTTATTCTATATATTAATCATTAATATCACTTTATGGTGCACTTTGTATAACACTCCCCTGTATATTTGCACATTTACCCAGATTGGTTAATGTTTTCCCGCACTATTTTAATAATTTTTTATCATTGCGATTTTTGAGTCATTTTATATTATTCATTGATTTATTCATTTATTGATCTATTTCATGCTGTTTATGCTATATTCATCTTGCTGATTATTTATTTTTATCACTATTGTATATATACACATATTTATTTATCTCAGCACCTTTTTGCAAATTGCACTTCGCCACCTTGTGGCCATTTGCCATAGTCTTTTCTATATACAATTCATCTGATGATACATGTTTACATATTTATATCTACCTAATTGCACTTTACAATATAAGCAGCGCCATCACCTCCATTCTCATCATTTTTCTAAAGGGACTATTGTCAAATAAACCGGTCACGCTGGCAAATATATACAGCCCCAATTCCGCTCAAGTCCCTTTTATCAGAAAAATAACCCATACACTGACACAATTTCAATGTGGCATTACTATCGTAGGAGGCGACTTTAATGTAGCACTTTACCCAATTCTCAATACCTCTTCTGGTACCACGTCACTCCCATTTAAGGCACTAAAACAGATCAATCTATAAATCAAAAACCTACTCCTCCACGACTCATGGTGCACACTACACCCCTCCACTAAAGATTACACATTCTCCCCCCCCCCCCCTCATAACAGGTATTCGAGAATCGATTACCTGTTCCTCTCCCAAAAAGACCTTCCCTTATTGAAGGCAGCCACGATAGAACCCATGCTACTCTCCGATCATCCATCACCTAATTTCGCTAACTCTATCCTTGCCACCGACAACACACAATCAAAATCCTGGAGACTAGACTCTTCCATCTTAGCTGCAGAATCAGACATCCAACTCATAAACAAAGAAATCAATGACTTCTTCCTAGATAATGACACCCCAGACATTTCACCTACTACACTTTGGGAAACACATAAATGTGTTCTGAGAGGGAAATTGATCTCCCTCAAAGCAAACTAAAAGGAAGCCCAACAAAACAAAGTTAAAGAGCTTGTTGACAAAATCAAGACACTCGAGACGACTCACAAACGATCACAAGCACAACATACCCTCCAAGATCTCATACTCACTAGACAACTCTTACTTGAGTAACTCAAAATCAAAACAAGACGCAAATTCATTCTTCAAAAAAAACTATTCTATGAGTTTGGAAATAAGAGCAGTAGCTACCTTGCAAGAGCCATTCAAACTAAAAGAGCAAACTTATCTATTCACACCTTTAAAGACAAACAGGGTAAATCTCATACCTCAACACCTGCAATTGCCTCACAATTTGAGCATTATTACTCTTCCTTATATAACCTACCTGCCTCGCACCCGAGTCTCGACAAGTTAGCTCTTATAAACGACTTTCTACAAAAACACTGCCCAACTCCTTTATCTGCAACAACATCCCATTCTTTGGAGAACCCTATAACACAAGAAGAGCTTAAGCTAGCTGTTAAATAACTTAAACCTGGTAAAAGCCCCGGCCCAGATGGATTTACAGCCCCATACTATAAATCCTTCATATATACCCTCTCCACGCCATTAATACAAATGTTTAATTCAAGGTCCCTACCATCCCTCTCTCCAAATAGACTTCTTGAAGCCCAAATTACCGTGATACCCAAAGGAGACAAAGACCCCACATCCATTATGAATTATAGGCCAATATCCCTGCTCAATGTGGACATTAAACTGTTTGCAAAAAATTTTTTAGCAAACAGACTTCTCCCCTTACTCCCACACATAATCAACAAGTGGGTTTTGTCCCGGGACGAGAAGCCCGGGACAACAATACAAAAGCAATCAACGTCCATCATTGGTTGACTTCCTCCAAAGCCCAAGGGTTTATGCTATCTTTAGATGCGGAGAAGGCATTTGACAGGCTGGATTGGATGTATATGTCTCAAGTTCTACGACACATAGGAATTCAAGATAAGATGTACAATTATATAATGTCCTTGTATTCCTCTCCATCGGCCAGTGTCCGTGTTAATGGCCACCTGTCAGACGCCTTCTCCATTAGCAATGGTACAAGACAGGGATGCCCGCTCTCTCCCATCCTTTTTATTCTTACCCTAGAACTATTTCTAAGATCCCTAGCCCACAACCCAGATATACACGGTGTCCAAATTCAATCACATACCTACAAAATAGCCGCTTTTGCGGATGATATCCTACTCTTTCTGCAAAAACCTCGCCTTTCCCTCCCAACGCTGCTTCGTGAATTCCAACTTTTTCAAACCTTATCCAACTTTAAAATTAATTTTTAAAAATCCAACACCCTTAATAGATCCCTGTCCCCCGATACGATTACTCAATGCAAAAAAAAATTCCCATTCCAATGGAAATCCGATGCTATTAAATACCTTGGTATCGAAAACGATCAGAATTACAGCATGAGTTTTGTTCCCGCTCTTAAACTTATTAAAGACGATGTTAAAAGATGGAGCAAACCACATTTTTCATGGTTCGGCCGAGCGGCCATAATTAAAATGAACATACTCCCACGTCTCTTGAATTTGCTCCAAAACATCCCCATCAAACTTCCACATGCATTCTTCCAAACGTTCAAAACCCTCTGTCTACAATTTCTTTGGGACAAGAAACGTCCTAGATTACCTCACGACCTCCTAACCAAACCCAAACGTTTGGGAGGTATTGGCCTGAAGAAATATTATTGGTCATGCCACCTGACCAGAATCGTGGACTGGTCATTGCATAAATCCACCAAAGATTGGATAATGATTGAAAATTACTTCTCTAATATACCCATCTAAAATACACCGTGGATAACCATGTCGTTTTTACCACAAACTCTGAAAAAACACCCACTAATTGGCACTACCTTACTATGCTAGCACTTGCCAGAACACCCACACCCTTTGAGAAACTGTTCATGGACACATCTCCACAGAGACACTCGATTTCTACCACATATAATATGATCTTCTCTAACTCACCAGTATTGACCGACAGAATCATATCCACATGGGAATCAGACCTTAACTTGTCCATATCGGATAAACAATCGGGAAACATCTGCAACATCACCAATAAAAGCTCATTAAACGTCTCCATGCAGGAAAATTGTTATAAAGTACTGACCAGATGGTATAAAACACCCACCCTCCTACACAAAATATACCCTGACATTCCTCCAGTATGTTGGAGAGGCAACAAAAATCCTGGCACCCTTCTTCATATACTATAGTCTTGCCCCAAAATTCAACCGTTCTGGCAACCGATACACGACACCGTCCCAAAAATTTCAAATGCACATCTAGAATTCTCTCCAGCTGTATACTTACTTCACCTCTCAGACCTCCCTCCCCATAGGGACACAAAGACCCTCATTCCCCACTTAATTAATGCAGCAAAATCCTGTATCCCCTCCGCTGGAAATTGCAAACTCCTCCGACAATATCAGATTGGCTACGTAAAGTTAACAAAATTGCAAAAATGGAATGGAACTGATCTCGATTTCGAGGGACTCCATTGATAAATACGCCCGTACATGGGACCCGTGTACAATATTTTGCAACTTAGATACCTTTCTGAGACTTAACAATTAATTGATCCGAACGTTAAAATATCCCAAACCCATCAACCTATAGACCGAAATAAACCTTTACTCTCTACTGATGACAATATGCAACTACAAACTATCAAAGAGAAGGTCTAGGGTCTATTGACTCCATGTTTACTCATGATAACTCACAAAATCCCTCCCACCCCTAAACAAGGGATGATAGTGGGAGGATTAAGCCCCCTTCTCTTGCACAGATAACCTATAAACTCACAAAACACTGATGGACACATCCAAAATATCAGCTAAAAAATGCTTAAGACGCCTTCAACCACCCCTCCATCCTTCTTGGCTACACAGACAAGGGACAGTCGCCTAACCTCTTCCCAACACTTGTTTTCCTTCCTCCCAATCTGTCTCCCACCCCCATTCTCCATGACTCTTCCTCCCCTTCTTCCCCTTTTTCTTTTTTTTTTTTTCTCTCACTATGCCCAGTATATTTCAACCAAGGAGGCCTGAACCTCTTGCCCTTGAGGTAAGGGAGAGAGGCCTTCCCCTATACACTCATACCATACAGCAAAACAACGTATCATATACCTCTAAAATATTATACAATAATGACACGACCACACCCTTACCTTCTGTCATAATTGTTGAATGCTCTGACCCTCTCCACATACGAGGTCAAGACAAGGAGACACAAGCTCCGCCCTAATGATTTCTATTCCCCGAAGTACAGTTCTTCTCTCATTAAACATATAGATTGTTCCTTTCCTGTAAGGTCAAACTCAAAATCTGTGGCCTCACTTATTATTCCATTCAAGTAATTATAAGAATAACATATGTAGAAAAGAAATAGATGCAAAATATACCACAGCACCACCTATAAGCTGGTAATATAAATGCTCTCTCCTCTTACAACATGACTGACAGTAGATTATTGTACTAGTTAACCACTTAAGCCCCGGAAGATTTTACCCCCTTCCTGACCAGGGGGTTTTTTGCGTTTTTTTACTGCGTGACTTTAACGGAAAATTGCACGGTTGTGCGACACTGTACCTAAACGAATTTCACGTCCTTTATTTCCCACGAAAAGAGCTTTCTTTTGGTGGTATTTGATCACCTGTGCGATTTTATGATCATGCGCTATAAACAAAAAAAGAGCGTAAATTTCGCAAAAATAACAATATTTTTCACTTTTTTTAATATGAAATTCCCCCCCCCAAAAAAAAATTTAAAAATCAAAATTTTTTAACATTTTCGGCCAATTTGTTTTATGCTACATATGTTTGGTAAAATAAATTTTTGGTGTTTTTTTTTAACAAGTAATGGCGGCGATCTGCGATTTTTTTTTTGCGGTACTGCGACATTGCGGCGGACAGATCGGACCCTTGACTGACATTTTTGACACTTTTGGGGGTACCAGTGACATTACTGCAGTAATCAGTGCTATACATATGCACTGTCACTGTAAAAATGACACTGGCAGGGAAGGGGTTAACTGTATTGGAGAGGGAGGGGTTAAGTGTGTCCTAGGGGCGTGTTTCTAACTGTGATGGGACAGGTCTCCTATTGTAAAAACAGAGATCAACGGTTCTACATAGTAGAACCGTCTGATCTCCATTTTTACTCAGGGGAGAATGACAGGCGGCTGTGTTTACATAAGCCGCCCGCCTTTCTCCCGCTCTACCGACAATCGTAGTGTGACATCGGGTCCGCCGGTCACACGCCCGGACTCCTCTGTGAACGAAAAGAGCTTTGAGGACACCGCCACTCACTGCTTCTTCTTCAAGGGCTTCCTTTGCTCATGTTTATTAAAGAAAAAACTCAGTACACAAAGCAAGTGTTTCCCTAGCAGTGGTTGCAGCATTTCAGTGCTCACTACAAACGCCGTTGAACCCTTTTGGCTCTCACTTGCAGCACTGCTGCTGTGGCCTTAACACTTCAGGCCCTTGTCTGTCTCCAAAAGACTTAACTCACCCAATAGGGTGCACATGGATCTCAGCCTCGTGCTGCATTGACTCCCCCGTGGAGCCCATCTGACTCCTGGGCCAAACCTCCTGTCTGCCGGGGTGGAGCCCAGAACCATGGTCAGGTTACTACTAAAATCTCAGCACACACCTGACCAATTATTATGCTGGCTCTTCTGAATATCTGGACCCAGGATTGGAGATTTCATCCCACCCAGATCACTTAGAAATCTCCAAGCTCCAGGTCCCAAACTGGACTTTTTAAAACACAGAGGAAACTGAAAAGCCAGTTTCCTCTTCATGTCACAAGCTCCCTGGAGCCCCTCAACCTGCCTGGTTTAAAATTCTGAGCCACATTCACCTTTTAAACCCTGGCAGGGCAACGCTCTGCCACAATATATATATATAGTGGCTGTTACGGAGACATGGTTTAATGAAAGAAATGACTGGGACATAACCATACCAGGGTACTCTTTATACAGAAGAGACAGAGAAGGCAAGAAAGGAGGAGGAGTGGCCCTGTATGTGGAAGATAGCATTAAATCTAACCTAATACAAGTTGGTGAGGCCAACATAGAGTCAGTTTGGGTTACGTTGCAGTTTGATAATCATGCAGTAACTTGTGTAGGTGTGATATATAGACCACCTGGTCAAGTTAAAGAACTAGATGATCTACTAGTTGAAGAAATAGCTAAAATGACAATGAAAGGATAAGTTATCATTATGGGAGATTTCAATCTTCCAGATATAAACTGGAAAACCAAAATAGCAAGTTCTACCAGGAGTACAGATATTCTAAATTCCCTACTGGGGTTGTCTCTGCAACAAGTGGTTGAGGAGCCAACCCGGAGGGAGGCCATTTTGGATTTGGTATTCACAAATGGGGATTCGGTATATGATGTCATTGTAGGCGAAACCTTGGGATCTAGTGATCACCAGTCAGTGTGGTTTAATATAAGAACTGTGAAAGAGTCACACCACACAAAAACAAAAGTTTTAGATTTTAGAAAAACAGACTTTTCAAAAATGAAATTAGTCATAAATGAGTCCTTATCAGACTGGAACGGATTACATGGAGTCCAGGAGAAATGGGACTACTTAAAAGGTGCATTATTGAAGGCAACAGAAAATTGCATTAGACTTGTCAGTAAAAGCAAAAAAAGGAAGAGACCACTGTGGTACTCAGCAGAAGTGGCCAAAATCATTAAAAATAAAAAGCTAGCATTTTGTAATTATAAAAAAACACAGAGCAATGAAGATAAGGAAATCTACAAGATTAGGCAGAAAGAGGCCAAGCAAGTTATAAGAACTTCTAAAGCGCAGGCAGAAGAAAAACTAGCTCAGTCTATGAAAAAGGGGGATAAGACATTCTTCAGATATATAAATGAAAAAAGGAAATTAAAACAAGGAATAACTAAATTAAAAACAAAGGACGGAAGGTATGTAGAAGAGAATAAAGGGCTAGCCGACTGCCTTAATGAATACTTCTGTTCAGTCTTTACAGAAGAAAAAGAAGGAGAAGGACCTCCACTTGAAAGGATGACTAATGAATCGTTTGATGCATGTGTCTTTACAGAGGAAGACGTTCTAAGATTGCTGTCTAAAGTGAAGACAAATAAGTCACAGGGTCCAGATGAGATACACCCAAGATTATTAAAAGAGCTTAGTGGTGAGTTGGCAAAACCATTAACAGACCTATTTAACCAATCATTAGTAACAGGAGTTGTCCCGGAAGATTGGAAATTGGCAAATGTCGTGCCCATCGAGTCTGCCATCAATAGTAGGCAAATTAATGGAAACCCTATTAAAGGATAGGATTGTGGAACATCTTAAATCCCATGGATTGCAAGATGAAAAACAACATGGGTTTACTTCAGGGAGATCATGTCAAACAAATCTTATAGATTTTTTTGACTGGGTGACAAAAATAATAGACGGTGGAGGTGCAGTAGACATTGCATATCTAGATTTTAGTAAGGCTTTTGACACTGTCCCACATAGAAGACTTATCAATAAACTGCAGTCATTGAGCATGGACTCCCATATTGTTGAGTGGATTAGGCAGTGGCTGAGTGACAGACAACAGAGGGTTGTAGTCAATGGAGAACATTCAGAACAAGGTCATGTTACCAGTGGGGTACCTCAGGGATCTGTACTGGGACCAATTTTGTTTAATATCTTCATAAGTGATATTGCAAAAGGCCTCGATGGTAAGGTTTGTCTTTTTGCTGATGACACAAAGATATGTAACAGGGTTGATGTTCCTGGAGGGAAACGCCAAATGGAAAAGGATTTAGAAAAACTAGAAGAATGGTCAGAACTCTGGCAACTGAAATTTAATGTGGATAAGTGCAAGATAATGCACCTGGGGCGTAAAAACCCAAGGGCAGAATATAGAATATTTGACACAGTCCTGACCTCAGTATCTGAGGAAAGGGATTTAGGAGTAATTATTTCAGAAGACTTAAAGGTGGGAAGACAATGTAATAGAGCAGCACGAAATGCCAGCAGAATGCTTGGATGTATAGGGAGAGGTATAAGCAGTAGAAAGAGAAAAGTGCTTATGCCGCTGTACAGAACACTGGTGAGACCTCACTTGGAGTATTGTGCGCAGTACTGGAGGCCATGTCTCCAGAAGGATATAGATACTCTAGAGAGAGTTCAGAGAAGAGCTACTAAACTAGTACATGGGTTGCAGGAAAAAAACTTATCAGGAAAGGTTAAAGGACCTTAACATGTATAGCTTGAAAGAAAGAAGAGACAGAGGGGATATGATAGAAACTTTTAAATACATAAAGGGAATCAACTCGGTAAAGGAGGAGAGCATATTTAAAAGAAGAAAAACTACCACAAGAGGACACAGTTTTAAATTAGAGGGGCAAAGGTTTAAAAGTAATATGAGGAAGTATTACTTCACTGAGAGAGTAGTGGATGCATGGAATAACCTTCCTGCAGAAGTGGTAGCTGCAAATACAGTGAAGGAGTTTAAGCATGCATGGGATAGGCATAAGGCTATCCTTCATAAAAGATAGGGCCAGGGACTATTCATAGGATTCAGATATATTGGGCAGACTAGATGGGCCAAATGGTTCTTATCTGCCGACACATTCTATGTTTCTATGTTTCTATATATCTATATATATATATATATATATATATATATATATATATATATATATATATATATATGTATTTTTCTTGCCCTGTCCAAAGTACTCTTTAGACTTACACATATGTCATGTGAGACCTTTAACAGAGCTGGATGTATGGCTTTGAGGATATATTAATATACAGATTTTCTGTTGATTCATCGGGGAAATATCAACCGGTGTTAATCCAGTCATATGTCCGTCCCTATTGGGTCCGTATTAACACTTTGAAAGATAGGCAGAATATATGGTGTATGGATATCATACTAAGTTGTATAGAGGAGGCTGCGGGATTGTGTTTTTTTTGGGGTGGTCTTTTGAGTGATGTACTTCTATTGAAGTTTTATTGATTAACTTGACCCGGTCTTTGCTTTGCTTTCCTTTTCCTATTTGAGGGAGTATTTGGGGGTGTATACGTGTTGTGAGGCTTCACTTCTGTTTGTCATAATGCCCATTTCCTATAGATTGGTGGGGATGGGAAAGCAGGGCTTGGTCACGGACTGCGGCCATTTTGCACACGCGCATTTGCTATAACAGAGGCGGTATTTGGGATATTGAAACAAGGCTTTGTGATTTACCGCGGCCATCTTGCGCATGCACACTGGATAGAACAGGGGCGGCGTTCAGCTGCAATTTGCACAGTTGCCACCACTCACATGATTTGGTGAGCTATATACCCAATAAAGCCTTGTGTGTCCTGGGTGCTTCACAGCGACAGGACACGCAACGGGTGACGGCTCTCTAGTAAATTAAGGTAAAAACAGGCATTACTCCAAATGGAATGTAATTATATCTGATGCCCTGTGTGTATATCTTTCACGGGGCACTATGTAAAAGTGACACACCTGTATGGATGTATATCCATCTGATACTGAGGTATTTATGCTGATATTCTCCGTCCTTTCTTGGCGCACATATAAGAGTGAATGAGACCATTGGTCTGCTGAAAGTATATTATTTTGCATATATATTTTTTATATATATATATATATATATATATATATATATATATATATATATATATATACATACAGTGGGTACGAAAAGTATTCAGACCCCCTTAAATTTTTCACTCTTTGGTATATTGCAGCCATTTGCTAAAATCATTTAAGTTCATTCTTCTTCCTCATGAATGTAGACATAGCACCCCATACTGACAGAAAAACACAGAATTGTTGACATTGTTGCAGATTTATTAAAAAAGAAAAACTGAAATATCACATGTGTAATCCAAAAATTATATTGCGCTATCTTAAAATGTGAGAATGAGCAGCTAACACCAATCACTAGACAAAAAAGTGATGAAAAATACAAAAAAAGAAAAATGTGTAGCGCTAAAAACTGAGTAAATGTCCGACAACATAAAAAGTCCAATTGAACCAGCAATAAGGTGAATAGAATAATGATAAGAAAAATCCAATCATGAAAGATGGTGGCAAATGATGTGACCAAGTTGTGCAGCAAATCCCTCCACCAATAACGGTATAAATAAGATTGCGCTCACCAAATGGAAAGGACCCCAAATACCATCTTTCATGATTGGATTTTTCTTATCATTATTCTATGCACCTTATTGCTGGTTCAATTGGACTTTTTATGTTGTCGGACATTTACTCAGTTTTTAGCGCTACACATTTTTCTTTTTTTGAAATATCACATGGTCCTAAGTATTCAGACCCTTTGCTGTGACACTCATATATTTAACTCAGGTGCTTTCCATTTCTTCTGATCATCCTTGAGATGGTTCTACACCTTCATTTGAGTCCAGCTGTGTTTGATTATACTGATTGGACTGGATTAGGAAAGCCACACACCTGTCTATATAAGACCTTCCAGATCACAATGCATGTCAGAGCAAATGAGAATCATGAGGTCAAAGGAACTGCCTGAAGAGCTCAGAGACAGAATTGTGGCAAGGCACAGATCTGGCCAAGGTTACAAAAAGATTTCTGCTGCACTTAAGGTTCCTAAGAGCACAGTGGCCTCCATAATCCTCAAATGGAAGACGTTTGGGATGACCAGAACCCTTCCTAGAGCTGGCCGTCCGGCCAAACTGAGCTATCGGGGGAGAAGAGCCTTGGTGAGAGAGGTAAAGAAGAACCCAAAGATCACTGTGGCTGAGCTCCAGAGATGCAGTCAGGAGATGGGAGAAAGTTGTAGAAAGTCAACCATCACTGCAGCCCTCCACCAGTCGGGGCTTTATGGCAGAGTGGCCCGACGGAAGCCTCTCCTCAGTGTAAGACACATGAAAGCCTGCATGGAGTTTGCTAAAAAACACCTGAAGGACTCCAAGATGGTGAGAAATAAGATTCTCTGGTCTGATGAGACCAAAATAGAACTTTTTGGCCTTAATTCTAAGCGGTATGTGTGGAGAAAACCAGGCACTGCTCATCACCTGTCCAATACAGTCCCAACAGTGAAGCATGGTGGTGGCAGCATCATGCTGTGGGGGTGTTTTTCAGCTGCAGGGACAGGACGACTGGTTGCAATCGAGGGAAAGATGAATGCGGCCAAGTACAGGGATATCCTGGACAAAAACTTTCTCCAGAGTGCTCTGGACCTCAGACTGGGCCGAAGGTTTACCTTCCAACAAGACAATGACCCTAAGCACACAGCTAAAATAACGAAGGAGTGGCTTCACAACAACTCCATGACTGTTCTTGAATGGCCCAGCCAGAGCCCTGACTTAAACCCAATTGAGCATCTCTGGAGAGACCTAAAAATGGCTGTCCACCAACGTTTACCATCCAACCTGACAGAACTGGAGAGGATCTGCAAGGAGGAATGGCAGAGGATCCCCAAATCCAGGTGTGAAAGACTTGTTGCATCTTTCCCAAAAAGACTCCTGGCTGTATTAGATCAAAAGGGGGCTTCTACTAAATACTGAGCAAAGGGTCTGAATACTTAGGACCATGTGATATTTCAGTTTTTCTTTTTTAATAAATCTGCAACAATGTCAACAATTCTGTGTTTTTCTGTCAGTATGGGGTGCTATGTGTACATTCATGAGGAAGAAGAATGAACCTAAATGATTTTAGCAAATGGCTGCAATGTAACAAAGAGTGAAAAATTTAAGGGGGTCTGAATACTTTCCGTACCCACTGTATATATATATACACAGTGCCTTGCAACAGTATTCGGCCCCCTTGAACTTTGTGACCTTTTGCCACATTTCAGGCTTCAAACATAAAGATATAAAACTGTAATTTTTTGTGAAGAATCAACAACAAGTGGGACACAATCATGAAGTGGAACGAAATTTATTGGATATTTCAAACTTTTTTAACAAATAAAAAACTGAAAAATTGGGCGTGCAAAATTATTCAGCCCCCTTAAGTTAATACTTTGTAACGCCACCTTTTGCTGCGATTACAGCTGTAAGTCGCTTGGGGTATGTCTCTATCAGTTTTTCACACCGAGAGACTGAAATGTTTGCCCATTCCTCCTTGAAAAACAGCTCAAGTTCAGTGAGGTTGGATGGAGAGCGTTTGTGAACAGCAGTTTTCAGTTCTTTCCACAGATTCTCGATTGGATTCAGGTCTGGACTTTGACTTGGCCATTCTAACACCTGGATATGTTTATTTGTGAACCATTCCATTGTAGATTTCGCTTTATGTTTTGGATCATTGTCTTGTTGGAAGACAAATCTCCGTCCCAGTCTCAGGTCTTTTGCAGACTACATCAGGTTTTCTTCCAGAATGGTCCTGTATTTGGCTCCATCCATCTTCCCATCAATTTTAACCATCTTCCCTGTCCCTACTGAAGAAAAGCAGGCCCAAACCATGATGCTGCCACCACCATGTTTGACAGTGGGGATGGTGTGTTCAGGGTGATGAGCTGTGTTGCTTTTACGCCAAACATAACGTTTTGCATTGTTGCCAAAAAGTTTGATTTTGGTTTCATCTGACCAGAGCACCTTCTTCCACATGTTTGGTGTCTCCCAGGTGGCTTGTGGCAAACTTTAAATGACACTTTTTATGGATACCTTTAAGAAATGGCTTTCTTCTTGCCACTCTTCCATAAAGGCCAGATTTGTGCAGTATACGACTGATTGTTGTCCTATGGACAGAGTCTCCCACCTCAGCTGTAGATCTCTGCAGTTCATCCAGAGTGATCATGGGCCTCTTGGCTGAATCTCTGATCAGTCTTCTCCTTGTATGAGCTGAAAGTTTAGAGGGACGGTCAGGTCTTCGTAGATTTGCAGTGGTCTGATACTCCTTCCATTTCAATATGATCGCTTGCACAGTGATCCTTGGGATGTTTAAAGCTTGGGAAATCTTTTTGTTTTCAAATCCAGCTTTAAACTTCTCCACAACAGTATCTTGGACCTGCCTGGTGTGTTCCTTGTTCTTCATGATGCTCTCTGCGCTTTAAACGGACCTCTGAGACTATCACAGTGCAGGTGCATTTATTCGGAGACTTGATTACACACAGGTGGATTCTATTTATCATCATTAGTCATTTAGGTCAACATTGGATCATTCAGAGATCCTCACTAAACTTCTGGAGAGAGTTTGCTGCACTGAAAGTAAAGGGGCGGAATCATTTTGCACGCCCAATTTTTCAGTTTTTTATTTGTTAACAAAGTTTGAAATATCCAATAAATTTCTTTCCACTTCATGATTGTGTCCCACATGTTGTTGATTCTTCACAAAAAATTACAGTTTTATATCTTTATGTTTGAAGCCTGAAATGTGGCAAAAGGTCACAAAGTTCAAGGGGGCCGAATACTTTCGCAAGGCACTGTATATACATATATATACATACATACATACATACATACATACTATAGACTATATCTATGTAATCACTCTAAAATAAAAGCTGCTATAGTTATTCAGGATAAATACCTTATATGTCCTTCAGGCTGCCATTTGACCCCTTTTTGTGGCCCCCATATATCATCTACTTATGGGTATCGGAATGAGGACCCTTGGTCATGTACATAGAGGATAGGTTTTATGTGATGTGGATGTATGCCCGGCCATTGACACTACCTGAATGGATCTACAGACATAGCTCTGTTAAAGGTCTCAATTATGTGTAAGTCTAAACAGTACTTTGGACAGGGCAAGAAAAATACATATATATATCTTTTTTTTTTTTATTTCATGGTAACTAACGTATGTTTTTCTCATGCTCAACAGAAATAAAGTCATACTTACAGCATGGTCTTGATAAAGCTAAGGTTTGTGAAAACACGTCGACCTACTGGCTGTAATATTATCTACCACTGGAACTTTATATCCTGTTGCATGTTGTTTTTATATTGTAATGTCTGTGATATATGTCATGTAAACTTGTTCTAGATGGTATGTGCCTTATATTATACAGATGTGTTTTGTCTTTTTTATACTATGTGAATAAAATATAACATTTTTATATTATTCTATTTGGTCTCAATACATTGCCAGTAAAGTCCACCTATGTAGGCAGAACTGGGGTTCTGCAAAATTTTGTATATATATATTGAACTTGGATGTGGCAGAGAATAGAGACTAATCTTTCTTTCAAGGGACACTATTTATTTATCTAAGGTCTAGTATGGATTTTGGGGGGACTCCAGCCCAGGGTTATCAGGAAGAGGCCCTTATCCCCATCAACATGGTGACAAGGTGCTTTGGGGGTACTGGAGTTTCCCTTAAAATCGTTACCAGACTGAAAGGGCCTGGTATGGATTTTGGGGGGACCACACGCACTTTTTTTTACATTTTGGCATGGAGTTCTCCTTAAAATCTATACCGGACCCAAGGGGCCTGGTATGGATTTTGGCAGGGACCACACGCCATTTTTTATTTTTAATTTTGGCATGGAGTTCCCCTCAAAATATGTACCAGATCCAAAGTGCCTGGTATGGATTCTACAGGGGACCCCACGTTTTATTTTTTTAAGTTCTATCATAGGGTTCCCCTTAACCACCTAAATACAGGACACTTTCACCTCCTTCCTGCCCAGACCAATTTTCAGCTTTCAGCGCTCATTGGCATCTATGGGAAATATTGGTCAGCTTCACATGGCACTGCTCCCCGTCTTTAACATTAGCGTCTATGGCAAATATTGGTCAGCTTGGCATGGCACTGTTCCCGAACTATAATTGACAGGGACACAAAACTGGTGGAGCACCGAGGGGGGACCCAGGACTACAACATATCCATACATTTTAAAAATGGAGTAAGCCTGTACACTACACTGACTGCACTAAACTGACTGAACACACTATCCACTAACTACCTGCGTAATCTCTATTGTCACACACTATACACTGCTGCCATGCATGTAAGCAGCAGCCTTATATAGTGTGGGGCGTGGACTTAGCCCCTGGGCCATGAATGGCTAAAGGCATCTGCCTTTGGCCAATCATGGCTCTGACAGGACATTGTGCTGTGATTGGCCAAAGCATACAGGTCAGGTGCATGCTTTGTCCAATCTTCTATAATCACTGCACTGCAACAGCGCAGTGCATTATGGGGCACTCATCGGTGGGCGAACTTCCCAATGAGCACCCCATTTGTTTGTGTGTTCAGCGAACACACGAACAGCTGATGTTTGAGTCAAACTTACATTTCACTCGAACACAGAGCCCATCCCTATTGACAACCTGTTTGACCATAGTATAAACAAATGCCCACTGCCTGTATCTATAACTGGCCTTTGCAGCAAGGAGTACATGGAAAGGCAATGCATGCAAAACAAAACCAGAGAAATAATCTGCTCAACTTACCGACCAGCCTGCAACCAATATATACGACAAAATCACAGTTAGGTCCTACAAGGTTTGGCCATTTTCTAGTGGGGAAGCCCTCCACTGATTATTATACCACAAATACTCCAACAACAAGGTGGATATGGGCTCAACCCCAATAGCCCCACTCAATGAATTATTTTGGTAAACCAGTCTATTAGACACCCTCTAGGGCTAACTATTCTAGTGGGGAGGAAGAGAGAGAACTGTAAACAGAAATGGGCTACTGTTTTTATTCACATACAAAACTAAGTCTTTATCATAAAAATTAAAATTGATCACATAAACAACATGTAACACAGGACATGTTTAAAAATATGTCCCAGCTAACCTGCTCCTGCTCTTAAATTAAATTCATATCCTAATTTGACTTTGATTAAATACAGAGCTATATTGTAACAATATTTTAACCCCTAGATATATATTTGATATGTAAATAGTAACAGGTATCCACCAAACTGATGTTTATACACCATGAGGAAATGGGTCAGTCCAGCATATGTGAGTGCTTGACATCCAAGAACAATTTTATTGTAGAATTGGCCAGTTAGTTTGAACTCAAAACACCATGAAATTGGACAGCAAAGTTGAAAACAAAAAGGTTGTATTGTCCACTGTGGTCCAGAGAACGTGAGCTGTGACCTGAAGATATAAGAGTCATCCCCAATGGGGTATATACAGTAGCGCTCAACCTCCCTCACACATGCATATTAGGCAATCTTGGTTTTAATATGTGTTGCTCCTAATCCAGAGGAGGTCATATACAGTATAGAAGATTAGAGCTCATATTCGAGTATTCTTGCAAGGACATCCATTCAATAGACAAGGATGGTATATCAAGGCATAACCTATATAATGCAGAAACCTTCCAATGGTACAGCATTTAGCTTATATTGTGCCATCTGTATTGTTCATACAAAAACTGAATGAGAAGACGGTCCTGGATTTCACACACATGCATAAGTTGTGCAGTCCTGTTTGCATATACACTGCTTCCTGGTCTAGAGGAGGTTCAATGTTTAAGTAATTCAAAGCTCACATTAGAGACATTAAGCCTTCCCTCACAGGAGCATCCATTCAGGGAGTGCGAGAGATATATCAAAACTTATTTTCCACAGTGTCAGGACCATCCAAAATAGTGGCATCCAGCATGCTAGCGTATATTAAGCTGTGTGTATTGTTGTATATGGACACGATTGCTCAGCACAGTTCCAGTCCTCAGTGCAAGTCCAGCTGAATAGAGAGCAAAGTTTTAATAAAACCATGCAAGCTTGAAAAAAAAAAAAAAAAAAGCCATTTTCCCTATTGTTTCTAACCAAGATGATGGACAATGGGTGATGACATCACTGACATGTTTAGTAGAGCCACCATCGGCACTGGGTGATGACATCACTGCACATGCTCAGTAGCGCCACCATCGGCCATCTTGTTGGGCACATTTTGATGATAAATACAGGAAGTGCAGCTGAAACCGGTCACGCTCCATTATCATCCAGCTACCTGCTCCTGTTCCCATTACCCCTGGAATCCAAGGCACCATCCAGAAAGGAGGATTTGCAAACAAATGACGCTTGCTTGATAAGTACCTTATGTATTTCTTTTCAAAGACATGTTTATACAAACACTAGCCTATATGATAATTGCTCAACAGCAGCTTGCATGGTTTTTATAGAGCAATATACTGCATTAAATGTCAAGTAACGCACGGAACTATACTGCGTGAAACGTGCAGTAATGCACTGAAATATATAGCGTGCCCTGACAAAATAAACTGACACTAATGTAAAAATGAATGGTCACTACACTCACACTGACTGAACTATCTCACTAAAGTAAAAATGAATGGTCACACTATGCTCACACTGCATTAGATTCACACTAAACTGATATTCTACACTGACAATAGAATCAGAATAGCACACTAGAGCACACTAATGCCCCATACACACGTGCAGATTATCTGCAGACTTTTGTCTGCAGACTTACCAAAACCATATAATATGAGGTCAAACCTAAACACTTTCAATTTGTATGCAATCCGGCAGGCCCTTGCACTACATAGAAAAGGTAAGTCTGCAGACAAAAGTCTGCAGATAATCTGCACGTGTGTATGGGGCATAACTCTCTAGTAGCACTGAACAGAGCCCCGTTCTATCTCTCTCCATGCCGATATCACGCTACAAATCACCGTTATTGAAAGAATACTTTTATAGTGTGGGGTGGGACTAAAGGCCCGTACACACGTACCGATCGTCGGCATACAAACGTCGGTGGACGAAGGATCTGCCGATTGTACGCGTGTTAGTATGGTGCCTCCGACAGATGTCTGCGCACAATCCGCGGACAAAAGTCTTTCTTGCAAACATGAAAATTTTTGTATGCCGACACCAGAACGGACGATTGTTCGCCTGTCAGTACACAATTCGGCCGACAGACCGCAGATTTGCAAGACTGGGCATGCTCAGAAAATAGAAAACACAGGGAAAGTTAACCATTACATGACATCACTTCTGCAGTCGGCGGACAAAATTCTTGTGCTGTCCTTGTGCTGTCTTTGCACTTTTCAGCAGACACCGACATCCCGGGGAGAAAAGAGGAACATTTGTATGCCGACCATCGGTACGTGTGTACGGGGCTTAAGAGCAAATGGTCGAACGCCCAGATAATTTGGGTGTTCGGCGAACAGGCGAACAGTCAATGTTCAGCCTGAACTCATGCTCGGGCTCGAACTGTTCACCCAACTCTAATCATTTGTGGTCAAAGCTTTGTAAAAGGGTTTTCCTTCATTGAAGTACTGTCAGATCTTTGACCCTCTTCTTCAATTTTTGTAAATAATCATCTTCCCCCAATTAGTTAACCCTAGAGGGGAGTGTGGTGGGTTATTCCTCTCAGATGATTACTGATCCTGTGTCTAATGTTTATTCTTATAGTTACCTATGCTCTGGCGCCTAAGAGAGTCTTACTCTTTTTTCCAGTAAAAAATCACAGTTTTAACAGCTCACTCTTTTTTTTTACTACATAGTGTGCTCCGTTTACTAAAGAAGATCTCATGTAGTATTTAGGTGATTGACAAATATTTTTCAAACACTGCATGAGATGCTAAAAAAAAAAAAAAAAAACAATTCACTATCTTTTTATGTGGTATTTACCTCAAAAAAGCAAAAATGATTGGTAAATACAGCATAAAATGGTGTTAAAATCATTTCACTAAAGGAAATACATACATAAATAATTTTTGGTAAATAAGAAGTGGTCCATGCATGACCTGTGTCCTTAACAAGCAATTGTCCTTAAAAAACAGTAACTGTCATGCTAATTAAGGAATGGGCAACCCCCGCATTCTTAACAACAATGTCTCATCTGCTATCAGCAGGGTTTCCAGCTGACAGCAGAATGTAAATAAGAGAATTGTTGGAATTTATAAATGAAGAGAAAAAACAGCTTGGGGTCCACCCCCCAATCCATACCAGGCCCTTCAGGTCTGGTATGGATTTTAAGGTGAAACCCATACAAACACTTAAAAAAATGGCGTGGGGTCCCCCCCAAAATCTATACCAGACACTTATTTGAACATTAAAAAGAAAAACTAGTCTCTCAGCACTCAATGGTTCAGGCACATTAAATAATATTGGGAGAAAGGTTGAAGAAAAGTACTTGAGTCTGTAGAAGAGTATATGTACATGGGGGTGGGTGGGTGTCTGTGAGTATGTGTGTTTGCATGTCTGTGAGTGTACATGTCTGTGTGTGTGTATATATCTGTGAGTGTACATGTGTGTGTACACGTAACTGTGTGTGCGTGTGCATACATGTCTGTGTGTGTATATATCTCTGAGTGTACATGACTGTGTGTACGTGTGTATATATTTGTGAGTGTACATGTGACTGTGTGTGTGCATACATGTCTGTGTGTGTCTGTACATGTGTGTGTGAAATATATACATGTGTGAGGGGGGGCTGAGTGCGTACACTTGTGAGGGGGGGCTGAGTGCGTACACGTGTGAGGGGGGGCTGAGTGCGTACACGTGTGAAGGGGGCTGAGTGCGTACACGTGTGAAGGGGGCTGAGTGCGTACACGTGTGAGGGGGGCTAAGTGCGTACACATGTGAGGGGGGCTGAGTGCGTACACGTGTGAGGGGGGCTGAGTGCGTACACGTGTGAGTGAATTTAGGACGGTACGTTGTCCTTGTAACGGGGATCCAGCAGCGTGGCCACCCAGTAATCAGCACAAGTTAGAATGTGGGCAACTCGGCGGTCGTTGTGGAGACACTGCAGCATGTAATCGCTCATGTGTGCCAGGCTGCCAGAGGCAACGAAAGGCTGTCCTCTGTGGAAGGTGTATCGTCCGTGTCCTCTGTATCCCCCCAGCCACGCACCAGTGATGGACATGAGCTGGCCTGGGTGCCACTCTGCTGTGAACATGGTTCCATCTCCTTCTCCAGCTCCTCCTCCTCCTCATCCTCCTCATCCTCCAGAACTGTGCCCCTGCTGGACAATTGTGTCCCTGGCCTTTGTGTGTGCAGGAACCCACCCTCGGAGCCCCTTGCGAATGACTGCCCTGAAAGCCTTGGAAATGTTACCTCTTCATCCTCCTCCTCCTCCTCCTCATCCTGTGCCACATCCTCTTCCATCATCGCCCAAATTGTTTTTTCAAGGAGGCATAGAAGTGGGATAGTTAAGCTGAGAACGGCGTCATCGCCACTGGCCATGTTGGTGGAGTACTCAAAACAGCGCAACAAGGCACACAGGTCTCACATGGAGGCCCAGTTATTGGTGGTGAAGTGGTGCTGTTCCGCAGAGCGACTCACGCGTGCGTGCTGCAGCTGAAACTCCACTATGGCCTGCTGCTGCTCGCACAGTCTTTCCAGCATGTGCAAGGTGGAGTTCCACCTTGTGGGCACGTCACATATGAGGCGGTGAGCGGGAAGGCCAAAGTTACGCTGCAGCGCTGCCAGGCGAGCAGCAGCAGGGTGAGAACGCCGAAAGTGCGCACAAACGGCCCGCACTTTCTGCAGCAGCTCTGACATATCGGGGTAGTTTTTAAGGAACCTCTGCACCACCAAATTCAGCACATGCGCCAGGCAAGGGATGTGCGTCAAACCGGCTAGGCCCAGAGCTGCTATGAGATTTCGCCCGTTATCGCACACCACCAGGCCGGGCTTGAGGCTCGCTTGCAGCAACCACTCATTTGTCTGCTGTTCCATGCTCCTCCACAACTCCTGCGCGGTGTGTGGTTTGTCCCCCAAACAGGCAAGTTGTAAAACTGCCTGCTGTCGTTTACCCCTGGCCGTGCTGAAAGTGGTGGTGAAGGTGTTACGCTGTCCGGATGAGGAGGCGGTAGAGGATGAGGAAGCGGAGTAAGAGGAGTTAGGAACAGGAGGCAAACTGAAGCGCCCTGCAATCCTCGGTGGTGGAAGGACATGCACCAAATTGTTATCCGCCTCAGGCCCATCCGCCACTGCATTTACCCAGTGTGCCGTTAGGGAGATATAACGCCCCTGACCGTGCTTACTGGTCCACGTATCGGTAGTTAGGTGGACCTTGGCACAGATGGCGTTGCGCAGTACACACCTGATTTTTTCCCCCACTTGGTTGTGCAGGGAAGGGATGGCTTGCCTGGAAAAGTAGTGGCGGCTGGGCACGACGTACTGTGGGACAGCCACCGACATAAGGTTTTTAAAACTGTGCGTCTCCACCAGACGGAATGACAGCATTTCAAAGGCCAATAATTTTGAAATGCTGGCATTCAGGGCCAGGGATCGCGGGTGGGTAGGGGGGTACTTCCTCTTCCTCTCAAGTTTTTGGGAGATGGAAAGCTGAACACTTCCACGGGACATTGTGGAGATTGTTGTTGGTGACCCAGGTGGTGGTGTTGCTGACAGATCGTCTGTTTGCGGGGTGGCAGGTGCCGGTATGACTACAGATGTGGCTGGAGCGGCCGAGACTGCAGCAGAAGAGGAAGCAGGATGAGCCAGAGACGTTTCTTGGTTTTGAAGGTGTGTACTCCACTGCAGCTCGTGCTTTGCACTTAGATGCCTGATCATGCAGGTTGTGCTCAGGTTGAGAAGGTTTATGCCTCGCTTCAGGCTCTGATTGCACAGGGTGCAAACCACTCGTGTCCTGTCATCAGCACATTTTCTAAAGAACTTCCAGGCTAGAGAACTCCTTTGAGCTGACTTTGGTGCGCTCGTTCCCTTGCTGCGTTGGGCAGTAGCAGGCGTAGTGTCTAGGGCACGGCCGCTCCGCTTCTGTACCCTGCTCCCTCTTCTGCTGTGCTGGTGGCTCTGTGCGACCACCGCCTCTTCCTCCAAACCACTCAGGTCACCTGCATGACGTTCATTCCAGGTGGGGTCGAGGACCTCATCGTCCTCCACATCATCTTCCACCCAGTCTTCACCCCTGCCCTCCTTGTCGGTCTCCACAATGCTGAACGCCGCAGCAGTTGGCACCTTTGTTTCGTCATCATTGGAGACGTGCTGCGATGGTCCTTGCATGTACTTATCTTGAGAAATAAGTGGTTGGGCATCGCTGCACTCAATCTCTTCAACTTCTGGGGCAGGGCTAGGTGGATGGCCCTGGGAAACCCTGCTGACAGAGTCCTCAAAAAGAAGAAGAGACTGCTGTATGGATTGGGGCTCAGACTGCTTGCCTGATTTCCAAGGGGGTGTGGTGAAAGACGGTTGGACATTGGCTGCAGGTGCCAAATCTGACCTTTCTGCAGTAGACTGGGTGGGAGACAATGTGAAGGAACCGGAGGCACTGTCAGCAACCCAATCTACTATCGCCTGTACTTCTTCAGGCCTCATCACGTCTAGAGGCGCATGATGCCCTACCAAACACTGATGCAGGTTCTGTCGCCTACTCACACTTGAGGAAGGTGTTTGACTTGTGCGTGTAGCTGACACAGATCGACCACGTCCTCTCCTTGCAACAGGAGCTCTACCAGCAGCACCACGACCCAGGCCACGGCCCTTATTTGATGGTCTCTTCATATTTCTGTAATTTAAGATCTTGCCCTAGAAAGGTGTTTATTGAATAGCGGAACAAAACAACAACAGTATCGCACGGGTGTATCTCACAGTCAAATATGCAAACTATGCCGCAATTTAATGTTTTTTACACCAAAAGGGTGTATATTGAATAGCGGAAAAGGATAAAAAAACTGTGGGATTTTGCGAACCGGCGAATTTTTAAGTCTGAAATTGGTATTCAAAGAACGGCGGGCGGAAAATAGCGCCTAGTGTGAGATTCATTAAGATGCAATAAGGTCAGAGCGCGACTTAAAAACACGCCAGCTAAAAGCTCGACTAAAGTTTTGCCAAATTTTCCCCTGTACCCCCAAAAATCCCAAATCACTGTGGAAGGTGTGGAAGACAATTTGGAGATGACTTGCTTTTAAAAAATGTCAAAAACTGACTTAGAAAGAGAGATATCTGCGAAAGTGTAGAAAGGTTAAACAGCTCCTCCAGCCCCGAGCTGCGAACGCGCGAATGTGCGCATGCGCAACGCCAAATAGGCTCAAAAAATTCCGCCAGCGCGATTTTGGGCAAATTTTTTTTGAATACCGATTGGAAATCCGCTGTCTCGCCCATAGAAAATGGCAATAACCGGCGGAATTGGAAAAACATGCACACTTCCAACAAGGGATCCCTTAGTAAACACCATCACATTCCATACACCTTTCCTGCTAACTCAGAAATCATAACAGTCAAATCTACAGTGTTTATATAGAACCTCCACATTATCTGAAAAAACCCACAAAATATTACATTGGGGAATGGGTCGTCAGTTGGAACAAAAATAGATGTAAAACATATTTCAAATAAATATTATTAGCATTTCACACATATCAAGGAAATGTCACAATTTTGACAATATTTTATCTGTTTCAAAAGAATGTTTTTCGAAATATATTGCAAATACTACCTTTTCTTCCATATGGGTATGGCCAAGTGTTACCATTTTACTACACATTTAACTGAAGGTATATATATATATATATATCCCTTATACTTGGCTAATTAGCAAAGTATGCCCAACAAACAAATATATCTTTAGCTCACAATATTGCTACATATTGACTGCCATCTTTTGTATTTTGTTCATGTCTTTAGATTAAAAGTTTGCTGATACACATGCCTTTTTCAAACATGAACAAAATTAATGATGTCAACATTTGGAGGATTGGAGATATCCAAGTGTTGCCCATACAGAGGGCTCCTTCCGGATTCGAACTTACAAACCTACAGCAGGAAGGCAGACTCCCTAATCGTTGTGCTATTTCTCAGTGAGCGTTGGGTGTTTTCCTCATGCCGTCAAAATGCTCACATGGGAACAGGGGCCATTGAACTGAATAGGATTGGATTTTTTGCCTGTTTTGGGAGTTGATCCTTGAGCTGTACAAATCCCCCTCAAACGCCCCCAAACGGGCTACGTTCACATGTAGGTGTTTGTGGTCTGTTTTTGGGGCTTTTTTAGGTGATTTCATATAACAATGCCTGCCCAAAAAATACATGTCAAAACGTCTGTGAAAACGCCAGCAAAAATGCCCATAAGAACGCCTGATATAATTGCCACGCCAAAATTAGGGATGTTCATGAGTGATGAGTCAGATTGTTGGCTTACATATCTGTTCAATCGTCACAATCTCACTTCCCAAATCCCAAAAGGTGTGTTTCAATTGTTTCCCTAAATATATATTTCTCTCTCTCTCGCTCTCTCATGTAATTGTATATATATGTATGTATTCCTGTATCTAAACATTCTAAATAATGACTAGCAAACTTGAAGAGAGAATTTTATCAATTCACATATATACACACCTACATACATACATACATGGATTTGGGCTGTTTAGGTCTCTCTCCTCTTCCTCATTTCTATTTTCCTTTTTTTGGCAACTGAGCATGCTCCAAAACACACAGGACACACACAGTTAAATTTTTGCCTGGGAGTTAACATTATGGGTGTGTGTTTGCTTTGATTATATATAGCTCACTCAGACATCAGGAAAGATTTGACCTACGAAGAGGTCCAATATATTGTGTGTCACATGCTTTATGGTTAACATTTGGGGGCCTTTGTTATTTATGGAGGTGCGATTTGGCTGTGTTGTGTGTTGACTCTCTGTAAGTATTTATTGCTGTTAACATAATTGTGTATTGTTCTGTCAATCTGCACATGCATCTGTTGATTATGGGCTCTTTGTCGATGTATATGGTCTAAATGTTGTACAAAGGTTTTTTTGGTTTGAAAAATACAAATCTGTGGCTTTAATGGGATACTGTGGAGACTGTGCCAAAAATATGTCATGTGAAATGTTTGAGCTGTGTATTTGTGTAATAAACAGCATGTTTCCAATCTTTTTTTCAAATGTCTTCATGTGTCTAAATAAAGTTTTCTGGTGTCCACAAATGTATGTATTTGTATTTCTTTTTGTAAGTTAAATATGCTTAATGGTTGTGTATGGTGACTATTGTTCGCGAATTCGCTAATATACAAAACCGCGTTCTCATATTTATACATGCAACCGGAAACGAAACTTTTGGTGCGTGCACACGTTTCCGGAAATTGTCCAGGCCCTCTCGCAAGTGTGTGCATCATGGCTCCTGCACTCTTTACTGCCGAAATAGTGGCATTTCTGTGTAAGGTAAGGAGGGGGTGTGAATGTGCGAGATGGGGGATGGTGGCTGGGGGGCTGGGTGGGTCGCTTATCTAGCGGGTGTGCAATTAACTTTTGGCCTGCTGATCTGCGCATGCACTTTCTGCCTATTAGACGTGATCTAGAAGCTTCCTGTTATAGAAACTTCCTAGATGTGAACCTGTTCCCTACACACACATATATATATATATATATATATATGTATATATACACACACACACACACACACACACAAAATATATATTATAGAAAATATATCTAATATATATATTAGAGACAATATATATACTATGTATATATTATATACAATATATATACATTATATACATTATAGAATATGTTATATACCATATATTAGTGTATATAATAGGGAACAGGTTCACATCTCTGAACTTTCTATATAGATATAGATAGGCATACCCTGCTTTAAGTAGACTCACTTTATATACAATCGTGAGTAAGGACACAGCTTGTTCAGCTTGGCATGACACTGCTCACAAACCATAAGTGACAGGGATAACAAACTTAGGGAGCAACGACAGGGTACCCAGGTACCCAGGACTACACCATATCCATTTTGTGGCTGGCCAGCTTGCCTAGGTAATCTATCATGTCATAGTCCTGGATCCCCTTAACATGCTCCCACATGGTTTGGGAGCAAGGCCATGTCAATGTGGCCAAAATTTACAATGGAGCTGGTGTATTTTCATGCATTGAGAAAAGAAAAAAGGGAATGCTTCACTTTAAGTACATTTTCGGTTTACATACATGCCCTGGTCCCATTGTGTACTTAAAGTGGGGTATGCCTGTATATAGATAGATTTGATTAGTTTCTACTTTTACACAAAATGAAACACAATTATCTGTGACAGATTGCTCTGACGCTTTGGAATCTGTCTAGATAAAGACAAATGTATTGACCCTTTTCATATATGCAAGATTAGAAACATTATATTCCCTAAATACATAATGCCAAAAATTATTGCCTTACATACATCCATACACACTGCAAGCTCTGCACCGTTTGTCTTGTCGGAGACTCGCCATTATAAGCTGGATCTGCACACAGCAGCTAATTTGTTCACCTGAGATGGAATCAGTGCTCACAAAAATATGGACTGGTCATGTCTTCAAAGGATTGCATTGGACAAATCACCTCTAAACGAAACACATGAGTGTATAATCACTTGTCTTAATGGATCACATTCCCAGCACACGTATCTCACACTGCCATATGTGTTTCAATGGGGGTGTCCATTGCAAGTTAAATACGCCCCCAGATCCCATTGCTTTGTTAATTTACAGATATAACTGGAATCTGATGGCACTGCTGTCCACCACTATGCCATCAAATTCTGCTGGGGAACTTTAAAAAGGATTATGTGTGATTGTGTGGATAATTCTGACACATTAAATTCACATCTCCCACATCCCATGTGCTCCTCTTGCAGGAATAGCGAATCCAGGCTAATTCAGCACAGCATAATGAACAGACACACCCAATCAGACAGCTCATGTTAAAAGGGACCTGAAAAGCAATCTGCATGGCTTGCTTTTCCAAGCATTGGCTAGTTTAGTGAGCCTGGACTAATAACAGTCACTGTAATGCTACCCATACTGCTGTCCTTTTAACATGGTGACAAAAGTTGATACTTATGCTACATGTGTGTAAAGTTACTTGCACCCTGCTAAATGGATAGCAATAAGGTTGTAAATACAGTGACTGTAATTAACATGCCAAGGGCTATGAATTGTACATGTATTCTAGCTAAATATAGCAGCTTCATTAGGAAATATTTAATTTACATCTCTCTTATCTCCATCTCTGCTGCATGTTATTTTGGCAGAGGAATTCTATCCCATCAGCAGAGGAAGCACAAGGCTGTGCAGTGATGGACAGTGCACCCTGTGTACCCATTGGCTAAGGAGGCAGCAGGAAGTGGATCAGCCTGCCTCCTGTTACCTCCTCAGCCAATGAGTAGCTGAAAGGCTCTTAAGTCCCTTCCTCCTAACATCTCCTGAGTCCCAGGCCTTCCAGCTAGTTTAGTGTGCTTACTATGCATTTATCCTTCGGCGCTTCTCCTGCCTTATGTGTCAACTGGCTACTGTCTCCTGCACACTTCATGGATGGTGGGTCAGGGGCCCCTTCAGGCACTCTGGCCCCCTGATGGCGGCCCGGGGTGTGTAATGAAAGGACAATTGTCAAAATATCTAGATCATGTAGAGGAAATCACCAGTTGGGGCAACCTATGTCATGGAGGTAGATTTTGACATCGATGTCTATGTATCACCAGAAATGGTATTCTTTGTTCTACAAAATCTCAAAGACGACCTAGCATGTTTTTGTAAGACTGTACTTTTTTGGACATACTTGGACTCAAACATACATTGCTCTTTCCACAGCTCCTCCTCCTCTGGGGGTATGATCAGGTGAACGTGCATCTTCACCAAAAGTACAAAATGATGTGTCGTCTCCGGATGAGGCTGCTGCGGAGATTTAACTTCCTGCCTCTAGTGGTGGATCTTCAGCGGGCCTGGAGTGATGCCAAAAGGCGCTCACCCAGGCTCCTGAAAAAGGCTGTGGAGCAAATCTCCGGTAAGTAAAAATATACATGACATGTGACCAGATAGGTTATAATTTTGTGGGTAGGTGGACATGTGTTTAGGTATGCAACAACACAAATACCAACAACCCCCCCCCCCTCCCCTCCCTCTCGCTCCTACCTTTCCTACCTCCATCAAGTGTTTCTTCACAACCTTTAATACTACTATGTACATGATTTTTTTTAATGTTTATTTTTTCTCTTCTGCTTCTAGCAAAAGCGGACGGGCGACACCCTTTTGTACTTTTGGTGAAGAAGGGGAGGAGGAGGACTGCCACATTGAACTATGCCTTCAGAGGCAGCGAGCCATTTGAGCTGCTACAAATTGTGGATCGTAAGTAGAAAAATGTACATTTTAGAAATGTCTAATCTCTAATCACATTTCACAGAGCCCCCTTTACATCGGAGTCTCCAGACTTACTACACTGTAAGAGGGAAGTGTGAAGTCTCTGATATAAGGAGAGTTCAGGGAACCATTATTTGAGTGGGAAAGCTGGGGACTCTGGTGTAAAAGGGAACTCTGTGGTCACCAAAGCTCCCCCATACATCTGAGCTTACACAGACCCCCTTACACTTCCCTTCCTCAGTCCACCACAGTCAAGGGCACAACAAGTCCCAACGCAGAAGACTACCTGCTTGGACTTGTACTGCTCTCTGTAGGGGACTAAGGAACTACTGCCTGCTATGCTAAGACTTGTAGTGCCCTCTGTTAGGGACTAAGGATTCCTCAGTCCTCCACATTCTAGGGCACTATAAGTCCCAGCATAGTGGGCTGTCATACCTCAGTCCCTCACAGCTCAGGGCAAAAACAACAGAGTTAAACATCTAAAGGACAACTCCAAACCAAACTAACAATAATGGACAGAGTCCATATGCTCTATAATGTCAAAGACCCGCTACCCCTCACCTTCCACCTCGGGTGCTGTCATTGTGTAGGGCAGAGTGCTCCATCTCCACCATGTTTGGCTTTCATGTCAGATATGCAGGACTTCCCTGGCAACTGACTCTGGCGTCATTGGGGGTCTTTCCTCCTCTAGAAAACACCCAGGGGCCCTCTCCTTGTCCCCCAGCCACCCAGGGCCTTCTTCTCCTCCTCCACCAACCATTTTCAGACTCTTTCAAATTCCCTGGGGCTACTCACCCCCTTTGCATAGTAGACACCACAAATCTATGAGCAGCCTGCAAAATATCAAGTCTGGGCCTGGTTACCTGTATGTTACGGGTCCAGGGTGGAACTCTCCTCCCAGAGCAACAACCGATGATAGCAGAGTGAGTTGACCAGGCAGTAACTTCCTACTGGTGCAGGTAAACACCTACCGATTCCTCAACATCTTAGGATAACATGATCAGACGGCCAATCCCCAGTCAGAGAAGGAGGAGTAAGTGTCAGTGGACAACAGACACCTGGCAGACGCAGTGAAGGGACTGCAGCACACTGCTGCAACTTTTAGATCCGAGGATTGAAAGCAATCTTTGACTTGGGCGATTTCCCTGACTGTGCCCTTCGAAATGTTGGTGCTCCGCCACTGGCTGCAAGGCCCCTGTAGGTGCGAGCCCTTAGGTGACCGTTTAATTTGCATGGTGCCCTCCTGTTTTAAAACATGCTCAATGCATCTCATTGGTGTAAGTGCACTTCTATGTTCTGAATTGTAGGGGCATTGAGTATGGTGCTAGCATGATGAGAGGTTACTGCCTATTTGTGTCCATAAATAATATATAATGTATTATTTTTTTTGTTTTTTTCTTTTTTGGTTTATTTTTGTAGAAACCAGTGATGAGGATCTTGAGCCTCAGACTTCTCAGGCCCAGTGTAAGTAATGTGGATGTGCTGTTGTGTTGTGTATTAGGTCGAACTTGGAGGAATGATTGTTTGTTTTGTTTTCTTTTGTGGTTGATGTAACTTCAGCAAGAGAGGAGCCTCAGGCAGGGCCAAGTCGCCTGGATCCGGGCCAGGAACACACTGTTGGCCAAGAAGAGGCCAATTGGTCAGACTCTGATGAGGACCTGGGCTCTCCTCAAATGGGAAGTAAGTATTCTACATGTGTTTGTGTGTTCAATGTGTCCTGGGAAATATAAGGGCTGTAATATATTTATTTTGACATTGGGGTTTTGTAGCACCTGACATTGAGGATGTTTGTTGTGGAGGACTGGGGAAGAGGGGCCACTGCTTACCCAGTCCACTGTAACTACTACCTTCAATGTTTCCAGACTACTTTCTGTGTGCCTTTATCAAATAGCTTTTGTTCAAGGATTGTATCCGTGTCTTTGTGTTTCTAGGAGATACGACACCATCCCCCCATGAAGGGACACCATCCCCCCATGAAGGGTCTCCCCCATCCTCCCCCACTCCAGGCTCCCCTGAACTAGACTGTAAGTACCTAAAATTAGATTCTCACATGAATTGTGTGTGCTAGGATGATGTGTATCTAGGATAATCTAAGTTGGAGTCAAAGCAAGTGTAGTTTTGCTATATGTGACAGGAAGGTTGGTCATGAAACACTCTTGCTTAACCTTCATGTTTGAAAGGTGGTTTTGGGGAGCATTACAGGACATGTTATATTTTGTAGGTTTTCTCAAGCCACCCTATTCTAAATTGGTGTTAGTTTCTCTACATTGGAAATGGTGTGCTTTGTACTTGTAAATTTTTTGGGGACATTGTAATTTAATCATGTCCTGATTTAGTCAACACTGAAAATGTGTGTTTATCAATCTTTCATAAATACTCTTCCTCGGTAATGTACCACATTCCAGTTCACAATTTGTGTTCTTTTTGTGCAGTTTCTCCTGAGCCAGCAAGCCCATCCTGTTCGGGGGGGGCAAAAAAAACCGTGATGATGGTAAGTTGTGTGCTTTTGCAGTAATGTGTCTACTTAGTAAGTGGAGAAATGCTAACTGTGTATGTCCCCGATCAGGCTTCAAGTTGTTCTAAAGGCAGCAGGTTCTTTATGTGAATGCATTCTATGCATTAGTATTCCAAGTGATAGGTGTGCATATTCCCCCTAAGACTTACTGGGACCATTTTCTTACTGTCTAAAATTTTGCACAAATACTTGTCTGGAACAGACTCCCCCTCCTCCTTAACTGAGGTTACAGCATGCCAATATTGCCTCCTGATGCTGTCACTCCTAATCATTGAGACCATCGGAAGGGAGGGGGGCAAGGCTGGCTCACAGCCTAGTGCCTGAACAGGCACAGGGTGCTTGGCTTCATCTCATGTGCCTCCATAGCAAGCTGCCTGCTGTGGGGTCAACCAACAGGAGGGAGGTGCCTAGAGGTGTGTACAGGGGCCATGTAAAAAGGAGGATTGTTATTTCTCTCGTCCCCAAAAACCTAGAGAGTGTAAGTCTAACCTGATTCGTTTTCCGCAGCCCTCCAAAAATGATATGTTTCCAACACTTAGAACAGGCAGGGCTGAGGCACCAAAAACATCAGAAAAACACAATCAGCACAAAAGCAGGGAGTACGTATCCTTAACGCTACAAGCTTCACCCAGAAGAATGATGCTTGCACTGTACAAATCTGCATCACCACCGTATCAATGTCTAAAGAAAACTTTCAGGGAAGTGTGGAGGGGTAATAAGTGGGTGTTAGAGCGTTTTCATGACTGCGTAACCTACAGTTAGCGTGAGTCCATTTGTTGAGAAACTTTTTCTTCTCTCTTAACACAGCTGGGATGGCGGAAAGGAGATCAGGTGAGCAGACACATCTACTCCGGCCAGAACTGGCCCTCCGAATTCCAAACGGTGAGTCTCTACTATGTGTCAGGTTCAATCTATAGACAGTAAGAGGGAGAGAGAACGCTACACAAACTCCAATGGTGATAGAGATAAATGTGTGCACATGTATCGTGTTGACCAATTGAACCCAAAACACCTTACATTCTTCTAAATGATTGCTTGTGTTGACATGAAGAAAAGCCTTTTACTTAGCTTTGGTGGAACTGCTACTAACATTCCAAGCCATCTTATGTAACCTTTTGAACAATTTGCTGTGAAAGTTTGAGTTTAAGGTTTACACCAGCAATTTAGCATATTTGCTTCAGAGTGTTGATAAAAGCCAACCAATAGACTCCTAAGCATATTTGTTGAGGCACATTAATTACAATCCTTGTTTGGATCATTTTGCATAAAACTAATTGTCATGTCTTTTTCTACCCAGGGCACACCCACCTCACCTACGAGGTCCTCATGGATTATGTGACGTGGTGCATAGACCGAATTCTATATTTGGAACACCTTTGTGGCGTGGATCCAGACCCTAAGGAGCCATTCGTTAGGAATGTGACACCTTTAAAAAGATCGTAGTATTTTTTTTTTTTAATTGTTTGTTTACTTATGTTGCACGTTGCAACACAAAGAAATGTCACATTTGTAATTGTTGCCCATTATAAACAAAAATCTAACAAAAAAAAAAGTTTTAAAAAAACCCCTTTTTTTTGGGAACAAAAAAAATGTTTTAAAAGAAAACCCTTTTTTTTGGGAACAAAAAAAAACAAAAAATGTTTACAAAAAACCCTTTTTTTGGGAACAAAAAAAAATGTTTTAAAAAAAACCCTTTTTTTTGGGAACAAAAAAAAAAAATGTTTTAAAAAAACCCTTTTTTTTGGGAACAAAAAAAAACAAAAAATGTTTACAAAAAAACTTTTTTTGGGAACAAAAAAAACAAAAAATGTTTTAAAAAAACCCCTTTTTTTTGGGAACAAAAAAAAACAAAAAATGTTTACAAAAACCCCTTTTTTTGGGAACAAAAAAAAAAAATGTTTACAAAAAACCCTTTTTTTGGGAACAAAAAAAACCAAAAAATGTTTTAAAAAAACCCTTTTTTTTTGGGAACAAAAAAAACAAAAAATGTTTACAAAAAAACCTTTTTTTGGGAACAAAAAAACAAAAAATGTTTACAAAAAACCTTTTTTTTGTGAAAAACTAAAAAAAATTGTAAAACAAAAAAAAAATTATAATAAAAATAAAATAAAAAAAAAGTATGTTGCTCGTTGCAACACAAATGTTACATTGGAAATTTAGTTCATTCTATTATATATTTTAATATATTTTTTGGACGCTACAGTTGGTAGACACCTACATGTGTTATTAAAAAGAGTTTCTTTTATTACCAAAGTTTTCTTTTTGGTGTACACATCGAATGTCTTTTGTGTTGTATTTGTTTAGTCGAGTGGTGTGGTCTGTAATTGTTAGTATGTTGGCTTTGGTTTATGTTAGCCTTGAGACTTGTTTTGAAGCTACATTTGAAGGGAGACCTTTTCTTGGGTCATTATGTGAACATTGAGTTTTCCAAATTTACATGAAATCATATGTTTGGAGATAGAGAAGCACGTGTGTATAAATGCCTACATTAACCAGGGCCATTACTTGGCCACCAACACTCCTGAAAAAACAAAGATCAAACACAAACTAATCATTTTGCATAAAATTTAATTTCATCACCAAAAAAAACACTATAATAAATCATATTGTGCCACCCTCAAATTAAACAAAAAAATGGCCCCACAAATTGGCCAATGTAACAATCATTAACAAAACTAACACAAATAAATAAAAAAATATCAAATTAAGTTGGTGGTGGTGGTGGTGGTGGTCCTGCCATCAAATGGTGGGCCAATAGTCCCATCTGCTCTGAGGTTAGCCTTAGAGTTCTGGTAAAGTGGCCCATTAGGATCAGATTTTGTGTATGAGGCTGCTGATGCAGGGTGTTGAACCCTGGAAATGTCCCAGACTGAAGATCTTGTGCCAATAGTCCCATCTGCTCTGTGCTCAGCCTAAGAATTTGGGGAACGTGTGCCATTACCATGAAATGTGATAGTTGCTGCCCCGAGGCTATTTGATGCTGCTGGTGGTGCAAGGGTTGTGAAGATGTGTGGGGAGTGGTGGTTGATTGGTTGTTGTGGTCCACGGTGCGGGGGGAAACGACATGTCGCATTGGTGACAAAAAAGGAGGATGGCCTGGGGAGGAGTGAAGTGATAAAGGTGTGGAGTGAATGTAGTCAGGTGGAAGGGGTATTGTGGAACCAGTGCGCATTGAGGTTGTGCAGGAGGATTGCTCATTGAGGGGTGTGGGAGTCCGAACGGAGTGTGAAGTGCTAGGAGTGGCTACAGGAGGAATTGTCCCATCCCCAGCTGCCTGACAAGTGGCCAACACTGGCATTACCCTCCCACTACCACAACCTGCAGTGGCAGGTGAGTGAGATGTTTGGGAGGGCTCTGCCAATGGGGCATCTTCAGATCCAAACAGGCATTGGCGTGTGGCCAGCACCTGAGTGTCAACACTTTGCCGATCCCGTTGATGCTGGTCTGCTAAACTTACCAAGCTGTTACGCATATCCTGTTGAACCTGTACCATTGTTGCTACAGATTCCTGTATGAGCCCGAGCAGACGTACTACCTCAGTAGATTGCTGAGTACGCCTCCTTAACTCATTTTGGATCCGATACTCATCAAGCAGCCTCTCGGCTACATCCAGCATAGATGGACGAGGTTGGGTAGGTGACAATCCCTCTGCATCTAAGGCTACCTGAAAGCAGAAGAAATAGACCAAATCATTATCAAACATCATGACTAAATAGTTCAGATTAGTTTGACAACTTAACACCCCAAGCAGAACGTTGAAAAGTTTGATGTGCTTCTAATAAGTACTTGTTCATTGTAATATTATCCAAGCTAGCAACACTTCTGATAATGGGTACATATTATATTGGTAGGACTAATATGACAAAGGCAAAAAAGTTTCGACATGAAGGTGTTCCCAGTTAACCCTGGTGTGGTAGGTTGTTTATGCTTTTGGTAAATCTGTTACTACACCAATGACTTTCTACATCTACGTATGTTGTCTAAAATCTTGCCATCAATCGGCTACAGGACAACCCAACCAAACGATACACATGAATTTGGACCTGGAAAATCAAAGACTGGCCGGACTTTAAAGGTCCTGGATGTTTTTGGAACATTAGTGGCACACCAAATTATAACATAATTCCCTGATGTTCAAGATAGAACTCTTGTTGTGCTGGTGCATCGTCAGAATGTCATAGCACTAATTTAACACACACAATGTAAGCCACATCTAGCCCAAAATCATTACTACCATTGAAATGTTACATGTGCACCTTGTTCCCTTATATCACATACCTCAGCACTGGATGCAGAATCGTCGCCAGCTCCTGATCCAACTCCAGCTGCTACGTCAAGAGGGGCCTGATGTTCTTTGAAAAAAAAAAAAATAACAACATGTTTAGTACATAACCTTAGGCAGTAATGATTATGGCCAGATTGCCCTCCTAGCTTCAGGAATGAAGCATTGAGGCCAAACATTCAAAAGTGCTTTCCTGGGCTCATAGGACACTTGCTAAACCCTCCCAAAGGTTAAGAAGGCTTGGTCTGCCTACTAATGACGGCACCCATTAATGCTGTCAACTGTGTTTTGCAGGGTAAACATCTAAAAGGCAACACTCTTTCATAAGAAAAAACACGTGTGTTAATGGGGTTAATAAGATTCCAAAAAAC